>NC_140516.1:28944625-30387125 GCF_964339955.1 Pipistrellus hanaki
GTTATTCTCTCCTTGACTTCCTGGTAATGGTTACCTTCGGGAAAATATGGCAGTGCAGCAATCATATACAAGGGAATAATGAAAGCAAATATCTGTGTCTATATGACTCCATATGCATTTTGTCCAATTAGGATAATACGTGAAGGGGACTAATAGTGTCTGAGCATTATCTTGGTTACTTATGTCCATGGTTTATTAAGTAATCCTCAAAATAATTATTTGAGGTAGAATGTATTATAATTATCACTTGCAAATATGGAGACTCTGTGTTTGATTATTTGAGGTAGAATGTATTATAATTATCACTTGCAAATATGGAGACTCTGTGTTTGATCTAGACCCATTTAAGAACAACTCTGAGGCTCAGAGTTGTTCTTAAATGGGTCTAGATCAAACACAGAGTTTCTGAAGCTTGGATAAGTAGATCCAATTTACTTCAAAGCCTTCTCTCTTGAACCATGCTGCCAGTTGGTTGGTATTTAAGTGGGAAGCAAGCTATGGATATGTAAGTCCATTATATGAGAGTAATCTTACTACCCTAAATTGTGTATTTTCCACACTAAAGCCATACTATACAACTATTTTGCAAATTTTGAATATTAACATATTGGAATTCAATGGCAGGTAAGCTGCTCTAAACTTTCCCTCCTTTATCTTTTAACGAAAGGCAAGAATATCTTAAAAATATGGACCTTCTATGGACTTAGTAAAATGTATACTTAGCTTTGGGTAATAAGCTAAAATCCAGACACAGAATGGAGATTTAGTATATGAAATGGGTCATTTGCTTCTTGCAAACTATATAAATACACTTTAAGCAAGATCCAAACTGCTACTATTCATTATAGTTTTGCTTCAGGAAAGTTCCATTTCTGCAGTTTGATTCTTTGTTTTTCCTTCTGGAAATGAAGCTCACAGTCTTTACATTTGGGAAAAGTGTATTTAAATTATAGAAGTTTTTCAAGTAGATGGAGCCAGCTCTTACATTTCTCAGATGACGAAAGTGAAGCCTGTGCAAGCACACTGTTCATAGAAGTCTTAATGCACAAGTATGGAAGGGCAAAAAGAGGCTGCGGCCCTTTTTAGTGATGTCTGAGTTTAGGGTTTGTGAGTTAATCAAAAAGTTGACTGTCATATTCATATTTATAAAACACTGCCACATCTAAATAGCTATATTTCTCTTGAGAGATGCTTAGTCTATCTTGAGACATGAGTAATAACATAGTTTAAGAACAGGGAATAGAGATATACTCTTTTTATTCATGCCCGAAACAGCTGCTAGCAATTGAAATATATTCATTGAGTCTCCTTAAGATTAGAAATATCAGCTATCTTTACAGTGTTAGTATTATTTAAATTGACTAGAGGAAATGAACACAATGTGGTTATCAGCCAGTGGGGGGAAATAGCATAAATACTCCCTGTTAACAGTAAGAAAATTACTTTGTAAACTTGTGCTCAAAAAATTTTTAACAGCTATTTTTAACATTTATAACTCTGAACTAAGCAAGGACAGAACCACTTCTCCTGAGGGGCTTTCATATAGTTGAAGAAACCTAACACTTTAAGAAATGTCTTTAAATACGAGTGGTAAAAATAAAATTCTGTCATTGCAGGACACACACACATGTACACACATAGGATAAGATGCTACTATAGAATGTGTCGATTTTAGGCCTAAATATGATGAAACGCCCTATGAATATATCTTATGTCAATTTTTTATTTCACCATCTTATTATGGGTCTTCCATTACTTTTGCCAGAAAGGCTACAAGTAGTGTTCTAATTAATGTCTTCTGACTCTAATCAATATGTCATCATTTTATACTAATTTTCAAGTCTTCAGTGGCTCCCCAAAGCCTAACAAATTAAAGACTCATGCTCTGCCAGCTTGGCATTCAAGGCTTCCACCATTCAGCGATCACCTGTCTTGTGTACTTGTTTTCTAGTTCTCTGTTCCCTGTCAACTGGTATACTCACTCTTATTTCAATGACTTTCCCTTCTCCACTGTTCATTTTTGATTATGCTATTCCCTCTGGATAGACCCTCTGTCTCTAACAATATTCTCTTTCTATCCTTACCTCCTTAAGTGAGTCTTTTTAAAAAGCTTTCTTAAAGCCACAAGGTAGTTTACTAGTGCACCCTGTCTTGAGTTATGTTGAGTGGATGCTTGCCTAACCTGGGCATCCAGAAGGACAGAAGCTCTATCTTTTTCACCTCTGTATTTCCTGATGAGTGACAGATAGATAGTAAATGTGATATGTGAGTTCAGATGACTTGGCTAAAGGTATAACCTCTCTTGGTAATATATAACCTCCCTTGATATATTTTCCATGTCATGGGCTTGAATTGCAAAGTTACAGCCAATAAGAATCAGTATCAAGCTATGGAAAGAATTTCAGGACAATTTGCTTCTTCATTTAGATCATTCTGTCCAGTAAAAATACAGTGTGAGACACATATGTAATTTTAAATTTTCTATCAGCCATGTTATGAAAAGATTAAATGAAACAGAAGGTTGAAATTAATTTTAATATACATTTTCTTTAACCCAATTTGTCATAAATATTTTCATTTAAACTAAAAAATATATAAAATATTCGTGAGGTGAGATATCTCTCACTTTCTTTCATATATATATTCAATATATTGTAATACTGCCAACTTTATTTTCTTTAATAAACTCCTTGGAGAAAGAATTGAAGTGACAATGAAGGAGAGAATATCATGGAAAAAAAATGATTCATTGGTTGAATTTTACTGTTGACACACCTTGTCTTTATAATTGTTGATGCTTATGTGAATCCTACCTTAATTTGTGAACTTCTTCAAGATAAAGACCAACAGTCTTGTTAAATGGAGACTTGATTACTTCATTTTAATATATACTTACTAAAAAAGATTCATTCTTTTTTATCTTTTTCTGGTCACTGAGGTAAATCCCTTGACCAAGAAATTAATTAATAGAAACTAATCAAATTCTCCCCAACTGCCTAAATAACTCTTCTTTGTATCAGGTGACTTCTGCAGATTTTTAAAATCCAGCAGGTTAGACTGGTAGGATGCTGCCGAAGAGAGGCTTTGGAAAGAGCAGACCAGGTTTTGTCTCTGCCATTTCCTAGCTGAGCTATCTGGTGCCTCCTCTGAGCATGTTTCCTCAACTGTGAAATGTGCACAAGAAGATCTATTTTGCAAGATAATGAACTGGATTAAATGAGAGAGCATATGGAGGTATATAATTGAACTTTACCAGGCACTCACTGGAGATCTGTTCCCTATCCTTCAGTCTTCCCCAGACACTCCATAAATGTTGACTTTGTTGAATGTTGCCATTCCTGGGATTATTATGGCACAATTATTATGCCTGAAGACCAAGAAGTATTCAGACTTAGAGACAAACTTACTTAGAGTAGACTTTCTGGCATGATGATAGACATGCAAATAACTTCAGACTTAGTGGGAACTCTGAATCTGGATGGGCCTATGAAAATGGAGCGCTGCCTAAACCAGATTGGCTCAGTGGTAGAGCATCAGTCTACGAACTGAAGGGTCCCAGGTTCGATTCCGGTCAAGGGCATGTACAGAGGCAGCTGGTCGATGTCTCTCTCTCATCGACGTTTCTAGCTCTCTATGTCTTTCCCTTCCTCTCTGTAAAAAAATCAATAAAATATATTTTAAAAAATGGAGTGCTGTTGAACTTTGGTATCAAATGCCCTGGTACTTTCCTATTGCTTACTATTCATACTACATATTGTGGAAGCTTAATTATACACTGCATTCATTTCAGATGGTCTTGTAAGTTGGCTTTTTCTTCCCAACTAGGTACATGTTAAAGCTTTTGAATGTAACAACCTACTCATCTACTTCTGGTGTCCCAGTGGGGCCCTGGGCACAGAGTAGCTTACCAGGTAGGCATTCATAAACCACTTTAGTTGATTGGTTGACATCAGCCTAAGAATTCTATTCAAACAAAGACTACTGTATTGCACTTGGCAAACAAGGCCCACACCATTACAGTGAGATACGCAGAGGCTCAACAGTGTTATTAAAGCAATAATGGAGGCGCATTAATGAGTGGAAACTAATTAATTCTTCAAAAATTTCATAAAAACTTACTTCCGAGGGGGAAAAAAAGGAAATGGAAGTTGACTACAAATGTCTGATTAAGTGCTAGACTTAGGAATACAATGTGTTCTATGGAATTCCAGTTCTTACTTAACTATAATTTATATCTCATTAAGAGCTGAAATACCCTAACTAAACAGAATAATCATTCAAATAAGAGAGTGAGAAAAAGTTCATGTAAATGTTATATGATATGCCATACCATTAAATACTGTGAATTAATCCTAAGAAAATGAAAGTTTTACAGCAAAATGTAATTTGTCTATGCTGCAATATAGTATATATGCAAACTTTAAAGGTACCTAAAAATAATCCATCCTACTTGCATTAAAACACTTTTCTGCCTCAGTTAGCACTGTTCCAGTAATTGTTTTAAAATTAACCTGACTTTTGTTCATGTAATTTTAAGCCATTGAAGGCCAGGGTGAATGACATACTCTGTACAGTATATCCCGCTGAAGAAAAAACCAATTTTATTATCCCCTATGTTGTCTCCTCTGCATCTCTCTTTGCTCCTATTTCTAAGTTTATTAAGTATGCAAATTTTAGTTCCTCTTTTGTGCCTAAAGATTGTCAATGATACTATCCTTGCCTGATCAACTTTGTATCCTCCATAGCAATTAGCAGTTACTTGGAGACACATATAAAGAGAAATTTATATAAAATTATTAGCACATAGCAATGATTTCCACAATTATACATCAAGGTGTCAAGCACCGTTCTAGGTGCTGCAGATATAGCACAATTAAGATGAACAACATCCCTGATCTCATGGTACTTATTTTCTTATTTTTACTGGGTAGATTAATGCTGGTTAAAATAGAAAATCAACTGACAATGATGAAATAAAGAAAATAGTCTTAGTTATTAATAAATGGTTTAAGGAAAGAGAGAGAATGATGTTAAAGAGTGACTTGCATTGGGATCAAATGGACTTTATATAGGTGGTTAAGGACCTATTTGAAGTTAAAATACACTCAGAAATGAAAGATGAGAAGCGCCCATGAAAGTTTATTTCGGGTGGTAGAAATATTTTGTGCTGATGCGCTAAGTATTATTTTTTATATTTTCCCATTTAAAAAATATTTTTTATTTATTTCATAGAGGAAGGGAGAGGGAGAGAGAGATGGAAACGTCAATGATAAGAGAGTATCATTGATAGGCTGCCTTCTGCATGCTCCACACTGGGGTTCGAGCAGGCAACCCAGGCGTGTGCCCTGATAATGAATCGAACCATGACCTCCTGGTTCATAGCTTGACACTCAACTGCTGAGCAACACTGGCCAGACTATTTTTCCCTTTTTATTGAATGTATTGGGGTGACACTGGTCAACAAAATTATATAGGTATCAGGGCCCAGCTGACATGGCTCAGTGGTTGAGCATCAACCTATGAATCAGGAGGTCAGAGTAGGGCACATGCTGATTGTAGGCTCGATCCCCAGTGTGGGGCATGCAGGAAGCAGCTGATAGATGAGTCATCTATCTCTCTCTCCTTCTCCATGCCTCTCTGAAATTAATAAAAAATACAAAAAGAAAAAATTATACAGGTATAAGGTACACAATTCTACAACTTATAAGCACATCCTCTCATATACTTTAAATCATCTCTAGTCTACTTTTAATACCTAACAATGCAAATACTATGCAAATAGTTGTCATACTGTATTGTTTAGGGAATAATGACAAGAAACAAAAAGTCTCTACACATTCAGTGCAGATTCAATCACTGTTGGTCTAATTGCATAGAACACTTCAGCAACAGTGTTAACATTTTTAAAAAAATATATTTTATTGATTTTTCACAGAGAGGAAGAGAGAGGGATAGAGAGTTAGAAACATCGATGAAAGAAAGTCATCGATCAGCTGCCTCTTGCACACCCCCTACTGGGGATGTGCCCACAACCAAGGTACATGTCCTTGACTGGAATCAAACCCGGGACCTTTCAGTCCACAGGCCGACGCTCTATCCACTGAGCCAAATGGGTGCCAGCAGCATTAACATTTTTATTTTCAAATGTTTTTGATCCATAGTTGGTTGAATTTGTGGATGCAGAATTCACATATACATAAGGCTAACTATCTTTCTAAAAAATAAAATATATATGACCATACTTTTAAAAATTATAGAATATGCAATCCTTAAAATATTGTACCTCTGTTTTTTTCATATAAAAATAGGTCATGACACATTGTTGAACAAACATGTGGCTTACATAACAACATGCATATGTAAGATCTTATCCACATAAAATTGTGTACCAATATATATGTATCTGCATGTAAATATAATATCTTGAAGGATATGTATAGGAAGTTATGAATTTGAGGTGAATTTGGAAAATGTAGTGATCAAGAATTCAGATGCTTAAGTTCAAATTTCTACTACTTACAAAATGTTTTACCATGGGCAAGTTATTTAACCTCTGGAAGCTGCCATTCTAACACCTGCAGTCTGGAAAGAACAATGCCAATCTTATGTTGTAAAATTTTAGCAAATTAATTATTTCTATATAATAAAATAATACTGAGCACATAGTAACACGGAAGTAAACATTTGTTTTTATAATGTTCCTTTATTTTATTACTCTCGTAATAATGGACATCTATTATTTTTATATAATCTATCTTAAAATTATACTTAGGACTAGTGTTAGTACATTAGAATTAATTTTTCCCCCCCCAACACCCAGCTGTACCCAGCCCAGGCCTGTTGCACCCACACCCTGACCATCAGTCCTCCCAGCAGCGTTTCCCACACCTGATCTTTTCTTCTTCCAGGACCAAAGCTGCTCTCTGAAATGTCGCCCATCTCAAATGTGCACAATTCCTCAGTGATGGGTTAAGAATTATGAGGCCATAGCTTGGCTCAAATAGAAAAGTGATGAATTCTAAGCACGTGCATGTGCTTGCTGATTATGCTCCAATATAGTTTTTATGTATTCACTTCATGTTGTTTTCCTGGTAGGCAAGGATAAATGGAACTAGTTACAATGAATATATACATCTCCAATACAAAAGAAGAATAAGTCTTCCCTTTGGACCAAGTTAAAGTTTAAACACCTCAGAACAGATATGAAATTTTTTCTGTGGTGTTGTGGAAAGAATATCTTAATCCAAGCAGTGACTCCTGGGGTAGAGATCTCTGTTGGTGTGGGAAGCTGTGGAGTAATTAGGAAAGAGGAACACAACATCAGCAGAGCCATAGAGCGCCAGGCAAATTGCACACTCTGCCCTGGGGTGGTGTTGGTCTTATTTGATTCTTATCTTAGACTATTACTTTCTGGAGACATCTCAGCAATCGGCTGGCTTTGTACTGAATAAAAGTAAATAAAAATGCAAAGAGAAGACTAAAAGAAAACACTTTAACCTTAAAATGTGGTCTCTCTTGTCACTTTGTAAAAAAAAAAAAAAAAAGCATTGAAAGACCATGGGCATTGGGAACTCTGAAAAAAAAAAAAGCAGCCTGTACTTTAATAAACTTTTGAAACTCTGCTGATTTTTTTGGTGCCACATACGCCACTGCGTAGAGTGCTCCTTGAGGGGCCCACAGCTCTCACATTCAGAGGGAATGGCAGGAACTTAAGGAGACACCAGCTTTCAGAGCACTTACCTACTTCTTGTAAGTGGTTACATCATCTATAATGTTATCAAAAGATCAGAGGGCAGGTATGACAGTTAGTGGTCCCTCCTGCCCTCACCATTTACTCTTCCTGAAACACTGGTCTCCACTCCTTGGTTACACCAATGTAGAACAATGTAGGCGAGAGGTACTTATATTTTCAAACTAGATCCCCCTCTGTGATCACATGCATACAAAATGTGCTTCAGATTTCTTAACGGAGAAAGTTATAAAATCCACTTCATTTTGTGTGTTTGTTTGGTTAATCCTCACCTGAGGCTATTTTTTCCATTCATATTTAGGGAGAGTAGAAGAGAGAGGGAAAGGAGAGAAACATCGATGTGAGAGAAATACACCTATTGGTTGCCTCCTGCATGAGCCCCGCCAGGGTTGGGGTTTAGGAGGAGCCTGTATCAAGGTATGTGCCCTGGTAAGTGCCCTTGACTGAACCCGGGACCCTTTGGTACTCAGGCTGACATTCGATCCACTGAGCTAAACATAGAGCATAAAGTCTGTTTTGTATGGAGTAGCCTCTGCTCCCCACCCCATTTGCAGTTTTGCTTTCTACAGTCTCAGTTACCTGCAGTCAGTCATGGTTTAAAAATATTCCAGAAATAATTCATATTTTAAATCATTTGCCCTTCTGAGTAGCATGATGAAATCTTACCCAGTGCCACTCCTTCCCCTCCAGAACATCAGTCATCCCTTTGTCCAGTGTACCCATACTGTATACGCTAGCCAACTGTTAGTCACTTAGTATCTATCTCAATTGTCAGATTAAGACAATAAATACTGCCATGTGGCAGTACTTGAGTTCCAGTAACCTTTATAGCAATCTAACACTACATCACAATACCTACATCATTCATCTTTCTTCATCTCATCTTAAAGGTATTACATCATCTCATGAATAGAGTATAATAAGATATATTGAGAGTGACCACATTCACGTAACTTTTATTATAGTGGACTAGAGGCCCAGCACATAAAATCATGTGCAGATAGGGTCCCTAGGCCTAGGCTGCGATCAGGGCCATCTTCTGTCAGTTCACCAGTCCCTAGTCCCGCCCCACTGCCACTACTGATAGATCAGAGCCTGCGGGCTGGGGGACCAAGAGGTTTGCCTTCCAGCCAGCTCACCAGTCCTCAGTCCTGCCCCACCAACACCCACCTGGTTCCCTGTGGTTCCATGTTCGCCATGATGCGATTGAAGCCTGCGGCTCAGCGAGTGGGGAAAGGGAGAAGTGGGGAAAGGGGAGGGAACAAGAGGTGGTCAATGCACCTCATACCACTGCTCGAGTGGTCCTTCAGTGTTATGATCACTGGGCTTTTATTATATAGGATTGTTATACCTGTTCTATGTTGTTTTTATTGTTAATCTCTTACTGTGCCAAATTTATAATGAAACTTTATTACAGGTATACAGGTGTAGGTAAATACATGGTAGATATAGGGTTTGGTACTATCCCAGGTTTCAGACATCCCTGGGGGTCTTGGAATGCATCCCATGAGGATAAGAGGGACTCCTGTACTTTTCATATTTATTATTGAGTGTGTGCCAGACATCATCCTACAAATTTAACAAAGAAATTAAGGCTCAGAGAGATGTATTAACGTGGATAACAACTTGTTACAATAATAGGCAATAGGGACTGAGTCTAAATCCCTAAACTAAAGGAGTCTAAAGGAACACATACATGGTCTATTAGAAAGTTGAATATTATCATTGTTTCTGTTATTAGAGATAATACATGGCTTGTTTCTCCCTCGTATCTCCCCTTCCATAGCAATGAGTGATTTAAAAGCATTTTTGGCAACATATCACCTTTTTAAATGGCAACTGGAAAGACCATAGTAATCATGTACCTTCCCATTGGAAAATCTGAAATTAGTTATAACATCTAAACATACTTAAATTGGATATTTACAATTGAATCATCTTTTTGAGAATTCAATACAGATTTCTTTTACTAATATAAAAATGCAAATCAGGCTGTCATTCCAAAGCCTCAGGATGTAGGCCACAGAAACAAATCAAAGACTCAATAAGCATTTGGCAGTGACTTCAGATGTGAAGCAACACGCTTTCTCTTCAAAATTTTTAACTGAAAAGCATTTTTGAATTCTTGGGAGCAGAACTGACCAAAAGTAAAATTGCTCTTCTTTTGAAAGCATGTAGAGACTTAGATTTACAAATGTGTGAATACACACTCCATTGCCTAACATCACAGTAAGCTGTTGAGTGCTTCTTGTCTACTTATTCAAGAGAAAGGAAACCTAAAATACTAAAGAAGCATTTGACAATTCGGCTTAATGCTAATCCAGAGCCAGTGGTAACTGTCAAGGCACTCGCACAGAAACAATGTCTATCTGCTCTGTAACTGACATGGGTCCTCTTTTTGATTCAGTGTTCACTGAGCATAAATAAAAAAGCTTTTACCAGGTTCAACATGCAAAGTATGTGTGCCCATTAACAGAGTGCTTAATATGCCCTACCCCAAGAAGGAGGATCTAGATTTTGTGGGGCCTGAAGATCCTACAGTTTGGGGGATCTTCTTTACTTCATAAAAACTTGGCTCTGTCTCCAGCAAAATATTCTTTTTGCATCTTCTTGCATTCACTGATGAAAAACAGGATTTGTTTGCAACAGGACCATTACAATTATTTTATGAATCTAGGCAAACCTATTTCAGCCAATCAAGAAGACAGTTTACATATTATTCAGAGTTCAATAATGGCATTCTAGTTTTAATGATTAAATTCAATACGTATTAATTCTTATTTGTTCTACACTCAACATATTAAAACATGCATTAAGAATTCAGAGCAACATACATAAATTTACAGTGTAGTTAAGGGTGTATTTGTATTTGGTGGGTAGTGGGAAAAGTCTCAGCCTCTACTATTTCTTAGCATATATTTATGAATCAGATATGTAAGATAGGTAAAGGAATATGGGATTGACTCAGTTAAGGTATTAGGTCTCTTTGTAAATAGTATGAGGCTAGAGTAATATTCTAGGAAAATTAGAGTTCCAGTGGTTTGCCGCTCTGTTGACTAATGAGCTTGCCAACCACTGACATACACTCTCAATTTCAATAATTACAGGCTGTTGTTCCTTGTGCCCCTATCCCAGTGGTCGGCAAACTCATTAGTCAACAGAGCTGCAAACCTCGGCTCATGAGCCGAATGTGGCTCGTGAACCGCGGTTTGCCAACTGCTAAGTAAATGAAGCAGATATCTGCATTTTTAAAGTCTTAAAAATAACACCATTGTCTAAAAATTTTAAGTCATGCAAATTAGTCTTTTCTTTTTCTTGTAGTTTTGACATTTTCTCTTTATCTTTTTTATTGAATTTACTGGAGTGACACTGGTTAACAAAATTATACAGGTTTCAAAATTATACAGTTCTACAACACATCATCATCCACCCGGAGTCAAGTCTCCCTCCATCATCATGCATCCTCCCAC
The DNA here is from genome assembly GCF_964339955.1 of Pipistrellus hanaki. NCBI lineage: Eukaryota > Metazoa > Chordata > Mammalia > Chiroptera > Vespertilionidae > Pipistrellus > Pipistrellus hanaki. Next base: position 28,955,846 of record NC_140516.1, read on the forward strand.
CCCTTATATCCTCCTCCACCTCCACCGCCTTCTCCCTCTGGCAATCATCACACTGTTGTCTGCGTCCATGAGTTGTTACTGCTCTCCTTCTTTTTTGTCTATTCCTCCCTCCCCACCTAGTCCCACCCCCACCCCATGACAGCTGTCAGCCGCTCTCTTTCTAAAGGAGGCTAGATGTGTAGTGCACACTAATGTCTTCAGTTCTCCCATTATGCTTGGTGAATGTGTAGACAGTTGAGTTCAGAGTGCCTCCTTCTTAATTCCAGAGAGAAAGATAAGAGAAATAGCATGTTGCTATGGAAAGAAACACTAGGATAGGTATTAGAAAAATTAGATCTTGTCTAGTGGTTCTCAAGCACATCAGAATCATTTAGAGAACTTGTTCAAACACAGAATTTCAGTAGGTGTAAGTATAGTGTCAAAAGATATGCATTTAAATTTTTTTTTTAAGTTTTATATATATTTTTAAAATATTTTTTATTGATTTCAGAGAAGAATGGAGAGAGAGAGAGAGAGAGAGAAACATCAATGATGAAAGAGAAGCATCAATTGGTTACCTCCTGAACCCAGCAACCCAGCCATATGCCCTCACATAGAAGCGAACGATGAACTCCTGGTTCATAGGTCAATACTCAACCATTGAGCCATGCAGGTGGGCAATATGCATTTTTAAAAATCCTCATCCAAGGATATGTTTATTGATTTTAGAAAGAAAAATGGGGAAAAGGAAAGGGAGAGGGAGTTATGGAGAGAGAAACATTAATCTGTTGCTTTTGGTTTGCACCCTGACCTGGGATTGATCCTGAAATCTAGGTATATGCCCTGACCTGGAATCAAACCCACAACCTTTTGGTGTACAGGGATGATGCTCCCACCAACTAAGCCACCCTGCTAGGGCACATATTTCTAATATGTTCCTAGCCTAGGTGATGCTGATGCTGCAGAATTACATTTTGAAGAGCACTGAAGAAGTCCATTGTGCGGCTCCATTTTCTCATCTGTATGTCAACCTTGCTGAACTCCAGGGTACCTTTTAGCATTCCCTTTTTAGGATATATAATCCTCTGATTCCAACACATTGCCTAGCCCCAGACCTGGACCCAGGAATCTCATTCTTTTGTGTTTATTCAATTCCTCCAGTGCTCTCTGTAAAATATGGAAGACTCAGGATAAATGCAAAATTTCATACGGCCCAGTATGTGGCAGATATAGTAATTTCTGACAAATAGCTCAGATTTCAAAATTGGAAGGATTGTCAGGAAATCTTCAAAGGAACAGGCTCTACTCAAAATTTTATAGAGTAAAAATGGAAACCATCAATATAACAAATTGCTTTTGGAAAATTTAAGAAACAATTTTGTATGTTCAAATGTGAAAACCTCAAATTGCTTTATACTGCTTTCTCTTTTGCTAGGAAAAAGCAAATATTAAACTTGATGTTCTCTTTCTTTCTCCCTCTCTTTTTTCTCCCTCCTCCCATAAAGAATTTCCTATGCCTTTCAATAAGCAGATATGAAATTTTATAACTGTAAGTTTCCTCAAGGCTTTCAGTATATGCAAATTGATTTGCATATCTCTCTGCAAGATGAAAGCTCCATAATAACATACATATACATCATCTCATTAAATAAAGTACCAGTGGAAATCCAAGATCTGCTGTATGGAAAATATGAAAGCCTCACCCACTATAACCTATACTCTTTATTTTATTATCTCAAATATGCCTGTTAATGAAAAGCATTTTATATTCCCTAAGTAGGTGTAAAAAGAAATCTCCCATATCAATATGGTCCTCTTTTAAACATTACCTAATTTTCAGCATGAATCTCAAATTTCTACATGCTTATATCCAAGACCTCATGAAAATAGCCTTCTATGTCTTTTAAAGTAGACTGCCCCTCCTTTATATGCACATTCTTCCTCTTTCTCAGAGGGTCAATATTTGATATAACATCACTATTACTTTATGTCTACATAACACTTGGCAATTGGGACATGACCTTCACTAATGACATCTCATTAGATTTTCAGAACAATCCAATGAGTAATTAGGACAAATACTATTATGCCTATTCTATTGAAGAGAAAATAATAATTTTGAATTATTTATATACTTAGATATCCTAAATATAGGATTTCTTTGTCTGCTAATTCTGTTCTTTTCAATAAACTTCCCATATTAAAAAAAAGAAAAAGAAAAAGTATAAGGCCATAGCCAGTTTGGCTCAGTGGATGAAGCAGTGGCTTGAAGATTGAAGGGTTCTGGGTTGGATTCCAGTCAAGGCCATGTATCTTGGTTGCAGGCTCAATCCCCATCCCTGGTTGGGCACATGTAGAAGCAACTAATCCATGTGTCTCTCTTATATCAATATTTCTCTCTCTGTGACTCTCCCTCTCTTCCACTCTTTCTAAAAATCAATGAAAAATGTCCTTCAGCAAGGATTAACAAAAAAAAAAAGGTCATAAGAATACTTATGAAATTTTTTTAAAAAACACATTCTTATTTATTTCAGAGAGGAAGAGAAGATATATATATATATATATATATATATATATATATATATATATATATATATCAATGATGAGAGAGAATCCTTGATTGGCTGCCTCCTGCGCACCCCACACTAGGATCGAGCCCACAACCTGGGCATGTGCCCATGTCTGGAATTGAACCTAGTATCCTACAGTGTGCAGGCCAATGCTCTATCCACTGACTCAAATTGGATAGGGCCCGATTTTTATAATAATTATAAATACCAGCTAATATTGGTTGAGGACTGTTACTGGTCAGGCACATAAACTTTGACCCTCATAACAACCTTAGTTATTTAAGGGACTAATTATATAGGTCCATTTTCACAGATGAACAAATCAAGGACAGAGCACCTAATTTGACTAAGGATATGTGCTAGTCTGGTGGTGAAGCCAGATTCAAACTCTGGCACTGGCAACCAGAACTTATACTAGGAAATATTAGTGGCATAATCTACTTAGTAAATATATCTATACATATATTATATTGAAATAGAAATGTGTATATCATTTTTCAAAGCCAAGGGATCCATATTTGGTGGGATCAACTTCTATGAGAAATCTAGACAACTCTAAAACCATAGAGCACATGTGTCAAACACAAGGCCCGCGGGCCAAATCCAGCCCGCCAGGCCTTGCAATGTGGCCCGCACCGCGCTGTCATCACTGCACTCCGCTGTCAGTTTATGACATTGTCAGTTTATGACTGTTCAGTAAACCATTCGGCCCGCGATTTAGGCTGGATTTTAGATTTTGGCCCCTTCTCTGATTGAGTTCGACACCCCTACCATAGAGAGACTGTAAAACAGCTGTGTTAAAGGAGACAAAGCAGAATGATCAAAATGGCAGTATATATACTGGTCTGCCTCCATTTTGATTTCCCATACATCAATTTTGAAAGGATATCCTCAGCCCAGGATAATCAATGTTGAGAGATAATCACTGATCGCCTGTCTTCGGCCTCTCCCCTCCTGGGGATTGAGCCGGCAACCCCGTCATGTGCCCTGATGAGAAATCGAACTGCAACCTCCTGGTTCATAGGATGATGCTCCACCACTGAGCATGCTGGCCAGCTGGGCAGGGAAGCATATTTTTAAAACAAAAGCCAATGAAACAAAAGCAGAGAAATGATGGGGCATGTCTAAAGCTGTGAGAGTGTAGCTTGGGTGGGTTTCTGAAGCTCAGACTGCTTTGGTCTATTTATTAGCTGACGATTCTGGCAAATTGCCATACTATTCACGATAAGGTTTTCTGACCTTAAATAATGGCCCCTATCTAGAGTATTGCAATTCAGAAGAAATGAGTTCAAGTATATTAAATATGTAAAGCAGTCAGCAAAGAAGGTATTTTATAAAGGGCAGATTTATTACCACTACTATAATTTTATGGCTAATGATGTAGCCCAGCAGAGAAAGTAGCCTGCCTTTGTCATTTATATATTCAACAGATAGTGTAAAGTTCATAATCTTTTCCTGTGTGCTTTGCTGTTTTAGGAAATTAAGACAAAATACAACCATTGCTTTGTAAGAACCATCCTAGAGAGGCAAGCTTTCCAATTTTTTCTAGAGAAAACACCACTTCACTTTCAACCTCTACTGTCTTTCAGCCTCTACTGTCTTTCAGTCTTAGCCAACAATAAGTGATCATGCTCTCGAAATATTTAGTTAACTCTTGACATCAACTATGCATGAGTTTGAATAAGAAGAAAATTCAGCATAAAATTCTAAGAATATAGGTATTTCCTGGCCGGTGTTGCTCAGCGGTTGATCAGGAAGTCACAGTTCAATTTGCAGTCAGGGCACATGCCTGGGTTGTGGGCTCGATCTCCAGTAGGGGTCATGCAGGAGGCAGCTGGTCAATGATTCTCTGTCATCATTGATGCCCCCCCCCCCTTCTTTCCCTTCCTCTCTCTAAAATCAATAAACATGTATTTAAAAAAATATATAGGCATTAATAGAACTAGCAGTTCTTAAACATTGGAAGATCGTATTATATTGAAACTGGCTTTTGAATTACACTTTTTATCTCTTTGCCTGCAGATCGGCACCTGGAAAAGACTAGTCAACCAGCCTGCTCCCAGCATCCCCACCTCCCTATCCTATAGTCACTATTTCCTTAACACCCTTTGCTAATTCTTCCCTTTACAACAATATTGGCACCATGTCTACCTCCAAGTCACACCTGATCATCACACGGTGACCACCCGTTTCCTAATTACCAGACATACTGGCTTCCTGCAATCATAATTTTCCTTTTAGTCTGTGGAGTGAGGTAAGAACAAGGCAAGAAGCAAGGATGAGGCTAAGAATGCTTATCCTGCTCTGGACAATGTGTGTTTGCTTTGTATGGAGGGAGGGGCAATAAAATAACAATCATTTGCTGTACATTGTGAAGTTAATTTTTTCTATTATTACTTGCTTTAAAGTTACAAAAATAGAAAGACTCCCTGTTTTCTAACCAAAAAGTCAATAATTGCACAAGAAAATTTCACAGTTGAACAAATAAGGGGGAGTAGGATTAAAATAGTTTCTTCTGTGTTCTTCATGCAACCACTTATTCCTCAGAGGAGCCGTGAGTCATGGGATCTGCTCCCATCAAACTAAAGAAGAGATTTCTTGTACACACACACACACACACACACACACACATTTGAATCAGAAAAAAAAAGCTGCTAGTAAAGTAAACTGTCATCTTTCTCCACAAATTAGAATAATACCCTGTTTATCCACAAGATGAGGGTGAAGATTGTTCATGGCAAGGAAGGAATGGAAATACTAAGTCCACTTTGCAAGTTAAATGAAATATTTTTTTGGGGGGGGGAGACAAATTGTGACTCAGCCTCTCACTTAAATTATACATTCTCTCTCCAGAGTAGCTGCCCCTGTCATTTTTCTGTGCAGAGAGAGGAAGATGATTCAACAACGATGCCCCCAGCAAGCTGACAGGCAAGAAAGCAGCCCAGAACTTTTCTGCATCAAACTTAGAGTCTTGGATTTGCCGGTCATGGGAAAGCTTCAAATGAAATGTTTTAAGATACCAGTGTGGTGAACAGAAAGATGGTGCCAGAAGGAAAGGTGGTTGGTTGAAAAATGTGAAGGTTAGAAGTACAAACTGGTAGTTATAAAGTACTCCTGGGGATGACAACTATATAGCATAGGGAATACAGCTAATACTATTCGAGTAACTAGGTATGGTGCCCCGTGGGTACTGGAAATATCAGGAGAAAGACTTTGTAAAGTTTATGATTATCTAATCACTAGGCTGTGCACCTGAAGTCTAAAACTAATACAAAATAATGAATGTAAACTGTAACTGAATTCATTATAGTGTTATTTACAATAGTCAAGATTGGAACAGCCCAAGCATCCATCAATAGAGGACTTAATAAAAAAGCTGTGACAGATTTACAGAATGGAATACTACTCAGTCAAAAAGAGGAGGAAATCTTACCCTTTGTGACAGCATAAAGGAGAACATTATGCTAAGTGAGATAAATCAATCAGAGAAAACCAAGTACCATAAGATTTCATTCACATGTGGAATCTAATGAACAAAATAGAAACAGACTCATAGATAGAGAACAGACTGTCAGAGGGGATAGGGCTTTCAAGGCTGGGTGAAAAAGGTAAAGGGATTAGGCAAAAAAAACAACAAAAAACCCCACACTAAAAACTCACAAAACACACACACACACACACACACACATATATATATATATATCAACATGGAAATCACCAGAGGCAGAGGGGGTGATGGGAGGTAAAAGAGAGATCAATGATGATGGAAGGAGACTTGACATTGGGTGATGAATACACAATACCATATATAGATGAAGTATTATAGAATTGTACACCCAAAACCTATGTAATTTTATTAACCTGTGTCACCCCAACAAATTCAATAAAAAATTAAAACAACAAAACTGTAATTAAAAAAATACAATAAAATAAATAAGCCAATGTCATGTGTTTTTGTTGTTACTGTTTTGTTTCGCTTTGTTTTAATCAGTTAATGGTATTCTGCATCCCATCTGGCTGGATGTTGTAAAGTAAACCTCTTGGTTCCTCTTGTAGGAGAATGTACCATGCCAGGTGAAATCCCCAGGGTACCCTTGATTGCTCTGATGTACAAAATGTACCAGCACAATGGAAGTGCTGCCTGGAAATGAGCCCTCGCTTACCCATAGAAGTGTTCAGGAAGGCAGAGAGACCGGAAAGGAAAAGGCCCAGGGGCCTGTGCTCAGTGCTTTCACTACTGCAGGTGGGCGCAGTAAGAATTGACTCCTCTCTTCCACCTCACCCACCAGCCTCGGGAATGTCTTATCCATTAAGGAAGAAGGGAGAAGCACAGATGTCCAAAAGATAAACAGATTGTAAAATTTTAGTACAAAGAAATAAAATTTTAAAAATTAAATTGGATTTGATTTGATTTATAAAAACTTCCTTCAAATGGTATATACTGGTCATTATGTTTTTTGTCTAACAGTTATGTTTTTCCCAAATTGAAGTAGCAACTTACATGTATAGGACAGTGCCTGATTCCTAACTCATAAATTTGTTTAAAGAATTGTCTGAATGCCATCCCTCCATTTCTGACTCCGAATCCTGTTCATGCTTGTACTGTTGGTAAGTATCATCTCATCTCACTTCTCATTAACTCTTCGGTGCCAACCAATCTGTCTTCCTGGCTATTTCTCCATCCAATCACATTTCTTCCCCTCTGAGCTTTTGACCCCTGCATTCCCTCTGCTGGCCATGCTTTCCCACCCATAGCTAGATCCTTATTATTTACTTTTCTCTGCAAATTACAACTCTTCAGAGATCTCTGCACCAATCTTACCTGTACACTCCATCCCCATCGGTCAGTGGCCAGTCAGAAAACTCTTCTTAAAAATTTAAGTTTACTATTAATATCCTCTCTTAAAATGCCTGATCCACGATGTCAATGGATTGTGTGAATTTGGCCCACAGCTTGGTTCCCAATATCCAGAGCAGTGCCTGGAATATACACCCCAAATGCTTGTCCAGTGAATCCATGACTGAGCAAATGAAGAGAGCAGGGATTACTTGGTGCAGGGTCCTCAAACTTTTTAAAGTGGGGGCCAGATCACGGTCCCTCAGAGAACTGGAGGGCCAGACTATATGAACTACTAATTCCTACTGTAACACCTCGGCTGCGCTCACTGCCCAAAAAACCTGGCGGGCCAGATCAGACTCCTCTGCGGGCCGCATGTGGCCCGCGGGCCGTAGTTTGAAGACCCCTGGTAGAGTTTAGGTGTCTGAGCTGCGGTTGGGCCCATTACCTTGCAGTTTTGTGGGTCAGTGTAACTCTCAACATGGTGCAATGAAAAGCTGGACCAGCTCTGCATTCTGATCTCCTCTGACATTCCTGAGTCAAGTCTCATCTCTGGAGAGAAGGATTTCTATGAGTCTGTCCTAATTTCTCCCCTCCATGAGACTAAAAATTATATTTTCAACATGTGGCTCTATGTATTATTTCTGATTTATAGTGATACTTAATTACCCTTACTTCCTCTCATAATAGGTCTTATCTTCCCAGGCTGCACTTTGGGAAAGAATTATGTGACAATTTTTTTTATGTCCCCCATGCCAGATATGTAACAAATAAGTTGAGCGCCCAGTTGAAGAAATACCGAGCACATTGCTAACCTCACTTGTACTTCACTTTGCCTGATAGGTGGCATCCTCCTTCTCCCATATCCTAAACAATTTATTAGAGCTTGGAGTCAATACCCCAATCTACGTATTCTGATTTTATAGCTGATGGATTTTGCATCAAACAAAAATAAATGTCTTAGCATTTAACCAGAAATTCTAGGAGGGTTATCTCCTTTTAATTTGAACAGTGGCTATTTCATAAAAAAAATTTGTTTTTCTTTTCAAGGGTAGTCATAGAACCTGCCAGATAAAATGGCTATAATTAGTTTATGCATCAGATATATGTCCAAGTTCGTATCCCCTTACTGTTTAAATTCATGGCTAATTGCACTCATTGGAAGCCAACAGGATAATTCACCTTCAGGCTTAAATCCAAGGCCAATCACTGCACAGATTGAAATGAGTAGAGTGGCACTTGGGCACTTTCAGAACTGCCTCCTGCTGGGTGTGTGCTGTGACATTCACAATGAACACTGCCGCTAGTTCTCCTGGGACAGCAATCTGAGAAGCAGGTGTCATGGTTATGCTGTCTCCATACCCACTCGGAAAGGGGATCTCCACTCACCAGCGCTACTTCCCCAGCATGATAGACTCCGTGAAATCAAGGGGCTCATCTGCGCAGCCGCAAGACAAAGAACTTTGGAGAAGAGATGTATTAGGGTTTTAGATTCAAAAGATAAAAAGATGTATTCTGCCGAAACCGGTTTGGCTCAGTGGTAGAGCGTCGGTCTGCGGACTGAAAGGTCCCAGGTTCGATTCCAGTCAAGGGCATGTACCTTGGTTGTGGGCACATCCCCGATGGGAGGTGTGCAGGAGGCAGCTGGTTGATGTTTCTCTCTCATTGACGTTTCTAGCTCTCTATCCCTCTCTCCTCCTCTCTGTAAAAAATCAATAAAATATATTTTTTTAAAAAAGATGTACGTATGCTAATTGGGAAGGGCAGTGTTAGATTAGTATTTGAAAGAATTCAGTACACTGTATCTCTTTCTTGGTGTTTCAGTTATCAATGATTGTTTTGCAGGAGAGATGGTGCCTTCAAGTACTCACTGAGCTTTTACCAGTGAGGCTAGCAACAGGACAAATGGCCTTTTTGTGTGAATGTCTTCAGGGATTTTTCTTTTCTTCTTCTGGGTGATAGTATTCAAAACAGCAAAAACGAAGGAAGAGGCATCCTGGATGCTTTTCTCCACAAGGCATGGAGAGAACTAAAGACAAGGAATACAATTTCACAAAGAATTATGCTCCTAGCAAAAGCAATTCACAACTAATTATGAGAGAAAGATACAACATTTTTCAGCATTAGTATGAAGAGCTAAGAAAAAATAAGGCTTGGCATGATATGGAACCCTACCTATTAAGCCTACAATTCATTTTCAGTATATGAACCACCTTTTAATATTCATGTCACCTTCAAACATTTTACCTGTTGGGAAAAAATAAAATCATTGAATTCGACCATAACGTAATGGGGAAAACCATTAAATATATTGATGTTACTGATTTCATCAATATGTTTTATGATCCTTCTATGTTTGAAGTCATGTATCATGTCTTAAACTCCAAACATGTGCCATTTCAAGACTTTGAACCTGTTGTCTCTGGGACTTTGCACAGGCTTAGTCATGCCTGGATGTTCTTGTCATCTCTATCTGCCTGATTCCCTCCCTTGCTTCTTTGAAACCTTTGTCCAACTGTTTCTCCTTAATGAGGCCTCCCTGATTTCACTAAATCGTAACCCCTGTCCTCAAGTGTGAGTCCCTTTTATTTCTCTCTTTAGCCTTTAGCATTCTCTAACAGAGATGAAATATCCTTATTTTGTCTGTTGTTTAGCTTTCCCAATAGCACAGAAGTGACCCTAAGGTTTTTCTGTCTTTGTGTGTGTTTTTTTTGTGTGTTTTTTTTTAATTTTATTGTCATATTTTTTTGTATATAAAGCTATTCCTGGAGTGTTCCTCATTTATATTACCATGGCAGATGCCAACTCAACGACTGCTAATAATATTTATTTGGGTTCTTTTGAGAATCACCCATGTTCTTCAAATATTATTTGGAAGAAAATAGCGACCTTTATAAAACAATGACTCTGTCACCCAAAACATTAATTACCACTACCAGTAATTACTTTCCAACTTTGGGGATGGAATGAGTAATACCAGCAGACAAAGAAACTTGTTGTTTCTGTTATTGTCGTCACAGCTGCAGTATATCAAACTGTAACTTAACATTATTGTGTATTCTAGGCCTAAATACAATATAAAACCTCAAGTTTAGATATCTGGTGATGAAGAGGAAAAAAAAAAAAATCTGACTCTGAAAGCAATTGAACATTCTAGAAACTCTCATTTAGAATGAACCCTAGTGTATTCTGTGTTTTGAAATGCACTTTTTACTTGATAAACATTGCAAGAACAAAAATAACTTCTGAAGATTTTTATTCAAAGTACGATGCTTACATTTAAAAAACTTTGATGGAGCCTGGGTTGTTCTCTATATTTTGGAATAGGCAATAGTGCCCTGTTGGAGCCACAAGATTCAACAGACTCCAGCTATGACAATCAGACACAGAAATTACAGCAACCAAAGAGGGAAAATACATTTTCAAATGATGCCCTCAGATGTATTTATTTTGTCACTACCTAATCAAGAAAGAAATTCAGGGTCAGGAGGATAGCAGAAACCCAAATACACACACACACACACACCCCACACATATTAGTAAACCAACAGGAAATTTTCCACTATTTCTTACTTAGAAGTCTTAAGTGTAACTCATAGCTATTACAATGTAACTAGAGGCCAAGTGCACAAAATTCGTGCATGGGGGGGGGGCGGGGGTTGTGTGTCCCTCAGCGCAGCCTGCACCCTTTCCAATCTGGGACATCCCTCTCACAGTCCAAGACTCCTGGCTCCCAACCCCTTGTCTGCCTACCTGCCTAATCACTCCCTACCACTCCTCTGCCAGCCTGATTGACACCTAATGGCTCCCTGCCAGTCTGATTGCCCCTGATTGCCCTCCCCTGCCAGCTGATTACCCCTAACTGCTTTCCCTTGCCAGCCTGGTCACCCCTAACTGCCCTCCTTTGCAGACCTGGTCGCCCCCAACTGCCCTTCCCTGCTGGCCTGATTGCCAACATTTGCCCCTCCCCCCCCCACCCTTGCTGGCCACCTTATGGCGTCCATCTTGTGTGTTGGAGTGATGGTCAATTTGCATATTACCTCCTTATTATATAGGATATTAAAGTTAAATTTCAGATGCCTCCCATGCACTATTCAGTTTGATATAATTTTCTTCTTTCAGCCTCATTATAAATAACCACCAAAAACATCTTGTAAAAGATAAAAGTATGTGACATAAACTTAATTTATATTTTTCATCCTTTATCCTGATCTTTGCTATTAAACCAGGTATATAATACTTCCCTAATATAAATCTGCTGGTGACACTATTTTTAAAATAGTCCAATTTTAAAAAATGACAATTTTGACCAATCTCCTTTAGTTATGTGATACAAAGAAAACAAAACACTCCAAGCTACTTATCAGGATTAGGATTTAAAAACTAAATCTCTTTTACTGTTTATAATTTGAGAGAGCCCTTTATACTTTATGCCTTAGGAAATTATTTTCTTTATATATTTTTTTCTTTAAAAAAAAACAAAATAAACTTCTATCTCTCACTGGCTATGTAACCTTAAGCTAATTATTTTGTCTTGTTGAGTTCCAATTTCCATATCTGTAAGATAAGAGATAATTCCATCAACTTTTAGGACTGTTGATAGGATCAAAGATAATGTGTGTCAAGAACCTTGTAAAATATCTGGCACTGTAGGTCCTCAGCAAAGTACTTGTTACTGCTAAGATGACTGATTATGTAGCAAAATATTTTTTTTTTTAAGTCAAATAGATATCTTTCTGTTTAAGGCTTTCTAAACACACAAGGTTTCTTAGATAATATGTTTTAGAATTGTTTTTTGAGGTCTAAATAAATATGATATCAAAATGAATTGCAATACAAGAGCATCAAAAAGTTGTTTTCCTGAATAAACTAAAGACAAACAAACAATAAAAACAGAGAAATTCATAGACACAGACAACATTAGCTGGCTACTAGATAGGAAGCGGGACGGGATGAGGATGAAGTGGGTACAGAGGGTCAAATATATGGTTATGAATAGAGACTAGACTTTGGGTTGTAAACCCACAATGCAATATACAGATGATATAATATAGAACTGTATACTTAAAACACATAATCTTACCAACCAGTGTTACCCCAATAAATTTAATAAAAAAATAAAATAAAAAAATAAAAAAATAAAAAAAAATAAAAAAAAACTGGGACCAGGCCAGTGTGGCTGAATAGCTGAATGTCAACTCAAGAACCAAGAAGTCTCTGGTTTGATTCCTGGTGAGGACACATGACCCTGTTGTGGGCTCTATTCCCAGTAGGGGGCAAGCAGGAGGCAGCCAATTGATGTTTCTGTCTCATCAATGCTTATATCTCTCTATCCTTCTCCCTTTCTCCTTAAAAATAAACAAGTAATTAAATAAATAGGCATTTAAAATAAATCATGACTTAATATTAATAACTGGCTTTTAATAAGTGTATTTTAGCCAAAATAATTTATCTGTTATATACTACTATTTAGTCACCTATATTGAATCATAAGCTCATTTGTTATGAATTTATATGGCATGCTATTCTTGGTTTTCTAATAGGCCTTTATTTTAAAACTGAGAAACAATAATTTAATTAGTTACATGTTGTTTTTCACTCTAATGTATTTTCAAAACTTCAGAACTGGGCATTAGTTAATAATAATGTATCAGTATTGATTCATTCATGTGACAATTGTATTTAGTAATGTGAGATATTATATTAACAACAGGGGATACTGGGTGTGGAATCTATGGAAACTCTGGAATTTCTTTGAGATGTTTCTGCAAAGCTAAACTATCCTGAAATGAAAAGTTTAATTTTAAAAATTCAAAACTAACTCTAATCCTATTAAATTGCAAGAGGCAAAGTCTGTGAAACTGCCAGTGAAATTTAATATAGATTTTTAACAGAAGTAACATGTTTTTATGTAAAAAAAGATTACCTTTCCTTAGAAATTCTAGGAATTAACTTGGCTTTTGCATAGAGGCTATGGATTTCAAGGCCATTAACTTTCCATTTATAAATTCCATGCATCCCATTGTCTTAACTCACAACATCATCACTGTTCTATGCTTCTGGACAGATCTCGCCTAGAGGGAAGAAAAGAAGAATAACCTACCCACCAAGACGGACTTAATGTTTTTCATCATAAAAAATGCTCACTGAAGCCAGATATTAAACATAATGTAGAAGACTATGGGATACAAAAAGCCTACAGAAATAGGTCGTTTAAGGACCAGTGGCCCTAAAATTAAATTGATGATTCCTCTGTTGTGATCAAGTCAAGTGTATTTCTAGTCAAGTTTCTATGAGGAGAAAAAATAACAACAGTTCAACTAACATTTGTTAGATCACATGCAAACGTATGATCAAGAATGTTGATCCTTTCGGTCATTTATGCTAATAAAAGGGTAATATGCTAATTAGACCAGACATCTTCCAAAGGCCCTTCCTGACAAAAGCTGGGCCCTGGGAGAAGCTGTCCATTCCCAGGCACCTGAAGCTGTGGCTGGGCCCGGAAGTAGCAGCCTGTGGTAAATCATGGGTAGATAAAGATATAAGCAGTATGATTCTACAACAGAATACCACTGTGGTATCAAACTCTAAAGATCAGAAGAAATTGAATGCTTACATTTTTGTCTCCATTGAAAAATTTTATTAACTCAAAGGGAAATCTCTGAAAAATGCACGAATATTTTCTAATGAATATTATGTTATTTCTAAGCCCACATTATGCTCAATACTTTGATCTGTAGACAGAGTGCTTTCTTTAATTCTTTGAACAATTTTTTAGAAACCTCAATGTGGGAAGATATGAGGATAACTTACTGAAGAGAGGCAGTAGAAATGATGGAATGTTTTTTCTTGCTTTTGAAACCTTCCTTATTTCTGGCCTATTATACAACTCATACTATACCTGTTCATCCAAACTGCCTTTATAAATAACTATATTAAGAAAACATCTTAAAACTGGTAATCTCTCATTTCTCTACAAGGTATTTTGATTGTAAAATATAAACTGTATAGAATTCTCTTAGTGAGTGTTATAGTTAATATATTCTAGGCCTAAATCCATGTAAAAGTTTAGACAAATTGCTAATATTTCAAGTTTATTTGTTTTAATATACCAGAATAAGCTGTGTTTAATCATTCCAGTTTTAACACACACACAAAATCACACCCTATTTATGTTAATCATTAAATACATCTGGTTAATAAATTGTGTACATTGCAGATCTATGTACAATGATCAGAATTTAAAATAATAAAAGACTAATATGCAAATCAACTGGACAATGAAATAACTGGTCACTATTATGCATACTGACCACCAGGAGCAGACGCTCAATGCAGGAGCTGCCCTCTGGTGGTCAGTGCGCTCCCACAGTGGGGAAAGGGAGGGCACTGTTCAGCCAGAAGAAGCCAGGCTCACGGCTGTCGAGCGCAGCAGCAGTGGTGAGAGCCTCTCCCACCTCCATGGCAGCACTAAGGATGTCCAACGGACAGCAGGGAGCAGGCATAAGTCGTTAAGTCGGACATCCTCCAAGGGCAAGGGAGCCCCCCAAATACATGAATTTTGTGCACCAGGCCTCTAGTCTATATAATAAAAGTCTAAGCGACCATTAAGGCAGAATGACCAGAACAACCCATCACTATGATGCACACTGACCACCAGGGGGCAGACCTGGTGGTCAGAGCACTCCCACAAAAGGAGCATTGCTCAGCCAGAAGCTCGGATCATGGCTGGCAAGTGCAGTGGTGGTGGCAGGAGCTTTTTCCAGCTCCGCAGCAGCGCCAAGGAGCAGCGAGCTCAGTGGAAAGGAGCAGTGAGCAGGCGGGCGGTAAGGAGCGAGGGGTCTCGGACTGTGAGAGGGATGTCCACTTGCTGGCTTAGGCCTGCTCCCCAGCAGGCGGACACATCCCCTGAGAGGTCTGGAATTGCGAGAGGATACAGGCCAGGCTGAGGCCCCCCACCCTGTGCATGAATTTGTGTACTGGGCCTCTAGTTTAATCAATAAGATGAAATTATCTAAAAGACGCATCCTGCTATTCCATGGCTAAGCAATGACAGATACAATGATGGATTAAGGTGTGCAGTTCTTCTCCAAGCTACCAAATTGTTGAGATAATCACACATGGCTTGTAACATTAGTTTGTTTACAATTATCTTGCCAAGGTAAAAAAGTAACCACAGATTTGTAGAAGGATCATGGGGACAATTTAATATCCCTTCATGAAAACATTTGTATGTCTTCAATTTAAGAAAACTTTCACATATTACATAAACCTCTTGTTTGTTGCATAAACTCCCCCATTACTTTTATAATGCAAAGGAAGGCAATTCATGAGACAAATTTTGAAGATTGCTTTTGTTTTGTCTCTAGCTTAGTCATTAGGCAGAGAGACCATGCAATCTGGAACTATTCCTCAGTCCCTGGTGCACTAATAATGCCTCCTGACTTATGCATGCAATAACGAGATAATCACTGCTAATGCAAACTGTTGCATGCATTATTTACAGTCTCAAGTGCATTAGGAAGGCCTATGAGGATCCAGGGGAAAATCAATGGAGCCTGCTTGCATTTCTCTCCTGTCGGTATCATTGTTGCATGGTATAGCATACACAAGGCATTTTCCCTGATGAAATCATACATGTGGCAATTTCAGATTCTCAGTGTATATATTCATTTCACTCTCATCACACCTCCAGTTCATTGATCTGTCCAAAAATGTAATGCTGAAGACAAAATAGAAGTTCTTATCTACCTTCCTGTCCAGAGGTCAGTGTCAAAAATATCACTCTAACATTGAATTTTTCTATCAATTATTTTTCATCTCACCTGACGTTTTGACAGATAGCAACAAGTACTTGTTTTTCTTAAACCAAACACAATGTTATCATGATACCATTTGTATTAACCATGGACTTCTTTAAAACTGAGCCAAAATTCGCTCTTATTCCATTGGGCATTGAACCTCTGACATCATCCTATGCATATTTACTGGCACAAAATGGGAAACACAGGTCTGCCTGGCAAGGACACTTCTAAGGGATCACCCCAGTAGTAGTGTAGATAGATTATAATTTATCAAATTAGAGTAAACAAATAAATAAAATTTTAAACTATGTATGACCCTCATCTGATAACAAAACTTTGAATAAAACTTCATGACTTAATTTGAAAAATTTCCTTGTTTCTTGGTCAAATTGAACTTTATTCAAACTACAAGTTGGCTAGGCCACAGTATGTTTGGTAAAAGATGGCTTTAAATATCTAGTTATGACATAAAATTCTTTTAATTTCCTTTATTATTTCAACTTGAAAACATTCTATACAGTTGGAGATGATTAGAACAATTATCTGTAAATGATCAGGCAATGTTAATGTAGAAATTCAAAGCTTTTTGTTTGCTCATTTGTTTTGTTTTTGTTTTGCTGTTGATCCTCAACCCAGAATATTTTAAAATTAATTTTTAGAGAGGGTGGAAGGGAGAGGGAGAGACAGAGAGAAACGTCGACTTGAGAGAGACACATTGGCTGGTTGCCTCTCTCAGGGCAAGCAATCTGCAACCAAGGTACCTGCCCTTGACCAGAATTGAGCCCAGGACCTTTTAGTCCTAGAGCCAACACTCTACCCACAGAGCCAAACTACCTAGGGCAAGAAATTCAAAGCTTTGATTGTTTTGGTAATTTTTATTCAAAAATTAAGGATTAAGAAACAATTCTTCCAAGTATTCTTACATCAAAATATTTTATTTTCAGTATAAATGTGCAGAAGATAGATAAAAATATGTTTGAAAGTACAAGATAGAAAGCTTGGTGGGAAATTGAAAATTGGAGAATAAATCTATTTTTTCTATTGATATTTACTTTAAGTCCTCAAAGCAGTGTTTCTAAAACCTCTTGATGCCCAAGCATCACCAAGGGTCCTTTTGCTAAAATTGATCTTATATCACCACAGAAGTTCTGATGCAGCTGAGGTACCTGCAAGTAGCTCAAGACCATACTCTGAGAAACATGGCCTAAGGGGGCCACCAACACAGTCTTCACATGTCTACACGGAAAATCAAATTTACCATGCTATGTACGATAGTTTATGTAACCCTCACAACGTGAGATGGAACAGTGCATTCATCATCATCCTTTTGCTCCATGAAATCAATGAAATTTAAATACATATATTATTTGCCTGAGACCACATAGGTAGTTGAGGGGCAGAATTGGAATTTTAGGAGTGTATAACAGAAAACTCTATAATCATAACCACATTCTAAGCTTTTTTACTACTTCAAAACAGATAAAGACCTCAGCCTCTCTCTCACTCTTTTTATTATTCATAATTCATGGAGACAAGAGGCAGCAACAAAAGGAGTACCGTCATGGGACCTATTTTTTGTAGGCATCCTGATGCTCAGAATATTATTAAGATCAATGTGCACATTATAAGGATTCTTCCTGACTAATCTCTCCCATGCATGGCCCCTGATGAAGCTACACATAGCTGCTTATACCAGCAGCATTTCTTCATCTGTACTATTATCAATATTATCAAGTTTCTTGTCTTAATTTAGCAGCTATAATGGTGAAAGACAATAGAGAAAGAGAAAAGGAATAAGACAAGAAGAGGAAGTTGGGGAAAGGAAAATGTAAATATGAATAATTATTTGCATTAGTATGTGTGGGGCAGGGGGCAGGGAGAAGCGTGTGATATCATATGATCCTAGAGAAAGAAAAAGAATTGAAAGTAAATTGTCCAACTGGTAAAAATTCCCTAAAGGGGAAAATAACTGAACATACATCATTATTTTTATGCTTCCTGGCAATATTATACATGTAAAAAAAGTGTCACATCATGTAAAATATTATTTAAAAATTTAAAGATAATACAATTTGAAAATATTTATGGAAAGTATTTTTCAAGTTACATTTGGAAGTTTATATTATACACTATAAAAATAAGTATACTTTAAAATAAATCCATCCATTTTACTTTTATCAGAAAGCAATCTAATTAATACTCATAGCCTATGGATAATAATCTGTTTACTACTATGAGCCAAATGCATTTATGAACTATAGAACAAAATTATTCATATTTGATATCATTAGAAATGGCTGTTACTATAATGGTGAAGAGAGCCTGAAATGTACCCAAGGCTATAGTTTTTGAGGTCCTTTCCTATTTTCCTCCCTTCCTTCTTTTTTTGTCCCTTCTTACCTACACACCCTGCCTGTCCTCCTTTCCTTCCTTCATCTCTTTCTTCCTAAGGGAATATGATTTGGTTGAGATAAGAGAAAGTTAGTTAGTTATATCTGAAGATGTATAAAGAAGGACTGTTTAGAATCAGGTAATTTCAGAACTAGGGATACCAGAGAACAGTTGTCCTGTTCTTTCCTTCTACAGATGAAGAAATAGAGGGCTGAGAAATGAAATTAAATACCCTCACCCTCACCTCCAGCTAAGTTAAGAAATAGAATAAGTTATTCTGGCTTTTAATTCACTGACTTTTCCCATATGATTTTGTCCTCAATCATCCCACTGCCAAGAGGTAAAGGGTACATACTTGGCGTTCTATGGGTGCTTCTTCCAGAATGTTGGCTTTATTATTACAGCTCAAAATTTAAAACCTAATAAAATAGAAATACTTAAGATGGTAGTGTTTGTAGACTACCAAATAGGTAACTTGACTTTCTGCTCTAGAACACAGCTAAAGTCATTTTTCTTTCACTTTTATCTCTGCATTTTTCTTCAATAAAGGCAGTCCCTTTTTCTCAGTTTGGTTTCCCAAGTGAAATGAACATCCCCAAACAATAAAGTTTCTACCAAATAGCTAATACCAAAAGTGTTCCAAAAATTGGAATATGTTCTATATCAGGATGTTATTTTGGGGGCAGATAATCAATTTAATTAGCAGCTTTGATTTTTAAATGTTACTGTGCTTATGGTAAGGGACTAGTCTTTTCTACTCAGTACTTGGAACTACAGAGCTATAAAGTATAAAAAGAAAAATATGACAACCTCTTTCTGTTTCTATAGCAACAAAGAACTCCTAGGGAGTTCAGAATATGTAAAAAGGAAAAGCTAGCTGAACTTCAAATTATTCTCTCCTAACTATCCTCACACAATTATGAACCTTGACAAATATCTTTGCTGCAGACAGAAAGAATATGTGTAACAATAATACTATCACCTTATCTTGCATCCTTTTTTCTTTAACAGCTTAAGTTACTTTTATACTTCCCTTGACAGTTATAACAAACCCACGTGAGGCAAGAATCCCTCGTTACATTTGGAAAAGCCCCTGAGGTTTTGGAGCATTTAAAGAGAGTTCGGCAGGTCATACAGTGAGATATTACCAGAGCCTTGTTTGAGTACAGAATTCCTCCCCATTCACAGATTCAACAAAGGCTTGTGCACTGCAGATCCACTGAATTCAACCCCAGAACAGTCATGGGCACCTAGAATGCAGTGAAAAATATAATACTCTCTTTCTTTAAAAGCCTCATGGAGAATAACACGGTTACACCAATGATCACAGGCCTGTATGAAAAAAGCACTGGATGCTACTGGGTCACAGAGAAGGGATCAAGGTGTTGTCCCTTGAAAGGCATTCTACAGGTTCCCACATGTTTCATGAGCAAATCTTGAAAATAATTTGATAAATAAATGATCAGGGTTTAGTCAAGCAGGGAGAACAGAGAAGATTCAGAAAAAGGAAAAGAGGGCCCACAGGCACCAAAACAAGAATGGGCATGCCTTTGGGGATAGCCAGTCCTTCGGTCTGACTGGAGCAGAGTGTGTGAGCTGGGGCAGACGATCGGTCTACGAATTAAAGGATGACGAACTTTGTGTTCAAAACCAAGGAGTTTGCAATGTTCCCTAAAACCCACAGAAAACCAAATGTTTTAAGAAGAGAGTGATATAGTTGGATTGACACTTTCCAAAGATCATGTTGGCTGCCTTTTGAGGAGGGAATGAAGTTGGGCAGCATTTGAAAGGAGCCATATTTAGGAGCTTGATCCAGAAATCTAGTTGATCAGTGATATTGAATAGAACAATGTTTAAGGCTTAAGACATTCAATTCTTCAGCCAATTATTTTCCAAATCAGCTTACTGTTGATCTTTGGTATATGGAAGTATAAAAACCACCCCAATTGTTTTCTATTGATCAAATATAGCAATTAAATAGCTGACCCCAAAAGTTGTGCTGCTTTCTGCCACAGCAGAAGACTTCATATGAGGTTCTGTCTGTACAGTTACAGTTACAGCTTTTATCACCCATTATTCCTTCTCCTTCTTGTAACTCTTAAATAATTAAGTGAAATCCCAAAATAGAATAAACAACAGTTCAGCAGAAAGATTTTGAATGTCAAAAGTGGTTCACAACACAACCAACTTTAAGCAATGTCCAGATGCAATCAGGCATTCAATAATATATCACATTAGTTAAATGTGCCGTCAAAGAAAAATATGAGGTAAAATTTTTAAAATATTTAATCAGCTTAATCTTTACTGTCCTCATTGTGTCACTTTCTGTTCATAATTTGCTGGTTTTGGCTATGCAACCATCTTTAGTAGATTTAGACAAACAAAACTTGAAATAATTTTAGATAGAGCTAAACTGTTTTGCAGTGTCTATAGTCTACTGACAATACTTAGATTTATACCAATATAAACAATGTGGAAGGAACTTTATGGTGAATAATTGATGACATTTCCACAGTGTCAAAGTTTTTTAAAGCAAAGGAAAGAAGTTTTATTTCAGGAGAGCCTAGATAACATGAAACATTTCATACCAGTTTCTAAATGATGGCCTAGATTGAGTGAAAACTAATTGGCATTTTATATTGTTTATTGTGAGCTCAGGGATTAGGGTTACAATAAATGGGGGGAGAGCTGACTTAATTAGCCAAATCAATTTATAGCCAATTTTCTTAAAGAAGACATTTGCTTTTATGGAAATAGCATCTACAAATATGATGATATAGATTGAATGACCTTAAGAATTATGGTCTATGCCTGGCCAGTGTTGCTCAGTGGTTGAGCATTGAACCAGGAAGTCACAGTTAGATTCCTAGTCAGGGCACATGCTGGGTTGTAGGCTCAATCCCTAGTCGGCAGGAGGCTGCCGATCAATGATTCTCTCTCATGATTGATATTTCTATCTTTCCTTCTCCCTTTCTCTCTGAAATAAATAAAAATGTATTTTTAAAAAAAGACTTATAGTCCATGAATAGACATTTCTCCAAAAAAGACATACAGATGGCTGATAGACATATGAAAGATGGGCAACATTACTAATCATCTGGGAAAGGCAAATTAAAACCACAATGAGATACTACCTTATATCTGTCAGAATGACTATTCTAGGAATCAATAAATCAACAAATAAAAAGTGTTGGTGAAGAAATAGAGAAAAATAATCCCCTTTGCACTGTTGTGAGGATTTTAAATTGGTGTAGCCATTATAGAAAAACAGTATGGAGGTTCATCAGAAAATTAAAAATATAACTACCATAAGATCCAGTAGTTCCACTTCTGGATCCAAAGAAATCCAAAACACTAATTCAAGAAGAAATATGTACTCCTATATTCACTTCAGCATTGTTTGCAATAACCAAGACATAGAAGCAACCTAATTGTGCCATCAACAGACAAATAAATAAAGAAGATATGGTACATATACACAATGAAATATTACTTAGGTATAAAAAGAATGAAATCTTTGCCATTTGCAATAACATTGATGTACCTAGAGACTATTATGCTAAGCAAAATAAGACAGAGAAAGATAAATACCTTATGATTTCACTTATATATGGAATCTAAAGAACAAAATAAATGAAGAAACAAACTCATAGGTATAGAGAACAGAATGGATGGCTTCTTGGGGAATTAGTGAAAAAAGGGGAAAGGATTAAGTTGTAAAAGTGCCAGATAGAAAAACAGTCACATGGATATAAATTACAGCATAGGGAATAAAGTCAATAATATTATAATAACTACATATGGTGTCAGATAAGTACTAAACTTATCAGTTTGATCACTTTATAAGTTACATAAATGTTTATTTACTATGCTGTACACCTGAAACTAATATGTCAACTCTAATTGAAAAAATAAAATAATTTAGAAAATAAAGGCAATGTTCTTCCTTAAAAATTAATTATGGTCTAGCACAGAGATAGAGGAACTCACCCTTATTTTTAATTTAAAAAAAATATATATTTTATTGATTTTTTACAGAGGAAGAGAGAGGGATAGAGAGCTAGAAACATCGATGAGAGAGCATCATCGATCAGCTGCCTCTTGCACTCCCCCTACTGGGGATGCGCCAGCAACCAAGGTACATGCCCTTGAGGAGAATCAAACCCGGGACCTTTCAATTCGCAGGCCAATGCTCTATCCACTGAGCCAAACCGGTCTCAGCATCACCCATATTTTTTTTAAAATATATTTTTATTTATTTTAGAGAGAGGAATAGAGAAGAGGAGAGAAAGACATTGATGGGAGAGAAATATCAACAAGCCGCCTCCTGCATGGCCCCCACTGGGGACTAAGCCTACAACCCAGGCATGTGTCCTGATCAGTCTGGTGACCGACCTCTTGGTGCTTGAGTGGATGCTCAGGCACTGAAGCACACTGGCAGGGCAGAACTCACCCTTAATAAGAACTGGTATGACCAGCTCCAACAGCAGCAAGATGTATCTCCCATTGTTTAGTCCAAGGGTTTGGATAGTCTTATTACTTATTAGTGTACAAAATAAACACAAAGCAAAATAGACACTGTAGAGATGATTCATTTTATGATATTAAAAAACAAACATTTTGTTGGAGTGGGATAAAGCCATTCAGGATGATTTAAGGATTCCTAGAGTAATTATAGATCTTTAGCATAATCATCATCTGAGATAAAATTGGCAGTATCTTCTTCTTTTTTAAGTAAGAATCGTTGCATTTGTGGGATATATACTTATCAGCATATAAAATAAATTCTTTCCAAAGTCAGTCTAAGATGGGAAAGTGAAATCTGGCCAAATACCAACAATAATTATCTTATTCACAAACATTATCTCTCCCTGGTTAATAAAGACAGAATTGGTCCTCAAATCATTATCAAGGGGAGAATAAAACATACAATGACTCATTTAAAAGCTGAAGCCAAGGCACAACCTTGGAATGTGAACTAAGGCTTTTACTATGGTTAATTTCTATAGGGGGAAAAACCAAGTGCTTCAAAGGCACATTTGAGTCTTTCAATATTTAATATGAAAAATCATCCACGATACAGGTGAAAGAGTCTTACTCATTTATTATTTTTCAGTGATAGAGACGGTTCTATTGTACATAAAGATATCAGCAGTTCACATGTATCAAAGGCATCCTCTCCCAGTCTCTAAAATATCTCAGCTTTGATTCCTCACATCATAAGTATATCTGAATATTTATTTGATACAGCAAATACAAAGATCCCTCCCTGTCTAACAAGTGAGCCAAACAAAAACATGTAGTTTATTCACTTGATTGACAGCTTCATCCTCTTCCTTACAAATTGTTTAGGAAAATATTATTAATGCTACTTGTTTTCCTTATATATAAATAGCTATATTCAATTGTTAGCTCAGAATAATCCATAATGATCACCAAATAAAAGTTTGGACAATTTTAGAGTTCTAATAATAATGTTCCTTAATTTTAATACATTATCATAGCAAAAATAAATTTGAATTTCTTCACAAATGACCTTTGTATATTAATCACAACTAAGATCCATATATTTGAGGTCCATATAAATAACCCTTGGCGCATGATATTGTAGAGTTTTCAATGTGATATGTGTACTGCTTGCAAGTTAAGTATACATAATGTGGGTCTCTGTCTTTGTGATAAATTATTGGTAGTAATAGCAAAAGGGATTCTTGATGTGAAATTGAAACTTTTTAAATGAAGGGATAGTAAAATAAATTTGTTATTTTCTAAGGAGCAATTATAAAAATAAGTTATAAATCATGATACTATATTTCATGTCTGAATTTGGATATATCTTCATTAATAAAGGTTTTAAGGGCCTTCCTAGAAATTTATTAGTTGATTCCAACATATACTTCCCAACAGAAAATATGTATATTTGTTTATACTTTTTATGTTACATTCTTTACCATGATCAATTTGAGATTATTTGACACCACAGTTTGCCCGTCTATTCTTCAAGTAGATGTCATATTTCTCTGAGCATGTATAAAGATTTCCATATCTGTTCCAGCTGCTCTGGAGGAGAATGGTTGTTCACATGTTCTTCAAGTTGAGAAACTTATTTGGTTGCATTTAAGAGAGTCCTTCCTTTGCAGTTGGTGACTCCCTTGTCTTCATATTGAACTTTATTTTTATTTTTCTAGGAGAAGAACTCTAAATTAGATTTTAAGTGATTGATTGCCCCTAAGATTCTATTTAGGATTCCAGACAGTGAACTTTGGATAAGCCATGGAACCTAACTTTTAAGTAAGACCATTACAAACAAACCCTAAAAATAGGGTGAAAATACTTCTATCTATCCAAAAATCAATGATATTTATATTAAAATAGAGGCAACTGTGGAAAATGGCAACCTTGAAAACTGGGATTCTGCATCTATAAGAGGTTTGTTCCTAGGCATTTGGGCAAATAAGAAAGAGGAATAGGACCATGAGTACCATAATCATTCCGTAGAGTAAATACACAACTCGGAATCATCTCCTCTGGAATCTGTATTAATTACAATGTGGGGTTTTTTTTTGTTCACTCAAGGATATTTTTTTCAATTGACTTTTTCTTTTTTAGAGAGTTGAGGGGAGGCAAGGAGAGAGAGATGGAAGGAGGGAGGGAAAGAGAAAAGGAGGGAGTGAGGGAGGAAGGAAGGCAAGGAGGGAGGCAGGGAGAGAGAGAGAGAAGGAGAGAAAGAGAACCAGGCCAGGGAACCAGGGAATAAACCTGCAACTCAGTTATGTGCCCTTGACTGGGAATTGAACCCTAGACCCTTTGATGCACAGGCCAATGATCTACTACTAAGGCACATTAGCCAGAGCTAATTACAAAATGTTTAACAGAGCTTTCATATGAAAACTAACTTAAATAAAAGAAAATAGCAAAGAAAAGGCAAAGCATAGCATTAGCTTAACCCTTATTTTGAAAAAGACTTCCTTAATAAGATGACTTTTATTCTGCTTGATCTAGACAGAAGCATTTCTTTCTAACAGCAATTGGGGCATGGTAGGGATGTTGAAATAGAAATAAATTAAGGAAACTTCATGCTTTCACATTTTTTTAAAAATTCAATAAGATAACTGCATTTGACAAGTTTTGTGCTCCCACACTTTCTAGCAGGGACCTAGACTTGAGAGATGCTCTTGGGTTTGGGTTCATTTGATGAAACATTATGCAGGAATGGAATGTTATTGAAGGTGACACAATTCCATTGTGATCAGTAGAACAAGGTCTTAGTCTCAAATAAACACTGGAAACTTGGTATTGTGACTCTGAAATAAATTAGTGATGCATCAGGACAAAAACCGTAACAAAACTCAAACCTCCCTTGGACGCACATTTCCTAACTCGGAGTTGATGCAAGCTTGTCTCAGAGAGTTTTAAACAGGGTACTATGCCCTTATCAGAAAGCTAAAAACTTTGCACTTGGTTAAAAAGGTTAATATGACTCCTTGAGATAAGCTGGCATAACCTTAGCCTTATCACCCTAAACTTAAGATAACATGACACCTCATCATTCAAACCGGGGAAGCCACAAGTTAATGAAGCTCCAACACCAGCTTACTCAGGTCACAGGAAAGTATTAGAAGAAAAAATGCAGCATCTTTAAGAAAAAAAAAATCTGATTTTCAAAATAGCCGTCTAACATGAGAATTTTACAATATAGCTTTCTTTTTTTTTCTTTGAAGTGCAACAAGACTTCAAAATTAGACAATAGAGATTAAATAATAAATCTAAAGCAGCTAGTAGTTAAGCTACTATTGGAAAGCAGGAGATGCCACAATAGATACATCAAGCTGAGTGAATATTCTATATTGGGTTTGGCAAGGGTGTAAGGGGCACAAATTGACAGTCAATATTGAAGAAAACTTGGTGTCCCAAGGCCTGAGGGATGAAAAGAACCACATATGTCATGATCATTCTTGGCTGAAGCCAATCAACAAAAGGGATCTGATCTACACTTGCTTCTTGAAATAAAATTCTACGAAAAAGTTTCCTATCAAGTAAGATTAAAATAAGAAGCAAATACTTTAGGAAGGTGTTATTTTGGGCTTTCACACCCAAATACCTGAGATTAACACAAGATTCAGCTAAGCCAACAAACTCTTGTAATTTTATGTGAATCAAAGGACTAAGCCTCTAAAGGTTTGTCTAAAAATGAACACTGAGTTTGAAAGGAGTGTTAAAGCCAATCTAAGGTTGGTGTTGGTTTTTATCTGAAAACCACAGTAGATAACTCAAAAACATTAATAAATATAAAATGGGATGCCAAATGCTTTTGAGATAGTCTTGGTAGTGACACAATATAAAGGAATTGGCTGATAATCTCAGGCATACCATAGGTAACTGGATTTATGGAAACAATGAGTTATAAAGAGGGGATAAAAGTAAGAGTAGGAACAGTTATAACTCATTACCTAATGATTTCTTATTGGCCAGGATTTAAGACTATTTTTTAAAATGTAGTCCTTTAAAACACATCACTTTCCCCGTTTGTGACATGTCAAAACACTTACTGTGATCAAATGAACCCAGGATTAGAGCTTAAAGTCTGTTCTTAGCTTCCTAGGGGCTTCTTATTGAACCTTGAGTAAAATCCCCAAAATCCTTAACTTGTTTTCTCCTCTATTAAGTCCAAGTATAAAAATATCACCTCCATCTATCTCAGAGGGCTATTACAAGGAACAAATAAAAAATGTGACAGAGGTTTGTAAAGTTTCGTTCAAATCCACTACAATTAATGTACAAGACAATTTTTCATGTAGACATATGTAAGATAAAGACTCAGAAAAAAATACATCTCATTTATATTGTTTAAATGATGGGTGCAAATTTAGCAGTCAAGATGTAAAGTAACTGCAAAATAATATTGAATGTAAACTGTAATTGAGAAATAAAACTTAAATAAATTACAAAGATGTAATATAACTGTGTTGTATTTTCTGAAGACACAAGTTATGCTCATAGTAAAAAAGGCCAGCGACATGCAGGTTATCACAAGAACAATAGAGAAAACACTCTCCTAACCTTGAAGAGACCTGTGGGCATCAGCTACTGTGTCTTATTCTGGCCACTGCTCTTCCAATTTAGGCAAAACAGGTCATCAATGAAGACAGGTTAATTTCTTTGTAAGGATAAATATGAAAATATCAACTTCGTTTGGTCTGAAAAATTAAAAGGCTACGGGAAAAGTAAATTAAGCCTTAGTTTCCTAGAATAGCAATTTCCAACCTTTTTCATCTCATGGCACAAATAAACTAACTACTAAAAAATCTGTGGTCCATTATATATATATATTTGTTTATCTTACAAAAAAGAGGTATAATTTTGATTCAATCACACTGGATGACTATTCCTATATTGGCAAATGCCATTGCCATTTTTTATCTGACAATCCAAAGAAAAGAAGTCACTCTCCCTGATTAAATAGTTATGTGATACATATTTCAAAAATTCTTATAGTACATCAGTTAAAAAGTGCTTCTCTGGAAGTGAATGAATATGAGGAACAGTAACTTATTCATTCACTCTGAGGTAATTGCACTTGGTTTCATAGAATAGGAGAACTAGAGAGGGAGCAATAAAAGGAAATAGAATAATAGCACACAGAAAATTTTAGAACATGATTAAGCTTATTAATGTAAGAAGTGAAATAAGGTACAGTAATAGGCTAATGAAACTATGGAAATGAACATATATAATTTTAATGGGATGATAAGAGAAGCTGGGGCATATTCAACCTTTTCAAATGGATTTGAAAATACAATTATTCATTAAATATCAGTGAAAACTATGATTAGAAACTGGTTGTTGCAAGAATCTGTGTCTAAACAAAGCCAGCGATAAGACCATCTAGCCAAGAATTAAAATTCTCAGTGACCAGCAATCTCAAAGGTAATTCTGACTATGCAATAAGCTCCATAAAAAGGTAGTCTTCATTATTTACTATTATACCCATAGATCTTGGCAAATATTCAGTTGAGTCACAAAAATTTGCTGATGTTCAACCTTATATAAACCATAAAATCGGCAGTTTTGTATGTTTCAACCTACGAGTAGGAGCTTGACCTCCTACCATTTTAAATATATCGAATGAGTGAATGAATTAGCCTCATTGTTTTGACCGATGTCTTCTATAGCATTCTAAAAATTCTGATTGATAGAGAAATACCTTTGTAGATGTGAATATTCTCAAGCGTTCAGATACCCTGCCTTCATCCAGCCAGAAACTTGTAAGTATAAAGCCTTCCACATTTATATGAATCATGTATCCCATGCCTCTGCATATATCCTGGGATGAATATAAAACCTGTCCGGGATGGCTAACACTGTTCTCCATGCTGGTACAGATAAGACCTGTGCATCTGAAATAAGCAAGGATATTAGCCACAGTGACTGGTATCTATCTGAGACTGGACTAGGAGCTGATCATTTTGACCTAAATAGAGCTAGTGCACTTTTACAGAATAGGCAGGTCTTGAGTGTGCTGTAAACTATGAGTAGAATTGGTAGGCAGATTATAAGAAAGGCATTTTTAGATGAAGGATTGATGAAAGAATGAACATATGTTCAGTACTGTCAGAAAACCATTTTAGTAATAAAAAAAGGTTTGTATTAGAGAATGAAGGAGAAAACTTTGGATAAGAACATGAGAGTTTTGTGCAAGATCTCAAAGTGTAGGTTTAGAATATAAAATTCATTCTTTATGCATAGAAAACATCAGAGGTTCATTAATATAGAATTCATAGAAAACCTCTGGAGACAAAGAGTAGTAGATAAGCTGAGTTTAAAGAGGATTCATTTAATTTACTGAAAGACTACACTTTCTGAAATAAACCATTTGTTGCATATGTGGGGTCTTCTCAGTTTAAATGATGACCAACTACTTGTATTTTAAACAAACTTAGGGCATACACACAGACACACACATAGAGGAATAAAAGGATCATGGACAAAAGCAGATAAACTATGGAAATAAAATAAATTAGTTTCATTGTTAAACATCATTTAAACTGAAAAATTAAATGTAAAAATATCTGTTAGTTCATTTTTTGGACTCCCCTCCATGGAGACCACTTGATCACTCAAAACAAAAATTAAGGAAACGCTATTTTGGGTGCTTATGTGCAGAGAATATACACATGTACATATATTTATACACATTTCTACTTTTTAATGAATTTATGCCATTGTTATCAATTACTATATCTTACATAGACAGCATATGCATAACTATATGTTAAAATAAACTCATGAATAAGTTGGCTAGATCACTTCACAAGTAGCAGTTATGAAATATACTGGTGAAGGTCTGAAGGGAAAGTAATCTGTAATTTACAGAGCACAAAAAAGAATAATTTAACACTGAGTTTGTAAGTGATATACAAGAACTTTGTGCACCTTTTTTTTTTAAGCTAAAAAGGAGCCATGGAGCCATACCTTCTGTTTACACTAAAACAAACTAAAAACCACCTCTATTCGATATATGGAAAATCAATACTGAAATCTTATGGTGATTTGGGAGGTTAAAAATCATTATAAAGTCACTTTTTCTTGTAAATATTCATTGATTTATTACTGATTATACAGATAGTATGTGTCTGGGATACTTTAAAAACATTGTAAAATCTACATATAAATAAACTCACTTGTACATCCACTTGAAAAGTGACAAGCCTACTCACAATTCCTTTCATATAATTTCCTATAACAGAACTCATTTCAAAGATATTCATTTTGAAACGCAATAAAAGGATTCAAGTGAATTATTTTGCTGTTGTGTTTCTGCTTAAATTCTTTTGTTTCTTGTTTCAACTTCTCTAAGAGTAGAATCCTTCTATATATTCTGATTAAGTGTATATAGGACTAACACCCGGCAGACTGACTACATAGGAAAAGGGCTAGCTATCAACAGAGCAATGAAGAACTTCTCATGCAACTGCCAACAGTTCACAAATTCTCATGAGAACAAATTCATTACTAATAGCAGGCCATGATACTGTAACCCACTGTATAACTGTAATAATAAGTATAAGAGGAAATCAAATAAAATATATATGGGGTTTAGTTTCGAGACAATTGTTGAATTTGATCTTTATCCAATACAGTCGATCACTTAAGGAGGATGGCATTTGTGTTTTGAGTAGGTTCTCTATACTATCCCTTTCAATTGAGTTTTTATGGTGTATTTAAGTGTATTGTGATACATTATAGACATACTATGGGCAAAGGTTGTCAATGTGATTAGTATTTGCCAATAGAAAGTACATAGAAAGTTCATAGACCATCACTGAAGGATGGTGCCTACATTTTAAAATATGTTTTGTTTAACATGAGAAACCCATTTAGTTAGAGTCATCATTTGAAGTTCAGAATAATTATTTATATAGACTGACAGAATGCATTGAGAGGGGCACCCAAACTTATACTATAAATTATGAGGAGATAGTTCTCCAAGTCCCTGTAAGTCTTCTCTGAGCTCAAGTGTCCTCATCCTTTTAACTTTGCTTTGAGGGGCAATCTCCAGGCCTATCTCAATGTGAGTTGCCTTCTTCAGAACAGTTTCCTTTGTTCTTGTCCCTGTTCACCCATGACAGTGAGAAGTGGGTGTATAGCCTGGGTCATGGCTTTTCTGCATGGTCTAAATCCATTCTTTACAATAGATGGGTTTCCACATCACTGGACCTCAGGTGGTAGAGAACTGAGCTAGTAGTACAGAAATTGCACACACCTGCTGGCAGCTTCTTTTAGCTATGCTAGCATGGGAATACATTTTAATAACATCTACATAAGCTTTTTCTGTCAAGCGTGTAGTGGGGGAGCAAAGGTTGAAACCCACTACTCTATTTGTAGGGTCATAAATGTCATATTTATTTTGCAGCCAAAGATTATTCCATAGTTTTAAACATCCTTCTCCACACTGTTGATGAATGGTAAACCTGTGTTAATTAAAATGCCATTAACCAATCTTTTCCATGGTGTTTATGCAAATTATATTAATCACTGACAGAAAACAGAAGTTTCATTTACTCTACTCACCTCATTAGCCCCATCTTTCAAGACTTTTCAACTATTTATTAGGAATTGCTGCCATGTTTAGGCATTCGTCAACTTGACATTAATGCTATATCCTTAGCTGTGTTACTGGTAAAGCTGCCAGATAGTACAGAGCCAAGTTCAAAATTCTCCAGCCTTGCTGGGGTTGACATTGACCCCAGAAGAGGCCACATAGTACAGTAATAAGGACCTGACTCAGGAATTAAAAGAAAAAGTGTCTAATGCCCACTATGCTGCTATTGTGTGTGGAGGGAGGTATGACGTTAACTGAGACACTCAATTTTCTCCATAGTCCCATTTTGTCATCCATAAAAGGAAGAATCACAGAAATATTAGTGGTTGCAGGATCATGGGCAACAATGGCATCTAATAGCCTTTTAACATATAGGTGGAAATAGGAATGGCTAGCTACCTCGTCCAAGGCCACACAGAAAGGGACAATTGGTGCTCTATCTCCCTCCCATTGTACGTCATGATAGATTAGAAAAATTATGAGAACATGAAATGGTGTCCAATCAGATGGCTACAATACCGTTTGCAGTTATGATGGCTCCTAGGTGCTACATGTGTAGATGTGACTGAGAAAGAAAACTTCATATAACTAGAGGTGTACTAGAGTTATAGCCCCCAGTAAATCCTGGCATTGGCCCCACTATGGAGAAAAAATGAGGAAAAAATGATTTTCAAATCCCATTTATCCCTCTGTCTTTCCATCTCCCCTTTATAATAAAAGAACAAGGAAGATAATTACTTCAGCAAAGATTATGGTTTGTATCCTGGCTAGTGTGGCTCAGCTGGTTGGAGGTTGTTCTATGCACCTGCTTTGATTCTGGCTCAGGGCACATGATGGGTTGTGGCCCGATCCCTTGTAGTGGGCATGCAGGAGGCGGCCAAGCAGTGTTTCATTCACAACAATGTTCCTCTTTCTCTCTCTCTCCCATCTCCTGCTCTCTTTAAAAATAAATTTTAAAAGTATTAAAAAAAATACACACTATGGTTTGTCAGTCACTTGCAATGTTTGGGAACTAGAGATACAGCCCAGCATTGCAACTCAATATTTGGTCACTAAACCTCTCCAAGCCCCAAAGCTCTCATCTAAAACAAACATTAATCTCCTTCAAAAGGTTACTAATGGGATACAATTGATGGATGCAAATAAAGTACATAATGCAGGACCTAGAACACAACGAGCATTTCAGACATTTAGGTGTTGATGTAGTTCTCCTGGGGCAGACCCTCCAAATACTCGCTCTCTCTGCTTCTATTCCTGTTCAGTCTACTCCGGTAGCATTTTCTGGAAAGAGTTAGGGATTAATTCACAGTATGACTTGGTGTGGAAAATGTTCTGTGCTTACCTGGAAGCATGATCCTCAGTCGGTTGAATATGCCCATTCAGAGGTTTCAAAAGATATCTGTCTCATTTGTGATCTAAACCCACCCTGGATTACTAATCTAACTCCTGAGCAGAGTGATGCAGGACAAGCCAAAGCCAAGGGCATGACTGCAGGGTGCCCATGAGCCATGAAAGGGTGATATAAACTTGTTACTGAGGAAAAAATTACACTCTCTTTCATTTCACATTTATATGGCAAAATAAGAAGTATTAAAAATACCCATTGAAATGAGCTGACAGGAAACTAGTTGTTAGTGAAATGGCATTTCTGAACTAAATGTTTGAAGATTAAGCTATTTCGCAAAAAAAAAAAAAAAAAAAAAAAAAAAAATGGCTTAAGGCAATATTTTTCCAAAATATAAAACTTCATTCTCTTTCCTTTTTAAGCGCCTGAAATTAAAACTACAGAAACTATTGATATAAACAATACTAAGCAATATAATACAACATCGGAATTTTAAACCAAATGATAAACTTCACTGATTTTATCTGACAATTACCTATATACTTTAGAGTTTTTCCTATTTTCTTATTACAATTTATTTTAAAGCCCTGAATTGTAGTCATAGGTTTATTTGAAAAGAGAGCACGAAAGAATAGAATAAACAATTGAGTATTGATCGATGACCACAGGAGCCAAGAAATAGTTTCATCATTTAGCTATTTATATTAGTTTTTTTCTTATATTAGTTTTTTTTTCTTATAAGAACCCCCCCCAAAAAAATGCTGTAACAAATTCAAAGGAATAAGTATAGAGTCAAATAATAATGACTGCTTTAAAATATTAAAGCTATTGAGATGAAAAAAAAATAAACAGTGCATGAAACCTCAAAAAAAAAAATAAAAGCAAAGTATTGTAAATGTGAAAATTTATTTACATACACAGCACATTGCATTTATAGTATATATGTCTAAAACATATACATGTATATGAAATCTGTCTAATTGAAATGAATAATCAATTAACTTGATCCACCTATCATACCTAAAGATACTATGTCATTACACATTGGGTGTCACTACACCTTCGACAATCTGGTACTGTGCTTTCTGTCAATATAAAATTATTCCCTTATTCAGTATCTTAAAAGTTTTTTCAGGTGACTTAATTGAGGTAGTAATGGTCTCTATCAATGGAAATGGAAATGCTTTATAATAACATGAAAGTAGCCGTTATATATTTGTGTTGGAAGATTGCCTATTTTAAAACTAATGAGATCACGCCATAAAATTCTCGACAAATCATTAGCTTCTGGACATATTTTATAAAACACAATTACAGCTTCCTCTGGAGAGCATCCAGCACTATGTCCAATTTGTACGCACCACAGTGTCACGTCCTGACACTTTTAATGACTTGTCTAAAGTTACAGCAGAGAAAACTCTCCATCCCTACTCTCGAGGCAGGCAGCAAAACGATCATTTGGTTCTATATCCGAGAGAACACACACTTATCTCTCAGGCTAAGAAGGAACAGATTAAAAAAGAAATGACTTCGCAGAAATAAAGCAATCTTAGTGAGGGCCAAAGAAGGAATTCTTAGGAATAACTGAGCGGTAGTTAAAAATAATTTTTACATGGCTGGAATAATTTGCATTGATTTTATGGAATCATTTAAGCATTACAGATAGGGAACTATTAAGACTTCAGGCAATGAAAAAAAACAGTCAAAAATTGCTTACTTGGTTGGATAAGTTTGAAGTAGGCCAAATAGCCTTTCTTCTTTCTAAATTGTGACATTTTTACAATTGTCACAATTGTGGAGGACTATCCTTGTGGAAGACTATCCTTCCTGCCTTCTTCTCACCATCAATAAACTGTCATGATAATCAGTGTCATAGAACAATAGATGAAGTCCTCAAAGGGAACTTTCAGAATACTTTATCTGGTTTAAATACCAAGGTTTTGCGAGGGTTTTAGAAACAGGACAGGTTATAGGAAAATAAGATCAGTCCATAGGTCCCAATGATTTACAGAGATGTACTGGCTTTTAACACTAACCCAGTAAAGAAGACATTTATTTCTTATAAGACAATTTTGTTTCATACCCAAGCTTCTTCAATTAAAGCTTATATATCTCATATACCTCATTCTCTGTACTGACTTTATGGTGAGATAAAGAATGTGTTTATTTTTGGTCCACTCTTTCACCTATCCTCTAGAGCAGTGTTTCCCAAACTTTTGACATATGTGTACCCCTTCTATAATTTTTGTAACGCTGAATACCCCTCATACTCATGAGAACATAGAATTAGATGCAGCTAAGCACGGTGCAGTGCATATCCCCACCAAACTCCGGTGCAACGCATACCCCCACCAAACTCTTCTGTACCCCTGGGGGTACGCGTACCACACTTTGGGTAACACTGCTAGATATATGGACCAATTCAGTTGCATATATACTCCAGGAGGTGTAATTATGGACACAGCACTAAAAAAATGGATGAAATTAAACCCTACCAATGAATCTAGAAAATTGCTATTCTGTGAATATTATATTTAAAAGAATAAAAATAGAAAAATGATTTAATGTTAACACTCTTAATGAACCATTATTTTTCAGATTCAATTATACTGTACAAACAAAGGCACCAAAAATGGATTAAACTAATTTCCTCTACAATGCAATACCAAATCAATTTGCAACATCTAGCTCTTCAATTTTAATAAACTAAAAGTGCATTTGCTTTCACTTTTTTATGTATACAAAAATACATAAAATCTCTTTGATGGAGTGGTTATGCAAAAAACATACTAACAGTTATTGAAATAGATATATCCTATATAATAAAACCCTAATATGCAAATTGACTGGATGGCAGAACAATCAGTCGCTCAATGCAGGAGCTGCCCCCTGGTGGTCAGTGCGCTCCCACAGGGAGAGTGCTGCTCAGCCAGAAGCCAGGCTCATGGCTGGCTGTTGAGCACAGCGGCAGTGGCAGGAGCCTCTCTAGCCTCCACTGCTGGCAGGTGGTAAGAGTGAGGGATCCCAGACTGTGAGAATCCCGAACTGTGAGAGGGATCCCAGATTGCAAGAGGGCACAGCATGGGCTGAGGGACTGCCCCGCCTCACCCCAGTGCATGAATGTCGTGCACCGGTTCTCTAGTATTATTATAAAGTGGTGACCTAAGTTAGAAAAACTCATATGTGCAGATATTTGTATAATACCTGCAATCTAAGTGAAGAGGAGATAAAAATTAAGCTATATTTGAAAATTTGAAAATTATTTAATGGCTAAAAAAGATCAGGTCAACCAATTATTTTCTTCTCTTTTCTCTCGCCATTATCTGAAACATGGTTATTATAGGAAACTATTAAAGGGGTGGCTGTCAGTTTCATTGCTAGAGATACCAAATGACAATTATGTTGAGATTATAACATTATGCCACAGTCAGATATGACAAAGTTTTCAGACATTCATCATTTTGCTCATCCTCCATAACAACTATTTATTTTTAAAATCAAACTAGCTCTCTGTTGGTTTTGTATGAGTTTCCAGAGCTGTGAATCACAGCATTCTAAAAGCTACAAATTCTTGAGAGAGTTAAGCTTTGCACTGAATATATAAAATAATAAGATGCTATTTCTTGATCCTCGGCTGTTAAAGTTATACCTGGGAATTAAGCTATATGAACAGACACATTATTGAAGTAACTCATTTCCCCCCTCCCCACATAAAGCATTAATAAGATCATGAGAGATATAGTGGATATGAAATAGGGAAATGAGCACTAGACTAAGGGACATCCTGAATTTTAGTCCTAGCTGGGACACTTACTAGAGGCTCACTAGTAAACCTGCCTAATATTTAATATCCTCATAGAGAAAATGAAGACTTTGAAGTAGAATATTTTTATACACTTGCTTAGCTTAATACTAAGGCCAATGTTTCCTCAGATGTGAGAAACATACATGAAATTGCAAATAAGTCAGTGGTTCTCCAGCTGCGCTGCTCCTCTCCATCACCTGAGGAGACTTAAACATTACTTCTCCCTGGGATTCAGTGCAGAACAATTAGAGAGGGCTCTCTGTGGGTGGGCCTACGCACTGGTATCTCTTAAAAGCTCCCTGAGTAGTTCTAATATAAGCCAGAATAGAGTGGTCTGCCCCAAGGCCATTCTTCAGCACAGCACTACCCCCAACAGAGGCCAGTGCGGTGTACATGTAAGCTAAAAGCTTCATTTTCTCATTTCCAGACATTCATTTTTTCTAATTCATTCACTAAATATTCATTATATACCTCTTAGAACTGCTATGCAACATCCTGAGTACAAAGGATACAAAAACTTTTCTAAAAAGCAAATAAATTACAACCCCTGCCAACAAGAAATGTATTTCAGCATATATTTTTTTTTAAGTTCTAGTGACCATTACATTGGTAGCAGTCCTAACAGAACAGCATACAAAGGTAGCTGCTATTGGCTTCAAAAATTACTATGCAGACTAACAGATGCAAAGATAATGGCAAACTTAGTGCAATTCTATGTTTGATAGGTGTTCTTAATTCAGTGTTATTGTTGTTTAAGTATATTTCTTTTTAATTTTACTTTAGTAAGTGACATTAGCATATAGCATTTCAAAATATGTAATGGAATTCAATTGGGCAAATGCTTACCACTGAAATGTTTAAACTTGGACATTGGCAGAAGAAAGTTCTAGACTGGATTGATAATGGGATTTTGGTAATGTAGCTTTTTATTTCATATCATAAAATCCAAATGATGATGTTAAGAAAACTAAATGAGAACTATTTTAAGTGCATGTATTCATAAAGAGTATTCATAAGTAGATACATGGAATGTATACTTACATTGAAACCTTAATGATGAATTTAGGTGTATTTCGACTTTTCAGCCTCTGAATTTGCTGGCATAATTTCCACTTCTGTTGTTTTGGTAAATTCTAATTTAATCAGTTGTGTACGGTAAGTAAATATTTAGGGCTATGAAAACATACTCTATTTGCAAATGTCACTTCCCTTGACATTTGAAAAATAAAGCGACATTGCCATACAAACTTACATGTTGGTATTGTAACATGCTGTTTGAGCTGCTTATTGCCTTCTTCTTGCCAACTAATAACTTCTTTAAGGTCCTTAAAACTATTTGTTGATTAAAAAAAAAACATATTATGAGTCAAAGAAAAGACATTTGAAAGATGTCACCATTGCTTAAGTGATCCAAAGCATATCATGTGGTCTAGTTCCTGTAAATGAGAGTTTTGCCTTTATTACTTGAGAATTTTCAAAAGTAATACTTTCTGAAAGTGCTGAGAATCAGATGGTGTCACAAAAAGAACAATGGGATCAAGTTCTCAGAATAGCTCTGCTACTGAATTTCATTTGTGTTATTAAAGTGTTCAGCCTCATTTATTAATCAATACAACAAAGCATAGTCCAAAAAAATTTCTACTATTGACTCCTTGTGATCTAGATATTCTAGGATTCAGAGATATATAGGCTTATATGTTTCTCATAAGAATGAGAACTCTGATTTGACTTGGGGTAAAGAATGGTGCACGGAAGTCAATTGGTTATAAAAAAAAAAGTCAAACTATTTTTTGTCTCTATTCATGAAATGACACAAACAATGTTTTATCTCCAGGCAATGTATTTTGATGGGTGTGTTTTAGAGTAGAAGTGATAGAATACTCTTTCACTTATAAAGCCGCCATACCACATTGGCAACAATCTGAGATGGAGTTAAGGGTAAAGTCAGTTTGAGGCAATAGAGCAATGTTTGGCTGAGGTAACCTAACAGGTGTAAAATGAGCAACACTTAGAAAGAGCACTGAGCCCAGCAGGCATGGCTCAGTGGTTGAGCATCAACCTATGAACCAGGAGATCATGGTCGGATTCCTGGTCAGGGTACATGCCTGGGTTGCAGGCTTAATCCCCAGAAGTGGGTGTGCAGGAGGCAGCAATCAATGATTCTCATTATTGATGTTTTTTTCTCTCTCTACCTCTTCCTTCCTCTCTAAAATCAATAAAAATATAGTTTTTAAACCCTGTCATTTATTCATAGAAAATTTAAGAATCATAAAACAAACAGAACACAGAAGTTTATGAAGTTTAATGGTATGTCCACAAGTCACACATCAGGATAATGGTAGTGTTGAGAATGAAAATTCTAAAACAAATGGCTCACAATGTCCCCCTTCTCCCCCCAGAGATTCAGATTCAATAGTTATGAGGTGAAACTCAAGAATTTGAATATCTAACAAGTTCTCTGGTTACCACACTTTGAGAACCACTGACATTGAAGAGATCTATTCATTCTGCCTAGAAAGGAAGGTAAATAAAGCAAAGGAGGGGAAGCAGGATCGAAAGAAGAGTGTTCTTTACTAATTTTAGCTTTCTATATTCCCATTAAATGAGGTGTAACCAAGAGAAGTTAGGTGTTAAGGGATTCCCCAATATCAAGCCAATTTGAGTTAGGTAAAAAAACAGCTAAAAATAAGCTAATTGCAACTTGGCAATTTGTGTTAATGGGAAATAGAGATCATATTGCTTAAGGGAGTAGGAGGGTGGGAAATAGGTGTTTATCTGTGATATGTTAACATTTCCTATCCTTAATTCCACTTTATTATGAGAGCACACCACATAATTACCTATTGGAAGATTACTACTAATTGCATCAGTGCATTGTTATTTAGAAATATGTTTAGATTTTGTCTAAATGAATTGGACTGACTAAAGCAGATCTTGCTTAAGTTACAAAGGCATGTTTCTAAGATATCCATAGTCTGTCAAGGAAAGCCTAGATTTTTGTTGTGATAA
Organism: Pipistrellus hanaki; assembly: GCF_964339955.1. Classification (NCBI taxonomy): domain Eukaryota; kingdom Metazoa; phylum Chordata; class Mammalia; order Chiroptera; family Vespertilionidae; genus Pipistrellus; species Pipistrellus hanaki. Next base: position 28,995,688 of record NC_140516.1, read on the forward strand.
CTCATATTCAAATAAAAGCCACATCAATCATTGAAATAAACATTGACCAAAATCAGTTAATTACTTTCTCACCTGTCTAGTCCATGATATTGATTTATAGGAGACCTTTGTATTATAAAGTCAACATAGACCATTCAAACCAAGTTTTGTTCTGGGGTATGTTTTAAATCAAGCACAAATCTGTAATATATTTCACCAGTACACCTTAGATCAAAGTATTCATTCCTTCACAAGTTTAAAGACAAACAAAAGCTAAGCCCCTCACCCTTGACTATTTTGTCACATAAAAGTGACTATGATCTTATTGGAAAGGGCAGAGTTGCCTTTCTTCGTTTTAAAAAAATATATATTTTATTGATTTTTTTACAGAGAGGAAGGGAGAGAGATAGAGAGCTAGAAACGCCAATGAGAGAGAAACATCGACCAGCTGTCTCTTGCACACCCCCCACCGGGGATGTGTCCGCAACCAATGTACATGCCCTTGACCTGAATCGAACCTGGGACCTTTCAGTCCGCAGACCGACGCTCTACCACTGAGCCAAACTGGTTTCGGCCCTTTCTTCATTTTCATTTTGCCTTCATGAATACTGACAGGTTTTCATTATGCAGAATGCTCTGTGTATTTAACAGACAATTAGTACTAAAATTGAGTTTGCAAGTATATTGATTATACATTTTAATTATTAGAATCATCCCTTTGCTAACACTTTTATTGAACGAGTAGATTAGCACAATTACAACTTTAATTGAGCATTGGTAATCCCTTCCAGTGGGTTCTTCTTTAGTCGTATTCACAAGAAATGGTATATAAGCCTACTGCGACTCCAGCCTTCTGCCTCTGGGCTCCTTTCTGTGCTTTGAGCCAGTTCTCTCAGGTCTGGGTCTTACCCAGCATTGGGTTATAGAGAAAGAGAACTGAGTCTAAGTCAGAAGTTTTCCTTCCTGTAGCTTTGTGATCTTGGGCAAATCATTACCTATTTATTGTCCTCAGTTTCTTCATCTGTGAAATAACAGTGTTGAACCTCATGATGTTGGAAGTCCTTTTTTCTCTCCTAATTCTAAAGCAGAATACCTTTTTAAAAATATATATATAAGTATATTTTTATTGATTTCAGAGAGAAAGAGAGAGGGAGAGGTAGATACATCAATGATGACAGAGAATCTGTTTGGCTACCTCCCGCATGCCCCCCACCAGGGACCTAGCCCACAACCCAGGCATGTGTCTTTGACATGAATCAAACCCAGGACCCTTCAGACCTCAGGCCAATGCTCTAACCATTGAGCAAAATCAGGTAGGGTTTTTTTGTTAATTTATTTTTATTCTGTTGGAGGTCTTCACCCATAGGTGGGAGTCATCCTGGCAAAAAATGGAAAATTTCCAATTAAGAATAAATTAAGAGTCTTCAGCCTTTCTTTAAGGGTGTATTTGACTCCAGAATAGAGTTTGAGTGATATTATAAAATATTCCATTTGCTAGAGGCAGAAGTATGCTAGTAAAAGTTGAACTGGCTTAAATGTTATTTATTTATTTTTGGACTCTTGCATGAAACAAAATAATTTCTTATCTATATTTCTTAACTGAAATGAAGATTTAACAATTGTTTCAGCTTTTGTGGCTACAATAACATATCAAATATAAAAGCATTTTGAAAAAAAATGAACTATCCAAATGCAAATGACAACTACCATTCCTTTTATTAAAAGGAAAAATGCATACTCAATAAATGCATTTAAAAATAACTTCCAACAAACGAACAACTCTTCTGATTAAGATTGTTGTAATTGCAAGAAACAGAAATCCACTCAAGCTAATTTAAGTAAATCCAAAGAAATTGGCCATTTTGTGTCATTTGAGAATTGAAAGCAGCAGGGATCAAGGTCAGCCTCATTTCCTGAGAACTATCAGATTTTCTATCTCTGGCTTTCTCCAGTCTTGCTATGTTCATACTTTAGGTAACTGTCTTGTTTCCAGTCCCCTCTGCCCACCTCTGCCTGATCCTGGACTCTGTAAATCCTGGTTCAAGATGGAGAAAGAGTGAGGGTTAAAGGGCAGAAGTGTGGGGAATTCAGGGAGAGAGAAAAGAGGGAAGAGAGAAAGGGAGGGATTGATTTATTTAGGTGTTGCCCAGTGAATTTGGGAAAGGTGTATTATACATGTCTCAAACAGGTGTGGCCAGATTCACATGAGTCAAAGAGCTGTCTTATGTTAGAGCAACCCCATGAATGACATAATAGATTCCTTTAGTGAAAATGATAAAAACCAACATCGTTATTGCTCCTCCTGGGATGTCACTGATGTTTTTTTGAGGCCAAGAGCTGTTTGCTAATAATGGGAAATCTAGAGAAATACTCATTTAGTACCTGGAGGTTCTGTGATGGCCTATGAGATTCTGCTAAGGCATGGACACTGCTTTAAAAACTTACTATAACATTAAAATAGTAATCAGATCATGTATTCACTTGGAAATCTCCTCAATGGTAGGACTGACAGAGAACCATCTTGTAAGTCCCATGCTGTAGTGAAGTCAAAAATGTAGCTCAAAAAGACTGGGGAAAAGTGTATGCAGAGCTTTTTCACAAAAGTCAGAGTTGGGTAAAGCTGCATATTCACGATACAGAGAAGTATCACCTGAAATAATAGGGTCTGTATGCCACAAGCCTTATTAGTCAGCACCTTAAACCACAACCCATGAAATTACAGCCGGCTAGAGATTAGGTTACAGCTAAACTAGAGACAAGAGCTGTCAAACAGTTGGAAAAGCCATGTTCGCAGCCCTGAGGCAGAGGTGAAGTGTCAAGAAACAAACAAGGAAATAAAGAACAGAGAAGAGACCCATACTCTGCGAACATGCTGAACAAAATAGAGATTAATTGGTTTCTGGAAAAGAACATTCTGTCTAGCAGACGGGGCCCAGCAGGAATTGCATGCCCTACTGGTCATTTTTTAAGAATGTCTTCCTTTGGTCTGAAATGATGTCACAAATCACAGGGACAAACACGAAGAACTCTGACAAGTGGCAAATTTGCTCTGGTATAAAATTAAACTCTTCTCCAAAAGCAAATTACAAGTACCATTCCTTTTATTGAGTGTTATGTTGTGTTTTATTTTGTTACTTATTGGACAGTTATGGATTGCCATGAAAATTTTAATTATTATATCAAAGAATTATATATATATTTAATTTATGACTTGTATGGACTTATTATGTATTTCATTTTGGAAGGGGGCCAAGAAGGCAAATTCACTGTGGATTGTTCAAGGCTGCTTACAAGGCAGATGCTAAACAGTGGTTTGAGTTTTATACCAAGGTGTAAAGTCAAAAACCTTGCTCAGCCAGCATGGCTCAGTGGTTGAGTGTCAACCTATAAACCAGGAGGTCACAGTTCAATTCACAGTCAGGGTGCATGCCTGGGTTGTGAGATCCGTCCCCAGTGTGGGGTGTACAGGAGGCAGATGATCAATGATTCTCTCTCAACATTGATGTTTCCATCTCTCTCTACCTCTTCCTTCCTCTCTGAAATCAATAAAAGTATATTTTAAAAATCTTAAACCCTTTATGAATGAATAATATTTTGTGTTATTAACCTGTATTTCTCTCACTATTTGTAATTTCTTCTCACCCCAATTTTATCAGAGAATTAGCTCTGTGCTCACGAACTCGGCAAAGGGATCTGGCTGGGTAGAAAATAAAATTTTCTTGCAATTCTCTATGGCTTTGTGTTTCCTAATCCTCAGCTCTTAAGAATATTTAGAGCACCTACAGAACTAATAAGAGAAATGGGATCAAAATAGATAATAAGTATCTCAGACAAAAACACACCGGCAGAAAGGTTTCCAATAAAATCAAAAGAAATTTCCTGGGGTGGGTGGAAGGCTGTATATGAGAAGTGGGTAAGGCTTGCTAGGGACAGGACATGGCTTTGTGGTGCATCTACCACATAGGACTTTGTGTTCCCAACCTGGAAAATAAATAGCTAAGAGCTATCAGTGACCATGATGATACATCTTAGCTTAACCTACCTGGATAGATGGCTCAAATACACAATGAGGATGATGAAGATTAAAGACTAAGAATGAGATTTAAAGAGCATGACAGAATAGGTGATTAAGAAGGAACTCTTACCACTTGCAAAAGCATGGATGGAATTGGAGAGCATTATGCTAAGCAAAATAAGCCAGTCAGAGAATGGTAAATATCACATGATCTCACTCATTTATGGAATATAATGAACATAAAGTGATGAACAAAAACTGATCCAGAAACAGAGAAGCATCGATCAGACCTTCAAACATCAGAGGCAAGGTAAAGGAGGGGAGGGGGTAATGGGATGAGATCAATCAAAGGATTTGTATGCATGCATATAAGCCTAACCAATGGACACAGACAACAGGAGGTGAGGTCATGTGTGTAGGGGTGGGGGGCAATGGGGCACTAAGGATATATATGTACTACCTTAATCAATAAAGAAAAAAAAAAATAAGAGTCAAGTTCACTTATGGAAAAGTAAGTATATGTATAAGTATATACAAACAAAAAAAGTAAGTATAAGTATAAACAAACAAAAATAATAATCCTATAATGCTTACAAAATGGTTAACACTGTTTAAAACCAGAAATATTATAAACTTCTGGAGACCTGATAAATAGCTATATTCTTATGAGACATAGATTATTTGAAAGGGCAAAAAAACTCATAGACAGCGGTATGATGATTAGCAGAGGGAAAGGGGGTTAGAGGGAGGTGCAAGAGGGTAAAGAGGATAAATGGCAATGGAAGGAGACTTAAAGTGGGGTGGTGAAGGCACAATATACATAGATGGTATATTACAGAATTGTATCCCTGAAACCTATATAATTTTATTAATCAATGTCATACCAATAACTTTAATAATTAAAAAAAAAAAGGCTTGAGGCTCCTCCAACCTAGGTAGAGCTCAGCATGTTCAATGCACCAACTCGCCTGGGCTTAATTAGCCCTCTGCCAGATCCAGGAGCTCCCAGGAGAGAGGCTGGCTGTGCCTGTTTAAATTTTAAGCCCTTCACTTGCACAGAGGAACCCGGGCTCACTTCTGAATTTGATTTTTCGTCTTACTGAATGTAAGCTAAAAAACTGTGAAGGGAAATTTAATGTTTCACTTAAGTCAAGCTATTTTTTCCTTCAAAAGAGGAGAGAAGGCAAGTTTTAACATATGACCTACTAGCTTTTCCTTAAAATAATTCTTCCTTTGGGAGAAAAATAGGTTTTTACCAAAATTTTCAAAGCTCCGGTCATCAAAATACCACCTTCTCATCTCGCTACAGCTATGCATTACATTTATTATTACACTTGATATATATATATATATTTTACAGTATTTGATAGTTCACTTTCTAACATGTGAATGAACCTTTTAAGCAGAACTTGTACCTCACTCTCGCACATGGAAAACTTGGCTACTTTTTGTGAGGGGATGTCATGACACAAATGAATGCAATTATATTATTGACAGGCTCAGGGCTCTGGTGCTTTCTTCCTGTTTCAGCAGAGCGCCTCTAAAGAGGCCCTTCCCATTTGTGTCTAGTTGATCTTGAAAGCTCCCTCTACTAACATATGCTCCCCTGAGCTTAGAAGCAACATCTGAAATTAGATTATGAAGCCAGGCAGGCTACATAGCAGTGCAGGTGTGGGCGTGCCAGCATCCACTTGCAAACTGCTAGTGGGCAGCTTATCACAGTTGTGAAACGGTAGTTCATAAACTTAAGTCAGGGAGCTATAGTCCTAGTTTGATCACTTGAAGATGAATTTTAGCATTGGGTATCTTTGCATTTACTTATTTAGAGAAGTATTTGCCTGGAATTGTTGGACAATGCAGGCTGCAAGATCTCTTTCAAACAGAAACAACTCCTCTTAAGGGAAAGGGAACAAAATGCCTTGTATAACTGCTGCTATCCTCTCTAGGGTCTGAAGCACCATCTCCCCAAACGTTGTTAGGAGACCTTGAACTCTCTAGGAATGCGAATCCCTCCACAACGCCTGGGACGCTCTTGTATTCACAATGTTTTGCTGAATGAGTAAGGTACATTTTGCATTTTACTCTGTGCATCTTAGCAAATTCATATTTAATAAATCCTGCACATGCACTTTTTTTTTTAAATTGAAACAGATTTTACTCCTTGCTAATGCTTTGTTCCTTTCTATCCTTTCTGCAAAATCCACCTCAGCTCACTTCCTCTCTGCAGTCAGCTGGCCCCTCCACTCGTACAGCACTTATTGTTTGGGCAGATCATTTGACAATTTGATGATCTAACTGAATCATCTTTTACATGTTTACATCCTCATCTCAAATAGAATATTTTGGCTGCATATAATCTACTGTTCACCTGCACCTAATTTACTTACTAATTCTTTCTGTCACACATTTTCATTTTTTTCATAAAACCATTCTTCAGCTATGACTTTATAAAGGTGCCAAGGAGAAGGTGAAATATGGTAATTATGTCCCACAAGCGAACATGAGAAATATTATGGAAGTATGGTAGACTAATTATACAGAGAAATCCTTCCTACTGTAGAAAGCCTAAAGATACTAGATGAAAAACTTATTTTTAGAAGAAATGGTTAAATTTGTATGAATTTAAAATATTTGAAGGACAAAAATGAGAAGCAGACATAAAGAAATCATGGAGCTGGTGTTCTTACTAGGACTACTGGCTAAATACAATAGGCTCTTTAAAAAAAAGTGAAAAAAAAAACTACATAGAGACATACATGAATATGATAAAACAGACAGAAAAACAATGGACTTATTAATAAAAAAAAAGAGAAAAAATGATTACCTTAGGGTAAGAGACCAGAGAAGGACATATAAAACTCAAAAAGGTTAGTATTCCTCTGTATCAGCACTACCCAATCCAAATATAATGCTAACACAAATTAGAACAATATATGCAACTTCCTAATATCCAAATTTCCAGAGTAAAAGTAAAATTTGTTTTAAAATATATTTAACCCAATATATTTATAAATACTGCCATTCAATATGTAATCAATAGAAAAATTACTAATGGGATAATTTACATTCTTTTCTTGATGCTAAGTCTTCAAAATTAGTTTTGTACATACATCTTCTTACAGTAAATCTCTCTTTAGACTAGTACATTTTACATATTCACTAGCTAAGTGCAGTGGCTACTATGTTGGACAGAACAGTTTTATGTCTTAAGGCTTGTAATAGGTATATGGGACTTTATTTTTAATATTTCTTAGACTGTGCTTACCTTATCTATTGCTTATACATCACATAATTTTTAGGTACAAGGCAACACCTTAACATTTGGAGCCTGCTTACCAATGAAAATGTTCTTTTTCTCTAAATTCAGATATTATTGTCCTCCTTCTTTCCCACCTTGTCACATTCTGACACCCTTTGTGTGATGTGCTGTGTATTACTTCTTTGATTATGGATGATTCTGACACATTTCTATTCTAAAGCCCTTCCTTCGGAAACATTCCTTTTGTTTACTTGGCACAAAACAAATTCATTATCAATGACATATGGGCTTATTTCCCCCCATTTAATGATATAATTTTAAATAGGCTTTCTTGGGGAGAAAAAAGTATTTTTTTGAACAGTGAAAGTATTACTTTAAAAGCTGAAAAATAAGAAGCAGGTTCTGTGTGAGAATTTGTAACAATGATGGTAAAGGCTATTTTAAATAGGAAGCTGTTAAGAGGAAACACAGTGTTAGCATATTGAGCATAATAAAAGCACTTCCTTTATCACCCCTGTCCATTTTAGACTGGGCTTCTGCAAACAACCATGAGCAACCCAGACTCCTGAGGATACGTACACAGAAGCAAAAGTGTAGAGAGCAGAAATGGCAGAAAGGACAGGAGGTTGACTTAAATTTTAGGGTTTAAATCAGATATATTTAAAATTATATCATTAGCGCACTATGGCTTGTAGGCCAAATTCAGTAAACTTCCTGTTTTCCTTTATTACCTGAGCTAAGAATAATTTTTACATTTATTAAATAATTTAAAATCAAAAGAATAATATCCTGTGACATAAAAATAAGTAAAATTCAAATTCCAGTGTCCATACAATTGTACATTTCTTCAATTATGAATTAATTTCTATGGCTGGCCGGGACCGGTTTGGCTCAATGGATAGAGCGTCGGCTTGGGGACTGAAAGGTCCCAGGTTCAATTCCGGTCAGGAGCATGTACCTTGGTTGCGGGCATATCTCCGGTAGGGGGTGTGCAAGAGGCGGCTGATGGATGACTCTCTCTCATCAATGTTTCTGACTCTCTCTCTCTCCCTTCCTCTCTGTACAAAATCAATAAAATATATTTTTTTAAAAAATTGTCTATGGCTGCTTTTGTGCTACAATGACAGCATTGAATAGTAGCAAGGGAGACTATATGGTCCAGGAAGCAAAAATTTGCCCACTCCGGGCTTAAATACCATTTTCCCCAGACGGTGATCAATTTTCCATATAGTGACCAATAAGCAGGACGATATGAACTTTTTGAATTATGAAAAGCATTATTAGAAAACAATGGTAAAGTAATAATTGTGTGTTATGTAAATTTCTTTTCTGGGTTTATGCTTTGAGCAAATAACAGTCATCTTGGATTTGCCCAATCAGGGAAAGGCGAGACCAGATCTGGTCATATTTCTGCTATCACTTAATTGTGCCAATAACCTTCAAGTGTCAGACCCTCTAGTAACCTCTGTGGGCCTATAAAGCAAAAGGATGAAATGAGAATATTGCCATTGTCCCTCCAAGTTTTATAGCTACTTATGTACAGAATTAGTTAATTAAGAAAGAAGCAGTCAAAAATAATGGTTAGACTACCTACATTGATGTCAATTTGATCAGTTTGGGCACTGGGCCTGTTGTCTATAAAATTGGACAGGAACTTAAGCTTTTTGTACATTCAGCAAGACAACATATTGGCGATCTGCTTACTACAGAGTAAGCACTTAAATATAAAATGCAGCTGAGTGCTGAGCTGAACTGCAAACAGCACTGCTTCCGTGATTTTTGTTATACTCCTCATGGTCGCACAGGCGTCCAAGCAGAGAAATTCCTTTCTTAACACTGAGTGGAGATGTTCCTCAGCCAAGCACAAAGGCCCTCCACAGAAAGGCTGCAGTGCAGTGTGGCTCTTGCTGCCACGTGAATGACAAGACTATATTTCAGCCTCTCATGCCTAACATTACTGTTTTTGTGTGTGTGTGTTTTAAAATATATTTTATTGATTTTTTATAGAGAGGGAGTGGGATAGAGAGTCAGAAACATCGGTGAGAGAGAAACATCGATCAGCTGACTCCTGCACACACCCCCACTTGGGATGTGCCCACAATCAAGGTGCATGCCTTTGACCAGTATCGAACCTGGGACCCTTGAGTCCACAGGCCGACACTCTATCCACTGAGCCAAACCAGTTAGGGCCATTATTGTTTTTTAAAACCCCAAAGTGAAAAAGTGGCCTCCAACTTCTTAGCTGGTGCTGTATCACCAGGGGTCCTCAAACTTTTTAAAGTGGGGGCCAGATCACGGTCCCTCAGAGAGCTGGAGGGCCGGACTATATGAACTACTAATTCCTACTGTAACACCTCGGCTGCGCTCACTGCCCAAAAAACCTGGCGGGCCGGATCAGACTCCTCTGCGGGCCGCATGTGGCCCGCGGGCCGTAGTTTGAAGACCCCTGATCCATAGGAATAGAAAAGCCATGGACAGTTTGTGAACAAATCTTAGGTGAAATATTTGACAATGAAAGCATTATTTTTAGGCCCTGGCCAGACAGTTCAGTTGGTTAGAGTGTCTTCCTAATACAATAAGCCAAGGTTGTAGGTTCAATCTCTGGTCAGGGCACATACAAGAAACACCAATGAATGAATAAGTAGAACAACAAATCTCTCTCTCTCTCTCTCTCTCTCTCTCTCTCTCTCTCTCTCTCAATTGTTAAAAGGCAACATTTTGAATATAAATCAGTGAAGAAAACGACTATTTAAAATAAGGCTGTCAGTCCTGGACAATGTGGCTCAGTAGGTTGTGCATCATCCTGTGCATGGAAAAGTGACCATTTTGACTCCTGGTTGGGGCACATACCAGGGTTGGGGTCTCAATCCCAGGTAGGTCTGCTGTCACATACATGTTTCTCTTTCTCTCTCCCTCTCTCTTCCTCTCTCTCTCTCTCAAAAAAAAAATCAATAAAAATATTTTTTCTTTTTTTTATTAACTAAGATTAAAAAGATTATTAAGACTGTTGCAGTTTTAGCAGCTCTCTTGTAACTCCTTCCCACAGATCTAACACAGTTCTGTGAATAAAGGAAGTAACATATTTATTCTATGAGGTGTTTCCAATGAATAAAAATATTTTTTAAAAAGTAAGATTGTCAGGACCTACATAGCCTCTTGATTTTAAATGAATAAAGTAGTAATCTGAGAGCAGTCTGCACTCAAGATCATTGAAGTTTCAAAGTAAGTAGTCTGGGTAAGCACACATCACCTTTGCAACAACACTCCGGAATTACCTGTAATGAACAATGGCTTACTATCCAGTAAAATCAGCTGGATTTTCACCACTGAAATACTTTGGCTGAAGATGGGGCAGAGGGGAATGATTTCTGGGAGATTGATCAATTGAAGTCAAATCTCAGATGAACCAATTCACGATAATCCCATTGTTACCATTTTCCTTTGATTTCTACATACATTCATTCATAGACACCCCTCACTATCCTCACTTCTCCATTCAAGAGGAGAATATTTGAACATGATAAGGAGTTAAAGACATTAGCAAAGGCTGCACAAAATTATCATCTACACGGCAGAATCTTACTCCTACCTTGGCAGACTGCTTTCTGAGTACTCGGAGTCCCACAATGGAGGTAAAAGTCAATTTCACTGCCAGCCAATGTTTTCAATCACAGCCCTCAAATGATGCAAAAGCAGAATTAAATTGTCCCAGGTATTTTATGATTGGCCTGTCTGAATGTGGTAATTTGAAAAATTTGTTTGGAAAAAGGAAATGCTCCTAAGTTAGGAAAAATGTAATCAACCATGAAACATAAATCCATTCTATATGCTGTCTAAGGCCATATGCAAATTTTCCCAAATCTCAATGGTTACATATTAATGTGAAATTAGAAAATTTCTGAAATTATTTATTGCCCCAGACATACAGAATCAATAAATGCAGCCATGAATTATTCTAAATATTTTTAAGAGTGGACTCAAGTAGGAATAATTATAAATAATCATCCAAAAAAGGGATTGGAAATTCCTTTTTCTTATAACCAAATTTGTTTTCTATAAGCAAAATTTTTCTGCCTCTCACGCTGCATCAGAATAGAAGCAGATTAATTAAGTGATTACAAAGAAGAAGAAAAAAGCAGTTACGGTGTTTTGCATACCAAAGGCTTTTACAGCCTTATGATAAACGATGAGGAGTATCAAAAGGGCAGCTTAAAAATTATTCAAGCCACTTTTATTGGCAGTACTGACATGACTAGCTAATTACTTATAAAGAATTCTCTTTAAGAAGCTCAAAGTATTTTATAGCTCTCTCTAATTGATTTATGTGATTTTACAGGTGTTAAATTTATTTGCCAAATTAGAATTCCTATGGAACAAAAATGAAAAGCAAAGAGAATGATATCAGCCAAGAAAGGGGTAGAATTTAGAAGAGAATTCAGCTGTGTTCTGTTGCTTCAGTCGTGTCCCATATTGTTTTAAAAAACATGTTGGGCCAGTAGAAAGTAACTTATAACATTCATTTCTAAGCATTTTCTTTAGATGTATAGTTTTCTTGATGTATAATTGAATGCAAAAATACCATACATACTTAATAGTCAAAATCCAATATTATAAAAAAAATTAACAAACTTCACCTTTCATATCAGTCATAGGATTGAAATGAATTTTGAGGGATAAATTATTCCATTAGCTTATTTTAACTCATTCAGTTACTATATAATAAATATCTATTATAGGCAAGGTGCTAGGCACTGTTGTTTCAATATTCAGCAAAACAAACATAGTCCTTATCCACACTGAATTTCAGAATATAATCTCCTTAAAGTATCCTAAATTAAAATAACCTCTCTTAATTTTATATATGTTTAAAGAAGATTGCACACTTTTAATAAATAATTCATTAGAATGTTAGCACCTTTCAATGGAAATAAATTCCCCCACCCCTGACATGTCTTTCATTCTATAATCCTATTCAATTTTTTTCCCCCCTGAACATTCCATGAACATAAAGATTAGGTTCATATGCAAAGGGCTAGAATATCATTTAGTTGTTTCCCAATATCCTCTCTTCTAGATATCAGGATTCTTCTATCATTGTCAATTTCTAGGGTTTGCTCGGGTTTTCATCACATCACAGTTCATCTAAAAATATTTATTAGGCATGAATGGGTCAGACACTATCCTAAACACTGATGATATTACTATACACAACCCAGACTGATCCTGCTCTTGCATGATGTTCAAACTGCTGTAGTAACTGTTTATGCCTTGATAAAACTGAGATTAACTCATACTTTTTATAAACTCAACTCCTATTTGTTGTTTCATATGAATTATCTTATAAATTATATAGGAACAGCAAAACCAGCTATTTTAAAAGAACTCTGTCACCTTTCTTTTATTCTTTCCTTGAGCATGGGAAATTATATATATATATAAAACATAAAAGCATAATTAATTGAAAATATAAATATTTAATACATATGATGTATAAGAATGAATATATATTTAATATATATGATGTATAAAAAGCTATGTATATCTATAGATAGATAGCTATAAAGCAATGTATTAATTTAAATTTAGTACAATGTGTTACTGGTGATTTATACCCAACTAAACCTGGAGATCTTTAGTTATAAAATATTTTATTATCGGGTTCAGAAAGAAGTGCCCCTCAATGGGATTTATGACACAATATTTGACTTCTCTGGATCAACCAAATCAACCCTACAAGTAACATGTATCTCATAGGTTTGTTGTAAAGATTAAATGAGACAGTTATTTACTAAGTGCCTAGAACACGGTAGGAATACGACAACTGGTGTGTGTGTGTGTGTGTGTGTGTGTGTGTTGTTGTTGTTGTTGTTGTTGCTGTATTTTCTTTTTCGTTCTGGAAATAAGATTACCGCCAGCTGTGAGCTCATCTAGTCATTTTGTCATCTGGGTCATATTTCTGCTGGTTTTGCTAAGGCATGGAGTAGAATTTCCCATGCTCAAGGAAAGAATAAAAGAAAGGTGACAGAGTTCTTTTAAAATAGCTGGTTTTGCTGTTCCTATGTCAATGATGATAATGGGCATATTGAACTTTTGGGGATGAGATCATAGTTAGAGTTTAGGAAATATATAATGAAAAGCCTCAGGATTCAAGTTAATAAGAAAACTGCTCTCTACTAGAGCATTACTTAACTTAGAAAGAATGTAGTTGAAATTATTTTTGTTTTCTATAAAATGGTATTGAATAATGCAAAGTTTTGCTCAAATAAATCTAAATCTATCCCAGCTTTTCTCCAAATGTAAGAAAGGTCTTGGATTTGGGATACCTTGGAAAGGGAAAACAGGACAGAATAAAACAAATTCAGGTTTCAGTCCTGCTACTGCCACTTACTAATTTTGTGATATTAGGCAAATGATCCCAACATGTTGAAACCTGTCTCTATAAAACATGGAAAATATATACCTTATTTGTATATGGTTATTTAAAAGGTTAAATGAAAATGTACACAAAGCACTCAACATGGGGTCCCTGGTCTATATGGGCATTAAAATGTTTCCTTCTTCTACCTTGCTCAATACTATTTATCTAGAACAAGAGCCACATCTCAGATGACTTGATGAGTGAGTGTTACATATTACCAATCTACCTCAGTGTTTCTTCAAGTTGAATGGCTCAACCTCGTCCATAAAATATTGTTATCAGAATCATAATGAAGGCTTTGTTTTAAATATTTTCCATGCTTTCTAAATTATGGAGCACACAGCTTCTTTCAAAGGGATCCCTCACATAAAAACTCTAACGTAAGTAAGTTCTTATTTTGGACAATGAAGGCAGATTAAGACACATTTCCCTTGCAATCCTTATAGCCAAAAATAATAGCAAAACCATGAAAAATTTCAAAGACTAGATTACTGTGTTTGGCAACCAGTCATCTGTGACCAGCCTTTAAAATTATGAGAGACATAAAATTAATGACCAATATGTCATTCTTATTTTCACACACAAATAGAATTTAAGAGATGCTGACAGCTAAACTTTCCATTTGTCATAATTTCAAATCCATCTCCTAAGTATTTCTTGCTTCTATTGTTCCTTCTGCATTTTACGCTCACTGCCTTACTTTAGGTCCTCGTTATCCTCAGTCTGTGTGAGGCAAGTTGAGGGACATTTTTTCCCCCTGGCTTCACAGCATCTATACTCATCCTCTGCAATCTATTGGTGGTTTTTGTCCCCTGCCCCTCCATTGCTGATAGCAGAGCAAACTTTCTAAAAGAAATTGTGTAGCTACTCATAATCTTCAGTAGTTTTCTTTGATAGCTTCAAAATGATATCAGTGCTACAAGACAGAGAAGAGCCTCAGTTTGCTGACCAAGGGTTTAAGTCATGTGATAATTCTTAAGTTGAGCATCCAGCAAGAAATGGTAGGTGAAGGCTAAGAAATTCAAAGAGCATTAGGAAATCAGAGTTTAGGGCCTGCTAAGTAGGAGGCAGCCTGGCTAGCATGTCAGACTTTTCCCTGAGATTTCTACAGGGCTACACCCTAAGAAGTAAGATTTAGTTACTATCATATGGTTTGTAAAAGAGATTATAACAATTTACACTCCCACCAGCAATGTATGGGTGCTCCAGCTAGTCCATAACCTCATCAGCAGTTGGTATTGCTACTCTTTATTTAGCTACTAGAGGCTCGGTGCATGAAATTTGTGCACTGGGTGGGAGGTATCCCTCAGCCCAGACTGCACCCTGTCCAATCTGGGGCTCCTCAGGGGATGTCTGACTGCCTGACTGCCCTACTCCTGCCCTGCAGGACCAGGCTTGAACCAGTAGTCAGACATCCCTCTCAAAATCCAGGACTGCTGGCTCCTAACCACTTGCTTGCCTGCCTGATTGCCCCTAACCCACTTCTGCTGGCCAGCCTAATTGTCCCCTAACCACTCCTCTATTGGCCTGATTGATACCTAATTGCTCCCCTGCTGGCCCAATTGCCCCCAGCTGTCCTCCCCTGCACATATGGTCCCCCACAACTGCTCTCCCCTGCAGGCCTGGTAGCCCCCAATTGCCCCCCCCCGCCCTGCTGGCCATCTTGTGACAATGTGGGGGCAGCCATCTTGTGACTACATGAGGTGGTCATCTTGTGACTACATGGGGGCAATCATCTTGTAACAACATGGAGGCGGCCATCTTGTAAGGGTGTGAGGATCAATTTACATAGTACCTCTTTATTATATAGGATTATGGTGATACTAATATCTTGATATAGTTTTAATTTGATTTCCCACTATGAGTAATAAGTTTAACCACCATGTCATATGTTCACTGACCATTTGGATAGCCTCATTATAGAATATTAGAGGCCTGATAAATGCAATGCATGCAAGAGTCGACCTACCTTCCTTTCTCCAGCTGCCAGCACCAGCTTTCCTCACAGCTCTATTTCATGTAACTGGAAGGTTATCCAGTCTTATTAGCATAAAATGCTTTTATTATTATAGATTTCTTAAATCCCTCTGCTCTTTCTGTATTAGATTATCTCATTAATTTTCGGTCCTTGTTTACATAGTCTATATGTAAGTCCTTTATGGGAATTAAGTTGCTCAAGTATTTTCACGCCTCTGTAGGTTGTCCTTTCATCCTCTTACTTGTGACTTTTGATGAGTGGAAATTTTTCATTTTAAAGTCTAATTTCTCAGCCTTTCCTTAATATTATGCTTTTCATCAGTAAAACCCAGTGAAGATAGCTGGGTGTTACAAAGCTTCCCTGAATCTTGGTGCACACTTTATGAGATTTTCATGGCTGATCCTCCATCCCACATCTCATTTTGCATATCAGGAATGCCATCATTTGTAAGAATCTACCAACACCTATGTCTAAAGACTGCACTGTTATATACTAAATAGTATACAACTTACTGTTAAACTGTATAAAGAAAAAGCATGTAAATTTCTGTTAATAATATGCTGAAGGGAAAGGTATATAATATTTTAACTCAGTTATTTGCTGTTAGCATTCCAGTGTATATATATATGCATACAATGATTATTTAATAATATCCTCTCTAATCATATGGCAAAAGTAATTTAATTATGAAATAGAAAATATAATACTACTTTTCTTATATGTCTAATACTCTCAAAATTTGGTAGTAATTCAAGTAATTTTTTGGTAATTTTTTTCTTTTAAAAAGTATTAAGATTGCATAAAATAATTAAAATTTTCTTGACTGTATTAAGTCAAAAACATGCTTACAATGTAGATATGTATAATATTGTTGGTAAGTGAAATCTCTTACAATGCAGAATTCCCCAATAAGTAATATGGAGTAAGCCAGGCATCAAATGTAACTACTTGTGCCTACATACATCCAACAACATTTTGTCAATGGATTATTATTTTTTTATAAAAATCTGCTTATGTTTGGAATTGTCTTCTTTGGGTTGATGTGGCTCTGATATTATCTGTTATCCATATACAATAATTTCTGTTCCTTTGTCATTTTTCACCAGAGTGTAATTTGTACATATGTATATACAAATACATACTTGCTACATGTGCAACAGACTAACAACTTTACTTAAGTTTGGCTCTAATTAAATTATGGAAATGGAGTCCTTAACCAAGTTTCTAAAATAATGCTGTTAACTGGTAATTACATATTTCCCCATGATAAAGTTAAATGTTAATTATTATGTACTACACAGTGCATGTTACCAATGCAATCAGTACATGAACAAATTGGAGTTTGCCACATATAATGAAATCATAAAAACCCAAGGGTTCTATTCAATTATCCTGAAGAGCAGGAAGTTCTCTTCTTGCTTTCCAAATCAAACAGATTTGGCAGTTGAAAGATTAGATAGTTCTATATAAAAGTCCATCAAATTAAAATTTTAAAAAAGCACTGGATATTCATAGGGGTGTATGTTAAATGACCCCCTATGAACTTGATATGGGACTTCTGACATGCCTGGATAAAGATTTTTTTTCTATACAGTGTATATAGAATGATTAGACTATTGTTAATATATTTCCTTTCTTAAACAAGACTCACTTAATTCCATTCCAATGAGAGGGCAACATATCTGAAAGAGGGAAGAAAAATATGCAGTAGATATATTATACAATTTTCACTTTAAATTCCCTTTGTTTAAGACTTGTGATTAATTTTACTTCTTTCCATAAAAACAAACAAACAAAAAAACAGATTATCTTTCACATTTGTTTTTCAGATAAAGTGCAACAAAATGATGATGGGTATTATAATTTCTGCATGTAAAGCAATGACAAAAGGGTATCAATACCCTGATTTGGTAAGTATACTCATCCACGTATAAAGGCTCAGCTAAGGGTAGTAGACAACTGCTCTGCCTAAGCCCTCTCAGTCACTCAGTGATCCACTGCTGTCTAAGTCCTGAACTATTCTGAAAATTGGAGAATCCATCGTCAGGTAGGTATAGAATAAAAGCGTATCAAAATATTGTGTGGCACAACATTTGGTAGGAAACAATGGAGACACTTTCATAGTTGGTTTCTTTTTTATTATTTAAATTCTTTATTGTTTAAAGTATTACATATGTCTCCTTTTCCACCATGGACCTCTCCTGGCCATTCCCAGCCCCCAGCACATGCCCTCACCCACCTCTCCCTCCCACTGTTTGTGTTCATGGTTATGCTGTAGTTTCTTGATACAATATAATTAGCTTCATTATGGTTTGAAAAATAAAGCTAAGTGTGGTTTTGGTCAGATAGGTGAGACAAGATCCACTTTTTGTCTGAATTGAGAAATATATTTCCTATTTTATTAAGCCTAAATCGGATGGCATTTAAAACAAATGCCCATATCACAAAGGCTGGAGATGGGAGGCAGGGGAGGGCTAAAATGAGTCAATGGGGAGAAAAAGAGACACAGTAATACTTTCAACAATAAAGATTTTTTTTTTTTTAAAGAAGAGAGTACAGGCAAGAATTGCAAAGATAAAATAAAATAAAAGTCCACCTAACTCAAGATTCAGACTGCTTTCCCCGATCTTCTATTGGAAAATGTAGATAGTTTATGCTAGTATTTACATGTTTTTTTCCCCATCAATTTCCTTCTTGGAGTAATATGTTATTTATGTAATGACTAATGAATGTTTTGAGGAGTCAGAGATTCCTCGAGATATCACCAGCCGCTTGTGCCTCAGATCAGCTCTTGCCAAGTGACTGTGCTTTACCTTTGAACTTGATCTCATAATCGAGCATGACTGCTAGTGCTGTGAGGTAATTTAGATTCTCAACAGGACAAAACAATTGAAACAGAACTTTTCTAAGAAAGAAAGGAAAGGAGTTTTCTAGGTCAGTAACAACAAAGACTCCAGCCTTAACAGTTTCACCACATTTGTGACCATCAATAGTCCTATATGAACTTATGAAGCTTTTGACTAGAAATAGCCCATTATGCATGTGTGTGTATGTATGGGGATGGGGGGACACTGCAAGCAATAATGATTGAACTATGATATGGCTTTAGAGATAATCAAACCACCAAACCATAGGCCCCCTACCTGTTCTGCTATTTGGCATTTGCATGACCTGAGGACAGTTATTTATTTTGTTCGACCTTAGATTTCTTATATGGACGTAATATCCTTCATTTCACAGCGTGATGAGAATTGGATGAAATAATGCATTTGAAAATGTCTGATACATGGAGATAATTCATATATTAGTTTCCTTGCTCTGAGTAATAAAAATGATAAAGAGGTATCTGCTTTGGCCATTGTAAAGTTATCAGATTATTCAGTGGTATATTTATATATGTACTACACATAACTCAGTATTATGGAGTTGACCTTAAGAAATAAAAGTGGAGCCCCAACCAGTTTGGCTCAGTGGATAGAGCATCGGCCTGCAGACTGAAGGGTCCCAAGTTCGATTCTGATCAAGGGCATGTGCCTTGGTTGCAGGCACATCCCCAGTAGGGGGTGTGCAGGAGGCAGCTGATCAATGTTTCTCTCTCATCAATGTTTCTAACTCTCTATCCCTCTCTCTTCCTCTCTGTAAAAAAATCAATAAAATATATTTTAAAAAGAAATAAAAGTGGAAGGTGGGATCAAAGAAAGAGATATTAGGGGTATCCCTATGAGTGTGGTTCAATTCCATAGAGTTACAAAACATAAGACTGAGATTCTGCAAACAAGTATTTTTAGAACTCACCATTTTGTTCTTTGCTCCCAGAAGACACGAGAAGCTTGTTTTATAATTCAGTCATAAAAGACAGCATAATTATACACAGTTCAAAATATAATCATCAAATGTAAAACAGGTTTATATAAATATTTCCAGAAACCATGGCTGTGAATGGAATATACACATCGTTACTGGCGCGAAGCACCCAGAGTTCCCTGCATGAGATGAAATTATAACAATCCATCAGCTTTTGTTTCTTCAAGAATTAACATTCCAGAGGCACTATAACTCATTTTGCCAAGAGGCATCTTCGTTTAATTCTACTTGATCTGAAAATACAAGGAGGGAAACAGACAATAGGGGATAATGGAAGAATTCAAAGGTTGATGGCTTGATCCTTTCCAAATGATGGCAATGAGGATTTGTAGCTTTTATTACTGATGGGAAACATGAAGGTTGAGTTGGACATAAACTTACTACTTCTTAACTTCATCATTGAACAGGAATCAATGTGCAATTAAAAACAGTTCTTTATAGCATGGGGCTACACATACAGGTATGTACCAGGAAACATTATATATGTACATATAGATGTGTATGTGTCTAAGTGTATGCATATGCAAACATAAATAGTATCTTTTGGTCTATTCATTTTCCAACCTATCTATCACATTTAGAGTAAAAAGACATAAGTTCAAGCCCTAACTCTATTTCTTATTAATTGCCCACTAGACAATAATCTCAAGAACAGTTACTCTCTCCACTATGATTATTGTTTTATCCCTTGCATCTAGAAGAATTACCAAAACACAGTTCAACAAACATTTCTTCAATGAATGAACAAGAGAGATTTTACTATCTTCTCCATTTCAGGGACTGTGCCATCCTCTTAAATTAGGCGTTATACTTAATTCTTAGGCCCATACAATAAGGTAAAAAATTATTCCCAAATAAGACAACGGAGGGTGAAAGAGACTGAAAGAAAAGGTTCGGAGTTTAGTAAGTGGTAGACCTACCCAGACATCCTTTGGTTTTGATTCCTGCCCCTGTAAATCAGGAATGGCAATGTGCGTACACTCAGGTGGTGGGTGTGAGGAGCAAATGAGACTCGCAATGTGCAGTTTGTAAGGGAATAAAGTTCTGTAGAAATAGGAGGTGCTATTACTCTAACTCCCCATGTTTAGGGGCATAATACACAAGAAGCAACCCCAACTCCACTACTGGAAAATCTCAGAGTATGGGTGTCTGATGGGGAGAGGTTTAGAATTCTCTCCATATTTAAAAAAAAAAAAAAGCAACACAATAAACTCACAGAAGGTCTTACTGGTTGCCTAGGGAAATAAAATCCCAGGCCCTTTGTCGTGTTTCTAAGGCAGGCACATTTTGCCTTTGATTCAATTAATTTGTTAACTATGTAACAATAGTGAAACATTTGACAGCAAACACATATCCAGGCATTGATTATGCCACTAATTCCACTATCTACAGACTTAAAAATTTGGATTGAGTGAAAGAAAATATAAATTCCTAAATAACAGTATTTAAGAGATTTTTTTAAATTTTAGAATACTTCCCTAATTCATTTACTGAGTTTAATTATTCTTAAGGTAAACATGGAAATTGCACTCTGTATTTGGTGTCAATAATGATTGACTCTTTCAATGAAATATTATTGACTCTCAATGAAATATTATTGTGAATGAGCACCCTGCTTTGACAAATGCTCCAGGAAGCTGAGCATTTGTCAAAGAAAATATTTGCTATTTATTTGACAAAATTTGTCAAATAAATAGCAAAATTTATTTTGCTATTATTATAGCAAAATAAATGGTAGGGAGAGAAGTTGTCACAAGAAGCATCTTCAACACAAATTATAAAACTACTTTTCCTAAACACAGTCTATACTTACATGACTAGAAATGTAAAGTTCAGTAAGAAATCTCTCTGTGAGTTTGTTCAGGTTGAAATGAGCAAAAATGACCTTCTCTCCCTGTACATCATGTTTACAAAAGCAGTGGAGAGAGGGAGGGACGTATAACTTAAATCTTTCAGAACACAAAGCAGAAATGTTATTGCACTGCAGACTACCCATGAACTTCTGCATTCTGCATCTCAGTCTTATCATTGCAGTAAAACGACAAAGTCCTTTAAAGCGTGTTCCAGGTCTCCTACCCTGCTTCCGCATCAATAACATCTACCTTTCACAAATTCCAGAGGCATTTTGGAAAAGTTCAGAGAACACCCACACCTGGACTGAAATCCTAACCCGCGTTGTCCAACGGTATGCAAATGGCAAACCCTCTCTTGCTTTTGGTTTCCTCCTTTATAAGATGGAGGTGAAGCCACCTCCCTAAGATGGAAGAAAATAGCACATACCAAAGTCCAACATGGTGTGCAGTCCTATCAGGTGCTCAGAAATAGTAGCACCGTTTCACAATCCCAGCCGCCATCCTCCTTTCATTTTATTTATCTCTGTTTTATTTTATCCATGTAACTGCCTCTACAGAGGCATGCATGGCATCAAGCCTAATTTGCATAAATTGAACAGTGGCATGGAACCT
Organism: Pipistrellus hanaki; assembly: GCF_964339955.1. Classification (NCBI taxonomy): domain Eukaryota; kingdom Metazoa; phylum Chordata; class Mammalia; order Chiroptera; family Vespertilionidae; genus Pipistrellus; species Pipistrellus hanaki. The sequence continues at coordinate 29,017,666 of NC_140516.1, forward strand.
AACTGATAAAATTGAGACTTGAATCTGTGTTCCAGATTTCTATCATGGTGATTTTTCATTGTAGCTCATTAAAAAATTAATCACTTCTTACAGACTGCCAGGTCCTGTCAACTGAAGTATATTTCTAAAATATTTTCCTAGTCTAAAATCTATCTATCTATACTTACTTTTTTTTCCTTTGGTGATACAGGACTTCTTTAACGATTGTGTCAATCAGGGTTTATTATATGAATATTCCGATACACTGTTTGAAATAACTATTCAAACCATTACAATGCTGTGAAGGAGTCACCAGCTGTAACATTACTAATGAATATTAATATTCTTTTCTATTTGGCTGGCACTGAAATAATGGCAGTTGTCATGTCACATCAACAATTTTAACTCGGCTCCTCTGGAAAGTCATTTAAAATCTGAATGCCCTCTAGATCAGTGTTTCCCAACCTTCTCTCATGATGAGAATCACCTGGTGGAGTTGTTAAAACACAAGATTCCTGAATCCCAACTAAGAAGTGCTAAACTAGAAGTTTTGGGAACATATAGGTAAAATTGCATACCTAACTTAGTGCTCTAACAGTGCTCTAACAGAGCACTAAGTTAGGTATGCAATTTTACCTATATGTTCCCCAAAATTCTAGTTTAGCATATAGGTAAAATTGCATACCTAACTTAGTGCTCTAACAGTGCTCCAACAGAGCACTAAGTTAGGTATGCAATTTTACCTATATGTTCCCAAAAATTCAAGTTTAGCATATAGGTAAAATTGCATACCTAACTTAGTGCTCTAACAGTGCTCCAACAGAGCACTAAGTTAGGTATGCAATTTTACCTATATGTTCCCAAAAATTCTAGTTTAGCACTTCTTTGTTGGGATTCAGGAATCTGTGTTTTAACAACTCCACCAGGTGATTCTCATCATGAGAGAAGGTTGGGAAACACTGCTCTAGATTACATTTGGTGGTCAATAAGCAGCCATGAAGTCAGCTGTGATCAATAGAGCCAACAGCAATCCCAAGGGAATAATGGCATAACAAGATGGGATTTAAAAACAACTCATTTCCCCATTCTGTTGCTTGCACTTTTACACAAGTTAGATTAAATGCCTTCTCATTGGCTCCATTTTGGTAAAGGAAATTATAAGAACAAGTTTCATTGCTTTTGAATCACACAAAATGAAATGAACAGAATGGAACAGCAATGAAGAGAGCTAACAAAACAGCCGAATGTAAGTAATGAGGCAGTGTTGTGCCTTTTGTGAAAAATCTATTAGAAGAAAAATCTGTCTGTTGGCCAGATCCACAAGAGTGACCTGGTCGTTCAGATGTGGCAAAATATTTAAGGCTTTAAAACAATTCACGCTCAAAGGCATAAATGTGCCTGCCTTAGAAACACTGCAAAACAATCTGAATGTGCCTGCCTGAACTCTTTCAAACCAATGGTCTCACCATGAAAATACAAAGTTGCACACATCTTCTGATAACCTGTCATTAGTGCATGGGGTAGCCACCCTCTTGCTGAGGGTTCTTTCTAGCTTAACCAGTTGGAATTACTTTATATAAAATAGCCCTAAGAAAGCCTGTTTATTAAGGCAGGGCATGTGTATAGCCTTGTATATTGAGAAGTAAAACCACAAGATAACTAGGTATACCCCGTGGTAATCACTCTTACGATCAATTGATACTAATAAGTTTCTTGAACAATAACCATTTTCCAGGCCTTGTTTAAAGGCTTTCCATGTATTTATTCCATGTCATAGCTCCACATGGGAGCTATTATTGCATCCTTATTCTACAGCTGGAAAGACACAAGATTTCACATAGCAAACGACAAAGCTAGGATATGGATCTAGGCTATCAGAATGCAGAGGTCAAACACTTAAAAAAAACTCCTCTCTCTTGAATGCTTCTGTCTCTGAATCTGTTTTTGTTCATCAGTTTATGTTGTTCTTTATATTCCACAAATGAGTGAGGTCATGTAATATTTATCTTTCTCTGACTGACTAATTTTGCTTAGCATAATGCTCAGACCATCCAACCTCAGAGGGAAGGTAGGGGAGGGTGCTGGGGAAGGGGAGAGATCACCAAAGGACTTGTATGCCTGCATATAAGCCTAGACTCTGGATTCCAATAATTACAGGCTGTTGTTGTTCCTTGTGATTGAGCCCCTATCCAATGGACACAGACATTAGAGGGTTGAAGGCATGAATGGAAGAATGGGGAGGAGTGGGGGAATAAGGACACATATGTAATACCTTAATCAATAAAAATAAATAAATATACTGGCTCCCTGGAAGCAAATAGTGCTAGGACAAACTTAAAAAAAAAAAAAAAACACAAAAAACTACTCTTTCTCTCAATAGTATGTATATCTACCACTCCTTATTTTAGAAATAAAAGTATTTAAATTTTAAAATACATTTTGAACTGTTAAAGTTTTTATCTCCTAAAAGAAAAAGAAGAGGGCATTATTGGCTAAGGAAGACAGGTGACAGGATACAGGCACCAGATCTCTCAAAAGCCCGATGGTTAGGAAGAACACCTTGGAAGGTGTCATTGAAGCAGCTCTATCCTTTCTCATCCAATTCTATCCAACCTCAGTCTGGCTGTGAAGTTGTACTGAGTCATTTCCTTTCAACCAGGTCACTCACGACTGCTGAGGGGTTGAGTCTAACAATCTAGTACAGCCAATCGAGTTCCAGAGAGTGATGCTATTGACAAGATCTTTAACTGCCAAAGGATCTATCCATTTCTGAGGCACCACACTCACGGTACTAAGCAAGCTAACAAAATATGAAAGAATTATACAAAAAGCGGAGACACCATTGAGGAATAGAATACAGACAAGAGTTACAAACAAGTGCATAGGCAAGGATGACTGTACCTGTGTTTTCTCCAGATAATTAGCGCCTTTAGCCAGATGCATCTGCTTTGTGAATTTAAAAAGACCTGAGAAATCCCCATCGCCCTATTCCGAATTCTTTTCACATGACTGGCACATCTGTGCCAGTTAATCAGATTCTTTTCACCTTAAAAACCCAGGTAGCAAAATAAAAGTTGAGTAACCAAGGAAATTACCATAGCTTGTGGCTAAGGGCCCATAAACTAGAATAACTGGAGGCACCTCTTCCTTATCCTGGTGGGCTCCAATTTATAATAAAGTCATTACCCAACGAATTACGCCTTGCAAAAATAAGAATTTGCAATCTCTCTGTGTCTACCCCGCCCCTTCCTTTTTGATATTCAAACAACAAATGCAGCTGGTAGTATTTTCACTAAATATGGACTGTATGATCTCAATTCTAAATCTGAAGTATATGTTTAAAATTCCCATCATTTTTAAATGACTGTTTTTCTATTGTTTACCCATCATTTTACCATCAACACTAGAAATATAAGGTTTTCTTTCAAGTGCTCTGCACACACTCCTTCCTTGATAATATTTTTACACACAGGTGAAAGAAAAGAGGTCTAGTTCCTGGATGATAAAACAAATCCACATGGATTGTTATCACAACAGTCACATGGAGGCAAAGGCTCAGAACCTGCTGACAAGAAGGCTGGTTAAGGATCAACCCCAGTTCTATCACAGATTCAGTTCATTCTGACTAGAAAAGGTTCAGAGCCTCACCTCAGCTCCTACCCTGCAGCCACAAAGTGATAACACAGGCATGGCAGGCAGCTGTCCTGGGCAGATTCTACAACCAAACTCCAGTTTTACAACAAAAAAGCAAATGTTGCTCTTCAATGAGTTTTTTAGTGTTTTTTTTGTTTTTGTTTTTTAAGTACTATCACGAAGGCTATCTCATTGAACTTTTGTAAGAAGTTTAGGCTTCAGGATAGGTATTCTGATTTTTTTTTTTTTTTGCTTTGTTTTACATCTGAAGGGAATGGATTGATGATAAAGAAATACAAATTGTCAGTTATATAATAAGTCAGAAGGGGTGTAACATATACAGTGTAGGGAATAGTCAATAACCTTACAATAACTATATATGGAGATAGATGGCTGCTAGACTCATTGTGATCACATTATAAGTTGTATAAATGTTGAATTGGTATGTTGTATAACCTGAGACTAATATAATATTGTACACCAATTATAAATAAACATAAATTAATAAGAAAAATAAAGGGAAGGGACTAAAAGAAGAAAAAATGCACAGACCTAGGGAAGATTGAGTGGGAGCAGAGTGAGGGCGGAAGGAGAGCATTTGGGAAAAGCCCTGAGCACAGAACAGGGGCTGGTACACGCTAAATGCCCAATAATTCTCACTTCCCTTCATCCTTTAGAAGAGGATACAGTAAGACCTACATGTAATTTACTAGAAGTTACTGGCTTAGAAATTGAGACTTAAAAAAGAATGAAGAGCAGCTGAAATGTGGAGTGCCGTTCTCTAAAAATCCATTTCTGCCTCAGAGGAGGAATTTCTATCTATTGATTTCAAATGCACTCATCATTGAAAAAAACCAAGGAAGATATGTAATTTTAAGGCTGATATCTGAGCCAGACAGCAGGGGCTAACAATCAGCAAACCTAGCATAGCAGTCTAGATTGTTAGTTCCAGAGGAGGACTTGAATTCACACACACACACACACACACACACACATACACACACACACACACACACCACATCAACATCTAGTCTCCAGTAATCATTTCAAATTGCATAATTAGACATCTGCTGTTAATAATTCAGAATAACATTTTTATCAATCATCAACATGATTTCATTGATGATCAAAGTACTCATGGGATTCAAATAATGACATTATTCCCATTTTATAGACGTAGGCCGTGGGTTGGCAAACTGCGGCTCATGAACAACATATGGCTCTTTGGCCCCTTTAGTGTGCCTCTTCCACAAAATACCACAGCCTGGGTGAGTCTATTTTGAAGAAGTGGCATTAGAAGAAGTTTAAGTTTAAAAATTTGGCTCTCAAAAGAAAGTTCAATCATTGTGCTGTTGATATTTGGCTCTGTTGACTAATGAGTTTGCTGACCACTGGACTAAGGAATTAAAGTTCAGAGAGCTTATGTGAATCACCTGAGGTCACACCACCATTAAGTTAGTAAAGATGAACTAATTTCAGTTCTTCCAACATCAAATACTGTGCAATTTCTAAACCTTTAATCAATTGATGCAAAAGAGTATATATGTTTATACATGTGTGTCCCTTGTGTCAGCAAACAGCTCAAGATGCATGCTCTACACAGTGTTATTTTCTTATATAATCTGGGTGAGTTAAAATAGCAGCTCTGTGCCCCTCAGAGCTTGCACTTGGCAAAAATGAGCACAATATCCTAATGCTTGCATGCCTCTGAGCATGCTTGCCTGGCATCAGGGACAGGATTGTTCTGCTTGCCTTAGATAACTTGCTTACACCCACCTGGTACTTGATTTGATTGTCAGCAAAACCAACATGATATCCCTCAGAATATGTCTGCTCAACTCCAATCTAATGAATTCGGAGTGACTTGAGGTATGGGTAAAAATTCATTCATCCCCCAAACTTTCTTAGACAATAAATATTCTACAGCCTCAGAGAGAAGTCAAGCTTGTGAATAGTTTTGTTTTTTTGTTGTTGTTTATTTGAGGGGGTTTGGGTTTGTTTGAGGTGTCATGAAACAATCCAAATCTGATAAAATCTGTGACTCATAAAAATACATATCACACCAAATGCAGCAAGAAATCTCTAAGAATTTATAGACTTATTAAACCTACCCAGCCATACCTTCTTATTCAGGATAAGTTGTTTTGCTTCAGAGAGAAAAAATTATGTGCCTGTATTTGGTCAAGATAAAATAACTTTTTAAAGATGCTTAAGAAAAGTCAATTAAGTTACAAAAAAAAAAGAAACTAAAAGAGGGTGAATCCGCTTCTACATAAAGAGGTCTCTGTTCTTCAGTCTTACATAAAGTAAGTGAATTTTATCAAAGAGCTAATAGTAAGTCACTTCTAGCAGAATTCCAAGACCTTTAGTCAAATAACAAGTACCACACAAGCTGTTCTGGAAATGTCACTGAATTTGGAGCCAGCGTAAACATGGTCACAATAGGAATAAACAAAGGAGAGAATCATGAAGAAGCACAGGTGGAGAAAGCGTGGCTGTCAGCATAGGGCTGTCATTAGCCAAGACACATGCCAGCTACAGTGGATGCTCCACAGGAACCCATCCCGCAGGCTGTGACACATACTCTGGATGAGAAGTAACCAATAGGTACCTGCGGAAACCTCTCTCCCTGAACTTTTGAATCGTGATGTGTTCAGTCTGAGTCATTTCACTGTAAAGTCTGATTCTGAGATATCAAAAATGTAATTCTTCCAATGGTTTCCTTTACCCAACAGAACAACTAATCTATTCAGGTGAAGGGAAATAATTTCCATTTACCAGGCTCCTCTTTCTGTTGTAACCCTTTTGTGACAATCAAGTTGGAGAAAATGTCATCATATGCAAAAAGAAAAGAGATTGATTAGAAGGACATCCCGTGATTCAGAATCACAGGGAGATGGAACAGTATGACCAGCTAAAGACAGGAATCAGGTAAGCTCTGAGTACTAAGTAACATACATCAAGGATCAATAAACTTAATTAAAGAAAAATGCAGCTCCTACGGTTTTCTATCTTTGAATCTTACTGTTTAAAGTTCGAGTTGAGGAACAACAGAATCTGACCTAGTTTAGGTCACACATTCAGTCCCTTGAATGGGGAGGACAATGCCTTAGGTGACAGACAGTTCCATCAGGACCACATGGAATGAGAGGCTGTCAAAAGGAGAAGTGTTGAATCAGAGGAAGGAAGATGATCCTTGGTAGGCAGAACAACAAAATGAATGCCAAGATTTCCTCCCAGGAGATAGAGTGGGGAGCACTAAGGACATCTCGACCCTTTTAAAACTGTCAGCTGCAATAACGTTCATGCAGTAGGTGAAGAGCTAATAGGAGGATCTGGTACTAGAATCTATGTTCTGGTATCTCAACCTAATGCTTTGAACAACTAGACTATTTATTGTATAGCTCAAGGCTTTCTCCATACTGATTTTCAATCCAACTGATTCCCAAATAAAAAAAATATAATCAGGAGGAAAAAACATGCATATAGAGGGAAGTCATAAGAGATTTTTAGTGGCATTTAACAGTATGTTAGTTGTTCCATGGCACCACTTATTGGAAATATTGTTGAACTGCCAAGAGCAAGCAGAAATATTATTCAGAAAGAACAGCCAGAATTATGGACCTTCATTCAAATCCTCACTGTTACTAGGAATGCAGATGTATTTAGTTTCTGACATAAAGTCAAGAAAAATTCAATATGGAATTAAAAATAAACTTGAATATATATAGGCTCTAAGTAACAACAGAACAATTAAAAATGGGTATGAACAATAAAAATAATAACTGCTAAATCAGGTAAAAGCTAAAAGCTACTAAGTAATCATTACCACACTATTTAAGAAGGGATGTAACTAGAAGTAGAGGGAGATATTCCATGCATTTGAAATAATGCATACTACTTGAACTTGGGGGGAAATTATTCAGTTTATGCTAATTAGCTTACTTTTCTGCTGCTCATCTTCACACTTAAAGTGAACATTGAAGACAGTGGATGAGTGAATCTGGCTTCTATGTTTATGTGACATACTTGGATGAAATTACATGGTAATTCCACTAGATAATTCAAAGCTCAATTATAATACACAAAATATATTTTCTTCTCCAAGTGTCTCTCATCTCACTTTTCTTATGTTTATTTATTTATCAACTGGTTAACTCCTGCATATCCCCTTTTGGGCCAGAGATCAAGCCTGCAACCAAGGTACATGCCCTTGACCGGAATCAAACCTGGGACCCCTCAGTCCATGGGCCCAACACTATCCATTGAGCCAAATGGGCTGGGGCATAACTTTTCTTATACTTATTGTCTCTTATATTTTGATTGTTGTACTAGAAGGCTGAAAGTGATTTCCAGTTAATCTAATACTCCCTCTAACGTTATTGATAGGGCTCACATGATGCCATAGGTAGTCCAATCTGTGTTGATTAGAATGCTTCTTTAAGACCTAATAGAGCTAATTTCATCCCAAACACTAAATCAATATTTCTAAAGAGACTGAACAGAGTTAGAGAGCAGATACTCTACAAGGCCACTACCTGGTCTGTAGTCCCATGGTACATCTTGTTCCCATTGCTTTTCTCAACCAGAAATATTGATCCCTTATCCTCCCACTAAAACACCCCTGGATGATACCCAGCTTCTAATTATCATTTATTTGAGAAGTCTTTCATTATTCATTATCATGGCACTATGACACTCTCTATACCATAATTTCAATTTTACAATAAGTAGTCTAATTTTTTTCATTATTCTTAGTTTCTCTGACTAGTCTAGAGGCTGCAGAGGGTATTTTTTTCACTGTTGTGACCTCACTACCTCATACAGCCCTTGAAACATAGTAGATGCTAAATTTGTATTCATTAAATGATTGAATGGATGACTGATTAGAAAAGTATTACAGTTGTTAATGTAAAAAAATCTAAAAGGTAAATAAATCATTTTATAATTCATCTAAAGATATAAGGTAAAAAGTTATAAATCTAAGAAAACTCTGATAAAATAAAATCTCCCTCTCTCTCTCTCTCTCTCTCTCTCTCTCTCTCTCTCTCTCTCTCTCTCTCTCTCTCTCTCTTTTTTTTTTTTTACCAATAATAAAACTAAACTCCAGAGAGGTGAATTGACTTTCTGTAGTTATCGTAAGTAGTGGATGTGAGTCTGAAACTCAGATCTCTCATTCAAAAATGCTTTCCACCAGAATATGTTTTCAAATACAAGCAGATGGTCTACTTTGATGAAAAACAATAGATGCATTTAACTCTATTAACCTCACTTTGCAAAAAATAAATAGGAATCTGTTGAGATTAAAGTGCTTATTGAATTGTAGTCAATTCAAAAGAACTTATTTTTAGAAAGAGCCTAGAATAATGAAATCTGCTTATTTGTTATTTAAAGAAAACAATCCAGAATGTGGCTCCAAAGTGAATTACAAAACTGTGAGCAAATAAGTTAACAGGGTTTTCCTAGTCTAGAATACATAGCACTAAAAATTATTTATAATTATGATTATTATTATCAATCACAATACTTACTAAAAACAGAGGTATGAAAAAAAAGATTATTTATACAAAGATGGTCATCAGCAATGATTGAACACTGAGGTATTCCTGGTAATGTTCACTCCATGAGTATCTTTGGGCAAGAAGTGATATCTTTTGAAGCCAAGGGCACCAAATGCTTTCCACTACTCCATTTGGCCAAAGCATGACTGGCTCTATGCACAGTTCCATTAAGAATAGGGCCCAAGGGTGTTTCTAAACTCTATGCAAAGAGACCAAAGGTCTTCTGTTCTCTATGGACCTGGAGAGTATTATGCTAAGTGAAATAAGCCTATCAGAGAAGGACAAATACCATATGATTTCATTTATATGTGGAATGTAATAAACGAAATAGAAACAAACCCATAGATACAGAAATCAGACTGATAGTTATTAGAAGGGATGAGAGTGGGGTAGGGTGAAAAGATTAAGCAAATAAAAAGAGATTAACCAAAAATTTATATGCACGTAAGTATAAACCCATGGACACCAGGCTTTATGGGGGAAGATATCCGATGGAGGGGATTAAATAGGGTTGGGGGGGGAGGATATCTGTAATACTTTCAACAATAAAGGTAAATTAAAAACAAATGAAACTCAGAGACAACACTATGGCAATTATAAAGGGGGATAAATGGTGATAGAAAGAGACGACTTTGGATGGTGAACACACAATACAATATACAGCTGATGTATTATAGAATTGTGTACTGGAAACCCTATATAATTTTATTAACCAATGTCATCCCAATGAACTCATTAAGAATTTTTTTTTAAAAAAAGCTGACCACACATGTTTTAAAATTAACCCATGATGATATGTTCAACTGTGTCTAACTCAAAACTGTTCTATCTGAAACCCAAATACCCACCATCCCAATGTGGCTTTGATTTCATTTCTAAGAAGAAGAGATAGTTGCCTCTGATTGTGCAAAGGAAACACCTAGAAAATAAAATGAACCTTTTCCCTGGCACAGAACAGATACTTCCATTCCATCAGTGATGAGGTGACATTCTAACAGGGCAGAGTACATTTACAAGGAATGTCATTACCATTCCAAAAGTAGAACAGCACTTTCTTTGTGAAAGCTGTATCAGTGCAACTCATGTATCTAACAAACAAAAAGTAGCGTAAAAAGGTATTAGATATTTTCATAGTAGACATGTATCTGTTAGTGAAAATAATAAATCTCAAGTTCTTCATATCTAACTTGAAAGTATATGAAGTTAAGCCTTAATTTATAATAAAAACAGCTTAAAATCTATGTGTTCTCTTAATTTACTTTTCACATTTTTATTAAATTGGCCATATGGTATTTGAATTGGGTGGACAAAATATCAACCATCTTGAGCCATACCTATGTCACTTTTAAGACAAACGATTGCTTTCCTTCTATACTTATGTTGGCAGAAGTATTATATCTAAAGTCAGCTAAATATATGTTGTCTAACTCACTAAGGACTCTTTTACAACATTGCCAAAGCCCTGCATTAATGTTTTCAATTTATTTTTATTCTAAGGGTAAATCAATGTATTTTTAATAGAATCAGTATTTAACATTTTATATGCTAGTTCATGAGATAAACCTACTGGGAAGTGAGATGATAATAATACATAAATTAGTTCTAACCCTAACCCTATTCACATTTGAAATATTACTTAGATTTCATCTCTTCATTACTTTCATAAACCTGGTGATAGCACCCTCTTTCTTAAAGTTAATGCCATATTTGGAAACATCTTCCTCCATGAATTCGTAAAATCAGAAATGAGACTGAAGAAAGAAATTATCCTAGAAGTACTGTTCAACTTCAGAGCCACTATAAAATATTCAGATACTATATTTGCACATCCAATAGACTTTATTACCTAATTTTAATTTGGCAAAACATATTAAAAAGAATGTTTCCATCTAATTCTTCACCCATGGAAGGGGATATAGTCAATAATATTGTGATAAATTTACACAGCAACAGATGATTACTAGACTTAGTGGGGTGAACACATTGTAAAGTATATAAGTGCCAAATCACCACATTGTATACCTGAAACTAATATAATATTATATACCAACTATACTTAATACAAAACGAAAACTCCAACTCTTGAGAGCATTGCAAGTGGGTGGGTTCAGGATGGGGAAAAATTTGTGACTATTGCTTTGCAATCTACCACATATGTAATTCACGTTTGCTTTCAGAAAAATAAATCCCAGTGATCCAAATTAACAACCAAAAAAATATCTTCACCTGCAAATGACATAACCTGACTTTGCAGAAAATGAAAAGAGTAATGGCAAAATCATTTTTTAATTATTACACATAAGTATCTAATTACAAATATCATAACAGTAGTGATATTATAAAGCTGATACCTATAACTTTTCTAAGTCACAAACAGCATTAACAGAAAAATAGGGGGTGTGGGAAGAGAAAGGGGCCCTAATAGGAGGAGACAGGAGAAGATTTGACTTTGGATGGTGGGCACAAGGTCCTACAGACAGATTTTGTAATTTAATAATACACACATGAAACCTATATGTTCATGGTGACTAATGTCACCCCAATAAAATTCAATTAAAAAAATAGAAAAATAGAGAAGACAAACATTGTTTTGAACATGGTTTTGAAGTCTACTGAAAATAGAGCCTGGTTTTAGACTTTAAGAAGCAAACAGATTAGACAAGAACTGAATCATGCAACTTGATTCAAATGTAGGTTCATAGTTTGCTTACTAGGGAATAAATTTGTAATTACGATTTTTGCCAGCCCAGCAATATTTACTATCTCCATTTGTTCTGGACTGTTAGCTACAGTTCTCTGCATCTCCATTAGTACCAGAGCAGTGAGAGGCAAATGGTCTTATTTCCCATGTATATTACGTTTTCCTAAAACTCTCCTACTATCACTGATACCACTTTCAGGCTTCTCTGCTAAAAGACAATTTTACCAAGTGAACAGATTCTGATAACATTTACTCGTTTATTAAAATAAGAATTGTCTTTTTCTTTTTTTCATCATCAAATGTACTGTACAGAAAAACTATATTCTATTAAGAGGAAATAGAGTAAGAATTTAAAATTGTAATTTTTCTGTTTTTCTAAGACTAAGTCAAAGGAACAGCAAAAGAAAGACACTTTTAATCACTGAAAAAAATCTTCAACATGAACGAATGCCCATTCCAACAAGACTGTTTCAAAGTTGGTTGCACATGTCTAAGAACCAGGAATATAGAGGACTTATCATTCTGGGATAGCTCTCTGGAGGTTTATTTTAAAATACCTGCAAACAATTTATATTCTTTTAACCATGGACTATTCATTTAATCATTATTGAGCAAATAATGACAAGTTTTCTAATAGAATTTAAAGTTTAGTGGGTAAGACAAATAGCAAAGGACTATCTGTGATGGTCTTAAGAGTCAAGATTCTAATTTTGAATTTTGTGGCCTTAAGACATGCTTCTTACATCTTGCCCAAAGAACTGGTTTGTCGTAGAGAAATACACTCAGATCCAGGAGCCAGAAAGCAAAAAGAGAATGTCCTTTTTAAAATATATCTATGTTTTTATTGATTTCAGAAAAGGAGGCAGAGGGAGAGAAAGATAGAAACATCAATGCTGAGAGGGAATCATTGATCAGCTGCTTCCTGAATGCCCCCCACTGGGGATTGTGCCCTCAACCATGGCATGTGCCCTGACTGGGAATCAAACTGTGACCTCCTGGTTCATAGGTGGACACTCAACCACTGAGCCATGCCGGCCAGGTGAGAATGTTCCTTATGTCAACTCTAATTTTTCTTCAGAGTCAAAAATTATATATGATGTGTATAAAAATAGAGAGTTATTAAGGGGGTATTAATTTTAATACCTAGGAGATTTTATTACTCCCAATGCTATTACCTATTGCAATCAATAGCAGTAAGTTTATTCTTTGTCTTTGAAAATGTTGTCTGATCAATATTCTGCTGCCTTGTTATCATTATTTTATCTTTATAGAATAAAGCAGGAACAACAAAACAAAATGGGACTTTAACTGAGTTATCTGAATTCCCATGGGTTCTTTTGTACATTTCTATGCTTTAAGAGGAAAATTGACCCAGGGCTGAGGGTAGAAAACAGAGGACAAAGGGGGAGCATTTCAAAGTCATGGCATTTGACAGACTATGAATGTTATGGTGTATTTTTATAGTTAGGAAGCAGAAAATTACTATTATTTTTACAATAGGAGAATGCAGCCTGATCTCTTGGATAACCACAGAAAAGGTGAACTCAGGGAGCCAGCAGAGGTCTAAGCTACAGAGAGCCTTGTTTGTATGAAAACCCCAGGCAAACATTTTTATTCTCTAGTTTAAGAGATGAGATGTGTGTATGTGTTTAAATTTTTAATGCCACATAGCTTTCATCTAATCACACTCTTGGTATTGGATAGAAAATTCAAAAATTAGAATCCTCAGTAAACACATCAAGACATGATTATATTTCAACTGAAAGTGAGAGTCTGCACAAACATCTAGCAGTAAAAAAAAGATGTCAAAGTCTACTGCATAGCTGGCTTACAGTGCTGTCATTAACCAAATAAAACATTTCCACTTCAATTATAGTCAGAAAGAAAATTTAGTTCCTGAAATGTAATGAATTTTTCACACTGCCAAAGCTAATAACTTTTTATTAAGCTGTCTTTCTACTGTTATAATGATTTAGCATGTACCTAAAATCTCTTAAAGGGCAATCATTAGGAATGAAACCTTGTAATTCAATTAAAAATCTGTGGTGACCAATATACATCTAAAGAATTGTAATGTTGAAATGCTATATATAATACAAAGGTCAGCCTCCATTTGGGAAAGAAGGATCACCACTACAAGAATCATTTTGTAGGAAACCATGTATACTGCTGTTGATATTTCATATGTTTAGGCTGGATTGGGCCTGCAGGTCACCGAGGTCAGCTAAAGCTGATGGGCATTTTTCCTAAGTGTTGTGAACAATTCAAATTAGACTTTGAAGCTTCCCAATGACTCCATGATTACACTGTAGCTTTATTTTAATACTAGTGCAATGTACTATTAATACCTTGTAGAAGACAGGTGCTCAATAAGTGGTAGCTAAACTAAAAGGAAAGCTGTTTGTCAATTTTTACAATTATATTAATACTAGAGGCCCTGGTGCACAAAATTCATGTACAGTGTGTGTATGTGGGGGGGGGGGGTGTCCCTCAGAGAAGCCCACACTCTCTCCAATCTGGGACTCCTTGGGAGATGTCTGACTGCCAGTTTATTGTGGGATTGGACCTAAGCCCAGTCTGACATCCCTCTCACAATCTGGGACTGCTGGCTCCTAACCACTCATCTGCCTGCCTGTCTGCCTGATTGCCCTTAACTGCTTATGCCTGCCACCCTGATCGCCAAATAATTGCTCCCCTGCCAGTCTAATTAACACCCAACTGCACCCCTGTCAGACCAATTGCCCCAACTGCCCTCCCCTGCTGGCCTGTTTGCCCCCAACTGCCCTCCCCTGCCGGCCTGTTTGCCCCCAACTGCCCTCCCCTGCCGGCCTGATCACCCACAACTGCCCTCCCCTGCTGGCCATCTTGTGGAGGCCATCTTGTGATGACATCATATGTGATGCCACCAAGGCTTTTATTATTTAGGATGGTTGAGATATTCAATTTTTTTTTGATTCATTACCTCTCTCAAGTCCCCAAATAATAGAAATGGAAATAAATCAAATGACTTGAATAATTTTCTTTATGTAGGGTATTCAGGATAACTGCCATCATGTGACTTTTGTTTCCAATTATACTGCTTTTATTTGGCAGTGATAGACTCTTAGATAACATTAAGTCATGAGCTCTATTGTCCAGGTAGTTTCTGGCTTAGCTTCTCCCTAGTGGTGAGTCAAATGAGTCAAATTCCTTAAGGCCATCCTGAACCACTGTCAGGGAGGCCTGGTTCTATTTATTAGAAGTTAGTCACTAAGTCCAGTGTATACTCAAGGTGAGGGGATTATACAAGGGGGTGAACATCAGGAGTCAGGGATTGTTTGGAGCCACCCTGACCTCAACTATAACTTCCTATTAATTTCCTACATCTTGCCTCTGCTTCCTACTAATTCTTACTTTATGCTAATACTAGAGGCCTGGTGCATGAAAATTCATGCACTGGAGGAGGCTCTCTCAGCCCATCCTGTCCCCTCTCACAGTCCAGGAGCCCTCAAGGGTGGGAGGCGACCTGGTGATCAGGGAAAGGTGACGCACCCATCACACTTCTGCTACTGCACTGTTGGCAGTGCAAGCCTTGGCCATCCCTGATTACCAGCGCCTCTGGTGACCCTGGGCAGCTGGGTGGCTAAGCAGACGCCATCGAGGCTTGCTGGCACCTTGGGCCAGTCCTGGGGAGCTGAGGGACTGAGAGGACTGGGGGACTGTGAAGGCAGGTGCACAGGGTGGGCCCAGCCGTGCTGTGTGCCTGCTGCCCCAGAGGGGCTGAATGGACTGGGTGCCACTATCTTGAGGCTGTGGGGCTGTCATCTTTGAGGGTGTGACAGTCAATTAGCATATTATCTCCTTATTGGCTGTGGGGGCAGCCATCTTTGTGAGGATGTGGTGGTCAATTAGCATATTCCTTCTTTATTAGATAGGATGTGAATTTTTATTTGACAATGGGGTTGGTTGATACTTATAAAGTACAAATGTATATTTTAAGATATTTATATATTTAATAAAATACCAAAAAAATCTTTCTTCCCTGCCCAAACACACACACATACTTACTTCCAAACTTCAAATCTCTGACAAATTATAATTTCCTTTAACAGAAAGATGTCATTTTTAAAATCAAAATTTGTAAATGTCTTCTCATTTAAAAAAATTACAATGTATAGGGTTTTAAAACTTTGAAATTGTAGTTCAAATTTTGAATATCCTAAGTCTTTTAAAATGACTTCAACAAGTATTTCTCATTTAGCACATTTGTAAAATTTGTGTGCTTTTAAATTTATATTTTACTTTTTCCTTTTCAACTCACCAAACTAAGTTATCAATGCACTCTTTGCATCTAGCAAATGTTCTTCACTGTCCTCTCAAGATATGCTCTTTAACAAATGTGGGAATTAAAAGCCTTGTGGTGATCTGAGTATTAATTGGAATATAGTGACAGATCACCCCTTGAAGAACAATATCTTGCAGGAAAAAATCATCATCTCATTACAGACTTTAAGAATTACAGAGTGACAAGATAGTGAGCACTGATTAATTGCATTTAAGGAGTTAGAAAGTGAAATCATTTTTGATATAGATTTAGAAGCATGAAATTGTTTGAAGCCAATGTGCCTTAAATTGTTTGTTTGTTTTTTAAATATTTTATTGATTTTTTACAGAGAGGAAGAGAGAGGGACAGAGAGTTAGAAACATCAATGAGAGAGAATCATCAATCAGCTGCCTCTTCAACACCCCCTACTGGGGGTGCGCCCACAAACCTTGACTGGAATCGAACCCGGGACCTTTCAGTCCGAAGGCTGACGCTCTATCCACTGAGTCAAACCGGTTTTGGCAAATTGTTGATGATGTCAAAATATATTAAGCCCCTTAATCGGCATTGACTTGAAAATGTCAACGTAAAGCTTAGTAGTTTTTTTTTTTTTTTTTAAGGTTCAAACAATAGAGTCAGATCACTGTTCTGCAAAAAAAGATATTTCAATTTTGAGGTTACTAAAAAATACAGAGGACTATCTATAGGTAATCATTCTACTGCAAAACAGAGGTGGGTGGAGAGAGAAGAGAGAGAGAGAGAGAGAGAGAGAGAGAGAGAGAGAGAGAGAGAGAGAGAGAGAGAGAGAGAGAGGTATTGCAATCAAACCCCTAATAAAACTTAGTGTATTTTTAATTGTACTTGAGAATTAAAAACCAAGGGAGGCACTTTGGAGAGGGAGTCAAGGAATCAGAGGTATAGGCTGATACTGAGGGTAGCTGACATGTACAAAAAACGAGGAGGTGGAAAGAGACCTCTGGATCTCATGAGAATAATTGTTTGCAAGGAAGCCAGGCTGGGGAGAGCCCCTCTTGCAGAGCCTTATTAACAGGTGTGAATAGCTGCAACCAACACAAGTTGTCACTGTTAGCAGGCTGCTACACAACACTGGCACATTTGTGATGTAACGTGACACTAAATAGTGTGTCCTCTTCTCCTTAAGGCATTAAGAAAGTGTGAACATAATTCAAATCAGTCTGAGAAGGAAGAAAAAGTATCCCTATGCCCCCTTTGTTTCCAAAGCCTTTTTCTAACTCATATAATGCACAGTAATGACAATAACAACAAAAGCAAACAATATCATTTAACATGCCCCAATATTTACTTAGTGACAACACAAAATTGTAGCTGAGCCTGGTAGGTGTGTGTGCTCAGGAATCTTGCCTCCCTTGAACAACAACCTTAATCAGTTTATATTATACTGGGGAATTTGTATGTGGGCTGTCATTCTTCATAAGATTATTTTCTTATTGTTTATTTAAGAATCCATATACTTAGTAAGGCCTGCTAAACTAAGCTGTGAAGCAATCTAATTACTTCCAAGATCTGGTACTCAGGCGCTTAGTGCAAATGAGTTCTGTCTAACCATCTTCAAGGGGATATCTGTTATTCAAAACAAGAAAATCCTCAGGGCAGGAACCTTGTTGTCCACTAATCCTGTGAATAATTCCAAGCAGTTTATTTCCAGTAATTGGAACCCCAAAGGAAGAGTTCCAGATATTTATGAATTCAGCTATGGTCAACCAAGAATACAGGGGATAACCAGGACACTACCTGTTTTCCCTCTACTAAAAAGAAAACTAACACCTATTAAAGTGGCTAATAATATGGCTAAAAAGGCCTCGATATTTAGGGCATCGATTTCACTATAAACTTAGATTGAATGATACATATTGGATTTTCTATTTGTCTAAGAAAACATTGGATCTATTAACAGCATTGAGCTCAACTGCCCTAATATCACAAAGCTGACTACGACTTTCTCTACAAAGTAAAAAATAAAATAAAATAAAATAAAAAATACAGGTATCTCAATCCAGAGTTGAAAACATTTGTTTGTTTAGGAGATTAAGGGGGCATAAAGGAACACAAGTTTATAGTGCATGTTCCTAACTTTCCAGGGTTCATTCGTAGAGAAATACTGTATTAAGCAATGAGTCTCATGTGGGGGTTTATAGCTAGAAGATGCTCCAAAATTCAAATAAAAAATAATATACATGAAACATTATTGGTTAAAATACACAGGTGATTTCTGTTTGAGAAATAGATGGCCTTTATTTAAAGACAATGATGTGTATGCAAATAGAGCCTGGGTGAAATGGTACTGGCTTGGCAATACATTATTCCCTATAAAAAAGTATCAACAAGGTAAGTCCAGGTTGAATTCCACTTCATGCCATGGCCTATTTCAAATAAAAGTTTTCTATCATTAGCAAATTCAGTCAGCCCATCCATCAGAATTACTCTGACCTTATTTCATGCATCGGCAACATGTGCAGAGTCACCAGCATAGTAAAATGGAAGCACGGCCTAGGAATGTATTTTATAGGCCATCTCCTTCATTTTCATGGGTCAAAAAGAAGTTTTGCTGATAAATGTGCTTAGATAATAAGTTTTCCAAATTAAATAAATACCAAGATGAGGGAATGCACCCTTTAAAAGAACTGCTAACACTTGTGAATAAATGGAAACAACATCATGGCATCTACAGATATTTCCTTTAGATTGTTTGAGACTCTGCCAAGAGTATTATAAAGCCTTAAGCAGTAGTAATGAATAATCCAAATGCATTATCAATGAGAAATCTTCAGTCATAGCCACTTTTTTCTCAGTGGTAGAATTGGCCTGTGGACTGAAGGCTCACAGGTTTGATTCTGGTTAATGGCACACAGGTTGCAGGCTAGATCCCTGTGTGGGAGGCAACCAACCAATGTGTCTCTTGTCTCTTGATGTATCTCTCCCCTTCACTTCTATTCTCTCTAAGAAATCAATAGAAAGTAAACAAATAAAAACAAATCTTGGTTGAATCTAAAGAACAAAATGAACAAACAAAACTGAAACAGATTCATAGGCACAGAGAGCAGATTGGTGGTTGCCAGGGAGGAAGGAGGGTTGAGGGACTGGATGAAAGAGGTGAAGGAATTAAGTACAAATTGATAATAACAAAAGAGTCTTGAGGAATAAATTACAGCTTAGGGACTATAGTTAACTAGAGGCCCGATGAACAAATTTATGTCGGGGGGCGTTCCTCAGCCCAGCCTGCACCCTCTCCAATCTGGGACCCCTGCAGGCAGTCAGACATCCCTCTATCCCTCTCACAATCCAGGACAACTGGCTCCTAACCACTCACCTGCCTGATCATCCCTAACCCCTCTGCCAGTCTGCCTACCCCTAACCCCTCTGCCTGCTGGCCTGATTGCCCCTACCTTCCCCGACTTCCTGCCTGATCACCCCTAACCTCTCTGCTACCTGCCTGATCATCTTTAACTGTCCTCCCCTGCCAGCCAGATCTCACCAGCTGCCCTCCTCTGCCAGCCTGATCTCTCCCCGAACTGCCCTCCCCTGATGGCCTAATCATCCTAAGTCCCTCTGCCTTGCCCCCACCACCATGGCTTTGTCCAGAAGGAAGTTGGACATCTGGAAGATGGCTGATAGACCTGGTCTAATTAGCATATTACCATTTTATTAGTATAGATAATATTGCATTAACTATGTATGGCAACAGGTGGGTATTGGAAATATCTAGGGGAAAAATTTTGTAAAGTATATGTTTCTCTAACCATTATACTATATTCCTGAAACTAATACAAAGTAACATTGAATGTCAACTATAGTTGAAAAAAATTTTTTTTCAAGAAATCTTCATGGTTTAGATGCAGGAATGCCTGTCTTTGTGACAATATTTCAGCTTCTAAGAAGTGTCCTTGAAGGCTGTCACAAATTGAGTTCTTAATTCCACGAGAACCTTCTCCAACCCTCAGGCAGTTCAATACAAGTTTCCCAAGAAAATATGAAGTGGAAATGTGGATAAAGTAAATTAAGGCACAGTCTAGACTTATAAAGACCTGACAATTTAGGGAAGGAGACACTACCACAATTCAGAATGAGATACAAACAAGGAAGGGGTTAGAGGAAAGGAGAAGGTTATTGAGTGAGGCCTATAAAAGAAAGCATGAATTTAATAGGCAGTCGTTAGATAGAAAGACATTTTTAAATGGAAGTTTTCCTGTCCCTTTTATCTACCTAGTGCTCTGTAAAAAGGCAAAGTGCAAATATTCACTGAGTGTCTATTGAATACTGTGTATAGCTTATTTAATTCCATAGTGTTTCATGTTAGAAATTTTAGATTCAAATGAATTAAATAACTTGCTTAGGGCAGATACCCAAAAATAGAGCTGTCAAACTTGGGTTTAAAGTTCATGCCTCTAGCCCCTGTGTCTCAGTATGGGGAGAGGAGTCAAGTTTATTCTGGAAGAACCAGAGGTGGGGGAGGTTGAAAGGGAATTCCTTGTGTCACTATATACACATAATGCCTGCATCTGAATTTTCCAAGATATTTCCAAGAATTCCTTAAAATAGTATTTTTTAAAAGAATATTTTATTGATTTCAGAGAGGAAGGGGGAGGGAGAGAGAGAGAGAGAAAGAGAAGGAGAGAGAGAGAAACATCAGTGATGAGAGTAAATCACTTATCAGCTGCCTTGTCATGCCCCACTCTAGGGATTGAGCCTGAATGTACCCAGGCATATATCCTGATCAGGAAATGAGCTGTGACCTCCTAATTCATAGGTTGAGCTACTGAACTATGCTAGCCGGGCTAAAGTAGTATTTTTTAAAGTATAGTCATAATAGAAAGAAAACTAATATCTCCAAGTTATATGAAAACATTATTGCAGATGAACTCAAAACATTTATTTTTTTCTTTGCCATGATATATAACCTTTTTCCTTTTTCTCTCTAACCCCCCCAAAAAAACAAACAAACAAACAAAAAAACGCCCTTAAATACTGGCAAAATTCTGTGATTCAAATGAGCATAATGTTACATTCATGATTGGCTAAGATATTTGAAAAGCATTTCAAGGTTTCTTTCAAAACACTAAGCAGAAAATGTTAGCATTAACAGGAAAGAAAAAGTCTTTCTGTGGTTATTGAGCTCCAAAGCTACTATGATTTCTCTTGAGGTGAATAAAAACAGGCACTGATGGAATTATATCAATAATGAGTTAGCTAGGATTTAAAATGGCAAAAAACTCATCATTAATAAGAAATTTGATAAACAACTAGAGGCCCAGTGCATGAAAATTCATGTACTAGAGTGTGAGGGGCGGGGGATCCCTCAGCTCAGCCTGCCCCTTCTCACAGTCTTGGATTCTCCGGGTGTGGGAGGTGACCTGGGGATGAGGGGAAGGCAGCACCCCCATCACACCCCTGCTGCTGCCACTGCTGGCAGCGCAAGCCTAGGCTGACCCTGGTAACCTGTGCCTTGGGCTGGACCTGGGCAGCTGGAAGGCTGAAGGGATTGGGGGCCTCCAGAGGCAGGTGCACAGCAGGAGCAGGTCTGTCCTTGCCACGCACCTGCTGCCCCAGAGGGGCTAAGAGGACTGGGTGCCACTATCTTTGAGGGTGGGGCAGTCAATTACCATATTCCTTCCTTATTGGCTGTGGGTGCCACCATTTTTGCAACAGTGTGAGGATCAATTAGCATATTCTTTCTTTATTAAATAGAATGTACACTTAAAATAATGTATTCAAGTGAACCAAAAAGTTTGAATAGTAAAATAGCATTAGGCTATACAAATATTCAAGTTTCCTTCATTCTTTTCTCTATACCATCCCTTTACATCAAAATTTTTTTCAACAAGAAGATCAATTCCACCCTCTATGAGCTCTAATAAACTCCATAAATATTAGATATTGCATGTGTGTTTCTTATCTTGACTGGTTCGCTTTATTTGTAAATATATTCACATGCTTTGGCAGTAGGTGGATTTTCCCTAATCCCTCAGGTCCCTACCCAAGCACTGAAGAGAGAATGTTCAGAATATTTTTCTCACTTTTAATATCTCTTTTCGACATTTATATACACTCAGGATTTGGCCTTCATGTGAAAAACACAACAATTTTTTAAATAAAAAAATTTGCATTTTGTTATTTTCTTTTTTAAATATATTTTTATTGATTTCAAAGAGGAAGGGAGAGGGAGAGAAAGATAGAAACATAAATGATGAGAGATAATCATTGATTGGCTGCCTCCTGCATGCCCCAGCCCACAACCCAGGCATGTGCCTTTGACCAGAACCAAACCTGGGACCCTTCAGTTTGCAGGATGACGCTCTATCCACTGAGCCAAACCAGCTAGGACTAAAATATGCATTTTCTTAAGAAATATACACATAAAAGCAATTTTATTAATAAAATTTATGAAGTTTTCCTTTTTTTTTTTTATCCTTTCTGACTATCCACTGGACACTAAAATGCATGCCATAATAGCCACTTATTTAGAAAATTGTAAGGCCTAAAATACTAGTATTTATGATTCTTTTTATATTACCAGTAACCTCTGTAAAAATACCTTCCTGTCAGTATTCTCTATGCTCTAAATGCTCTATGTGGGGAAAAAAAATATTCTATGGCTTCTAAATACCATCTGACCAAAGTTAAAGTTTACAGTGTCTCACCATGGCCAAATCCAAAAGACTCTTAGCCACTGGCCTTCAACCTTTCTCTTAGGTCCTAAGGAGGTGATCTTAGCTGTAACATCACCCTTATCATTGTAATTGCTTGTCTGTCAATCTAGCCTTTGAACAATGGATTGGCTAGAGGGTGGACCCAATCAGAAGTGATTGAAATCTGGGAAGTTTCATTGCTTTGCTTAAAGAAGCTCCAGGTTAAAATCCTTGGAATCTCCTCTCTCTTCTCTTGTTTCTACTTGCTCTCTCTTGCTCTGTAACCTGTACTCTCTCATGTGCTCACCTGTCCTCTCTTCATAACCATATGTCCTTAAGAGGCCTCATGGACTGAAGCTGGGAACACATGCTAAGATAGCCAGATGCTGGATTGGACTGTACTTTAATATGGAACAGAAATCCTGGACAGTGGCATAATTCTGGCCCTGGTGAAGATAAGATTGGACTTTTCTATAGCAGGACAGATGATGGAGATGGGATCTTAGAACCTCAATATGATACCATCAGTGAAGTTTTCCATGAAACCCCATCCTCCCATGAAATCCTTTTCCTCACTGTACCCCAAGAACTCCACTTCCACCAATAACAATTCTACTTCAAAAGATGATTTTTGAAGTACAAAAGCACTATGCAGAATATACTAAGGATAAATTTTTAATTACAAGCCCAAATTATAAGCTTAATATAAATAAGTTGTATTTTTGAAAAGCCAAATGGATAGAAACTTCCCACTGATGAAAGAAGGCATGGGGTCACTCTAAATGATTATGGAATGATTTGCTAAAGAAAAACACCTTTTGAAAAGAATAGAGTGTATCAGAAGGCAGCTTATCTGTACTGGGCTATCAGTTTATAAACTTCATCCTAAAATTGGAAAATTATCCTGCATAGTTTACCACATGGACTAACACATATCCCAAATATTAACAATTGAGAATCAGTTTATAGGGAAAATGGAACTTGGCTTTCCCAAATGCAAAACATTTAAATGCCTCAGTAACTCATCTGGAAAAGAAATAAAGTGCTCACTTCATTAATGCTCTGAGATGTTAATGCCGTGGGTGTATATGAATCAAGCTTACCAACATTTAATTGGTAAAATGATTCTGCTGAGCAATTTAAGGCAATCAAGAGAATTATCCCACAAATGTCAAGCTACCCAGTGACTCAACTAAATAAAAGTACAGGTCCTACCACAGAATGCCAGAATGCCTTTGCCAATTATGGGAAAACCTAAAATTCAAATGCTATACATCGATGCCACAGCAACCACCAGATAATCATTGCTGTTGGACATATCTGTAGAAAGACACCAATACTCTCACCACTACTTGCTATTCCCATTAATCAGACCTATTCACAAAGGGCATGCACAACAGCTTCTAACTCACAGTATTCATGAAACATGAATACCAATTATTAGTAGTCCAATTTAAGGTATTAAGGTGCATGGACCAAGAAGAATAAGCACATCAAGAATAGAAAAGAAACCATTTATTAAACAGTAAAAACTGAAAAGAAAGATATTGGAAGACAAGGCACAGCTATGTCACCCTCCAAATGAAAAGCTCAAAGAGGAAATGAAAATAAAAGCCATCCACCTTGACCCGAAATAAAACCTGAAGAGCAGAAGAAGCACATAAACAAATGAGTAATGTTCAGACTTGAGCATATGCATTAAAAAGAGAAGCAATGTGATCTTACCTATTAAAACATTCATGGAGAGAAAGAAGGAAGTGCAAAATGCCTAACACATTCTTTCTGGGTAGGGGGTATAAATGATTTAAAAATCTTAGTGTGTATATGTTTTCTAAACATTGTTTTTATCATCAAAAATAAGAAAAAATTAAAGAGGCATATTAAATTAATTCAAATGAGTATTATGAAAAAAAAGTCAATACAGAAAAATATCCCTGCTGCTTTTATAATTATCTGCTATTGTTTATGGCCTAAGCCATTCTGATTGAAAAACATTGAGCACAAGTCAAGAGATTCAGAGGATGAGCAAATAAAAGATTACATCTTTCATTTAGCTTTTTCTCTTTCTCTCTCTTTTTAAATCTGAGACTCGGAAAATATATTTTGATCTAATTTTAAAAAGCCAAAACACCTTGAATTCATTTCCATTTTTATTGGTCCTAAAACTAATTACAGACAAAGGCTTAGGTTTTGATGTCTAAGGTCTCTTCCAACTCAAATTTAAGTTTCAGATGTTTAGCATTTCAGAAACTCTATTTTGAGTATCTTGATAGTCTGAAAACTTCATTATTACATTTTGCGCTACACATAGTTTGGGTCTCTCCACAGCAGTAGGAATCTCATTTCCTATATTTTCAGTCACTCACTCCAGGTTATGATCAAGCCTAATGGATAACTTAATGGCTGTATGTCAGTGACAAATTTCATATAAATGGTTGTAGTTCCACCTATAAGTATTAAATGACAGTGAAAGGCAATGAATATGAAAATTTCAACAACTTGGGTTAACTGTAACTTTGGGGAAACCAGTAATTGCTAACTTCAAACTATAGATAAAAGGTAAAGGCTTTGACCAGAGTATAAGGAACTTGAAAATTTGGGGGGAAGAGAGGGAGCAGGATTTTATTCATTCTTATGAGAATTGTGGCCATGATCAACATCTTTATCCAGAAAGAATATGGTAAGCACAGAAGAGATCAATATTCTTTGCTAAGGCAATCAATGAAGACAACAAATTGGACACCAGAAGTCTATAATTTCCAGGCTGCACCTTAAGATAAAAACTATTAGTGTCATTGGTCTGAAATATTATTATAGAAAATAACTGACATTGTAAATCCAGGCCCAGTAGCTATCTATTCTTAATTTTTCCAATACCTTGATACTCTAGGCACCTACTTGTAGTTGTGTACACAACTCACAAACACACACAAACCTTTTTCAGGGAAGACCTGAGAGTGCCACCCCAAAGGGATTCTGATGACATTAGGACTTTAGCCAACACAATCCGAAGTGCTGCCTCTGAGCAGAAAAACTGCATGGGAATGTACAGCCTTTTGGATCTACTCACTGTCCCCTGTAGTCTTACCTGCAGTTTATTTTTGATGTTTGTATTTCTTGTAGTACCAGTTCTTTCTAAGTACACATCTGTCTGAACCAACTTTCTCAGTATCGTGGTGAAAGGTTATTCAACAAGTAAAGGTTGAAATAAAGGTTGAGATGATGCAGTTCATTGTCTTATGGGGGTGGGGGGGGAGCTGATAAAGAGCAAGGTATAGTTTAGCAATCCAGATGTGTGACCTTAAGAAGTTCCAGAAGCTCTCTAAAGCACAGTTGCCTCACCTGTGCAATTGTGTTATTATTGCTACTCAGCCCTGTGGTGCAGGACCATTGTGAAGATCAGTGATACTACACACAGCCAAGTGTTAATACATAAAGGTAGTTTATAAGGAATTACCAGTACCTAGATACTCAAAGTAACCTTGTATTCAACTACAGCAGTGGTTTTCAAACTGTATCACCTGACCTAAATATAACAAAATGCCATAGAAGATCTTAATCCAAGGGTAGGAGTGAGAAGGAGTAAGAGTAAGGAAACCCAGGGCCACTGAATGGGGCTCCAGAAGACTGCTCCCCCATTCTATAACCAGAAGTCTGCCTTATAAATTTCATACACAGAAGCACTCTATACATATTTTATTTTGGAAATAAAACAAAAGAAACATAGTTTGAATAACATTGTTTGATTCCACTCAGAAAACTACAGAAAGCAATGCTTTCAAGTCAATAAAGTTGTTCCATTAGATGTGGGAAGAATTATGAGGGTATAAAGTATGAATTATTATTAGTAAGGCAGACTGTCCTCCAGAGAAAACATGTACCCCTAGTAAAAAACACTTAACCATATACGACACTGTTCAGCTACATGAGCTCATATCAATTCTTGACCCTTTACAGTGTAAAGTTTATACCCTGCCTTTCTGAAAAGCCATTCCTGGCGGTCTATGGTCTACTATCACATTCACAGTGAAAATGAAATTCTTCAAGATCCTTGTGGAAATTAGCTGGCTCACTTCCTTACCCCCGGCCTCAGATATCTACAAGTCTCAATTACAAGGAACTCCCCATGTTTTCTGGGAGACTACAATGCACGATGACTTTTATTCTTCTAATTATCAGATGCTAAGAGACATGCAACCCATCTAGGATTTCCTGGGCACTCATTATCAATTAAATGGATGTCCACCTAGACTGACTATAAGGACACTTTTCACAATACTAGTGAATTGGACATAATCCACCAGTGAAAAACATTCCACTTATTCAGACATCATTAATCCAGCTGTTCTCTAACAAATGTCCATCTACATGTGTTTTCTTCTAATCCAGACTACTCATGAGCACGAAAAAGAACAACAAAAGACAAATGAAATTTCTTTTATTTTCCAGCCAATATCTTAGCCATCTAATTCAATAAATCTCATTGTTATTCTTATTAACAATATGGCCCTGCAAACCATGATTTTAAAATGTTTTCCTTCCCCCTCAACCTGTTATTCTAATTTACTTCTCAATAATCTTCAAAAGAAGGTGCTAATAATCTACATGATGCCGGTACTCTTCCACTAAAGCTGTATGTCACTCCTTAAAAGATAAATGCAACCTCTTTGTTTTTGATTCTTTCAACCAGCTCAGTAAATATGAAAATTACCTCTTGGCAAATTATTAAATGAATGAATGGCCACTCAGTATACCAAAAACTGACACTATCTTTACTTGTGTGGGAGTTTTCTATATGTAGGTCTTTGTGGAAAAATGATTAATTCTACAAGATTAAAAAGACTACTAAAAAAAAAAAAAAAACAGCCTTCCTTGCCTATTGTTCATATTTACTATTAAATTATCCCTGATCTTTTAAAAAATAATACTTTCCTACCAGTTAAAGCCTGACTATTCTCTAGATACAGAGAGTCAATGCTTGAGTAATTAAAGGGGGAGGGGAAAATAATTTCTCTAATCTTAAGGAATTAAGTACTCTTGCCTTTCTTTGATGGTGAGAGGTTTTTGTTTTATTTTTCCCACAAGAAGCATTTCTAACATGTGCCTGTCTTCTAGGCCAAGTCAATACTGGACTCAAATCTTCTTTGGTAGTTTAATATAAGTAATAGGAAAATGCTGTCCACAACAATTCCCATCAGGACTAGAAAAAAAAAATCAAATAAATTTGTAACTTAATCCATTTAATTAATAAAAAAATGAGATTAAAGAATAGCTTCTGTATATCCATTTGTTTATGTTAATCTGTTACATGGCAACATTGGTACCTAGTGAATTGACCCCTTTATAAAAGAAATGTATTTCTCAGGGGTTACGTATTTCTCAGGGGTTACATAATTGGACTGATGTTACTAATTTCTTAGTATTTTTAAACAGAAATGTGTGATAAAAAATGTACCATGTAGAATGTTGTCTAATTAACTCACTGAACAACTGGACATGCTTCCCCAAGATGCTACCCTAACCCACTTCATTGTTCAATATGATGACAGTTCCTGGAAAATTAATGGATTTCTCCTTCTGTAATCAAGGTCATGTTTCTAGTCCCCATCTGCCTATTTTGTGACTTCTCTTTTTTCAAGATTCTTGGAAGAAAGCATGCATCAGCCTGGGAGAAAGCAAAGCATGCATCTTCTTAATTTGCCTCCTTAAAGCTGAGCAGAGACTTCTCATTAGCACAGTTACCTCCTCTGCTTTTGTGCTACTGCACTGGGAGTGTGACAGTACATTGTTGCTCCTGCTCATTAAAACCCCATGTAATAACTGCATAAACAACAATTTTGTATATCGCAGACAATGTTGTTTCACTTTCACACGTGAAAATATCTTTCTGACAAATATGATGCTTTACAGAACTCCATAATGATGTTATCCAAAAAGTGTCTAAATGCTTACTTATTGATTCAGTTATCTTATGGACCTTACACGGCTTAGAGCCACTATAGAAGAGCTTCATGTATTACTTCCTTTTAATAACCATAAAATTGGCATTCATTTCTTTTGTTCCTTTACCAACAGAAAGCACTGTATATTGACCTTATGGGTATAGCATTACATTTACAGCACCTAGAGGTATTAGAGTAAGAAATTTTAGTCAAATATTCCTCTCTACCTCCCCCACCCCATTTATCTTTTTAGATTTTGGAAGGTGGGCAGACTTTTCTGAGTCAGGTTGAATAATGTGATGTTTGAAACAGAGCTACAGCAGAATGCACAAGTCGCCTTTACTGCACAGACTCAAATTTATTTTAAAAACAAAGATAAACAGAAAAATCCAAGCCTTTTAACTTTGTTCCCCAAATGTCTATGACACAATGAAATAGTTTAATTAGTCAATGTCACCCTATACAAATATTCTAGGAGAGTCTAAATATGGAAACTTGAGAGTATTCAAACCAAGGCAGAAAAATATTTTCACCAAGTGTTATTAAAGTCATCAATTAGTCAGATTTCTTACAGAATGTTTAGGATCTTTCATGTCAGCACTAAAGTAGTTTAATGCTGGGGAGTTTTTAAATATAGGTGCTATAAATAATCCAAGGAGAAATAACTGCTCAAGTTGATTCACACCCACCTACTGTAGCCATGCTTTGCATATAACTCTCTATTGTGAGCATCTTAAAAAAAATATATATATATATATATATATATATATATATATATATATATATATAATTTTATTGATTTTTTTAACACAGAGGAAGGGAGAGGGAGAGGGAGAGGTAGAAACATCAATGAGAGAGAAATATTGATCAGCTGCCTCCTGCACACCCCTCATTGGAGATATGCCTGCAATCAAGGTATATGCCCTTGACTGGAATAGAACCTGGGACCCTTCAGTCCACAGGCCAATGCTCTATTCATTGAGCCAAACTGGTTAGGGCTATGGTGATCATCTTAAATTGGTATCCAATGTTATCCAAAGAGAGAGACCTTTTATTCTTGGGTTTTATTGAAATCTATTGGAATGAGACTGTTAGAATAATGTGCTGTCTAAGATTTGGGGCTTTGTGAGCTGGAAACTCAAAGTAAGAGGAGCAGGCTCCAATTTAGTATCTTCAGGCAAAAATGACCAATATATGTACAACTAAAGTTGGAGCAAAGAGCCATGAGATTCAAACCTTAAAAAACTCCCGAGTGCCTGGCCTACATGGCTCAGTGGCTGAATGTGAACATATGAACCAGAGGTCATGGTTCGATTCCCAGTCAGGGCACATGCCCTAGTTGTGGGTTCAATCCCCAGTGTGGGGCGTGCAGGAGGCAGCCAATCAATTATTCTCTCCCATCGTTGATGCTCTTATCTCTCCCTGTCCCTTCCTTTCGGAAATCAATTAAAAATACATTCTTAAAAAATTCCTGAGTAGTTGTGAGAATTAGTTGAGGGAATCCAGGTAAAAACTCACACATAGGGTCTGTATCTCTGAATCCCTCTTTTACTGTAACCTAAAAT
The DNA here is from genome assembly GCF_964339955.1 of Pipistrellus hanaki. NCBI lineage: Eukaryota > Metazoa > Chordata > Mammalia > Chiroptera > Vespertilionidae > Pipistrellus > Pipistrellus hanaki. The sequence goes on from NC_140516.1 coordinate 29,048,015, forward strand.
CCTTTTCTTTTTATTTTTAGGTTTCCAGTAACTTCGACTTTTCGACTATTGTGATTTTAAAGAACCTGGGGCCCAGAAGCAAGGCAAGAAGTCTAGAGTGCAAATGTGTCTGACTTTAGCTGTGAGGGGAGTCAAAGTGAAATCACAACCAGGAGTGACACAGTGGGCAAGGCGGTAATGACATGCTTCTAGGCATGGGGATTGTGTGGAAAGGGATTTTCAAGGGGCATATTAAAAATTTCTATCTGCCTTGGATTTGAAAATAGATGGTAGAAAACTTCTTTGTTTGTGGATTCCCCAAATATGCAGACAGAATGTGAAATTCAAACAGCATTGGAGAAAGAAATTGTTTGGTGTTGTGGAAATCTAATAAAACAAATGACTCTTTTCCTCCCCCTGGCATCTGGCATGCTTGTGACTGGATAGACACAAGTGGCCATTTTCATATCACAGTTAATAAAGAAAACGTGAGCCTATTTAAGCTGTGAATAGCCTCAGGATATTGGCTAGATTTTTGTTTCCAATATTGTGTTGATTTTATATACTTTTGCATCCAAATGTCTCAGGGGAAAATTGATGATGCTGTCTTATAGGACGGTAGATTGTGAACACAGATCTGCACCATATCATATATATTTTCTTTCCATATTTCTATAAATACTATTCAGCCACAACAAAAAGAAAAGAAATTCTACCATTTTTTTTACAACATGGATGGACCTTGAATACCATGGTCAGAAAGAAAAAATACAGATACTGTATGATCTCACTTATATGTGAAATTAAAAAAAGGAAAAAGAAAAGGAATGCTCTCAAGGTCATAGGTAGAATAGGTTGGTGTTTACCAGAGGTGAGGTGGGGGTGAAATTGCTGAAGGGGATCAAAAGGTACAAATTTCCAGTTATTAAATAAATAAGTCATGGGAATATAATAATGTATAGCATGACAAGTATCTCTCTAATGATAGGATAATGTGCAAATTGCTCGGAAAGCTGTCATGTAACAACTGATCAGCAGGCTGTGTACCCGCCTCCTGCATCAACCCTGAGACATAAGGCTCATGTCCCTGACCCCGGAAATGGGTCCAGGACATGAGGATTGTGACCCTGACCCTGGCAACAGGCCCCAGGACTTGAGGTTCATGTCCCTTCCCCCCACCCCCCATGTGCCAGCTTGGGGGCCTGCAGGTACACAGAGAGGCCGATCCACTGCAGGCCCAGCCAGGAGTCCACAGGCATAGGGAGGTCCACAGGCCTCTGCCAAGGCCTGGCCCCCGGGGTCTGTAGGCCTCCCCCGGCTTCAGCCTAGCTCTTTGGGGCAATCCATCAAGGAGCCCTGAATTGGTGGGTGGGGCCTACCTCTTTGGGGTGATGGATCACAGGGTTCCCACACTGTGACAGAGCACAGGCCAGGCTAGGGGACACTCCCCACCCCGAGTGCATGATTTTCGTGCACCGGGCCACTAGTAGTTAATGATACTGTATTGCACATTTGAAAGTTGCCACGAGAATAGATCTTAAAAGTTCTTATCACAAGAAAAAAATTGTAATTAAGGATGGTGACAGATGTTAACTAGACACTGTGCTGACCACTTTGCAACATATACCCATAACAAATCATTATGTTGTACAACAAGACTAATATAATGTTAAATGTTAATTATACCTCAACAAAAAAATAAAACTATTTTTTATATCCTAAGTTAAAGATAACCCACAGGTGTTAGGATCACATTCGTTAGAAGAAGTCGTCACTAGAATTTATTCATGCTCTGACATAGTTTAAAAGAAGTGCCATCTTGAACAAGAAATGACTCATTTAGATTGAAGAGCTCTTTGATGACACCTAGGATTTAGTTATCACTGTGAGATTAAAAATGCATTAAAATTTCAGGCTAACCTAGGGAGAAAGTAAACAGAAAGGAATCATCCACAGTTTTAATCATAAAAGAAAGCAGATGATATTGGGAAAAGGAAATCACAAGCTCAAGTAAGTGAGGAAAAAAGAGGCACATGAGTGATAAGCTATTGAGTAGAAATGGCCGTCTCCTTAGACTATTGCACTCAAGTGGATGACTTCATTTCAAAATTGACTCAAAATGGTCATCACCTGCAAAATGATAGTTAAGAAGAAATGGAAAAAATTTTGAATCCTGAGAAACAATTGGATCTAAAAAGACATTTAAGGACATTTTAAAATATCACATGTAAAGAGTAGGATAGCATTGACTAGTAATTCGGCACAAGTGGTATTCACAATGGAATATAATCAGATTTATAAAGTGATTAGCCTGAGGTATAATTTATAATTTAAATTACAAATGGTTTTTAAGGACCACAGTCACAAGTACAATGTCGCTGGATAGTGTAGGAGATAGGGTAAAAAGGTTCTGAACAATCAACTGTGTTGCTCGCATCTTATAAAATTAGTACCATTTTATCAGATGCGAGCAACACAGTTGATTTTTATGAAGCAAAGTATCCATCTTATTAAAAACATTTCATTGTAAAATTGAAAATACATTAGTCTATTTTTAAAAATGAATTTAATAAAAATTCAATATTTCAAAGGTTAAGCAGTAGGTCGACCTTTGGGGATTTTGTAGTTTAATTGGATTAAATGAGCAGTATACAGAACTGAAAATTTTAAAATTGTCAATACTTTTAAACTTAAGAAAAATTATTCACAATTCTGAGAAAGCCTGTTCAATCAAGATGTTCTATTCTGGCTCCTTTTTTGACTTAAAGGGAATCTATTTCTCATAAAAAGAAGGCATGATAGTTAAGTTTGTTCATTTAATGGAGTCATGACTATGCCTTTTCCTAGGTAAGGCACTTTGTGAGTTCAAGTTCTGGCAGAATCTGTTATGTTCACTGGGCTTCATTATTCTTTGGGTCATGTAATTAAATCCTCACATGAACTAAAAACATGTTGGCACCTCTCAATCAAGAGTTCTATGCTTTTAGAGATCAACAATCAGGGCCCCAAATGTAATTGACAATTTCAATGAATAAAAAGATGATTCACTAATAAGACAAATAAGACATTTTCTAGAACTCTAGCTGGCCATGTATTCTGAAGTTCTTTACAACCCGAGTTTCAATGCCATACTGTCAATCATTGCCATACTTTTGAGAGAAAAAAAGCAAATAAACAACAAAATAACCAGTGGCATTCAGATAAAACTAATTGATTGCTATTAGCAATGTCATTTTTTCAATAATTTTTTTTTAATGACACAACTTAATCACAGTAATTTGTGATTGCTATCATCCACAGGATAATGAATCAGAAAAACCTTTCTGAACATGAATTATGTTCGCCTAAAGATAAAATGGACCTTCCATGGTTGACATTTGCATTCAGCTGTTTGTTATACGCTCATCACATCCTGCAGTCAGGAAGAAGGAATGTTTAAAACATTTTCCCCCTCTATCTATTGCAGCTGCTTCTACCAAGCAATAAAAGTTGCTAGAGAAATCATATATGCACATATATGTAAAATTAGGGAAACAAGCTGCTTTATTGCCCTGATTTAAAATAAGCTCAGTCAGTAGAAAAGAAAAATGCTGTAATATGCAACTTGATGAGCAGCTGAAGACAAGAATATACACAGGAGCAGTTTTAGAATTCAGGATATATCTCACTCGACGTTTGAATGAGATCAACATTTCTCCTCTCAATTTTTCTAAACCATGGAGTGAGCATTTATTTGGGGAATGTAACCCAAAATAGCAGAAATGTAAAAAATAATTTAAGTATGATTCTGAGGTTTTTCAAGGCAGAAAGAAAAAATGTCTTGCTCCAGTTTAATTTTAATTTATAAACTGATAATCATACAAATTCTAGGTTCAAGGGATACGTTTCATAAGGCAGCAACCAAATTTGAGTTACACAAAACTGATTAACAATCATCCTTTGGTAGGAAAACAAATAGATGGGCTATATTTCAAAGCAAAACTTGAAATATAGATTAATAAAATTGCAAAGATTCGATCAAGAAGTGTGTCAATCGACATCTCACTGGTCTAGGGGAAAAGACACAGAAAGTATCTGGAAAAAAATAAATGCAAGTCTTACTCTTGACGGTCGCTGTCCGGGTGCAATTGTAAAGAATAGCCAACTCCCCGAACACCTTTCCTGGACCCATGGTGCACAGCTTCACGCCTTCTTTTGTCACTTCCACCTTACCATCTGAAAAGGAGAAAGGAGAACACATTATTTTAAGTCTCCTTCATGCTTCATTTTACTTGTTGCATTTCCAATAGGCAATGGGAGGGCTAGGCTTGTTTTTCAAAATGCTTACCATTTGCAAGAGCATGGATGGGTGAGTACTATGCTAAGCAAAATAATAAGTCAGTCAGAGAAAGACAGTGTCACATGTCTCCCTTATATGTGGAATCTAATCAACAAAATAAACTGATGAACAAAAATAGACCCAGAGACATAGAAGCATGGAACACTGTGGAACCTCAGAGGGAAGACAAAGGAGGGTGGGTGGGAAGAGATTAACCAATGAACTTGTATGTGTGTATACATAACCAATGGACTCAGTCAATGGGATGGGATGGTGAGGGCCTTTGGGGGAGGGGAGGATGGGGGCAGGCTGGAAGAGGTTAATGGGGAGAAATGGGGGAGTTAGATAATACTTTAAACAAAAAAGATAATATTAAAATTAAAATTAAAATTAAAATGCAAAGCAGTTATCAATGAAAACAAAGTAATCATCAAGATGTAATGAAAAGTATAAAATAAAATATACAAATTAAGAAATCCATATCCTCTCTTAAATCAATCACTGCTAAGATTTGACACAAGACTGAAAGAAAACCCCAGAAAGAGATGGAGATAAAAATGTAAACATGCAATATTAGAAAACTATGCTAATTACAATTTTAATGTCATTTTGACTTAGAAAATTGAGTAAGTGACTATATTTTCTACAGCACACCTCATACTTGAGAATTCTTATTTGAATAAGGCAACTATTATGGAAAGGGTGATTATTTGACCCTCGGTGTTACTTAATTGTAGCTCGTGGTATCTTGTATTTTTAAACATCCTGTCTGACTTGAACAGGTCCGTGTTATCAGCTCCCCAGCCCTGCAACACTGACTGTAAGGAATAACCAACCGCCAGGGCTGAGGGAAAGAGACACTAGAAGTTGTTTAGGTTCCACAAAGTACCTAGAAAATGAAATGTTAAAGAAAGAAAAAGCTAAGGGAACATTTTCCACTGGATACACATTGTTGCCTGCAAGTAAGGAAAATGCTATTCATGAGGGAAATTAAAAAATATGTTAAAAAAAAAAAAAGTCAGAGCTTTGTACACAAGAAATTCTATCACCTAACAACATGAGGGGAGAAACAAAAAGGTAACATAATGGATTCTAACTTGAATCCTCCCTTTCTACTATTTCTCCAAGTTACTTACTTACCCACAGTCTACAGAAGAGCCCAAGGCTTGTCATGAGCTAATGACTGAAACCATTAATGCTAACAAGTTTTTGCCAACTTCAGGCCTTCATGCATCAACTTCACAATTGTGCCCTTAGCTGTGTGCTTCCTGTAATGTACTTTTCAGAGTTTTGGCTTTAAATTCATGCCCTCCCTTTAAAAATCAATCTAGTTTTATCTAAGCAATCCTATATAATAAAAGCCTAATATGAAAATTGTCCCCCCGACTATGAGTTCAACCACTTGCTATGACATGTACTGACCACCAGGGGCAGCACAGAACATTGCAGAGTCAGAGATGTGGCCCTGGCAGTGGGCGGCAATGAGCCCCAATGAGAGTGGGACTGCAGTGGGATGGTGCAGTAGGTGAGCAGGCAGCATCAGGCCAAGGTGATGTGAGCAGGGGCCAAGTTGCCCAGCCAATTGCCCCACAGATAGTGAGGGGCCTTCCACTTGGCTTCCAAGCACCGAGGGAGCTGGGGGCGAGGGTTCTGGCCCCGATAGATTGGAATGGTGGAGCAGGTGAGGGGGTGGCACCAGGCTACCTCGCCAGCTACCCCGAGGGACCCCACCCATGCACAAATTAGTGCACCGTGCCTCTAGTAATATCTATAAATTCACAGTGTTGATATGCTAATTTATTTTTCAAACACCTATTGAGATAAAACCTTAAATATATAAAAAATAAAACTCTTTTAAAAAGTTTATATAGCCTGGCTGGCATGACTCAGTTCTTGAATGTCAGCCCAAGAATCAGGAGGTCACTTCCAGTTCCAACTTATTTTCCTGACATATATTTGCCTTATTTTTTCATTTCTAACTCATTTTAAACAAAAGATGGATATAAATTATTATTATATATAATTTGCTTTTCTACATACAAGAAGGTTGTATTTGATATTAATTAGAAAAGCAAAAAATAAAACATGTTTTCCAAGTTAGGTTAAACACTGAAGACTCAATATATTCACAACAGCCAAGCAGTAGGGGATCTGATCTCATATGAAAGATGATGATCCAAAAAGCACTATATATATATATATATCAGAAAAATCTAAATGGTAAACAGTAACACAGTGTTTCTAAATAATGCCCTGAATGGTGCTTTGATCACTTATTCTTCCTTATCACCTATCAAGGGGATGGGGAGGGAGTAATTTAGGGAGGCAAGAGTGACTAGGTGCTAAAAAGAAAGTTAAGTACATACAGGCATTAATGAGAGTTCTTCGAGAGACATTTAGAAATATTCTAATTCCCAAGAAACCAGTAGAGTGAGTTATTGATGTGAAATGTGAATTTGGTTAAGTTCATTCACTATGCCACATATTAATTAGCCTTCAAGCAAAATTAGGATTATACATTTACAAATGATTTCCAAATATGGCCTGTGTAATTCCCTTAAGAAAATCAAGAACAAGACAGTTAAAACTTCACTCATGCACCGAGTGGCCCCTATTCCCAACTGATGGACTTGATTCAAAGTATTAGGGGCATCTTAAAGCCACTCCCCTCTCTTAGACTCTTTTTTCATGCTGTGGCTACCTTTGAGATTTGTTTTGAATGGAATCCATTTGCATAGAAAATAGGTAGGGTTGTGTGTGGTTATTTTAGCGGTGAGGGGGTAAAGCAAACGGGAGAAGTGGAATAGGCTGAATATGTACCATGCTTTTCCCAAGGGGTTACACCGGTGTAGAGGCAGACCACGCTTGGAGGTTTCTATATAACTAAAATTTGCTATTAAGTTTAGGAGCCCATTTTGATGAATTCACTTCAGGTCAGCACTGATTAGTTTCTCTTTCTTTAAAGAACTAGAAGACATTGACCAGCATTTATTCATACTTTTGATTTTTCAATTTTATTGTCAAGTATGTAAGATTTCAAATCATTTTTTTTTAATGGAGTAGCTGAAACATTTTCAATACAATCTAGTAAGCTTTGGACATTTCCCATTATTTTCCCTGACTACACCGTGACTGGAGCCCAAGCTGTTTGGGCTCAGCAGACTCAAGGGTCCTGGTTTTAGTTCTGGTCAAGGGCACATGCTCAGATTGCTGGCTCCATCCCCAGGAGGAGATGTGCAGGAGGCAGCCAATCAATGCTTCTCTCTCATCATTGATATTTCTGTCTCGCCCTCTCCTATCCTTTCTGAAATCGATAAAATATATTTTAAAAAGTAAAACAAAACAAAGACTAGAAGTTGCTAGAACTTTTGAGAATTAATGATATTCTGAAATGAGCTTAATCTATATTTTCTACTTCTGCTCTTTTTTTATTCACTTTTACTTTTTTTTTTTTTTTAAATGTGTGACACTATATTGATGTTATTTTTACTATGCACTATCTCTGCTAGGAAAGAAAAGAAACAATCAAATCATTTTTATTTAGATTTTTCTAAGTTGTCAAGTTGTTTGCATAGGGATATTGAAACAGTTGGCTAAAATTAGGTTTACTTACAGTTTCATTTAGTTCTTTTCTCACTCCTGCCATTAGCTTCACTAAATGAAAGCTCTACCATAGTAACGTGAATGCCTTTTTTATTCTATTTCACTTACCATATGCCCATTTATGATCTGGAATGGGCTGAGTCTTAAGTCCTAAAGCTTGCCACTTTGAGCAACAATCAACCTACCTCCTGCTTTTTGGTACCACGATTCACATATCACGTTTTACCTATCTTTTACAAGCATCAGTAGGCCCTATAGATTATTTAAAAAAAAAAAAAAAAAAAAAAAAAGGAGAAATTGAGTTTACAAGGAGACCCAGAATTTCCCGTTTTTATTTTTATGGGCTTTTCACTAACCTGAGGTTTTGTGTCACAAGAACTTTCATACTAAGGCAATCAGCTTAGAGATTTATTACTGGCAGGCAGAAATAGAATGGCTGGCAAAGACCTAATTATAAACACTGTGCTTGGTTCCAACAACCTTGGTTGGAACACTCAGAACAATGTGACTGACCATTACAAAGAGACAGATGTTATATCAAAGTCCCATCTAAACAAGATCTCCCATCTCTTTTCTCATCTGATCTGTTTGACTATACTTCCATGGTTTCGTAGGTCTGAGACCACAGCCTTTATATTATGAATTCCCTCATACAGGTTTCTGTAGTTGCTAGATTCAACCAAATTCAACATATGTGGTTGAGTTGTAGTGTCACCAGCATGGCTGTATTTCCTACAGGAGAGGAGGTTCACTTACGGATTTTCTTTCTTTTGTATTTGTCGACTTCCAGCTTTATTTACTAGTATATACTAGTACAACCGACATACAGCACTGTATACATTTAAGGTGCAGAGCATCAATACTTCACTTATATATTTTGCTAAATGATTACCACAATAATCTCAAACCAATACAAAAAAAGAAAGATTTTTTTTTTTTGCCTTGTAATGAGAATTTTTAGGGCCCTCTGATGTTTTCATATATTAGGAAAGTCATTTTAGATTAGGGTGTTGGCAATTGGGGAAAAAAGTAGAAACTGATGAAGTTGTTATGGACTAATGGTAGGGAAAGCCACCCAATTGCCAAGAACAGACTGTATTCTTAGATCTCCCCTGTAAATCTGTACTTCTTGCCAGTCATTTATATACGTTGTCCTTATGCCTATAGCAGAAGGAAAAGAATGGCCTGACTCCGAGATGTAAGTTTTTATTTTTTATTTTTAAAATATATTTTTTATTGATTTTTTACAGAGAGGAAGAGAGAGGGATAAAGAGTTAGAAGCATCGATGAGAGAGAAACATCAATCAGCTGCCTCTTGCACACCCCCTATTGGGGATGTGCCCACAACCAACGTACATGCCCTTGACCGGAATCAAACCTGGGACCTTTCAATCTGCAGGCTGATGCTTTATCCATTGAGCCAAACCGGTTTCGGCATTAAGTTTGTTTTTAAATTCAAGAACTGCCATGTGTCAAAACCCTATCCATATTCTGTTTTAAAATGCTTTCAGATCCAAATGAATATGGACTTTCTAGACCTAAACTCCCCTTCCTTAGATGAGGTGTTAATCTTAATGATTGAAGATCAGTCTATGGTCATTGAATAAAAGCCTATGAGAAATTGCCCAGGTTTAGTGTTATATATTCCTTCCAAAGTTTGCTTTACAACAATTCTAGCTGGGTATGTGTTTAGCTTATTATTTTCTCATTAGACACATATACTTGCAGTATAGTATCTTTCCCCTAAACTATTTGTGTTATTAACATAGTTTCTTTAACCTTCGGGTTCTTATATTGCTTTAGTGAGGACCACACTTCCCACTCAAAGAAGTCACATTTCTTTGAAAGCATCACAGCAGTCACTGTCACAGAGAGCAGATAAGGAGTACTTATCCAGACGCAGTGAAACAAAACCTGAGGAGTAAGAGGCGAGTTGAGGTCGATGCTACACGAGTGAGACCTATGTGACTTCTCCATCAATTTAGCAAACCTAATTCCCTTCTGGTCATGACTTTTGTAAACACATTTGACACAATTTTTCATTATATTAAATTATAACAGATGACAATATATTTGAATATAAAATGGAACCATAGTGATCTTGATAATGAGAGAATAAAAATAAAAATGTGGTATCCAAAATTAAAGAGAGGAGAGAGAGAGAGACAGAGAGAGAGAGAGAGAGAGAGAGAGAGAGAGAGAGAGAGAGAGAGAGAGAGAGAAACATTCACATCAAGATACTTGAACTTTCCTTCTTTTTGTTTCCAACTCTAAGGTCATAGGGCACACACATATCCACAAAGGAAATCTATACAAGGAAATAGACTAAAATTTAAGCATTTTCGATAGAAAGAATCGTCAGAAGCATCAGAATGAAAGTCTGGAATGAGCAACTTACCTGGCAGCACTTCTGTCCCTGGAGGTATTTAAAGAGCAGAGCATATACTAAACCTATTGTAAACCAGTCAACCACTTATCCAGCACAAACAGGAATCCGGAGGATTTTACAAGCATCATGATTCTATACTCTTTATATATGTTATGTTTTGAAATCCTATGACTTTAAAGTACACAGAAAGCACTAGATAAATGTCCGTGGACTAATTTCAATTTCTATTGATGAGGAAAGCTAAAGCCGGGCAGAGAAGTATATGCACACAGAGGTAAGGAAAGGAAATGGACTAATCATTCCCTGAATAAATGAGAGTTGAATAGGTAATTGTCTTGATGAAGTCAAGTTTAATAAGCTTAATTCCAGCATTGTGGAATGTATTCTTGCCCTATTATTTCTAGAATATATGAGCACCTTAAGTTAGCTTATATAATAACTTTTCTGTATTTCCTTAGAGACAGGCAAATGACAGGAATACCAATGTCACTGTCAGACTTGTAGGGGCTCATTCTATGAGTTTTGTTTTTGCTATGTTTTAATAGTAAGCATGGGAGAGTTTATAACTTAACAAAATGGTTCTCACCTTGGGGCAATATTAACCCCATGGAATATATGGCCATGTCTCAAGGCACTTTTTGTTGTCATAACCAGGAAGGGTCTCCTGATATCTCAAGGCCAGAGGCCAGGAATACTGCCGAACATCCTACAATGCACAGGACAACCCCTCTGCAAAGCATTATTCACCCCAAAACGTGAGTAGTGCCAAAGTTGAGAAACCCTGATGTAAAGTAAATCTATGCACATACAAGATACATTTAAAGGGGCAACTTTTGCCTCTGTGTTATTTTAACCTCCACCAGATGTAAATTGCAATAAAAGAAAATGCTAGCACCAAGTTGTCATACTTAAGTAAACCATGTTCTCATTGGATTGAATAAAGCCACCAGCTACTTTACTGAATAATCTTCCCCAGCAGATGTCACCTGCAGAAGTGATTACAGAAACTATTGAAGCAAGATTTATAAAAATATTTCACTGATGTTAGAATAGCAACTTTTTTTCCCAGACATACTCAAGAATATCAAGTCCTGGCCCTACCAGCACTGACTGGCTGCAGGATCTTTTATAAGTTATATAGCTTCCCATGCCTCCATTACCACACTACAGATTTGAGATAATAGTATTTTTTATTGTTTAAAGTATTACATATGTGTCCTTTTCCCCTCATCAACCATTCCCCAGCCACTCCCACCCACCAGGACAAGCCCCCTCTGCCCAGTGTCCACTGATTATGCTAATATGCATGCATACAAGTTCTTTCATTGATCTCTTACCACCCTTCCCTTGCCCCCACCAGCCCTCCCCTGCCTTCCCTCTGAGGTTTAACAGTCTGATCGATGCTTCTCTGTCTCTGAATCTGTTTTGTTCATCAGTTTATGTTTCTCATTATATTCCACAAATGAGATAATCTGATATTTACCTTTCTCTGTCTAGCATATTTTGCTTAGCATAACACTCTCCAGGTCTATCCATGCTGTTGTAAATGGTAAGAATTCCTTCTTTTTCATAGCAGCATAGTATTCCATCGTTTAGATGTACCACAGTTTTCTAATCCACTCATCTGCTGACGGGAACTTAGGCTGTCTCCAAATCTTAGCTATGGTACATTGTGCTACTATGAACATAGGCGTGCATATGTCCTTTCTGATTGGTGTTTCTGATTTCTTGGGATATATTCCTACAAGTGGGATGACTGGGTCAAATAGGAGTTCCATATTTAACTTTTTGAGGAAACTCCATACTGTTCTCCACAGTGGCTACATTCCCATAAGCAGTATAGGAGGGTTCCTTTTTTTGCACATCCTCAACAGGACTTGCCGTTTGTTGATTTGTTGATGATTGCCATTCTGACAGGTGTGAGACGGTACCTCATTGTCATTTTTATTTGTACCTCTTAGATGATTAGTGACTCTGAGTATGTTTTCATGTATCTCTTGGCCTTCTGTATGTCCTCTTTCAAAAAGTGTCTATTTAGGTTCGTTGCCCATTTTTTGATTGGGTTGTTTATCTTCCTTTTGTTAAGCTGTATGAGTTCCCTGTAAATGTTGGATATTAAACCCTTATCAGAGATAGCACTGGCAAATATGTTCTCTCATGCAGTGGGCTCTCCTGTTGTTTTGTTGATAGTTTCTTTTGCTGTACAAAACTTTTTATTTTTATGTAATCCCATTTGTTTATTTTTTCCTTAGTTTCTATTGCCCTAGGAACTGTATCAATAAAGATATTGCTATGACATATCTCTGATATTTTGCTGCCCATAGATTCTTTTAAGATTTGAAAAAGAAACTAATAAAACAATCCCATTTACCATTATAAAAAAAATTAAGATACTTAGGAATAAACTTAACTACGGAGATAAAAGACCTGTACTCACAAAACTACAGGACATTGAAAAAAAAAGAGATAGAGAAAGACATAAACAAATGGAAGAATATATTGTGTTCATGGGTTAATAGAATCAACATCATTAAAATGTCTATACTACCCAAAATAATTCATAGATTCAATGCAATCCCCATTAAAATACCAACAATATTTCACAGACCTAGAAAAAATGCTCCAAAAATTCATATAGAATAAAAAAAGACCTTAAATAGCCACAGCAGTCATGAGAAAGAAGAACAAAGTTGGAGGGATCACAATACCAGATATCAAGCTATATTACAAAACCACTGTTCTCAGAATTGCATGGTAAGGGCACCAAAACAGACATATAAACCAATGTAACAGAACAGAGAACCCAGAAATCAACCCAAACCATTATGCTCAATTATTTGTTTGACAAAGCAGTCAAGAGCATACAATGGAGTCAAGACAGTCTCTTCAATGAATGGTGCTGGGAAAATTGGTCAGATATATATGCAAAACAAAAATATGAAACTGGACCACCAAATTACACCATTCAAAAAAAAAATTCAAAATGGATAAAGGACTTAAATGTAAGAGATAGTAGTATTTTATTTCATAGGCTTTTGATAATTAAATTAGATATTGCACGTGGCAAGGCAAATACTATGTAGATTAAAAGAAGCTCTTGAGAAAAGTTCCTTTTTTATTCTTTTAGAATAAACACTTTGATAGAGTTTTAGGAAGGGGGAGGAAGGTCTCAAGGTCTTGGTCCAGAAAATATAGGTGTGGGAAAGAGCAGAGTAATGAATGAGCAGAGGAAGTGAAGGGAGAAAGGAGATGAGCAAGAAGCCAGAGATTACAGAGGAAGTGGCCAGTAGGAAAGACTTATGTTACAGAGGCTGCAGGACTTTTAGTGAAAGGGTTAAGGTACAACATTCAGTTATGTGTTGTCAGAATTAATGTCCTATCTTTCCAAATTAGTATGTTTTATACTAATTTCTCCTGCTTGGAGGAAGATGAAAGCATGAGTATGACTCATTGCTTGGCTATTATCAAAGAACAGGGAGGCAAGGAAGTGAAGAATTAGTGATAATGGCGAGCAGAAAAGCAGGAGATAATGAAGTAATTATGTAATTACAAGAAACTAAGGACTCATGAATTGGCAGATGTTTTGAGGGAGGACATCAGTCTTTTCACAGGATATCAAGTGGGAACTTAAGCTAATTTTAGCTAAATCTAGAAAGGGTGGAACAAGAGATGTTGGCTTCAATCAGGAGGTTAGAACAAGAGATGTTGCCTCTTTGTCCAAGTCCATTTGACACCTTTGATTGGATTCACAGTGGCTCTTAAGAGGCAGAAGAAAAAACACTGAAATCAGTTCTAAGCTGATATTTTGGTTCTCACTGCTTTTGACAAATCGGAACCGTTAGCACACAGATTCTGCATCAGTGCAATAAAGACAATAAAGGATTCATATATGAATACTCACAGGATTCCTATGTGAAATGCATATGAAAGAGTTTGGTGGGAGAGGAAGCACTCTACAAATATTACCATTCACTTCACTAACCGAAGGGGCAATCATTTCATTCCTGCAGTGCCTGGCTGTAAACAGGAGGTGGTCAGTAAATACCCATTGGTAAATAATTGGAACGTTAGTGAAAATGACCACTACTGTGATTATATTTGTGGGAAAGCCCTAGGATTTCATTTTAATTATTTTCCCTTTGTGGTCCAGAGAAAGCAAAACAATAATTAAAATGGTCAACCTCTCCCTCCGTTTACCAAAAATAGTTTGGTATTCTTATCAAGCACTAGATAGCTCACACTCAGAATTTTTGTTTGACAGTTTAAACTATCTGCACTTGAGGGGACACATGGTTTTCCCCTTTACAAGTGGTTAGAATTCTCCAGAACATATAGCATACACTTATCTACCTTCACATTTTAAAAAAGAAATGGGGGGGGGGGGGGGGGATAATAAAGAATAAACACATACCCTGAAAAAAAAAAAGAAAAAAAAACCTAAACAGCTATAAAAATGTGAAAAAAGAAAGACTTTGAACTTCCTCTCTCAAAAGCAGGGGTACCAATCACATGGGCAGATTAGGAGTGAGAGGATTTGGGTTTGAAAGTTACTCCCATACAGAGAAGATGACCTTTGTTCTCTGTACCACTGAGAGCGAATATATTGTCCTGATTCCACCTTTTTTGTAACAAGAGAACAGGGTGAGGAAAAATTGCCAAACACCACTCTTGCTTGAAGAAAGGGGAAACAACAGAATGAGAATACATTAGTTTGTTTTGTGTCAATAGCTGGACATACACCAGGCCTCCAAATAACCCCTCAGAGACACACATACCTAGACCACCTGGCATTCACCTGACTTCTATCACCCAGACCACCAGAAGTGACCAGACCGCCTGGCACCAACTGGCATCTGCATTATCCTAGCGCAGAATGCAGGACTAACTCTTCTCAAAAATGCTTTCTTTAGCATAAGAATTATTTACTATTATTTCTTCTTCATAATGTTTCTGTTTTTATTTGTTGTTGTGTTGTTGTTGTTTTGCCTGACATGTTTCTGGTTTGCAAACCTTGAGACCCTTGAATAAACACTTATCATCTATTTCTAGCCAAAGCCTCCAGACTCTTTTTTAGTTCCATCAACATCGCAATAAAGCTGTTAAAAGAACAAGGGCTTTTCACAGGCACGTACTAATTGTTCAATTATATGATGCGTCACTAATGCCATTCATAATATCATATTATCCATTATAATAAGGTTTAAGAATCAGAGATGTTTTAGCATCTCATTCTTCAAATAACCTCTCCCCTACTCCCTTTAGGACACTCACATCAACACTTTCCATCACGTGTAACCTCATTTCCTCCAAAATTGTCATCAATCCCCTTCCAATTTCTCTATGACTGTGGACACCAAAACCATCTTCAGGTCATGGACTCAATAACAACACGTACTTAGTATCAGCACACTTAATGCAACCAGTTATATAAATTCCTTAACTAAAACTCTACCATAAGTCCTTGTTCACAACTGAGCAAGCTTCTTCCCTGGATTGTCTGCCAACAAACTACACAGCAAAGAGAATAGAATTCTCTTCTTTAATATTATTCAGATAAACTATCCCTCAGCTAAGAAATTCACACTTATTTCTCTGGAGACAAAAGACAAATTCGTAGCTCTGTGTATCTAGTCCTCCCATAAACTCATTTTACCTAAATTAAACTGACTAAATTTTCATCTTTGTGATTCTCTTATTCAAACTTTGTGGTCAAACTCAAAGCTTCTCAACTTAACAGAAATCAGAGAATCTATACATTTTAATAACTTCTAATTCAAATGTAACATTTCCATAGTAACAATCCATATTAGTTTAACAGCACCTGCGACAATGTTACCAATGGAAATTACATTTTAATGTGAGAGTTGTTGCATATATCTTTAAAAATAGTTCATGCTCATCACTCCTTTAAACTTATGGTAGTTAGTGGACACAATGTTAGATGTTATTATTTAATATTTTAATGAAAGATACATATGTATTAGTGACTCATACATTTGTTTTTATTATTTTAGTTAATATTTTTATTCAATTGGTTTCCTTGTTATTCTAAAGTAGCTATTTTATGCACTTAAAAATATTTTGAATTGAGGTTCCTAGACACCAGACTTCCACAGAAGTCCTTGGATTAAAAAAAAAAAAAAAAAAAGTAAGGAACCCCTGGGTAATGGAATAATCATCTATATCCCTCATAGATTCTTATATTAACAACTACTGTTGTTGGCCCAGAATTTGTCTGAGAAAGAGAAGACAAAGTAGATTTTAAACAAAACAAGTTAATGTATCTCAGCTTTTTTAATTTACTCATCCACTGATGGACATTTGGGATGTTACCAAATCTTGGCTGCAAAAAACATAAGGGTGCATATAATTATTCTGAATTAGAATTTCAGATTTCTTCAGATATATTCCAGGAGTGGAATTGCTGGATCCTAAGGCCATTCCATTTTTAATTTTTTTTAGGCAACTCCATACTGCTTTCCATAGTGGCTGCACCAGTCTGCATTCCCACCAACAGAGTACAAGGGCTCCAACATTTGTTTTTTTGATTTATTGATTAAAGCCATTCTGCCATGTGGGAGGTGATATCTCACTATAGTTTTAATCTGCATTTCTCTGATTAGTGACATTGACCATTTTCTCATGTGTCTATTGTTTATACATTTATACAATGGAATACTACGCAACTGTAAAAAAGAATGAAATCATACCCTTTGCAACAGCCTGGATGGATCTGGAGAGCATTATGCTAAGTGAAATAAACCACTCACACGTGGAATCTAAAGAACAAAATAAACTAAGGAAGGAAATAGAAACAGACTCATAGAGAATAGACTGACAGCTGTCAAGGGGGAGGACTAGATGAAAAAGGTAAAGAGATTAAGAAAAAATAAATAAATTAAAAACACCCCCAAAATAAAAAAACAATAAACACCCTAAGAGACAACAGTATGTTGATTACCAGCTGGAAAAAGGGGTGGGGGCGGTAGAAGAGGGTAGAGGGGAGAATAAATGGTGATGGAAGGAGACTTTTCTTGGAGTGGTGAACACATAATACAATGTACATGTGTTGTATATATTATAGAATTATACACCTGAAACCAATATAATTTTAAAATGAACGAAGCAGCTTTGTTTGTACTAATATAAAGTGATTGTTAAAATATATTACTGAGTAAAAAGAATCAAGATGCAAAACATAATAAATAAATAAAGCAAAATGAGTTATCCTAGCTGGTTGGAGTACTTATTAGAAATCCAACATCATGGATTCCATCTCATTGTTCGCCAACTAAGGTTAATTGGCTCCATGGCCATTTAGTCTGCCTCTTACCTTGGAAGTTACTTTAGTAATAAATATATCTTCAGTCATGGGAGGAATGGGGGAGAAACAAAGATAAAAAAGACATTTAGATATGCTGCATAAAATGGAAACTATAAAAATACGCTTTTTCTTGGATATCACAAAAACCTTTTATCTCACTAAACTGTTAAAAATAAAAATATATTGAAAAAAATACTCTGATCTCAACACATTTATATTCATCACCTTTCTACTATATTACTGAACTTTTATAAAGACCCAATAGGTTTAAAATATTAAAAATGATGTGAGTTCTATGTAAAGTATCAATGAATTTAAGAAACTAATTGCCATAGAAAAATATTATTCTTAATGACAGTATTATCCATATTCCAATAGTCAAGAATAAAATTTTATACTGTGTCCAGTATAAAATATGATACCTTTTAAAACTTTGGAACCTGTATTGAACAAAAATTACTTAATCATATTAATGAGCAGCAGTTCATAATCTTAAGTTTTACCATCCTCTGCCAAAAGATGATGAAACGCTCACTAGAATATTCTAACTGGACACAGGACATAGCTTTTTGCAACTCCACGTAGGCATGTTGCAAACAAGTCTTCCAAAGTAATCATAGCTATGAACTGGGTTTGGTATGAATTCCTGCAAAGATTTAAAGAAAATTCAAGCACTGGGTATTATACATAGTAATGGGGTAGACAGAATATAAATGTTATTATAGAAGGTGTAGGTGAAGGAGGAGGAAGAGTTGGAGAAAAGGCTCAAAAAGAGAAAAATGGAAATGGTGGGTGAGTGAATTGTGGAATAACAGGAGAGAGATGAGGTTCAAGGATTGGATGCGATATAACAAAGAGAAAAGGTGGTTAAATCAATGCATCAAAAGTAACAGTTCAGTGTTTCCAATTATCTGCAGTTTTGTGTTGAAAAACTCAAACTTTCCTAGTATCCCCTGAACGCTGTTCAGAGCTGAACCTACAGGAATGCTAACTCTTGCTGACAGTGCTTCATGGAACACCTCATGGGCAGAACCAGAATGCCTTTCTTGTGTTAGTTATTCACAGACATTGGAAGAATGGCAGGGTTGGGAGTGAAAAGGGTTACTCTCAGGTCCACAATTCCCTATCTGCTCTCTAAATCCCAAAGTTATTTTTTTTTTCATTTTGCTTTAAAACTTGATCTGAATTAACTTGACACTACTTATAGTCTTTATTTTGACTTTATTTCGACTTAAGTGACCATTTATATATTTTGCTACAGAAATGTTCAAGTGTTTGGTTATGGGTGCTGTCCCAAACCACAACTGGGATATTACTTAACATGTAGTATATGCATTATATTCCTCATGTAACAACTGAAAAATGACTTCAGAAACATCTGGCACCAAGGGTTCTGGGAAAGGGCTTGCAGACATGTTCAAGAGACAAGACTTTGCCCTTTGCTGTGAGGGGGTCCTTGTGTGACAGTCACCTGGCAGAAAACTTCTGCCTCTCAAATGAGAAACTACTGCTGAGATCAGGGAATGTCCATATTTATTTTTAGTCTCTTGGATTGTATAGTAAGATTTTCAAGATACAGCCAAGAAAATGCCTGCAATGATCAAGTTGTCCTTCCCAAAGAATAAGACTCAGATGAAGAAAAGATGTTAGAAGAAAACTAAATAGAAGAGCAAAACCTGGAAGAGAAGATGACGATCAAATCGAACAAACGAGGACAGTTGTTTTGTTTTGATTCAAAATTCAAGGTTGCAGGAGTCCTTTAGTTTGCTTCACGAGAAAGATGTAAACTTTATAAATTTCAATCTTAAAACAGTTTGTAGAAACCTTAATATGTTTTGTAGAAACTAATGCATTTTAGAAGTTGAAAAAGTTATTTTGAAATATAATTCATTTAAAAATATTTGGAATATAATAAAAAACAACAGAGAGAACTATAGCCTAAAGCTAAGATATAAAGAAAGGAGAAAAAATAGACTAAGAATCCACAGATAAGGAAAGCCAGAGTAATGAAGAATAAACTTTATTCCAAGCAAGGAGGGAACTTAGGCTAATATGTAACTCCCCTCTCATTTTATGTATCTAAAACAAGAGGAACCTTTCTGGGGGGGGGGGGAAATCTGATTTGGGGAATTAAGAAAAATCAGCATGAACATCAGAGGATAAGAAACTGGCACCTTCTATTGCAGATTTACCCACACAGAGAATTATTGACCGTATGAATATTCTGTCACAAATGACTAAATATCTACCTTCATTGAAGTGATTAAATGAGAAAAGATTGAAGGATACCACTCAATTGAAAGAAAACCTAGGATATTTAAATCAATAAACATTTGGCACTGGACTCTACTTCTTGAGGGCAGGAGCAATCTTGTAAATCTACATTCTAATTTCAAATGCCCAGCACAAACATGATAAACATTTGCTGATCGAATGCTTGAGCAGGGCTTTGGGGTTAATGTGAATATTTTTCTTCAGAGAGATCAGCAATTTGTTTTTAAGTGAGCATTCTGGGGTTGGGGAACTAGAGGCTATTTTTAACGATCTTATTCAGTTAGCACTGCGGGCAGTTACAGACAGTAGAGAATTATGTGTCCAGTTACACAAGACATTTTAAGACCTATGAGTCTTCTCCAAACACAATGTTATAAAATGTCCTTTTGCTAAAAATACTGGCATCAAGTAATTATCTACTTTTGAATTTTAATGAATAGGCCATCTGTTCATTCAAATTGAAAAAATTAAAATTTTCTATAAATTGACTACTACTGGAGATAGGCTCTGAAAACTAAATCTGTTTCATTGTTTTCTGTTATATTAAATCTAAAGGTGACAGACAGCATGTTACACCAAGTTTTGTAAGCTAGACTATGGAAAAGTAAGTGTTTTGTTGTTTTTGTTTTTGTTTTTTCTGATAATGGACTAATCATACTATCTGTTCCTTTGACAGGCTAGCTTTACCAATTATCAAAGACTAATTTTTATTACAATACTTCCCACACTGTTAACATTTTTATTAGTGTTGATTATGATAAAGAGCTAACTCTAATCATACTGTTTTGTTTTTTCGGGGGGAATTATCACTATAATGGTGAACAACAATTGTTCTCAATCTCCTCACCTTCCATTCCAAGAGCATTTTGCTTTCTTTATATTGTGCTCTCCAATATGGCAGCCATTTGCCACATGTGGCTATTTAGATGTAAAGTAATTTAAAATTCATTTTTTCAGTTTCATTAGCCACTGGTGAAGTGCTACATCTGGCTGCCATACTGACTGTGCAGAATATTTACATATTACTGACAGTCCTACTGGAGGGCGCTCTGACATCCCTCTTACCCTGTTCAAAAGGAGACAACAGGCACAAAATAAAGGGATTTACACTCTGCCTCGCCCCCTCATTATTACACTGAGACTTAACTTTATTCCATTTTCCACTCTCATGGAAATAGAATTTTATACTAATCAGTTTAAAAAAAATATGTGTATGTGTATATATATATATATATATATATATATATATATATATATTGATTTCAGAGAGAAAGGGAGAGGGAGAGATAGAAGCATCAATGATGAGAGAGAATTCATTGATTGGCTACCTCCTGCATGCCCCCCCCCCCCCCCCCCCGCTGTGGATAAAGCCCACAACCCGGGCATGTGCCCTTGACCAGAATCGAACCTGGGACCCTTCAGTCTGCAGGTCGATGCTCTATCCACTGAGCCAAACCAGCTAGGGCAGGGGTCTTCAAACTACAGCCCGCGGGCCACATGCAGCCCCCAGGGGAGTCTGATCCTGCCCGCCAGGTTTTTTGGGCAGTGAGCGCAGCCAAGGTGTTACAGTAGGGATTAGTAGTTCATATAGTCGGGCCCTCCAGCTCTCTGAGGGACCGTGATCTGGCCCCCACTTTAAAAAGTTTGAGGACCCCTGAGCTAGGGCATAAACTAGTCAGTCTTGAATCACCTGCATAGCACAGTGAAATAATCCACCTGCCAGGCCCCTACCACTTCCTTAAAGAAAGTCACCTTGAAATAACCACCCCCCTTTTTCCTTGGCATAACTTTTCTCTTCCCCTCTCTCTTCTGCCCGTGAGTCTTCCATTTTGTGCAGCTTCTCGGAGCTCTTTCCTACCCGCTATTTAGATGTTTGTCCGATTGAAATAGACTTTTTTTTCCCCCTCCAGTAAACAAAGTGTTTAATATGCTTCAGTTTATCTTTTAGCATCTCTAACCATCATCCCTCTGAAGAATCATTACTTGTTTCATCAAAGAAGACTGACTTTTTTACTTATCCACTTAGCCATATTTCCTCCTTTTTAAAACTATTTTTAAGATACACCCCCAACACTCAAACTTGGCTCTTCAAAAGATCACCCTTCCTAATATTAGTTGACTTATCTATTAATTTTAAGGCCTTAGGAGAAAAATGATACGTTTTGTGAAACAAAAACCAATGCTGGTGATGCTTTATAAATTATGCATGATAGCAGCATGACTTTGGCAGAAAAATATACTACATTCATACCAGCACCTGAAGATTTCAGTCTAATTAAATATAAAAATACTATTACATTCCGAAATTATATCTAAGTGATCGAATTAGTATGCCTAATATTACATTCACAGAAAGTACCCAAGATGCTTTTAGAAATGAGCTTGCTTCATCTTCCCTTATTATCTACAGAGGAAGGCAGGTTCTCTGCACACTATGATTAACTCATTGAACTAAGGATGAACCATCTCATTTGAACTTATTTAATAGCAGCTTTACTTATTTATTTATTTGTAACGGTTATTAGCATTTATTTAGGTGGAATTTACTCCTGGGCCCTAAGTTTTTGCTTCCTCCATTTCTTCTGGGATATCTTTTTCTTTCTTGCAACCTCCTCTTATGGGTCAGGAACAATCTGTTCTTTTTCAGTAGAATCATCTCAGTGTGGCTCGGAGAGCTAAGTGTGGGTTAATCCGCCCATGAGCTCTGTACATTCTGTGCCACATCTTGGGAATTTGTTCACCAGGATGTGCTCAATGACCAGAGAATCTACATTTAAACCCTTAAGCAAAGCACTACTCTCTGCATTTTTAAGTGAGTGCAGCAAACATTCAGCACTCTTTTTTGGAGCCAAAACCAGTTCTCCTACATCCCCCAAGGGCTCTTGAATTCGGAGAAGGTGCAGGCCAGGCCGAGGGACCAGTGTTTCAGAATGGACAAAGACATAGAACAAAAAAAAAAGTTGTTTCAAAAACAAACTTTCAGCACAAACATTGCATTAGAAATGGGTTCCCAGATTATGAATAGTTTATTAGCTCACTGTCCATTCATACAGTTACCAAATATTGAATAAGTGAACTTTTGTGACTAAATTACTATGCAGATTCTTTTCTGGCAAAAATAACAAAAAGAGTAAAACTTCCTAAGTTCGACTAAGAATAACTCTAGATTGCTTCACTGGGGAAGTTTATTAAAGTTAGAAAACTGCATTCTAAATGTGCTTCTACATTTTCAGTAAAGAGATGTTGGAATCTGAAAGAAATAGCCCCAAGGCAAGAATCAGTATTCTGAATATATAAAGGGGAAAAGTAGAGGATATAAGAGACCAAATTATAAATCTTAGATTAAGAGGGATAAGAATGAGAAAATAACTCAGGAGACCAATTTCCTCAGAGTCATTAAATGTTAGCATTGAAATATATATTCAAAGTCATAATATTCAAACTCTGATTTTACAAATGAGAAAAATTATGTCCCAAGAAAAGAAAAAGAAAAAAAAATTGGTAGAACAGAATGAGAACTAGAACTCAGGACTCCTGTATAGACTTCTATTTGGTTTCTTGCCAATCCAGTGCTGCGCCTTTGGAAAGATGAAGACCAATGCATGGATGGCAGAGACACTCCTGGTCACCTCTCCAATGCTGAATAAGTATGTCCCTTATCACCAGAGCAGCCAGAGTAGAAAAAGTATAAGTATTCTGGATGTTATGCTAGAAAATAATGTCAATAGAATTTGAAACATCATATAAAAATTGTAGCTATAAATAAATGTATAAGATTATGAAGGGAAAAGAAATTGACAAAGAGGTCTTAGATTACTCAACTACGGTATTCACTTATCTCATACTTTATTTCGCATTCATAGATTCACCATACATCAGGGAGAGCAAGAGCTAAATTGAGAAAATAGGAAACGGAGACTGTCTACATAAGAATAAACGATTAGCAGTTAGGTGTTCAGTGTTTAGTTGCTTTTCTCTCAATAAACCCCCCATTACGGTCACCATTCAATATCAGAACAGACATACAAATGAAGCAGCACTGCCAAAACTGGTTTGGCTCAGTGAATAGAGCGTCAACCTGCGAACTGAAAGGTCCCGGGTTCGATTCCAGTCAAGGGCATGTACTACAGTGGTTGCGGGCACATCCCCAGTGGAGGGTGTGCAAGAGGCAGCTGGTCAATGTTTCTCTCTCATTGATGTTTTTAACTCTCTATCTCTCTAACTCTCCCTTTCTCTCTGTAAAAAAAAAAAAATCAATAAAATATATATATATTTTTAAAGTTAAAAAAAATGAAGCAGCACCTACAGAGGTTAGGCAGGACCATGGACTTAAGAAAAAAGTTACAAAGGAATATTAACTCCAGGAACCAGGGTTTCTTTCCAATAATCCCACATTTATCTCCTAAAATGTAAAAGATAAATATGTCAAATGTGTTTATTATACCCATTCTTTTTTGTCATTTTATAGGCTTCAATTCTATGTTCTTTTCAGTTTCATTTCCTTGAGATAGGACCTCAAAAATTGTTTCCCTGGAATTTTCACCTTTCTGGCTGTTTTAGTTGCCCTCTTGCAACTTCTTTAAGTGACGTCTACTTTTTCCAGAGAAGTGTTTCTAGAAAGATTCTGTAAGCAAAGAAATGCCATAGCATTGAACACAGTAGAAACACTGAAGGAACAAATACAATGATTTGGCCATTTAGCTTAAAGCAACCCTTTGGGCCAATGTTATTATGAGATCATTTACAGTGATCACAATTTCAAATTCTAATGTTGAAGTCAGCTGCTATGTATTTATAGTCATAATTGAGTTTGGATAAATTTTCCTCAAACTGTTTTTGCTTCGTGCTAATATTGAAGAAGTTCTGGTGCTTTATGCACTCCTGGAATTTTGAAAGAATTACGTTTTCCCCCAATCTTTTAAAAAATATATTTTTTTAAAAGGAAGAAAGAGGGATAGAAAGCTAGAAACATTGATGAGAGAGAATCATCTATCAGCTGCCTCCTGCACACCCCCTATTAGGGATGTGCCCTCAACCAAGGTACATGCCCTTGATAGGAATTGAACCTGGGACCTTTCAATCTGGAGGCTGGTGCTCTATCCACTGAGCCAAACCAGTTTCGGCCTCCCTATCTTAATATTTTCCAAATCAGAAGAATTATGTCTACTCCTCATATAAAAATACTAAATTAAAATAAACTCTCAAAGATATTATTGCCTATACTTTACCCAGAGAAATGTATTTTTTGTATAGAATTTTACTAAAAATATCAGGCTATCCTAATACTCTTTGAAGAAAAGATGTAACATGAAAAATCGAATAAAATGTAAGAGTTGGCACCCAAAGAGCTCTGCATTTGTCCCAGCTCAGCAAGGACGAAGCAGATTACATGAGTTTAACTTTCCATGGTTTCAGCATTCATCTGCAAAGCGATCCGGCATAGCTACAAGCCCAATTCTATGTTTATGTGATTCTTAAATGTTTATTTAAACAGTTGCTTGTGGAGTGTCAGCTAACTTTCAATATTTCATTTAAAAGCAGCTGACTTAAAGAGTTCTCAAAGTTCAGCAAACATATTTTTATAAAAATGGATATGGCAAAAGCTAACATTTTGTGCATCTTCGAGACCTACTTCCCACTACTCAACCTGAGTCCCTTCATGTGTCACTTGCATAGAAAGAAAACAAGTATTTTTAAAGCCAATTGATCCAGAATGGCTCCTGCGTTCATCACCTTCCTGCTTGGGAACACCAGAGAAGCACACCCTGGTCCTGAGAAGCTCAGAGAGGTGTAGTGGGTATTTGCAAGGCTAACATGTTAGATCTGTGCTTGCTGAGGAATATTTATATATCTAGAACATTAGTAAAGCTACTCAGACATTCCTGACTGTATTTGGAGACCCACTGATCCTGTATTTTAATGTTTTACATAGACCATCAAACTGAGGTCTATAGATAGGACAGGAGTTCTTCAGTTTAGAGCAGAGAACAACAGAGCCAAATATCAACACTACAACGACTTAAATTTCCTTTGAGAGACAAATTTTTTAAACTGAAACCTCTTCTAATGCCACTTTTTTAAAATAGACTCACCCAGGCTGTGGTATTTTGTGGATGAGCCACACTCAAGGGGCCAAAGAGCCGCAGTTTGCTGACCACAGGTCTAGGGCAGGGCCCAATAATCCAGTTCAAATAGGCTCCCAGGTGAGACCAATATCACTGGTCCAAGATCCGGTTTGAGTAGCGAGGTTCTTAATCTAGTACAGGATTCCTCAACCTCTGGACAATGAACATTTGGGGCTAGGCAATTCTCTGTTCTGGCAACTGTCCTCTGCATCATAAAATGTTTAGTAACAACCCTGGCCTCTACCCATTAGAGCAGCGTTTTTCAACCGCTGTTCCGCGGCACACTAGTGTGCCGCGAGATGTTGCCTGGTGTGCCGTAGGTGCAGACAAGACAAGAATTTTATAATTTTTCACTATTTTGTTTACTTAATATTTCATAATAAAGTAATTATAAAATACTTTCTTTGTGTTTATTTGATTCCTATTCAAGAGAATTACTTTATATATAGTCAATATAGGCACAGAGTTAAATTTTTTAACATTTTCTAATGGTGGTGTGCCTCGTGATTTTTTTCATGAAACAAGTGTGCCTTTGCCCAAAAAAGGTTGAAAAACACTGCATTAGAGGACAATAGCATCCCTTTCATCCAATTGTAACAACCAAAAATGTCTCAGAAACTGCCAAGTATTTCCTGTGGGGAAGGGGGAGGGTCACCCCCATTTGAAAACAACTGATTTAAAGCACTTATTAAAATATGACTTTTAAGGAGCTACTTAGAGGAAATAAAAACACAACCTCTTTATCAAATATTTGAATGCCTAGTATGTTCCAGGCTTCTAGAAAATTATCTACAATTATTTTATCAAGTTCAGTTGCTAGGAATCATCTATTTACTGTCACTGTGAATAACACTTTAAAATGTTTCTGTATTTTAGAAACATTAAAAAAAAAAAAAAGCCGTGTGACATAAACAAAGTAAACAGCAAGATAGGGAACCACAAGACAAATATTAGCCCCTGGATAAGGCATTTCCAGTTAAAGCTGAAGGTAAGTTCGGATGCCACAAGCTGAATGCATTTGTATAGCACTGAACAATTTAGAGAATGTCTCTGTGCCATCATCTCATTTGAGCCTGCTCAGTACCCTTAGAAAGATACACTGTCCCAGTTCAGAAAAAGGCTCACAGCAGTCACTTGCTCAATATCAAAAGAAAATTAAAGTAGAACCAAGATCACATGCAGGTGTTCCAAATTCGGTAACAAGGCTGAGTTTCTAATTCCATGTCTGGTAGCTATGATTCATGCTACCGGGCAATCAGTTAACTTTTCTGAACACTACAGTCTTTGCTCTTGTAATGGAGATAAGAGAATTTGGCATACACATTTCTAGTGATGACTCCACGGCGTATGTGCAGGCAATGAGAGCGCCTTGTGTTCAGAAAATGACGTTTACACATGTTATTTAATCTCACCTAAGTGCACTCTTAATTGAGACTCCAGAAAGCCAAATTAAACATGCCTGTTGGTTCTGAGGCTCATACCTAGAGGGTGACAGCAGTATTATATCCAACTGCTAAGGCTGTTTGCAATTGGCATGCCCTCGGTTCACCCGTTCCTGAAGAATTCATTAAGAACCATTGGCAGTGTGACCTACAAAGTTAAAGGCAATTTGAAATGTCTCTGGTGTAAGTTCAGTGGGTGCTAGTCACACCCTTTCCCAAGACACCTCCGGAGGGAGGAGGCACCAGTGAGCAGCTCCTCTCATTTATCCAGCACGTGTCTGTAAAGGCTGCTCTGAGAGAACTGCAGCCGCAGTAGGTAGACAAGGGAATACAGAAGTGCGATCGGCGGAATTCCACAGCTGGTGTTTACATACTTAAACACAGATGTGCACACAAACCAAAGGCACGGGCTCCTTCTTATGCGTGTCCCTCTGCGGACAGCACATTGATCAGCAGCTCAGTAGCTGATAATTACTTTGCACCTGCCATATGCCACGGACTCAGGTGGAAAAAAGCATTCAGGCAGACTCTCTCATCCTCCAAAACCCTCTTCAGAGGAGTTACTGTCTTTTATTTATTTATTTATTTAATTTTTTTTTTATTTTTTTATTTTTAGATAACTGATGAATAGAGAAGTTAAATTATTTGTTGAAAGTCACAGTTAGTGGGCAAACCAGTTCAAAACTTATATTTTAGTACCTGTTCAGTTACCTCCAGGACTTAGATTCTCTCTACACCCTGAGCCAGGGTCCTAAGATTCTTAGGCAAATATCCTAGGACAGAGGTCAGCAAACTCATTAGTCAACAGAGCCAAATATCAACAGTACAACGATTGAAATTTCTTTTGAGAGCCCAAAATTTTTAAATTTAAACTTCTTCCAATGCCACTTCTTCAAAATAGACTCGCCCAGGCCGTGATATTTTGTGGAAGAGCCACACTCAAGGGGCCAAAGAACCTCATGTGGCTCTCAAGCTGCAGTTTGCCGACCACGGTGCTAGGGGCATGAGTGGTGTCTGCACAACACTCCTAGGGTCCAGAAGAAAGAGAGCAAGCTCAGGCCACCACATAACTCCCCGTCCCCTTTAAGGGGCTCGGGGCAGATCAAGCTGTGGTAAACTACCTGTTGACTTTTCCGGAATTTCCTCCCTACGTCATGATCCATGAGTTTTACTTGCTTACCACACCACCCGCACCACCCAGCACAGTACCTGGCACAGTGAGGTGGATAGGTGAAGAATTGAGTAAGCATCAACATGGCTTCCAACGTATTCTGAACGAGGAAGGACAGAAAGTTCAAACAAGGAAGACCAAGAACAGTAAGTAAAAACAAAACAAAACAAAACAACATATATAAATCCACATATCCTCAATGAGAAGACAATGGGGGAAGACCACGAGGCAGACCAATAGAATTCCCCAGCCTGTAGCCTTCCTTTTATAGTCAGCAGTGCCCTTAAAGGGCTAGGATCCATACCTGTACTCTATGGAGGCTCTATGGAGGCACAGCGGAGGTTCAGGAAATGCTAATGAAGGCCAAAAGTATCCTTACAGCCTTGAAAAGCTATGAATAGAGATCAATCAGGTGTAAAATCAACAACAACAAAAATAGCACGTAATGCCATGGCAAGCCAGTGTTTACAGGTGTCTCATGTCAATGCCAACCACCACTGTGCAGTGAAAGAGGTGGGCTATAGACAATGCCTAACATACCAAACTCCTCCACAGCCATGACACCAACAGTGCCCAGAACAAAGATAAGTCATTTTTTAAATAAGGATTAAAATGTTCTTCTCTACACACGAATGATATATAACAAAATCATACGCTGAAACATCTTACAACTGACTGCTTGCTCTATTATACATAACTCTTACATGTATGGCAGTAAGAGATTAAGACACAAATAGGTTAGTAACCACGCATTCAGCATATCCTTCTTAATTTAGTCACGTTAATATTTTTCCTTCTGGAGGGATTATTTTTTTCTTATAAACAAACCTCAGAAAGTCAGAATCTGCAAATCAGTTTCCACTTCAACTTCACATACATGATACGAAATACATGAACATCTCATCATTCCTAAAAATGAGATGAGGGAGATAAAGATGAAAGCACCCTGTGTGCTTACCGTATGTTTGAAACAGCTGTGTGTCTTCAAGCCTGTTAAGTATTTACTCTTCTGAGACATTTCCACCTAGGCATTACATGTCAGTGCCACAATAAGAAAGACACAAGTTAAAAATGGCCTTTCTACCTGAGCAGGTGTTTCAGTTGCTACTGAAATTTATCTCAAGCTAGCTGCTATCTTTGTTTAAAATGCACATCTTTGCCGAGTGATCCTTAACCTGGAACAATTTTCACTCTCTACTGATCGGCAGCTGATACCTTCATCAATGCCAGAAAAATGCCATTTTCTTAAGAGGTGCGGTTTGCCCTCTTTCAATCCTTACTTACTCTTTTAACATTGCTGTGAGCGTGATGAACCAGCTGATGCACTGACCAGGACTAGACAGCAGAAAGATTAGAAGGCTGCTGGCAGCCTCTGATATGGATTTTAAGGCATAATGCCCTGAGGCTAAGTCACCCAAAAGCATACACTGCCAGGGCTGTGAATTCCAGCGGCCAGACACCAGCTGCAACACTTGACCCTGGTTAGAGCTGTACACCTGCTCAGAGAATGACAGCTACGAAGCACTGGGGGAAAACATTTTGGACTTGGTTCTCAGAAAACCTGAGTCTGAATGACAGCTCTGTTAGGCATGAGCTGTGACACCAAGGAAAATCTTCTAAATCCCAAGTCAGCTTCCTTACCTAGACAGTAAAAATTTTAATACCTGTCTCAAGTACTTGATGATGGAGAGAGATGATGGATGAGACTGCCAAATGACAAAGCAATGTGCAGACCAGGTATCATTAATCCCGTCAGTGTGAGTGATACTGAAGATGTCTTTTATACTGCTAAGTAGCATGACTGAATATTCTACTTAAAATAATACAGACATTATTATCTTTAAACAATTTTCTTTTAAAATCATGGATCCCTCTCAGCTGACACCAGAATTGAGGCCTTCTTCATATTCTTGTAAAGGAATACACAACATTCTCACCACGCACACGATGGGAACTGCAGGTCACTCGAGGGTTTCCATTACCTTAGGATGGCATTTACTATGAGAAAGCAGGCCTTTCAGATTGAGGCATTATTTAAAAGCCTAACCCGTGGCAGGGGAACACTGATTTTCATCATTTGTTAATCCCTTTCATGTGGTTTTATTCCTCAGCTTCTCATATTAAATACCAGCCATGTATTGTTTTTCCATATGACATCTCTCATCGTTCTAAGCCAGTCCTTTTCTACAAGAGATTCTCCAGACTCCAAGAGGGTAGGGCAAAGGCTCAAGTTGGTAAAGGGGACAGCCAGGATTCAAACCAAGCTTCTCCAGATTCCAAGCTCATGTTCCTTTCTTCTGTGTGAAGGAGTATCATTTTTTAAAAAAATATATATATTTTATTGATTTTTTACAGAGAGGAAGGGAGAGGGATAGAGAGTTAGAAACATCGATGAGAGAGAATCATCGATCAGCTGCCTCTTGCACACCTCCTACTGGGGATGTGCCCACAACCAAGGTACATGCCCTTGATCAGAATCAAACCTGAGACCTTTCAGTCCACAGGCCGACACTCTATCTATTGAGCCCAACCAGTTTCGGCAGTCTCATTTCTTAACCTCCTTAGTAAGTTTGACCAGGCTCCCCAATCACAGTATCCATGAAGCAACACAGTCCCCTTTCACTTACTCTTCCCTAATCACTTCAATCGTTTTATATTTTTTTATGGCTCTTTTTCAGAAAACATCAACTATCTATAACGTGTCAGGTTCTCTTCTCTGACAGTATCCCGAACCCACTCAGCCATTGTTATTTGTAGAGAATGTCCACACTACAAGGAAGATGCGTTTACCATTGTCTTCATGCCCCAATGCTGTGGGATGATAGTGATCCTATTCATCCAGACTAGTAAGAACGATGATGCAGTTAGTAAGACATATGGACATATTCTGATAATTTTCATGAAAGAGATTTAGTTCAGTGAGGTCGTGGAGAGGAAAGATGTTAGAAATAGGAGGCATGGGCCTGGAAGAGGTGAGGAGACAAGGCTAAGAAACAAAAACAGCTTGTGTGCTCAATAGATATGGTGCGCCCCCTGAGAACAGTTACTATGTTCAACCAGAGTGTCAGAAGTATACATTTAAAATTGTAAGCAGACCTCCTAAGGTGCCCGAGTTCTATCCACTGTAGATTTTTTGTAGAAACCATTTTCCAGTGGCTTGTAGCACTCGGATGATCGGTCCCATTTCTCAAAATCAGGTAGTATTCTTTGATATTCCTTAGGAATTCACCAGGCACATTTTACTCATCTGTTTAAACATCTGTTGGACTATGCTGCTCAACTTGATTTTGTGTCTTAACTCCCAGAGCTTTCTCTCTTAAATATCTGACACTGTGTTTTGTTTTGTTTTTCTTTTCTTGGTTTCAACAAAATGCCAAAAAGTCTAATAAATATGAACACTTAAGTAAGAGCACTGTCCAATTTAAAATAAAAAATACTTTCTGTTTGCTTGTAACAGGTTTTTTTTTTTTAATGTTTAGATTTTAAGCACAGCTCTCTGATCCATTTTTACTTGTAATTTTTGCATGCTGTGAGGTAAGGGTCTAAATTCATCTTTTAGTATGTGGATACACAATTCTTCTAGCACAATTGGTTGAAAAGATTATCATTCCCCTCTGAACTGCCGAGGCATCTCTGCAGAAAATCAATACCTTGAATGTGAGAGTCTCAGTTGTGTTCTATTGAGCTACATGTCTGCCCTTACACCAGTTTTTCATTGTCTTGATGATAGTAGGTTTTATATAAGTTTTGAAATCAGGAGGCAAAAATCCCTCAACTTTGTTCAGATCTTTATATCAATTTGGGAAGAACTGACATCTTAACAATAGTGAGTCTTTTAATCTATGAAAATTTTTAATTTTAATTTTAATTTTTTATTGTTTGAAGCATTACAAATAGTAGTACATACCGTATGTCTCCTTTCCCCCCCCTTGACCTCTCCCCAGCCTCCCCTCCCCCTCCCCCTGCATATGCCTTCACCTGCCCCCCTGCCCCCAATCCCCGTGTCTTGTATCCATTGGTTATGTTTACATGCATGCATACAAGTCCTTTGGTTAGTCTCTTACAGCTCCGCACCCCTCCCAACCTCCCTTGCCTTCCCACTATAGTTTGACAGTCTGTTCAATGATTCTTTATCCCTATAACTATTCCCCATTTCTTTTGTTTGAAAAATCTTGCAACTGAAGACTAGAAATAAATATATAATAACAAAAAACATTTGAGTCCCAATTTCAATGTCCAACAGTTCTGAAACCCAGTTTCAATGTCAAATATTTCCTTATGTGTACATGTCAGCAATGATATCTGGATGATGGACAGATGGTGGCAATACAGGTCCGACCCGCTCTGGTTTGGTCCTGGGCATCTATGAATGTTTGCCAATGTATTTATATCTTTAATTTCTCTCAACCATCTTTTAATTGTATAAGCCTTGCCCTTCTTTTGTTACATTTATTCCAAATTATTTTATCATTTTTCATGATAATGGGAATGGAATGCCTTTCTTAATTCTTTTTTCCCCTCCAGATTATTAATATATAGAGAAATACAATTGACTTTGCATATTGATTTTGTGTCATGTGACCTTGCTGAATTTTGTGTTTTAATTATGTGTGTGTATGTGTGCATGTGTGTATTCCTCAGGATGTTATGCATACAGTATCACACCAGCTATTAATAAAGAATATTTTAGAGATTTCTTTTCAGTCTGGATGTTTTAATCTCTTACTTTTTTCTAATTGTAAAGTATAGAATCTCTAGGACAATGTTGAAATAAGAGCAACACCGAA
Source organism: Pipistrellus hanaki (assembly GCF_964339955.1). Classification (NCBI taxonomy): domain Eukaryota; kingdom Metazoa; phylum Chordata; class Mammalia; order Chiroptera; family Vespertilionidae; genus Pipistrellus; species Pipistrellus hanaki. The sequence continues at coordinate 29,081,427 of NC_140516.1, forward strand.
GCCTTGCCCAATGTCAATCTGATATCTCTGAGTCTCTATTTTCTGTAAAACAAGGAGACTGTAGCAGGTGATCCCTAAGGTCCTTCCCGACTATATTTAAAATACAAATTGAACATTTAAAAAAAAAATCGGAAATACCTATAAATTGTCATGAGCAAACACACACAGCTGATGTGTCATTTTCTGCTTCTGTATGGCAACAAGACAGAAAGAGTATTTACACTCATGACAAGCATTCCCTCTGAAAACTCAATGCCAGAAACATCTTGGTTGGGGTTAATTTGCATGCTTGCTCTGATTGGTTGGCCGACATGACTTGTGGATGTAGCAGAGTGATGGTTAGTTTGCATATTATTCTTTTATTAGATAGGATTAGATAGGATATCCTATATAATAAAATATCCGGGCTGAGTCCCATGATCAGCAGGCATCCGGCTGGCATGTTTTCTTTGGAATCCATAAAGTATTGGAGCCATGCTGCGCCTGGCAAAGGCTGAAGCTAGCCAAGGCCTGGTTCTCATCATTTACAGCAGCTTCCCAGGCTGTTGTCATCCTACCAGGCTCTAATGAACCCCTCACCAGGCCTGCCTGCTGTGACTTCTGAAAGGGGCAGAGGCAGCAGCTCCCCTCTTCAATCAGGCTTCAAGCTAGTGAAGGAGAGTATTGTTGGAGTGCTATAATCATCTAAGACAAGTGAAGCAAACCTCTCCCTCCCCATTCCCTGAGTTGATTATAAGACAATATTAATATCACTGCCATAAACGCAAAGATATGAGGCAACGGGTTATTATTTTTTAATGGATGATGATGGTTATGTGGGAGAAGAAACATTGATCATGATGTTGTTCATGAACTTTCTTTACAACTGGAACAATTTAATTAAGAACAACCTGTGAGGGTGATGACTAAATACTTGTAGTAGGTTGGATTTCAGAATATTCCTGAAGGGGTTCTGATAAAGAGCAAAGCGATATAATAGACAGACTTTCCAAATAGGATCATGAATTTGATATAGAGTTCTGAAGGTTAAAAATATAAGATAATCACATCTAAAATGTAATCTTTCCCAAACTGCAAGCACTACAGCATTCAGCAAAATACCTGATATATGATAGATGCCAGGACAAATAAATGCTTGATAAATTATGGAAGAAAGGAAGGAGGAAAGGAAAGAAAGAAAGGAAAGGAAGGAAAGGAAGGAGTTTATTCTCTTCAAAAATTAAAAATCTAAGTAGAATATTAAAGAATCAAAATGAAAAATAATTTTAAAAATTCCAATCCACATGACTTACAGTAATGTGGGGTTGAACTGTCATAATTCAAAACATCAGGGAAAAAATCTTTCTGAGATATTTAGAGAGGGTATTCATTCTTGGCTGTGCTAGACACATTCATTTATTACTGTGACTAGTCTGATATACATATAAAACACACACACACAATAGGGTGTCATTTTAAAGTACCCTGGAAATCTGAAAACATTAAAATACATCCATTATGCCCTGGCTGGTCTGGCTCATCAGACAGAGTTTAGGCCTGCGGACTAAAGGGTCCCAGGTTCAATTCCAGTCAAGGGCACATGCCCGGGTTGCGGGCTTGATCCCCAGTGTGGAATGTGCAGGAGGCAGCCAATGAATGATTCTCTCTCATTATTGATGTTCCTATCTCTCTCCCTTCCTCTATGAAACCAATAAAAATATATTTAAGTAAATAACTGTATAAATAAAATAGATCTGTTATTACTGCAACTAGCTAGTTTATTATTATGAATAATAGGAAGAAAGCAAAAGGGAGGACAGACATTATAAGGCAGCTTCCCTAGGAAGCCACAGCTTCATCCTCCCAGGGAAATCACCTGTCCTTTCCCTGTAAAAAAGTGGGGGAAGGGATCAAAGGGGCAAATACACACATGCTCAGTGAAGTCCAGGTGGTATAGGGAAGGTTCTTGCCTGTCAGTCTAGCCTGGGAAGAAAATCATTGGTTAAGAGGGTGGGGCCAATGTAAATGAGGGAAATCTTGGAAGGGTAAATCCCCAGAGTTCCCTAATGTTTCTTGTGCTCTTGCCCTCTTTTGCTCCATGATCTGCGCCTGCCTGTTCTCTCTTCATAGACTTGTGGCCTTAAGCAGCCACATGGCACCCACACACACAATGAGCTGCAGCTGGAAATACGAGCTAATCTAGCCAGATGCTGGACTGGACTTTAATATGGAACAGAAATTCTGGACACTGGCCTTCATTCTGATCCTGCTTAACACAAAAAATTGAACATCTTCCATACCAAGATGGACAAAGAGGGGACCGCGGAGGGGAACTCCCTTCATTTTACATAATTAATAAAGCTTTCCATAAAACCCCATCCTCCCGTGGGGGCCTCTGGAAATTATTTTCCTCGCAGCACCCCAAGAACTCCACTTTCACCAATAACAGATCAATTTGGAGAAACATGCAGATCTTTCACCACTTATTAATTAATGGAAACAGGATCTCATTTAGGTCTATTTAAATGTTCCACAGTTATCCTTACTTAAGGAGTTGTGGACTATCACAAATAGTGTCTATGTAGTAATATGCTCTAAACATAACTTCATGGATCCAAGAAATGCTGCCCTCCAAAGCAGCTTTGATAGAGGACAATTACTTTTAGGCATCAGTTGAAATTATTTTAACATAGGTGCCTACTGAAATTACAAAACCATAGTTGCCTATACTTTTTTAAAAGTTAAGAACTCCTTGAAATATGTATTATTTTTTAATTTAAATTCTTTATTGTTAAAAATATTATATATGTCCCCTCCCCCTTCCATTGATCTCTCCCTGGCCACTCCCACCCCCCAATGTACACTCTCACCCCCTTACTGTCTATATCCATTAATTATACTTATATGCATGCATACAAGTCCTTTGGTTGATCTCTTACACAATCCCTAACCCCACCCCTGCCTTCCCTCTGAGGTTTGACAGTCTATTCAATGTTTCTGTGTCTCTGGAGCTATTTTTGTTCATCAGTTTACATTAAAATATTTTTTTTTCTAAATGAAGAAAAGCAAGGCTCTGTCAACCCAAAATATAAATTTTAGAAAAATGTATGACTTTTTCCTAACTGCCCCAAAAGGGATTTAGATAGAGGTCCTGCTCCAGAAAAGGAGATACATAAGAGGTAACTATCCTATATAATAAAAGCCCAGTGACAGAACAGTGGAATGACCAGAACAACTGGTCAACCAATCATTATGATGAGCACTGACCAGTGGGGGCAGCTACCACAGTGGGAGCACTGATTAGCTGACCGGATAAGCAGCTGTTCCTGCTGTGAACCCTGGGCTGATGGGCAGGAACCTGGGCTTCCATTGTCTCGTCGCGTCCTCACCCCAGGCTCCTCTTGCATGATCCCTACCATCTCCTCCTGCTACCCGCAGGCCACGCACTGCAGCAGCTCAAAGAACTAAACTTGGAGGCTGGAGGTGGGTCCATGGTTGCCACGGGACTGAGGCCTACTCCAAGCCTCTCAGTGATATTGTCCCTGGGCCTGTCCCAACCAACTCCCTTGGAGAAGCAAGTGCTCAGATTCCAGGGAAGATGCTAAACCAGGGATCACAGCTACTCAGCGAACTGGGATGAGCAATGCTCCCACAGCAGACTGATCCCCGCAGCCACACACCCCCACCAGTGCACAAATCCCGTGCACCGGGCCTCTAGTAGTTTAATATAAACTACAATGTGACAGAGATGAGCCTGGCAAGGCCCCTTTGATCAAAGTCCTCTCTATGCCCCTTGTTAAAAATGGCCCAGCAAATATTTATTTACCAAGCATTTGCTTTTCCATCTCCGTGTGAATTTCCTTGCTGTCCTTTGAAGTCCCAAACCAACATCCTTCCCCCTTCTCCTTATCTCCAGATGTCACTTAAGCTATAACTGCCCAATGCATCTTAAGATCTTAGTCTTATGACAACCCCAAAGGTGCATTCGTAAAATCAATTTTGGACATTTTCTCCTGTTAATCTGTCTCTGGTAGAAAAACTTAGATGGTGGGAGAAGTTTTTTTTGTTTTGTTTTGTTTTTGTTTTGCGCCCTCCTATGTGCATGAATAAATAAAATGAATGACAATCTAGAATGGTCAACAGAGAACGGAACTCAGTCCTAGTTTAGATCTAGGTATATGACCTCTGGCAGATACTTTGCCTCACTGGGCCTCAGACTCTTCAGCGATAAAATACAGAGTTCTGTATCTACAGTTCATCTAAGCTTCTTTCAAACAATAAAATGGTCCCAAGTATCTGCAATTGGATATTTCAAACCAGGTACTAAATGGTACAAAAGCAGAATAAGAGTCTTTGTAATATTTTTGGAAAGCATTGGCTAGACAATTGCAGCATAAAAATATTGAAGATGACACAGCGCCAAATGTAGCAAACATATTGTGGTAGTATAATTTAATATGAAGACCATGGTTCAATTTATGCCCTATTTTTGCCCTGAGTGAAACTACTGTTGATTTATTTCTAGAATCTGCTTTTAGCCAACATATTGTAAATCAGAAATAATTACAGAATATTAAATATTCCAGTGACCTCAGTGAACTATTCCTCAAATATTCTTTTTAACCTTCCAGAGAAATCCATAGGAGAGTTGAAAAACAGAGAGCTTAATACTGTTAATAGTCATTATAATATATGTTGGAAGCTTCCCATTGTCTTTACTAGCAGAGAGAGGTGGTCAAGGAGTCTTGAAGGCTGGTTAACCTTGAGATTCTGGCAAGGGTCAGAGCTATACACCCACTGTCTAATTGAGACAAAGGGAACTGAAGCAACTTCCACCTTTTAGTCTTATGTAAATCCTTACTGAGGGGCTATCATTGGAATTGCCTGCATAAGGGCTATGGGTGTATCCCAAAACCTGAATGAAAGGGATTGGATCACAAGGCCTGAGCAAAGCAGAGTCCTTCCTCTTGAGCTGGACTCCCACCTGGCCCCCAGTATTTCCAAATTAATATTTTCTAGTCTCTTTCATTTGTGTGTGACCTCCTCCAGAACCCGAACCCTGAGTCTGAACCCTTAACCACACGGAAAGTGGGGGGAGGGGAGGAAGACACTTACAAATATAGATGTGTCTTTATGCACTTTACTCATTGTTGTTATTTGTATTCAAGAATGCCAATGTACTGCCCTAGCTGGTTTGGCTCAGTGGATAGAGCATCAGCCTGCAGACTGAAGGGTCCCAGGTTCGATTCCTGACAAGGCCACATGCCCAGATTGCAGAATCGATCCCTAATAGGGGACGTGTAGGAGGTAGCCAATCAATGATTCTCTCTCATCATTGATGTTTCTATCTCTCTTTCCCTCTCTGAAATGAATAAAAATATGTTTTAAAAAAAGAATACCAATGTACGGAGACTATTAAGAACATTTTCTCAAAAATTACAGAATAAAATCAGTTTGCTTGAATTAGGTAGATGAAAACCACTGGGAATCTTCATGGTGAACAGAAGGTTTGGTGGGAATAAATCTGGAGATAAAAATCCCCAGAATGAACCAGAAATAGAAAAGATGTCATACATGCCTATTTTCAGAAAAGGGTGAAACAAGGAAGACAAAGAGATAGGAATTAAGCAAATATGTCTTGTTCAACATTATTTGAAAGAGGACAGACTTTTTTTAAAAAAAAGAGAGACAATTCAGAGAGGAAGACCTAAATTTACTATAAGTGGTGGTATTACTATGAGCTAGCAATTACGTAATTACCACAACACAAGCAGTTCCATGCCAGTCAAACCAGTGCCACTTTGGAAAATCTACTCTTCATGTCGAAAGGAGTAAGATACCACACACTGTATTTCACAAGAGAACTATAACTCTGCTTGAATAAGGGTGTGAAGAGTTTATCTTTTCTTCTGTGTGATCCTTGGTTTATTTACTCTTCAACTCAAGATTGTTAAGCATCAGCAACTATTGCATTGGTGCATCAGCAACTATTGCATTGGTGTTTTTTAGAGTATGCTTTTAAAACTCTTTACCAGAAAAAAAAAATTGTTTAAATAGAGATTAATCATGTGTATGCCTTGTGGAAGATCTTTACTTTCCAATTATTTCCAGTCAAACCAGAAGCATTGCCTGGATAATTCCTTCACATAAATCCAGCCTAGCCTAGAGTTTTTGATCAACAATGAAGGCAATCATGACATTGTGATGTCTCCACTAGGTGGCAGTGGCAGGCATATGTTGGCCTTTGAAAATTCCTGGTCACTGGGGGTTTTAAAAACAAAAAGAGGGGCTGGGGTATTTCAGCATCAGTCTCAGACAGATGCCCAGAAACCAACAAGATTTAAAATAAAAAAGTAGAGAAACAAGGGACAAAAAACAAACAAACATTGTCACTGGAGTGACAGAATGTAGGAAGAGTCCCCCAAGCTCGGCCAGATCCATTCTCTTCTTTTTAGTGCCTCTGCTCTGGAACTTACTCAGGAGGACTTCTCTGGGATCCTGGGGAGCACAGTGGAGGGGGCCACAGATACCCATCAAAGCGCATGACTATCAATGCTGGCACACCTCACTGTGGCATCCTATTGGCTCCCTCCCCTTCCCAGAGAAACCTCACAATACAATCTTCTCCTAACCGCAGAGACCAAATGCTCTCTTATCCAAAGCAGATCCACTTCTGTGAGTGAAACTAGTGCTGTCCATTATCCCACAGATCATCATTCAAGCCAGTCTGTTTGGGCAAATGGAACTGCATGGCCACCTAACTCCTAACTCTTCCCTCCAGGAGAACCTTTAAGCCCTCAGAGCCCTGGCACATCTATGGCTTGACCTTGACTTTGTGTTTCCCATCCTCCATTCACGAGTGCCTGGCAAAGACCGAGCAGCCCTCAGTAGGGGTTTGCAGAGTAATGAGTAATGGTGGCTGATGCTGTGCAGGTGTACTCCAAGGATGTTTAGCCCAATCTACAAACAGTGTGACTTTACAGACAAGGAGAACTCAGGTTCAGAGAGCGTAAGTATCAATATCGATACAGCAGCAATTGGCAGAACCAGACCAGAACTCAGTTCCTGACTCCTACACCAGTGTTTGTCCCCATCAGTGCTTCAAGTGGAAATCCAACCCAACTACTCACGTGTCAGTCAAGAATTAAAGGAAGAAGAACAGCATTACAAACCATCCCTCCAAGCAGAGACATTACAGTATAACTCTGAACAGGGGTATAAAAGCCGCCTTGGCCAGTGTGGCTAAGTTGGTTGAATGTTGTCCCATGCACTAAAAGGTTGCTGGTTTAATAGTCACTTAGGGCACAAGCCTAGATTGTGGGCTCTATCCCAAATAGGGGTATGTAGGAAGCTCACATTGATGCTTCCCTCTCACTCCCCCCTTCTCTCTCTCTCTCTCTCTCTCTCTCTCTCTCTCTCTCTCAAAAGCAATAAAACATTAAAAAAAAAAATACAGGGAAAGCAGCTGAACAGGCAGAAGAGACCTGCAGGCTCGGTGTCCAGTCCACAAGGCACAGAGCACATGCTGGCAGCTGATGACAACTGAGTATAAGTGAAGTCCTAGTGTTGTATATTCAAAGAGGAAGAAATATGGGTTTTATATTTTCTTTTTAAGGGTAATAAAAATTGTAAAACCTGGTGTTCGCTAAATCAGTATATCTGGGATTCACCTTTGACCAAGGGCTGCTGTGGTTCTCAGCTCCTAGATGGCACCTTGGCATATGTGGATTTCACAGATTTGGAGGGATGGCCAGGGCAGGAAAATGTTTACAAACTCCCCTGGGGATGGTGTTGTGCAGCCAAAGCTGAGGTTTATAGTTTCAAGTATGGTCATCATCAGTATGGACATCAAAGGAAGTTAGAAATACCAGAAGCTGAGTCCCACCAGATTCTGGTGAGTCTACAAGATTCTACTAAATCATAATCTGCATTTTAAGTAGATGCCTGGGTGATTTGTTTGAGAAATGCGGATCAAGAGAAAGGGTTCTACTCAGGTGGTGCTAATAATTCTAATAGTTTCCCTTTGCAAACCACTAAATCTAATACCAGGCTTCAAAACTGGCATCCAAGTGCCCAACCTCCAAGCATGGTCCCATCAGCCCTGGAAGGCAAGAGTTTTTCCATTTCCTTCTGATCAGCTGTGCTTTTGCTTTGTAACAGTTTTGCTCGTGTGTCTAAGGATGAAGAAGAAACAAGTTCATCTCGAAGTTGGTGTATCTAAACATTTCTTTTCTTTGGTAGAGAAGATCATTAATTATGTCACTATAATAAATAGATTTTGCCCCCCGGGACCACAGGAAAAAATGGCTGACCAAAAAATATTATCAGCTCTCTCTCCAAACAAGAGCCCAATTAATCTTCAATCTAACCTTTGGTTTCTTTCATTCCACCTCACTGATTTTATCATATGTCTTTTGACCTGTCGGATGTGTCTTGGGTAAATGTCATTGCAGGGTCCCTTATGTGACATAGTCTCAAAGTTTTAAAAATGATTCCACTGCAAAACAGAGAGAATTTAGCGTTCCTTTGTCATCTGACAGTCCCAACTTCATTAAAAGCTCTTAGAATCCACTGGGTTCCCTTTAGGGAAACCTCATCTCCATTTAACTGTTCCTCCTGAGAAAAAAAAATTGATTAGCCCCAGTCCCATGCAGGCAGGCAGTCAATAAATGTTGAAATATAATAATAATAATAATAATAATAATAATAATAACAACAACCAGAAAGCTTCGTGTTCTTCCTTATCTGTGGAGGTTGCCATGGTTACCACTAAAATCTTGTTTTGTTTCACTGATTCTTTAATTCTTTTACATAAGATTCTTCGGGGTTTATTGCTTAGCCTCTGTCTCTCTCCCTACAACACACCTGTGCTATAGACCTATGACTATTTGAGTTTCAAATGAAGCACATTATTTCTCATGAAACTTTAAGAACCAAATTATATGAATAACTATAAAGAATAGGAATATGAGAATACTGTGATAAAAATCACAACATTCTACTTTTCTAATTGGGTCAAATTGCAAAGTATTTGAAAAAAATAGAATTTTTATAACTAAGCTGCTATGGTTTCTTGTTGGAATAAAATGCATCTTTCTTTTATTAAAAAAAACAACAACAACACTTATATAAGACATAGTGGAACACTGAAAAATGTTACTTTCATACCCAAAACAATCTAAAGCAATTCCAGCTCTGTGTATAGTGTCTCCACCATCCCAAACAATAGCATTTCCAATAATTTATGCATGAAAATTTCCTCTTGGATTGCAAGTCTGGTAATAAATATTGAGGTTGGCCTTCTAAACCTCAGCCCCCCTTCCCCCTCCCAATAACCCATGGGTATTCCATAAACTAATCACTGCATTAGTAGTGATGCTGCCAAGTTCAAAAGCCCTCCACTTTAGCTTTCTGAGTCTGCAGCTCGGCAAGACATTAGAAAGTTGTGCGCCATGTGTTAAAGTATTGCTTGATGCTTTCAACGTCAGTGGGCATACAGCAATAGCTGTTGGTTATTTTCTCATTCATTTCCTATATCAGTCCATTTTCTCATTCATTTCCTATATCAGTCCATCCTAGAGATGGAGCTTATTGGGCTTAAATCTCATCTTTGCTCGTTCTGTTTTATAACAACATTTATCAGATGATGTGGTTTCCAAGAACTAGACATGGCATCTGAAGTTAGGTACTTAGGTTGTATGCAACTGATATCTACTTGTTGCTAATCTCACACGGACAGATCTTAGCCACTGGGCTGTGATAAGTGTTCTCTCCTCTTTTTAGAGGTTAAATGATATAAAATTGCAGGTATTTGGCCATTTTGACCTATGAAAATACAGTATTATCTGACCCAGCCAAAGAGTTGGGGAAGAGAAGGAGAGGATATTCCATGTATGGTTTTGTCATATTCACAACTCCTGAGTTTTGCCATCCTACACACAATGATAGATTCTCAAACCTTAGTTAAAAAAAAAAATTGGCGGAGCTATCAAATTCTTGCTGGGATACACTGAATTATTCAAATATAGGTGGGTCAATCATGAATGAATTAATTATGCCTTCTCCTGCTCTTCTATCTCAATTACAGTTGCTAAAAGGCAAGCATAAGAAAAGCAAAAAGGAGTAAAACCATGACCACTTACTCATAGGACCTGCAAAGGGTAAGGAAGAGAAAGGTGACTCTAATTGCTTTCTGGGCTTATCAAAACATGTCTTTATCACAGCGCTTTGCTATGTGAGGATGCCTTTGAAAGGAAGGTAGTAATATTGATGGCAAGTATATTTCAAGTCTCATCCAACCACGAGATACTGGATAGTAATTATATTTGGGGCCATGTGCTCCAGTGCAGGTCTGTTTTTAATGACCATCACAAGAATATTAAATAGCAATATAATTTAATCAAATATAAAGAGAGGTGTTAGTCCAAGACAACCACACACCAGAAACAACATAGGGGAAAATGAGGAAGCAATGAAATCTGAGGCATGTCGATCTCAAGAGCTCAGATTTGATAATGATGCACAAAGGCTCAGTCCTGTCATGTTTTATAATTCTTCACTTTGCTGACCCCTATAATTCTCTGGTTTACTTGATCATTTTATGGTATTAGTGTCAGCAATAGTGGATTCTACACATAAATACCAGATAACAAATTTTCTCTTGTACCTTCTCCACAGCAGAATATTATACATGGTCTCCAACAAATTGTGTCCTCATCATGTTGCTAAACCCTCTACGTTTCATACTCCTTGGCTGTAGAACAAAGGACTGAATGACTGAATGAGCTTCAAGTCCCTTGGTAGGACTACTCCATGCAGGTGAGAAGCTTTTGATCACTTCTATGTTCCTAAAAGTATTGCAGTAAGAGAATGTGGTAGAGCTTTTCTAATCGTAAAATAAATTCCATCTGGAAATATGTGAAATATTTTTAGGTAGAATATTAATAAACATTTTTTTCAGCAATTATGTATCTCTTTTTTTAAGTTCTATTAATATGGCAATTGATACTGGTTTTCTTTTTGAGATAGAAATACACGTATTTGAACAAATTAAGGTTAAAAATAAAAATAGGTGAAAAAGCATAAGTAAATAATAGCACATTATTAAGAAGGTGGTGAATGACCGAGGTCTGGGAAACAATACAAGGCTGATCCCCAGTGATAAAATGGGAGTCATAAAGTTTACTAGTTTCTTCCAACTGGCACCGTCATTGACCACTCTTTTAGAATTTGCTAACAGTATCCTATAAAATAAAGAGGTAATATGCAAATTGACCATCATGCACTAGTACAAGATGGCCACCCCCATGTGATCACAAGATGGCCATCACAAGATGGCCGGCAGGGGAGGGCAGTTGTGGGTGATCAGGCCAGCAGGGGAGGGCAGTTAGGGGCAACCAGGCTGGCAGGGGAGGGTAGTTGGGGGGAACCAGACGTTCAGGGGAGGGCAGTTAGGGGCAACTGGGCTGGCAGGGGAGGTCAATCAGGGCAATCAGACCAACAGGGAAGCAATTAGGTATCAATCAGGCTGGAAGGGAAGTAGTTAGGGGGTGATCAGGCTGGCAGGCAGAAGCAGTTAGGGGCAATCAGGCAGGCAAGCAGGCAGGCAGGCAAGTGGTTGGGAGCCAGCAGTCCCAGATTGTGAGAGGGATGTCTGATTGCTTATTTATGGATCTGGCCTAAATTGGCAATTATACATCCCCAGAGGGGTCCCAGATTGTAGAGTGTGCAGGCTGAGGGATGCCCCTCCACCTCCAGTGCACGGATTTCATGCACTGGGCCTCTAGCGTTTTATAATGTGTTCTTCATTGGAATCCTGAATCCTGAGAGTAAGATACTTTCTCAAAGCCATTCTTTGAATAGTGAGGAGTTCTACCCTTCTTCAAAGCCATGGCCAAAGAATTGGTAAGGACAGGGACCTCTGGGTCATGCAGGTCAGGGCTAGAAGGCAGCAAGTTGGACAGACCATCTTTGACCCAGGAAAACCATCTTTCATCCTGCCTTCTTTCAGCATCATAGTTTCCTGGGAACCTCTATCTATCTGGCACTGCACTAAAGCCCTTTACAAGTATTAGCTCATGCTTCCTTTTAACAATCCTGTAATGTAGATATTCTATCCCCATTTTAATAGAACGGGATTTAAGTATTGTGCTCTGGGTCACATAGTTTGAAATCGGTTGAGACAGGATTAAAGCCTAGATTTTTGTATCTGCAAACTATGACACTACTTTGGATCTTTTATAAAGGATGTTGGTGAGACAAATCTAATTGTTTCTGATCAAGATCCACAAGTTTCCATTTTGGCAGGTACTTCACCATATGTAATCGTTAGGTGCTAAATTTCACCCTAAATCAGGTGACAAAATACTGCTATTACCAAAGGAAAAAAGAGGAATACTTTAAACAACTGTGAGTTTTCATCCTAATTTTCACAATGATAAAGCTTTCAATGATTTATTTCAAAGGACTTAGCTATTAATTAAAGTCAATTTTTTCCTAAAATTGTTTAATTCTTCAGCCATTAAATGCACTATATGGGAAGCTGACTCATAAGTCCTAGAACTTTCTAATAAAAAATGTTGAGATTTAGCTCACCTTATGTATAATGCAATATTTCCTGATCTCATTTTCCAGCAATACTTTAGATCAAGATTCTTAATAAACTTTGAGGGGAGTAAAATATGCATGCACACGTGTGTACTTTCACATTCATGCACACGCACAGAAATCTCTATTGTGCTAGTTAGGCCACCAATGATCAAAGCCCCCAAATGCAAAATATCTGCTGAGTAAAATATTAAAATGAACATGTGGCCTTGACCGTGAGGTCCTGAAACAATGGAATTGGGACTAACAAACAAGGAGGGCCATTTCTCTTGGGATAGATTTGGTTTGATAATTTATGTTGGGGAAGATTTCTTATGTATCCTTAGCTAATGCCATTCATGTGTCCTCTGATGTAATTTCCTAGGGCCTTGTTTCAAATGTTTTAGGAGAAGTGGCTGTTAGCCTGGGAAACTTAATAAAAGAACTATAAATCCTATTCGTAGAGAATTCTCTCATCTCAGATACCATATATATGTAATAGGCATATACATATATCTTCATAATCATAAACTCATTAATCATATATACACACATGATTGTATACATGTATGCATATATTATATATAATTATATATGCAAAGTTATTAAATTGAACAGGCACATACTATGTATTTAATAAATAGATGCTACTATTGAGAGATGGAATACTGACGAGGATATTGGCTTTGGGGTTAGAGTACCTGAACTTTTTATTATGTGACTATTAACCATGGACAAGTCAGCTAGCCTCTCTCTGCCTCATCTATAAAAGGAGAATACTTGTAAAATTTATGTCATTAGGTTATTGACTTAATACATATGAAACTTTAAAATGATATAGTAATGCCTACCATTTAGGGAGTACTCTAAGAATATTTGCTAATGTTAAACATTATCATTTAGAATGTGAATTAAATCTTTATAACTTCTGAATAATTAGACTACTTTCATAGCTAACATTTCTCCGCCAAGCAATTAAAATTTTAGATAGTTACAAACCAAATAAAAATTGTTGAAAAAACTATGTAGGGGTAAGAGGTCCATCAAGGGACTTGTATGCACTCATATGAGCATAACCGATGGAACAGACGGAGGCAGGGGATGTGTGTGAGGGCAGGTGCTGGGGTCTGTGGGTGTGGCCAGGGAGAGATCAATGGGACTTATGCAATACTGTAAACAACAAAGGAGAAAGGAGACTTTTGTAATACTTTAAACAATAAATATTTTAAATTAGAAATAATAGGGAATGTGAGTATAGAAGTATAATATTGTGCCTTTAAAGGATTCTGTAAATCTCAAGAATAAAATAATCGAGCCTGACATATTTTACGGTAAATCTCTACAATGTACATTTTTTATATTAATAAAATGTTAACATACATTAGAGGGGAATAAAGCTGATTTTCTTAATCACATAATTTTTGCATGTGGCATATTATTACCATGAACTGTTCAACAGATATAAAGTGAAACTAATACCATTCCCCCCAAAATGACTCCAATTTTGACCTTTTTATTTCCAGAGCTCATCACACACCTCCTTGAAACCATAACTTATGTCTCAGATGACAAAAAAAGTTAGGCCTGGAATATTCACTGCACTATTTATCCAGCATAGGGGAGTGCAGGACAAGGACCATCTGGTCAAATGACAAATCCAGCAAGTTACGTTTGCCTCTGTTCAGAACTCCTCCTTCCAATACCCTCCTTTCATCCCCTTCGACCTCCCCCCCATTCTCATTTCCTAACTTTTGTGCAACATTTACATTGTTTGTTGCAGAAGGAAAACAGAATGATAAGCATGATGCTGAGGCAAGAGCTACCAGCGATGAGGCATCTGGCAGCTGGGGCCACGGGCTCAGGGATGAACATTTCGTACAGTGCAGCTGGCATCTTCACAAAAGCCTGAAAAATGGGTATTGTCACCCCCTTTTTCAAATAAGGGAATGAAAGCTGAGAAAGTTCACATGGTTTATTCATGGATACATAGTTCCTATGTGTCACGGAGAAGATTCATAAACAAGGCTGTGTGACTCTTATTAAGCTTCTGTATGTAGGCCACCGCCTGTGCCAAAATTCCCCTTGTGGAAGGGTTTGGATCTACTGTTATCAAACTAACCAAATAAACGAATATTCAGCAGAGAAATACTAATGAAGAAAATACATCAAAGTTGACACTGAGTATCTTTAGCCTGCAGAACGATAATCATATTTCCTTTATTTCTAGTTCCCAAATTTTTTATACTGAGCATTCACTCTCTTAATAATGTGAACAATACAACTTTAGAAGAATGAAACATTCAAAAATGACAAGGCATTTCTAATATAAACTATTTCCTGACAATTATCACTCTTCCCACGGGCATTTGTGTTTAGTTTGGAAACTTAAATATTTTAAAAAGAAAGAAACAAGCAAATTCAATCAAACCAAAAACACACAGAATAAACAACAACCAATATCCAAAGAAATGCATTATTCCCTATGGGACAGCAAACAACAGCTTTATCAGTTAGGATTAAAAATAATCTTAACACTTCTCATACTAGATTTGTCCTGATATGAATCAGAATTAAAATTTAAAAACACCCTTTTCCAAGTTCTCTCTGCAACCTGGATTCTGGACCTTGCCTCATCGAAGAAGCCCCCTACTCTACCACAGCTTCACAGGGCTGTGCCTCCTTAACTCCTCTGTCTCTCATCCTTTCTCCTTCCTTCACTCACCCCCCTTTCTTCCATCTTACAAGGAACAAAGGACCCTGTTTGCCTGGGCAGGGTGGTCTGCACGCATATCTGAATCAGCATTGTTGAATTTGTATACACTAACCTCACCCCCCCTCCCCCACTGCCCCTGTGCTCACTACCTCAGCCATTTATCAGAAAACAAACTGGACACTAGTTCCCTTCCAGACACTGCATCTCATTTTCTCATAAATTAAATGTCTGCATTAACATTTAGGATCTTTTTATAGAATTGTTTTTAGAACAAAGCTGCTTTTAATATTAAGTAGTTTTAAGGTTAGTGCTTTATCATCTCTTTTTCCAGGGGCCTATGGACATTTTTTTTCCCCTGAAGAATTCTCTCTCATTCCTCTCTCTCTCTCTCTCTCTCTCTCTCTCTCTCTCTCTCTCTCTCTCTCTCTCTCTCTCTCTCTCTCTCTTTCTCTCTCTCTCCCCCTCCCCTCTCTTCCCTCCCTCTCTTTCTCCTATTTAATCAGCCTGAGGATATTTCATAGTATAATGCAAGATTAAAAGAAATGCTGTCAGTTTAATTACATGCCATTCATAGCTACTAATAGAAGATAATGACATACTCCTTTTTGTTTGCTAAGTATGGAGCAATACATTAATTTCAAATCACAACTAAACATTACACTTCATTATATTTATACCTTTTGTTTTACTTCAATGATGACGTTATCCCCCTATCCCCCCTCTTCCCCAGGCACTGTTTTCTCTAGAAACAACGCAGTAATTGATTTTAAATTCATGTCCTTCATTTAGGAGCATAATTATTCCATGATCAATTTCTTTGTACTGGCCCATTACCATAAAATGCAGTCATAAAATATTCAAGAGCAGCATATGGGTAAAGGGCTTTGTTCTATTAAGGTTAATGGAAAATATAAGTAACCTTGCTCTCAGCCACAAGAGAAAGAGGACAGAAGAGGAATCTAAAGTTACAGCTTGGAGCCCCTGCTTGAGAAACTGCTAACTGTTACCTCTCAAGTGGAGAGAACCAGCAGATGTATTATAGATAGAAATGACATAGAAGTCTTAAAGGAAACTTTCTGTCCTCTTTACCCTCCCTCCTCTCATTATTCCCACAATACATTCTCTCTCTCTCTCTCTCTCTCTCTCTCTCTCTCTCTCTCTCTCTCTCTCTCTCTCTCTCCACACACACACACACACACACACACACACACACACACACCCATACCTGCACAGACACATTACAAAGGCAATGGGTAGAAACATGATTAACATTCAGTGATATTCATTGAACTCTTATGTTCTTACTTATTTAAGCATCTATAGATTCTTCCTTATTATTACTATTAAAGGAATTGCTTCAACTCTATTAAATTTAATTGCTCAGCCTTCCAAATTAACTTGTGAAATGACCACACTGTACTTCTCAGAGCTGAAATCACTAAGAAAAATTCTGAACAAGAAAGTTTAAAAACAAGCACATAGTGGTAAATAAATGTTTGTACTGGAAGAATACGTACATCATTTTTTAAATCTACACCCTAATGTCCTTAACACAGACTATCACACCAGTTTTACTCTCTACCCCGAGGTTAAGTGAACTAACTCATTTCAATATGTCTAGTACCTTCATTTTTTGGCACATTTTATCGGGTAATATTAGCAGAGTGTGAACCTATTGTTGCCTGTGGTAAAATGAACCACTCCTATAGAGGTATGTAAAAACTTATGGGGTCTCAGGTTATAAAAAATATTTAAAAAGCCAACACAGTGCTGCACTTTTGCTAAGAAGGAACAATAAGGTCCTTGTAAAAACCTTCTTTCTCCATCTGAAGAACTCTGGGTTTAATTAGGAAAATTAAAGTGGTTTTCCCTAAGTGGCTTCTGTTAGAAGCAGGCTTCCAACTATCCATCTCCAGGGGGTTAGGGCCCATCGACTCTGCTCTGCCATCCTCCTGCCTGGGTATCATCTGCTAAGAAAATGGCTTCCTGGGACAATGGGGAAGACCATACCCGCTGGAGAAGTTAAACATCATGGTGGATCTACATGTTTCCCTGGCACAGCGGGCAGGGCTTGCTTCCTTAAGAAAGAAAACAGGAATGATCACAAGCTCTTGAATGAGGCTGGAGAGGAACAGATGCTGACAACAAATTGATTTCATTGGTTGAGTTCAACAGCAGCAGGCAGGGGGCCTGGAGTTGCTGCCAGCTGCCGCACTTACCCACCAGGGTAGTTAACATCATTAAGACAATTCCAGAGTGCCTAACTGGAGAAGCCAGAGCCAGGATGAGTGCAGAGCGAGGAGTGAGGAGAAGCCAGGGTGCTCCATGGGCCTTACAGGGAGAAAGGAACAAGCAGCAAGGTGAACTGCAAAGCACCACTTGCTACTCTGTCTTTGCAGCAGCCCAGTTGCCAGATGAGAAAACTATCCAGTCTTTCCAGATCCCATTGGGCAGCTTCCTTTTAGCATATGGAGCTCCCTGTGGAATTTGCCACATCTCCCTAAATCTCATGCAGACCCTTTAAGAGATGAAACCCAACTGTTTCCATGTCCATTTTCTGTGTGAGAACCCAGAGGGAGAGCCAGCATCCTTCCAGATACCCTTTATGGGAGCAACGTTGCCTAATGTCAAAACCCACCTAGAGAAGCAGGATGAGACCAGAGTGCTGGAAACGGCTGTCCACAAGAGCCAAATATTTAGATCCTAGGAAAAGGCTGCCAAAGACTTCATTTCCCGAATACATGTGCCAGATGTACATGTCCAGGGATCAAATTTCAAGTTGATGGCTTCAACCCAATTTTTAAGCGTGCATGGTTTACATATCTCAAACAGCCCGTGTGTCTCAGTGAAGGAGAAAGAACTGTGTTCATGGCATGGAGCTCCTTTTAAAGATGGGTTTTAGTAGCAGCTATCTCTGCATTCCCTTGACTAGAGGGATTTTCCTGGATGTGTTTGAAAACACAAGTGTAAAGACCTCTTTCAAATAGAGGGAACTCCTCCACGGGCTAAAGGAAGAAAAGGCATCCTTATAACCCCAATGTCTTTATCCAGGATCTAAGTTTCAGTAACATACCAGAAATGTTGGCACCACTGTTTAGAATGATGGCTGCATGGCACACAAATAAATATTCCCCCCCCCCCCAATGCCTTTTTTGAATGAAGGTAAATGTATAGAACATTATAATTTCCCAAAACGTGTGTAAGACGTGTGAGTATGTTTTACACTTTGAGAAGGCTTGATAATCTAAATCAAAGTGTTTACTCATAGCTGTTGTGGGAAGTCAGCAAATACTTAGTGATTTCCATGCCTTTAATTACTTCACAAAAAAATGAAGGAAAGGAAGAAAGTCCTGTGCTTGTCACTTTTTATAGCTTAAAGGAGAGGTCCCAGCTCACCATTTATTTCTAAAACAATTGCTTAAGGTACACAGATCTAGAAGTACCAGGGGGCAAAGAAACAGGAAATACATCTCTCCACTGCCAAAGAGGCGCATATTGCATAAAGTGTCCCCATCCTGTGAGATTCATCAGGCATTTGAAGTTGAAAGGAGGAGGGCCCTATTTTTAGAGTCTCTACAGGCCAGGACATGATCACATTAGGTGACAGAGTTTGCTCAGGGATGAAGCCACTTGTCCAAGCTTTCAGGACACCTCGCTATTAAAAACGAGGATGTAAATCCAAGCAAGTATGTTTGGTTACAAAGCTAAATATAACACTACTAGAGGCTGGATCTTCCTTTGTTCTGCACCGCCCCCTGGTGGTCAGCACAGTCATAGAAAACGATTGAACTCCAGGGTCTCCAGGTCCAACTCCCAAAGAGTCATTTGCATATTAGCCTTTTATATATAAAGATTACCATATTGACTTTTTCATTCACAGGGCAACCTTTTATTCTCCACAATACTAATCTGGATACTTTCAGATTTCTACTTTAGCCCCAATTAGTTTTGACAAACTGACTCAATTCTGTGAGGTATGTTTCTCTGACATTGGCAGCAAGAAACTTCTTGACCTCTGTGACATACAATGTGTACCCCACTGCATGTTTCTTTATAAACAATTATGGACTTATAATGTTTATGAGTATAAATGTACATACCATTATATAAAATACTCTTTTTTTTTTTTTTTTTTTTTTCAAATATTGACTTAAATAAAGATCTTTGTATCCTGAGATGGTAAACACATAGGCACAATGACTAACTACCTGAAATACTCCTGGCCCAGATTTGAGAAAGTGTTAGCTATATCATATTTGCTTACAGAACTGTTCCTTATGGTACCAAACATCTGCTTGGCTATCTTCACTGCAAGAACACATGCATTAATGTTTTTTAGAACACAGTGAATTATTTATAGAACATTGAAATTCAACAGAATGTTAGGTATCAGGGCAGAGAATATTCAAAGCTTTAAAAAGGAGAGCAATGTTAACAGAAAATAAAGAAATCAAATGGCCTCTTGAGCAGTAATATTAATTTAAAATGCCAATTGCTTTAAAATATTTAAACCAACAGAGATTCATATTTCCTTTTATAACTTCTACTTTATAATCATTGACTACATATATGAGATAAAATTATATAGATTACAAAAACTTGTTTGGAAAGAAATTCAATGGTTTATCTACATCAATTAATTTTCCATCCTTGTATTCCTTTCCCAGTTCTTTGCCCAGTATTCTAGTTAAAGATTTTGTTGATGGGAAGCCCATTGTCTTGGGAAGTATAATAGTACAATAGCTGGAAAAACGAAGAGGCTTTGTTTCAAAGGAGACCTAGGTGAAAATCCTGGCTTTGTCACTTACTTAAGTGGATCCTAGGGCAAGTTACAGAACCTCATTAAACTTCATCCTTAAATAAGGAGAATGATAATTTATCTATTTTATATGGATGTTGTGAGGGAGTAAATGAATTAATTGGAGTCAAATGCAGGGTCTTGCACAAATTAAATACTCAATAAATGTTAACTGGCATCTTTCAAATCTGCTCTATATATAGATGTTTTGACACCTCTTAGTGGTATCTTAGTTCGCTAGAAAATTACATGTTAGTCCTAGCTGGTTTGGCTCAGTGGATAGAGCATAGGCCTGCAGCCTGAAGGGTCCCAGGTTCAATTTGGGCAAAGGCATACGCCTGGAGTGTGGGCTTGATCCCCAGTGTGGGGAGTGCAGGAGGCTGCCAATCAGTGATTCTCTCTCATCATTGATGTTTATATCTTTCTAACCCTTTTCTTTTCTCTCTGAAATCAATAAAAACATATTTCCAAAAATAAATAAAATTACATTTAGATTTCTTCTGGGTCTTCAAATTCAGCTTTAATAAGAGCATTAACATGTCACATGTAGCTTGCATGCCATATTTCTCTTTGCCAAGCATTTAAAGTTGCAAGTTATTCTGGGGGATTAATTTCAAAGTTGAGTCCCATACTCATCACTCAGGAGAGGGAAGAGTCTGTCCCGAAGGAACTAGAAGTGCTTTCTTCTGCATGAGTTGTCCATCCAGGAATCTGATTACAGTCCAAGCAGGTGTGTCAAGTGCAGAGCTTGGGTTCCATGCTCTGCTGCTTTACAGTGTTTTCTATATTCTTTCTGTTTTTCAGGATGCATGAGTTCACAGCCAAGCAGTTATTTCCTTCGTGTGAAGCAGTACCTTTGCCTTTTGATCAGTAAGGAAAACCTACATGTAATATTCTGTTAAATTGCAAGATGTGTGACAGACAATGGTTAGAGTCTCTTTTGTAAACCTCCTGTCTGTGGAGGAAAGCTAGGCCAGTGGTCAGCAAACTGCAGCTTGCGAGCCACATACGCCTCTTTGGCCCCTTGAGTTTTTAGCAAAGGCCAGCTTAGGAGTATTCTAATTAAGTTAATAACAATGTACCTACCTATATAGTTTAAGTTTAAAAAATTTGGCTCTCAAAAGAAATTTCAATCGTTGTACTGTTGATATTTGGTTCTGTTGACTAATATGTTTGCCGACCGCTGAGCTAGGCATTCCTAACATAGAGTGGCCCTTGCAATCTGCCAGCAAGAAAGCATCGATGATTCTGAACCATCTCCCAATAGAGAAATTCAGATCACTAGCAAGGCATTTCTTTTAGTGTTTCTTTCAAGAGTAACAATTACCTACACTTCCTAGGCTAGTCACTTTCTAGACATTGGAACTCTGTGAATTGGAGCTCTATGAATGGGTTACAGGTGTGCCCAGGTATTGATCCTCTACCCCTGTCACACCCAGGAGAGGCCTGATGTGCAGCACCACCTATATCATTTTAAGGTCAGAATATAAAACATTTCCTGCTTGACTCCTGATGTGAAAGATCCTAGTCTATTCTTTCTTAGAAAGCCAAAGGAATTCCAGTATCCTGAGTGGTGTCTTGCTGTGGCAGAATTTTATTCTACGGCAGAATAAAATGACAATATCATTTTTCCTATGATTTTCCACAGACATATGGAAATGTGTAATTTCTATATAATTGATGAGTCTTTATCTTGCACCATGTAGTTGGAAATTTTATCCTGGAGAGTGTAGATTTTTGTCTGTCTTCCAATATTAAGAAAGTGATTCTAATTAATGATTTATAAATAGTAATATTATATATATATATATATATATATATATATATATATATATATATATATATATATGCCAAGCCACTGGAATGATGACTGGACCAACCTTCCACAGTCTCTCCCACCCCCAGGCAGCCAGGAGGAGGGACCACAGGAGGTTGGCCAGCCAGAGGAGATAGTTGTGGGAGCGAACTGACCACCCAGCTAGCTGGGGTTAGGGACCTCAGGAGTTCGGCTGACCAACCCAATAGGAAGATCAGGGCCAGCCAGCCTGGGGGAGGGACCATAGGAGGTTGGCCAGCTGTGGGAGGTTAGCTGTGGGAATGCACTGACCACAAGGGGGCAGCTCCTACATTGAGCATCTTCCCCCTGGTGGTCATTGCATGTCATA
Organism: Pipistrellus hanaki; assembly: GCF_964339955.1. NCBI lineage: Eukaryota > Metazoa > Chordata > Mammalia > Chiroptera > Vespertilionidae > Pipistrellus > Pipistrellus hanaki. The sequence continues at coordinate 29,103,667 of NC_140516.1, forward strand.
GCTACCAGGCAGACATCTGGTCATCTGGTTATAACAGTCACTTAGGCTTTTATATATATATAAATAAAAGTGTGTGTGTGTGTGTATATATATATATATAAATAAAAGTGTGTGTGTGTGTGTATATACACACACACACACACACACACACACACACACACATATATATATATATATATATATATATATATATATATATAAAGAAAACCTTCTCATGTTCCTATTTTTGTGTTTAAAGCATCATGGAAAGATACTTCCCTATTCTTTTTATAAACTCTTAATTGCAGAGGGAACAGGATATTTGACAAAAGAGGGTGCTGAACTGACTCAGAGGGTTCATTGTGCTTTTCAATACTGCCTTCTTTAAATGAAGGATAAAATGACAATTAAATCACCAAGAAAGACATATGTACAGGATGGAAGGAAGGAAGGAAGGAAGGAAGGAAGGAAGGAAGGAAGGAAGGAAGGAAAGAGGGCTTTTTAAGAGGAAGCTTTAATATGTTTACCCACCATGTGACAAAGGAGAACTTTTTGGGGAGGAGGGACATAGCCACAGTGGATAAGGGAGTTGTGGTGAAATAAATAGGACTTACAAAGGGGCCAGAAGGCATGGAAAAGGAAAAAAAAAATTTAAAAATTATATATATATATATATATATATATATATATATATACACACACACATATATATATATATATATATATATATATATATATATATATATATAGAGAGAGAGAGAGAGAGAGAGAGAGAGAGAGTGACTGCAAGAACTCATGCAAAGTGATTTATTTCATTGTCTCCAAGACAACTATAAGTCTGCCTTGTTTTAAGGTCTCTTTCCTAATGGTGGCCACTGACCTCTGATGGTTATTGGGCACTTGATTTGTGGCTACTGTGAATTAAGACGTGCTCTACACATAAAATACCCACTTTGAACACTAAGCATAAGAAGAATGTAAAATAACTCACTGATAAATTTTATAATAACATTTTGGCTATACTGAGTTAAATAAAATATATAGTTAAAATGAATTTTGTGTGATTTTTTTAAATGTCTTTGTTTGTTTCTTTTTTAATGTGATGACTAGAAATTTTAAAATCCCATACATGGTTTGCCTTTATACTTATTTGATAGCTCTAAGATTTAAAAAAAGTTATTTGAACCTATTTACCTATATTTTCCCATTTGACAAAAATTACAGTGGCCTGTCCCAAACTTAGCAAACCCCTCAATCCAGTCTATCAACCATCTTGGTTTTTATTTCTTTGTCTTATGGTGACTCTTACACTTGAACAGGGTGAAATTTAGGCCCACCCCTACCCTCACATCAGAGGATCTCCATTAGGAGAAGATGGTGGCTACTAGCTCACAGTTCCTTTTATTAATGCATCCTGTTGAGAAAGTAGAATAAGAGACAGGCAAGACAAATGATAGAACATATGAATTGGAAAAAAAAAAAAACACAAAACAATAAAAGTCAAACAAAGGGGAAAAAACTTGTGCTCACAATTTAGATTTAAAGTGAAGTGCACTCACCTCCGTATTGCACTCAGCTCTTAATTTTCACAGTTACAACTGGTTCACTGAGTCACTTAAGATTCTTCCTGAGAGGCTTGAGACATGTTTGCACTTCAGTTTCTTTAATGACACATCTGGGAGTTTGGATTAGATGAGTTTTTTTAAAAAAACACACACACACACACAAAAAAAACTTTCAAGTTTGAACTTGTATTTATTGCTTCTGTCTCAATTGATTGCTTTTGAACTAACGGTTACCCCATCCCTGAATTCTCTTTTCTCCGTTACCTGTGTGCTTACTCTTCCTTGCCATTTAGGTCTCAATGTGAAGGTTATTTTCTCAAAGAGCTCTTCTCTGACCACCTTAGGTGGTCTTCTGGTCAATTTCTCTTACATCATCCCATTTTATTTTTTCTATAGCACTTATATCAAGCTGACTTTTCCTTGCTTCTATTCTTGTTTGCGCATTCATTTGTTAATTCATCCACTCACTCATTTACCCTGTAAGAATGTAAGCTGCATGAGAGAAGGGACCTTTTCTGTCTTATTTACAGTTCTGTCTACCTCATGTAGAAGAGTTCCTGGTCTGTAGTAGGTGCTCAAGAAATTCTAAGGAAAGAATAAGTGAATCGGACATTATTCTTAAATATATACTACGGAGAATGACTGGCTTAACCAAAACAGAATTTGTTAACTAACATAATTTCAAACAAAGGCTGGAGAACCAAATTTGGGAACTAGGGGAACAAAGGGAAGCCAGGCAGCCAGAACAGAGTCCCTTCAGGCACAATCACACCAAGGGCCCAATAAGGACCCTGTCCCTGGCAGCTAAAACTCAATGCTCCAGCTCTCTGCTACTAACTGACACCACTGGATTTAGACAGTGGTTGTGCCTGAAGTTTCCATTTTAGCTGCCCCTGGACTCTGTATGCATTTATCACTTGAGCCATCACCAAAAGAAATCTGCTCTGACCTGCCTTCTTTGTGCCAAAGCTCTGGACATAGAATTCTGAGTATGCTTCTGATGGCTCATGGCTCATGCCCTGATTCCTGGAGAAAATGATAATTGTGATCTAGTACTCTTCCCCCTTCTGTCTCTCATTAAGATTTATAAGGCAGGCACTTTCCCAAACTGAGAAGGGGCTCAGATGCTAGGCAGATTACTGGGGTGACAAATGTTCCATGTAAACTTCTGTTCATTAACTTGTTCCCTATAAACTTGTATGATTGCAGATGCATTCACTTTTCTTTAAAAAAAAATATTTTATTGATTTCAGAGAGGAAGGGAGAGAGATAAATATCATAGAGAATCATTGATCCTGCATGCTCAGTAGATCCAGCCCACAACCTGGGCATGTGCCCTGACAGGGAATGGAACCATGACCTCCTGGTTCTTAGGTCGATGCTCAACCACGGAGCCACGCTGGCAGGACAATTTCTTTTGCTTTGATCAAATATAGTCTCTACTATTGTATGTCATACTATTAGACTTCTTACACTGTAGTAAATGTTTTAATGATAAGTAGCATGCTTTATCAAGTCAGGGTTTTCTGGAGAACATATAAAGGATTTTTTTTATTATTTATTATAAATATACTATAGGCCTGGTGCATGAAATTCATGCACTGGGTAGGTGTCCCTCAGCTCAGCCTGGCCCCTCTCACAGTCTGTGTGCCCTCGGGGGATGTCCTACTGACAGCTGGAGGGAGTGGTCCTAAGCTACAGCCTGGCCACAGTGGGGGGGCCTTCTGGGGGTCTTGCTCCCAGGGCAGGTGCCGTGATGTGCCTGCCTGTGAAACCCCAGTGGGACTGGCCTTGGTGCTGGAAGGCCATTCAGAGTCTGCCCCCAGCCTTTGTGTGTGGTATGTATCCACTGGGGCTGGGGGTGTGCTCTGAACTGGTTGTGACACAGCCTCCTGAGCTGGCTGTGATGTCCTGGCCTAATATACATATTTCTCTATCATTATATAGGATTTATTATGATTATTATCATATTATTATTATTATTATTATACGTGTACCTATTTTAATGAATCGGCTCATGCAATTATGGAGACTAAGAGTCACAAGTTCTGTGGTTGGTAAGCTGGAAGCTCAGGAGAACCAAGAGCGTAGTTCCAACCTGAGTCCCAGGGCCTAAATATCAGGAGAGCAGATGGTATAATTTCCAGACAGAAGCCACAGTCTCAAGACTCAAGAAGAGCTAAGATTTCAGGTAGATCTCAAAGGTAGGAAAAGACTAATTTCTCAGCTCTAGCTCTAAGTTGTCAGGCAGTAGGAATTTCTCTTAATTCTCAATAGGGTCAGCCTTTTGCTTTATTCTGGCAGTATAGGTAACTGTTACCCACATTAGCGAGGACAATCTGCTTTACTCAACCTATTGATTCAGATGTTTGTTTCATCCAAAATCACCCTTACAGATACACCCAGAATAATGCTTGAACAAATATATGAGCAACTGACGGCCCAGTCAAATTGACACAAAATTAACCACCACACATGGCCTTCCAGAAACAAAGACTGATGTTTTGCCATGGTCATTCTTTAGCCAGACCTGACACTGCTCTTCAGTTCCATAAGGGGGCTAATCTCCCTCTGATCCAGGGTGACTGTTTTGCCTTAAAGATTCTCAAAATGGACTAGAGAGATCATGGGTTCTAGATGGGGAACCCTAAAAAGTTGAAGTAAATACACATTCTGGTTAGTGCCAAGGGAATGGAAAAGAAACCACATGTTCATTTGCGAATTGAAACGTGAGGTGAGCTTGAGTAGAAGACACATTCTGCTTTCTAGGAGGAAAAGGACATCTGATTAATCGCCAGCCCTGCCAAGGTACAGCTAGCAGGTTGAGCCAGATGGCCCCCTGCCATTTAATCCTGAGAAACAAGGAAAGGTGGGTTAGGTAAAGGGATAAAAGGCTTATTATAAAAGGGGGCTTGATAACTGCTGTGAATTTAATTATATTCCTGCTGCCAGAAACCCATCAATATTGAAAAGCAACAAAGAAAACAATTTCCTGAGATATTCTGTAATTTCAGGATGGTCAAAATCTGCCCTCAAGAAGTAGTCCAGGGAAGTCAGGAAAAGCACAAAGTACAAAATTAATGAACACAAACAGAAGAGCAAATGTACCTTCTAAACCACCACCATGTCAAAGGCCCCTAGGCAAGAGGGAGTCTTACTTGTTTAATGCTGTGTCCTGGGCAGTTAAGGTTTAGTGTTAAAAGGTCAACAATTCCACATGTGCATATGCTTTGTTAGTCATGGATTATTAAAGGCAAAGCTACAATTTTGACATTTCAAAGGGGGTTTTTAGAAAGCATTTGTAACCACGGATGGATGGACATGATGGTCCCAAGGTCTTCTCTATATTTAGGATTTGAATTCTAGAATTCTGAATTTTGGGATTAAAATTTAAAAACTTACACCAGATCTGGAACTAGGATTACTAATAAATAAGTGAGGCACTCCAATGAAGCACCAAAACTTCAGTAATCAAGATAAATAATATTTTAATGCAATATTTTAAAAAATAACCAAGGCAGCAAACTCTGGCTTATGATTGTTTTTAGACATAAAGTTTTATTGGAACAAGAGTTGGTCAGTATTTAAAATTGTAATATTATCTATACAATAATTATTATGGGTTTCTCTACATTGATTTTTAAATATTTTATTAAACTATTACCTCTCTTAAATTGTACACTTGTATTTCACTTGGAACACAAGTGAAATACATGCTATACACTCATTTGAATCAAAAGATCCTTAATGTTGTCTGGCTCAAAATACTACAGCTAGCTGCATTCTTTGAAATATTATAATATGCTGTAAGGATTATATGGATAACTTAATTCATTCATATAGCACCTCCATGTGAATGGTATGTTTCCATTTTACAGGTGAGTACCTGAAGCTCCTTGGCCAATATCATGCAACAAAGGCAGAATGTGGCAAAATCAGGGCTCAATTAGCTGCAGTTTGACACTTTGTCCTAGGTCCTAATCACCACTTAAATATTTGACAAGATTCTGCTGGAGAAACTGTCTATCTTTGTTCATGCACCATGTTTTGATAATATGAGGGAATTTCTTTCCTTATATTTTTATTTATTTGTTTACTACATTAATAAAAATAATCAAACACAACTTGTAACCCTTCTGCGAAAGATCAAGCATAAAGAAATATTATTATCAAATATACTTGTGCAATGTAGTAGAATTTGTTAATGTATATAATATAACCCAACAACTTATCCTACTAAAATTAAAATTCTTTAATATATACATTTGCTATGACCTCATTACCTGGAATGATCCTAACTTGAGTGACGCAGAGTAGCTTGATAGTTGAGACAAGAAAACTTGAAGGACCTTTACCGACATACTTAGATCTACATAGTTGAGGGGACCTTCTCCTTTTGTAGGACAGAGGTACTTCTCCACAACAGCCTCCCTACTCAAAAGGTTATCTAGCTTTAGTTTCAATCACAATAATGCACGTCAGTCATGATAGTACCTAGAGGACATGTGCTACACTCTTTTCATAACTCACAAGAACATAGCACTACTGGTGGGGTTAGTAGGTTTCAGTCTTTCAAAGAGATGTCTTTCAACGAGTAAAAATTACTTCTGTTCAACCATTTAACCCCACCACCACCACCACCTTTTCCTGCTTAGCTGGTCAATTTTGTCTTATTTTAATCATATCTCAATTACAGTTTTCAGTTACTGTCATCCTGCCCGCGGCTCCTTTGTAGAAAAGTTGCCAAGTGTTCCTGGGAAAGGGGCAGCTCTCTTTGGTTCAGGCGACCCAGTCTCGAGGTGTGAGTCTTTGAACGGGGCAAACATGAGAGCTATGGACACTGCACATCTAGAATAAGCAGAGATCTTTGAAGTGGCCTGGCTTAGAATCATGGCCAAGCCAACGAGAATTCCCCCCCACCCCACCCCCCCACCTCGGGAATCTAAGAAATAACCCAAAGAACGAGGCATTGCACAATAAGAAATGAGTCTAAAAGGGAGATGTGTGGGTATTTGTGGAGAGAGGCTGTGGCCCCCTTAAGAGGCCATTACTGAGCCTAAGTTATTCAGAAACAGACTCGCAAACGGGAGGATGCTTCCTGCAAAGCCATGTAGCCTGAGGGAGAGATGGAAAGGGATCAAGTCTCTGCATTTCCCTGCCTTCCTGACTGTCCCCTCATCCCAGCTCCAAACCACATGCATACTTAAAATACAGACCTCCTTCCTCAATGAAATAATTACTCACCAGCATTTGAGCATTATAAACCAGATTCCCCAAATGTTTAATACTAATATAAAGAGGCTAACGTTATGCAAAACAGGGATGGTTTCTAAAAGGATAAAAAGCTTGGAAAGAAAAGAAAATGTTTATGAAATCCATGGGGCACATCAGAATTCTGCAGAGAATCACTAGGAGGGGAAGCACAGGATAATGTTAAGAGAAGGATCCTGGAACAAGGCCTCCTGGGTTCGAGCCCTTGATTGTCACTACCAGCTCTTTCACTTGGCAATTTGCTCCACATTTCTGTGGCTCAATCTCTTCATCCATGGCAAAGTGACGTTGTGAGGATTAAATAAACTGATAAATGTAAAGCATAAGTGATGAAGCTTTAGTGAGCATCTACAATGTGTAGAAAGGAAGGCGCTAGAGACCTTACATGAACTTGAGGCCTACGCTATAGAATTCCATGGCCTGAGAAGATAGTGACTCTGTATGTCTCTGCCCTTTGTGTAGATGAAAAGTGGCTGCAAATTCTTTGTCAGTCTCCCCACTCGGCTTTGGATTTATTTCCTCTTCTCTGTCCCTGTTGCTGGTTAACAAAGAGAATATGAAAGATGTGATACTGTTTCAGTTCTGGGCCTGCCTGTACAAGGACTCCTGTTAACGGGACCACCATGCTGTGGAAAAACGCAAGTCATAAGAAGAGACCACGTACTGTGGCTTCAGTCTCTTGTCCCAGCTGAACTCAGGCTGACAGGCAATTAACATTAAGGACATGGTGACTCATGTTGGATGTTCCAACCCTAGAAGACTTCACTCTGAGTAATGCCCATGGCTGATAGTTTTCTCCTGTGCCCCACAGAGGTCAACTGAAGCCAATGCCATGTCTGTCACTTGAAGTTCTTCCTATGTTAATTTATGAAGAAACACTAAGATGGAATTCTTCAATATTTGCTTCTAACCAAGATTTAAAATGCAATGCTTTTATCCTGAAACACCAATTAGAAAGCATCTATGCATCCCTACATTCATAGCAGTGTTTTTTTGTTTTTTTGTTTTTTACAATAGCTAAGATCTGGAAAAAGCCTAAGTGCCCATCAGTAGATGAATGGATAAAAAAGTTGTGGAACATTTACACAACGGAATACTCTAAAAAAGAGGATCTCTTACCCTTTGCAACAGCATGGAGGGACCCAGCCATTATTATGCTAAACGAAATAAACCAGACAAAGAAAGATAAGTCTCACATGGTCTCACTCATATGTGGAATCTAGTGAACAAAACAAACTGATGAATAACATAGGTCCAGAGGCCATGGATTCATGGAACAGACTGACATCTCAGAAGGAAGGGGGGTGAGAAGGCAGGCAGAGATTAGCCAAAGAGATTACATGCATATTTGCATAGGCCACAGGCACAGGCAATAGTGCTCTGGGGTGGAGGCTGGATGGAGAAGGAGCAAAGGTGGGGAAAAAAGGGGAAACCTGTAATACTGTCAACAATAAAAAAACATTAAAAGAACTAAAAAATGCAATGCTTTTTATCAAACAGACACAAGTAGAAGAAGTATAGTTGTGTTACTGTTAAGACCATTACAAGATGAAATAGGAATTCCCAGTGTGGTTCAATGATAAGACAAAAGTTTAAAGTTATACAACAAATGTTTTCTTCCTCCAGTTCTGCTAGTATGTCCACGTGACAGCAGGCCTATGGTCATTTGGAGTTTATGACAAGTGACAAAATGTGAAGGCAATGCCACCTGCCCCCATGCCACTCCTTAATTTCAGCCTTTTTATTCTGTGTCCATGATCTTCATCATGATGCAGATGAAATAATGAATGTATTAATGAATGTATTAAGATACCATCATTTAATGGGCATCCTTCCTGTCCATTTAGATAAAAATGGAATTTTATTGCATGAAATTCCTACTGTTCATAGAGCTCAAGGATTCTCTTAATTGATGGGCCAGGTTTTGAAGGACAGAGACAGACCACACTTCCTTTTATTTCTGTGGAATTTTTGTTTGTTTATAATATTTCTTACATTTTGTTTAAACATTTATCAGGGGTTCATATACAGTGGGTTTGGGGAAACATCAAAGCCAATTATAACTTCCGTGGGCAAAATAAAATATCCATCAGAGAAAATGAGAGCATTTATTTTGATCCAGATTGAGTCCAGACTGCTTCAGAATGCTCTGTAGTGGTTGTTGAAAACACCACCTCATAGAAAATAAATAATCTACTATAGCAAATTGTGGTCAATGCTCATGTCAATAAGAGACCAAAATATTCAAGGAAAGTAAACAGTTTTGCAAATAGCAACTGACGATTTTCTCGTAGCCCCTATTTCTTTTTGAATGGCAGGGAAAACAGTGACACAAAGTCAGTCCTGTGAGCTCTGACAGCCCTAATCCCTTCTGTGCCTAGGGCAAGTCACCTAGCTCAGAAGAGGATAAAATCCTCCTGCACACTAGATAAAAAATGATAATGTACTTTAGTGATAATGTGCGCCAGCCACAAAAAGCAAAACCAGAGTGTTAATATTCTCTCCCAAAAGGACAGAGCTATAAATCTCCCTTAAAGACATATTACCACTGAATTACACTGGTGCAAGAGGAACTTAAAAACAGACAGAGGACCATCACAACAGCTTCCAAGGAGACTGACACCTGCAAGGTTAGCAACCCTTGCCAACTAGCACGCCTCTAATGAAAACAATTTCGGCGGTACCTAGATCCACAGCTAAATAAGGGGACCTTTTCTTTGCTAAAAACAAAACAAAACAAAACAAAAAACAAACAAAACAACAACAACAACAAAGCTTTTATTCTTTATAAAGCAAGTTTTATGATCATTAAATAGAATAACAACCTAATGAAGAAGGCAGCAATATGTGATGCAAGCAGAGAAAAGGGCTCTAATTCTTGCTTTGTCCTTAGAACGGAAAGGGGAGCAATTTGTCACCTCAAAATATGCCTCTTTGGGTTATTATTTTAAGCTGCTTATTTTTAAGAAATAAAGACTCAGAAAGAACTTTTTGCCTTCCTCTTAACTGCCTAAAAGGAACCTAGATGGAAGACCTGTTCCACAAAGCAAGATTATCATTACAGGTAACTATGCTGTAATAGATTTTTGAGGATGGCCAGTGAACTGCAATGCATTCAAGTCCATGAGTATACTTTTGTATAGTTGGCAATTCCAAACAGTTGATAGAGTCAAAGCAACCTGTTGTGAATACTTGATCTTCCTATGTAAGCTAGAATACAGCTGTCAGATTGGACTATTGTCAGAAAGATCATTAAAACGTGATGAATCTTATTCTAGAATTATTTTTTCCCCTTGTGCATCACCCAAAAACACAAATCTTCATGAGAAAAATATGTGAGTTATCATTATTATATCCATTTCAAAGAAGTCACTGAGGCTCAGTAAGGTTAAGTAACTTGGTCAAGATTTTGGTGGGACACCAAGCAAGTAGCAGAGGGAAAGTTGACCCCTAGAGCTTCTCCATGCCTGGGCTGCCTAACAACACTGTGGGAACTGTCCAACTGCAGTGGCTTTGTTAGTGGTGGACAAGAGAGATGAAATTTAACTGAGAATGATTTCATACTGTGTGGAAATATAAAGGATGGCTGCCATTTACATCATGTCTTTAAACAGACTGATGATTGTCCAAGGGGAGGGGGATTGGAGAACTAGGTGAAAAAGGTGAAAGGATTAATAAGTACAAATTGGGTCTGGCCAGCTTGGCTTAGTGGTTGAGCATCGACCTATGAACCAGAAGGTCACCTTTCAATTCCTAGTAGGGCACCTGCCCAGATTGTGGGCTCGATCCCAAGTTGGGTGCATCCAGAAGGCAGTGAATCATTGATTCTCTTTCATCATTGATGTATATCCCTTCTTCTCCCTTCCTCTCTCTGAACTCAATAAAAATATAGATTTTTTTTTTAAAGTACAAATTGGTAGTTACAAAGTAGTCACAGGTATTTAAAGTATAGCATAGGAAATATAGTCGATAATACTGTAGTAATCATGCATGGTGCCAAGTAGGTATTGGAAATATTGGAAACACTTTATAAAGTGTATTATTTCAAGCCACTGTGTTGTACACATGAAACTAATGCAAAATAATGAATGTAAACTGTAATTAAAAATATTTAAAAAATAAATCTTACTTCTTAATTCCATATATGTGCAGTTCTTTTCCTAACTGAGACCGGTAGCTTTTATTCTTTGGGGAGGAGCAACAAGATAAGACACTTAAAAAGTTAATCCTTGATGGGTAATGACTTTGCATAAGATTAAAAGGTCCTTTGCATAATGGGAGTAAAACTATTTATGTTAGACAAATTAATCATAAATAAAAAGATTATATGTTTTTTAAAATATTCTGTATTGTTTCTTTCTTCAAAAATCTTTAATCGAAACTCTTGTTTCCAAATCATATCAGAGACAACTTAACCTGTAAAAGTCTTGCAATTGCCTATCATAAGTTGCACAGCCTGGTCAACAGACTTATACCCCATCCCTGGAGCATAATCTGGGTGGATAGTTTTAAAAAGAAAAATATTTTGATATTAATAATATAGCAATTTGGAGTCAATTGCTATGTTTCTAAGGATCTTCATCAGACCAGGTGTCAGATGGACAGAATCAATAATTTGCCTTTACTGCAAAAGCATTTCATATTCTTCCCCAGAAACCAACAACACAGTGCCCTGGTGAGAAAAACATTTCCTTCAACAGGGCCAATTCCCTGGCATTTCTTATTATAGCACCAGATTCTACTAGATTATTTTCAATGTGTACTTAATTGAGTTTACTGACAACTTTTTAAAAATATATATTTTATTGATTTTACACAGAGATGAATTGATATGGAAAGAGAGTTAGAAATGTCGATGAGTGAGAAACATCCACCAGCTGCCTACTGCACACTAGGGATGTGCCCACAACCAAAGTATGTGGCCTTGATTGGAATCGAACCCAGGACCTTTCAGTCCGTAGGCCGACGCTCTATCCACTGAGCCAAACTGGTTTTGGCTACTGACAACTTTTACTAGCCATATTTTTTTTTCATAAAATAAGCTATAGGGTTATAAAGTTACCAAAAACAATCCGAAGACATTGTTTCTTTCTTGAAGAAATTTATTGGAAAAGAGGAAATTTTCCCTCTGATGCAACATTGAACATTTCGAAAATACAGTTGCCCTTGTACTGAAAAACTAACATTTTTCTCTAGATTTTTGATTTTCATATAAAGAGGGTCTTGGTAAGCTAAACTCTACCTTGAGGTTTAAGACTCTATAAATATTTATCATATTTTAGGCATCAAAAAGATTTGTGTTGTATAATAAAAGGGTATTTGACTGAAATTCAGGGGAAATTGTGTGGTTGTTTTGATCTACCACTAGTTGGCTATGAAACCTTCAATAAGTCTCCTATGATTTATGGACATTAATTTCTTCACTTATAAAGCAAGAGGATTAGATTAGATGCTTTATAGTATTCCCAAAAAGCATGACAATGTGTGATGGGAGCAGAGAAATTTTTAAAATAAAAGGGGAAATATTTATTTTTTTAATGAAAGGAAAGCATTACAATTTAAAAAACTAATTGATGGCAAATATTTTAAATGTGGGCTTGCAACAAATATTCATGTTAGGCTTTGATAAAAGTAAATTTCAAAATATATCACACTATTTCTTCAACTCTTAAGTCAGAAAACTAAAGGTTGAATGCTTTAAGATAAACAAAAAAAGAGAAAATCATTATTTCAGTCAACCATCCAATGTCAAAGCTAACATTCTTAATTTAGATTGTGAAGAATTTGATGTACTAGAAACCACACACTCAACACTAAGTAATGTTCATTATTAACAATAAAATATCTCAGAAGTATCCCCTTTTGAAAACCAATGCATTTTAGCTAAGTCCAAAATTAATTAAAACATTAGGACATGATGGAGGAGAAGAAACATTTCTGTGTAAAAATAAAACACAAAATGTGATATGTTTAAAATAAATAAAAAGCCCAATGGGGTTAGTGAAATACATAATATAAGTTCCTTTCCTGCTATCTGGCACGTAAGTAAACTTGAAAGCTGGCCTTTCAGATATTTGTCCTGTCAGAGTTCCAATTTAGAGATCAATTCAAATATCAAATTAGCTGAGTGGGGCAGGCAGACCACATCAAGGCTGTGCCATCCGGTTGGTGGAGAACAGGTAGAGACTATTCCTGCTGGAATTGTTTTTGCAAGACAGAACCCATGCCTGGGAGAGATGTAATGGAGTGGAAGGAGCTTTATTGCCAAAGGGACATGACAGACTGCATAATTTGCAAGGCCAAGGGCAACAAGAAAATGCAGGCCCTTCCATTAAAAAAAGAAAAACACACACAAAAAAAACTATTATAAATTTTAAGATGGTTATAGCAGAGCATTAAGCCCTTCTGAGCATGGGGCTCTGAGTATCAACACTGTGCCTGCACCCTGATCCCACACAGTTCAAATTCCTGCTCAATTACTTACTAGGTCTGCATGAGACCTTGTGCCAGTCAACTGACTGCTTCTAGGTTCTTGATTTGTAAAGTGATCAAAAACCATAAAGATGCCCTTAGAGGCCTACTGCAAACATCATTTTAGTGAGTATGTGCTATTATTCAGGTGTATAGTATATCCTTAAGGAAAAAAAGCTATTATTAGCTCAAAGGGTGGGTGACTCCCAATATCAAATCTCTATGATTCACAACATTTTTTTTTTCTTAGAAAAGGAATGAATAGGCGAGCAAGGTCAGCAAGAACATTCCATAGCAGGAGCATTTCAGCACTATTCTCCTCTGGTACTGACTGGCCAAGCTTTTATCTCCAACACAAAGACCTGAATATTTTTCTTTTATGTTTCTTACTGTATTTTCTTCAAACAATTTATCAGAAGAATGGAAGACTGCTATAGAAACCGCCACACTCATATTAACATGGTCCCTGACTTTCATAAATGGTTAAGTGGCTTTTTTTCCTAGAACCAGAGGATTGCAAACATTGTTTTGTTGCTCTCAGTTCACCATGGGGTCTGAGGGATTGAAACCTCTGAATAATGAAACAAGAGGAAAGGTTCACTTGGAAACGCAGGACTAATTTGCATGCATCCTACACCTTATAATTTTTCAGAACACAGGGCGTCAAGACTTCTTTGTAGTAGTAAATTTAACTTTTGTTACCAGCAGGAATATCATGTATGCTCCGATTTAAACCAATGAAAAAATGAACTCATGACTTGTTCCACTCTTGAAGGTGAAAATTTCTGAATGTGTTAAAGTTCAAAGCAAACTCCTTTGTACATATCCTAGTGCAGTAAGAGAAAGAAATATGAGGGCAAAACAAAGAAAAAAGGGAAAGGAAAGCCCCTAAGATTTCTTTATTCCCCTCTATGCCTTTTACAGTTTAGAATATATTAGCTGGAAGAGAAACATGGTTAAAAAAAAGAAGAGTCATTTGAATTTAAAGTGTCAGGTAACTACTGGAAGGCCTGAGTGGCTGAAAACATCATGATGACACTTGGATTGGGGTACTGTTTTAAGTATCGGGACCAATTTCATGAACACTGGTTTAGGTTGAAGAATCCAAAGCCAATACAAGAGTCTATTAAGAGGCTCAATTCTGAGGATGATCAAGATGTAAGATGATGAGCTTATTCATATCTATCCTCTCCACCTGACCCAGAAATAAGAACACATTTGGTCCATCCCATGAGAAGACCAGGTTACTATGGTTCATAGCATTCACTTAAACTAGTTAGCTAAAAAATTGTTCACATGTTCACATTTAAAAAATAGATAATGAAACTAGTCATGCAATAGCTTCTCCTTACTATACGCATGGCCAACCATTTTTAACAGATCTCAGGCTCTGTTGCCTGCATTTTTCTTGTCTTTATAGCTACAAGGATTGAAAACATTAAATAAGAAGAAATATACTGTTTTATTTATTTACTATTATTATTTTAAATCCTCACCTTAGGACATGTTTGTATTGATTTTAGAGAGAGAAGAAGGGAGAGAGAGAGAGAGAGAGAGAGAGAGAGAGAGAGAGAGAGAGAGAGAGAGAGAGAAACATAGATGTGAGAGAGAAGCATCAATTGGTTGCCTCCCATAGTAAGTGCTCAGACTTAGGATAGAACCCACAATATGACTAGGAATCGAACCCACAAACTTCTGGTGCAACACTCCAAACAACTGAGCCAGTCGGCCAGAACTGTATGAGTATTTCAATACCCCAGTCTTCTTCAAATATGATGCTGAAATCTGGAGTAGCTACTCTTTTGTTAGAGAAGCATCATTTTTTCCCCTAACACACATAATGAGCTGCATTTCCCAGTTAAAGCCATTTCACAAGAGCCCATGCATTCATTTTAAGCAAAATGCCTATTTTAAGAAAACAGTATAATCTCAAAAAATAATACCTATTATCATGAGCTTGACTGGTGGGTGACGCCCAATGGCAATTCTATTTATAAACCAATAACACAATTTTCTTTGCTTACAGGTTTTGGAAAAGGGATACCTAAGCTAAGCAGTAACAGCAAGTGCATTCCAGAGCAGAGCAGTTCAGCATTGCTCTCCCCAGGTACTGACCGACCAAACTGTTATTTCCAACACAAAGACTTGAATATTTTCTTTTTGTTTTTCTTACTGTGTTTACTCTCTTTAACAAGGCATCTATTTCTGTTTTTATTAATAACTTTAATACGTATTAACGAAAATGTTCCCTTTTTCCATTTTTGAAAGAGTTTGAGAAAGATTGATATTAATTCTTTTATAAATGTTTGATAGAATTCAATGAAGCCGTATGTTCTTGGAGTTTTCTGTGCTGGGAGGTTTTTGATCAGGGATCCAATCACTTTGGTGTGTTCAGATTTTTTTTCTTATGATTCAGTCCTGACAGGTTATTTATTTATAGGAATTTATCCATTTCTTCTAAGTTATCTGATTTAATAGCATGATATTATTCAGTTTCCTTATTATTCTTAGTATCTGCTGAACTTTTAAATTTGTAATGTAAATCATTTTCTTGTTGTTCCAATTTATTCCTTTAAATTAACATTTGGGCAATTGCTACCAAATGCTTCTGAATGGATACAAATACCACCTCATAATATTTTACAAGTCCTTAGCAGAGAGGAGAACATAAGCATGAATACAATACTCTGCTAACAGCCTCACAGGACTTAACATGAAATGGCATTATCATCCTTCAGAACTTCAACAGGCTAAAGGCTGCCCTAAGATATTCCAACTTTGTTTAGTCACAGATGATATTTAACCACTGGATCTATGTATTCTATGCTTCCACATTAACTAGCAGATTTCATGCAGACATTGCTTTGAAAAAAAGATATTTTCTTTTCATTATCCTCACATCTCCTTTCCTTACTTAGCTTTAAGAATGGACTCCATTCCAATAAATTAAACAATTTTTAACTGATACCTTTCCCACATATTTAATAATTTTTGTAAACTTGGAATATTTTTCTTAAATTTAAATCTTTCCAGGCTCAGTCCCATATTCCTTGAAGCCATGCCAAGAAAACAATAATATCCAAAGGACTTGTATACATATATATATAAGCCTAACCAATGGTCACAGACACCAGGGGGGCGAGGGTAGGAGTAAGGTGGGGTGAGGGGGAATAATGGGGGGATAAGAACACATATGCAATACCTGAATCAATAAAGAAAAAAAGGAAAACAATGATATTTTAAATCTGGTTATCCATTCTGGAAAAAAAAAAAAACATTAAAGAAAACAACGTGAAAAATTGAAATAAACAAAGGAACAACAAAAAGGAATTCTTGCCTGTATTTTAGGTAGCCTACTTTCCACTCTGACCATATGCTTTATTTCTTACTGTCCAGTTTTTCCCCGAGAAAAGGAGGTATATTAAAGCAATCCCAGAGTTCGTGACACAAGATAATTTAGTCCTCGGCCATCAGCAATATTGTATAATAGAAAGTACATGTAATGCAATTATAAGCAATCAAGCTGAAAAAATGGGTATCATTCTTGTTTAGGGTGACTTACACATCTAAATCTGAGCTGGGGACGTAGCAGTGAGCGCTGAGGCCAAATTATGTCAACTTCCCTATGGTACAAGCAATGTTCTTTTTCAGGGTTCTGTTTACATAATTTTAGTTATTTTCCATTTTAGTGACTAAGAAACGAAAAGCCTGGTTTACTCAATTTGAGTAGAAAAACTCTCATTGACTCAAGTCCAAAGATTGCAGTCAAGAAGAAACTCAGCACTTGGTGTGGTCCCCTTCAGATGCTGTGACTCAGGTCTACACTGTGATCTAGTAAGTTTCCTTTAGCAGCTTAGTTCTCAGGGCCCAGGCTGTGAATCACTGTCACCATGAAAAGCAGCTATGGCAGCCGGTCTTCACATCCACAGGAGGAGCTCTGAGTGGCTCCCTTTGTTTGTTTGCTCAGTCACTCATTCACACATTTGTCCTCTATTTCTTCCAGCAAGCACTTGTTATATACTTTGTGTAAGACATGCCTTTCTAGTTACTGAGGATCCAGCAATGAAGGAAATAAAAATGTGTGCTCTCAGGAAGCTTACATTTAATGAGGGCGGTGTGGTGGGCTGGTAACCAACTCTGGGGAGAAAAAAAAAACAAAAACCTCCCCAATTTGTAGCATTTGTCAATTTCTAGGGTGGAACTACTCCTATCATGGCCAATTTAACAAACAACTTGCAAAACCCCTGAATACTTAGCAACCTGTGCTTGCAAACTAGTATGAGAGGCTCCATACCACTGGTGGGGGAATGGAAAATGAGTAAAATGTGTAATCTGAGATAGGGAAAAGCGTTAGGAAGAAAAACAAAGCAGAGCGAGGGGATATGGAATGTTTGCACCCGGAAGGAGAGGGTGAAATTATAAATAACCTGGGCAGAAAGGGCTTCACTGAGAAGGTGGTATCTGGTCACAGACCTGAAAACAGAGATTGGCCCAGGCAGTGGAAACACACTCCCTCTCTGTGACTTTAAAGAGCTCCCATGAGGATGCCAGGCTTGGTCTCTGCCTGAGGTTCCTCAGTCTGATTATTTTAGCCCAGTATACTGTCCCGCATGCTTTTCTTCACTGGCACAATCCAAGCACAAATGAATTAGAAATTCATAAATTGAAAATATTCACTTCACCTAGTCTCTTAGGCCTCTACCAGTCAATGTACACTGTCCAAAAACCTTACTCCTGGTCGTAAGGATTAGCCTGAACAGCCTCCTCTGCCAGTTCTTCAGTTGACTCTGTAGAGTGAACAGAAGAACATGCAGTTTATCTCAGAGCTACAACAAGCAGGCGGACAGTCTTGCATGTAAAATGAGTTGGGTTTCGAGACTTGTCTCTTGATGTGCATCTCATACAGCCAGATAACAACAGAATAGACTTGAGAAAGCATTAGACCCAATGGAATTACCAGGAAGGAATTTTAAAGAATGATGTACATCTAGCTGTAATGAACTGGGAAAGGATTCATTTTGTTAAGGATACCAACCACACACTGACATCTCCTGAGGTGTATCTTCTTCTTTTTAAAAAATATTTATTGTTGAAAGTATTACATATGGTCTATTTCCTTATGCTTTAGTTTCCTCATCTATAAAGTGAGACTAATAATCCAAACTAGTTTATAGTTGACTGTGGAGATAATATTAATTAACATAGAAAAGTTAGCATTTATTAATGTTAACTACCTGTAATAAATGTGATCAATAAGTGGAATTCATGTGATAAATGTTAGCTCTACTCCTCTGCCTCTTCATTATTATTACCGTTATTGTTATTACTTGAAGGTGTCTCGTTTATAATCTCAATTTAATATGTCAGTAAATTGAGCAACAGGAAGGTGACATATCATAGACAGGGGGAGAGTTGGGGTGGAGATTCAAAGCAGACAGTCAATTTCACAACAGCTGTGCTAGAAAGCAAAAAAGTGTGGTGGGCACACAATGCAATATACAGGTATTTATCATAGACTTGTACACTTGAAACCTATATCATCTTATTAATCAATATTACCCCAATAAATTTAGAAAAAGAAAAAGAAATACAAAAATCTCTCTTCCCTCTCTCTCCAACATTTAGGCCATGAGGGCAAAAACTATGTGACTCATATTTACCACTATATTGAAAGTGCTGAATTAATACAGAGAGGAAGTGCTATTTACTAAGTGCTTGTGTCTTAATAAATATTATAAACTAGAGGCCAGTTGTAGGAAGTTTCCTGCAAGAATAGGGCTTCCTGTTGTGGTCTCCGCCACCCCACCTGCTTCTCTCCCATTTCCACCACCCCACTTGCTTGCTTCTGCGCAGCTTCACTCCCTTCTGCAGTGCTTGGCTTCCTTCTACCCTGCCTTCAGTCTTCACTCTGCTCCTGCATATGCAAATTCACCACCATCTTGGTTGGGTTAATTTGCATACTAACTCCTGATTGGCTGGTGGGTATGGCTTGTGGGTATAGAGGAGGTGTGGTCAATTTGCATGTTCCTCTTTTATTAGATAGGCTGTTTAATATGAATTATTTCATATACTCCCCCAAAAGGGAGCCACTAATACAATAGTGGCTCTAATACAGCTTCTGAGAAAACTGAGTGCATGATAATATATTACCCTGAGTCTTACAGTAGCTGCATCAGTACGCAAATTCCACTCTCATGGGGGTCCAGATCCCAAGCTCTTCATCACTATGCTCTCTATGTGGACATTGCTCAGCCAGTAACCTCAAATATAATGAGGAACAATGACACTGTTTTCATTAGGCCCGAGGATATGTGAATCCAGTTTGGAGGTTTCCTGTGAACAGACAATAGTCTCCTCCTCTATTAATTGCAACATGTGAATAAGAAAAAAAAAAGGCAGAGCTCAGTGGGGACCTGAAGATGAGCTCTCAAAAGCCTGAAAGAGCCAATTAGCTTTGGTCTAATGACCTCTTGAACTACTCGATGTTTGACTGGTGCCATGGTAAAGCTGCACATCTCCTCCGTAAGATCAATCTCCGCCACTTCCAATCTGCCTTGTGGATGAGTCACACATTTCAAGACTGGAGAACATGGAGTAATGCTTCAAAACCTCTCCCAGGCACAAAAATAGAAGCTTAGTGCTATTGGTATGGGGTCTCCCACTGTTTCAAAGGAACCATTTTCAGGCTTTTGAGAAAGAGCTCACAGGTGCTTTTTTCAGCAGCATTTTAGATCTTCTACTCTTCCTTGTAATTTGCTCAATTCACATTTCTTACAGAGCAGAGGCCAGTGTGCCTGCAGTCTGAAGGCCGTGGCTAAAACAAACAGCATCTCTCATCACAAGGCATCCTGGAGCCTGGGGAGAAATGGACTCTGCTGCTCCATGCTCTGCCGCCCCAGTGATGCAAATGATCAATCAGGTAATTTGGATTTTAATTAGTGAATAGAGCAGAGCAAGGATTATAACGGTTTCTTTCTATGAGCAGAGGCCAAGACCTCAGTCCCTGTGCTGGTGCAGGCCTGTTCCAATGCTCTGAAGCCAGGAAGGTGAGGGCAATGAGGGCCACAGGCGAGTTGTAAGCAACAGGGACTGAAGAGGACTCAGCACTTGGGAGACTCATGGTCCTTTTCAGCACCTCTTCTGGTGAAAGCAGATGCTTTATGGTTTCCATAAAGCAAAGCTCTGCACTATTTCAATTGTTCTTATAAGTCACCTATCAGAATTTTATGACAAACTGTTAAATTTGTAAATGTCAGCAACTAATTAAAAAAAATAAACACAGCCCTGGCAGGTTTGGCTCCATGGAGTGTCGACCTGTGGACTGAAGGGTCCCAGGTTCAATTCCCGTCAAGGGCACATGCCTGAGTTGCAGGCTCAATCCCCAGTAGGGGGGATGTGCAATAGGCAGCCAGTCTATGATTCTCTCTTATCATTGATGTTTCTATCTCTCTCTCCCTCTTCCTTTCTCTCTGAAATCAATAAAACAATATATTTAAAAAATTAAAAATAAATAAATAAAATAAAACACACATTGGGATGAACACACACAGCTATGAGGCCAATTTAGCCAATAGGTGCCTGTCTGGTGACTTAGATTCTGCTACACTGACTTCTCTGCATCTCTGCAGTGTTGGCAGTTGTGATCTCCCCCTCCCATCTCCCACTTCCCCCAACCCCCAGTAGCTGCTGCTCAAGTTTCAAGCAAGATCCTGTCTTTTCAATTTAGTTCAACAAGATCTGATATGACTGATAACCTAAGAACACACTAAATAATAATCATAGATGACATTTATGGAGCCCCTGGCAAGTACATAACACTTTACATATTTCAGTTGAGACAAAGCCTGAAAGGTGGGCGTTCTTATTATCTCCATTTCACAGGTGAGGAAACTGAGGAACTAAGCAGGTGTATATTCTGCCCAAGGCCATATTGCTATCAAGTAATAAAACTGGGTGTCTAGCCAAATATTCAGCCTTCATATTACTCTGAATGACTATGTGGAATAAAACACCCAGTTACTCATATACTTAGCATGAAGAATACTATGTATAAAATTTCCATTTATATTCGAGAGAAATAAAAACATGGCTTTAAAATTTGCAAATAGGTTATAAAATTAAGTATATAGGAATAAAGAACTTATTTGGAAATAATAAAATCTGTGGACAAGGCAATGTTTTGTGTTGCTTACCAGAAAACAGACCTTTGTCTGTTGCTTAAAATTAATTGACTATAAAAATGTTCAGATCCTTGGACTTAGTAATATACTCTTAATAATTTATTCTAGAAATATTTAAAGGAAAACTAGGTAATAGCTCAGATGTGATAGCAGCATCCAATTTTTCAATAAAAAACAAGCAAACAAAAATAAATAACCAAATTGCCCAAGGAGAATGAGATATACTCTGGGCATACCAATATGGTAGAAGACCAGATAACCACTAAAAGTTGAAGCCCTGATGATTATTGGTAACAAAGAATATATTTTATTTATGAAACCCTAGATAAAGAGAACAAGATAGTTGTATTGTATTCAAATTAGAACTAGGTAAAAATCTATGCAAATATAGGCCAGAAGAAAATACAAATATAGCTTTGGGATCATTTCATAATGTTTAATTAATTGGATTATGCACAGCTTAGAAAATAAATAAGGGACTTTCAACTGCTTTTACTAATACTCTTGTAGCAGCATTTGTTATTTGTTGCAGCCAGATTTAACCCAATCAAAATAATGATGAATACCCCAGTAGCACTCAGCTTTGACCTGCTGGGACTAGTGCTTAACTTGTTTACTGTCCCTGTTGAGCATGAACTCCTAGTGTTTTGTACATTTTTTTTTTACAACAATTATACAGCGTAGTGTTTTGCATACATGAGCCCAGCTACCTTGGAATAAGCTGTCATCTCTGAATAACTATCATGAATAATTATGTTACAACATATTGTTCCAAAGCAGGCTTCCAGGTGGTTCTTAAAGTAAATATACTCTCATTTTTGAGGACTTCATGTAAAACTACAGGCCCAGTGCACACAATTTGTGCACTCAGGGGTGGGGAATGGGGTCCCTCAGCCAGTCCTGTGCCCTCTTGAAGTCTGGGAGCCCTTGGGAGATGTCTGACTGAAAATTTAGGACCACTCAACATCTATGAGCCTGGCTTCTGGCTTAGCAGCACTCCTCCTGTGAGAATGCACTGACCACCAAAGGACAGCTCCTGTGTTGAGTGTCTGCCCCCTGGTGGTCAGTGAGTGTCATAGTGACCGGTTGTTCCACTGTTTGGTCGATTTGCATATTAGCCTTTATTACAAAGAATAGTAATACCTCACCACCAACAATACTCATTACATTATATATCTATATGTTTATTTTCTGCCTTTCTTTACTAGATTGTCAACTCATGGGTGTTGGGAATTTGTCCCTGTTACTCAGTGCTAAGTCCCCCACCTGGAATAGTACTCAGCACTTGGAATATTAAATAGAATCTAACATTAATGCAGTACTTATTATGTGACAGGCACTATTCTAGATTTTCTACTTAAATTAAGTTATCTAATATTCCTAAAGACTATTCTTTTTAAATAGTAGATGAAAACCCTAATGCACTGATAATTAAGTAATCTGTCCAAAATACGGATGAATCAGCTCTAAAAAGGAAGCCAACTATACTATACCTCTGGTATATCTTCTTTAATCCCTAGACTTTGAAAGTTCATAAGACCTACTAGTATACATTGTTTCTAACTAGCAGTATATGACAAAGGTGATTAGGTTACCAAATACTATCATTTCTGCCTTGCTAGTAGACTCTCTAATGACTCTTTCTGTTTTTTTGTTTTGTTTTTGTTTTTGTTTTAAACCTTAGTCAAGGATATATTTTTATTGATTTTAGAACGAGAGGAAGGGAGTGAGAGAGACATTGATCGGTTGCTTCCTGTGTGTACCCTGACTAGAGATCAAACCTGCAACCCTTTGGTGTACTGGACAATGTTCCAACCAAGCCACCCAGCCAGGGATGATTCTTTCTGATTTATGGAAACCACCATTTGGAAAGGTATCATGGCATAAACTGAAGGAAGACCTCAGTCTATAACCATCAAGAGTTGAGGTCCTCATTCTACCGCCTGCAAGACACTGGGTCCTGTGAACTAGAAGCAGATCCCACCCCAGGTGACCCTCAGATACAACCCTAGTCCTGGCTAACATTTGCATTGCATCCTTGTCAGATATCCTAAAGGAGAGGACCTAGCTAAGCTCTTCCCCAATTTTGACACACAGAAACTACAATAATAAAAGCATAATATGCTAATTAGACAAGACGTCCTGGACGAAGCCAGGGCTGCGAGAGAAGCCAGGGTCCCCGGAGCCTGCTGGTGGTTGGAGGGAAGCCAGGGACCAGGATGCCAGAGGGAAGCGAGTGCTGGCAGCTGGGGGAAGGAAGGCCTACTCTTGCATGAATTTGTGCATTTGGCCTCTAGTGAGATAATAAACAGGTTGCTTCAAGCTACTAAGTTTGTGGTAATTGCCTTATGGCAAGAGATGAGTAATGTAGTCATAAGTTTTTAACCATGTCTTCAAACACAGGCAACCTAGAACCTGTACTTTTAACACTCTACTATTTGTGGAGTGAGTGAATGAATGAATGAATGAATGAACAGATAGATTGACATAAAGATACCAAAGGCTCTCTATATACTTATTTTAAGAGTCTATAATAACCTTGACCCTCTAACCTGCCAAAGATATTTTTTTAAAAATCAGCAACTTGCCAAAACCAGTTTGGCTCAGTGGATAGAGCATCAGCCTGTGAACTGAAATGTCCCAGGTTCGATTCTGGACAAGGGCATGTACATTGGTTGTGGGCACATCCCTGGTAGGGGGTGTGCAGGAGGCAGCTGGTTGATGTTTTTCTCTCATCGATGATTCTAGCTCTCTATCCCTCTCCCTTCATCTCTGTAAAAAATCAATAAAAAATATTTTTAAAAAATCAGCAACTCTATATCATAATATAATTAGAAAAATTCTAAATACAATTTCAGCAAAAAAGAATCCAATGACTCATAGAAAGGTAATTCATTATGACCAGTTGGGTTCATTCCACAAACCAAAGATTGATTTATCAACAAAAATCAATTTTAACATCCACATTTATAACAGTAATGGGGAACATCCTATAATGATTTCAGTAGATACAAAAGAAGCATTTGATAAAGTTGTACTTCTGTTCACGATTTTTAAATATATTTTTATTGATTTTATACAGAGAGGAAGGGAGAGAGATAGAGAGCTAGAAACATCGATGAGAGAGAAACATCGACCAGCTGCCTCTTACACACCCCCTACCGGCGATGTGCCTGCAACCAATGTACATGCCCTTGACCGGAATCGAACCTGGGACCTTTCAGTCTGCAGACTGACGCTCTACCACTGAGCCAAACCAGCTTTGGCCTGTTCACGATTTTTAAAAACACTCTGAGTCAATTTGGAATAGGACAAAATCTACCTCCATTTGTAATTTTTTAAAAGCCTCTTAGCAACAGTTTGAATAGAAGAGTAACTGTAAGTATACAAAACTATAGTAAATATTATACACAATGTTATTTGAAGGCTTCCTATGATTTGGAGAATAAGATAAGGCTGTCCACTCTTTCCTCTTTATCATGTGGTAAAAATCCTAGCCAGTGTTAAATCAAGAAAAATTATATGTTATAAGAAAGGAAGGAGTTATAAGAAATGAAAAAATTAAAATCCTCATTATTTGAAAATAACTTGGTTGCATATAAAAAACACGACGGAATCCACATGGAAACTATTAGAATTAATAAGGTGATTTAGCAAGATTTCTGGATAAAAAGTATAGAATTCAATTGCACTTTTATATATTAGCTGAAAGCAATTAGGAAAGAAATTTAAAGTACTATTTATAAAATTCAATACACATCAAATGCAGGATTAAATCTAATGTAAGATGGGCAAGGAGGCTCTTCAAATAACCCATAAATATTACTCACTAAGTATGTAATTTCACTTAGACAACACCATCACTATTAGAGATATACAGAGGCCATAAACAACATGACAGGATATAATAAAGCATATGCTCAATTATCCACATATTTTCAATATTTTGAACATATGCACACAGTCTTGAAAACTGTGGAGATAATGAAGGTTTTGCCTTTTTTTTTTCCCCTTCTCTTTCCTCCAGTGGTCCTGTGTACTGGTTGCCTAGGAAACTGTTAGAGCTGGGGACAGGACTGGCTGTGCCCTCATCCTGAGTGGGGCAGGGATTTCAGTGGTAGCCTGTTGGATCTGTGCCTCAGCAGAAGGACCCCTGGGCAGCTCCCCTTGGCACCAGAGCCACTCTTCTCCAAGGAGGAAGCTATACATCTCTTTGTTAGCACTTTTGCAGTTCAAAAGAAGTAAAAGGTACAATAATGGTAACTGGGGAGCAAGGACAGAACATGGGATGTTCAAGGTGTGGCTGTTATCACAGGTGAAAAGACTGCAGCACAGAAAAGAAGATGCTTACTTAAGTAGCTTAGGTGCTGCAGGCAGATGGGGATGAGAGTGCTACCCACAGAAGCAAGGTGGAAGCAATTAGGAAAAGAGGAAAAATTATCAGCTAAGTACTAGGATCTGCACTATAATTTTCTTTTTGGTTCTTTTGAATACATTACATCACTTAACTCTCTCTATTGCTCTCTCACTCTGATAATCACACACACACACACACACACACACACACACACACACATTTACTATCCTCATTGGAAAGATAGGTAATAAGGGGTTCAAAGAGACTAAATAACTTTCTTATATTAACCTAATTAATACACATGAAGTTGGAATTGAATTTCAATCAAAACCCATGTCAGTATGCTTCCAAAGCTGTTTTGAGACATGGGTAGACTAAAGGGAGGTAGAGGATATTCTAGACCCAAAAAGATGTAAGTCTGGGTCACATTTAAGAAATGAGAACTAGGATGTAGTGGGGACAGGGGTACAAGTAGTTAAAAAACAAGTAGAGCGCAGATCATAAACTATCTTCAAGGCCAAACAGGAAACCATATTTGTAATTTGATAATGAGGCTGTCAAATTGATCAGCCACTGCGCATGTCAATGTGGATAGTCTAAAATGACATGTTTTGGGCATAACATTTCCACTGCGCTTGTAAGACATTAAAAAACTCTAGTGAAATAGCTCATCAGTCATTTTTATATTGACACATGTTGACATGATTATATAGTGAAAGTGTTGGTTTTAATAAAATATATTATTAAATTGAATTTACCTGATTTATTATAAGGTGGCTACTGGACAATTAAAATTACATTTGTGGGCTCACATTCTGTTTCTACTGGTTACCAACGGGCGGCCACAAAAAGCATGGAGATAGGAAGGCTAGGACTGGTGACTACTCATACTTAACTTTTTTTCCCTTCTTACACACACATACACACACACACACACACACACACACACACACACACACACGGACTCTCCTCCTACTCTGGGGAGAGAAATCAGCTCTACTGCAAACTCTGAAATAAAAATAGTTTAACCAAAGTCCTTTGCAAGAAACACAGACGGATTCATTCAGTACCTAGAAAGTGTTTACATCTTAAAGGACAAAGGCACCTGCGAGGAACAGAGGGACAAGGAAGGCTTTGTAAGAAAAACCCGTTCCCAAAGCCTCCAGAAAGAACATTCAAGCAGAGAGCTCCTGCTTGGGAGATCACAGGGAGGGCAGCCTCAGCAGCCACCTGGTGACTCACTCCTGCATTGCCATATTATGCGCTAGCCCCTCTGACCTTGATATTCCATATGTCATCAAGAGATTACTCACCTTGGCATCAAAAAGACAACCACCCTAAGGCAGCAGCCTCTCCTCACCCGAGGGGCAAGAGTTAGTCCCAGAAGAACAGTAAAAAATACAAACCCCTGTTGGATTCTCGTTCAGAGAATTTCATTCTAGTTGTGCTTCAATGCTTTAGTGGACATAAGTCTTTCATATACTTTCATGGCCATCTGTTTTATCTCGTACGGGACAGCCTAGTGTGGTATGGTGGAAAGGGAGCCTAAGGCCCCCAAATTTCCTGTAAATCCCCCGATTTAATAAAGGTGGTAGGAGTTGCCAGGGCAGGCCAATGATGGAGAGGTGCTATTAACTGGACAGTGTGGCATTGAGCAAGCAGTATTGGAACAGACAAGCAGGAAACCTGGATTCTGGCTCTTGCTCCTCAACTAAGAAGCTACACAACCTTGGGGAGTTGCCAACCCATCTACACCTCCTATGAGCATAGGAAGACCTTCTACACTAGTGGCTCTCAACTTTTATTTTCCTCCCAGCACACCAGAGAGCTAGGAGACACTCCCTTTGGGATAGCAACTCACTGCCAATGCCAAGAAAAGAAAAATTCATGAGCACCAACTATTTTCAGCTGAGAAGACACAAATTCAGGGTATCAAAATCTCGAGCTATTTGGGAAACCTGACCCACTTTTAGAATCTTAGAGAGTATCTTGTCTCTAAGAACTATCTGGTGTTATGAGGAGGAAAGAAATCTCTAAGGTTGTACCAACTACATTATCCTATGACACCATATCCCTCCCTCTTCTTTCTTCTCCTTATTCTCATTCCTCCAAAAAAAAAAATGCCATACATAGTGACTGCTTCCTGATGGATACTGATTTGAATAAATCACTGAGGACACTATGCTGCCATAAACAGAAACTTGTGAAGCCAGTCCACTGGGGGTGGAGCCTTCAACTCTGTAACTCTGGCATGTGCCCTGACTAGGAATCGAACCAGTAACCCCCTGGTTCTTGGGTCAATGCTCAACCACTGAGCAACACCAGCCAGGCTGTCCCTCTCTATTTTTTAAGATGCTATGTACATCTAAGTCACTCTATAATTTTAAATAATTTCACTTTCTGAGCATCTTTTCTATATAAGATTTTGGGAGAATATAAGGACCAAATGCGAGAAGTGTTGATGGGTATTATGAAAGTTCAGTTTCACTCTAAACACCGGAAATTGGGAATTTATATTTACTCTATAAACTCCATTCATGGAAGTTCTTGTCTTTTACGTGAATGGCTATGCCAAGGTCAACAGAAGTTATCTTTTTTAACTGAATCCTCAGTAAGGAAGGTGAACAAAAGTGTAATATGCTTCAACGAGAAATAGCTAGGCCTGAAGAATGAATGCGTCTCAAATATAATCTGAACCTAAGCAAATCAGACTTGCAATGTGGAAGGAGATGTCTTCAATGGTATTTACACTGTACACATGAAAGGATGTTTATTGCTAGCTGGGAATATCAGGGAAAATATTGAAAAATGTTCTGGCTCTACCTGGGTCTTAGGAATTGGTATCTGGCTTTCTTCCTAGAAAGCAGGAAGGATTTGGAAAACAGAAATGCTAAAAAAAGGATATTTCTATACAAATGACAGCAGCAAACAGTAATAAGAAAGGAGAGGGAAAGCCTGCAAAAGGGTAGATTGGGTAGGCTGGCACAAAGGGGCCCTGGTGAGGTGGAAAGATCAATAAAGATGGAAAAGTTATTAATGTAAAAATAAATAAAGGAAACCTTACTTAAAATTGAATTGGGAAGCCCTAAAGTGGGAATTCTCATGCACATATCATGAGTCTCAGCCCACATAACAAGCAGAAAGAAGATAGAATCATTTTGACAAGGACATTTGTTCACATTGAAATTCATCTCTTGCATGTAAAAAAAAGTTAGGATGGTCACCTTCTACCCCAGAAACAATGCACTAACCAGTTTGCAGCCAATGACATAACTGCTGTTCAGAACAACCTAGCTCCCCACCCCAATTTTCTCCAGAACCTAGTTGAAGCTAACCTTCCCTTTGTTTCTTCAGACTTGCCTATGGTTCACCATTTGGCCCAAATTATAATTCTCTGCTATTCCCAAATAAATTCATTTTGCTGCTGAAGCAACAGACTATTTTATTTTTGAGGCTGATATTACAGACTGGATCTTTGAGGACCCTGAATGTCTACTGAAGAGAGTTGATTTTATTGTGAAGGCGATGCATTTTCTGAATGAGAAGAATAACAATTAACCACCACACGCAAAATGCTGAGTTAGCAGCTATACTGAGCTCATCACACATTAGGTCACAGCAAAGTAGTTATTAATTTAGCATTGATAGAAACCTTGTGTTCTCCCCCTCAAAAAATAAACAAACCATAACTCATTGATATAGAGAGCAACAGAGAAATCAGAAAAACAAAGGGCATTAAGAAGGATATAATGTATGAAAATAAGGGGACAGATAAAACTTGAAGGGAAAAAAAAATGGCTGCTATCACTAGAAACACTCTCATCTACTTCTTCTCTGGAGCTGGTTGTTATGTGTAGAGAAGCCAACAAGAAGCCAATGATCTCCCAGCTCTGAGGACCATCTGAGATGCTCTCTGCAGCTTTGTGCCGCCATGTCACTCCGAGTGCTCACTTCCTCCCTCTGTAGTTCCCCATATCTCTTTAAAGGAAAACAAAACGACAAAAAATACCATTTTTGGCTAATAAGCTGTCTTTCAGTTGAGTCACCCTGTTGCCAAAAACACCCTCTTGCTCCTTTTGGAATTTTAATGTGATCTTTTTAAGTCTCTTTTTTGCTGGTAGAAGAGATAAGATTTCACAAGCTAATTGAATACACGCAGCAGAACTAAGTTACAGCCTTCCTTGTTGAAATTCTTGGAGCTGAAAATACTTTTCCTTTAGCTCCTCTGACAACATGAAGAAAAAGAGTCTTAGTCATTAACTGGAGCTACTAAAAGGAAGGGTAAGCCTAGAAAAAGAAATCAGTGCTCCCTCACTGGTTTTCTTAAATGATGAATTAATGTATTTTAAATTTGCTATACTATGGGCTCTTTAATGGAGTAGGGGCCAGAACCTAAAACATGTGAGTTACAACACTTGGCTTAGTCATTGATTTTTTGTTGTTGTTGTTAGATGTGTTTTTACCTCTAAATTACAGAGAGGTGAAAACAGGCTTAGTTAAGTGGGGGGAATGACCTCCTATTTCTTCTTACAATAATGAGAGATTTGGTTCAGAATCTGAAAAATAGCCTAAGACATTTTGGAGAGAGCTTTCACACAGATGCTGGAGCAATGACTTCCTGATCCTGTTTAAATATGTAGGGTTACGACTCAAGTGCTTATACAGTACAAACTTAAAAAGTGTGTGACTTGCCTCTCTGAGCCTGAAGATCAAGAACAACCTCCCCTTTGTTTACACAGATTCCCTCGTTTTAATTCAGCAGAGATAGAATGTGGACATAACTGGATTTATAGATTGCTACTTGACCAGCTCTTTTAATGATTGGAAGAAAATAGATAAATAGAAGCTTGAGTGACTGTAGCGAAGCTATAGCCACAAAAAATGGACTCTCAGATGGCTCCATAGTTTGTAAAACAGCCTTAATATGGACATTCCTTTTTAGAAACCAACCTCAGCATAGAACAGGATTATAGAATGCTTTTTACATTTCAAATGGATTCTCAAAAAAAAAAAAACAATAAATAAAAAAAAACCCTGGTGCTTATTGAACATCCACAAAGCAGGGGCTGCAAGCACGGATGCATTCATGCACATACTGTAAGGAAAAAAATGGGAAGTCCAAAAGTTTCCAAATGGAACTGCCAGGTTTCCAGTTGGTTGGCGTCAGGCTGACATTGAGCTTATTTTAGCAGCAGTGATTGAGAAATCATAGCAGAGAAACAAAATGGGAAATAAGAAAGTGAAAGACTGCAAAGAGGTGACAGGAAATAAAAAATTACCTCGTGCAAAAGCAAACTCTAATCACTGGAACCAAAGAATATAAAACTATCTTTTCCCTTAAATATAAATGAGGCCATCTGCCAAGATCCAGAGCTTGACTGACAGAGACATTTTTAAAGACTCAGAAAAAGAAATGTTTTCTTACTTAGTCTGTTTTATACAACAGTTTATACATATGGATTGGAAATAAGGTTACCCTAGGGGAGGGAAACTGAAACAATCTCTATATAATGGATGAGACCAGGTACCTAAGAGAGCAACTCAGGGATATTTTAAGAAAATACTTCTCAACTTTGATTGTGCATTTAAATCACCATGAAATTTGGCTAAACTACAGATTCAAAGTCACTGGGTCTGGGGTTGGGCTATGTTTCCATAGTTCCTATGAGCTCTATGGTGATCACAATTCTCAGGGCCCTACACTACACTATTAAAAACAAGCAGCAACAATTGAAGTGATTGGACTAGCCAGCCCTAAAAAGTTAATGCAATTATTGGATCTTACTGGCGATATCCTATCTAATACAAGAGTAATATGCAAGTTGATCATACCTCCACTACACCCACAAGCCACTCCCACCATCCGGTCAGGAGCGAGTACCCAAATTAAGCCAACCAAGATGGCTGCGGCCATGGAATGAACAAAAGCCATGGGTTTCCCTGGCAATGGAGGAAGCCAAGCTTCCTGCACACCCTAGCCAGCCCAGGCCTCCACTCAAGGCTACAAAGTTTCAATTATAAAAGATAAATAAATCCCAGATACTAGGGTCTCCACTTGGGTGGCCGAGGGGCGTGGCTGGCCTGCAAACCACCACAGGCCCAAAGCCCAGGCCACCCCACACTCCAAGGGAACCCCCACCCTGATCCAGGACACCCTTCAGGGCAAACCAGCTGTCCCCTAACTGTGCAGCAGGCTTCTATTCTATCTAATAAAAGAGTAATATCAAATTGACCATCACCCAAGCACACAAGATGGCTGCCCCCATGTGACCAAAGATGGTTGCCTCCATGTGGACACAAGATGGCCACCACAAGATGGCCAGCAGGGGAGGGCAGTTGGGAAGGACCAGGCTGGCAGAGGAAGGAAGTTGGGGGCAACCGAGCCTGCAGGGAAGGGCAGTTGTAGGGGACCCAGGCTTGCAGGAGAGAGAAGATGGGGGACCAGGCCTTTAGGGAATGAAAGTTAGATGTGACCAGGCCTGCAGGGGAGGGCAGTTAGGGGCAATCAGGCTGGCAGGGGAATGGTTAAGGGGTGATCAGGCTGGCAGGCATAGCAGTTAGGGGCAATCAGGAAGGCAGGCAGGAGAGCAGTTGGGAGCCAGCAGTCCTGGATTGTGAGAGGGATGTCTGACTGTCCATTTAGGCCCAATCGTACAGAGATCAGGACTAAATGGGCAGTCAGACATCCCTTGAGGGGTCCCAGATTGGAGAGGGTGCAGGCTGGGCTGAGGGACAACCATCCCCCGTCTACCCCCTTGTACAAATTTTATGCACTGGGCCTCTAGTGCAGTTCATGATGAGTAAAAGAAGAGTGAAAAGGAGGAAGATGACAATTATGATGATGATGACAGCAGGCATTTAACTGTGTGCTTATTTTGTGCTAGGTACTGTGCTTAGTGCTTTATACACAGGATATCAATCTTATAAGTTGATATTACTGACCCTGTATTACAGATGAGGAAGCTTAAGATCACAGTGCCAATAGGAGTTTGGGTGGGACTGAAATCCATGGCTGTCTGACTGCAAATCTATTCCAGCATGTGAAGAACTTTTCATTATAACTGTTATTTAAAGTAAACACTCTATAAATGGTAATTATATGTTTTTAATTTTTATACATGGTTTATATATAAGTTTATATTTGTGTCTTTTGTATATTTAGCTAACATGAGTCAGACTCCATGAACCTTATAAACTCTAATAATAGTTATTCCTTAAATTGGTAAAACTAAGGACAAAACTCCTAATGATGGCAAAACCACCCTACAGAGTCTAGCTGAACAGTGACTTTAAAAATCAACCCAGATAAGTAGACTATGTCTCAAACATTTCAACCAAAAAAATTATTTTCTCTGGTCTATAAGCCTTTCTTTGAAACTTTTTTATATAAATCTATCCATTTTGAGCTTGGAGGTGATATTCTCTCTATGAATACAATCTAAGCTTTCCCCTTCATTTTAATTTCATAATTGATAGGATAATAGTCCTATTTCAAATGCATGTGTGCAAATGAGTCTAATGAAAAATATGTACTGTCAATGGTTCTAAGACTTTAGTGGGTGTTGGAAATGGTCAAGCACAAACTAAAAATTAGCTAAGATATCATTTCATCAATGCCAATGCCCATGGCCTTTTATTATGCAATGTCTTTCAAGGATATTGTACACAAGACTACCCATTTGAAAATCAAAGGCTAGGATTGACCAAAGGTTTCTCCCAATTACACTACTACTTAAGACTCCATCCTAAGATAGCAGAGAGGATAAATGAAGAGTCAGTCATAAAAGGCTAAGCAGAGTGAAGATCCAGTTTTGAGTAAATGGAGCAGACTTTAGAGAAATCAATTGAGAATAAGATTCATTGTGGTTGGTATTTTTCCCTAGTCATCAAACCCAACACTGCAGTGACTTCAATCGAATCCTTGCACTGAGAAGGCAGGAGCATGCTCTGCCTGTTTATGGCCCAGCCCAGGAGCAGAGGTCAATGTTTTTCTATCATCCTTCAAATCAAGTGCATCTTTTTGACTTAGCATTTTCCCAGAAATCCTCTTCTCAAATGTCCATTTGTTCAGAGCATGGATATTGTGTTTATTTTGATTATATTTATTTAGAATGCACACTCTCATATTCTAGAGAAATAAGGTAATTTCCAGTAAAGTGCTTTGCCTTTACTTATGAAAAAAAAAAAACTTACATTGTCATGATCAGGATTGAGAAGGGCAGAGAGCTGCACATGAGACTGATTAATGGGGACCACAGAGTTCAAATGCTTTGACCTTTTCTAACTTGTGGGGATGATGGTGAAAAGACCCATGACTCCTACCACCATTACTCTTATGCCTTCTAACAGTGGGACACGAATGCACATTACTGATTATGGTCTGAATTAATAAAGAGCAGCTGTATCTAACTGACAAGATAATACCTGAACTGAAGTCATTGAGATCCATGGGTTATTTCCTGGTATTCTCTGGCATCTCTGTTCAATTCTACGTATTCCACTTCCCCCTTCTTATTCGTTTTATATCTACTTTCTTCCTTTTCAATATATTTGAGTATTTCATTGACGAAATTAGATCAGCCAGCATTCACATCCTAATGACATCAATATCAAATCATATGTACTCTTGGTAGATTCCACCAGAAATGACAAGGGAGAGATGTGAAAGCAATAAAACTGACCAGGACAGGCAGTCTGTAAGGGGGCACGTGTGCTTGTCAGTACAAATTTTTCAATTTGTTTTTAAGTCAATCTACTGGTACTGTCGATGAAGTACCAGAAACATTTTTGACCAGAATTTTCCTTTCCTCTGGAAGACCTCATATTTTAGTCTCTTAAAGACATGATGGTTGTTATCGCTGATGGCACATTCAATTTGTATGTGGTGATCTCAAAATCCCCCAACTGGGGCACATGTGGGAGGTATCAGATCAATACTTCTTACTTTGAGGTTCCTCTCTCTCTTTTTATCTCTCTTTCTCTCTCTCCCTCACTCTCTAAAAAGCAATAACCATATCCTCCGGTGAGGATAAAAAAATTAAGAGTAGATATTATTTTTACTAGAACAGAATTAGACTTTAAAATAATTTTACTTGGAGAAAAATAGCTTAGAATAATGCCATACATACTCATTCCGAATGAACCCTTTAGTCATTTTAAAAAGCACAGACCAAATATTTCAAAGACCTTAAATAAAGTATCCTGGCTGCTTCGCAATGTCAAGTAGAATTTTAGGCAGAATCCATATAAATTACAGATGTTTCAACAGATTTAAATTAAACTTCCAAAAGCTAAGGCATACCTTCACACACAGGAAAAACCTTTGAAATGTTTCAATAAATAACACTTCATTTCTAAAACATCTGTAACACTTCATTTCTAAAACAAGGATTGAAATTTTACAATAATCACAAATGTGTTTATCAAAGTTGGCTGTAAATAATATATTTAAAACTTAAGCTGTTGCTTAGGAGCCCCATAGACAAAAAAAAAAAAAAAAAAAAAAAAAAAAAAAAAAAAATCTGAGAGTGCTTCAGTCCCTTGTACAAAATGGCAGAGTATTTGCACAAAATCTATTCAGCCCTCCCAAATACTTTAAATCTTCTCTAGATTACTTGTAATATAAACATGATGTAAGTAGTTGTTTATGGAGTCATGACAAGGAAAAAAGTTTATACACATTCAGAACAGAGGCAGCCATCACAGGTCTAACTATATAGTGCATGTCAGCAACATTTTTTTAAAAAAATATTTTCAATCTTTTGTTAGTTGAATTCATGGATTTAGAACCCATGAATGTGGAGGGCTGACTGTATGTTATAACACTATGATCACACACTGGAAGGCCACAACCATAATGAACAAGAGTCTATGGCAGTATTTCAAAATAGTTAAATTCATCTTCAAAAGTCAAATCAATTTCAACTCTACTATCCAGAATACCAAGAGATGATCTCTTCTTTGGTTTCACATACCCTTTCAGTTATGGCTTATCAAATGACTACTGGTGCCCCTCCTTTCCCTGTCTCATTGTACCAGACCATACACTCTCTGAAAGCAGCAGTCATATCTCCTTTATTATTTAAGTCTCCAGAGTGATAGTTTTTAATTTACACTTTTCCATTTCTACTTCTGTCCCTACCCACGCCTAACCAAGTGGACATTAGAGATTGCCTCAGTCAGTAGAATATGGCAGAAGTCACATATGGGACTTCTGATACTAGGGCATAAAAAGCATTGTCTTGGTCTCTTAGATTGTTCCCTGAATAAGAGGTCTTCATGGAGAAAGAAGAAACATCCCCATACCTTAACCCAAAGCCAAGAGCAATGATTTGCCGCCAGTCAGCTACCTTGAAAATAGATCCTCCAACCTTAGTCTAGTCTTCAGATAACTGCTGGCCTAGCCAACTACTTGTTTCAATCTCATGACCTTTTCCACTGACCCTTTTACAAATTTCTAACCCAAAGAAAACCAAAAGAAAGAATACATTATTGTTTAAGCCACTAAATGTGGGGATAATTAGTTATGATGCAATGAATAATGAATATAGCAGCATAACTCTTTCAAAAAATAAAATGTAGGAATCCTTAATATACAAAATAAATTTATTGAACACTACTGAACAACATAAAGCATTTAGCAAAGTACTTGCAAATAGCATAGATTATGTTCTCTTTCCAAATATTAAAGTGCATTTCAAGAATGTTAGAAGTATTTCATTTTGTTGTCATTCAAGTAATGTACTTTCAGATAGAATCCTGGACTAAGGGGAAAAAATGCTCTTAGGGCTACTGCATGTCAGAGTAGAAATTACATAGTGAAATATATTCCTCATTAAAATTGTGCTGAAAAAAATATAAAAGGGAACAAAAAACCTAATGACCATGAGATATGACCATTAATACTATTTCTGGCCTAAAATAAAACATATAAGGCTTAATCTATTATTCTTGTCAATAGCAAGTTTCTGAAAGGTGGGGAAAGTGGTTTTTAATTCATGGAGTAGCTATAAAGGGTTTCACGGATAAAAATCAATATATTCCTTCAACCGAATGTCTGTCACTGACACTGAGCTGACAGGTGGAAGGGCTTTGCCGAAAGCTTTCTGAGAACAGCATACAGCTTATACTGTATATCGGTGGCTGCCCCATGCTTGTGTGTCTGAGTTATCATTGAGGAGAGGGTGCTATTTCCAACAGAAGATGAGGAGCTGAAATAGAAGTGCTTCCTTTCCTGGGAAGTCAAGCAGGGTGAGACCAATCGATAATGCTTCCTTGGCCCTGGACTTTGTAGTGGAATGCACTTTAACCCAAAGGGTTTAGATCCCTTTGACAATCTCCGGAAAAAGGCTGTTATAATCTAAAAAGTTGCTTGCCTATCTGTCATGACTGAAAGACCTCTATCTCATTCCACACATCCCCCACCTCTGCCATGTGTATATGGCTCCATTAAACTAAGCCCCATTTTAGTCAAGAAGATTAGTTCAATCCAGCAAATATTTATATAAGTTCCTGCCATTTCTGGCAGGACAATTATTACAATGGTCTCTTCCTTTAACAACTATTATAGAGTGCACCATATACTAGGAGCTATGGGCACCATGGTGAAGAAAAAAATTTGGAAAAATCTGACTTCTAAAAATTTGTTTCCTGTTAGAGGACAAAGACGTGCCCACAGAAACTTCCAATTACAATGCAATGGTGCAGTGATAGAGGGGTGCACGCCGGGCAATGGAAGTCCTGGAAATTGTTCTTCTCTCGGCCAGCCAGGGGTGGATGTTGTAAAGAGTGAAGAAAGGCTACCCAGGGGAGAAAGACAGCTAAACATGAATCTAAATTTTATAGAGAAACAGATGCACAACTCTTAGAAGTTGACGAGAGAATTGTAAATAGAGACAGATGATGAAACCCGAGTTAAGTTTTAAAGTAGGAAAGAAAAAAAAGTAGAGGTAGCAGTTCACCAGCAGAAGAAGCAAAGGAGAGGGGTGGGGGATGGAGAAGGCTTTGTTGGGTGAGAAAAAGAAAGCACAAAGGCATGAAAGTATAGAATATTGTAGTACAGAATATTCAGAAGCCCGTGAGGGGTATAGACCTGATAGCTTTAATGAATGTTTCATTCTGCTTACACATAGCTTTTCATGGACAGTCTTTGAGTACAAAAGCTGGTTTTCTATCTTGGACCTCATCGATTTTGCTTCCTGAGCATGGAAAGTATATACACTTGTTTGACCCAGAACAACCTTAAAAAAAGAAGGAGAGGGGGAGAAGGGAAAGAAGAAGAGGAGGAAGAAGAAACTGAGCAATGACTGCTGTAGCAGGATTTTCACTAACCATCCTGATTCACCTACATTTTCTTATTGGAACCCTTCCTTTTTCTCTATAATGATCTTTGCCTCCAACACAGTAGCAAAGCTTTAAAATAAAATTCTAGGAGTGTGCAGTGTGCAGCTTCTGCCTAATAAGCCAAATTTTATCATAGGAGGAAAACTATTATTGTTATAATGAACACAGGAATAAAAAATGTGCAGGTTTAGAAGGACCTTTCTAGATAAAGAAGAAGCATTAACATTAGCAGTGCTAGAGCTCGGGTTTTCCCCCACCCTTTTCTCTGCAGAAAGAATCTGCAGTTCTCTCACTGTGGAATCATGGACATCAAGAACATCCCATTCACAACAGGACTGTGAAGGTGGCGTTCACACTCCCAACTCCTACTACCCTTGGGAATGTTTGTAAAGACAACACCATTCAAAACTGACCAGCCATGCAGAAACTTGTTTGGCTCAGTGGATAGAGCGTCGGCCTGCAGACTCAAGGGTCCCAGGTTCGATTCTGGTCAAGAGCATGTACTTTGGTTGCAGGCACATACCCAGTAGGGGTGTGCGAGAGACAGCTGATCGAATTTTCTCTCTCATTGATGTTTCTGACTCTCTATCCCTCTCCCTTCCTCTCTGTAAAAAATCAATAAAATATGTGTTTTTTAAAAAAAAAAAAACCTGACCAACTACTTCAATAACACCCTAGTCACTATTTTCTTTATCTTGTAACTAATTGGATAACCTTTAAAAAATTTCAGGGCCAAGATTTATTTTTCCAACATCCACAGGACAATCTGTCTGGAAAGAAAATATTCTGAGGTCCGAAAGGCCTATCCAATAGGCTATGTGTTATCAGGCTGACCCGATCGTCACTCAACCCATTAGTTTCCTTTTCAAAAAGCGGGAAAAGCAAGGACAGAAGATCTCTGATTAATGTTTAAGCATCGATTTAATTTGTGTCTCCATGAAAAGAAGCACAATGTGAGAAAGAACTGCAGAATACAAAGGATGCTTCTCTTAACTAATAGAGTAATTCTGGATAAGTCCCCATACGTGCAATTAATTCTACCTCCTCTTCTGCAGAGTCTGATAAATCATCCTCTACAAATATTCACGGGATTAAGAAATACAAGGAGTCACTTCACATGTTCAGGGCGTCTTTAAAAAATGCAAACAAAGCTAAAAGATTGAAAGACTTTGAATGTTCGTATTATATTCCTGTAAATTACCAATGAGAATAATAATAACAATAATGAAAGGCCTTCCATGTGCCAGGCTCCATGCTAAGCACTAAATGAACTATTATTTTATTTCATGGATGCATAAATTTGGTGGTATAAAGACTCATTTATACATGAGAAAATTAAGGTGTCGGAAATTCATATGGCTAATAAGTGGGACAGGTGAGACTTCAAATTCATGTGTCTGGCTCTGAAAATTGTGTCCAGACAAATGGCAATGCTAAACATGCTCTTTCAACTCTCAGTGTCTGAGACTACATAGGACAGGTGGAAAGACCCTCCATCTGATTGCTGATATCTCTGATTGAAACAGACAACCCTTATGACTCACTCACCTCCCCACCAACCCAAAGATTTTCAGTTCATTTGGAACAAACTATGAGTTGACCCTTGCATTATACAACATAGGGCCAACTCCTTTAGGGTTTTACCTGTAAAGATCTGGAAACAGCAGCTTTGATCAGGCTTGCACATTGATCAGTAACTATCGGAAAGCAATGTGTGTGAGGTAAAAATAACACAACTTGAGGAATAAATTGGGAAAGAGCATGTTTCATAAACTCTTCCAATTTAAGAGTCTCTAGTGACTTCTACACTTGGTATATTCTAATCATTCACGTCATAAGTGATATTTTTGAATCTCAGATTAATGACAAGAGGCATGGGAACAGAACAGGAGGTATTTAACACCTCATCCAACTTATTAGAGGGGGAAACCCCCTCCCGTACCACCGATATTTGCCTAATGATTCCTGTATTCAGTGTTCTTTCATCATCCATGCTTGTGAATTAAAACATCAGTGCCTAATGGCCTTGTAATTAAGTCAATCCATCTTGGGGAGAATATATGGGGAACTGGTGGAGGCCATGTGAGTCTGACTGGCTGGGTTCATATCACTGCTCTGGCTCCGCTACAGAACCCTGGCCTGCTTCTGCACCTCCATAATGTCCATGCCAAGAGCACCTGAGAGGATTAAATCAAATAATGAACTCAGCACAGTGGCTGGCACAGCAGTTCTCAAAATGATTTGTGATTAATATATGATTCCAAGGTTGCATAACTTCCTCTTCTTAGCTCCATGATATCTATGTCCCTTTATAATTTTCAATGGCAAGTTCATTTAGGGCAGGAGTCATGCATTCTAAATCTCTGATATTATCTATTCAATTTAGTGGATTTTTGCATTTCCTAGTTACACCACTGAGAGTCCCCAAAAAGAATGCACATATCCAGCTTAAACACACACACACACACACAATCAACTTGAAATAGGTAATGTCATGTTTTCTGTTTAAAACACTAAAATTTCTTATAGAGGATTTTAGAAAATACAATTTGTATCTTTGCAAATAACCTGTGTTCTCAACTCTCCTCTTGACAACAGGACAGTGAACATATATTTCATATATTTCAAAAACAAAGCTGCCGAAACTGGTTTGGCTCACTGGATAGAGCATCGGCCCGCAGACTGAAAGGTCCCAGGTTAGATTCCAGTCAAGGGCATGTACCTTGGTTGTGGGCATATCCCCAGTGGGGGGGTGTACAGGAAGCAGCTGATCGATGTTTCTCTCTCATCGATGTTGCTAACTCTCTATCCTTCTCCCCCCCTCTCTATAAAATATCAATAATATATATATATATATATATATATATATTTTTTTTTTTTTTTTTTTAAAAAGCTGTATAGCCTTTCACACAAATGCACAAACACACATCCGGGACTAGGAGAGAAAGCATCAGTAGCAGGTGTAAGATATGCTACTCAGGCAGATTATTTCACTCCAATGAGTATGGGACCCTCATAAACAGAGGGCAGGTACTACAGGGCTTACCTCAGCCCTAGTGGATGGCTAAAATAATCCTTGTGAAGTACTGAGCACCAGGCTTGGTTTATGATGAGATTAATGAACATCATCTCACTGTGGGGTCAAGTATAATGGTGCCAAGTGAGCTGTTTTATATTCGCCTGGCTCTGGATTTCACCTGCTCCCAGTGAATAGATTTTTCATCAGCCCTACATCGTACCATACAGGGGAAGAAAAGAAGAAGGAGCCTAGAAAATCCTACATTAATCAGGGGAATTCAAATGTTGTGGCAGACCAGTCATCCTGAACGATGGGTGCAGTGCATTTCACTCGGCGTTTCATACTGATGGCACCTGTCAAAATAAGCAGCAATGCTGCAGGTAAGTGCAGGAGACCCCCATTAGAACAAGAAATGAGACCAAGATCAGGTTCTCACCAGCCATCCCAGGGGACTCACTGCACATCAATACTTATGGGTCAAGAGGAGAAGCGTCACCTTTAAGCAGAAAGATTATCTGGTTAAAAAATAAAAAGGAAGCTTTATTTCTTCAGTGAATAAAGATCATTATATGAGGTCTCAAATAGGTGTGTTTTATGGATTTTGGGCAGGATTCATTTTATTAAAATATATATTTTATGGATTTAAGAGAGAAAGGGGAGAGAGAGAAATATCAACAGTGAGAGAGAATCATGGAATGGCTGCCCACTGCACACCCCTACTGGGAAATGAGCACACAACTCGGGCATTTATCCTGCGAACCCTGACCTTCTGGTTCATAGGTTGACACTCAACCACTGAGGCACACCAGCCAGGGGGCAGGCGGCAGGATTCATTCTTGATTAAAAAAGAGTAACAGTAAAATTTCAAGGCACTTACCTGGAAGTATTGATTACAAACAGGTTGCCTTAAAATATATGAACAACATGTAAACCCTTTTAAAAGTCAACTTTCCTATTTGGAGTCTGTACATTTAATTTATTGCACATCCTAATATGCTTTTCCACATATGTACAGGTGGAAAAGCATATTAGGATGTACAGAGGAGAGGATTACTTCTCATGTAGGCATAAGGCAGCCAAGTATGTGGGAAAGGCAGGGTTAGAGTGAACTTGCTATGTAGTCCTTGATATAAAATGTATTGTATAAAATTTTTCATTCTAATGCTATATATATGTCAATTTTAATTAATATTTAGAATGATTTTCTCTAAAATTATTTGTTTTTCTCACAAAAATTTATGAATTTGATGTTCTAGTCAGATTTTGGCCAAATTTGGCCATTGGATCTACACCACTGAGAAGCCCTGGAGAGAATGTGTGTACACTATTTGAGAAGTACAGTTTAAACAATTATGAAGTATTTTGTTCATCTTAACAAATATTTCCATTTTAGACCCAGATACATGGTAAACAAGTTCAAAATTATAAAGGGACATAGATACCATGGAGCTAAGGAGAGGGAGTTATGCAACCTTGGAATCATATAATAAAGTTCATAAAAGGAATACAAAAGCTTCTTTGAAAATCAGTGACGGATGATCACATTTTCACTAAAACTGGCATATCAGTTTTTCTCCAAGAGGAGTACCATCTGGCTGGATGCGATTATTGTATGTATCAGTCATTGTCTTACTGTCATTCATAAGGTCAAGTTTCCTAAAAGTATCAAGTCTCAGCATCCCTTCCTGTTAGAGAGAACATCACAGATTGCCCACGGCTCCCTAATACCTTCCTTCCACTCAGCTTCTCCACTGTTAAAATAACCCTAATTTTACTCAGATGTTCACTCTTCTTCAGCATTATTGAAGGTGACATTCCGGGCCCCAATTCAAAGGTGACACTGATGAGTCACAGGTAATCAGTGCGTTGGCATCAGTGTGGTGACATGTATTAACCCTGGGTTAGGCACCTGTCGCATGTTGTCTTGGTGGTGGGGAAAAGCTGCTCTTCAGGCCTCTCTCCTGAACAGGGAAGCATGTGGCCTCAGCAGTCATTAGCACTCATCTTGAGGCCATAAGGATAGTGAGGCTGCACTAACCAGTTTGGCTCAGTGGATAGAGCATTGGCTTTAGGACTTAAGGATCGCAGGTTCGATTCCAGTCAAGGGCATGTATCTTGGTTGCAGGCACATCCCCAGTGGGAGGTGTGCAGGAGGCAGCTGATGGATGTTTCTCTCTCATCAATGTTTCTAACTCTCTATCCCTCTCCCTTCCTCTCTGTAAAAAATCAATTTAAAAATACATATAAAGGAATAGTGAGGCTGAGGAAGCTGCCAATGCCTAGAGAGGCAGAGTGATAGAATCTGGGCCTTTGGCAACATCATTGAATGGATGGATGTACCAAGCTTTGAAACCCACTGTGTCTGCAAAATAAATTTTGTTCTTGAATAACAAGATTTGAGTGAGGAAGTTGGTCTAGAACGTTTCAGTCAAAAGGATTCCCCTTGTTTCACTGGAGAGAGATTGCACAAGACTTACAAGATCTTCATTTTTAAAAAATTGATTTTAGAGAGAGGAAGGGAGTGAGGGGAGAGAGAGAGAGATGTGCTAGAAACATGGATGGGCCTCCTGTACTCACCCTGGCCAGGGATGAGCCCACACCCCTGGGATGTGCCCTGACCAGAAATCAAACCTGCAACCTTTCAGTGCACAAGACAAGACTCCAACAAATTGAGACACCACCAGCCAGAGCAGGTCTGAATTTATTTAAGAGACCCCCCCACACATGTAGGGTTGGAAGTTTGGATGTGGTGAGGTAGTATATGGTACTTCCAATGCTCCAAACTGCCATTTCATTATAATTGAAAAGTATCATCTAAAATCAACTATGCTCTGCAGATGTGAAGTTACATTCAGGCAAAAAATATAATTTTGATATCTAGAAAAGTGACCACGTTTTAGTATTATTTCTTCATAACAAGCAAAGGCATTAGGTGTAACATCTTCTGCCTTTGACTGGGTAATCTAAATATGTATATGTGGCCCTCAAATTAATAATTATGCTATAAAATTCATGTAAAACCTTTGTTTGATTTCATTTGAATTGCTGCGTTCTTACAAAATTTTATGTAAGAATATTTAGTTAGCAGTTCACATACAATCTTAATCTATTTAAAGAAGTACGGAAAAAAACAATTCCTTGTAAATATCATTAGAATGTTGGAAGCATTAAACTACTTAAACATGTAACAATTACTTTGTTCCGAAAATACACACATTCATCATCAAATAAAACACAAGCACAAGACCACTTTAAAACTGAACAGCATAAATATATGCTGTTACTTTAAAAGGCTCTGGCCTGCTCTTGTA
Source organism: Pipistrellus hanaki (assembly GCF_964339955.1). Taxonomy (NCBI): domain Eukaryota; kingdom Metazoa; phylum Chordata; class Mammalia; order Chiroptera; family Vespertilionidae; genus Pipistrellus; species Pipistrellus hanaki. Next base: position 29,148,162 of record NC_140516.1, read on the forward strand.
TTCTGAACCAAATTTTATGCTGATCGAAAATCTGAAATAAATTACTAGAGAACAGAATTCCACAATGATCACCAACTAATGTGTTAGTATTTAGCTTCCCGTTACTGGATTCAATTTCAACCAAACATAAAGCTTGCATTAAAGTAACAACTATTGGAAACATTAAACACAGAGCACGTGAACTGTGATGAAATGATCAAGTAGCAGTTTATTACACCCACCGGACTCCCATAGAACAAGGGAAGTTAAACAGGGCAGAGAAGTAAGAGCCTTAATATTATCTAACACACTAACGTAATCTCTACCCATGATAAAGGAAACATCAGTAACTCTCCTGATGAAATCAAGGGCAAGAACTCATAGTTGATCATCCATCAGGCTTCCAAAGCATCTTGTAGCATGGCCTTGATCATAATGAACTGTAATTGATTACTTGCCTGTTGTTTTCATTGGGTTAACTCCTTAAAATGAAGAAGTGTCTTTTATCTTTGTATTTATGTGTAGAGTGATATGTCTGGCACAAAGTACATGCTCAATAAATGAATGAAAAATGAGTAAATAAAAATTCAGGATTGTACAGAATCACTAAAGCTGTTGTCCATGGTAAGCCTATTTATCGTCCTTCCCTGCTTTATATGATTTGTACTTTCCAAATGAGATTACCTCTGGGATTTTCAATCAGGCTTCCAGGAGCTCATGAGTAACCACAAGGGTGATTATAGTCTGCTCAATACGTCAAAAAATCTTTCAGAAGCTACATACACACTCTCAACTAAGTATCCCATTGCTGACTACATATCCTGTAGCTTTGCTTTAGGCTGTGATTGAATCAATGGAGCATAGTAAAATCAACCCATGCTGCCCAGAAGTCCTGATTGATAGTTACATACATCGGCAATTTTCAACCTTTTTCATCTCATGGCAAACATAAACTAACATACCAACAATATATTTTTATCAACATGATAAAAAATAGGTATAATTTTGATTTGATTTACCAAAAAAAAATAGTAATTGCCTACCCTTTTTTCTCTGAAGTGACTTTAAAAAAAAATCAAGTGCCTATGCATGTATACAAGGATTTCTGGTAATCAATTAGATGCAACCTTATTATGAGATGTAACCAATAAAAGAAATTTTATTATCCGATATATATATATATATATATATATATATATATATATATATATATATATACACACACACACACACACACACACAGGGCATTTACACACTGGGTGCCTATTGTTTTGTTGGCTGTTTTAATCATACTTTTTATTTGACAATCTAAGTGGAAGAGGTCAGTTCCTGGGACTAAATAGTTATGTATTGAATGTTTTAAACATTCCTGTGGCACATGGGTTAAAAATCCCTGCCATATATTATTAATTCAAAATGGACAACAAATGAGTCATTTCTTAGTTAATACAGTTTTGTAAGCAATAATATTTTAATACATGGGATCCATGTAGTGGGAGAAGATAATAAAAAGAGTCTGTAGTGATAAAGAGACTTGAAAGCATTGGCTTATTATTCAAGTCAGCAAGGAGTTTGCCAATAGGTATGAAACAATGCATAAAATAGAATAACTTAGTACCCCTTTTATTTGAAAACTTTATATTCTATGATTTCATATATTATATTTTAAAGTTTTCTGTCTTAGATCCCATACCCATGTTGTTGCTCTCTGGTTATATCCCACCCAACACTGCTAATTATTACTGTTTTTGAAGACACCAAGAGGAAGCCTTGGAGAGGTAGACGAATGAGTGCATCTATTTGTCTGTAACAAACTATTAAATAAAGTCTTGTTATCTGTATGGGTATACACATTTACAAGCAAACTGAGAAAAAAAATCCCAGTGTTTTCATTGTGCGTAAATTTTGTAGACCAATTAGCATGAAATGCAATTTGCACTAATTTATTGGGGACAAAGGGAGCATGAAATTATCTTTACTTGTTAATTTATCATTTTATAGTAAATTGCTCATATTGAGTATTTTTCCCAGTGGTAATAATACCCCCTTCTCATAGGGAGACAATATAGACAATAACATCATGCACTTTCTCTTTAAAGTACCATTTTATATTGCATTTCAAAAATAGTTAAAAAAAATGAGGACAGCTTGTACCCACATTACTCATTAGATCTCTCTCTCTTTCTAGTATGACATCATCTCTGTAGTCGTCTTGTAAATTACCATTCATTTGCTTCTGACCTCAAATGACTGTGCTAGACTCATTACCTAGGCAGAGCAATTGAGATTTGGAGAGATTTATGTTGCACCTGAGTTTCCTAACATTCAAACCCTGAGTGGATCCACGGGGTAAAAATGTTCCGAATGAAGAACAATAACTTGAACACATATAAATTTATTGCCTGCAAACATTATCTAGACTTCTCCTTTTAGTACTCCCACCCCCCAAAAAAGTCTCCACCAGTTGATTCCTGTTGTGTTGCAAGATATTGTGGAAGGAACACTCAGCTACCCATGAGGAGTACTTTACTGGTAATGAAAGACTTGGGCTGCAATTTAGCTCCATTGTACCTGGAAAAAGGCAGACACAACCCTGCTTTTTTTATTTAACAAACAAAACATAACTTTATTTATCAAGGCCAACCTTATACTACGGTGCTAGGAAGAAGTAGCATATATTCCCTACATAGATTTTTATCAAGCTTTTATAGGCCTGGTGCAAGAATTCATGCATGGGTGGGGTTTCTTGGCCTGGTTGTCATTGACGTTTCTGGCTCTCTATCTCTCTCCCTTCCTCTCTGTAAAAATCAATAAAATATATTTTTAAAAAAAGAAATATCAATGATGAGAGAGAATCATTGATTGGCTGCCTCCTGCATGCTCTACACTGGGGATCAAGCCTGCAATCTGGGCATGTGCCCTGACTGGGAATCAAAGAGTGACCTCCTGGTTCATAGGTTGATGCTCAACCCCTGAGCCATGCTGGCTGGGCATTATTGTCCATTTTTCAGCAAATGTGAAGGTAAGATATCTATTGAACTAAGTATTATATGTTACTAAATATTATTTTTATGCCAAATAATTAAATAAAATTAAAATGGTAGAAAATGCTATCACCCTGCTTTTAACTTAGGTTACTGACTTCATATACACAGCAGGCAGGCAAAATTGCAGAATGCCTGCTGTTCTCAGAGCCCCATTCTAGCAGCAATAACCACGTACAAGTTGACATGACAGGTGAAAGGTCATTGGAAGAGCATCTAATCCAGCAGTAGCCTACCTGTAGGCCAACTAGCAAGGACAACAAGTTATATGAGAAAGAGAATTCCTTCCACCAGAGCTTGAACTTGAGATCAGAGAATCAAGTTAGGAGATAGTGGGGACAGAAGGGGGAAAAAGATACACAAGAAAGAGCACAGGCACACATGAGTAACTGACTCACGTTGCTGAAAGATTCTGATGCTGAGAAAATAGGGAGGTAAATGGAGCTCATGCTGCTGCGAATTTGGGGCAAATGTGAAAGCAGCATATAGCTCGCTCTCTTGAAGTCCAACAGCATGGCGGTTTCTCTTTTTCCCATGAAACCCAGGTTAACCATGGTCCCTAGATTCTGATGCACTATGGAGTGGTCGGCAAACTGAGGCTTAAGAGCCACATGAGGCTCTTTGGCCCCTTGAGTGTGGCTCTTCCACAAAATACCACGGCCTGGACAAGTCTGTTTTGAAGAAGTGGCATTAGAAGAAGTTTAAGTTTTAAAAATTTGTCTTTCAAAAGAAATTTCAACCATTGTACTGTTGATATTTGGCTCTGCTGACTAATGAGTTTGCCTACCACTGCACTAAGGTCATAGGGTCATGTTTATTATATTTTTTTATTTCTATCCAACATTATTTCTCATAGAACACCTCCCAACATTTAATAAAAGGACTTAATGTTGCTATCACCCAAAGGAATCTTATGGGGATGAATACCCATCAAATAAATTTTGAACACTTTATGGTAGATAAAGCTGTCTTGCTTTAGGACAAGAAGGGATATGTAAAATTGCTTTTTTCTTTTTTGTTTTCTTTTTTGGGTCATACAAGGCTATTTTGATTCTCTGACTTCATTACCTTTTATATTATCTGAGACATTTACTAGTTTATTGTATAAGAGAAATAAAATCTATTTTTGGAGATAGCCGAGTACAAAAGTGACTAGGATAAAAAATTAGGTCTGCATATGTCACAGTAAAATTTAAATAGAACACAAAAAATCAAATCAAATGAGGACTTTGATAATAGGTTTAGGAATCAGCCCAGAAAATTCAGAATTTACAAACAAACAAGTTCCCGATCCTTGCCCTAATGTTTTATTTCACTTAAAGATGTTTCTAAAAGTGGTACTTTTGTGTTTCTTAGAAAGTTTGGTCATCTCTCGTCCTTTCTTTGGTATCTCCCTGTCTGAAGACGTGAAAAGAATTGAACTATTTTTCAAAATCTCTTAAAGCCTTTCTCTGTAGGATTGTTTTTCTAATCCTAAAGTGAGAAGCCCTTGGAAAGTAGGTTGGACACACCAAGTGGTCGGCAAACTCACTAGTCAACAGAGCAGTTTGCTGACCGCTGCCCTATGGTACACACCCATAAAGACTAACCCCGTCCCCGTTTTCTATTGCCTACACATCGCCATCAGCATCTCTTGTCTTATTGCAGGATGAGATCTGATGTTCACACCAGGCTGAGATTTAAGATTAAAACAGTAAGACCCTCTAAACTACAAATGTTACTCACACCCCTGCCCTCTCTCTGGTATCTAATATTCTGCCATTTGAACTCTCTCATTCCTTTAAGTCATTGTACACTGTTTCTGATAGAATATCAAGTGCCAGGAGCAGGAATACAATGGATTAAATCCTTGGGGTTATAACACAATACCAAGTGAGTTGTAGACACCCTTGATCTGGTGTGAGGTTTGAGATACTGTTTAGAGAAGGCAAGACAAGGTGGAGAGGACCCTGAGGTGTCTGTCAGATGTAAGCAGGAGCCCCATGTGGAGGCGAGAAAAGGATATGAAAATAAAGCAAGCTTTACCTCTGTCTGCTCTGCCTGTGTCCCACACAGGATGAGAAAAATAACTTTCTGTTGCTTTTACAATATTAGATCTCAAAAGAATAACCTCGCTTCCTCTTTCTAATGCAATACAATGAAGACAGACATTTAAGAAAATACTCATTGAAACATGTAGCTGCCCCCCCCCTTTTTTTTTAAACCAAATGATATCTATACTGTATAAAATCCTTTGAAATATCTCTCTCTTAGTTAGCTTTTTCTAACTGCTTTTACTCACTTAATTGACTTCAAGGCAACTTAAACATTGGACGATGTATTTGAGACAACGCACTGTGATTGTAAAATATAAGTACTTTATGGAAATTTGGTTTTCCACCAAATTCATGGAACAGAGAGAGATTCTTTGGATGAATGGATATTTTGAATTAGCTAATGGAAAAAAGGTCCTGAGGTGATTTTTTTTAAAAAATCACCAACCTACGTGCAGGTCTTTGTGAGATATAGAGTCAATTATGGGAAAATTTGGTTTTCAACATTTTTAACATGAATAAGATATTACCCCCACCACCCCATCAGACTGTCTTATTCACCACTTTTTGGGCATTTTTTAAATGTGACCTCAGACTCTCACCATGGTTTTCTATTGACTATAATAGCATTGAATTTTTTTCAAAGGAAATTCTTTAGCTACTTTTCCAAACATGTCAATGCATAAAGTTAGGTTTTATCTGAAGTTAGATAGCTTTAATGAAAAGATAAGATATGTATTGGTTTGTCTCAAAAGTGATTGGTTTAAGCAATTTCTTTTTCTAGTAGAGTGTTATGGCTGGCTCATGACCTGAAAGAGACTTGAAAATTCAAATTTAAATGGCTTTGAGTCTTTGCATATTCATGTATGTTTATTTAAAATGCATTATTATGCTATCAAGTAATTTGCAATGAAATAAACATTTGGAAATTTGTAGACATGCAAACTGAATGAAAATACAATCTTATCATAGATTGAACCGAGAAAAGGGAGATGATTTTAAAGATTAAGTGATTAGAATGTGTTTAATAGTCAAAAGGCTGCTCCTCAGTTAAGTGCAATAAATTCTCAGAAAACTTCTTAAAACACATGGTTGAGAGTTATAAACATGTAAGAGTAGTTCAAGCTCTCAGTAGAGAATATGAGAAAGGGGTAAGTTTCTTTCCTTAGAATTTCTTATATAAAAATGACTGGAAATAGCAAAATGAAGACTAATATTAAAGCTAAGGCTAAGTCAATGGGTAGTTTTCCTAAGATTGGCCTACAAAATTGGGATAAAGTGAGCTCTGCTAACAGAGGCTTTTATCCCCTTTGAAAGTAAGTAAAGCATTTCCACATACTGCTGATGTAAGTTTAAGTTGGTATAACCTCTTTGTCAGATAAAAGCCTTAAAAATGTGATAACTTCTTGACTCAGCAAGACTTCTAGTAATTTATACTCACAGATGACAAAAAAATCACACAGCAAGAATATTATTCACAACTTTTTAAACTAATAAAAAACTAGAAAAATATTCCAAATGTTCAACAATACGATATTAAACCATGGTGCATTCATCACAGGTACTTCTATATAGCCCTTAGAATGATGATTCAGAATATTCAATTACATGGGAAGAAATTATATACTGTAGATGAAGAAGAAATCATCTTATAAAGCCATACATGCTATATGGTCCTATTACATGGAAATGAGCATAGACACAAATATACATATAAATATAGAAAAAAGGTTGAAAGGGTGTACACCAAAATGTTTACAGCGGCCGTCCATAGGTAGTAGTGTCTCATGAGATTTTTATTTATTTTTCCTTCTATTTTCTGAATTTTGTACAATGAGTGTTAATGCTTTTCTAATAAAACTTTGAATTACTTAATAAATATAAAAAAGTCAGAAAAAAGCTGGAGAATTGCAAAATATGCTGCAAATTACTGCTTTCTCCAATAAACTTTTTTTTTTAGATGAACTAAGCTTTATTTATCTTTCCTTTCTCTGTAACATATAAGCACTTTCACACTTTCTGATGGACCCTTCTGGAGGACAATCTGAAAATAGGCAGCTCTCCTGGTATAGACTGTGGACTACATGATGTCTCAAAACCATGAGTCCAACTTATATTTGGCCACTCATAGCAAGTACTTCATGTACTCAATTCACTCATGCTTTTTGAGAGTGAAGGATGACAAATAAATGGGATATTTTCCCATTAATTTCTAGAGAGAGGGAAAGGCAGAGAGAAATATGGGTTGGTTGCCTCCTGCAGAAGCCCTGACTAGGGCCCAGGCTGGGGAGGAACCTGCAATCCGGAATCTGGGGCAAATTATATTTCTTATATATTTCAAGATTAAGGCTTCTAGATGGGTTTTAATATATATATATATATATATATATATATATATATTGATTTCAGAGAGAAAGGGGAAGAGAGAGAGAGAGAAACATCAACGATGAGAGAGAGTCATTATTGACTGGCTATCTCCTGCATGCACCACACTGGAGATCAAGCCTGCACCCTGGATGTTCCCTGGACTAGAACTAAACCTGAGACGCTTCAGTTCATAAGCTGACGTTCTATCCACTAAACCAAACCTGGGCTGGAGGTTTTATATAGAAACTGGAATTTAAATATTAAACTGTGTGAAAGTTTAAGGCTTCTTATAGGAACTACATCCCCCTAATTCAGTGAATAGAATCATGTGCCAAAGAAACAGATATATATTACTCAGGACTTTCAAAACATGGCCTATTGGAGAAAGATAAATATTACATGATCTCACTCATTTGTGAACTATAATAACAACATAAACTGATGAACAAAAATAGATTCAGAGAGAGAGAGAAGCATCGAACAGACCGCCAAACTTCAGAGGGAAGGCAGGTTTGGTGGAGGGTGGGAGTAGTTTAAGAGGTCAACCAAAGGACTTGTATGCATGCATATAAGCATAATCAATGGATACAGACACTAGGGCGGGGTGAGGACATGTGCAGGGGGTGGCCAGGGAGAGGTCAATGGGGGAAAAGGATATATATCTATAATACTTTAAGCAATAAAGAATTTTTTAAAAAGATGTAATACTTTAAGCAATAAAGAATTTTTTAAAAAGAAAAGAAATAGATACAGAATTTTAAAAAGGAAAAACAAAAACAAAACAAAACATGGCCTATTATTACGATATAAAGCTGGTCATTTCTCAAGGCAATCATATTCCATTTTTTTAAAAAAAAATTCCAATTATTCTCCAGGACAAACTTAGCATTATCCTAGATATCCTTTGCGCAAATCATTTTACAAAAGAGGAGCAGAAACCAAATTCTGTACTCTGTGAAATATTTCAACCTCAGGTCATATTTCTGAGTGTACATCCTAATTGAATCGTAGCAGCACTAATTAGGTATCCTGAAAATCTCCGAGGTGTGTCTGAACCGACAAAGTTGGGTGGAAGGTAATGACAACTTCTTACAATTAGGAAGATTCTGCACTACTCAATTACCTTGAGTGGCAATACTTTATGTAAGGATCTCATCATACATAACCCAAGCAGGTGCTGCCAGGGGAGGATGTGGGCGCTGGCTGATGACCCCTGATCCCTAGCTCATAGACATCTGTGACTTGTATCCATTTCCTATCAAACTCTGCCTTGGTGTGACTAAGTACTGTTCTAGAAACCCTGCGGGATTGCATTGCATTGCATTGCATATAAGCTTAACCATTTGTTTTGGCTAAATCTGGACAACCAATGCCCCAGAGTTTCCTTCTATTCTTCTCCATCCTCAACACCACCTTGCTTTTTGCCCACAAAGTGCAAAAGATTATACGTTTGTTTGCTTTATGATGTTGGAAGCAAATGTTGTCTTTATCAGGAGAATGACAAGTTAAGCTTCTGTGTCAGTATGGCTACACTGGCAGTAGCTGCAGAAAACACTATGTGGGATTTTGAGGTTGAGGGCTTAGTGAAAATGGAGGCCAACGTCACTTAGCAGTGTGTGCCCAGGCAGCCTGAGGAGTTTCCTCTTTGTCCAACTGCAAAACAGCCAGCTCTGGTTCTGCATCAGAATTTAATATAATTTGGCCACAAACTTTTAATTTGATTGCACAGTAATTTCTCTCTGATTGGATTTTAATATTCTAACAATATTCCTTTCCACTTTATTTTAAATATATCTCTTCTACATTATGGATTAAATATGGGGAAATCTAACCACCATTTACAGCATCATTTCAGTGGAAAATGCATTTGAAATTTCAAGTAACTGACTTAAAAAAAAAAATAAAAAGGAATCTAATCCATAAACAAAGGACTGCACCCACTCTTTTTTATAACCAGCCATAGTTCTAGGCAAAAACTACCCTCTCAATTATGTTGGAGAACATTGAATTAAGTCGAACTTGGATGTTCCTTTAAAAAAAAGAAAAAAAAAAAAAAAAAAAAAAGGCGTCTTAGCTGATTTGGCTCAATGGATAGAGCATGGGCCTGTGGACTGAAGGGCCCCAGGTTCAATTCTGGCCAAGGGCACATGCCTGGGTTGTGGGATTGCTGCCTCCTGCATGCCCAGTTGGGGGCATGCAGGAGGCAGCAATCAATGATTCTCTCTCATCATTGATGTTTCTATCTCTCTCCCACTCTCTTCCTCTCTAAAATCAATAATATATATATGTATTTTAAAAGGTGATATTTCTATAGTTCTAAGGATGTTTATTTATTCAAATTTTGTTATTCCAATTACAAGCAGTATCAGATCAAATCCTGACTTTTAGACAGTACCCAAGAGTTTATTCTGTACCTAAAAGCCACTCTAAAATCTATTTTTTAAAATACATTTTATTGATTTTTTACAGAGAGGGAGAGGGATAGAGAGCCAGAAACATCAATGAGAGGGAAACATCAGATCAGCGGCCTCTTGTATACCCCCCACTGGGGATGTGCCTGCAACCAAGGCACATGTCCCTGACCAGAATCAAACCCGGAACCCTTCAGTCTGCAGGCCGATGCTCTATCCACTGAGCCAAACTGGTTTTGGCGTGAAATCTAGTTTTAATGTACTGGCTTGGTTTTCCTTTTAGTGACATACTAGGCCATACGTATCAACATCTATCATGAAAGCACCCAAAACCAAAAGACTATTTTTCAAGGTTAATATTACAAGGTTAAACAGCAACTTTTCAATTCATGTCAAACTAGGGACTCTGCAATCTGTGTGTAAATATTTCAATTTTAATAATTCACCTGCATGTTGTATAAAAATTGCTTTTGTTAAGAAAATTTTCTCAAATCATAGCAGCCCTAGTTCCTATTCCTATTACCATGATTTAGTAAGGTATAATCTTAGATATTGGGGGAGAAAAAAAATAATGCTTAGAGTTCTAAAAATTGTGAGATTCTTACCTCAGCGAGATTTTTTTGTTTTTTTGTTTGTTTGTTTGTTTTGTTTTGTTTTGGTGCCAAATGTAGTTTGTTAGATAGAGAAGTGATCAGATTTTATGTGGTGTACACTAGTAGAGGTTTAGTTGTTTGTTGTTGTTGTTTTTTTAAGGGCACAAGAGATAAGGAAATTAAGTCAAATTTTTGTCACAAGAGGTGGATGATTCATCTTCTAATAGATTATAAAAACACTATTCTTAACACACATGTGTGTACTGTGCACTTCCAAAGGCAGCTGCTACTCTAGAAACAAGAGAAAGGGGACTGATTTCCATTCTCTGACAGCGCTCTCCATTTTCAGTTCTTGGTTCTTTCTCAGGAAAGCAGAGGAGAGTCCAAAAAAGTGTTCCTGCTTCTGTGTTGGAGGTTTGGACACTTTACAAAGCGCCTTTGGGCAGAAAGGATCTTAAGAAACTGTCCAGTTCAAAGCTACTTAATGAGGCTCATAACTATCAAGAAAGGCATTCACTAGAGATTTGTTAGAACTTAGGTTCTTGGGTCCATCTCAGATCTACTGAAACAGAAATCAGAAATGATGGAGGTGAGGCCAAGAATGTGTTCTGCTTCTATAACCTTGAAGCCCAATAAAATCTGAGAACTACTGTGTACTCCCTAACCTTCCCTCCTGCTTTTATGAGAAGTTTCCCATGAATTCCAAATGCTCTCCCAGGGTAGCCAGTTTAAATTTGTAAGCCCAGATCAGACTGACTTGTTGTTCTGCAGAGATTATGGGAATAATTTCTGTAATGTCTCTGAATGAAAAATAATATAATGACAGTATACGGATATGTGATACTTATTTTAAAAAGTTGTTATTTTTAATTTTTATTCATTCAATGTCTATTATAGCAACAGAAATGATTCAGCAATTGAGAAAAATAACAGATAAAAATAACTTTTTGGTAAAGAGAGCTATTTGGAATTTCCCCAGGGATTTTGGTTAAAAATGTTGAAGAAAATGTTTTCATACAGATATCTAAGAATTACATAAAATTTTTGACAGCTTGAATAAATAGCTGAGTATTTTGATAAATAATATTTTAGAAACACTGAAAAAAATCAGTTTTATTCTTAGATTCCAAGGCCTGGGAAATCTCTTTTTATACAACATGACAAAAATAACAGAACAAAATTATATAAAGATGGCAAACACAATAAAAAAAAAAAAAGCTTACAAGCTACAGAGTACTGATGAAGAAAAATATTGCAGATCTAGACAGAGGTTTTAAATTGGAACAGATTAAGAAAACTATCAGGAAACATGTTTTGCTAACTCTAAGTGTGTGTGTGTGTGTGTGTGTGTGTGTGTGTGTGTGTATTTAGCTTAACAGAAAAGGCAAATGTCCAGTTATAATGTCTGTATAAGTCTTCTCTTAAATCAACTCTCAGGCACTATTGCCCAACTCGCCTCTACTGAGGGCCACTTTTAGTCACCAGGTTTTTGTAGGATCTGGTTGAATTCTGATCCCTTATTGGTTCTGTGAAAGCAAAACCTTGTTGTCCTTTCCTTCTTTATCTTCTTCTGGCCAATGCAGCAGATTTCAGGAATGTATGGGAGTTCAGAGAAGACTTAACAAGATAAAAGTTGGTCCTCATAACTAGTTAGCTGTGTTGGGGACAAGGAAGCAAAAGCTGGGCTTGGCAGAAAAGAGGCGATGGAAGCGAAGAAGCAAGGAGACTGCTGAAGCACAGAGGTATGGGGAGGTTCTGAAATTAGGTGTTTTTACTCTAGGCTTCATAAGTTACTGATCTATTCATTCATTCATTAATTCATTAACTCACTCATTTATTGTTAGTAAATATTTACTGAGTGGCTACTATGTTTCAAGCATAATCTCTTCCCTCATATGTCTTATAATCTAGAGGGAGGATAACATTAATTTCAGATAACTATGGGAGCACATAACTTACAGAGTACATACTGGAGGAGAAAAAAAAATTCCAGAGAAAGTGATGTTTTAGTTTATATCTGAATGTTGGCAGAAGGGGCCACCCAAGCAAAGATGGGGAGGGGGAGGGTGTGTGTATTGAGTGGGGCAGTCAGGAGTATGCTACAGCCTCTAGGACCAGCATGTGGATAGGACCGGAGGCAAGCAGTGAGATGGGAAGGGTCATATTAAAGAGTTTGGACTTTATCATAAGGGCTACCTAAAACAATTCTGACTTTTTGAGTTGGTATTGGGGGAGAGGAAGGGTGACACAACTGGCTTGTTTGTTTATTTGAAACATAGCCCTGAGTACAAATTTTAAAAACAGATTTGAGCATGGTAAAACTGGAAGCTCAGAGAGTCATTATGAGGCTGTTGCTATGGTGCAAACACAAAGTAATGAGTTACTGAGAATAAGGTGAAAGGGACGGATCCACAGGGACAGACCTACTGAAGGGTCGCTCCGCAGAACTGGCTCACAGCTCTGTCCTCCATCAGTATAATTCCTAATACCTCTCAGTGGGGGCATGTGCAGAGATGCATTTGAGGAGCATGGAAAGTACCTATCCTTTTCCCGGCCCCATGGTGGCTCAGTGATTAAGTGTCGACCTATGAACCAGAGGAGGTCACTATTTGATTCCCAGTCAGGGCATATGCCCAGGTTGTGAGCTTAATCCCCAGTGTGAGGTATGCAGGAGGTAGCTGATCAATGATTCTCTCTCCTCATATATTTTTCTATGTTTTTGTCATCCTCTCCCTTCTTCTCTGAAATCAATTAATATATATATATATATATATATATATATATATATATATATATATATATATATATATTATTTTTTTTTAAATAAAAAGTACTTATAGCTTAGCGCTCTTCTACTTAAAAAAATATCACAAAACCAGGAAAAAGGACTGGATGCTTTTATACAAACATTTCAGATAAACAGGAAAAGGGTTTCAGATAAACTCATGCTTAGTGGTTCAGACAGCAACCATGTGCCAAGCTGTGTTTCTGCTAGACAGTATACAGGTTTGAATCTGAGGTGTGCCATGTGCATGCTGGGTGACTGCAGACACTCAGCCTCTTTCTCAACCTCTGATTTTTCATCTAAAACTAGAGATGAAAACAATAGTCTTTACCTCAGAGTTGTAAAGACTACCAACTTAATTCATAAAGTGTGTGGAACAGTGCCTGGCATATAGTAAGCGCTGAATCATAGTTATTTTTATTACCCTCTTAGAAATTATGAAAACATATGCTTGGATGTTGAGTTTAATATCCAAAGTCAGACATTGAGTAGGTGACTAAGGTAGGATTTGAATCCTCATTTTCTACAAAGCCCACGCTATTTTTGCTTCAACCCTGGGCCTGAAAACTGGATGGACTTATACCAGCAACTTCAAGAAGTGGCTTTGAGCTGAAACTGGTTTGGCTCAGTGGATAGAGCATCAGCCTGTGTACTTGAGGGTCTCCGGGTAGATTCTGGTCAAGGGTATGTACCTTGGTTACGGGCACATCCCCAGTAGGGGGTGTGCAAGAGGCAGTTGATTTATGATTCTCTCATCGATGTTTTTAACTTTCTATCCCTCTCTCTTCCTCTCTGTAAAAAAACAATAAAATATATTTTTTTAAAAAAAAGAAGTGGCTTTGACAGTGGTCATAAAGAGGGCATCTTTACATAGGATCATGAGGTTCACCACTCTGTGGCTTTGGGAAAGTTATATAATTTGCCTAAGTCTGAGGTAATTGAGATAACACATGAAAAAGTGTAGAACACTGTGCATCTAGTTAATATTGAATATATGTTAACTCTGTTGAATGGTTGTTCTATTACAGCATGATGGGCATGACATAGAGACCAGCAGTACATGCCTGGTCCCTAGGAACCTAGGTCTGATTCCACAGGGCACCAATAGAATGGTCCTTCATTTTTCCCCAGATCACTGTTTCTTCTAAGCAGAGATGCCAATGCTTGGGGCCAGTGAGATTATCTGGAAAAAGAAACTACTTTGATGCAGTGATAGAAACAGTAGGCCAACAAAAGCCAGAAACTCATTCCCTCTGCATGAGGCATGGAAATCCTAGGGTTTGCCTATAGTCACTGGCTTAACTCCATCATTTTATTTTATTTTTTATTTTTTAGCTAACCTTGGTGGCTTGTTTATTCTTATACTGGTGCCCCAGTGCATGGATACATGCACAATGAAAGAAAATTAATTAGAAGAAATATTTTAATATCACTATTTGCATCTTGCCAATGTAAAGAAATTAGAATTCTACTGAGTCTCCTATTTACCTACTCCAGGACTTCTGTAAGGATCAAATGAGATGAGGCACGTGAAAATCTTTCACAAATATTTGGTTAATATGTAAAATGTTTGCACCTGGCTATAAAGCAAGTTGGGTTCTTAGGCTGAAGAAACTCCAAAGGATGCCAGTAGCTATGGAGAAGAAACCAGGTATTGCTATGTGACATCATTACCAAACCATTTCCAGGTTGGAATGGGCTGTGGGCTGTATTTTGTGCCATGGTATCTTGGCAGTGTGGGCTGCGATTTGGTGGGGTGTTGCTCTGGGGTGGTGGCAGGGTCTATGTCCCACTTGGGGGAAGCCAAGTGTTGGTTTGTCAGCATTAGGTCCATGGTGCCATTTATTTTTAAATGGCCATTGTGCCTCATGTCAGCTCCTGCACTGAGCATCTGCCCGCTGGTGGTCAGTGCATGTCATAGCTACGGGTCATATGGACAGACACTTAGCCTTTTATATCTATAGATATAAAAGCCTAATATGCAAAGTGTCCCCTCCATAGTTTAACCCACCAGGAGTTTGATTGCTCACTATGACATGTGCTGACCACCAGGGGGTGGCACAGAATGAAGGAAGGCCCCAGCCAGCAGCCAGCAGCTGGGCGAGGCCCTGGCTGGCAGACTGAAGCATGGGAAGGGCAGCCCTGGCCAGCAGCTGGCAGCCACTAGAGACCCTACCTGTATCCAAATTTCATGCACTGGGCCTCTAGTATATAGATAAGAGATTCTCTTGATCAAAACTGCCCATTCAACATTTTTTAGTTTTACCTCAATTTTGAAAATACACTTATTACAAATAAACAAAATTTTACTAAAAAGTTCTAAAAAGCTGATCTTTTTCACCTTCTTCAATGTAACACACTTTGTGTGTGTGTGTGTGTGTGTGTGTGTGTGTGTGTGTATGTGTGTGTAGGAAATTTGAATTAGACATGATCAAGGTTCCCCACCAGGTTCCACAAGGCATATGATGGCTCATTTTCCTCCCTGAAATTGTGAACACTCGCTAAATTCACTTTCTCTCCTGTAAATTCTGTAAATGTAAGGTAATGCTTTCTGTGTTGTTTTCTTTCCCCATGAAAATATTTTATTTTCCCAAAGGATTTAAGATAGGTCTAGAGAAGAGCAACAAACCTTTTGAAAAACCTTCAAAAGCATACCAGATGCATTTTCATATTTGTTAATTCTATATTAATGGACTTAATGAATATCCATTCATTTTGATAAGGTTAGTGTTTCCTTTCATTAATATTTCATATCACAAAATGCTTACCATAGGAATATTTATTAGAGCACCTTGTTCAGAATAAGGGTTCAGTAAATATTTGTTGGTGATTATAATTACAATTCATGAAAACCATGACCTTCCTATAATTCCTCTTTAGGATTATATTTCAAAAGCACCTAATGAGCCATATGGACAATCTAAAGGCATACTGAAACCAGCCAGTTCAAGAAATAGTTTTTAAGTACTTACCTCAAGAAAATATATTTTTGGCCATCTCATTTTACTTTTCCATAGCCTGCCAACCTAACCACTGATGCTACATTTCTTGAGCTATATTATGTTTCTTCAGGTTCTAATTAGATGGCATATATTCTAGGAGATAATTGTGCA
This sequence comes from Pipistrellus hanaki, assembly GCF_964339955.1. Lineage (NCBI taxonomy): Eukaryota > Metazoa > Chordata > Mammalia > Chiroptera > Vespertilionidae > Pipistrellus > Pipistrellus hanaki. Next base: position 29,164,487 of record NC_140516.1, read on the forward strand.
ATATTCATTCTTCTATTGATAATTTTCTTGTAATGCCTTACGGGAGAGAATACTGTTTTCATGAGCAACAGAATAAATAAGAGGTGAACATATTTGTTTGCAAGAAAACAAGAAAGTTGCCAATATGAGTACAAATGGATTTACTATTTCTCAACTTCCATGTGGTAATTCTAACTTTTTAAAAAGAAGGTAGGGTTTTAATTTATAAAGAAGACTGCAGACATTTAAGTTACTGAATAGTGTAACTTAAATAATTTAAGCCTGAATGAGAAAGCATTAGAAATGCTATCCTTTTAACTCACTTGAAAGTCAGTGAGTAGAGGCTTATGTTTATGATAAAGCTTTATGTTGAAAATAATTTTTGTTTTTACTCTAGCCAATCTTTTCTTGTCCATATATCAAGAAACAAAAATTACTTTAAAAAAAAAGGCCAGTAAATTAAAAATGTATCTTACAGGCTCTCTGGAGTAATTAATTGAATATTGAATTCCCATTAATGTAATAATTTGCAATATATTAATAAAAAGTCATTTCAGAACTGATGTAGTCTTGTCCCAGAAACCTATTTACTCCCATATTTCACAATATTCAAAAATGTGTGTCTGGAGAAATGTAAGGAGTGAGAGGAATGCCAGACTCATCTCTAGGCCCATGCTGATAAACCAATAACGTTGTTATCTAATAAGTACCATTTCTTGAAAAATATGCAAGTTGACTTGAAAACTGAAATGAGGTCAGTAGTTGCATTCCAACTTCTCACCAGTCTTCCCAAGTAATTTCAAGTATGAATAGTAAAGTAAATTGAGAATTTACAGACTATCACATTTCAAAGAGGAATCTGAGCCCTTTAATAGAAACACATAATCATATGTCTATTCAACTGTCTCAGGTCACCTGTCCTTAGGCAGTCCCTGAAACTTGGGCACAAATATCTAGTGCAAGGTGGGCAACCCCTCAAATGTCACACAAGGAGAGAAGGATGAGCAGCTTTCAAAGGTTATGTGGAACCTCATCAAGACCAGTGATTGGCAAACTGCAACCCCCCGCCCCTTTTCTTCTCTAAAACCCAAAGGAAAAAGAGCAGCCTTTTCCAAGGACTGCTGAACTCTGCTGAATGCAAAATTCAATTATCATTATTATTATAACAAAAGCCCTAATATGCATGGGCATCCTACTATGTGCCTAGCACTGTGTTGAGTGCTTTATATGCAATAACTCATTTAATACTCACTATAATGATCACTGTTGTTATTCCCATTGTACAGTTGAAAAAATGAAAGTCTAGGGAAATTAAATCAGTTGCTTAGATCAGTGTTTTTCAACCTTTTTTGGGCAAAGGCACACTTGTTTCATGAAAAAATTCACGAGGCACACCACCATTAGAAAATGTTAAAAAATTTAACTCTGTGCCTATATTGACTATATATAAAGTAATTCTCTTGAATAGGAATCAAATAAACACAAAGAAAGTATTTTATAATTACTTTATTATGAAATATTAAGTAAACAAAATAGTAAAAAAATTATAAAATTCTTGTCTGCACCTACGGCACACCAGGCAACATCTCGCGGCACACTAGTGTGCCGCGGAACAGCGGTTGAAAAACGCTGGCTTAGATTACTCACCAAGCTGGCAATTATTAGAGTGTGATTTTGAACATTGGTTATCCAGTTCTAGACCCTGCACTTTTAATTGCTGCTTAACTAAATGTGTTTAGTGTAGACTATTAAGAAGCAAAACCAGCTTCTTGCCTCGATTTTAATAATCTAGACATTTTCCACAATAGAGAGATAAAAAGGTAATTATAGTGGTAATATGTTATGTAAAAGGCAATTATACATAAACACATCACATCAGAATAATATTCTACATGGTAATAGAATGCTCACAAAAAAATATTTCCATGACAGCATATTCAGGAAAGCATAATGTGCATGTGCTTTCTTACATAAAAAATGTACCAGTCATGAGGCATTAGTGTCTAAATACCCCTGTGCAATAGGGTTTCATGTTTAGAAGTCAAGGATTTGGTGATGGGCAGACCTAAATTTGAGACCCACTTCTGTCATTTAGGAACTGCATGATAATGAGAGAGTTTTGTTTCTTTGTTTTATTAGCTTCACTGAGCATCAATTTTTCCATATGTAAATAATATTAAACATAGTATCCATGCCCTAGCCAGTTGGCCTGAAGGGTCCTGAGTTTGGTTTTGGTCAATGGCATGTACCTCAGTTGCAGGCTTGATCCCTGCCCTGTTGGGGAGTGTGCAAAGGCCAACCAATCGATGTGTCTCTCACATTCTCACATCGATGTTTCTGTCTCTATCTCTCCCTTTCACTGTCTCTGGAAGGAAGGAAGGAAGGAAGGAAGGAAGGAAGGAAGGAAGGAAGGAAGGAAGGAAGGAAGGAAGGAAGGAAGGAAAAGTATCCTTAGGTGAGTATTAAAAAAAACAGTGTGTATTACCTAGAGCTTCTCTGGGGACAGTACCTAACACATAGGAACTGCTCCATGAATACTTGTAAATAATTATTTTAAAGAATGTTAAATAACAAAAGTAATACTCATTGTCAGGAACAGCCTAAGGAAATGCAAGTTTAATTACATGAGGTTTCAGAAGTAAGAAGAAAGATGTCCTTTAAGAATATTCTACCTGAGGTGGTCCAGGATTCAAACTAACACCATTACAACTAGTCTGCTTTTGAAAGATAAAATAATATTTAACCTTAGCTTTTAAAGAGCTCATTTAGCCGAAGCCGGTTTGGCTCAGTGGTGGAGCATCGGTCTGCAGACTGAGGGGTCCCGGGTTCGATTCCGGTCAGGGGCATGTGCATTGGTTGCGGGCACATCCCCAGTAGGGGGTGTGCAAGAGGCAGCTGGTCAATGTTTCTCTCTCATCGATGTTTCTAGCTCTCTATCTCTCTCCCTTCCTCTCTGTGGAAAATCAATAAAATATATTTAAATAAATAAATAAATAAATAAATAAATAAACAAATAAAATAAAATAAAAAAATAAAGAGCTCATCTAAATAAGTGTATTTTTCTATAAATCCTTAGAAGATTGAGTTTTTAATATCATATACCATTTATTTGAATGCTGTATATATAAGACTTAGCATACTTCCTGGTATACAGTTAGCCCTCAAAAATTTTAGATGGTTGTTACTAATAGTAGCAGTTGTTGATTGTTGTTTTATTAAATATATGTTTATTGATTTCAGAGAGGAAGGAGAGGGAGAGAGATAGAAACATTAATGATGAGAGAGACTCATTGATCAGGTGCCTCCTGCTAATCCCACACTGGGGAGTGAGCCTGTAACCCAGGCATCTGCCCTGACTGGGAATTGAACCATGATCTCATGGTTCATAGGTTGATGGCTCAACTACTGAGCCATGCCAGCTGGGCTGTTGAATGTTTTGTTACCTTGTTCTATCTATATTTTCTCTGCTGCTTTCAGGTACTAAAATGAGAACCAAACAATTGCCCAGGGAAGTAAATCCTTGGACTTGGCAAGATTAAAGAATAAATTTCAGGAACAGAGAGTTTAATTTTATTTTCCACAATTTAGAGACCAGACTCATATCAAACTGCAGAAAGAAGCTCTTTTTAGATTTCCACAAGAGTGAGAAAAGAGTGACTGATCCCACTTACTCGAGTTGACTTTCTCAGGGTGAGAGATGTGTTTCTTTTAACATTGACTACAAAACTTCCTTTAGTATTGTAGAAAAGCTTAGCTGTCGCAGGCCTCAGGACTAGCAAGCAAAACAGAGATCCTCTTTTCCCAGCCAGGTTCTTCTCCAGAGGAATGAAGTTCCACCCAGCTGAGGGTAGGAAGGTGGTAACTGTATAGTCATGCACTGCTTAATACAGCAATCGAAAGAAGTACTGAGCACTGGAGATGAGGCTGGGGCAATTGAGACCTGTGTTAAGTACAAAATATACACTAACTTGCAAAAACTGAGATCTGTGGTAAGTACAAAATATACACTAACTTGCAAAAACTGGTAGGAAAAACAGAATTTAATGTGATGGGAAGCTTAATAAGACTCTCCATATTGTGCTTTACTAACATTTGTACTGCATATATATTTTAAAAATATATTTTTATCGATTTCAGAGAGAGAGAGAGAGAGAGAGAGAGAAACAACAAGGATGAGAGAGAATCATTGATCTGCTGCCTCCTACAAGCCCCCCCAATGGGGACAGAGCCTGCAACCCAGGCATGTGCTTTTTACTGTAATCGAATCTGGGGCCCCTCAGTCTACAGGCCGAGGCTCTATCCACAGAGCCAAACCAACTTGGGCAATACTGCATATTTTTAATCAAGATTTGAGTAGGTTATCCCATCCCAAAGACAGAGGTCACCGCAACTCTCTAGAATAAGCATAGTTAATAGGTAATGTATGCTTCCTGTGTGCCAGGCACTGTGCAAAGCATGTTTCATTTATTCCTTCACCCTATAAAAGATGAGTTGAGAAAAAAAAAAAGCTGTGGTATATTTATACCATGGAATAGTATACAGCAATGGAATACTTAAAAAGAAGGAACTCATACCCTTTGAGACAGCATGGAGGGACCTAGAGAACATTAAGCTAAGCAAAACAAGCCAGTCAAAGAAAGACAAGTATCAAATGATCTCACTTATCTGTGGAATCTAATGAAAAAATAAACTGACCAAAAAAAATATAGGTATAGACACATGGAAACATGCAACAGACTAATGAATCTCAGAGGGAAGGTGGGATGAGGGCACGGGAAGATATTAACCAAAGAATTAATATGCATATATGCATAACCCATGGACACAGACAATAGTGCAGTGAAGGCCTATGGTGGGACAGGAGCTGGGTGGAGAAGATCAATGGGGAAAAAAGGGACATCTGTAATACTTTCAACAATAAAGATAAACTTTAAAAAATATGTTTTTATTTATTGGAGAGAGAGAGGAAGGGAGAGGGATAGAGTGATAGAAATATCAATGAGAGAGAAGCATTGATTGGCTGCCTCCTGAATCCTCCCTAATGGGGATCAAACCTGCAACCTGGCATGTGCCCCAACCAGGGATCTAACTGGTGACCTTTTGTTTTATGAGTCAACACTCAACCATTGAGCCACACCATCTGGGCAATAATAAAAATATTTTTGTTAAAGTTATACTATTCATTTCATTTTAAAGATGAGTAAGCTGAACCTTAAAGGACTGAAGTAACTTGCTTAAGATTATACAGCTGAAGCCTGGTTATGTCAAAATTTATTTGACTTCATAGAACACATAATACTCACTTCCACAACCTCTCAACGTGTCCTTTAGTAAGAAGCACTGAATTATACCATAGATACAAAAATTAAACAGAATGGTTCTTAAAATCCCCCTAAATCTCTGTAGGGTAAGAGGCCATCTTCTTCAGATAAGATGTTCTTCTGAAGTATTCGACCCCATCTGTTTCCCAGAAAAAGCAGTCATGTTGCAAACAAAGTGTAACGTTTCCTTCTGTTAAACAACGTGGGTCAAGTTGTACCTGTAGGTACTTAGAATCCAATTATACTTGATTTATTGCTAAATCACTTAGGCCAGTAACTGAGCCTATTAGAAGAAAAGATTAACCCCCAAGTATTGAAGGAAAGAATGCTGAGTTATAAAATGCATTGACTTTTTTTTTTTTTTAATATCACTAACATGGTACATAAATATGTATTCAGAGTTAACATTTACATATTGGCCATTTTATTTTTATTTTAGAAACTATTTGCATTTGTATGCTAGAAGAGCAGCTTTCTTTTTCATCTTGGCAAAATATTCAAAGCCATAGTTATTTGAATTCTTATCTTATACTAGAGACCCATTGCACAAATTTGTGCACCAGTGGGGTCCCCTTGGCCTGGCCTGCAGGATTTGGCTGAAACCAGCTCTCTAATATCCCATGAGGGGTCCTGGATTGAGAGAGGGTCAGGCCAGGCTGAAGGACCCCACTGGGGCACGATTGGGGTTGGGGAGAGACATGAGAGAGGAATCATGGTAGGGCTCCAGGGTGTGTCAGGCCCATCTAGCTCAGTTCCTATGGGCCAGACCCCAGCAACAAGCTAACCTATCAGGTGGAGTGTCTGCCTCCTAGTGGTCAGTGCACCTCATAGCAAGTGATTAAGTGGCCTTAGCATATCATTATAATATTATGCTTGATTGGTTGAGCAGACCACTGGATGCCTGAACACTTAGCATAATAGGCTTTTATTATATAGGATTAGGGTCATGATTAGGGAAGCAGCCAATACCTTTTAATAGGCAGATGTTGGGAGATAAATCCCAAAGTGATACCTTGAACTCTATCCTTAGTTCAAAACTACTAAAAATTGAATATTGTCTGATAACTGAGAGTAAGCAGTTTTATGTGCCTAAAATAGTGGCCCTAAGTTGACTATAGCCCATTAGAACAGGAAAAAAGGAAAAACAACAGCACTACTAATCCAACACTACTACAAAACAGGGCAGAAATTGTTAAGTAGGCCAGAGAATTATGTCCTGAGCTCCTTTCTCCTGGGGATAAATGAAATAGTTCAAATATGTCATTTCATTTATCTGTACACACTTTCCCTGAAGGGATAGAGCTCAGCAGTGATTCCCATTCAGCAAGAGATGAAATGGAAGCAGAAATGAGTGTGCTGGCATGGCCCAGGTCCTGTGGTTTATAGTAGCTGTTGAAGCACTCAAAATCGCCTTCAAGGGAACAAGTGAAAACCTTGTGCATGTGGAGCTATCTAGAAAGTTTTCAAAGAAGAGAATTCAGAATTCACAGGAATTTGGCAGAAACCAGTTTGAGGCTATGCATTTTAACCAGATTTTCACAAGCTTCCATGGTGCTTATAGAAAGAAATGGCAAAGGTCATACTTTAGTTAATCAACAGTCCTCAATGAAGGATTTTTACAGAAATTATTTATCTGCCATGGAAAATACCCTGACTTATGCACAGTGAAAGCAAATCAAGAATATAGGACTTCTGTCAATTAAGTGGACAGAAGAAATTTCAGCTCAGATTCTAAGCAATTTGTCAAGATGCCCTCCAACCGAAAATATGTCAACCTAAGCAAAGAGGAGGAACTTGCACAAAAGATTCAAGAATTTTAGCTTACTTAAACATAATGTATGCAGACTTTCCCATCATCCAAATATTTTTACAAAAGAAAACCTTTAATTAAAAGAAATCTTTATATCCTCTCATCTGGTGCCAATCATTCTCTTTCATTGGAATTTTCCTCTGGTTTTCCTACTCTGCAATCAGGTGCTTAACCCTGTACCTCCTCTCACAGGACTCCAGCCCACCTCAATATGATTCTCTTCCATAATCTTAGTTATTCTTATGTAATTTAAATTTTTTTACAGAGAGGAAGGAAGAGGGATAGAGAGTAAGAAACATTGATGGGAGAGAAACATCAATCAGTTGCCTCCTGCACACCCCCTACTGGGGATGTGCTCCCAACCAAGGTCCAAGCCCTTGACCAGAATGGAACCTGGGACCCGTTAGTCTTCAGGCTGAGCTCTATCCACTGAGCCAAACTGGTTAGGGCTTTTTATGTAATCTTACAAACTCATCTATATTGCAAAATGTGTGATATAATGATGCAGGCCAATATCTATTGAATCCTTGCCGATAACTTGACACTATACTAAATGTTTTACACATTCCATCTCACTTAATCCTTACAATAACCTACTGAAATAGGCACATATTGTCCCCATCTTACATACCTAGAAAAGTAAGAAACTCACCCAAGATATTATGGAGTCCTATCATTAGACAGCAAGACTGGAAAAGGATTGACTGCCAGGCTATGAAACAAATTTCCATATTTTTATTCATCCAACAGACCTTGGCTGAGTGTATACCACACCCCAGTCTCTGCATGAGGAGCTAAGGACACATAAGTAAATACATGGTCCTCCCTACCTCCAACGTGGTCCCGGTCTAATGGAGAATATGACCAGGCAAACAAATAATGGCAAAGGCTCTATCAAATGATCCACAGTATAAAGCACAAACCAGATATGACAGCACAGAGGAGGAAGGGATTGACTCAGAGAAGGATGAGCAGAGGATGTCTGGGCTGGCTGGTGAGATGATTAAACAAGAAGAATTCAACAAAGACAGAAGAGAGCATGTTCATCAGAGAGGCTGGTTCAGGGTGCTAGAGAGAAGGAGGGGTCAGACGATGAAGACCCTAGCAAAGCCAAGCTAAAAAATAAGGACATGTTGATGGATTAAGCAATGGGGAACTACTAATTGGAAGCATGGTGACAGGAGTGGCAATGTTCAGAATGAAAGCCAGGTTATTCATTCTCTCTCTCTCTCTCTCTCTCTCTCTCTCTCTCTCTCTCTCTCTCTCTCTCTCTCTCTCTCTCTCTCTCTCTCCTCTCTGTCTCAAATTCCTCCTCTTTTTCCCTTGATGTCTGGCCTGGCCTACCTCTGTCTTCCTTGTTACCCTGCCTCTTTACTCCCTTACTTATGTTACTTGCTGTTTTGTATTCCAACTACTTCAAGATGTCACCAGGTTATTCTATTTAGGACTTGTTATTCTTATTTAATGTCATTCACAAACACTGAGGGCTGAGGTTGTTTGTGTGTGGTGGAGACTGAAGTGAGCGAAGATAAATAAGGAGCAGCCCCTGCCTTTTCAGTAAACATTTGGGAGTCACTCATTTTCTATTTAAAAAGTAGGTTCTTGGGTGAATTATTTAACATCTTCTCTCTTAAACATCAAATTATTATTTCTTAAATATACTTTTGTTGATTTCAGAGAGGAAGGTAGATGGAGAGAGAGAGAGAGAAACATCAATGATGAGAAGGAATCACCGATTCCCTCCTGCACACCCCTTATTGGGGATGGAGCCAGGAACTCAGGCAGATGCCCCGACTATGAATCAATCCGTGATCTCCTGGTTCACCAGTCCATGCTAGACCATTGAGCCACGCTGCTGGGCAAACAACAAATTTTTATTAAAAGCATGTGACTCTCAATTGATTTTAAAACATTTGTGGAATGTGGGTTATAATAGGAGAAAGAGTTATTTTAAAAATAGAACACACACACCTATCATATACGGTACATAAAAATTCCATCAGTACTGAAATGTAGTTGCTGAGAAAAATAAATGTATGTTGCATCTGAATCCAATGTCTAGTTTGGCTAGTAAAATTTCAACCCCATCGATTCTTGCAGAGCAGGAGGGAGGGGAAAGAAATTATCCTCTTGTAGGCAAAGAGGCCTTTCCACACCTAGAAAATTACATCCCACGGGCAGAAACCTACCAGCTGACCCGGACCATGCAGATCACCAGCTTCTTCCACCTGGGGCTACAGATTGTGTGTGGGAAGATTTCTCGGCTGTCAGATAAAGCCAGGAGTACATTTTATGTACCCAGCTCAAAAGATGTTTGCCTACCCACTCAATTTTGTACAGTTTTTCGAGCCTTGTACAGATTTTTTTTTTAAAAAAAAGCCATGTCATGTTCGATGATTGCTACTTTAAGTTTTCTGTAAAAGGCCTTACATTTTTTGAAATGTATTAATATTTATAATTAGAGCATCTGAAATTTGAAGGCATCAGTAATAATATCAGCTTCACAATTCATTTTTGTCCAACTTTGCCTTTAGAGAGAACAAAACAGCCCACACATGACCTAAGAACTCTTTACTCATTAAAGTGATAAAAACCACATATTTGTCAACTTTAAGACTATAGACATGGTTTTCATTCGATTCACAATTATTTCTCTAATCTTACTCATCCATCACAGCACTATTCCCATACATTAGTCCTGACACTCTGCACATAATTTACCCAGAAACATTTAAATAAGGTTCTTAATGATAAATTCTATTTTAAATTGTCTTGTGTGCATTTAAAATGAGTCCATTTCAAAGTTCATTGAAAACATAGACAAGCTATATTAGACAGATAGCAAATGGTCTGTGAATGTTACTGGTTACTATTTTCATTGATCCTTTTGCAATTGACTCCATCTATCCCTGATGTAAAGGGAAAACATGATTATGACAGAATTGGGGGAAGATAAAATTAAGTGAGTTATGAACAAACCACAAAACCCTGAAGACACAGAGCAGATGAAGACAAATGAGTTATCCAACTCATCTCCACACATAATTTTATCCCTGCTCCCTCTTGACTGAAATTTGCATATTCATCTAATGGTATAGCATTTTCTAAAATCTCTATGCTTAACCAGTCAGATGTTTAATTTCTTCTAACATCACATAGTCATGCAAAACTTCTAGGCAGTGGAAATAGAACTGAAATTGACCGACAACTGAATAGTAACTCAGCCATTTACTTGTCCTGTGGTCTTAGATCATTTATATAATCCAAGTTACTTAGATAATCCAAGCTGTATTTCCCACAAGGCTTATCTAAGGATTAAATGAGATAAACAGTGTCTTGCTTAAATTCAAATCCTGTAGGAAGAACTCAATACAGGCAAATCTCAAGAGATATTGTGGGTTTGGTTCCAGGATTCAGACCAGCATAATAAAATGAGTCTCGTGACAAACTGTCTTGAATTGTTAAGCTGGTGAAAGGTCTTGCCTTCAATTTGTAAAAAATGCAACAAGTTGAGGTGCAATAAAGCATAGTGCAATGAAGTGAGGTATCCCTGCTAATGGGCTCTCCTATCAATCTATACTAATAATAGAGAAATATGCAAATTGTCCAGGACACCATCACAGTAACAAGCGAAGAGCAGGCTGCAGGCTGCATGGGGCAACAAGGCCGGCAGGCGAGTTAGTGAAGGAGGACCAAATGACCAAGCAACTGAAGAGCAGGCTGTGTGGGGTGACCAGGCTGGCAGGAGAGTTATTGAGTGATGACCAAACAACTGAATAGCAGCTGTGTGGGGCAACCAAGCTAGCAGGGGGGCAATTGGAGGCAACCAGGCTGGCAGGTGGGGGCAGCAAGGGGTGACCATGCTGGCAGGGGGAGGTCAGTTAGGGGTGACTAATGCCGGCAGCGGGGGCACTTAGGAGCAATCGGACTGGCAGGCAGAGACAATTGGGGGTGATCAGGATGGCAGTGGGGAGCAGTTAGGGACGATCAGGCAAGCAGGCAGGTGAGCAGTTAGGAGCCAGCGGTCCCAGATTCTGAGAAGGATGTCTGCCGGTTTAGGCCCAATCCCCAGCAGTCGGACATCGCCCAACGGGTCCTGGATTGGAGAGGGTGCAGGCTGGGCTGAGGGGACCTTCCCCCCCCCATCGCCCCCCGTGCACAAATTACTGATCATGATGCTCAGGCCACCCATAAAAACAATCACACATTCCTTTTTTAAAGAATTTTTATCATTTATATTTGAAATATACTTTTAAGAGCACAGTTTATATTTCCTTTTCTTTAAAAAAATATATATATTTAGAGAGGGATATATAGAGAGAAGCACTGATGTGATAGGGTAATACTGATCAGCTGCCTATTGCATGCCCCCTACCAGGGATCAAGCCAAAAACAAGGGCATGTGCCCTAACTGGGAATCAAACCAGTGATTGACACATGGGATGATGCCCAACCAACTGAGCCACACCAGCCAGGGCCCATTTATATTTTTTTATTTGTCCAATGTATAGTCAGCATAATCAATCACCTCTCACATGAGCAATTATAAAACTTATGCATTCATAGTTCCAAACTCAAGTCCACTAAATTTTACAATACACTATAATTGTAAACCCGCAGATGGCCAATGACCATTTCTTCTTTTGTCCCTCATTAAGAACTCCAGAGAAATAAAATCACTCATTTTCTTCCATTTAAAAAAGTCCTCACATTTGCACAGTATTTTGAAAAAACATGTCAGTGGTAAGGGATGACTACTCATTTCTCCTAATTAATTTGAATGGTAGCACACAGAGTTTCATTACAAGCTATTCTATTCTGTAATGCAGTTTGAAAACCATATTCCATGCAAGTTAATATTTGCTTGTTCGATTTTTCCAGTAATTACAGTTATTTTAGACAATGTTTTGAGTAGAAACCAAGTCAAGCTCACAAATATGAGACCATCAGGGAATTGCAGGACTTGATGATAGCCCGCCAGCTGCTCTCACAATGAGAACTTAAATGGCCATGACTCAGACAGAGTGAGGTTTACAAAAATGCTGCAAAGTCTACCAATCCAGTCCCCACTAGAAAAGCCGATGGACCACTCAGAAATACAATCCCTCCTTTTACATCAATGACTTATTTTACTTGAGGGAGTGCTTACTCCTTTCATGATAAATGTTCACAGCTCCTTGTCAGTTGTCAGGAGATGACTAGGCTTCCCAAGCAATACACTATCAAGATGGAAAAGTTGGAAAGCAATGGAGGAGGGTTTAGTATTGTAATTCAAACAGCTGGCAAAAGAGTTGATCTAATGTGTATTTAATCATCCACATAATTGTTACTGTACTGCGTGGTAATTAGGTGTGAATGATAAGTGGTTCATGTAAATGAGCATATTGCAACTATTACCAATATAAAAAATATTTGTTAAGACCATATAATTTATACACTGTGTTCACACACATTATATCTCATCTAATTAGTTTTACTTTTCTTTTTTTCTTGGCAAGTTTAACATTTCAAGGGTAACACTGGAGGGAAAGCAGAGAGAACATGGTAAGAGGAAAGAGGAGATCAATGTCCCTAAGGGAAGTGGCATTGAGAGAGGTTTGAGAGCTACACCAATCTGGGTTAAAGCCCAGGCTCTACCATGGCTTTACTCTGTGACCTTATTACACAACATTCTGATATTTCCTGAATCAGAGTGTTCTCACCTTTCAAAAGAGGGTGAAGGGCAGCATGCCATAGGTCAAGAAAGTCTAGACCTAATTCTATTATTTGCTCTGTCCCTTACCAGTTGCTACAAGGATTGAATATATACAATAGGCTTAAACACTAAGTTGGGGTCAAGAAGCATTTATTTGCTTTCCTTTCCATCTCAACCTTTAACATACATGAAAACACACACACACACACAAAAAAAAAAAAAAAACCACACACACACACACACACACACATTCTTTTCTCCTACTAGAAAGCCCAAGGAAGTTGTTCTGATTGTTCTAGGTCCCTATCCCTAAGAAATCAGGACACAAATAAAAAATATAAGGAGGTCTCGTCTTTCTTGATATAGGACAGGCTAGTCCTTACCTTCCGTAGTGAGATTCATACATCAAAATAAAAGTGAAAAATAAAACAGACTCTGGATAGAAAGGAAAAGAGAGAGATGGAGGTGTGTCAGAATCTTTACTCATCCAGGAAGTAGACCAAAGGCACTGCAGGCAGAATCCAGTAAGCACTCTAGTAGGACCAATGTGACACTGCAGGTCTGAGGTCAAGGCCCCTGTTGCCCAAAATCACTTAAGCTTAGACTACCCAAGATGCTATGCCACAAATTAGTATTTAATCTAGAGCATCAATTACATGGAAGAATGTTGTATGTCACTCAAAAACCACCCCACATGCATACCCCACACAATCACTAAACTTGCCTTTAAATAGTTTGCAATGTGGATTAATGATATTAGTGCATGTCTCACAAGGTTATGACAAAACCAAACTGAAGCAATAAAACATTGTAATTACCAACTGTAAAAAGGAATGCTGCTAGATAACATCACCTATAAATTAAACTTCACCATATGGCCTTCAGATTAGTCACATACTGAAAAACTTGGCAACGTGTTCCATCAAAGAATATGCTTTCAGAGTGGGAACAAAATTGTGTATCTCATTATTTGGGGGCTGGAAATAGTCGATTGGTGAAAGTTAATTCATCAGATATAAGTCTATAAATAAATTAAGTATATGTTTACACACATTCATGAACATACATCCACTCCGAATTTTGCCTATATATATATATATATATATATATATATATATATATATATATATATTTTTTTTTTTTTTTTTCACATATCTCTCTATATAGTTACAGTTCCAATATGATCCTTCAGGCAAGTGCAGAGCCAGCTATTAATATTTTTCTTCTTCCCTGATCCTCTGCCTCATTGGACATGAAATTTTACACCTCGTCTCAGAGTCAACATTAAACAGATTGACAATCTCCATAAAGTGATTGTTTTTATCCCCTAGTACTTCTGGGTCCTCCTGGCAGTGAGTTGGCTGCTGCCCACTTCTGGAGCGACCTGTCATAGCTCAGACTTCCTGACTAGACACAGACCTGCCATCACTTTTAACTGTAACACTTTTGTAAAAATACCATTTAGTTTTATAGTTGTCATTTCACAACAATTTTCCCACCACTCCATCATAGATGCTGATCAATGACCATATTCCAAAGAGAAAAGGGAATTTACAGCTGGTATCTCAAAGCTGAAAGGTGGGCCCCAACATGTTGCTATGAGACCTAGAGAATATCAGGAAGAAGGCCAACAGGTGTTCCTTACCTTCAGTAGTGAGATTCATACATCAAAATAAAATTGAAAAATAAGATAGAGTAGACTCTGGATAGAAAGGAAAAGAGAGAGATGGAGGTGTGTCAGAATCATTACTCATCCAGGAAGTAGACCAGATGTACTGAAGACAGAATCCATAAGCTCTCTCTAGTAGGGCCAATGTGACACTGAAGGCCTGAGGTAAAAAATTACTTAAGTTTAGTTGGACTCCATCCAGGCCCTCCTCTCTGTAGTATGTTTAATTTTCAAGGGAACCTCTGTTTCAGGTGGAATCCCAGTATTTGTGCTGTGGGTAGATGTTGCTCCTGTTCATGCCTAATGATATGAAGAACAACAGCAAGACAAGTACATGTGGACAAATAAACAGATAAAGCAAATTCAATTGGTTGAACATAAATTTTGCAATGCTAATGATTTCTGAAAACTTTCAATGAAGCAGCCATCACTGTGATTTATGGAGGTCTAAAGTATAGGCCCTTTAATCTCAAATCCCCAGGCCTTTCCCAGAGCTCTCCAAGCTTCAGGGTTCTAAATGCCTATCTTTTACTTTCATTTACTCTGCCCAAAATGTGTAAGTGCTTCTTGCAGTTACTAGTTCTGTGCCAATCCACTGTTCCCTTCCCAGCCCTCCCTTCAACCTATTTGAACAATGCCTATACTAAATCATCTGTTAAAATAACTCATAAGGTATGGTTTTTTGACTAGACACTGAGACAATACAAATGGTTAAGACATAGTTGTAAGACTAATACAATCGTTCAGGAACAAGGTAGTAAGTCCCTGAACTCAGTGGATGAGAGTAAGAATGAAAATACATTAACAATAACATTAGCGAATGCTATTGAATACTAGGTCCATGTGCTTCATGTGAATTTTAATCATTACACCATTTCTATAATGTTGGCAGCAACAATAGGCTCATTTATATATAAGGACGCTGAATCAGAGAAGTAGCTTGCACAGATCATAAAGAGCAAATGATGCAATAGAGATGGAAACTTGCTTCTATCCAAGCACAAAGTTAGTGCTTTAAAGAACTTGGTACATATTATTAACCTTCTTCCTGCCATTACAACGATTCACCAAAACAGCAGGCAATCTATGGAAAGTAATGTGGCAATGCTAAAAGATGGTATAAGGGAAAGAAATCGATTATGATGAGGGGGGTGTAGAAAGGCTGCATGGATAAGTTAGCACATAAATATTTAACAAAACTTAGGAACTTGAATTCCCAGTTCTCAATTGTTTTCATTTTCTTATTTGTATTTTGAATTACTTTCCTTTGATTTAAAAGGGAAATAAACTAAAAAGTGTAGACAACAGATATCATCTACGTTCAAATTTGCTGAATGCATGAATTTTGACAACTAAAAACCTAGTGGAACAAAATAAGACAAAAGAGGCTTTCTCTCTGAATTGCTTCTTCCCTTGGGGCTATATTAACATGTTGTTAATAAAAGAAAAATTAAAGTTCTTAAAAATTATGTGGAGTACCTCAAAGTATGTCACAACGTTCTGAAGGATAGCCAAATATAAATAACTAGAGGCCCGGTGCATGGATTTGTGCACCATTGGGATCCCTTGGCCTGGCCTGCAGGGATTGGGCCGAAAATGGCTCTCCGACATCCCTCGAGTGGTCCCAGATTGTGAGAGGGCGGTTCTCAGGTGATGCACACCAGAATCGTGCTCCCTCCTCTCTGGTTCTGGGTGTGTCACTTGAGAACTGTCACTGCCAAGTGACCACACCTTGGCAGCTCCTAAGTTGAGCATCTGCCCCCTTTTGGTCAGTTACTTGCCAGTTGGCTAATTGGACAGTCCCTTAGGCTTTTATATATATAGTTTCTTGTCTGGTGATCTATATTCACAGGTCACTATGTATTTAAATAGATTTAAGTAAACCTAGAGACCAGAAGCTCAAAATTAAACATGAGGCAGAGAAAAATGTCAGATGCATGTATTTAAGCACCAGTCTATAAAGAACTTCACAAGTTGCAGGATGCTGCCCCAACCTGTAACCACCACTAACTAGCAATGGAGAGTCAGGGGAACAGAGTGGTTGTTAAGAGCACATGCTCCAGAGTAGATCACCCTGGGGTCAAATCCTGGCATCACCACCTGAGCATTACTTCGGGCAAGTTACTTAACTGCTCCAGGCTCAGCTTCTTTTCCTACAAAACCAGGATAATAATACATCCCCATATAGAAAATCTGAGCACAGTATCTGAATATGGAAAAGACTCAGAAAATGTTAACTCTCATTTGAATGAAAAACCTGTGGTATAAAGAGGTTATGGTATGCATATGTACACACACACACACACACACACACACACACACATATTAGTTATGCATTATATAATAAGGTATATAATTTCATTAAAAACCGTGGGTATGAATACATTATCATTATTAGCAACCATCACATTCTCATGGGAACTGCAAGTTTATTGCTATTGGTCTGTTTCACAGAGGAAGTAATTCACACTCAGGATGAAGGAGAAACATCCTGCTTCTGCCTGGCACAATTCTGAAAGGGAAAGGCAGCTGAGGGAGGAGGGCCAAAGAGAGCTGGACTCCATGACCCCGACGAGTACCTCTTGACCTTTCCAAATAAACATACTATCAGCTTCCTCAGAGGACGGCGGAAGGATTCAATAAAATACCATCCCGTTTGGCAGTGTTTATGAATGAACTTTGTTTGCAAAAATACTCTGCGAACTCCTTTCATCGTTTCTGCAAATAGTGTCTTCAATCACCTTGGCTAGTCAGGAGTCCTGCCTCACCAGAGAAGAAAGATGAGGCTAATCCTCCTCTACTAGATAGTCTATGTGGGAGCGGAGCACAAACTCCTTTTCTGCACTGTTGCGTTCACAAATTGGAATGTACTTCAAAGCGAGGAAAGCCTATTAGCAACTCTCAGCAAAATAAAAATAAGAAGACTGCAGAACAGATAAGTTAATTTCCTCTGCCTCAGCTCCAACATTCACATTGTATACAGAACCCTGGATGGTACAGGGGAGCACGCAAGACCATACTGGGCGCAAGCCTGGCTTTATAAGGGGAGGAAAAGGGGGAAATGCATTGCAATTTCAGATAGGTAATTTGCTGGCCCGAATATGGCTCTTGGATTCTGAGAATATGCAACTTGCCATTATCTCCTGATTGAAGTTGTTAAATGCCCCAAAAAACAGTGAACTAGAAAAACTGAATATACATAGCATACTGTCTCTGTAGTACACCTTTGAGCCTATCCAGTGTAGCACAGTGGGACCACTTAACTTCAACACAGCCAGAACGTGCTTTATAAGCCACTACTCTATCCTTGCCTTAGTACTGTCAACAGCAAAATAAGGAGTGCGATTTTTGAGAGAATCCACTGCCGTAAGGGACACAGAAAGCTCAGTGCTAGCTGCCTCTACTCAGGACCGCCTCTGCGAAGTGATGTCCTGAACAACATCCATCCAGCAAAGAGGCTTCCAATGACCACGTAGAAAGGGACAGATTCAACCGTGTGTTTCTTCTGCGATAAGAGATTGTTCTGATTACTAAAGTCTTCCATACCAGGGACATGCCATTAATTTCCCAAATTCCGGCTTAGCAACTCAGACTCTCGAGGAAGAGAAATAATATTTTTTATCCAGAAAAAAAACATGAAACAATGTGAAATGTTACACTGCGCCGAGTTAAAATAGGTACCATCAGCTCCCGGGAAAGCTGGGACAGAGAATAAAGGAGTCCATTGCATTTTGGTGTGGGGATGGACATGAGGAAGACACCGAGATCCACCCGGCCCTCTGAGAGCATGAGACACTCAGTGGACAGAACATTCTGCCCGCCTTGTCCTCGAGGCCAATGGGAAGGTTTGCACAGGGTGAGTATGTCTAGAAAGTTGATTTCAAGGAGTTTTTCCATGGGGAGGCAATATACAGTGCAGGGAATATAGTCAATATCATCTAACTTTACACAGTGACACGTTACAAGCATTCTTGTGGTGATCATTTTGTAATGTCTGGAGATGTCAAACCACAATGCTGTACATTTAAAATGAATATAATATTGCATGTTGACTCTGATGCAAAAATAAGTAAACTATATGATAATTAAAAAAAATGAAAAAAAAAGTTTAGCTTTAGTTCTGGTAAAAATATATATTTTTTAACCTGCCCACCCACGAAGGGGTCTCCTCAAAATTAGCCCTTGAACTACCTCATCTACTCGCCACCTGTAACAGTCCTTCCACGCAGGCAGCCAACATAAAAAAAGCTAACAAGTAAAAGTGTAAATGGATATGGGTGGTATGAGAGCAATTCTGAACATGTAAAAAAGAAGCATAGGAGGTTTAACCATAAAATTGCTATTTTAGTTCTAAAATGAAATTCTTGGGCGGTGAGAGCAAGTCCTTAGCCCTTAAAAAAAATCTCTCCTCTTGGCAGAGCTAGGATAGTGATCTGCTAGAGCCTGCTCTCAGAAAAGGGCTGCTCCTCCAGTCAGAGGGCCCCATAGAATGCAGGCTCCGCCCCCATCTCACTGTCTTCAGGCCTTAGTGAGATAACCTCTAGATGCCCAGTTGCCAGGTGACCAGTTTTTCAAAGCTGCTGATTGCACAAATGACTCCTTTCGTGATCTCATAAGGAACGACCCTGGATTCCCTGTCGCCCTGGGTGGAAACACTGGCTCTGGCCCCTCGGTCACATATAAGCAATGTGCCCTAGGAAGTGACTCAAACTTTCCGGTCCTCCACTTCTTCATCTGCAGGATGTTTGAAGTGTCTCTGGGGCTTATCGTGATGTCCAATCCCTGGTGTGTAATGAAAGAGATTTTACATCATGCTTTGCTATTCAACTTAACGATGCCCATCCGTCATTAACATGTACAGGGGTGGGCAAAACTAGGTTTATAATTGTATGTGCAACAGTTTATTCTTGAATTGTAATTTATTAATTACCGTAATATTTTCCATATGGACAACTGTAAATCTACATTTGCCCCCCCCCCCGTATTTTTCTTATACATATTTACATTCCATGTCAAGACTTCAACAACTTTATTGTTGAGTATTATGTCACTTTCTGATATTTATTATATAAAAGTTTCCTATTGGTCTGAATTAATCTTTTCTAATATATAGTTTACATACTTGCATTGATTTATTATTATTATTCATATATTTCTGTTAACATTGTGCCTTCAAAGAAAATTCTAATTTAAACCACTGAAACCTAATCAACATTTAGGATGTTTTAAGATATGTTTAGACTGGACAGTGGTGCTCAGTGGTTGAGCATCAACCTATGACCCAGAAGAACATGGTCAGGGCATATGCCCAAGTTGTGGGCTAGATCTCCAGTTGGGGATCAGCAGGAGGCAGCCAATTGATGGTTTTCTCATATCAGTGATGTTTCTATTTCTCTCTTCCTTTCCCTTCCTCTCTGAAATCAATAAAAATACATTTTTTAAAAATTTACTTTTTAATTTAATTTTTTCTTTATTGATTAAGGTATTACATATGTGTCCTTATCCCCCCATTACCCCTCACCTTACCCCCCATTCAGGCCCTCACCCCCGCTCCCCCTGGTGTCAGTGTATATTGGTTAGGTTTATATTCATGCATACAAGTTCTTTGGTTGATCTCTCCCCCTTTACCCCACCCTCTCCTGCCTTCCCTCTGAGGTTTGATGGTCTGATTGATGCTTCTCTATCTCTGGTTCTATTTTTGTTCATCAGTTTATATTGTTCATTGTATTCTACAAATGAGTGAGATCATGTGATATTTATCTTTCTCTGAGTGGCTTATTCTGTTTGGATAATGCTCTCCAGTTCCATCCATGCTATTGCAAATAATAAGAATTCCTTCTTTTTTTACTGCAGTGTAGTATTCTACTGTGTCAATGTACCACAGTTTTTTAATCCACTCATCTGCTGATAGGCACTTAGGCTGTTTCCAAATATTAGCTATAATAAATTGTGCACCTATGAACATAGGGGTGCATATATCCTTTCTGATTGGTGTTTCTAGTTTCTTGGGATATATTATTAGAGCTTGGATCACTGGGTCAAATGGGAGGTATGTTTTTAATTTTATGAGGAAACTCCATACTGTTCTCCACAGTGGCTGCACCAGTATGCATTATTTTTGGATTTTGTTTTTATTTGAAAACAGATAGTTTGTGATATCATGAATAGAAATTAAATTACTAATAAGATGCTTTATCTGGCATTTCCATTAGAAAATGTCATAACAATGAAAATGAAATTTCAAATTTAAAGTGACAATCTTATCCAGAAAGTAAAAATGTATTTATACATTCAATATATCTATTTATAAAGCAAATGAGATCTGTCATGCCCGGGAAGCTGAAAATTAAAAAAAATTCAGCAATGTCTCTGGGCTAGCGAGTTTTCTAATCATAACTAAGTTGGAAAAAATAAAAGAGGCTGATCATTTTTCCAGAAAACAGATACCTGAACATTTCTCATCAATAAAGTGTGGTTTTTGGCAGATGTCACTGACAGCCTACCCTGGAGGGGCACCTTTCAGGGGAAGAAAAAAAGGCCTGTCCAACCCCTTAATGGTGGCTCATCTGTAGGCCACTGACTGCTATGGAGATAGTGGTGAACATTTAACTCTCACAAAATCTTGATTTGAAACAAAATGGTAGTTCCATACAGAATCGATTACATTATTCACATTTGAAGCAATCTAAAGAGAATATTTCAAGAAGCACCTAACATTTAGGAAGTGCCTTAGAGAGTTGGATGGCAAGAAAATATTTTAAAAATTCTAACAGTGGACATAACATAGTTTGTTAATATCTTACCTTTCTGTCCATTATGGAACAGCTCTCTTTGGGTCTATTCTTGACTGCCTCTCCCTGTCCACCCCCGCCCCCATATGTGCAAACATATCAATCCTAACCAGGTTTCAAGACCTGGTTTACATGCTATCCATTCTTTGAGAGCAATGTGATTCCCTTATTTTCTGTTCAGTGAGGGTCCAAAGCATTCCTTTTGCAGGCAGCTTCACCAAGCGCAGGCTGTGTAACATTGAGTGAAATACTTAACCTCTCTAGGTTTCAGTTCCCCTATTTTAAAAACATGGCTAATAATAGTATTTTATAGACTTATTATGGGGATTAAGTGAGGTCAATTCATAAAAGATGCTAAACAACCAGTGCTTCTTGGAATAGAGCCTGTCCCTTGTGAGTGCTGTATTAAGTGCTTGTTAAATAAATGAAAGCAATAACATCTCATGTTACTCATCATGGTCTTCATCCTCTCTTCTTTCCTAGATGCTTCCCCACATAAGGACAATGTTGTTAAATCTCCAACTTTACCTATCTTCCAATAGCTGTTATAAGAACTGGTCTCAGGGTCTTATTGGTGCTTAATCATTAACAAAGACTGGCTTGAAATAACCATTAGGAAGATTTTTCTCCCTACATATTATTTTCCGGATGTGATACTAGACTCCTAATTCTTAGGTCTCTAGGATACATACAGTGGGCATATAATAAACATGTGTCAAGTGAATAAAATATAGTAAATATCATCTTATCTCAAAATATTATAATGTCTTTCATATTTTACCTAAAATAATCCCAGTTTCTACGTTACCATATTCAATATAAATGTGTATCAAACACATGTTATTTAAACATTTTTAATGATTTTAAATGTCTTTGGAAGACTGGCGTATGCTTACTATAGGCCCTATTTTTCTAATTTACCCGTCAATCAACAGCTGTCAATTATACCCCAACTAGTGGAAGACTGTATTTCAAAACAGGCATAGGACATAGTCTCAATTTATAGACTAATGGATTAAGGGCACAGCTAACACCATGGTCAGACTATGATTAAAACCGTGAGTGGTACAGCCTATGAGTGATCTCAGCACTGAGAACTGGACTAATTGGGAGACATGTCTCAGAAGAGGCTGGTGGATAGGGAGGATTCATGCAGATGACACAAGGGAACAGAAAGCAAGTGACTCATTCATCTTCCTACATCACTGCTCATGGGACCTCATACAAATTCATCACACTTAACTGAATCTAATTCCTCTGACTGGCAAAGCAGGGCCCAGAGTCAAACCTGCAATGCTTACTGGACTGGGCTGGGGAATGGGGGATGTCTCGGGAGACAGGAATCATTAGAACAGGGATTTTTAGGGGAAAATAGCCCCCCAACTGGCTCCCCATGTCTCAGGTCTACAGAGTGTCCAGCCAGCTTGCCTTGTATTGACTATCACTCTTTACCTGACTCCCCTGTCCACCCTGTGACCTCCTCCCAATCCTCTGTTCTTTTTTCATTTGGTGTACAATTCTGCTCCATTTGACTTAAATACTAGTTTCCAAATAAAATATAAACTAAGTTACTGCATACTTCGAAGTGGCTCACTCAGGCTTTAAGTTTCAAAGTTGATTTTCCGTAGAGGGTCTGTGTATTTCTTTCTCCCCCGCCCCTCATTCAGAAGTGATTAGGTCAGTTATATTAGACGGTTCTAAAAGAAGGAGCCTTTCTTCATGATGTTTTTCCTCTCACTCCCCAAACATTTTATTACTATTTCTTTCTCTCCTGAGTCTAGCCAGAAACTTGGCCTCCTTTGACACCCAAACATACCAAGTTATTAAAAATACCCTTCAGCCAAAATTAAGGAAGGGTCAGTGAAATGAACTCCGCGTGGGACTTCAGCGGAGCACAGTGATTTCTTTGACGTCCAGTAGGAAATGAATGCCGCTGCTCTCAGGCCCGCCAGTTGCTTTCCCTTAATCTGCTGCTGGACTCTGGTCAGAAATGAATGTCTCTCCTTGTCAGATTTCCCCCTATCTCTCCATGTGACTGTCACCAAAACATGAGATTTAGCCGGCAGAACAAGAGCTTATCTCATTCCAAAAAGAAAAAAAAAAAAAAGAAAAGTCAACATTCCACAGAAAGATAGGACACCTTCAGGTGGTATTAAGAGGAAAGTAAGATTAGAACCTTAGCACTCGCAGGCTACCCACAGGAGACGGCAGGCAGGCACACTATTTTCAGGCTGCTCTAATTGAGTCTTATGTGGACTGGAACCTTCTGAAAGGAATCAATACATCAGGAATGGGTGTGCTACAGGGAGGAGATGGCTGCTGGGTATAAACACGGTGAGAGCAGCCCTTTCTGCTCGCCTCCCAGATTAGAGGTCCCGTGTCTAATTGACCATGGAACAAAAGGAACATTGTTTTGGGGGGAAAAAGACATCTTTGCTGTGGTCCACAGAAACTGTTATGGTATCTTACCTCTGCTGAGACCTGTGTTTAACTGTGTTTTTTTCAATCCAGCTTTCTAAATCTGTTGCAAAAGTGAACTCTACTCAAAAGTAAAGCAAAATCCATCAGCAAGGCTCTACTTTTGCTAGGACAAACAAGAAGGGCATACAACATTCAAATAGGAATTCAGCAACTTGGCAAGCATTTGGGGGGGGAGAGAGAGAGAGAGAGAGAGAGAGAGAGAGAGAGAGAGAGAGAGAGAGAGAGAGAGAGAGAGAATATGAGAATGAATTATTAAATTCAATAATCCATGAGCATTCCTGAGGAGACATGTCCCAAGACTTCCATAAATCCCAAATTTATGATATGACTATGCTGTACTATTTCCACCAAAAGCAGCAGCCATGAATAAATAATTCACAAGGATTACAATGTATGACATAGCAATGAAAGAAAGAAAGAAAAAAAAGCACAATATTGGCACGCTGCTGCTCTGGTTGGGGCTGCATTAGGTTCACTCACCAAGACACCACTCAAAGTTAAGTCTCAGAAAAATGATAACTCACCGCAGACCACCATCTTTCATGGTCTTCTTCAGACAGACAAGATGGCGACCTTTCATTCTTGGAGACACGCTCATTCTCTATGCCTAAGAAGGTAATGTAGTCAACTGTGGTGTAGTTTCATGAACTTTTGAGAAAAAATCAATTGCTTTCCAAAACGTGACACCCTATATAGCCCTTTGCCCGTCCTTTCAGATGGAAGGAGCAGGTGGCAGAGATGGTAGGTTGAGCAGAATGATAGCACCTGAGGAGGAATGGAGAGTACCAGGAAATGCATGACTCCTGGTATTCCCCTCTTCTTGGAGTGTTTTCTTGTACATTTAATAGAGGTGTTCCACAAAATTCATTCTTGACTTTATCTGTAAACTTCAATGTAAGAGTCCTTTATTGAGTTTCTATTACTACAGAGCACGTATACCACAGGATATGAGAGGTCCACAGAAGAACAATGTACATCAAAAAAACGTACAGGCTTTAGAACTAAGCTCAGGCTACTGGCATATGCTGTAGGGTGAAGGAGATGTTCACAAAGTTGCTGCTCTGAAGCGTGGGCAATGGATCCAGTAAAGGCAGAATGTCACGTGTGTGCATGGATGGGCCTTTATGTGGTCAGTGATGAGAGCATCTTATGGGAGTTCAGGGTTCATTTAAAGGTAGGCATTTCAGTCACAGATGAAGTAATCATTACCATTTAAGCTAAAAAACATCTTGCATTCCACCCCACTGAAATACCGGGAAAACACTTACAAAGGAGCTTTAACCAACTTCCTTCATAAAAATGTCAGTATGCACGCCACAGCAATCAGGCATGCTGTATGCCTACTATGTGCCTGGCATTGTCCCAGCACAGACCCTTCCCTCCGTTATTCCCTATGATGTTTAATAGACTCCTTTCCCTGGGGCACACAAACTGTAGATTCTGAAGTTCTCTAATAATTATTTTACTCTCAGTTCACATGAGATGCTTCAAGTTCACAATCAGTGATTTTACCTATAGATTTTTTCCCCCTCATCTATCCCATGCTTCTGTCTTAGATCAGAACCATATTATTTCACACTTGGATTCCTGCATTACCCTCCAGGCTCCAGGCTCACTATCTTTGAGTGAAACCTACCCTTCCCCTCCCTCCAGAGCTGAGGGGTGTGGCAGCACTGATAGCAATAGTATCTATTTATATGTAATGAATATGTCATGTTGAGTGCTTACTACATAAAGCTGTTTCATTTAACACTATGGATGCCATATTGAAAAGAAAGAGGAAACTATGATTTGGAGAGATTGAACATTTCCCCACCAGGTTCATGTAATGAATAATTGATGAAGTTGTAATTTCAAACTAGATCTAACTCAAAGCGTACCTTTTTTAAGATCATGAATCTTGTCACAATATTTAATTCAGTGCCCCTTTCTATGAAATAAGGCACATATTTTGAAGTACTGGCATTGGGACTCTGGGATTAGCAGGTGTGGGTTCAGATTTCAACCCTGTTTACCAGCTGTGTGAATTTGGGCATGATAATAAATATCTCCAAGCCTCAAAATATGACATTTATAAAATAGAAAAACATGATGTTCCCTACACAGCATAATTGTAAAGATAAGAGAATGCATGTGCAATGCTTACACAGAGCCTGACACAGAGTAAGTGCTGAATAAGAATTGATGAAGGAATAAATGGAGAGATAGACTAATAATGGATGAATGGATTTCTTTGAAGTACACCTCTTCAAATAGAAATATCATTTATTGCCGAAACTGGTTTGGCTCAGTGGATAGAGTGTCGGCCTGCAGACTGAAAGGTCCCAGGTTCAATTCCAGAAAGGGCATGTATCTTGGTTGGGGGCACATCCCAGTAGGGATGTGCAATAGGCAGCTGATGGATGATTCACTCTCATCGATGCTTCTAACTCTCTATCCCTCTCTCTTCCTCTCTGTAAAAAATCAATAAAATATATATATATAAAAATAAATATCACTTATCATAAGGACATCTATTTTATCTCTAATTTATAGGGTTTAAAACTCTTGCATTTTTTTTTTCAGAGAAAGTCATTAAAATGTGCCTTTCAATGAAGAGAAAGTAATGAGATGCATATGCATTTTCATAATTATCATCACCACAATCAACTACAACCATCAACGTTGGTTAAAACTTATAAACCTTCCAAATTTTACTTTCCCCAAATACAGACCTCTCTCTCTTGTAACATGAATGTGTAAAATGCTGAGGCTACAAAAGAAAGGCATTGCTTTTAACCCTACATGACAGCGCAGGTATGTTTGTAGTTTGGTTGGCATATAACTAGAATGTCAACTTTGGTCAACAAATGACCTGCCATTCCTGCTGCCCAAGGCACAGAGAAATGTGTAAGAGTCATCTGTGTGACTTGCTTTATTCTACTTTCTCTCCATCCCTTGCCAAACTCCACAGTATAAATAAACTTCTTACAAGTTCATACTTTCCTCTTAAAAGACATTGTCAAACTTTCCTCACTTTACTAGTTTAAGGTGAGCAGGAATTAGATCTATTTATATGTAATAAATATGTCATGTTGAGTGCTATGTTATAATATAACAATTCGGTAGTTTCTTGTTTTAGGTGCGGGGCGTAAGGGGTGAAAGTGGATAAATCAGAAGCAGAGAGGGTAACAGATGGTGTTTTCGCAGTTAGAGGAAGCAGTGCTTTTATTACACCCCAGACAGGGAAGCTTTTCGAGGACTCCACTGGTCAAGTTGACACCTACAGGTTCACCTTCCTGTATGTTCTCTAACTTCAGAAGACACATTCATTTCCAGAGTTCAGTAACCCTGAGGACATTCAATTTCCCCAAATGACTGTCTTCCCACCATGTACTTATTCTCCCTATAAAAAATCTGCTAATTCCCCAGCTTACAGAGCTAAAGAAAAAGATTCACTGAATTCTAAAATATTTCTGTTACTGGGGGGAGCAAATGATCACTATTCTCTGCTTCTGCCCTTGATCGTTTATAATTTTCTCTTCCTTTTCTGAAGCATCCAGTAGAATCCAATGCTGTGGGCTCTTGGTAGCTCAGAGAAATATCTTCCTTAAAAGAACTGGGCTAACCCCTTCACTGATCACTTTTTAATATGTATCTAAGTTTAATAATCCAAAATGCAATAAGGAAGAAGATACAAGGGTCATGTTAAAAGGGAAGCAGACCAAGGAAAATATGAAAAGCAGGGGTGGCAATGTGACTGGGTGTCTAAGCAAGAACGAATATGTAAGCAACTAAGATATTCTGAGGACAGGGGTTAGCCCAGTCCTGATCACAGTTGCACCCTAATATTGAGCACAGTGCTTATTACATTGCAATAATCAAAGGCTTATTAAAGAAAGAAATGATAATGTATAGGAAAAGTGACATAAATAACTGAGTAGATATAATGAGTCAAGTGAAGCCATGATAAAGTCTCAGAGGACTTCAAACTCATAGTAGGAAATCAAACACAGAATTATACAGATAAGAAAAGATGTATGTGTGTGCGTACAACTGTTGACATGTACAAGTTACATAAACACATATGTGTGCCTAGGAATAAAAATATCACTATATATATGCATATCTATAGACAAGATCAGCTAGAAGGAACCAATATGTTTTAAATATAGCATTTTGAGCTAGTGGCTAATGCAGAGAAAGCAACTCCTATCCACTTAGAATACTGAGTCTTATTTTAAAAATAAAGATGACTTCATATTGAACAGGATTCAGAGGTACATGGCACTGTTAATAACTCAGCATAGCATCAAGATGAGTAGTTCTTTCAACAAATTACTGTGTAGAAAATACATCCTTTCCTTGTTTATTTAAATAGCAAATCTATCTCATTTGCCTTAAAAAAATAAAAATAAAATGAGTGAGTGAGTGAGCATCACCTACTCTGTGACCTGCAGTAAAGCAGAGAGGAGGAAGGATGAGGCATGTGCAAGTGAAGGTTTGGGATTATGCAGAGTGGAGCTGTGGACTCAGCCTCCCCTAATCCAGGAAGTAAAGATTGCTAGAATTCAAGACCACTACCCCAAGCATGATACATGAACAACTTAGAGGTCAGAGTCATGAAGACGTTCTGCGAGCAGTGCAGCTGGAGTTTTAGACTGTGTTCATGTCTCACTCTTTCACAATACGGAAGATAATCTGAAACAGAATTGAATAACTTGAAATGTTTCAACTTTGTCTTTTTCAGGCTCCCTCCCAAAAAGGAGACCAACTTTAACAGCCTCCATCAAAGACTCCACACAAGAATGTTAGGGTTTAAAACTCAGGGAAATTCTCACAGAATTTTCAAAGACTGATGTAAAAACATTGACAGAAAATAAAAAATAAAAAATGTTCCAAAGTCCTCAACTTAATTATAAGCAGGCTAGTACAGGCAGGGCAAGGGGTAGGGGCTCAATTAGCTTCTATATCAGAATCCAAATACATTGGAAGATTTTATAAGTACTGACGCTATGAGGCATCAAGAATCTATTTGTATAAATATCTTTATAGTCATCCTTTTAGCTGTTAACATCCATTCACCTTTTAAAAAAACACAAAAACAACTCTTTTTCTTAAGGGAGCCACCTATTGCTGCTTCTCGAGTTTTTTGTTTCAATGGGTCCATTTTAAGGGCTTCAGCTAACCAGAGAAGCCTTCTCACTGGTGATAGTGAGTGGTTAGATAGGGCATGTGACCAAATTTGGGCAACAAGAATCAGACCGGAACTTCGGAGTGGGTTTGGAGAGCAGAGCTCTCTCTTTTCTACAGGACTTACATGGTAGACTATGGTAATATCTACAATCATTATTATCTTGCTACTATGAGAAAACAACTAAGAAAGGAAAGCCAAGGAGTACAAGGGACAAAGAAAAATCACTTCCTCTTCATAATTGTTTGATCCTCTAGATTAAGTCATTGCTCACCCTTGAACTTCACAGACAGGAAAGCCAATAAATCCAAGTAAATGTGCTTGGATTTTTTGTTCACTGATCTCCAAGTCCTGACTGATGATGGAACTCACTTATAAATGAGTCAGGGATATAAACTTTAAACAAAGTATTTCAGTTTTTGGAAGAGAGCAGTCATTTTGATGACTATTACTCTTTTTTTTTTTTCCTGGAAGCTATGAAGAAATGAGTGTACAGGAAAAAAAACAGAAAGGGCTCACTTCACTAAAGATGGTATACTTATTATGAATATTTCTTTAAAAGTCTATTGACTATTTAAAGCAAAATAATAACCATATCTAGTGTAGTTTATAGCACACATTTAAGAAAAACATATAAAACAAGAATATAAAGAATATGTGGAAGAATATGGAATCACACTCTTTTAAGATTTTGCATTGTTCATGTATTAGCATGACATTTGAAAGTAGACTATAAGAAGTTACATATACATATAATTTCTAGAAGAATCACTAAAAATAACACCAAGAGGTAAAGTTAAAAAACACACCCAAATATACAAAAATTAACATGGATGTGCAGATGATGTATTCATAAAATGAAATACTACTCAGCAATAATAAAAGAACAATTCATACACACAACCACATAGATGAATCTCAAAAAACATTTAGTTGTATGTGAGGAGCTAGACACAAAAGAATTTATTCTATATGTATGCATATGATTTCCTCTACATAAAATTTTAGAGTAGGGAAAACTAATATATGCCTATAGAAACTGGAAAGCCTAGACAGAGGTCACTGACCTTAAAAAAGTATAAGGAAACCTTCAGGGGTGATGGAAATACTCTATATATTTTGGGGGGTGAGTGGAGCAAAGGAACAAAAATTATGAAAACCCATTCACCTGAACACTTTTAAGATCCCAGTATTTCATTGAATATACATTTTCCATCAATAAAAATATGTTTAAGTCTCTATAATCCTGCAGGGGTCCAAGGCAGTGTTATTTTGAGACTAATTCATGAGGATGGAATGGAATGACTTTGACACCATTGAAAACTTCAAAAATACAATGCATCCTTTTCACTTGAAAGACTTCAGCCCAGAAGTTTTCCCTGTACCTCAGGGTTGAGAGGAGGAACAACCCCTATTGCCCTGTAGCGTGAATAGCACAGGGACAGAGGATGGGGACAGTGGAGGTGTCCTCTTAATAACATCCACATCAACCCCCCATGAACCAGCATCAGCAGCGGTTCCATCAACAGTGCCAAGGGCCTTGATTACTTGGCAGAGTTGGATTTAGCACCATGAACAGTTTCAGGACAAATGATGACTGTGCTAGCAGCAAAGACAGGAGTGGCCCCATCCTGGGCTTTCACAGTGAGAGCTCACCTTATTGCCTGGTAGTGGTTGAGAGAACTTAAGAGACTTGTTCCCAGCACATCTGAGACATACTCTGGGCCATTCCAGAAATAAGTCAGGGAGACTCATAAGAGGACAGAGAATTTAGCAGTAGTTGGTGGTGATGAGAGTTACAGATCTGTCATTCACAGACTGTTCACTCCCAGTTTGGGATGGCCTAAGGAGACACAGGTGATCCAATTCTAAATTACTGGGTTTTCTTTTTACTCAAATAGATAACTTTCTTTCCTTTACCCAGGAAGTGCATAAGCTATAATTCTCCTGCATCCGGAAGTGTATAAATATTTTAAAGAATCATAGATTTAGAGCTGAATGGATCTCTTCATGTTCTGATGTAAGAGATCAGTCTTCGGTGGTTTTCAAACTTCAGCATACACAGCGTAACCAGGACAGCTTGTGAAAACATGCATTTTAGGCCCCAATGCCACTGCTTCTGACTCAATAGTTTTCAAGGGAGGCTTAGGAAACTTCATTACTATCAAGTTCTCAGGGGTCCTCATACTGCTGGTCCAGAGACTACATTTTGAGAAGCTCAATATTCCTAGCTTGAGTTTGAGGATTAGAAACAAAGAGGCAAACATTTTTTGAGCAATGAACATGAGGACAAAGACCAAATTTGTTGGGTTCTTCCTCTGTTCCATGTACAATGTTATATATTTAATGTCCCTTAATTCTAACAAAAACCATGTATGAATTGTAAGTTTACCTCCAGTTTACAGATGAGAAAACTATGGATGGCAATAGTTCAATAAGTTGCACCAAGTCATGCAAGTGCAAACTGATCAAGTTTGAAACAACTGCCTTGCCTTGTCCCAAAGTCCATGTCATTTCCACTAGTCCATAAAGGAAGGAGATTGGTCAATAGTGTTTGACAACAACAATCAGTAGCCAAGAAAAGATAAGGTTTTGTTTTTTTTTTCACCTCAAAAGTTTTAAACTCCATAAAAATTACAATAGATGCTTTAGAAAAAGAAAGAATAGTATAACCTAGATAAAATAGAATTTAAAAGACGGGAAAAGTTAAAAGGTATCTTGTTTACTATAAAAGCTGCTCTCTCTGGTACTTATCCCCAGGAGAGTTATAGAACCTGATTTTTTCATGTCTCCACATAAATCTATATCTGTTTGGCCAGACAGGATGCCAAGGCTAACACAATAACAACAGCTGGATAACGCTGAGACTGATATGAGGATAATTTATCAATCTTCAATCTGTGTATCTTCTAGAGACAATAGTGACCACCTGTACCCATCACTGGTTTTCTTTTTAATCCCATGACTTCTAAAGCTCAGCCACAGTAGCCAAAGAATCACACCATCTGGATAAAACATGAACACACCGGTATCTGCATTTCCCCAACGTAAATAACCAAGCTCTGACTGTCCATATATCTAAAATTACTTGACAACATCAAATTATCAGAAATATAACCCAAGAGCAGAGTGTTTTTTAACGGTGACTAGTTCACAGAGTTAACCTGGGAAGGTGTAGAGAGCCACCTGGGAAGGCACATGGGCATTTCTTCTAATTGTTGCCAGCTGAGTCCGAGATGACTGGCAGAGCCGCATCTTGGATATACATTTCGCCAAGATGGGGGAAAGTGTAATCAGCTTGGCCTTCATATCAAGCCCAGGTGTTGGCAGGGGCAGGTCTAGATATATAAATCCAGACAAGCAACAGGAATGCTAGGGCCTACTTAAGAATGTAAATAAGCCGAAACCGGTTTGGCTCAGTGGTAGAGCGTCGGTCTGCGGACTGAAAGGTCCCGGGTTCGATTCTGGTCAAGGGCATGTACATTGGTTGCAGGCACATCCCCAGTAGGGGGTGTGCAAGAGGCAGCTGGTCGATGTTTCTCTCTCATGGACATTTCTAGCTCTCTATCTCTCTCCCTTCCTCTCTGTAAAAAATCAATAAAATATATTTTTTAAAAAAGAATGTAAATAAGCTCCTTTGATCATAAAGTTTGTTGTTACTTCCTGGTATTTGGGGTATAAAAATAAATGCGCTGGGAGGGGTCATGTCATCCTCTTCCTGCCCCTCCAAAAGACAGAATGGCGGCCCACCCAGCTCCCAGCTTTAAATCTATCTCTGTGTCTTCTCTCTTTATTTCTATTATTTGTCTATCCCTGGCCGCTTCCACTTTGAACCTGTTAGTTCCTTGCAGGACAAGGAAAAGGGAGATCCCCGCCATGTCTGGCCCCCACCACATCAGGCCCTCACAGAAAGGAATGCCATAAAAGAGAAAACATGGACATTGCATAAATTCTAATGTGAAAGAGATGATCACAACTTTACTTTAAATCTTCAGAATGAACTGCACAGAGTTAAAGGACTCTATCACCTAGAGCTAGGTTTGCCAAATATGTTCTGAACTGTCTTCATTATCATTGACTTGGAGTATCTGATACTATCTCTCTCTCTCTCTCTCTCTCTCTCTCTCTCTCTCTCTCTCTCTCTCACGCATGCACACACACACACACACACACACACACACACACACACACACACACTATGAAACCTACCAGGAGATTAGGATTCAGAAAGTTTTGGGTGGAATCATGAAACTGCTTCCCAAGTCTCCTAGGCAACTTTCATGTTCACAGTATTAAAAATGAAAGATCTAGTGCAATCTCCTAATTTGGACAAGGAGCAGCTCCTCACGAGTACGGGAGATACATTAAAGGAAAGAGAAGTGGTTGCTTGTGTTCTGCCACAGACATCTGGAAATTAGAGCAGCTGAAGGGTCTGATACATCAGCATCGGGCCACTGAGGCATGGCCACTCCAGATTCATTGGGAAGCACCAGCAGCGACTATTTGTCATGGCAGCAAGTGATGAGACTAACAGACGTGGTGGCAATTGCAGAAACAAAAGCATTGCCGCCCAGGCTAATGGCACCCAGTATTCACGGTAACTGCAAGTGAGGCCCAGTGAGAGGTGTGATATTTAGCAGAAAATCAGTGGGCACCAGACAGAGAATCATGGCGATAGGCAGACTGCCTAGACTTGCTCATGAACATTTTAGAAGATACTTTGTGGGCAGCTGGTGAATTGGGCAAGTGTACTTTATCTCTCTATTTTATTTTTAAAGTGAGTTGTTTAGTGTAAAATTTTTTTTAATGATCATATTTTTAATAGTCATCTTTTCTACACATTCCATTCAAAATGGTCAGATTTTATAGTATTGTTAAACAAGTAAATTATTGTATGCACAGAACATTTTATTAATCATTGTATAATTTTATGCATCATACATAATTATGCCTGCATTATACTACAGAAATACCTCACAGATCAGTGCTTAACTAAAAAACATACCTTTAAAAATAAAACTGGAAATTTAAAAGCCCTATAAGCATACAAGGTTGACAGAAAAAGTAGACATGCATTTTAGCCCCTCTCTTTCATTCTTTCTGGCAGGAAGGACCACTACATTCTTTCTGGCAGGAAGCACCACATTGTTTGTAAACATTTTTAAGCATAGGAAACACATCATTATTTTAGTGTATGGGAGTATGTTAAGATGCATAAGCAGTTAAGTAATTTGTGATCAACTAACCCCACAAACGACAAGACAACAATGCTATTAATGACTAATAATAGAATTTCATTTCACACTTCCTTGGAATCTGCTGGAACTAGCATAATGATCAACAACTTCAAATGAGGAAACATGACATAGGGAGCTACTGAAATTCAGTCCCTTTAAAATTGCATCGAAAGCTAATCTGTTCTTTTTTTTTTTAAATATATTTTATTGATTTTGTACAGAGAGGAAGGGAGAGAGATAGAGAGTTAGAAACATCGATGAGAGAGAGTCATCGATCATCTGCCTCTTGCACACCCCCTACTGGGGATATGCCCGCAACCAAGGTACATGCCCTTGACCGGAATCGAACCCGGGACCTTTCAGTCCCCAATCCGATGCTCTATCCATTGAGCCAAACCGGTTTCGGCGCTAATCTGTTCTTTATACCCACTTTAAAAAACCAGAATTAGGAGAAATACCCGTAATTAATCAAAATGCATAAAATCAGGCTGTGGCGGTTTCTTGACCTCTTACTGCAGCACCCAGTCCTTGAGAGCACATTGCTCTTCAATACATTTATTCACTCTTTCAATGCCTAATAATGAAAGGTTAAAATCCACACACAAAAATATAACATTTTTGCTTTACAGTATCACCACCTGCAACCTAACCATCTAAATATATGCAAACTTAAAAAAGAAAGAAAAAAATCCACTAGCAGTGTAATTAGAGTGATATAATGATCAAAATTAAGAGGAACAGATGAAGAATAACAAGCCAACACATGCAATTTTAATTTTCTCTGGATACAAAATGCATGGGATCCAGAACATGGTACATTTCTCTTGTAAGTTAGAACTATTATATTACTAAGCTAAATATTATAACTAACATCTAAACTAATTTATTTGTGTTGCAGGGGTAAAGAACATATCTTTAAAAGTGACATGATTTTTTTTTAGCGTTCTTAACAATAATTACAAAAATAAAAGCCAAATAAATGGGAAAACCCCTTAGTTTGACAACTGAGGAGGAGCATGGTTTTGATACACCTGTATCTCCACTTGGCCCTGGCTTTTTTTTTTTTTTTTAAGTATATTTTATTGATTTTTTACAGAGAGGAAGGGAGAAGTTAGAGAGTTAGAAACATCGATGAAAGAGAAACGTCGACCAGCTGACTCCTGCACACCCTCCTCTGGGGATGTACCCGCAACCAAGGTACATGCCCTTGACCGGAATAGAACCTGGGACCCTTCAGTCTACAGGCCAATGCTCTAGTCTATCCACTGAGCCAAACCGGTTTTGGCTTGGCCCTGGCTTTTAAAATGGCCCAGTTCAGCCCATTCACAGATTGGTTCAAATTACTTTGCAAAGGAGCCTTCCCTGACCATCCTCTCTAAGGATGTTTCCTTTATGGATTTATCACTATCTGAACTATTCTGTGTATTTTTTATTTGTTTGCTTTCTAACCTTGCTCATCTCCTTATCTCTTGTCGCCCAAGAATTGAAGCTCCATGGGAGCAGAACCCTCATCTAAATTGCCCATAAACCTGTTCCCAGCACATGGTCCCAGCAGAAGCTCAAGCAGTGAACACTTAACGAACAGCATGATGGGAATGCAGGGGACATGTTGCTGAGAGTCAGGGACCCTGCCACCAGATGTATGCACACACTCAGGCATTTTCTCAAATCAGTTCAGGGAACTCACAGATTCTCTGAAGCCAAATCAAGAACCTCAGGTTGAGGCCATGATAGTGGTCCTCAAGGGAGATTAAATAGAGTGAATGAATGCATGAAATGTTTTATAAGACTATGTAAATACACATATTGGGGCCTCTCCAGAATGAGTATAATACAAAACAGTATTTTTTCTGGAGTAACAGATTGGAAATATCTGTCTTAATCTTATTCAAACTTGAGCCTTCTCTACAACATTCTGGGGCAAAAAATAGTTACTCCGCTAACGGAGGGCCAAATAATAGTACTCATGTAGCTTCCAAGAAGCAATGTTTTAAAATGGGCAAAGTCATACCAGAGTCTTCTTAGGGGCTACTTATGACCAACACATGCCGTGAGAAAGAAAATTAGAGGAGGAAGACGAGGGAAGCAAGAAATGGGGGATCGGCGAAAGAATCCATGACCTCTCGTCTTCTGAAGGCATCTCACAGATCTTGGCTTCAATGTCACCTCTGAGATTCCTTTAATAAACATCATATCCAAAACAGCCACCCCTCCCTGCTGCTGCCCTGCCCAATCCTCATCCTCATTTTTTTTTCAAAACTAATATTACTTCCTGAAACTGCATTACTTACCTAATTGAGTATTTTCTTTTTCTTTACTGACTCTTCCCAAAAACATAAGCCCACTGGGGCACCTTTGTTTCATGCACCACTGTAACACGGAACCTAGATACACACCAGAGTCATCCACAGAGCTCAGTGAAGGCTTCTGAAAGAATGAAGACAGGTGGAATTGGTCTCAGGGCCCCCGTTTTCAATTCCAAAATTCCCTATGCTACTTCATAAGCATGATCCATTTCATTCATCCTGATTAAAAGCATGATGCTTTGAGCCTTTGTCTGTATATTACTGAACTCCACACTATCTCAGTTCTCAGAAACAAACCTACAAATAATCCAAAGAATGACATAGTGTAAAGGCAAAAAGCAACGAAGAGAGGGAATTAGAGGATATTTTGATGAAAAATAAAATTATATACATATATATGATTATATATATATATATATATATATATATATATATATATATGTGTGTGTGTGTGTGTGTGTGTGTGTGTGTGTGTGTGTGTGATTTTTCAAAGGAACAAAAACAAAATGAAATAAAAGTTATGCAGGAAAAAAGTAGATCATGGATAAGAGACAGGGATGAATCATAGGTGGAGATGGTGTGAGGGGAAGTACATAATTGCCCATGCTGTGATCATTTTCTCCGCCAACAAACACAGGTTTTGTGAGTTTTTAAGGATCCCTTTGAAAGACTCCTGGCTGTCCCCCCCTGTAGACCCAATCAGCCAAAAGCTCCTTCAGCACTCGGCCCTTTTTCTCAGGCCTCTGACACTTCCACTAGCTTGGAGTCCTCACCCTCTCTCTTAGAACACACTGGCACCTGCTTTGTCTGCTGTATCTGTTTTATGAATGGTTCCCACCAGCTGCAGACTTCAGGAGAGGGGCTGCAGCCCCCTCCACCTGCACGTGCCCATCACTCTGCCTTTACCTGCACTGCCAGTGGTGGTCTCCCAGCACACAAATCCACTCGCCGCCCCCCTTTCCCTCATTGGTGCCCTTGGCCTCCTACAACCTCACCCCTCCCTTCCCTTCTCAGTTCCTCAGGTCTTGAAGCTTATTGGTCTCCCTCATTGCAGGGCAGAATCCAGCCATCTCATGCAACCTAGGTGTTTGACTCTCTTGTTTGAAATAAAATATACACTGTTATTGGATGGGGCACACTGCCTCTGCCTGTAGGGCACGTTTTCTTAGGGCAAGGGAGGCCTCCCTCCCCCCCCCCCCCAAGCTCCTGAACAGAATTTACAAGCTGAAGTCTTGAGGAGTGTAAGCCCTGTTGGGTTTTGTTTTTGTTTTATTTCCTCTTTTTATTGTGCAGGGGCCTAACTTAAGCTTTGTTTGTGGAAGCATCTACTCCAACAGGGTTTGGATAAACACATGGCCAACCACACAACTAGATAAAGAGCAAGACTACTTCTTCCCATGGAGGCTCCTGCGTTTTAGGCATCTTGGGGGATTTCAAACACTGGCCATGAGGGTCACTCATTTTTTTCTCTTCCTGAGCTGTCAATCCCACTCTTAGGTTTTAAATTAAATAATAAACAACTCTAGGCCTCCACCCTCAACCCCAATAAAAAGAGCCCCAAGTCTGTCTGTCCCTCTCTCTCTCTCTCTCTCCCCTCATTTTGCAGCCCAATGTGTGCTATATATTATACTTTCCAGGCCCTGTAACTCATATTTACTTTTTTAAAGTTTCCTTTCCTGATGGTTATTATAGAAGGGCATCATAATAAGAACCATAAGACCTGGCCCAGCCACAACACTGGTTACGTATAGCCTGAGAGTGGTATAAAACATCATAAATTTATGTTAATCAGGGCTGGACTTCCTTTTTCATTAAAGAAAAATAGCAGTAGAAGAGAGAGTTGTGAACCTACAAAGATCTTCCACACACATTATGCTGGGTTCCGTGTGCGCATGTGGCTAACAGAGCAGAAATTGTTCAGAATATGGGGAAAGTATTTATTAAAAAGACACATGATTCCACTAGAAGCCCATTGTTCGGTGTAATGAAAATTTAGTAAAGGTTTAATAAGATTTTTTAAAAAACCAATACACTGGAGCCTCACACAGAACACAACAAAGCACATTATTTTACCCGTCTCCGGTACCCAAAGGATTTTTGTAAAATATCCCCTATAAAGACAGTCATGTGGCATGAACCCTGTAGATGGAAACATAATAAGCCTGGCAGGTACTTATGAAATTATTGTGACAGAAATAAGACACTGATTTGCATTTTCACTTCCAAGTTGATAATGAGAGCATAGGCCTTCAAAAAATGCAAAGCATTATACTCAGACGTTTTGTAGGAAGTGTCTTCAAACACGTCTCAGTAATAGAAAAGATACAAAGCACTGGCAACACATTCTAAAGAATTCCTTAAAATACATTTGCAAAACACACAAAAAAACTAGTTCAGTAATTTGCAAACCAGTGTTAGAGGAAAGTCAAACCTGAGTTTCAGCCCCTTGCTATATGAGGTACCAGTTTGGGGTCCTTGGGCTAGCTATGTAACCTCTCTGTGCCTCAGTTTCCCAGCAGATAAAATGGGCCTAATAATGTCCACAATATGTGATTTTTGGGGGACTAACCCATCTACATTCTGGCATGCAATAAATATTAGTTTCTTTCACCTTTGTGAGTTATTAAAAAACAACAACTGTTTTTTAATATATATCTTACTTTATAATAAATAGTGTGAA
This sequence comes from Pipistrellus hanaki, assembly GCF_964339955.1. Lineage (NCBI taxonomy): Eukaryota > Metazoa > Chordata > Mammalia > Chiroptera > Vespertilionidae > Pipistrellus > Pipistrellus hanaki. Next base: position 29,203,629 of record NC_140516.1, read on the forward strand.
TTTGTATACATATCACTAGAAATTTATTTGATATATCTTAATTAAATGTGAGAAATTTTAAAAATTCTCATTTACTGCTATAGAAAATTTATAAATATTTTATGTTCAATCCTTCATAGTCTAGCTTGACAGTCAAAACTTTCTGTGTGCCTCAGCTTTTTTATATCTATATATACATGCCTAGCAGACGCAGTTCTGTTCACAGAGGCACTGTATTCCAAAATGTGCTTGCAAATTGGTTCTTTAGAATACAAAATTCATTTCCTTATTAAAAAGATTGCAAATGATTGAGCAGATGGTACAAAGGTGGCTTGCCATAGAGTGTGTTGAGTTGCATCAACTCTTTTACTTAATTGGTGACACATAGGTACAACTTGAAAGTAACTGGCCTTGTGTTGGCATACTTTTACACCATCCAGGCCTTCCAACGCGTGTACATAGACCTCCAGTGACTTCGCCACCTTTTAACTGAGGTACCCACCCTCTGACACCACCACCCTAAGTGCCCAATGGTCTCAAACTACCAATCTTTAATTCACCCACTCACACGCTCACTGTCTCATTGCCAAAGATCTTATTGTCAAGAACAGCAAACAGATTCATAACCATGTAAAAATATAAAGGCCCTATACAAAGATTTCACTGCTTTCAACTAGTACACCTGCTCACAGAAAGTAATTATCCAGTTGGTAACAAGGCAGCGACCATAATAAAAATGAACTCCAGGGAGATCATTTTTCCTTATGGGAAAAATGATCTCCCTGGAGTTAGAAGATGCTATTCAGCTCGTAGCCAGTAAACTCTGCCTGGGAATTGATCTCTCTAAAGGAAGAATTGCTTCTTATAGTTCTCTGGCTTCTCTGTATCCTCACCTTTTAAAGCTCTGCTTCTCTTCACCTGCCTGTTTGTTTGTTAACAATAGCTCCTAAAGTGGCAGAGGGGATGGTTCAAGCAGTTGGAGCTCTTTGTTTGCTTTATCAATGGAGCTGGGGCATGGGAAATGGGGACCAGGATAGAGGAGTCTGTTTATAAGTAAGATTGGCCATTTGTAAGTAAGAGGACTTTGGTGGTTGTTTTTTTTTTTTCCCTCCTTGCTAAGAGGGAAGGTGCATCTGTCCCTGTAAATTCAGCCCAAGAGAAAAGAAAGGGTTTAAAAGTTTAGTTGTCAAATATGGTATTAGGGGATTTATTTATCTCATTGTATTATTTGTAAAACAAATGAACTTTACACACAAGAATTCTAAATGGAACAAAATGAAACTTGTGAAACGTGAAAGCTGTTTCCATTGGGGAATGTGCACTAGAGGAATACAAACTAGTTTTGTAAAATGTGCAGTTTAAAATTTTTTTTTTTGCTTTTAAAAATTATCCATTTTTAAAATGATCTCCAACTGAACAAACTATAAATTCACATTGGCAGCATTTAAAGAGACAGTTAATATCATTTGCCTTCATTTTGACCCCTGCTTGCTCTTTTCTGTGAATTTCTTCTTCTCTCCTTGCTTATTTTTTTAATATGTTTTTATTGATTTCAGAGACAGAGAGAGGGAAATAGAAATATCATTGTGAGAGAAAAAATATGTTTTTATTTCAGAGAGAGGAAAAGAGAGATAGAGACATCACTGTGAGAGAAATATTGATTGGCTGCCTCTGTATGCCCCCTACTGGGGATCAAACCCATAACCTGGCATGTGCCATGACCTGAAATCTAACCATGACCTCTGGTTCATGGAACAACATTCAACCAACTGAGCCATACCGGCCAGGCTCTCCTTGATTCTTAAATCTTGGATATTTATAAGGCTCAATAATACGCCCAATTCTTATACCACAAACTCCCTAAGCATATTTTACTATTCCTGTGGATTCCTTTCCCATGATATGCTAGCAGTCCCATATAGATACAATCCTAATATCTCGTGAGTTTCAGACATGTGAGCCTTCTGGACATGTCTTACTTTCAGAATCTCAGGTTCAACCAGGAAAAAATCTTGCCTTCCTCAACTAGCCATATGCTTGTTTTAGTTTCTATTTTGCTGAATTTAAACATCTACCCCATGATAACGGAACTAGAAACCTAAAAACCATCCTCATTATTTTTCTCTCCTTCTCCTGACTGTCAACCCATGGCAGGTGTGCAGCCTTTGTCATTTCAGTTTCGGGGAACCCCAGAGTATTGGCATTGTATCACTAGACACTCTGCTTAAAAACATTGAGAAAAGTCATTTTCATACAGCTGCACATTAGAATCATCGTAGAGACTTATAAAATATATTAGTACCTGGCACCATTCGGAGAAATGCTTTATTATTATTATTATTATTTTATTTCGGAGAGGGAGGCAGAGGGCAAGAGAAACATCAATGATGAGAGAGAATTGCTGATCAGCTTCCTTCAAGCCCCCCACCGAGGATCGAGCCCACAACCCAGGCAGTTTCCCGACCTGAAATTAAACCATGACCTCCTGGTCCATAGGTCGACGCACAACCACTGGGCCTGAGAAATGCTGATCTAATTAGTCTGAGAAGGGTTCCGACAAGGTCAGTGCTCTGAAGCTTTCACATGATCCTAATGAGTAGCCAGCACTGAGAACCACATGCAAAGAAGCTACTCACTTCCCTCAGGGTAAACCCCAGGATCTGCTGCCTGATTAGTAAGACCCCTCGCCATTGGGGCCACAGCCATTCCTGCAACATCACTTCTGGTCACCATCTCCCACCCCCACCACAGGCACTTTAAATGACAAAATATCAGCTGAAACCAGTTTGGCTCAGTGGATAGAGCATCGGCCTGCAGACTGAAGGGTGCCAGGTTTGATTCTGGTCAAGGGCATGTACCTTAGTTGCAGGCATATCTCCAACAGGAGGTGTGCAAGAGGCAGCTGATCGATGTTTCTCTCTCATCGATGTTTCTAGCTCTCTATCCCTCTCTCTTCCTCTCTTTGAAAAATCAATAAAATATTTTTTTTAAATGAGAAAATATGAGACCATGTAAATTCTCCTCCATGCTTTAGGCTTTTCCTCTCCTCACTTAGTGCCTTTGCAAATGCTGTTTCTCTGTGTGTGATATTTCTGTATTCTTTGCCCAGATCATCTTGATCTGCCCTTTCCTTAGCTTCAAGAAGTCTTGCCTGTCATCCCAAACAAGCTGAAGGCTGGTCAGAGGCCTCTCTCCCGTAGCATCATGGCTTCTGTTGTTATGGGGCACTGGTTAGTCTGCCTTGTCTTAGGAGGTTTCCTTACTGACTCTGTCTGTGACTGGGGCATGTACCTTTTCCTCTGCCTCCCCAGTTCCTGGCCTGGTGGCTTATTTACATGTGCCCATCAAATGCTGCTGAATATTAATGGAACACATAACATGGAGTTCTATTTTTAAATTGTATTCCATTTGGAAGTAAAGGTTATCTGTTTCACTTCAATATTTCAAATCCGTTATAGTACATGTTTTCACCAATTTTCAAACTCACACTCACCAGCCTTAAGCTCACCATCTCTGCATTCAATTCACCATGCAAGAGAACATAGTAGTAAATGCTATTCAAAGATGTTTTCTAAAAGCAGAATTAGAAAAATCCATTACATTCTCCTGAAATTATGTTTTTTTAATAGGAAAAAAAAAATTCATGAACAACAGAAATGCAGTTTACCAATTTCCTGGAGGCATAAAGGTGATTTTCATAGTCTTAAACTCTAAAGTGTTATAAGATTAAAATTACAAGGTTAAGAAGTAAGAGTAAGGGGAAATGATAACAGATAATAAAGGTAACTTAATAATATGGAATAAAACACATGAATGTATCTTGACAAATATGGCCCTCTGATGGACAAAGACACCAATGCCTTATACCTTTCCACTCCCAGGATGCTGGCTAGAAATTTAAACTCAATTTTACTCTCAGAAAGTATAAGCCATTCAATGGCTTGATGATGGCGTCTGGGGACCTACCGTGTTTCCCCGAAAATAAGACATTCTCAGAAAATAAGACCTAACACATGGAAAAATAAGACATCCCCTGAAAATAAGATCTAGAGCATCTTTGGGAGCAAAAATTAATATAAAACATTGTCTTATTTTCGGGGAAACAGGGTAGTTAAGACAAGCGAGAGAGAAGGGCGGCCACCACATGCTGAAAGACTTGGCGTGCAGGCAGTGTGAGAGGCACTGTGTGGGGTACTCCTAACCCTCCTGGCTCGGCTGGGGGTGGCGCAGACAGCCAACCGCTACCAGAAGGATCATGTCCTCCTTCACAGTGAGGGAGGGGAGGGCCCCCCTGGCCCCTTGGCAATCAGGAGCAGCCAAATGTGATGGGATAAAGTGCAAACCTCCCAAGTTTGGCTCATCGTAATCTTTCATAAAATCTTTCTCTGTTGTCTTTTTCCTGTCAGGCATTAGAAATAGATTTTTAACCATTTAAGATGTGTGTTTAAGAATGGCAAAAGCCACTGCATGAAGACCTGCCCTGGCATCTGCTTAAATACTAAATACTCCTACAGGGATGAAAAAATCACCTTTCTAGTGTTAAGCATGGGCATATGGGGTCTATTCAGTATTGCAGCTAGCAGTACTCTAAGCACTACATGAAGTGCTGTGGTCCCAACAGTAAGGCTGGGGAAACAGGGGTTCAGAGAGAAAGACTTGGAGATGCAACGTTTCAACTACAATTAGAATGACTATTACTTACCTCATTCTCTTAATTTTCACGTCAGGGTAATTTATTAAGTGCGTATTAGCCAAAACCAAAGTCAAAGGCATTTCAGTAGACATGACAGTTCTAGGTAGTATGATGTCCATGAGCGAGCTCACAGAAGTCCACAGGATAGAGAAAAGCTGAGAACAGCGATGTTCTCAAGGACGACCATGGGGCATTATCATGTGCTTTCAAGGAAGTCCTTTCAAAGCACATTTGTGAGGTTAAAAGTGGCAACCACTCTCACTTCAGTCTAAATAGGCAGAAAACAAAATGGATGGCACCAGGGAGGTGGAAGAAAAATACGTTTCCACCAAGCGTTTACTAGAAGGAGGGTATTGATCTGGGCTCTACGTGGACAGGATTTTATTTCAGACTCAAAACTTAGGAAATAAACCAAACTTATTCCTAATTTATAGGTGTGAATGTCACAGTTCACAGAGGCGTAGAGAGTTGCTCACGTTGATATCTTTAGGAAAGGAGCATTCTGACCTGCTCACATACCTGCTGCTGTGTACTCAGGACACCATTCCTTACTAGTAAATGCAGCACTTATGCACCTTAAGGATAAGGTAGGAACTATAATTATGTGAAGCCAACCAGAAGAGAACTGAAATCTTCAAAACTGCACAGGGCACATCTGATGAGCGGCCCAGCTCCTCTAGCAGCCAGATGTTGCTGTGCAGAAACATAGGCCCGGGGTTGCCACCCCTTCTAAGTTTTAGAAGTCAAACATCTACATTTTTATAGGAGATGCCCCTGGCTTACATGCTGTTGGCCACCAAGGACATCTTTGGGCTGGATGGGGTCTACCAGCAGCCCATCTGCAGCGTCTCATTTTAATGCTCATTCAGATCAGGTTGGACTAATCAGTAGCAAGAAACAGCAGGGATTCCATGAAATACCTATAAAACGTAATGCTTTGGAAGGCTCTAAGCCTAGTGAAAGGGAGGCAAAGGCACTTTTTCATTTAAAAAATATGTAAACCCAACTTTATATCTATCCATGGAAAAAGTAGGTGGCAGTTGTATACTAGCACAGCACAGCCTCATTAAAAAAATATATAGATATATTTTTTAAATTTTTTGTTAATCCTCACCTGAATATATTTTTCCAATGCTTTTTCAGAGAGAGTAGAAGGAACGGATGGGGGCAAGAAGGAAGGCGTGGAGAGAGAGAGAGAGAGAGAGAGAGAGAGAGAGAGAGAGAGAGAGAGAGAGAGAGAGAGAGAGAAACATCAATGTGAGAGAGAAACATGGATTGGTTGCCCACCAAGGACAGGAACAATCCCCAACCCAGGCATGTGCCCTTGACCTGGAAATGGAACCTGCCACCCATTGGTGTAAAGGCTGATGCTCTACCCACTGAGCAATGCCAGCCAGGGTGACACAGCCTCAGCTTGAGATGAGTACCTGCAGATTTGACTAAGACGGACTTAGGGCTCTAACATTAGTCATGACAGTATTTATTACGACAGGGTCAGCTCTCTCGTCTTCCTACAGGGTTGGGGGCCAGAGCAAAATTGGGGCTTCTGGTTTATTCTCAGATGAATCTTGTTCAGCCTAAGCTACGCTCATGACAAGGGAGCAGAACACCAGGGAGACACTAGAAACAATCCCATCTAATTAAAACATGGAAAACTCTGGAAAAGGCTGGGTTGGATCCCTTGGGAATGCGAGGTCTGAGGCCGATTTCCTGACCGGCACTGTTCTAGATGCACTCTGGGCTGGGAAAGAGGGTGCAGAGCCTTATAACACAGAGCACGCGACCATCTGTCCTGTCTGCCTCTCATCCCCTCTTTCTTTTAACTTGGACTCTTTACTGCATTTGTTCACAGCCTTTAAAGTGAAGGGCCTCTGGCTAACTCGGGCCACTTTGAATAAGTATGCAGAAGAAAAACTGAAATTAATATTTGAATCTTCCTAATCATACTAGGCCCCAGATTGAAAGTCTTTGAATAAAAACATATTCTGTGAAGTGAACGTTATCTAGATCTGAAAGCCTATTTAAAGCTAATTGCCCCGGGCACAGCTATGTATGCTGAGGATGCATCCCATGTCCTTGACATTAGGAATAGCACATCCCACTTTACAGGAAACAAAAGTTTCCACAAAGTTGGTTACTAGGAGATTTTCTGTAAGCAAGCCCAATACCCCTTTGGACTGCTTAAACAATTAGAGCTCTGTATCCTTTGGGGAGGAAGATCAAACACATGGAACTAAAATATCTGTGACAAGAAGAGAATTTAGAAGATGACAGAGCTCAAAAAGACTGACCCAAAATAAAAACAGTATTTCTTCTTGAGTAAAAAAAAAAAAAAGTAAGTAATAAGCTAACTTGCCTACTCCTCCCACCATCTACAATCATATATATCTCTTCTTCCTACTCTTATCGATTTCTTAAAAGTACAGCAATCTGCTTGATGACAGCTGAATGAGCACATCAGAGACCTAGGCCCTCAGCTCAGTACCTTTGGGAACTGCCTTGATGATCCTGAGTTGAATGTCTGCCTCTAGGCTTTCATTTTTCACTCAGCAAGTGGCAAGTTGGAGGAGGAGGAGCTCCAAAGTCTTAAAAGGCAGTAACTCTCATGTTGAGGAAGCTACTAGGACTTGCTCTCTCTCTCTTTTTTTTTTTCCTGCCTGGGATTTTGTAATGTTCAGTAGAATTATTGAAAGATCAAATGTTGCTGTTACTTACAACTTTCTAGTCTAGATTCTTTGACCTTTTTCCTCAAAAAGAGACCACTCTTGATTTCCCCAAAGTTCCCTGACCACTAAGGAGTAATATTTTATATGATGGCTATTAGTTAATGAAATCAGTTTAGAATTGCCATTGACATGAGAAAATATACACTATATTCACAGAAAAATCAGGTGGAATCTGCATCTAAATGTTGAGTGTTTCTCTGATTGCGAAGATTATATAATTGTGTGTGACTATTATGTTGTTCTTTATATTTTTCGGGACTATCCCTCATTTTTCGGAATTAAACATACACTTTTTAAAGGAAAATCTAATTAAAATTTACTTAGAAACAGGGGTGAACACTAGACAAAAAAATCCCATGTTGACAGCAACAGGGCTGCTTTGAACAAGTAAGAAGTTGGAGTAATGCATCCATTCTGATCCTGCAATGCCCCTTCCATACCAGTTCTTAGCTACTAACTGGAATGTCACACCAGATCCTATTAGTGTCCAGCAAATATTGGCCCACAAGAAATATCATGGCTGAATCTGAGTTGAAGGTCATTCAATAGAGGAGATAAAGCTGCCCTCAAAAATGCCTTAAAGATTGCCCTGCTGGTGTGGCTCAGTGGGTTGGGCATCCTCCCATGAACCCAGAGGTTGCTGCTTTGATTCCAGGTTAGGGCATATGCCTGTGTTGCAAGCTTGATCCCGAGTAGGCAGCGTGCTAGGGCCATTAGATGGCTCTCTCTCTCTCTCTCTCTCTCTCTCTCTCTCTCTCTCTCTCTCTCTCATCAATAAAAGCACATTTTAAAAAATGTATTAAAGACCTAGAATGCCTTCCTCAATGATATGATCTATGGCACCACCGTGCACGTCTGCCGCTTTATGTTCTGACCCCTTGGGCTGCCTGTAAGCACTCCTTGCTATTTTAATGAACACCAGGCCCTATCTTGTTTACTTTTTTAATAGGAAAGTTCTGCCTTAATTAAACAGTAAAAAGCTGTTTATTTAACTTTAAAACTTCAGTAAATATTTTTTGAAAACTCCAAGCAATACTGCAAAACCATATTCTTATCAATTTTGGCTTCTGGGAAGGAAGAATCCGCTAAATAAAATCTGCTGCCTGCTCCTCAAACGCTCACACAGAGGACAATTGGCTCACCAAAGCACTCATGCAGGCAAAGCCTCTAGGCTCCATTTCTTGTTCTGACTAATGTAGCAGCTATTTTTTATTATTTGAATTTTTCTCAGTTTTATGGTCATGTATTAGTCAGATAGCACTGTGTAAGTTTACTGTGTATAATGTAATGATTTTTTTATAGCTGTATATATTGCCAAATAAAGTTAGTTAACATATCCATCACTTCATAGAATTACCTGTTTCTGTGTGTGGTGGGGACATCTAAGATCTATTCTCTTAGGTATACAATAGAGTATACAATAGAGTACTGTAACCATAGTACCAGGATTTATTTATCTTATAACTGGAAGCTTGCACCCTTTACTACCATCACTTGTTGCCCTTAACCCAAAGTCCCTGGCAAACTCCAATCTACTCTCTGTCTCTATGAGTCCCATTTTTTTCTTTAAATTGATTTTAGAGAGATAGAGGAAGGGAGGGAGGATGCAAGACAAAGAGAAAGAGAAACATCAATTTGTTGTTCCACTTATTTATGCATTCATTATTTAGTTGATTCTTGTATGTGCCCTGGCCAAGGATTGAACTCACAACCTTGGCATATGGGGACGGCACTCAACCAACCAGTTTTCTGTTTGTTTTTAGTTGTGTGTGTGCCTGTGTGCTTGTGTGCGTGCATATGTGTGTGTGTGTGTGTGTGTGTGTGTGTGTGTGTTTTAAGATTCTACATATAAATGAGATCATATGTCTGACTTATTTCACCTAGCATAATGTCCCTCAGAGTTCATCCATGTTATCCCAAATAGCTGGATTTCCTTCTCTTTTATGGCTGAATAATGTTCCATTAGACATAAACCACATTTTCTTTACTCAGACACCTGTCAATGGACACTTAGGTTGTTTCTAGGTCTTGGCTGTTCTAAGTAATGCATGCAGCAGCTATTCAATTACCCTTGCTTCTCTGTCTGTTGGTGCTGTTTTTACAGAAATCACAAATTCTGCCACCAAAAAAAAGTATTTCTCAGTAGAATCTGATATGTCTCTTTGCTCACCAGCCTTTAATGGAGCCCACTGCCTACTGGACAGAAGTCAAGCTCCAGAGCGTAACAGCCCAGGTCCTCAGAGCCCCCACCTACATTTCTACCTTACTTTCCACTAGTCACCCATGCCTGCACCCTAGTGTATGGTCCCTAAGTGTGGTCACCATACCAGCAGCATCAGCAACTCAGGTGAACTTAGAAATTCAAATTTTCTAACCACACACACCTAGTGAGCCAGAAGCTGGGGTAGGACACAGAGAGCTGTGTATAACAAGCCCAGATGATTCTGAGGCATGCGAATGTTTGAGATCCCTCCTTTACCAAACTGTAATTCCTTAAGTACACTCAATACTTCCCCAAATTAATGCTTTTCCTAGGGCTGTTCTCCTGCCTGGAAGTGCCACTTCTCCTTGTCACCAGGTGAGTAAAAACCCACCAATCCTTTGGAATCAATATAGATATATTTTAAATAAGTAAATATAAAAACTCACTTTGGAAACACTATTCTTATTCAATGATAGTGATGCTGCCCAAAACATGTGTGAAATTATTTTTTAATTGCTTGCAAAACTCTCTTACTGATTAAGCAAAAAAATCAGCATTTTTATCTCAAATCTGTGCATTTAAAAATACATCAACGATATTATTAATATATAACCTGCTTTTATTTTTCAGTTTTGATGTCCGATACCTTTTAACTCTTTGAAGATCAAATTTATCTTGAGAGACTTAATACTTGACACCATTGGAAATAATTTTAAAATACATCCATGGCTTACAAGGACAATTCCCTAACAAATAGGAAACTGTTAATGAAAGTCCACTAGCTTAAATGTGTAAGCTTCCACGGTGTTGATATGAAATTGATATTCAAAGAAATGTGTCAAGGCTGGTTCTCTTTGATTTTTTTTTAAGTCACATTTCTTATAAAGACTCCTCCCTCAAGATTCCAAATTTGCACCAGTGGAGATTTCAAGCCACCAAACATTAACTCAACAAAGCAAACCCCAAATGCCACAGTTTCTTCTCAAAGACTCTATAGATAAGCTTTATATTTATTTTTTTTAAATTTATTTGTGTAAGTCATGTTCATTGTAGAAATTTTGAGATATATATAGAAGTATAAGAAAAATATACATAACAGAGAAAATCACCATTACACCATTAATATTTTATATTCTTTTATATATTATTCATATTTGTGTATTTTTATTAATATGCATAGTTTTAAAAATTGAGATAATACTATAGCTATTTTTATGTTACATACATAGGTTTTCGCTTACTATTTTTTCCAGCTTTTCTGAGGTATAATGTACAAATAAAATTACAATATATTTAAAGTATACAATGTAATGTGTACATTGTGAAATGATTTTTTACAGTCCAATTAATTAGCATAACTATTACCATCTCCCATACATTTTTTTTGTTATAATGCTTAATATCTACTTCCTTAGTAAATTCCAAGTCACCATGCTGTATATTGGGTCCTCAGAACTTATTCATCTTATAACTGAACATTTGTACTGTTTTACCAACTTTGCCCCATTTTTCTCACCCCTAATCCTGGCAACCACCATTCTATTATCTGTTTCTCTGAGTTTTACCTTTTTATTTTTATCCTATATATAACTGAGATAATATAGTATTTGTCTTTCTCTGTCTGACTTATTTTACTTAGGATTATATCCTTCATGTTCATCTATTTTGTCAAATGACAAGTTCTTTCTTAAAAAAAAAAAGTTGATTATTATTCAACTGCATAGATATACCACATTTTTTTACTTTACTTCTTTTACTAAATTTTATTTTTCAATTATAGTTAATGTTCAATTCATTTTGTATTAATTGTAAGTATATAGCATAATGGTTAGATGATCATATAATTTATAGAGTGACTCTCCCCAATATTTCATGTAGCACCTGGCACTATACTTAATTATCACAATATTATTGACTATATTTCTTATGCTGTACTTCACATCCATGGGACTATTTTTGAACTGGCACTCAATCCCTTTTTTCACCCAGTCCTCTAACTGCCCCCTCTTCTGCAGATAAACTTTAAAATAAAGGACATGCAACCAAACCAAAGTAACCTGTTCCATTTGGCACCAAATCCCACGTATACATATGTGATATCAGAACAACTTCTATAGCTATATGTCACATTTTATTCCGTGTATGCACATATTATTATTTACATATTTACTTATATATCCTTTTTTGAATGATATACCTTGAAAATGGGAGCTTCTGTGAAAGGACATGGTATGCAAAGCAGGGAAGGCTCCATCTATTGTCAATAATTTTAGAAATTTGCTTTCTGCCTCATAGTAGTTAAACCCCTACAGCACACTCCATCAATGTCCTGGATCCCACCTTCAAACACCTTCCCTGAGGATTTACTTATGCTCTTGAGAGACACTGGGTTTAAAGCCATTTGGCACTTGGCTGTTCACCTCTCCAATCTCACCCAGAGGAGTAGAGCGGAGACAGAAGGAGGATAGCATAAGTTACTGATAATATCCTCCTTTCCTTGAAAACAAAATGAATCAACATGACAAGTGTGATGGAGGTTACATTGAGCTTTCTGGAATTCGATATTTCAAAACTGAGTTTTAAAGGACTTTTCCAAACCAATGTTCAGCTCTTTGGGCTGTTGCTCAAGCTCACTGATCCACATAACAATACATTTGGGGTTTCTATATTCTTTGAGAATAATCCCAAAGAGGTATGACAATCTACTAGTAAAAAGGGATTTCAACAGGCAATGCTTTAATCATCTCAACAAACCCTACACCTGCTTTTAACTCTACAAGAGGATTTTTATTTATTTATTTATTATTCTTTATTTTATTCGTTTTTTACAGAGAAGAAGAGAGAGGGATAGAGAGTTAGAAACATTGATGAGAGACAAACATAGATCAGCTGCCTCTTGCACACCCCCTACTGGGGATATGCCAGCAACCAAGGTACATGCCCTTGATCAGAATCAAACCTGGGACCCTTGAGTCCACAAGCTGATGCTCTATCCCAGTGTTTTTCAACCGCTGTTCCGCGGCACACTAGTGTGCCGCGAGATGTTGCCTGGTGTGCCGTAGGTGCAGACAAGACAAGAATTTTATAATTTTTCACTATTTTGTTTACTTAATATTTCATAATAAAGTAATTATAAAATACTTTCTTTGTGTTTATTTGATTCCTATTCAAGAGAATTACTTTATATATAGTCAATGTAGGCACAGAGTTAAATTTTTTAACATTTTCTAATGGTGGTGTGCCTCGTGATTTTTTTCATGAAACAAGTGTGCCTTTGCCCAAAAAAGGTTGAAAAACACTGTCTATCCACTGAGCAAAACCAGTTTCGGCTTCAAGAAGATTTTTAACAGGTTGGTACCTTAATCATTCTATTAGCACCCACATTTTTCACAAATCAGCAGAACATTTTAAAAGTCAATTCCTGTATCAATTGGCTACACTAATGAAATAACCACCAATTTGTTAACATAAGGCGAAAATAGCAGCTTTGAATAGGAATAAGTACACCTGACTTGCATGAATAGAGGCAACAGCATTTTATTCTTCTTTGCCTCCCCTCCCCCGCTTCCATGATAAAAGCAATTCCAAAATCACCACTCTCCCAAGGGTTTTTACCTGATCTACAGCCAGATAGGAAGGGCTATTAGAAAAAGTTCTGGCTGACTGAAAAATTCAAGAAGCAGATCTACCACCAAACAGAAACAGTTATAATTAAAAAGAACAAATCCAGCCAGGCATGTACCAACCTAGAATTCAGACAGGCAAGTTCCTGGTATCAGGGATATAACAGTGCAACAAGGAGGTCTTAAAAAGCAATTAAAATTTTAGAATGAGGCCATGAAGATCAAGAGATACAGGCAGTTTGGCATCAGTGAAATCTGTTCAATAATAGAAGACAAAAACTATAGGCCAGAAGAACAAGGTGGAACACTAAACCCTAAGCAGGTTGAACATTGTAATTCCTAATGCTATAACGACTTGGCTTCTGGGCGTACTCTGAGGGGCAGTAACCTAGGTAGAAAACCAATGACTATATGTAGAATATAAGAGAAAGACTTTGCTTCAGTAAGAATGAAGAATCTCTGACACCAGCACTAGATTAGTTACAAGACCAGACATCCAAGCATGGGCCTTAGGCCATGTCAAGCTCTCATTTGAACCCAGGAATTTCATCTGCAAACTGGTAATAAAATGGACACCGTTCATGGGAATAGTAAGATGCAGGAGCAGAGAACCAGTTACAGCATCAGACACCAACACGCATCGGAAACCTCAGAAAACACACACAGGATCTCAATAAATATTCTTTGGTAAAGAAGTCAGGTGGTGTTATGCTGTAGACATGCACTTGCCAATTTGTGGCCTTCGGGTCACATGTGTCTTACAGATGTGGTTTTTTTTTTTTGTTTTTGTTTTTTTTTTTACTTTTTTAATATTTTGGCCCACAGGTTATCCTATATAATAAAAGTCTAATATGCAAATCAACTGAACAGTAGAGCAGCCGATTTCTATGACATGCACTGACCACCAGGATGCAGACACACATGTAGGAGCTGCCTCCTAGTGGTCAGTGTGCTCCCACAGAAGTCAGAGGCGCTGTTCAGCCAGAAGCAGGGCTCATGGTTGGCGAGTGCAGTGGTGGTGGCAGGAACTTTTCCTGCCTCCAAGGCAGTGCTAAGGATGTAAGACTGCTGGCTTAGGTCTGCTCCCCAGGGACATCCTGGGAGGGCTATTTTTCATAAATAACAATAACAAATAAATTTCTGTTTTAAAATACAATAAGGAGTCTTGGCAACATTGACTTTAAATTCTCATGGATCAACACTTCATTGAAGCTGAGTAGCTGCTGATCCCTTTAAACGTGGGGTTAGTCATGCAACAATCCCCTCCTTCACCATTCACATGCATCCCAAGCCAGCCCCATAGACATTTCAGTATGCAACTTTTTTAAAAATTTATATATTTCATTGATTTTTTACAGAGAGGAAGGGAGAGAGATAGAGAGTTAGAAACATCATTGATAAGAGAGAAACATCAACCAGCTGCCTACTGCACGCCCCCCACTGAGGAAGTGCCCACAAACAACGTATGTCCCCTTGACCGGAATTGAACCCGGGACCCTTCAGTCCACAGACTGACACTCTGTCCACTGAGCCAAACCGGTTTCAGCTGAGTATGCAACTTTTAGACGATGGTGAGAAGTAAAAAACAAAAAAAAACAAAAAAAAAACAAAAAACTTTTGCAGTTATTGTACTCTATATATCACGAACATATTCCTGAAATATTCTTTTCATTGGCCCGGAAACAAAACTTAATCTTCACCCAGTACGAGTGGGATAAGCCTAGACAAGACTGACAACAGACATGTGCCCAAGAATTTTTCTTGGTTATGTAAATGCTGGCTTTGTTTCAACAGTTACATTGTTTATACTAAAGCTGTTGAAAGCCTATTTATTATCTTAAATTTCAACTATTGGGTTCATTTGGGGAAAAGAGGATATCTTGAAAGGATGGGATGCACGTTTTTTTTTTTTTCTAGCAGTGATTTCACAATACCCCAAATAGAATTAATCTGGAGAAATGCAGATATTTGATTTCAGGTTCCAGGAATATCTCGGAATCTAGTGCAGCCGCAAGCCAAAATTTAATTTACAAAAACTTAATCTTTCTTTGTGAAATGATGCATTGAAAACAATAACACTAGCGCTTTGGATACAAATGCAGCATATAAAAATAATGGTTTGCTCAGCAGTTTCAAAATACTCTGCATTTGTATTTAATAATATCCTGCACTGAGAGTCCAAAAAAGTACTTTATCTCTTCTCTTCAAAACAGGTTGGAGAATATTCCAGTCCCTCTAAATCTTGCCCAAAAACATTTGCCATATCTTGCTTATATATGCCAATTTAAATTATGACATATTTTGTAAACTGCAGAGTTTTAAAGAAAGAACAGCACAGTTCTTATCAAATACGAAACAGACACAAAGTGTTCTTGTCTTTAATTCTACGGTAGTTGCTGAAACTTACTCTCTAAATAGTCTCCCTTAGAAAAGAAATCAAATTCGTTTTCCGGTGGCTAAGCCTCACCTAAACTTTTTTTTTAAATTTATATAATTTCTTGGGTATCAACAATTGTCAGTACTTCTACAGATAAGTAGAATTACATCACATTGATTTTGGACCTGGTATTTGCACTTAATCTCCAATAGTCTTCATGAGCAAAATTGATTTATGATGGTACAATCCTGAAAAGTAACACTCCCAGCAGAGATGCACATTTCAGCAGAAAATGGAGCAAACTGCATTTCAACACATGCATTTTGCAGGGCTTGCTTTCCAAGTGATGACACTTCCCAGGCATTAACCCTATTCTCGAAGCACACCCTACACACGTATATCCAGAAGAACATACATTCCCGAGAGCAGTGTTTCCCAAAGTGTGGTATGTGTACCCCCAGGGGTACGGGAAGAGTTTGGTGGGGATACTCGTTGCACCGGAGTTTGGTGGGGATATGCACTGCACCGTGCTTAACTACGCCTAATTCTACATTCTCATGAGTACGAGAAGTACTCAGCACTACGAAAATTATACAAGTGGTACACATATGTCAAAAGTTTGGGAAACACTGCCCTAGAGAAACTCTCACTGTAACCCAGAGGAACAAAAATAAATTTTTAAATCACGGTGGTAAGAATGGGGGAAAACATCCAAGAAAGTAAAGTACACATCCTGACAAATCTTCCAAAAGGAGGAAATAAAAAAATGGAGAAGGTTATTTGTTTCAGAAGGCCCTTCATATGACTGTTTATTGATGTCACATTCCAGTCTCCAAACATCTGAATGCCAAAGCAGAATAGCAATGCAATAAATGCTTTTTATTCAATGAAGTTCCTTTTCTTAGTAGTGGTTTATTTGTCTCATGCAGTGGGTTTTAAATTTTAGGGTGTTTCTGTTTATTTGTTTGTTTTTGTGAGAGGAGAGGAGAAGAGAAGAGAGGGGAGAGGTGGGGAAGAAGAGGGGAGGAAAGAAACTAACTCCATCGGTTGCCTCCTATGCAGGCCCCAACCAGGGATTGAACCCACAACCTGGTATGTACTCTGACCAGACATCAAACCTGCCACCTTTGGGGATACACTCTAAGCAACTGAGTCACCCAACCAGCATGGCTTTCCAGTGTTTTATGTGTAAGAAAGTAGCTGTTTTCAACAGCGCTGCAGGGCACTGGAGTTGCCAGGTATAGCGTGTGCAGTAGGTAAGAGCACAGGTACTGGAGACAGGCATGGCTCCGTGTGGGTCCTGGCTCTGCCACATCTTACTTTACATCTCAGCACCTCAGCGCTCCAGCTCCTACAACTACAAAATAGGGATAATACCATCCCCTTAGGGTTACTGTGCAGGGAAAATGAAATAAGATAATGTATGTAAATCACATACCACAGCCCTTAGCACATGGAAAGGACACAGCAAATGATAATAATTATAGCTGCTATGAGTGTGTGCTTCAAGAAAAATTACATCTTTGAGTTGTAAGGCTATTCTTGACAAGAAATACTATACACTCAAACTCATTCTCATTAAAGCTTTAGGTAAGTACTGATGGTTGCACAAATGTAAATATATGTATATTTGTATATATGTATATTTGCAGATATATTACAGAAGTATCCTATATAAGGCTAATATTCAATAGACCAATCAGCGGAACAACCATAACAACGACAACCAAACAACCAAACAACCAGTCGCTATGATATGTGCTGACCACCAGGGGGGCATATATGGGACATGGCAGGCATTGGCCATGGCAGGATGGTGGAGGTGATTGGGGGCTCCAGACCAAGGCGGGGCACCAATCCGTCATCTGGGTGAGTCTCTGGTGGTTAGTGAAAAGTCTTTGCTCTCGCGCACCTCGGTCCTACCCAGCGCTCACACCTGCTGAGAGCGCTGACCCCACTTGCACCCACAGCCAGCGCCAAAGCCACCACTAGCACCTGCTGCCAGTGCCTGGCACCAGTCCTGATCACTCGGCGCCATCAGTGGGTGCGAGCAGCAGCTGCTAGCCCTGATCACCCCTGTGGGTTTCTCTACCTCCCCCAGCTCCTGAGAGGCGATTGGGGCAGCAGCCCTCTCTCACACCCACTGCTGGCACAGGCTCCAATCACTCTGCACCATCAGCAGGTGCAAGCAGAGCTGGCACCATCAGTGCGTTGGAGCAGTGGATGTGGTAGTGGGACTGCCAGCAGCCAGGGGACCAGGGACCATGGTGGGGGTAGCTGGGTGTGGGCACGGAGGATGGGCTGAGAACCCTACACTGCAGGGATGGAGGTGGTGTTATGCTTCATACCAGGGTAAATGCCATATTGGAGTCACTAGAAGCCTTACACAGAAGTTGTGTATCAGGAAATGAGCCTGATTAGTTCCCATCTGTGGTCTCACTCAGCCTCCTCTGCTGATTCATTTGTTTCTCTTTCACTGAGCCACCTTTCCCTTGCCCTGGAAATGTGAGTATGTGTACTTCAGGCCCAGGCCTTGCCATCCTGCAGGATTTTACCATAATTCCTATGGTGACTAACAATGTATTCACCTGCCTAGTGCCCACTCCTTTGTTCTGGCCAAAACAAAAAAAACAACCTTGATTTCCTGTATAGCTATCCCCATTATTGTCCTTTTCAGGTTTTGTTTACGTGTATTTTGATGACATTGTACTGCCCTTGACTCTAGGGATAGATCTGGTTAATCAGTGTCACGGTAATCGGTTCAGGGTGGAAAGACTGTTGCAAGTTTTTTCAGACAGAGTGACTTCTGGCACTTCCTCAGTACGTGGTGAAAAGAGGAGCTGTTTTTGCAACAGAGGCACCGTGGCAGAATGTGCCATATAACCAGAGAGGCCACCTGAGAAAGAGGCTAACATAATACAGCCGAGATGAGAGAGAATTCCCCAACCATGTAAACACATCAGTTCAGTCATGCCTACAGCTAGCCCTGACCTGGGCCATTCTAAGACATGAGTCCGTAAAGTCAATCTGCAAGTCAGTCTCCGATGGGTTTCTATCTCTGCTAAGCACAACTATTCTGGATAATAAAGTTTAGTTTTAATTCAATACATATGTATTGAGACGCATATCTGTCAGGCCTGTTGCCACGTGCTGCAAATCTCTAACTCTCTTGTGACTTTGACTTACACTTGCACATGACATTCATTCTAATCTACAGCACCAGCTCCTCTAATTTTGAAATTCATTGTACACCTCCAACTTCCTGATGAACAGCACTGTGTCCCCCCGATTCTGCAAAACCAGACCATTCGACACAAAACTATCTTCTCTGATAAAAACAAAAACAAACAAACACACACACACACACACACACACACACACACACACACCAAAAAAAAAAACAAAAAAAAAACACTCTCTTCTAGATTTTGCTATTTCCTTTGCTATCCCATCAGTTTTCAAGGCTCAGTCCCTAGGAGATTTGCTTTGGGCTATCTTAACCCCTATGTCCAATCACTTGTCCTGTCTTAATGTTTCAAAACTTGTCTCATCTTTCCCTTCAGGCCCATTTCTTTCATTTTATTATTTGAGCCTTTACATTTAGAATACTACTTTACCTCTTCACTACCCCTCCCATCATGTCCCATCCTACTCATATTTTCAAACTAATATTTGTAAGTATTGATTCCTTTATGTCAGATCCTGCTCTGGAAGCTTCTGTATTCCAGAGGTGTCTTAGACTGGGCTGAAGACTCTTCACAATCTCCCTTACTTTCCAGTATCATCAGTGTCACAAATGCTTTGCTCTCACTGATCCATCCATTGTCCCTAAATGAAATCTAACCTTTCTTTCTTGGTTCACCTTCCTGGATTGGATTCTATTCCTTTCCACTTGCCTAAAGTCCATCTTTCTTTCAAAACTGAGCCTGAATTCTCCCTCCTCTGTGAGTAGTCTCCAAATGTCATAGACTTCTTCACTGTCCATTTCTGAATTCTGATGACATCTTTATCTGTTGTGTTCATCTAGCATAGGACATGACTATGCCATAGTGTTAATTTTACATTTTTTATATATCCTATCTACCCCCACCATCTCAGGCATGGGACCATGTCTACATGTTAGATGAATCTAAAAGTGCACCCTATTCTTATTGGATCACACCACAGGGCTTAAACAGATTTCATGATCATGGGACTAAAAAGAAAATTTCAAGATTTATGTATTCATTCCATTGATGGAGTCTCAGATTATATATCAAGAACAGTGTGCAAAAAAGTGTCCCTATTGGTATTTAGTAAATGGGACAATTGTACTCAAGTAATCATATAAATAAATAAGAACTCTGTGAAAAGTTCTCATAGAAGCTGTCTATGGTGGGCTCATGGGAAGATCAAGACTTCCCAGAGGAAGTATAAAATCAAAGTGGTTTCTTATTTCAGCTTTCATTCAACTTCACACTTCAGACACTTAGGAAAATTTTCCTTCATTTGCAAGAGCAAATATGACCAGAATGACATATATATATATATATATATATATATATATATATATATATATATATATATTTAAAGAAACTGGGGAAGTTTATAAATAATGTAGATAATCAATAATAATGCTGAGCTAAATGATTCTACTAGCAAGTCTATAACTTGGGCACATTTAAGCTGCCTCTGGGCCATTATTTCCTTACCAACAAAAAGACGGGCGATTATCTACACATCATCCATTCTCCCTTTCTTCCTTTCAAAAGGAACCTCATTTTATACAGCTGACCATCCCACACCACATGACTCGGGGAAGGTACCCCTAATTCCAAGTTCCCAAAATGGTCAGGATCTCTTTATGGCAATCGTGGCAATTCCATGCCTCCATGTGGCCCACCCGAGAAATGAGAATGGCTGCTGGGAAGCACATGGGAAAGGGTTCCTGCCCCTGGAAAAAGAAGCAACAGAAAGAAATGGCCTCCATGCTTCCTCTGAACACTGGGGGCCTGGGCCAGTTCAGCCAGCCTCCTGCCAATCTGAGCACAAAATCAACACTTTGTGGAGACAAATCCACATCGCAGAACTTCAGGGATACTGCCACACCACACTGCGTTGCTGACTATCTCAGAACGCCTTATGTGAGATAATAAATGCCTTCATTTAAGTCAATTTGAGACAGGTTTTCTGTTAACTGAGGCCAAAATCATCTTGCTGGATACCGGAGAGAAACAGGCCTCCATGAGCCCCTGAGTTCTAAAATTGTGTGTCGGTAAAGCTTACATTTTCTCTTTCAGCTTAAAGATATGAGCTATGAAACCAGTTTCTTAAACTTAGAAATTACTATATTTACTTGTCAAGGGTAGTGAGTAAATTAGGTAACTTCTAACTCTATCCCAGTCAAAACCCAGGTAATTATTAAATTCCATTAATTATTTCTATTTTAAAATCTTGCATGTTTATTTGCATTATTATCATTGCTTATATTTGGCATTCAATCTTTATTTAATTGAGTGTAAATCATTAGAGGTGGTAGAAGATCATAACCTTATTGAATAAACTGTTTTCTTATATTTTTTCTTTAAAATTGTCAATTACATCTGTGTCTAACTTCAGCTAACCACATCCATGTGATTACTTGGGGAAATCTATCCTGAATTACATTTCCCTCAGTCCATCAAAATGAGCAGAAGCCAAATGTCTGTCTTATTATTAATCTGTGCCTGAGAACATGCCATCAATCTATATTTTGACTGCTTTCTGTCCATTGGGTAATATAAATTTGGTTTCAATCAGATCCCCAGCTTTTCAGACAAGTCACTTCTTTAATGATATTTTCAGTCTAAAGAAATAAATAACAACTAAGTTGTTTCCATTCTACAAAGTATCTAATGTTACCCTGAATACAAATTAACTTATCCCAGGGCAGTCAGGTACTATATCTCAATTACCTATAAAACAAAATTCCCTAAAGAAAAACACTGAATTCATTCTGCACTACATAACATTTCACTGCCATGTATGATGATGCTATTAGTGTTTTACTAATCTGTGATTATAAAATCAATTCCTTAGATTGGCTTTTTTTCCTCTCACTGTATTACCTGATTGAAAGATTGAACAGAATGGCCAAAATGGTGCTCCATTTGGATCAGACGAAGAGAACTTAGTTCAACAATTCCCCTTATTGTTAGTACTCAAAACAAATACCAACTTTTTGCACAATAGCTTGTAAAAATATATACATTGGGCACCATTATGACTGAGACCTAAAAATTACAATATTTCATAAGTGTACCAAAGATAAATATAGTTCATTTTACCCAGAAAAAAATGGTTAGAATACTTATGAAATAGAGAAAGAAAAGAAACACTTGAAGAAAAAAGTAACCACTACTTCAACCATAGAATGTCTTTCAATGATTTATTGAAACTCACGTAGTAAAATCTTGAATGTGGTACATACACATATACATACACCGTTTTGATCTTCCATTGCTTTCATTTCAACTGCCATCAAGTGGAAACATTAAAAGTTCATGAGGATGAACTGTCATGTTGATCCATAATGATCACAGTTTGTGCTGCTCTTACAAAAAAACGTGGCGGTACTTTTCTTCCAGGCTATTTGATTTGCAACGCAGAAACAATATGTGACTGTTGCTATCAGAGACACCTTCTGAGAAGAAAAACAACCTCTCATCTTTTGATGCATAATAATATGAAATCTTAAGTCCCCTGACAAAATACATTTGGCATTTACGAAGATGAAAAGGATGCAAAGCTCTCTGGTCTTTTCACCTTGAAGAGGAAGGATGTCTGTGTTCTGGCCCACCTCCACACCTCTGATGATGACAAGTGAAAGCCATGGTTTTGAATGCTTCAAAGGGAACACGGAGTACAAAACAGCAGACAAAAGTCCCCGCCTTCTTGGACCAACCTTGACTTCCCTGAGCCTCATGGATGGGGTTCAGAAAGCAAAAGGTGCACATAATTGGCTTGGCGATGAATGAAATAGGTAACATCCACTCACAAGTAAAATAAAGCGCTTTGCTCTCAAAAGCAGACTTGACCCCTCATGGCCAAAAGAGAGGTCTACTCAGAAAAGAAAAGAAGTAGTTCTTTTTCCTTTCGCAAATGAAGCCCAGGGAAGGGATGTTTGAAAAATCACATAAAACCAACCTCACAAAACGGCTCCATTCAAACTTCATTAGTACACGAGATTTACAAAGAATAAAACTGCTCACAATTGACAGTTTTCTAACCGCAGAGAGCTGAGAACATTTAGTGAACGAGCGCTTCCTCTCTGGAAAATGGGGATCTGAAAAGGTGCATTAACTTCTGAAAAGATTGTTTTTCCTTACACAAACTTAAGTGAGGGGAACGCTGTGATGATCACCATAGTAGTTCTTATGCTTTACCATACTCATGTTGATAACTGTAATGCCTTGATGAGTGAGGGGGAAAACAACAACAAAAAACAGCTGTATTTTGCAAATGAAATCCACCAAACTGGTGTAGAGGGACAACCAAAATGCATGCCAGGGATTTTAACCACAAAGGGGCCTCTCTGGTGGGTCGGTTTAATACGCACACAGGGCTCACCTCTTGCCAGCTATCCTTTGATTTTATCAAAACCATTCTCGTCCTCTGCTTTCCAATCCAACCAGGGATAACTGCCAGTTTCAAGCTTCTATTTATTCTAGACATTACTCTAGGGCAGTGGTCGGAAAACTGAGGCTCTTTGGTGCCTTGAGTGTAGAGCTTTCACAAAATACCACGGCCTGGGCAAATCTATTTTGAAGAAGTGGTGTTAGAAGTTTAAGTTTAAAAAACTTGGTTCTCAAAAGAAATTTCCATCGTTGTACTGCTGATATTTGGCTCTGTTGACTAATGAGTTTGCCGACCACTGCTCAAGGGCAAGCATGTCAAACGCAAAGGCTAACATGGGCCAAATAAACGAGGCATGCATGTGGCACTGTGGGCCGCAAGTTTGACATGCTTGCCCTAGGGGATTCAATATGCTTTCTTTCTTACTTTGACTTATTTTTTTTTCTTTTCACCTTCAACATTACAGCGGTTTTGTTTGTTTTGTTTAAAGGATAAAGAACTGGTTTCTTTCACTACAAAGAAGCTTATTCGTGGTAAGACTAGATTTGAACTCACATCTGACTGGTTCAAAATTCATGTTTCTCCTGCTATGCTACCCTGCCAAGAAATGTTGAGGTCAGTAGGGATAAGTTCTGAGTTAAGAGTGAAAGGATAGAAATCTAAACCCTCATTTCTTCATAGAAAAAAAGGAACTTCATGGAATTTATTGAGGGGTTTTTGTATATATATTTTGCTTCATCATTGTAAAATTTAGATGTGCCTGTGTTCAAATAGATATAATTTTCTCTCTAGAGAACTTAATATGTTTTATAAAATACTCCTTTTAGTAACATGGCTTTTCAAAACTCTCCATTTTATAGAAGCATAATTTTTATATGTGTTTAAAAAACAGCATTGTGTATTTGACAAGCATTTTTCCATGTATTGGTGTTAGAGTAGTAGGTGTATTTACAGTAAAATCATTGCTAAAATCAATCAAATTGATCCAATACAGACTTTCACTGCCTAGTTTACATGATGGTGAATACTGTACACCAATACTGCTCTGTGTACTATAAGCATATCAAACTCATGGCTCGCGGGCTGCATGCTTTGTTTATTTGGCCCATATTAGCCTTTGAGTGTGACATGATTGCAGTACACAGAGCACTCAGAATCTATTGTAGCTTCCCTTGCTTTGCTGCCTTTATTTTCTAAGTGGGGCTCAATGTATGTTGCAACACATGGCCTGATCTGACACAGCTGGTGTTTTCCTTACAAAAGGGGGGAAAAGAGAGGGGGAAAAAATGAGTGTATCACACATACGCTCGAATTAAGCTATCAACACATATATGTAATATTCCAATTATATGTTACTGCCCGAGTCTTAAATTATTAATACAAGCAGTCAACTATGATTGCATCAGTATCTCATTTTTATTTTTTTCTTGTATTTATAACCAATACTCAGAAGGAGAGCAGAGAGAACTTTCCACATCTGGGAACTGCTTAGCTTAAGATCTGGGAGAAACATTTGCACTGTGAACCACAGAACCTCCCAATGTTGAGTAGAGTTCTGTCTTTTGTTTCAAGTATTTAAGAGCCAGAGATTGTTTCTTGAGAGCTTGTTTGGAGGTTCTAGCAGGGGAGCGCAGCTACTCGTATACCCTTGACCGAAGACCGGTCCTCTCCTCTGGGGGGAAAGTCGTCCTCTTCGACCGAGCGCGCAGCTTCGGGAGGGACGCACATGGATCGGTGAGGGAGGAGGGGAACACCCGCCTAGCCAGCCAGATCAGCCGAATCAACCCTGGTGATCAATGGGGTGACAGATGTCGCAGCCAGATCGCCCTCACATCCCAGAGATTGTTTCATAACAAAATTATATGTGCACAAAAAAAAACTATATTATTTAGGTACTATGTTATCTTTTCCAAGGAGTTTGTTTGTGTGAAAAGAGATATGCGGGTTATAATTATTACAATAGCTTTAACTCAAAAGATTGTCACAATGCAACTGTAAACCTACTAGCCCATTGCACAAATTCATGCATGGGTGGTGGCTCAGCCTGACTGGCAATAGGGCCAATAGGAGCCATCTTGCCTAGTCCCAATCAGGGCCAATTTGAGCCAGCCAGCCTCGGGGAGGCACTGCAGGAGGTTGGCCAGCTGTGGAAGGTTAGCTCTGGGAGCACACTGACCACCAGGGGGCAGCTCCTGTGTCGAGCATCTGCCCCTGATAGTCAGTGTGTGTCATAGTGACCTGTCAACTGGTAGTTCGACTGGCCGGTCATAATGGTCAAAGGCTTTTATATATATACTAGCGGCCGGATGCACAAAGATTCGTGCAAGAATAGTCCTTCCTTCCCCTGGTTTCTAGCACCAGCTTCCCTCTGGCACCCAGGACCCAGGTTGCTTCGCTCTGGCTGCTGCTGCCACCCACCGGGACCCGGGCTGCTTTGCTCCAGTTGCCGCCAGGCATCTGGGACCAGGGCTGCTTCCCTCCCTCTGGCTGCTGCCGCCACCTACCAGGGGCTTGCTCTGAGCCATGCTGCAGCTGCTCAGAGCATGCCCCCAACCCTGGTGTGTGTGTCCACTGGGGTGGAGGCAGCACAGAGTCCTCTCCTGCTCACCTGCTCCTCCTAAGCCAGTCCTGATGCCTGGATAATTTGCATTTACCTATTTATATAGACAGATGTATGCCAACCCTTTTATATTAGAAAATGATCATATTTTCATTCTTTTGAAAGATTTATTTATATAAGTTGGGTCCTACCTAATTATAAACTCTTCACCCAAACATGAAGGATCTTTAGTGACCTGGATTAAAATTTTTAGATTCAAACCATGCAAATAGGAATGCTTCACACTTTGGCCAGGTGTTTGGCAGATGCAATTAGCTGGCCCATCCAAATGGAAATGAATTACACACATCCTTCCAAGTGGCATTCCCTCTCATAGGTCAACCCATACCACCTCAAAATGTTCATAATGGATAAAATGCCTCTAAGATGACGGACACCTAGTAGAGGCAAAGAAATCCCAAACCTTCTGCCAAGGCTTGAGTATGCCAGGTATCCCTGACAGTTTCTGAAACAGGTGACTGGTCAGCCTCAGAGGGAAACATAACATGACTCTGTATCGAAACAGGAAGAGCAAGCAACGCAGAGTTGTCCCCAGCCCCAAACTGCTATAACCAATTCTAGACAATAAATATTAATGTGTTGTCTACCATGTATTTGACTGTAGTACATACAGGGTGTCCCAGAAAAATGTATACACATTTAAACAACTGATCGCTGAATTTTTAAATGAAAAGTATTTTAATAAACCCTGCCTTTATAATTATTCAAATTGTATATAAATACATTTTTGGGGGGATGCCCTATGTAAAAGTGAAACAAATAGGTTCTTGTGTATCCACGAAGCAGTAAAGAAACTTGTACTTTGTTTAAGACATATCAGGGAATAGTTCTTTAATTGGTATAGAGTTTCACTTATGCAAGATAAATCAATTACAGAGATCTGCTGTACAACATGTGTCATAATTAACAATACTCTTGTGTGCACTGAAAAATTTGGTAAGAGAGTAGATTTCATGTTAAGTGTTCTTATCTCACACACACACAAAAAAACAAGGGACACAGGAAATTTTTATAGTGATAAATATGTGTATAATCTATCTAGTGTTGATGTAAAGGGTATATGACTAAACCCACCAAATTATGCACATTAAGTATGTGCCAGTTTTTGTGTATCAATTACACTTCAATAAAGCTGTTACAATTATAATTGGATTAAAAAGAGGTTGGGGGCACAAGAAGACATAAACCAAAAGACTTACATACTTACTAGAGGCCCGGTGCATGAAATTCATGTACTGGGGGTTCGGGGGCTCAGCCCACATGCATCCAATCTAATCTGGGATGCCTTGGGGGATATCTGACTGCCAGCAGTAAAATATTCCTCTCGAAATCCAGGACCACTTGCTTATAACTGCTCACCTGCCTGCCAGCCTGATCACCCCTAACTGCTCCCCCTGTTGTCCTGATCTCCTCTGATCACCTCTGCCTCAGCCCCCACCAGCATGACTTTGTCTAGAAGGCCATCTGGAAGGGCGTCCAGTCTAATTAGCATATTACTCTTTTATTAGTATAGATATGGACACAGGCAATAGGGTGGTGAAGACTGGAGGTTTGTCAGGGTGGTAAGGAATGGGAGGAAGAGGGGAAGAAAGAGAAAATGGGAGATAGCTGTAATCCTATCAACAATAAAAAGAGAGGTATCATAACAATGAGTATTTAGGAAAAAAATCTGTCTATAGAGATTGATGGGAGGAAATATACCATGACATAAAAAGAGAGTACAGTATTGTGGTTAAGCGTTCTAGTTACATATTCTCTCAACTTTCTCACTGATAAAAGAGGCATGACAGGGTATTACTGAGAGGACTAGAAGGTGTAGGGCATATAGAGAGCTTAGCACACACTGTGAGCCCAATATAATTCTTCTACATTCTTCTCTTCTTCTTACATCTATTACTATGAGGAAGTTGTAAAGGAGATTGAATGGCCTGTCCAAGGAGCTATGTCTCCCATCATTTCATGATTCCATTCCCTCATAGATAGAGTTATGCACACTCCCATGTTAAGAAGGAAAAGGCAGTGTTTTTTGTGCTGAAAAATCCACAAACTTCCAGAGAGGAGACGCTTGCCTTGTAAAAGAGAATCCCACAAACCTCCTTGCTTTCTGCAGTAAGCAGGGAGACACTAAGCCTTCCGAGAGAAAACAGCTGACAAGTCACATTCATCAGAGTCTGAGACTGCTTTAGGCGATTCACTGGTTTCCAAGAAAGGCCTTCACCTCTCCATGACAGGTTACTCCATCACCCAAAGCACCCTTCACACTTTTCCATTGTTTAAACTTATTTCCAGATCAATGATCCAATTCAAGTCTCCAGCACTCATTCACTCTTACTGCCTCCAAATGCCACAGAATGATACTCTACTGCTTGAAATCATTGCTAAATATTAGATTCTCCTACAGCTTTTCCTAGTATTGCTCAACCATGGTTTTTTCTGTTTTGTTTTGTTTTTTTGCTACCAAATATTCATCCTCCTCTCCCCTGCCCTTGCTACAATCAAGACAGGTTTAGTTGTCTGCCCATTCTCATGGCTGCAAGCGGCCTTTCACCAAAATGCTGTAAAGGGCACAATAGAGAGTGACACCAGCACAGCCCTGAATGAGAAGGGACTAGCTTCATCTCTGCCATTTACTGTCTGAGTCTCAGGAATGTCACACCATCTTTCAGGGTCTCTGTTTACTCCTTTGGTAAGCAAAACACCCAGATATTGAAGAGTTAAACAAACACGAGTATACTCTAAACTACAAAGCATCTAAACTAATAAAAGAGAAAGAGGTAAATTGACCGTACCTTCACAACACCCACCAGCCAATCAGGAGTGGGTATGCAAATTAACCCCACAAAGATGGTGAGTTAATTTGCATATACAGGTACCAGAGGCTAGGACCTCTGGGCAGAGTGGGAAGATGGGGCCAGAGTGGAAAGAGGCAGCTTCGGGCCAGAGCAGAAAGGAAGGCCCATTCTTGCACGAATTTTTGTGCATCAGGCTTCTAGTATGAACATAAAGTATTACTTGTTCTTTAAAATCTATCTAGGCACAACATGGTATTATAAAGTCTGCAATTTTAAATTTTTCCCTTAGAATACAAAGACAATAAATATTCCTGGCGTTAAGGATGTATGCTTCACGATTGCAGGGTTGTGCATGCTGGTCTGTGTATCCTGGTCTATGGAAGTAGGGGAACAATGCATCACACCTAGTAGAAGCTCAGTTGTTACTGTGGAATGAATGAAAATTACCCTTTGTTAAGGACAGCAATTTGTAATATGTTATTACTTGGAATTCTCATAATAAACATTCACGTCTTCGCCTTCGTGCTGTCTTCTTCACTAATGAAAGTTGAATTATTTTGCAAATAAAAATGGAGGAAATTGAATCTAAGACTTCATTAGAAGCTGAATCACCACCTAGAAATATGTCTGAATAGAAAGCAGCAATTAAATTATAATTTGCCTTAAATAGCTAAGACAGTAGGCACTGTGTATCACCATTTATAAATAGCAAATTAAAAATAGCAGTCTCTAGCTTTATATTTTATACACATTTCTGAAAATGACTTATACTTTACATTTTCTGACATAACCTGTTTATCAAAAACTTTTCATATTAGTATTAGTCACGTGGATGTGCTAAGGTTGGCAATTCTGTAATATATGTACTGTCTTATATTCATTGATTTGGACCCATGACAATATTTCTTTACTGGCCTTCCCTTAGAAGCTATTCTTAAAAAGCCTTTATTTTATCTTGATTTGCTAAACATTTTTTGTCTCTACTTTTTTTGGAGAATGATTTTAAAAGGTTAGCTAAGCATATCTAATATTTTAATTTTAGCATTAACTGCCTGCCTCTCCTCTTTAAGAAAGCAAAACTGCCATGCATTTTTGTTGTCATTAAAGAAATAATCAACTTGCATTAGATCTTCTATAGTTTTTAATACCTCTTGAGAAGGTAAAATTTTACCTCTGGGTGAATTTTTTTTTTCCTTAATCTGACCTGCCTCTTCATTATCCAGTTATCAATCCCCAAGATCAATTAACAGTTCATTCATATGTTCATTCATTCTGCACACTTCAGAGTTGTCTGTGATGGGGCTGCACTATGGTAGGCCAGGAGGATTTGGGAATATACAAGTTAAACAGGGCCTGGGTGATTAGCTCCCATTAAAAATGCAAACAGGTTTTGCTGTGTATATTCAATCATCAAGGGTATAAAGCTCAGTGGATATTTATTTAAATAATTATCTCATTGAAAATACCCATTTACTCCAGTTTTCCCCTTGAATATTTTCTGCTCCTCAGATGTGTCTGAAGATCAAGAAATAGGTTTGGCCAATGTAATTCCTTAATCTCCTATTATTCTGAATTAAAATATATATTTAAGTTCCAGGTGTACAATTAATTTCTTTCTCTCCTTGCATTTTAAAGTACTATACAAAGGATAAAGGGAGGGAAATTTGTTCACTAAACATAGCAATAAAAACTGTCAATATATCTGAATCATTTCACCAATGCCCTGAACACTAACTGTGCTCTACAGCAAGCTTGACAAGTAGGAATAAACATGGTCCTTTGATCTTCCTGATTACTATTTCCCTCACAAGTCCCACAGGCCATGTGGGAAGGGAACCCCGTTATTTACTACTCCACTAGTGTTCTCCTTATATAATTTTCTTCCCCCTATCATTTGGCCTCCTTTCTCACAATGATCTGTTCTTGATCTCAAATCCAGAGCCACAAATGTCATTGTCATGAACCAAAGCCAGACAATACAAATGCTGCTTTTGACCCCTGAGATTGAACATTTTCATTGCATTATCTGAGTATATTTAACCACTGGTAGATATCATATAAATGTCCCAATGTCTTAGTTCCCTTGAAAGCTGGAAAGACTTGGCTATAGAGCAGAGGTTCCCAAACTTGTTTGTGCCGTAGACCCCTTGCCATGTTTTTCGGTTTTGGGTAGACCCCCTACTTACCTGATATGGATTTTTTTGTAAATTTCTAACTGTAGTAAAGTTTAGTGTTAAAATTTAATAAAAAATAATGTACCTACTTTTCTCCGGCATTCTCAAACAAAATAACACTGATTCACTATAATTTGTATGATAAACTACCAGTTTTTATATTTTTTAAATATTTTCTCAGCACTTTCCTATTCAAGATTCAGGAAACGAATGAACGTATTTTTCTCACATTCATATTTATAGAGTGACGAATTGAACAAGTAGGTGCAAGTTCGTGAAGCTTTGAGACAAAAATTGGCAAGAATGTTTACTGCGCGTATGCTTATAACAAGATGATACTGGTATATCATTATGTACAGGTTTTTATCCTACAACTTACACAATTTTATAAACATATATAATAAATTTTTTACTTCATAGGTACTTTTATAAATAATTTATATGTTTTTATATTATAAGATAATATGATGTAAGTAAATAGGTACTATCAGTGTATGTTGAGATCCACTATCGTGGACCCCCATTTTCATTTCATGGACCCCCAAATTTTTTTTTCGCTGACGTAGACCCCTTGCAGGTTGTCATAGACCCCTGGGGGTCGATATAGACCACTTTGGGAATCACTGCTATAGAGCATCAGTAAAGACCTGAAACTTCAGAAAAATGGCAACAAAGGAGTGCTATCCCACTCACCACAGCCCCCAACTCATTAATTGATCCCGAGGTCAAGGGTCAACAGGTTGCTACTTATTCTTATGCTTGCACTACTGGTTTTCCTATTGTTGGAAAATATTTCCTGTATCAATATCTGTCAGAAAAGTTGAAAAATAAGATCAATCAAATGAACCCATTACTTTTTTTATTTTTATTTAATGCCAGGGGTTAAGAAATTTTTTTCTGCAAAGGGCTACATAGGAAAAAAATGTTGTAGGCATTAAGTTATATTGACTGTGCTACAACTGCTCAACTCTGATTCTAGTGCAGCACGAACATAGTCCAGTCACAGACACTATAAGAATGAACGAGCTGACTGGGTTCCAATAAAACTTTATTTACAATAATAAGTAGAAGGCTTAATTTGGGTGATGGTTTGCTGACTCCTGCTTTATGCTCCCTATATGGATACCTTAGGCATGGGACTTCTGCCCTATTCCTTTTAAACCAAGTGTTTTTCAGATTCCCTCTTACTTTGGACTCCTTTTTTGTTAATGTTCATACTTATTTCAAAAGAGCCATTATAAAATACTGTCACTTTTTTATTTATTAATTTTTTTGTTCCAGAGAAAGTCAGCCCATCTTGGGGAGCAGACACCATTTGGTCTCAAGAATACTAGAATAGTAGGTACCTAGCTATGAAGTTGTTACTCCCTTCCTCACCATATTTCATATAGCCTAATAAAATAATGCACTATGACATCAGTTTAACTGTCTCAGTTCTATGTGTCCTTCTCTGTCCCACTCATCAATTATTTGTTCCAGGCATTCTTGATATTTTCTAAGTATAACTCTAACATTCTGCTTTCTATTGCTTAAACAAGCTTCCTACTACCTAGAACAAAAGCAGATTAGTTCCAGGGGAACCCGATTCCACTCAAATTTTAAGGCATTATAGAAATCATGTATGCCCCACAAAACCTTCCCAGGTTACACCAGCTATATTTAACATCTTCAGCCTTGGTGCTCCTTAAGCATGACTAAAACCCTTATTACCAGGCTATATCACATGAAATTGCCATTTTTAGGTCCAAAATAGTAAGATATTAAAAGCCTAATGTATTCTGACTGATGCTATAGAAATTAACATGTCTGCTCCAGTCCTTGAAGGCAGGGATTGAGACTCATTCATTTTAGTATCTTTCCTGATGTCTAGTTCAAAGAAGAGGATTAAGCAACACTGTTGAATTGACATGCTGAATTTCTAAAAACCTCAGACTCACAGAATAAGGAAGATGATGCTTGAGTCTCTAAAGTCCCCTTTATTACTACAAGGACAGCCTTAACTCCTAGCCTGGATGACTTAAATTTCTAAAACTAGTACCTAGGAGAGAAAAGAGGGCAGATTTATAGTTGAAAGATCCCTTGGCACTCCCTTGCTTGTCGACTGTCTGCTGGGTCGCAGGACGCAGATTCTGTTACATGATTAATTCAATTTCACCCAGAAATATTGTGAAAATCCTGTGGCCTGACGAGTCCCTGGGTATTCAGAGTATAAAATTCTAATGGAAAGCCCAAGTAAAATGTGCACTGTTTTATTGCCTGTCTTACATCCTTAAGTTCTTCTTTTTTAATATGAGAGCAAGAAAGAAATTGGTTGGCAATACATTGCCTGTTGCTAAGCAAAGGGAAGCTAGGAAGACAGAGAACGCTGAAGGTCTGTAATCAGGGGCAGTACAATTCTAATTGCCTCCTGGTGTTGTGCTTGACTGACTTGTTGGGGGAAGGCAGCCATCTGAATTGGTCTGCCCAAAGGCTAGAGAATGTAGTCCCAGAATCCACAAAGGAAACCGCTTCCGCTGTGAAGTTTGCAGTTAAAAAGATATGATCTCAGTTGTGGGAAAGAAATGATAAGGCAATCTCAAGCAGCCTCAGCGAACTCTCAGACATTTTTTCCCAATGAGTGGTTATAAAAGAGTTACATGAGAGAAAAATTATGACCTTCCAAATAGCAGTCCCTTTTGAAATGATGGTAACATCATCTTTTATCTTAAGAAGGTTTTCATTTCAAATATGCTAAAATGGGAAGTCACTTTTTCCCCCCAGTAACTGGAAAAGATATAAGTCTAAAATTGATAAAAGAGGAATAGCAACCTCACAGTATTTCATCCCCTAAAGTATTTCATCCTTTAGGACAATTTGGATTGAAGAGAAATTAAAAGAGGCCCTTTGGGTTCTTTGAAACAGAGACCCCACAGCAAGAGTAGTGAGCAGAGGAAGATAGAGTGAGAGAAAGAACATCTCTGAGTTATCTATAAATAAATACATTTTGCATATCCCCTTAGACAAAAGAGTGAACTCAAGTACTGCATTAAAATTTCAGTCTACCTGCACCAAACTTTTATCTTGGATTCACCTTGACATTATAAAGGATGAAAAGGGAAGAAAGAATATTCTGAAATCAAATCATAATGCTAGATTTTCTTCATTTCAGTTTGACACAAAGCATTTCAAATCTCATTAAATTACTAACAAGTCTTGATTAGTCTCATGGGTATTATCTGTTATGTAAGGTGCCTATTACACATTTTGAGAGTGTATATGTTGCTGAGAAATGTTTACCAACTGCATGTTAGTATGTCCTCAAATAAGAAATCAGTCATCTGAAGGCAGGCCCAAGAAAGATGTTACAGCTTCCAAATAACCCTCAAAAGTTACATTTGTTTGGAAACAACCATGTCACCCTTTATTCTAATAACTATTTACTTACCAAGGGATGGAAAGAAAATATTTAGAAATTTACCAGGAAGATGGGAGAGGGCAATATAGGAATAAGAATTCATACAATACTCTCCTCCAAGTACCACTGTTCTGTTCCCATCTTCCCTAGGAATATCTCTCTTGATATCTACCAATTAATTAGCATTTCCAAGTCCTTTCAAGTCCTTCTAAGTATTCGTGTGAGGCCCACATTTCTCCTTGTTCACAGATGTATAATATCAGAAAACACCCTGGCAGAGTTCACACGCATGATGGGGGAAGAAAAGCAGCCATGCCACAGTTATAGTACATCAGGAAAGATCTGTCTAAGCACGGGCTTCACAAGCAATACATCAAGGACAAGAACATATCTGATATACAGAGGAGACAGTTTCCACAAGTCCCCACACAGATGATGCATCCAGGGAGGAGGAAGTATATTGAGGGTCGGTTAGTGCTGCAGGAACACCAGAGCAGGGGCCAACAAGCAGACCATCAGTGCCATGCTGGAAAACAGTCATG
The DNA here is from genome assembly GCF_964339955.1 of Pipistrellus hanaki. NCBI lineage: Eukaryota > Metazoa > Chordata > Mammalia > Chiroptera > Vespertilionidae > Pipistrellus > Pipistrellus hanaki. The sequence goes on from NC_140516.1 coordinate 29,238,345, forward strand.
CTATGCCATGACCAGGGCAGGAGCCTTCTCCTGGCTTCTCTGTCTTCACTATGAGTTCCAGGAACCGACCTTTCCCAGCAGTTTATTAGGCCAGTGCTAAGACTCTGCACTGTCTCTAGTCAGTCACCTTATAACACACCCTCATGTAAATAGCCCCTTTAGTAAATGTTTCTCAGATTCCCCAGCTTAAGTGTGTTACCTGTTTCCTGTGAGGTCCCCTACTGATAGATCATCCAAGGCATGAATGAAACTTTTCACAAATACCCTAAGGGAAAAGACCCTTCAACCCACCACTAGAAGTCCTCCTTCTGACTCATGTCAACCAATGAATTGGCATTTCCAAGTCCATTTCAATGTACTAGCAATCAGATACAAATTTCCTATTCAACAACTATGCCATTGAAGTCCTGGTCAAATACTCACAGAAAACCAGTGTATGAGATAAGGTCTATGGCATGAATGTCTATACTTTGTTTCTAGCCTCCGAATCAAATGAGCTTTTTCCGAAAAGAAAATGAAGCCATGTGAGTTGAAACCAATGTTTCCCACTAAATCCATGATGATTCTTAGTAATCACCTCCAATTTTCAATTATGTTTATTCATTAATTGATTCTAGAGTTTTGCTCATGATTGATGTCAAACTACCAATGTAATCTATCTGTAACCAGAGAATTTTATTTTTTTTTTAAGATTTACCTCCACCTTGGCCAATTATAATCTCATTGTTCCCTTTCCATTCTTCATAGTTCTACACAGTAACAGAATTCAATATATTATTGCATTTATCACACTGTTATATAATTAACTTTTCTTGTGGTTGTTTAATCCCCTAGACTGTGAGCCCTTGAAGGCAGGGATTGTATCTTATCCATCTTGACATTGCTGGCATCTAGCAAAATGTCAGGGTTTTATAGATTCGCAATAACAGTTTGCTGAATTGAATTTAAAGCACCAGTGTGTTGTTTTTTTAAAAAATTTTTCTCATATCCTTGGGCTTCAGTTTCCTCTCATTGGTATTATGCTCTATCCCATCTAATATTTACATCCTTTGTAGACAAACTGCCATGAGCTGTATTCAAAACCCATCATGATAGAGAAATTGCTGGAAGATAAGTAAAGGATGACTCCTTCCTGGAAGGACTCTGATGGTAGAATCATCCCTTCATCTTCTATCTTTTTATTCTGAGCATAGATATAAGCTTGTCTTATCTTTGGCATTTTCTGCCTTTGACAGATTTCCTAGCCTCTAATACTAACTTGGTTACCCAGCCTTTCTTCCAACAGCGCATTCTTTTCCTCTGTGGGCTCATTAGAGAATTTCTCACCAGTCATTTATACACAGGGCCTCTTCCCCTTTCCTTCTGCATCGCAATTCACAGCTATTATTCTATTTGAATTTCAGTTTTGACAGCCTCCCAAATTATTCAGCAGTCTTTCGTCTCCGGCCAAACTTTATCTGTTCCACCATTTTTTCTTTTCTTTTCTTTCGTTTTTGGCACAAAGGGCAAAAACTATTTTCCACTGGCAAGGATATGGATGTCTGGGATCCAGGGTTTTGAATACAGCTCAAGCAAATAATGCCATTTAGAAAATTGCCTTTGGGCTATTGAATAGTTTTTAAGGGCATTTTCACTAGCTCAGGCATAACCTCCTCAAGTTTGCAGAGTGCATGGGACAGGAAGTCAAGAAACACATGATTATTGTATTATTCTTTTACATGAAACCCATCCCAAAGCTATCAAATTCTGGTCCAGAATCTTTTCCTTAGTTCCTTCAGAAGAGGTACTTACATTGTCCCAACCTGATAATGCTTTAAGCAGGGAGTTTCCTTCAAATTATGACTAGTATGATTCTGGCATTTCCATCAGGCCACACATAAGAGGTCTTTTGATGTTTCTCTAGTTCCTATGTAATTTTGTCTTATGTAGAGGCATTCCTTAAATAGAATAAATATATACTGAACATTTGGGCAAATACACTTCTTAGACACTGGAGAGGACTCAAAGATTTGAAAGAGAGATTCCAGCCTTCAGAACTACATGGTTTTGTTAATTGTGAGTAAGATAAGCCACATTTAAAGTACATAATGCAACGAAGCTACAAAACCTACAGTGTAGGAGGGTGCACTTGAGATAAATCTTAAAGAATTAGCAACACTTTATCAGCAAAATTGGTAGGGGAGGGCTGCTTGAGAAAGAATGAATCTCAAAAACAAAGATAGGGCTATAGGAATGCACCACTATGTTTAATAAGATAGTATTAACTCAATTTCAGTGTGCTGATATTATCAGAGTAGAATGAAAAGCCAACAAATGTTTTAAAGCAATGGAGGATATGACCTGAGATGGGTAAAAGTGATGTCTGTTTTTTTGTATATGTGATTTAAAATTTTTTTTCAATTGCAATTGACATTGAATATTCTATTAGTTTTAGGTATATGGCATAGTAGCTAACTTTTATATAACTTAAGAAATGATCCCTTCACTATATTTAGGACCCAACTGGCACCATACATAGTTACTACCATGTTTTTAACTATATTGCCTATGCTGCACTTTACATCCCACATGACTATTTTGTAACTGCCAATTTGCACTTCTTAATCCCTTTACCTTTTTTTACCCAGCTTCCCAACCCCTTTCCCATCTGACAACCATTAGTTTGTTCTCTGTATCTGCATCTGTGTCTGTTTTTTATATTTTATTTTATTTATTTTTTTAGATTCCACATATAAGTGAAATCATATGATATTTGCCTTTCCCTGTCCGGCATTTTTACTTAGTATAATACCCAGTGTTTAGTTTTTATTAACAATTAAATCACAGCTATTCATTCAACAGACTATGTTGTGTCCCTCTGATGTGCCAGGCAAATCTTTAATCTATACTAATAAAAGGATGATATCCTAATTAGACCAGATGAACAGGCCATCTTCTGGACGTCTGACTTCCTTCCAGATGTCTGACTTCCTTCTGGACAAAGCCATGGTCCTGGGGGCTGAGGCAGAGGAAGTTAGGGGTGATCAGGCGGGCAAGTGAGAGCTGTTAGGGGCGAGATCAGGCTGGCAGGAGAGGGCAGTTAGGGGTGACCTGGCCTGCAGGGTAGGGTAGTTGGGAACGACCAGGCCAGCAGGGGAGGGCAATTGGGGGCAAACTGGCCAGCAGGAGGAGGGCAATTGGGGGCAATAGGCAGGCAGGCAAGTGAGTGGTTAGGAGCCAGTGGTCCTGGATTGTGAGAGGGATGTCTGACTGCCGGTTAAGGCCTGATCCCACTGGGGAGGGCAGTTGGGAGCAAACTGCCAGCAGTCAGACATCCCCCAAGAGGTCCTGGATTGGAGAGGGTGCAGGCCGGACTGAGGGATACACACACAAGTCCCCCGTGCATGAATTCAGGCACTAGGCCTCTAGTGTGTGTGTATGTGTGTGTGTATATGTGTGTGTGTGCATGTGTGTGTGTGTATGTGTGTGTATGTGTAGTAATATTTGTGATATTTAAAACAATACATACTCAGATGTGAGAGATTGGAAGTCACTTGAGTGATGAGTCTCAGAAACATATTCTATACCTTCCTTAGGTCTTCATAATAAGAAATATTTCTTGGAAATTTCTACATGCCAGACATTGTGTTACATGCTTTTGAAGAGTAATTAGGTTAACTACCATACTAGCCTTAGGAAGTAGGAGCTATTATCCCATTTTACAGCTTAAGTACTAATCACCTGCTCAAGAATATACCACGAGGAAAATCAGAGAACCAGAATTCCAACCCAGGGCATTCTTCAAGAATTAGACTTTCAACTACTATGTTACATCACCTCTTCTAACCACTTTCTATCCCGTGCAAACCCCCAAGCCCCTGCATTATAGAGAAGTACTCAAGGTGTGAGAGCATGGCTCCCAGCTTCTGTTTCTCCATCAAGAACCTGCCCAGCCATGGGCAGTGTCAAGCCATCAGCCTCACTCACTCTCTCAACACAGAAGGTGTCCAATCTTTTTATAGCTGGAAATATTTTCACACATTATCCAAATGTGCAAATAAAACTAAATGCCTAATGCCTCTTATTTAGCTGTGTGGCTAAGTGTGCTTTTCATAACCTCTTTACACAGCCTGTTCTAAAAAAGGACTAGCTGGAAAGCACCAATTGGAACTTTTATTTATACTTGTTAGTGTGCCACTTAGGGTCAGAGGTATTAAAGTGGGTCCCCTGCTATTTATTTTTATATTTTCTTGAAAAAAAATATCTCATGCAATCTGGCTTGTTGCTGTATTGTTTTCATATGCTCCAATATTTCTATCATTTAGTTCTGGTTTCTGGGCTACAGATGCTATTTAAGAACCAGTGTCTTTTTGCAAGGTTAGGCTGTGAGTTGGTATTTTAGTTAAGAACAGAAGTTCTGTTTTAATTTATTTCTACAGAGTGTCTGGCCAAACTCCAACTTTCTAATATGTTTATCATGTTTTCTAAAACTAGAGCCATCTTTCAAAGAGATGTTTTTTAATTATTATAACCTCAAGTCCTTTCTGATGGTCTTTTTTTATTTTTTATTTATTATCTTAAGCTAGCTATACTCCTGTTGAATTTACTATTTAATTTTGGGTCCACACATACCAAATGAGGAAACTAATTAAAAATTAATTTACAATAAAAATAAATGATTTGTGTAATTGTAAATGTGTTTTAACTTCAGGACTATATTCCAGGATTTTCACAATAGCTTTTTATAATTTTACTAGTAGCCCACGCACAAATCCGTGCATCAGTAGCTCGCCAGTAGTTTGCTGCCACCCTCCTGTAGCTCCCCCCACCCACTTCCCCCTGCTACCCTTTATAGCCCTGCCCCCTCCAGTAGTTCTCTGCTGCCCACTTGTAGCTCACTGCCCCACCCTCCTGCTGATTCATGATCTGCTCATTACACACGATTCACGGTGTAACAACCATTTGCATATTACATCTTTATTATATAGGATTTTACTTTTATGCATTCAAGAGAGAGAGCATAAGGGAGAAGAAGAGAGAAAAAAACATTGATTTGAGAGTGAAACATCAATCAGGTGCCTTTCCCCTACTGGGGATTCAGCCTGCAACCCAGGCATGTGTCCTGATTAGGATTTGAACCAGCAACTTTTCAGTGCATGGAATGATGCTCTAACCAACTAAGCCACACCTGCCAGGGCATAACAGCTCTTTATATCTATAATAATAAAAGTGTAATATGCTAATTAAACCGGATGTCCTTCTGGACATCCTTCTGGATGACCTGGACAAAGCTAGGGATGTGAGGGAAGCCTGGGTTCCGGGTGCCTGCCAGCGGCCAGAGAGAAGCCCAAGTCCCTGGTGCCAGAGGGAAGCCAGTGCCAGCAGCTGGGAGAAGGAAGGCCTACTCCTGCATGAATTTCATGCATGGGGTCTCTAGTTTTAAACATAAAATCCCTATCTTGATACAATGTGGGAACCATTTGTAAATAGCAACAATACTATATTATTTATGATGATTTTACAAACTGCATTATTGAAAACTGGATGCTAGCCAAAACCGGTTTGGCTCAGTGGTAGAGCATCGGTCTGTGGACTAAAAGGTCCCGAGTTTGATTCCTGTCAAGGGCATGTACCTTGGTTGCGGGCACGTCCCCAGTAGGGGATGTGCAGGAGGCAACTGGTCAATGTTTCTCTCTCATTGACGTTTCTAGCTGTCTATCTCTCTCCCTTCTTCTCTGTAAAAATTCAATAAAATATATTTTTAAAAAAAGAAAGAAAGAAAACTGGATGCTCTCTAGCATTTCAAGGTTCTGCTATTCTATTACTACTTGTAGGTAAGTCAGTGCTTTCCAGGATATAGGAAAAAATCATGCTTCCAACGAAAGCAGCGGGAGTTAGAAAATGAGTCCCAGTAATTCTTACATTTGAGTGTTAGAAGTATACTCATAACTGAAAAATAATAATTAACTATCTGTGGTTTAACAATGAGCAATTCGAATAAGATCTTACTTTCTCCACCTAGAAAAACACAGATATGCCAAAATAATACTGTAGATATTAGTAACTGAGACAAATCTGGGCTTCATTCATTTGGAACAATAATACTGTCTAAAGCTGCAGCTCATCTAAGACGTGAAAGTCCCAGGGACATAAACATCTTAAGAATAAGGCACTAAAATATCAAAGTCAATGACAGGATGTTCTTTCTTTTTTGGGGGGTAAATTTCTAATAAGAAAAAATAACTACCACTGTGTCCGAACTGTTTGTGATCTTGTAATCAGAACATACTATCTTTGTACATATTTAGAGAGTTACTGTGGCAAGCATTTTATTTCTGTCAAAACACTTTTCTTTATTTATTAGGCGATTATTATCAGAATTCTAAAATGTTCATTCCTCATGTGCCCTTTCTCTTTAGGGGAACCCTCCTAAGTCCTTGAGCATGGCTGCCCTACAACGCTGTGTATCTCACCACCTGGATCACGCATTAAGGATTCTTATAGCAAGTGGGATCCATTGTTTCCCAAGCCTTCAGAATCAATCTGTGTGTTCCAGAACCCAGGAACCACTAAAATGTTAGTCTTGCTAACTGACAGGTCCCATTAGATATGTAAATGTGTGCTGGGCCCCATGCAAAGGCACTGCTATGACATCCCCCCAAACCTGTGTGTTTCCTCCCCCCCCAAAAAAATGCCTTTGGAGCCTTGTGCATTCAGGCAGCATACATTTTTTTAGCAATGCTTTCATACAAATAGCCCCCCTAAGCCCTGGGGATACTAAAATGTGTTATTTCCAATGGTGTCAATTAACATTGTTGTCAATATTTGGCATCTATCCTGTGCTACTTTTTCCAGCTTCCCCTAAACTTGGAGATGAAGGAAGTAGTTTGCATTCTGAACACAAATTGGAGCCATAGTACAGATGTTAATCCATTTAAGGACCAGGTTCTTTCCAATTCTATAAGATTCTAAAATAATCTGTTTGAATGAATTAACCTACATAAAGAAGCAATCTGACAATCAGAAAAGGGCTGGACAGTCTTCAATCCAAGTTCTGGTTACAAAGCTATTCCGGAAGTGAACACGAACTTGAAAAGGTTTAGTTAGGGTGACCATACCTCCTGTTCGCCTCGTCTGGCTGTTCTGGCTTATGTCTGTTGTTCTAGCATAACTATGAATAATGCCCTCTTCCCTTTCAAGAGTGCCCTATTTAGATAACACATTTTAGATGATCTTCTGTCTTTCAGTACAATTGGGGTAGAAAACACTAATAATCCCCAAATAGATCAGAGATTCATCAGTTAAAAGTGGGAGTAGTCTCATAACCAGGAAGTGTTTTCCAGAAAGATTGGTGGGCATCATAGTAAGGAAGTGGACTCAACTGCTGTGCAAAACCTAGAGAGGCTGGAGAACCCTGGATGATCATTGATGATTCAGACAGGCTGGCCTATGGCAATGGCCTTGAGAAGTTAAGGTGTTTGTCCAAAGTCACATGGCTGGGCAAAATTACTCCGTGGCCAGACTTAGCACTAAATAGAGGCAAAATTATTCTCACTAGTGTCTCATCAAAAGTGTAATAATATTTATCAAACTTCCTTAATTTATCTCAATCACCTATTATGGATATTTTTTGCATAAATTTATCTAAGTCCCTCATTATACATGATATGCTTAGCCTAAACCATACACTGAGTTAATTCATTCCATACCCCCTTGCTGTTGGAAGTAGTGTTGCTCAATTGAATGAAATAATCCTTTTCAAGTCTTAAAGAATGCCATCTGGATCTGATATTCTAGATTGTTGGTGAATATATTCATATTTACTCTAAACTTATAAGTTTTAATAACATTCCATCTGGAAAGCATTCCCCCTATTGGAACACTATTTTTATGACACCCTAATATTGTATCCCTTCTAGTATTTTGGTTATCTTAGGGAATTTTCCAAGAATGATCTTATATTGCCTATTTGAGTGTAAAAATAAATTCCAAATCATGATCATGGACATAAGAGCATGTTGTAAAATGGAATATTCTCAAGACTCTTAATTGTAGAAAACAGAAACTTATTCCAGATAGCTTAGATAGATGGTACTTTATAATTTGGATAAAATGTCAAGCATAGCCTTAGAGAAACTCAAAGAGTATCAGATCCTGAAGGGGCTCCTTCTAGGTCTCTCTTTCAATTCTGCGTCTCTAGTTTCCACCTCATTCTTTTTGTCTGTCCATTCTATCCTCACCCATTCACCTTCTAGTGCAAGTGTGTCTTGCATATAGTCTTCCATATACAGACCATTCTGTGCGCCACATACCAATTTTGGAATTCATCACTGACTAGCGCAAGTCTTTATGCCACTTTGTTCAAACACTTGAGAGAAATAATATGATTGACCTCCATCCAATGAGTAGGTTAGCTCACTTTTGATTAGGACTCTACCGCTAATGAATTAATCTGGGAGAGTAACAGGGAGGGGTCACCTGATAAAGCCAAGGGAGAGGCATGACTGTGGATTATAGCAGGCAAATAAACATGTCTAGTACAGGGCAGAAAAGCAACTCACACTTGATTTTAATCCTTTTGGGTGTGATGCCCTATATTCCAGAAACAGCCACCACTTCTGTTTGATCATTTGTCAAGAATTATTATTTGTGTCATTGTAGCGGGGCACCTTCACAGGTCTTTTCCCTCAAAGGGCAATAAGATAATAAATACTGTCACTGTTGATTTTATAGCTTTTCAAATGATGATATGGAATAACAATCACCTGGGTGTGAAAGGCTTAGTGGGATATTACAAAGCCTGAAAAAGAATTAAGCATAAAACATACTCACACAGCACACACACACACACACACACACACATATTTCCAAATATATACAATTTAGCATCTCCTTTTTGCATTTTAGTGCATTTATTTTTAATGTTTAAAAATTGATTTCAGAGACAGGAAGGCAGAGGAAGTGAGAGATAGAAACGTCAGTGAAGAAAGAATCATTGATTGGCTGATTCCTGCACTTCCTCTACTGGGAATCGAACTATGACCTCCTGGTTCATGGGTCGGTCGATGCTCAACCACAAAGCCACACCTGCCAGGTCAGTGTCTGTATTTCAAACAGGAGCATACCATACTTGGTAAAGAGCCTCTTCTTGAGTAACCAACTCTAATTCCTTATTAGAATAAAACACAGCACAACCAATGATTCTTTATTACTCATATCTGCAATTATTAATGTGTCTCTCATTAAAAGGCCATATGTCAGGTTTTTGCCAACAAACCAGTACAGAGGTTCAGTTAAAGTATATTGTCCCAAATAAATCAGTCTGTTCTACTTTTAGAGTCCTGAATACTGGCTCTTTTTTTTTTTTTTTTTTTTTTTTTTTTTTTTTGTCTTCTGAAACATTTTATTTCGCAATGCATCTTGGACATTTCTCCACACAACTGCTCCCAGAAATTGCTCCCCTGCATACTCAGGTCTCCACTGGGAACTTCTTTTTATTGCCTTTACTTTGCCAAGTGAAAAACAGTCAATCAAAATCACTTGATGATGTGTCAGTGGTGGAATCTTGTAGAACTATAAAGGTATGAGCGTTGGCTATTTTCAGGAATATAGGCCGTAAAAATGAGGCTGGTGTACAATGACTTTGACAATAAGACATAAAACCTCAGACTGTTAACCAGGATAAAACACTATGTTTTTCTCTGGGGTTTACATGACAAGAAACAATATATTTATATTGTGATGTAAAGCTTAGCTTGAGGGCAGCTGAGGACTGCCCAGATCAGTTACCAACTCCCCAGAAAACATCAAATCCACAAAAATCTTAGAGAAAAATCATCGCAGACTTTGTCAAATAGCTCCAACATGGTCTGAGCTCATCAGAACATCCGAGTCAAGATGGGAATTGTGTGTGTGTGTGTGTGTGTGTGTGTGTGTGTGTGTGTACTCATGGTCACCTCATATTCAATGGCAGAGCTCAACAAAAAAGGAGGGTCCCAGTGAAAGGCATTTTTATATACCCCCGAGGACGAGAAAAAGGAACCCGGGGTTCAAGCAGCAAAGAAGGGAGCAGGCATTATGTGGTGAGGAAGTAATATGCTTTGAAGAGACTAAAAGTTAGGCCTCCACAGGACAGACGAGAAACACAGACACATAACTCAACCACTAACGCTGACCAGACAGTAAAGACAGGATGCTTCATGAACCCCCCAAAATGGATCTCTTTTAACTTAGTCTGTGCAATGCCCCAAAAACCTGTTCCAAGCACTCATGTTACCTTCCCTTTTGCCCTTAACATTTCTTTATTTTTAAATTTTTATTAAGAAATTATACAACTTTAGTAAGAAAGCAACCAGGGATTGTCCTCTAAAAATTAACTTCTGCAACATTTAACATGAAATATGTTTGTTGTGATCATATTTGACAGAGACCCTGCCTGGAGACTTTTCACCCCCTGGAATGAGGCAAGGCTGGGGCAGACCTTACCAGATGATCAGGACCCGCTCTTTTTTTTTTTTTAAATATATTTTATTAATTTTGTACAGAGAGGAAGGGAGGGAGACAGAGAGTTAGAAACATCGATGAGAGAGAAACATCAATCAGCTGCCTCTTGCACACCCCCTACTGGGGATATGCCCGCAACCAAGATACATGCCCTTGACCGGAATCGAACCGGGACCCTTCAGTCCCCAAGCCAACGCTCTATCCATTGAGCCAAACTGGTCTTGTCCAGGACCCGCTCTTAAATTCCAGGCTGCAGACCACTGCTAATGGTTACCGGGCTGTTGGGGGGTGGGAGGGGGGGGGGGAGAGCTAAAACTTTGGTGATAATCTTCCAAACTTGGAAGCCCTTTTCCAGCGCACGTCATGGCTGCTCCCCACTTTTAAAGAGACCAATGAACTCTTCCAGATATTCCAAACATGTTCCCACAGGGTCTTATTCTCATAGCAACCTTAGAGGGTACTATTATAGTTTATGAGATTTTTGAAAGTTATGTAAGCAGTATGCAATTTTGAAAAATGAAAAAAAGTAAACACTACTGCTACTCACACACAATGAGGTAACCAATATTCCCTGTGCTTTGGGTAGCGTTCAGAAACCTTCTATTCATATGTCTTGGCTTTTTTTTTCTCTCTCTCTCTTCTGAAACATTTTATTTTACACTGCATCTTGGACATTTCTCCATATCTATTTTATTTGCATTCCCCATATCAAATTCATTTTCCCATTGCTGATTTTCACATTTATGTCCTTTGCATTCCAGGGCTGTATAGTTTTCCACTGAATAGAGACTGCATTACTTACTTGACCAGTTTTCTCAAAATGTGGTTTCTAATTTTTCACTATTAATAATGATGTGAAGGGTTTCCTTGTATTTCGTTGAACATTTTACTTGCAAGTGACAATGCTTGGTTAAAATGAGTAACATTTTAAATTTATAGGCATTACTACATTTCTGAAGTGAGGTTTTCAGTGCTGTTTCACTTGGTGGAGAAATAAGGCTCAGAGAGGTTAAGATCTATTTTAAAAGTCACAAAGCTGGGGAGCTGAGCTGCAAAGCAAGGATTTGGATTTGTGTTTATCTGGCCCTCAGCTTCACCATGTCAACCCATGTCACCTGATTTCATAAACCTTAAAGGTCTAATGAGTAATCTAGTCAGTCATTCTTAAATGTCTGGGAGGGACAGACTCAGTTTGGTACTAACGTGAACAATAAAAACATTTATTCAGGACAAGACAAACTATTGATGCACTCCTTTTTACAAGGGACGTGAGATGCTAAGAATATTCAAATATGATATTTATCAAAAAATAATTGAGCACCTATTCTCTACTACTCATGGTGGTATGCCAAAGAGAGCCATGGTAAGAAAGACTGACAGGGTTTCTACATTTTAGTTGGAAATTAAGATATAAACGAAGTCATCCTAAAAAATAATGTAAAAGTATGCAGTTGGGTGCTGCCTGAACAACAGGGATAAGCAATTTTATTATTGTGTGAACATCAGAGAGTGCACTTACCCAAACATAGACAGAATACATCAAACCCAGCCTGTACAGATTGTTACTGTGCTGAACATGGGAGGTAATTGAAAAAAAATGGTATCTGTGCATCAAATTTAAAGAAGGTACATGTAAAAGATTAAAAAATGGGACATGTATACCAGAGAGCACCTCCCATGATGGAGCTGCAGGACTGGAAGTTGCTCTGGGTGAGGCAGTGAGTGAGTGAGTGGCGAGGGCCTGTGAAGGCCCGGGGCATTACTGGGTTGCTTTCTAAGCACTGTACTTTCAGGCTACACTAAATTTATAAAACACAAGATTAAATCAAGCACCAGGCAAAATGCAATCAAGAGACTGGATAAACACAAGATGTATGAGAGTGCCGCCAGAGGAACGTGGCATGCTGTGTTATAGCAAACCAGTTTTCATAAGTAGAAGAAATACACTCACAAATAATGATAAATAGTATAGTATGTGTGCGTAAACTAGGAGCAGCCATTTGTTACTATTATCAAGTATTATGTACTGTACATAATTGTACATGCTATCATTTATACAACTGGCTGTGCAGGGTTTTATTTATACCAGCGTCACCGCAACCGTGAGGAATGGGTTGTGCTACGACATTATGATGGCAATGACGTCACTAGGCAATAAGATTTTTTCAACTCCATTGTAATCTAACGGGACCACTGCTGGATATGCAGTCTTTCATTGACTGGCACGTCTGAGGCAGTGCCTAACTGTAACTGACACGTAAAATCACATGTGATGGAAGGGCTTATAGGCTAGGACTCAGAATGGAATTCCTCCTGTAAATACTGATTGTGATGAAATCCGTAGGGCAGGTGGGAGCGGCTAGAGGAGGAAGGAAGAAAAACACTTTATCTGGGCAGCGAAAAAGTATGTATAAAGGCCACAGTGAGAGGAAGCGGTCCAAGTTCTAAGAACTGCACAAAGCCCACATGGTTCTAATACAGGAATGGAGAAATGTAAAGAGGTCCCAGGGCTTGGAGGGCCTGAGGAATCTAGGGAAGAAAAGTATCTTTAGTAAAACATGGGCCATGAAACTGTTTTTAGGAGGGTGTAAATCAAATGGCAGTAGATTAGACAATGATTATTTAGTTCATGGATGCAACACTCAGAAATATCCTATATAATAGGGAGGTAATATGTAAATTTACTGTCATGCCATCACAAGATGCTGGCACCCACGGGGGTGGGGGTGGGGGGAGCTGCTCTACATGCCTGCAGCCAGAGTCCCCACAGCTGCACCAGGGGCCTTGACTCCTCCTGTACCCCCCACTGACTGACAGCTCGCCAAGCTCCTCCAACAATCTTCCTGTCCCTCTCTTCCTCCCTTTCCCAAAGCTGAAGCCTGACTGTGGTGTCCAACAAATTGGAAGTTTTAACTCATGTCCTTGAGAGCACCCTCCATTCCTCACCCAGTGCTGGCCACTCTACGTGCCTGCTGCCAGAGTCCCCTCAGCCCCGCCAGGGGCCTTAGGTGCTCCTGTATCCCTCACTGACTGAGGCTCAGGCAAGCAGGGGTGGCTAAGGCATAAGCAAGCCTCAGATAGCTGCTGCCCAGCCACCCAGGGCCAATCAGAGGCTCAGGTAACCAGGACTGTCTGAGGTTTGCACCGCCAGCAGTGGCAGCAACAGAGGTGTGATGGGGTGTCATCTTCCCCTGATCGCCGGGTTGCCTCCCATCCCTGAAGGCTCCCAGATTCTGAGAGGGAAGCAGGCTGGACTGAGGGACTCCTCCCCTCCAGTGCATGAATTTTCATGCACTGGACCTCTAGTATAAAATATAAATACAATTGAACATACCTGATGAGCTCATGCCCTCTCTCTTTCACTCTCCCTTAAAAAGCAATTTACTTAAGTGACATTGTTAAATCTGAAGCTACAGTGTCAAGTATCACCATCATCATCAGGGAACAGCAATAAATATGAAGAGTTAAATTAGAGAGCTTTCCAAATCAACTTAGCAGCAAATGCTGACATCAATTTTAAATTAGCCAACTACATAAGCAGTACAAGTAGCCACTTGGGGAAGCATATTTTAGGAAGAATTCACTTAGGCCAATCGAGTGTGGCAGCTGCTTCAGGAAAGAGACTCTGTCACTAACCCCATAACCTCAGCCTCTCTCTCTAAGCCTTCTAAATATTAAGGTTTCAATGCAAAGTCAAGTTTTCCAGGGGCAGACATAGTAACATAGGTTCCTGGCTAAACTTCTCCCTCTCAAGACTTTTAAACAACTGAAAGAACAACCCAGACCTTAACACTATGCACACACATCTGGAATGCAAGCCTCTATGCCCAAGCACACAAGTATGATCTCAACGTGTGGAACTGTGTGGCCTCCAACCCAAATACCCAAAGCCTAGGTCACAAACGCTCCCTCCGCAAAAGTTCTGAAGACTAGGATCCAATGATAGAGGATGCTCATATGGATTGAGACTTGTCCTAAAGTAGAACAGCCATAAGAGGTGTCCCTAAGACAAATCCCATTGCCAGGGTCCTCAGGCCCCAAACTGCATTATTTGGCATAGCTCTCAAGGCTCTTACTCGGTAGTCTCAGCTGTGATTACAGCCACAAATTTCTCAGGCACTAATGCAAATAATTTGATGTTCACAAATACTATTTACTAAATCTTTGAGCATAAATATCCACTGCTAGAGAAGTACAACTTTTATTTAAAGATACATGAATGGGGACAAGGCAGAAGAGACCCTGAGGATAGAACCTACGGCCTTGAAAGAGACTGCCTGATGCTCAGGCTTTACAATTATGTGGTCACACCTTTCCCTGACTCTAGTGATTCTAGTGATAATGCTAATGATAGTTGAATTAGCAGATACAAGAAATCCACAATGTCTCACTGAAAATGCTAACTCTTCCCATATATGTCTAAACCCAGACACTTTGAAACAGGTCTAGATGAAAGCAATGTCAGACTCTTGCAAAACTGCAAGATACACTTTATCCTCTGCCTTCTTCAATAGTGCCTTTTCGACAATTTCTCCATTCCCCGATCCCTCTCTCCAGCCTGTGTGTCTTTAATGTCTCCTTCTTTTTATCCAAAGAAACCATCTGCCTGATGAACAGGTAGGGGAATTATCAAAACCTGCTCCTAGCCCTAACCGGTTTGGCTCAGTGGATAGAGTGTCAGCCTGCATACTCAAGGGTCCCAGGTTGAATTCCAGTCAGGGGCATGTACCTTGGTTATGGGCATATCCCCAGTAGGGGGTGTGCAGGAGGCAGCTGATCCATGTTTCTAACTCTCCATCCCTCTCCCTTCCTCTCTGTAAAAAAATCAAGAAAATATACTTAAAAAACAAACAACTAATAATTAAACACACACACACACACACACACACACACACACACGCATACACAACTGTTCCTAATCCAAACACTCTTTCCCTCAGGTCCCCTAATTGCACCAGTGTATACAAAGGAAAATAAATTAATTACATTTATCTATAGCTAGACACGAGTGACTGCTGCAATTCCTTCCTCAGTGGAATATCTGCACTACATTTGTGAACCTACATACTTATTCATCAATAGAAATTTTAAGGATTTGTTATTAGAAAACAGCCCAACAGGCATGGCTCACTGGTTGAGTGTCAACCTATGAACCAAGAAGTCATAGTTTGATTCCCAGTCAGGCAAATGTCCAGGTTGGGTGCTCAACCCCCAGTCTGGGGCATGCAGGAGGCAGCCAATCAATGATTTTTCTCTCATCATTGATGTTTCTATCTCTCTCTCCCTCTCCATTCATCTCTGAAATAAATTAAAATATTAAAAAGAAAATAATTAAATATGCAACATGAAAGTATAATGTCTTTCTTGAAGAACTGTTTTCATTATACTGACAAATAAAAGAATGGACATAGCCCCCCAAACAATATAGCCATTAAAATTACATTTATAGGAATGTATGTATATATAATAACATAGTCATTAAAATTACATTTATAGGAATGTATGTATATATAATTTTATATATGTATATATATATATCAAATAAAAACCTATTATGGTAAGTATCCAGTCGACCAGTCGGCCGTTCAACCGATCAAAGGATAATATGCTAATGATATGCTAAGCCTGTTTAACTGCTTGCTATGAGGTGCACTGACCACCAGGGTGCAGACCCTCCAACAGGTAGGTTAACTTGCTGCGGGGGTCTGGCCAACTGGGACTAGAGCCCTCTTGCAGTTCCTCCCCATCTGGCCAACCTCCCCAGTTTCTCCTCAGCCCCGATTGTGCACCATTGGGGTCCCTCGGCCTGGCCTGCACCCTCTAGCAATCCAGGCCACCTCAGGGAATATCAGAGAGCTGGTTTTGGCAGGATCCCGCAGGCCAGGGTGAGGAACCCCACTGGTGCATGAATTCATGCATTGGACCTCTAGTGTTTGTGTATGTGTGTGTGTGTGTATGTAAAAACACAACTTTTGTTATGCATGGTAAGATCCCATATAAAAATGTTTACATTTATTTACAGGTACTCACTTTGGTATGAGTGTAAATGCACCAGGCATAGTGCTAAACATTTGGTAAACCAGAAACAAAACTTAAGGCTGCTACCCACAAATGTTAACCAATGTCAACAGACAACAATTTCTGTCCCCATGGAAGTGGTATAACTTTATTGCTGCTATATCATATTGGTCACACAAACCTGGTATATAGAGGGAGAGGACTCTATTAGGCTCTGAATTCCAGGAAGTAAGAATCACTGGGGCTCTACAGAAAGCTGGCTATCATAGGCAGCCTCTGGCCCCCAGTGGTTCACATCTCTTCCAGTGCAAAATATACCCATCCTCTCCCAAAGCCAGCACAGAGCCTCATCCCATTACAAAACCTCATCGGCTCAAAGTCCAGAATCTCATCTAAATCAAGTTCAGGCATGGATGGCGTTTCTTAAATACAGCTCCTCAAGTACAGGGCTCTTGATCTAAAGACCAACAAAATAAAAAGACAAGGTTTCTGCTCCCCGCGTAACAGAAAGTGGTGGGACAGGCCTAGGAAAGCCACTAGAGACATTCCTGTTCCAAAGGATGGGGACAATAAGTGTACACAGATCACTGGATAGAGCAGTTAGGAAAACCAACCAGGAAAAGGTGCCAAGATCTTTAATTGAACAGGGATGACTTCTCATTGGATCTGGATTCTGCCCTCTGGCTCATCCTTTATTTTCCATGAAAGGTAACCTGTGTTTTTAGTAGCATAGTTTTCTCAACCTGCTTTTCATTGCATAATATCATCATCGTAATCTCTATCAGCTTTCCATAGGATCATCAAAACCAGCCAGGCTCCAAGGAGAGACAGCCACGCAGGGAGCACCAGGGACCTACATAGAGAAACTGAGTTGTGTGGCCTCAAGGTGAGGACTGGCGGGACAGCCGCCACTGTTCCTCTGTTGAGCCCTCTTCCCACTTATATCTCATTCTTAATTCTATTTTTCTGCCTGGCCCATATTACTCATGATATAAACAATAATTTTCAACTGGTTTATAAGTAAAAAATGTTCTTTATCTTCCCAGATTGCTTGAAACACAATCGATTAAATGGCAGAATTTAGAAAACTAGTGGTCATATAAGTGGGTAGGAATACCAGAAATCTGGCCTCTTCTCATGAAATTGTCATATTTATGGTAGCCATAGAAGAGTAGACAACAGACAACAATGTCCACACCTGGACAAAGTGAAGGCAGAGTGAATGTTCCTCCATTTCCCCGCACAATCCGATTTTCTATAGGAAATGTGGAGATAAGTCTTAAAGGGAAGGGAAAATACATTTGACTTCACTTCTCTTTTATACAGTTCTACCTGATACTTGCCTTTGTTTAGACATTGCTTGATGGGATTATAATTCCTATTTCTAGCATCATGAAGCTATACAACTTCCTTCTGTGAATTTCCCAGTGTTATTCTAGATCAAGTCTGTAAACAGTGAGCAAAAACTATTTATGAAATACATACACCAAGCAAGAATTCTCAACCTTATTAAATAAACAAACCAAGAAAGTTTTCTTAAAGAAAGGGTCAGAACATCTATGGAAAGGTCAGAACAGAAACCAATTAAACATTTCTGACCACAAGCATAATTAGAAAAGTCTTGGAGAGGTAATGTCAGAGTGTGGCATTACCAATTAAAGCACCAAGATAAAGAGAGACAACATTAATTAACGTTCTAATTGGAAATCTAGTTTTATTATCGTTCTGTTGAAAAAGAAAAAGCAGGCATACAACTTTGCTCAAAAACACCTTTATTTTGAATTAATTCGGGTCTTCAGGAAGACAAAGTGAAGGCAGAGTGAAGTGTTGTTCTTCCATTTCCCCCTTACAATCCGATTTTCCATAAGAAAACGTGGAGATAAGACTTAAAGGGAAAGAAAAATACATTTGATTTCACTTCTCTTTTATACTATTCTACCTCTGATGCTTGACTTTGTTTAGACATTGGTTGATGGAAGACATAATTATCTTCCTTTCACCATTGTTAGCTTATTAAAAGGAATGTGTTGCCTTAGCTGGTTTGGTTCAGTGGATAGGCCTGTGGACTCAAAGGTCCCAGGTTTGAGTCAACAGCATATGCCTGGGTTATGGGCTCAATTCCCATTAGTGGGCGTGCAGGAGGCAGCTGATCAATGATTCTCTCTCATCATTGATGACTTTATCTCTCACCCCTCTCCCTTCTCTGAAATCAACAAAAATATATTTTGTTTTTTAAAAAGGCAGCTGTTTACTGTTTCTACTTGCCTGTGTGAAAAGGTGTGCTCAACTTTCAAGTTAAATAATGCAGAAAACATGGGGTAGGAAAAAAAAATGGTTTCTTTTCATCCGTCTTCTTTTCTTTTTTATTATATACTGCATTGACTTACTGTAAATTATCATTTGCACACATTACACCATGTACTATTAACTGAGCCAGTGGTTAATCATGCTCTTTTATAATTTTCAGAATTTATACACAGAGATTGGGGGGATTCATCATTAATTAAATTTTAATTAAATTGTGCACATTTTAAATAAATATCTTGATGTCAGAGACCTAGATGACTGGCATAATGATATAGGAATAATTTAAATCCTGTTTAGTCACTTGAGAATTTTAAAGCACTTAATCCTAATGAGATATGAGAGATAGTTTTGTAAAAATAAATAAATAAATAAATAAATAAATAAATAAATAATAAAAATACATTTGGGAAGAGCAACCCTTGTCTTTTCAAAATAACACTTAGTAAAGAAGTAGGTAGGGACATTTTTTAATGTCACACATTTTTAAAAATATATATATATTTTATTGATTTTTTAAAGAGAGGAAAATAGAGGGATAGAGAGTTAGAAACATCGATGAGAGAGAAACATAGATCAGCTGCCTCTTGCACACCCCCTACTGGGGATGTGGCTGTAACCAAGGTACATGCCTTTGACCAGAATTGAACCCAGGACCTTTCACTGAGCCAAACCAGTTTCGGCATGTCTCACATTTAAAAAAAAAAATACGAGAAATTAAAAGCAAGTTATATGTGGGGAAAAAAAAAAATATATATATATATATATATATATATATATATATATATATATATATATATATATATATTTAAGTTTACCCTTAGTAAAGCAAGTATATCCTCTAGCTCAGAAAAATCTATTTTTCTTAAAATGCATTTTCTCCCATCATTGGTGAAACTTCATTACCAAGTGCAAAGTGAAACATAAGGAAACTAAGCATGTTATTTAAAAATATTATAAGACTAAGTTTCCCCATACTAAAGTCTCACTACAAAAAAAAATATTCCTTTCCAACTTGCTTTCATCTTCTTCCTGTGATTTTAATTTATCATAAATTTTAGTGTACATTATTCGCTCTTCCGAAGTTTAAAATTACTCCCATTTACTTAATTTGAACCAACTTTACTAATCCTTTATTCAATGGACATTATTCTCACTTCTCCAAAATGAAACCTCCTTGCACAAACCTTGGAATATCTATGACTGAAAAAGAATTTTTTCTTCTAATGAATGTTAGCCATTTTATTATTCAACCACTCCAGTCCATGAATAACTGTTATTGATGTTCACACTACATGCTTATCTGTAGTTCCACAGCTATGAGTATATTGATAGTTGCTCTCCATAAGGCTGATGTAATGTGCCAGGATTTTCTGCATTTTTTGTGCTTTTTTGACTTCCCTGTTATATTTTCCCACAAGCTTCCTTTTATCAATAATTGGCCTCCCTGTTTCTGTTTCTTCTCCTGCCTAAATCTACAAAACACATCCTCCAAAATTATGTTAATTTTCTGTTGCTGTGTAACAAACCGACACAAACTTAATGGCTTAAAAGAGCACCCATATATTATGTCCCAGTTTCTATAGGTCAGACATCCGTATGGGTTGGGCTAGGTTCTCGGCTCCAGCCCTCACAATACCAAAATCAAGGTGGTGGCCATGCTGGGGTCTTGCCTGAAGGACCTCTAGTAAAGAAACTACTCACAACCCCATCCCAGCTATGGGCAGAATTCTGTCCCTTGTCATTGAAGGACTGATGTCTCCATTTCAGCCAGACAGGTCACTGGGCTCCTCGTGGCATTAGCATCTTCTAACCAACAACAATGTGTATTTCAGTTCTCTCTGCGGTCCTCTTCTGCTTTCTTCTTCTGCCAGGAGCTGGGGAAAGTTCTCTGCTCTTCCGGACTTAATTGATTAGATCTTGGAGTTGATTCCTAGAAATTCTGCCTTCCACAAAAAGCCAACACAAATTTCAACACCTACAGAAAACCTTATGGTGTCCGCTCATTCATTTCTTCCTTCAATTATTTCCTCCCTCTCTCTTTGCAGAATTGTCCCTTCCTCAGCATCCCACTCAAAATTAAAGCAGCATCACCCTGTAGCACTCTGTTTGTCTATCATTCTAGAAGAATCCATAACTATGTAATCCCAGTTCTGAGACCAGTGACAAGCAGCATAATAGATGTTCATATGATAAATTCATGTTGAAAAATGAGTATGTGCTTTAAAATCTAAGAAAAATAATTTATGTGCAATGTAAACTATTATTGAAGTGTAAAATGAACAGTCTTCATTCATAGATAAAATGCTTAGCTAAACCATACTACGTATTTAATGAGAATTTTACATACACTAAAAGTCATTAGAGCCAAAACTGGTTTGGCTCAGTGGATAGAGCGTCGGCTTGTGGACTGAAAGGTTACAGATTCGATTCTGGTCAAGGGCATAGACCTTGGTTGCGGGCACATCCCCAGTAGGCGGCGTGCAAGAGGCAGATGATTGATGTCTCTCTCACTGATATTTCTAACTTTCTATCCCTCTCCCTTCCTCTCTGTGAAAAATCAATAAAAAATATATTTAAAAAATAATTTAAAAAAAATAAGACATTAGAAAAATATTTGGAAAATGATTAAGATAGATTACTGATGTGATAATTGCTCTATATTAGGGGTGTCGAACTCAATCAGAGAAGGGGCCAAAATCTAAAATCCAGCCTAAATCTCGGGCCGAATGGTTTACTAAACAGTCATAAACTGACAGCGGAGTGCAGTGATGACAGCGCGGTGCGGGCCACATTGCAAGGCCTGGCGGGCTGGATTTGGCCCGCGGGCCTTGTGTTTGACACATGTGCCTATATCATTTAATCAAGACAATTGCATTTTACAGATCAGAAAACTGAGCCATTAGAGGCTTTGAAGCTGCATCTTCAAAGTAAGAAGCCACCATAGTATCTGAACATTCTAGCTGCTGAGCCCCTCTATTATTTTCTTTCCTTATTGAACACTTACTATGTTCTAGGAATTGTTCTAATATTTTCATTAATGAGACTTGAGTCCGCAAAATCTGTTAGAAATAATACCTTTATCATGAGGATTTATAGCACTCACCACATAAAATCAAGCCATTACTTCATAAAATGAAATAATATTATAAATAGGTATTTATGTTTCATAAGCACTTAAAAACATCCATCACTGACCTTGATTTCATGTGAGTACTGTATATTTATAAAGACATGTGAATTGGTCATGACAATACGCTTTCTGACATGTTAGTCATTGTAAACTGTGTGTGGGAAAAAATGATGAGAAAATTTAAACAAGGAAATTCCATCTTGCCCAACTATGATCTCATGATGTGGAGGAGATTGTGTGAACCACAGAGTGTGAGAATGAAGAAGCCACTCATTTTCAATGTCACCAGAGCAAGGATCGGTGCTTAAGAACAACTTGTGTGTTTGTTTGTTTTTTGTTATAAAACAATGTGATAGTCAAATATAGCATACCTCAATTCTTAGCAGCTATAGTGCAACATTCAAACCCCGCCCTTCAAAAAGGCTACAGAGGGCAGAGCATAAAACTGGCCAGAAATTATATGACTTTCTAAATTTACACATTTCACAATATAAAACAGTACCATACTTCTTTACAATACAAAATGCATAAATATGCATCATTGCCATTCCTGAAATGGCTTTTAAAAAAAAGTACAATTGCTGAAACCATAGTGAATTATAAGGTTTTTATATAAAAAAAAAATAAGCAAAATAAAATTTTAAAAAACAACAAACAAAAAAGACACCTCCAATGCAATCCTTAGGGATCTATATTAATAAAAAAGTATTATGCTAATTAGACCGGGTCTATTGGACATCTTTCGAATGTCCAACTTCCTTCCGGACAGTTAGGGAATGACCAGGCTGGCAGGGGAGAAATTGGGGGTGGCCAGGCCAGCAGGGGGACACTTAGAGGGTGGCCAAGCCAGCACCGGACCAGTTAGGCGGTGACCAGGCCAGCAGGGGACCAGTTAAGGGACAATCAGGCCTGCAAGCAGAGGCAGTTAGGGGAGATAAGGCAGGCAGGTAGAATGGTTAGGAGAGGGCAGGCAGGCAGGCAGGCAGGAAAGCTGTTAGGAGCCAGCGGTCCTAGATTGCAAGAGGGATGTCTGACTGCCAGTTTAGGCCCCATCCCACAGGGAGTCATAGATTGGAAAAGATGCATGAGAAAGTGCAGGCTGGGCTGAGGAACCCCTCTCTCACTCCACATTGTGCATGAATTTCATGCACTGGGCCTCTAGTTACTTTATAAAAGATCCAAATGTTTAAAGACTTAGATTTCCCATCTTACTTGCTGTACCTTTGCCATTCATCATAAAGTCTGAATTCTTATAACTGCAAAGAAATTTTCATTAGAGAGAAGAGAGAACCAATTTATGTAAATAATAAATCATGGTTTATAAGGGCCTTCTGTGTGAGCCCAGAGCTAAGGCTAGAAACAGAATTGCCAATTTATACTACAGGAAGATTGCTCCTAACTCATAAAATGACTGTTTGTAGGTATAGTCATTTAATTTATGTGATTATATGTAGAAACAATATCCTACACTCTCAAAATTGATAGTGAATTCTAGTATATAAAAATCCTGATGATCCAACCTCTTCACAACATTCATTTCCAGTCACCACCAGCTCTCCCATTCTGTAACCATCCACTTGCATATTTGATATTAAAATAGAAAGAGTGACGGATTTTGTTTTCTTACCTTTTCAGGCATTTTGTTCTCCATCAAATTTTATATGAATAAGCACACAATTTTAATTTTTAGGAACTCAGCATGCAGATAAACATTCACCTGGTTGCCACATCAGATTGGAGCTTTCTGTTGCCATCATCACATCTTTTTAATTTTTATTATAGGATTAAATTTCAGACACAACCTATGAATTGATCATGCCAACAATGCCGAACAAGCCTGGGCCTGGGGAGTAAGTCTCAGCTTCATTTGGTAAGGAGCTCCTCCCGTATTTCAGGTATCTCCAAAGAGAAAATTTGATTAAAATTCTGAGAAGAGATGTAAAATTTCATATGTGTAAAAATGTTCTATTCCTCCCTTTCATATAAATATTGAGACTATTCCAGGTTTATTTTTTTTAATATGTTTTCATTGATTTTTTTTTAGAGAGAGAGGAAGGCAGAGAGAAAGAGAGAAACATCAATGAGAGAGAAACATTGATTGGCTGCCTCCTTGTAGGCCCCTACTGGGGATAGAGCCCACAATCCATGCATGTGCCCTGACCAGGAATTGAACCCATGACCTCTTGGGGCATGTGTAGACACTCAACCAGTGAGCCACACTAGCTGGCTATCCAGGTCTAATTTATTTTGCCTATAAAAGAAGGTATTACAATTGTGAGTCTATAACAAAATAGATAAAAGAGACAAACTAACACAAATATACACATGCATCTGCACACAACTCTGCACTGTCAAATCAAATAGCCTCAGTGAATTTTCAGTTTAACTGTACAGCTCTCTATTGAATTTGACTAGCTGCACATGACATCATTTTTAAATGAAAATAAAAGCTAAAGTGTCCACTATTTTTATCTCATAAGATAGAAAATGACACTGATTCAATTCTCATGTCTACGAGATGTGTGCCTAGCAGCATTTGGGGGAACAAGAAGGAACATATATTACAACAATCTGATATTCAGCAAAAGACATTTTACTACCAAATATGTGTTTTTAAAACTTCCTGAAAAAATATATATGAAATACATACCCACCATTTGAATAAGTTATTTTACCTTTTAGAATCCCTACATTTCCATTCCTATCTCAGCTCAAACATCACATCTATGAAGCCCTCTGTGGCATTCTCAAGCAGTTAGCTCCCACAGAGATTTGAAAGTGATGATGACTATGACAATGATCACAGAAAGAAATGTACAGTGCCATGTACTGCTCTAAGCACTTTCCATGTTCATCTATGCAATCCTCACACGAACCTTCTGACAGGGTTAAATCCATTTAATTTTTACAGGTGAGGTCAGCCAGGCCCAGAGAATTTAAGCAACTTGGTTCAAGTCACAGATCTGACAAGTGGAAGAACTAATGCTCAAATCTAGGCAACGAGGCTCCAGAATCCAAATGATTAACCATCATACCAAGGCATCTCTCTTGATATTTCTGATCATATAATGGGAACAATAGTACAGTATGTGCCCATGATATTACTTTCTAAGTTAAGTCAGATCATTTACGTAAAGACCCTAGCTGTGCCTGATGTATAGAAGTACTAAGTGTACTAGTACTGAATGTGACAGCATTGTTACCAAAGACAGTTATTTTTAGTAAGGCCCCTGTTGCTTACTACATTGTGAACTCCTTGAGGATAGGGTCTATATTTATTCATATGTTCATCCATTCATCTCCCAAATATTCAATGAACAAGTACTGTGGTCCAGGAGTTATGACAAGCCCTATAAGTTAGCATTCACCTTTGAAAATTCAGTACTGAATAGAATAATGACACAGTTCCACCCCGGGGACTTTGCACTTACTGTTTCCTCTCTCTGTACTCCTCTTCATGTCATTTCAAGGCTTGCTTCCTCACTATATTCTCTCTCCTTAAACGTTATAATCTTCCCTAAATGGTTCATATAAAGTAGTGCTTTGCAGGACTGTGTATTTTCTTAATCTGCTTTATGTTTTCCACATACACATCACCATCATACATATTAGAATGTAAGTTCCATATGCACAGAATTGCCAATTCTATATCCTGAATCTAGAAAGTAGGCTGGTAAGTATTTGTTATATTGTGAAGGAAGGCAGAAAGGAAGGACAGAGGGAGGGAGGGAGGGAGGGAGGGAGGGAGGGAGGGAGGGAGGGAGGGAGGGAGGAAGGGAGGGAGGGAGGGAGGGAGGGAGGGAGAAAAAAAAGAGGGAGAGAATTTTGATTAATGGATGCTTTATAAACATGAATATATCATCCACCCCTTCTTGACCAGTAACCTCTTATCTCTTCTTATGCATAAACAGAAACCCTTTCCTTCCTCCCTCATCCTTTTCTCCTGCAAAAATCCCTGAGAATGCTCCAAAGTTGCTCTTGTCCTCCCTACGAGCCTGTCTCTCACCATTTAAATTTCAACACCAATTTTTGCTCTTCCTAAGAAAAAGCTGTACCTGACCCATCACAATAACAAGCCATCTTTTGTTACCAACCATGCTGAAAGCTTATAATTTAACAGTTTTATAAGTGGTGGGAGTAATCACTTGCAATTTATCATTCAACTAGCACAGACAAATTCATGATTAAAGAAAGGGTTCTCATTTTTCAATTATTCAAAATATGCATTTGTGAATTCCTTCTTCAAACCTGACTTCATTAATTAGCAGGACATGTACTTTGAACTTCTTTTCAATAATAGTAATGAATGTACTCTAAGTCTCTTTCTCCTGGCATCACTCTAATCATTGAAGGTTGTTCTGATTGACATTAACTTAGTCAGTTATCTTGATTTTCTTCTTCATTGGAGCAAGGTAAGGATACCCTTCCTGACTCTTTTGACAATGGATGTGGACCTATGACTTGCTCTGGCCAATGAAATGAGTGTACAAGTGACTTTTGTTACCTAAAGGCAGAAGATTTCAAAGAACAAATGGTGACCCCTCATTTCCCCTCTAGAGGTGATTTGGAAATCTGTGACAAGAAGTTCCTATATGTGGGCCATGAGATAATATTGGGCAGAGGCCCCATGCCAGTCCATGGTAGACATGTAATTGAGAAATAAAAATCTGCTCAGTTAATTCATTGGCATTTTAAGTCTTTCTTTCTCTTCCTCTCTCTCCCTCTTTCTCTATCTCTTTCCTTCCTTCCTTCTTTCCTTTCTTCTTTCCTTCCTTCCTTCCTTCCTTCCATCCATCCATCCTTCCTTTTTTTCTTTCTTCCTTTTCTATATCAATACCTGGTCCATCCTGACTGCTAAAGAAAAACAGTGGGAGCAATTTTTATGAGCAATTTAAATGAGCAATTTAACTCATCCTGCTGACCTCATTCCATTAGTAGCATAAACTAAGTATATTTCCATCATTATATTAGAATACCATGGAACAAATATCATAAGGAACAAATTTGCATGAGTTATGAAACCACGGTAGAAGAATTATTTTCTTGTGCTCTTTAGTCTGTCTTGAGGCTTTTTATGAGGCTATTAAAGAATTTATGTAACCTATTTTGTATCTTTTAAAGGTCTTTTGGGGGTGCTAATACTAATACCCCATTCTTTCAGCATGATAAATAATTCTAGGTGCTTTAGTTCCTCTAAAAAATTATTTGAACTTAGTTGTAAAAATTTTAACTACAATATCTCACTAAGGAAAAGGTCTAAATATTATGTTACATTCTTTTTGTTTATAGAATAAAATTCCCATCCTAAATGAGAATTATTGACCCTTTAAGCCACTCTTTTCTCTCTACATTAGTGATATATACTTAAAATATTGAAAATGTTCCCTCAAATAAAATAATGGATGAATAAAACAACTCCCTATTATGGGACTTATTCTTGAAGTTTCTTAAAATGTTCTTTCTCTTTCATCTCTCTCTCTTTCTCTTTCACCTCATCTTCCTCCCTCTCCCCCACCCCCTTCTCTCTCTCCCTCCTTTCTCTCTCTCTCTCTCTCTCATACACACACACACACACACACACACACACACAAACACACACACTCCCCAAAAATGCAATAATCCAAACAGCAGCAGGTTCAGTTAAGTCGTTTTAAAAACAAGCTGTTATCTTCATGGAAATAATATTTTTAAAGAATTCTGCATTAGTTTCAACCTAATTACAACACTGACTTCACCAGGCAGGGCTGTTTAATATATTGCACATTCTCCTGACATCTGCTCAGCGGTGAGTAATCCCAAATGCGTGGTTACGCCATATGAAATGCTTCAGTTATCTTGTGCCGAGTCTCACTACTAGAAAGACATGTATAACTATTCATTTACTTTTGAAAGAAAAAATGTGCCTCATGCATTCGAAAAGGCTGGGGAAATGGTTTTCAAACACTATGCCACAAAGAAAATAGGCTTAGGAAAAGTCAGGGTCCACTTCTACCGTTCCCAAGCAACGAAGTCCCAGAAAAGTAATACTTATGACTAATCACTTCAACTACTTCGAGTCTAATGAAAATTGCACCTTACTATGTCCAGGGAGAATCTGAGCGAAGTGGGGCTTATTCTTAGAAAACACTTCAGTCCCTTTTGAAAAGACATACAAGGAATGAAATAGCACCAGACCAAAATCTTGCATACTATTTTTTGTTGTTGTTGCTTCCTTGCTTCATTAATATTGATCTGCTCTTTGTGACAATTAACTAGTCCTAAGAAAAAGGCCAAATGCAGCAAGAATAATAACCCAAGAAAATAAAACATAAATTAAAAAAATTAAACCCTTACTACTTTTTTTCAACTCTTGGGAATAGTTCCACTCAGCAATCAATTGTGTTAATAACCATTACAACAAGAACAGAAATTCGGCAATAAACATGGACTACGTGGACAAAATGAGAAACTACTTTCTTGAGCAAAAAGTCCACTAAATGAGATAGGACAGCCCCGTGGTTGGCAAACTGTGGCCTCGAACCACATGAGGCTCTTTGGCCCCTTGAGGGTGGCTCTTCCACAAAATACCACGGCCTGGGCGAGTCTATGTTGAAGAAGTGGTGTTAGAAGAAGTTTAAGGTTTAAAAAATGTGGCTCTCAAAAGAAATTGCAATTGTTGTACTGTTGATATTTGGCCCTGTTGACTAATGAGTTTGCAGACCTCTGGGACAGCCCTTTTCTTTACCAGGTGAAAGTTGCAATGCCTCAGCTGAAGCCATGGTGTGGATCCCAACACTTATCTGCTCACTGGATTTAAGGCTTGGCAGCCTCATAAATGCCGAGGGCCATAAATTACAATTTAGGCTGGATGAGGCTGGCAATTCAGCTCTGAGTGCTAGGTCAATGCAATAGCTCCCCATCTTAAACCAGTCAAGGAATGCATTTCTGCACCCTTTATAGGAGAAAGGAGAAACATTTCAGACAGAAAATAGCTTTCGTCAGTTTGCCAACACTAGTCAAAACAATCTTTCTGTTTCTCTCTTCCACATAAACACAGAAACCTGAAGGGAATATATCATGGATGTTTTAAGAAAAACCAAAAGTTTCCATTGCTGCAGGGGTTTCTCCTTGGCTTTCCAGACCCGTTTTCTAAATCCGGTTGCCTTAGTGCACCCATACCCCCTGTGAGTTCTGCAGTATTGAGTCACATTCTTTCAGGAGAAAACTAAATTGATCAGGGCATGAAGGGAAAAGTGCATAATGTCAAATAGGAACACAAAATCCTTCCCCAATATTCTACATATTAGCCTATGCCCTTACAGGCTGGTAGTGAGAGGAATATAAAATCCTAGTGTTTTCCAAAATGTCAAAACACCAACATATGTCAAAGACATCACTGGTGGAGCGTGTCCAGCATTGCAGTAAGAAAAATCCCATTGCCCCAGCCCAAGGCTGTGCCATATTTCATACCTTCCTTCCTCTGAGCTGTGAGTCTGACCTATTCCCTCCTGGTACCTTCCCAAAGCAAAGCTCCACTAAGCCCTTGACTTTTTAAAATCCCTTGCTCATTATTCAAAGAAACAAGTGACTTATCTCATTTCCAAAATCATCAACCCTTTTCCTCATCCTGAAGAGTGCAGGAAGGAGTCTGCACTTTTTTCTAAGAAATCCATTCCTACCTGCAGACTGGCAACAAGGGTCTGTGTTTGCTTGATCCCCGATCCAGATTGATTTAAGAAGAATTAGAATAGTATGCAGTATAAAACCCCAGAACATCTGACTTTCTTCAGTAGTAAGTACCCCAATTCCTTCTTCAACTTCCTCTAAACCACACAATTTGACCACCTCTGAGTGTGTAGTTTGTAACTAGTATCCCACGTCTTGTGCTAATTAAACAATGTCTCCCATTAGTCTTCCATCATCTATATAGATAAGAATTCCATATGCACACACTCCAAACAGCTTACTATTCTCCTAGTGAAGTCCTGATGTCAAAGATTATATCTTCTTTTCTGCTAATAGAGGAAACAATAAAATAGAGTAGTCCTATCTTATCTACAAAATATATATCCCAAGGCCACCAGTAAATGCCAGAAGCTGCAGATAATACTGAACTCGAAATGCTTTTTCCTATACATACATATATACCTACCTATGATAAAGTTTAATTTATAAGTAAGGCACAGTTAGAGATGAACAACAACAGCTAATAAAATAGAACAGTAATAATGTACTGTAATAAAAGTTGTATGGATGTGGTCACTTGCTTCAGGGAATCCCTTGATGCAGACTTTGGTAAAGGATCCATGCATTATGTCACAACACATTGCCATCAATCAATTTCCATTCATTATCTCCTGGCCACAAAGGTGATGCTTTTTCTGCCTTAACTATGTACTTATCACACGCCATGGCTGTAACTTTCACAGTGGGAGGTGTGACAGTAAAACTGGAGATTCTTTACTGCTCTTCACAATTTTATGGAGAGATTTGTTTTCATCTTGTAGTTTATAGCAATCTCAGCATATGATTTTTTTTTTAATTTCCTTATTAAGTTGAGAACTTTCAGCTTTTCACTTAAAGGAAGCATCCTATGGTTTCTCATTGATATATCTGAATTGCCAGCATCAGGACTCTTTCTCTTTGGGAGCATTTTTAAGTAAAATAAGAGTTAATTGAGCATAAACACTGAGATACTGCAACAGCCCCCCTGCTAACAGAGATGGCATCTAAGTGTCTAAGGCACGTGGTGTGTACATTGTGGAGACACTGGACAAAGGGCTGATTCATGTCCCACCGGAGTGGGATGGTGCGAGATTGTCTCATATCACTCAGAATGGCAAATAATTTAAACCTTGTAAATTATTTATTACTGGAATTTTCCATTTGATATTATTGGGCTGAGGGTAGCCTTACGTAACTGAAAATGTGGGAAGCAAACTGCTGATAAGGGGGAGGGGGCTATACATTTAAATTACCTACATAATAAAAACTCTGGGAAGTGGGAAAGATAATGAAAATGGAGTTTTGTTCAAATGTAACTTAAAATTTGTTCAACCAGCTCTGGGTTCCTACTGCATGAAAGCCACTGAGTTGATTAGGCCACTATCAGTATGATATAGTCCCTTCAAACTAGGGGTGGGGAACTTCCAGCAGGCTGGCCAACTTCCATTTGGTCTGGCCCTGCCAAGGCATTAGGGGTGAGTTAATTAAATGTTTGACCAAATACGGCAACTTAATTTTTAAGTTGATAATTTTGTGTGGCCTGCGAATGAGGTTATAAATATCCAAATGGCCCTTGGCAGAAAAAAAGGTTCCCCACTTCTAGGTTAGAAGCTTGCTATTGTTGGGAGGCTTGGGGGTGGGTCACAGATAAAGGTTGGTAGTATTTGGGGAGAAGACAAAGTTGGACATTCTTCAGAGCATCGTCCTGGTGCCTTAGTGGAATTAGTCCAGCAGATCTCTGGGATGCCTGTGTGAAAACCAAGTCCAAGAACCCCAGAGGACCAGAAAAGCCGACGAAAAACAAACATTATCTGCTGAGACATGTCCTAAGAGACACGCTGAGCCAGGGCAGAAAGTGGTGCTGGGGAGGAGTCGGACACCCTGCCTTTTCAGGCCTCTCACCCAGGGGCATAATTGGAGATTCGGAGACTAAGAGCATCCCTGGGCACCCTGCATCCTTCCTTTAAGGGAGAAGGAAACTGAAACTAACATAGGGAAGGAGGGAGGTAGCTGAGAGCTACTCAAGCTAATACCTTTCCTTTGGAGAAAACGCAGCTTAGAGAATATTATAAAGCCTGGAAATAGATTTAATGATCTGGAGCATAATCCCTTCTCCCCAGTCACCATGCCCAGCCAGTTCCCACACTCTGGCTTGCAGGGTTCAGACTCTAGCAACTGAAATCAGAAATGATTTCACTTACAAAGAAGAGACTATATAATAGCAACTCCTTCATAAGATTTACTCAGAAATATTCAGTAAGAAATATTCCTCCAAACTCCCAAACCATAACTGTCTTTAAAAAAAAATAGCTAATTTGAGCCCTAGCCAGTTTGGCTCAGTGAATAGTGCATCCACCACAGACAGAAGGGTCCCAGGTTTGATTCCAGCCAAGGGCATGTATCTCGGTTGCAGGCTTGATCCCTGGCCCTGGTCAGGGAACATGCAGGAGGCAGCCAGTCAATGTATCTCTCTCACATTGCTGTTTCTCTCTCTCTCTCTCTCTCTCTCTCTCTCTCTCTCTCGCTCTCGCTCTCGCTCTCGCTCTCGCTCTCGCTCTCGCTCTCTCTCCCCCCTCCCTTCAACTCTCCATGGATGAGGATTAATAACCACAAAAAACTAATTTGATTCATATTTTCCAAGGAGGAGTGAAATTTCATATACCCAAAACAAAATGCCTAGTTTCATAGGCTCTATCCAACATATGAACTGATATGCTAGCACAAGACTTCTGATTCCATTTATTTTATAAAAAATGATCACTTCTGTTTGAATTAATGAAGTCCTCCCCAAAAGATCCAATTGCATTTGAGTTTCAGCTTTTAAAAAGCCGCTTCAATTTAAGGGACTACTAAATTTTCTGAGTTGAAAATAGTGCCATCAAAGTTATCTAGGTAAAAGTCAGTCAATCTTTCCAACTGTGTCTTTAAAAAATTGGACAACAGAATCGAGCTTTATGCTGGTCTCAAGTTTTGACAGTTCAATTCGCAAAGCCAGTCCTGTGCAGCTCAACGAGCTAATCTTTGGGAGTGTGTTTTTGGCATTGAGGCTGGTCTTTGATTCTCATCCCGACTTAAACAAACTTAAAAATGCTCATGGCTCTGTCTTTGGTAATGGGTACATATAGTACATTCCTGACAGACTAGTAACCCATCAGAAGTGACGGTGTGTTTAAAATCAGAGTTATAAAGTATGCATGTGACCAAGTACAATAAAAGTCAGAATACAAAACACTGAAAAACTAAATAAGATTGTTTTCCCAGATGCTTGCTCAATTTAAGACACATTCAATAAAAACTATAAATGTAATTCTATTTCAGGCAGACAACTTAACCCTCCTACCAACAAATATTTGTCAACCCCTGCTTGGGTTTATACCCGAGGATGAGGACTGAAAAGGACACAGAAACGCTAAAAATTATAACTTATTGCATAAGAAAAATATCTGCAGAAAGAACTGCCATACAATACACAATGTGAAAAGTCACTTGAAATGAAGGAAAACTGTTCCAGAAGCATGGAAGAAAAAGAAAACACTGGTTGCTAGAATAGGGAAAGGCACGAGAGAGGAGAAAGCATGTGTGCTAGACTTGAAGGTAGCTTGGATGTGAGGGGTAGACATGGAGCTATGTAATGCAGGGAAGACAATGATGTAAGCAAGTCCATCAGTGTGGAAAAGCACAGACGTGCTTAGAAAGGGCAAATAGTCTCTTGGTTGGAACATTGGGTCAGACAGTGCAACTCGATGTTTGTCTGGACTCACAAAACCAAACTGGAGAAGAATCAGGCACTCTTCCCATCTCAGTAAGGCTCAAGGACACTCTCTTAAGGGTGTTGGCACACAGACATTTAACATTCTTTGGGGGTCTCGTGAAAAGGCCCCCAGCTGAAGCCAGAAAAGTGACTTCCGGTCTTGACTCACTTGCCAACTCATTCAATCCCTATGGATACAAAGATTTTTCATTTATAAAAAGAAAGCAATACTAGTCTACCTGCAGTAGTGTAGCTGGGAGAGTAAAGAGACTCTCTAACTATAATATGATTCTGTTGAAAATGGCCTATTCAGAAGTATAAGATAAGTATACTATTGCACTCAGGAAAATATCAAGAATCAAAATCCTTTCCTGAAGGACATGAAAAAAGAGAGAGAGAGAGAGAGAGAGAGAGAGAGAGAGAGAGAGAGAGAGAGAGAGAGAGAGAGAGAGAGAGAAAGTGGAACACAAGAACATACACACACACACACACACACACACACACACACACACACTCGAAACTGCTCAAAGAATCTGAACAAGCTGTTCCAACAATAACAAAAAATACCAAAGAGCTGGTCACTTTTCATCTTCCTATCATTTTCAGGAAATTCCAAAAAAAGTAAAAAAATAAAAGATGCAACAACAGTTTTTCCATGGGCTCAGCCAGCTGCTGCTACCTTAACAGGATACTGTTGTTTAAATAACATAATAGAAGCCAGAGGCCCATCCGAAGTAATGCGAAGCCTTCTGAAGAGGAGGAAACTAACCATCCATCCTAAAGGAAGTAAATAAGTCTCCAGGCAAAGCCAAAACAGATGTAGAACAAAATAGTTTATAAGAACCAAAAGCTCCCAATATACGTCTTCTGTTCCTATTTCTTATTGCAGAGAGCAAAGTAGAATGAAGAATATCATTTCTACCACCAAAGGCAAAAATGCATTCATTCATCCACATGACAACTTTAACGAACAGTCCCTATGAGCCAGGAAACATGCTGGGGAAATGGAAAAGAATAGATTTTGCTCTTGAGGAGGTAAGGCCAATAAGAATAAAACCTACATTCATTTTGTAAGTATGAGGAAAAACTACCCCCATTGTCTCTCATAACAATCGTTTGGAGAAAGTACTGCCTTACAGATTTGAACACTGGGGCCCACAGATTTTACTTGACTTGTCTACTAGCAAGCATGGAAAGCTAGCTGTTGGTGGAGCCAGGAATTAAACCCAGGCCTTCTGACCCAAGCCTTTCCCCAAGTGTATGCAGGTCAGGCTTTTCTTCAGCATCACCATATCACCTGCTGAGCCCTTCCTGATTTGCATAGGAAATTCCATTTGAGCATCCCATTTCCTCTTGGCTTGCAGTCAGAAACCAGTCTGGGACTCAGTCATAAATCATCCTGGGCCTAGTAACACAGCATCAAATTACACGGAGCAAAAACTACTCCAAATCTGAGGAGAGGTGCAAACACAATAACATAAGGAATGTTTGCTTACCTCTCTCAGCCCATGTAAGATAGTCAGCGACGTGACATTTTCATCTTTTATTCATCATTTTAGAATGAATGAAAATCACATTGAGCTGTCATTCCTCCCAACATTAAGTTGGCACGGGATTTTCAAAGGGAATAAAACTGAGTGTTGGCATTTATAACAGATTTTTTTGATGTGCATATCTTTGAATGCAACAATTCCATTTCTGGGAAGGTATTAAGAGGTCACCATTCAGACAGGCTTAAAAGCTTTGAGTCACTTCCCCCTCCCCCCTCCCTTGCTCTATATACCAATTACTTGCCAAATCCTGTCAATTCCACTTCCAAAATGTCTCTCACATCTATTTCTTACCCCATTGTCACTCTGGAACATCTTTTGTTCTCTCATTTGATTATTAGCTTCCTTACCAATCTCTTCAATTGCTATTTCCCACCACATAAACGTATTCTATGTAATCACCAGATATATGTTAAGAAGTACAGTTCTAACAGATTCACTGGAATGTTCAAATACATTCAACGATTCTCCATTGCCTTTCAAAGTAAGAACAAACTCCTTTTCCTAGCTTCCCAGGCATACCCCCATATGACCTCATCGTTACTTTCAACTTATTCCCCAGACAAAATGAGGAAAATGTAATTCCTAAACAAATCTTGAGTTATCTTGCCTCAAGCATTTTATGTCCCCTCCATAATCTCTGAATAATTTCTTTCAATTCCCATAGCAGTATTCTTGGATCTTACATATAAATCATAATCAAGTTCTAGCTTAAAGTATTTGCAAACTTGGTCTACCCTTAAACTAGGTTATACACTCCTTGAAAACAGCCTGTGGCTTATTTCCCTCTGTATCTGTCTTCAGTAGGGTTTCCTGAAGCGGAGCCTGAGACAGGGATTCTTGCAAGAAATATGCTAAAGCAGTGCCCTTGGGAGAAAGCAGGGGCTGTGAGGAAAGCAGGATAAGCAGTGGAAGGAGCCAGGCAAAGATGCTGTTTCAGGGGAAGTGTAGCTTCAGCCTGACCCCATGGGAGCTCTGAAACAGAGTATGCAGTGCAGCGTTGCTGTATCTGAGGCTAGAAAGCTGGGCTGTTACCCACACTGCATAGGTCACCATTGGTCACAGGTCACCTTTGGGGGTTTGAGGGGTATAACTTCCCAGGCATCTGTGGACACCTATAAACCACAGGCAACACTTTGAAGCAGACCAACATCTGTAACAGCTGAGGGATAGATAGGTGCCCCCGCCCAGTAAAGAAGGTCTGCAGAAAACACTTTTGTCATCTGCCACAGGACCCCCACTGAGACCACCAATAGCTCAAAGCCAATAGTAGATGCTCAGTAAGTAGCTGGTAAAAGAACGGCCTACAGGAAGGAATGACTTTACAGTATTCTCCTGTTTGAAGTACATTTGTATAGTCTAAGTATAAATAGCAACCTGCTCACTTACTATCTTAGATCAGGCTGCTATAATGAAGTATCATATTCTCGGGGGGGGGGGGCGGGGGGAGGCTATAAACACTAGAAATGTATTTCTCACAGTTCTGGATGCTGGAAGTCTGAGATAAGATGCCGAGCATGATTGACCTCTGCTGAGGGTCTTCTGGGGGGTGTTGCAGATGGCCTCTTTCTCATGGTGAAAAGTGGGAACCTGGCTCTCTGACTTCTACTTATAAGGATACTAACCTCATTTATGAGGGCCACAGCCTCATGACCTAATCACCTCCTGAAGGCTCCATCTCCAAGTACCAACACATTTGGGATTAGATTTCAACCTAAGAATTGGGACACACAAATCCTCAGTGCATAGCCCTTATTCTTCCCCAGGTAAACAAGCAAAGCAATCAGAAAGAAAAACATATGGGATTGTTCAATTGCATTTATCTACCCGATTTAAAATAATTTTTGGTAGTCATTAGGAAGTCTGAGCTAGTACATTTAATCTTAAATTAATTTATACCCATGAAAAATTGAAAAGTTGGCACTTTTAGAGATTTAATATGAACACTAGTGAAAACATTGGGGACAATTTTTGATGACAGTGATTATTTTCATTCTAAAGAACAGAATGTCTACTAGTGACCAATCAAGCTGCTGATTATGACAATAAATTTTTACAGAAGGAGCCAAATCCTTCTTTATAAGCCCCAAGAGAGTCTTTTAGCTATAGTCAATCATTGTCCAAGTCTTGGTCTCTTTGGTTCAATGAGTAATAAATGAAAAATGATGTTTCCATAGGCAGCATATTAAACCCATCACTGGCATTGGGTTTCTGCTTTTAATTGTATCATGTTTAAATCAATGTTTGGGATACGTTCAG
This sequence comes from Pipistrellus hanaki, assembly GCF_964339955.1. Lineage (NCBI taxonomy): Eukaryota > Metazoa > Chordata > Mammalia > Chiroptera > Vespertilionidae > Pipistrellus > Pipistrellus hanaki. The sequence goes on from NC_140516.1 coordinate 29,275,546, forward strand.
TATGGTTCCTCTTATTTTATTTATTTGTTTATATTTTGTTTTATTTTATATATTTTTTAAATTTTATTGAATTTATTCGGGTGACATTGGTTAATAAAACAATACAGGTTTCAAGTATACGACTATGACACATCATCTGCACAATGCATCATGTGCTCACCACCCAAAGCCAAGTCCCTTTCTGTCACTATTTATCCCTTCTTTGCCCTCTTCCATCTCCCTCAACTCCCTTTCCCTCTGGCAAGCACCAGACCATTTATCTGTGTCTTTTTTTTCTTCTTAATTCCTTCTAACTTTCTCATCCAGCTCCCCAACCTTCCTCCCCTATGACAGGCATCAGGCTGTTCTCTGTATCTGTGAGTCTGTATCTATTTTGTTTAATACTTTATTATTGTGTTCATTACATTTCACACATAAGTGAAATCACATGGTATTTGTCTTTCTCAGACTGGCTTATTTCATTTAGTATAATATTCTCCAGGGCCATCCATGCTGTTGCAAAAGATAAAAGTTCCTTCTTTTTTACATTGAAGTAGTAATCCATTATATTAATGTAACATCATACTCTATGAGCAAACACTAAACACTAAAAGTGTTCCCCTTAAAATCAGGCCCAAGATAGGAATGTTAACTTTCATCCCTCTTGTTCAATAGAAATCAGAAAAGAAGAATAAATAAAAGGCATCCAAATTGGAAAGGAAGAAGTAAAACCGTCATTTCGGATGACATGATACTGTATACAGAGAACCCTAATTATTCTACCACAAAACTACAAGAACTAATTAATTCAGCAAAGTAGCAGGATACAAAATAAATATCCAGAAATCAGTTGGATTTTTATACACCAATAATGAACTATCAGAAAGGAAAAGTAAGAAAACAAACCATTTACAATTGCATTAAAAAATACCTTGAAATAAATTTAACCAACGATGTAAAAAACCTATACTCAGAAAAGTATGACACTGAAAAAAAGAAATTGAAGAAGACACAATTAAGTGGGAGCATATACTGTGTTCATGGATAGGAAGAATTAACATAATTAAAATGTCCATATTATCAAAAGTAATCTATAGGTATAATGCAATTCCTATCAAGATAACAGTTATGGCATAGTTCACTGACCTAGAATAAATGTTTCAAAAATTTAGATGGCATCACAAAAGAATCAGAATAGCTACAGCAATTTAAGAAAAACAAAGTTGGTGGAATCATGCTACCTGATATCAAACTATATCACAAAGCCATAGGAATCAAAACAGCATGGTACCGGCATTAAAAACAAATATATCGATCAATGGAACAGAAGAGAGTCCAGAAATAAACCCATGCCTTTATGGTCAATTAATATTCTACAATGGAGGCAAGAACACACTGGTTGTTACATGCCAGGCCCAAAATGTAAGGGAGGGAATACTTACCGGTACCAGGGAGGAATATGCAGAGAAGGCTACCTTTAGAGGAGCAGTGACACTCAGTAGATAAACAATGTTAAGCCAGGAGTGTCACAGAGAGAATAAATACACTAACCTCACTCTCCTCTCCCTCTTATCCATTCTTGGGGTGCCTCTGCAAGAAGCTGAATCCCACTAAAAACATAAGGATCAGGGTGCCCTTGTGGCTGGCCATGCAGGTCACACTGTGCAGGGGCAGGTAATGTGGTTTGCAAGAGTTACAGGATATGTCTGCAGGGCGAAAGGGATGGAATCTGCCACACTCACATTGTATCTATTTCCAGACTCCCAATTCTTCAGAGTGAAGAGTCTAAATTTGCATACAATCCTGCTACTTAAGACAGTATCAGGAACACAAAAGTTTATGAAGTACTTTGTTACTAGATATTGTATAATAAGACCAGGGCAAAGGGATTCTAGAATTGAAAAGAACACAGGTTATATTGGACTGAGAGCAGTGAGCACAGGAATACGGGTACCACTCCTCGCTAAATTATCCATACTGAATATGCTAATTGTTGGGTTTACTAATCCAGCAAAACTAGTCTGGTACCTCACACCTACCCCCAACTTGTTCAGATTGAGGATTATGGACAGACATTTGATTAGTTGGTTCAAATGGAAAATAGTTTCATGTGTAATTCATCCATTTACAATTTTATCCCAGAGGAAAAAAAATGAAAAAGAAAAGATAGTTTAACAATCAAATTTTCAAAATCCCTTTGCACCTCTGGCTTTTCACTACTGTCCTTATCAAAGATGATGGTATCCTTTACCTCCTTCTCCAGAGCACAGTATTTGTGTTGCATTTCCAGAAGTGCTAATGGATAATGCTTGATTTTTGGGGGGTTGCTAATTTACTAAAGGAATATAATGGATTAATGGCATCTACAGATGATTCTAAATCCCACTTAAGAGTCTCAACACCCTCTTTTACGAAACTTTTCAATGAAATTGTAACTGATAATGTAATTGCCTGACTGGCCTTACTAATTTTCAACTTCAATATTCTTATCAAATAAATGTTGTAGGAAATGCCCCAAAGGCTGACAACATAAGAAAAAAAATACCAAGGTATAAATCATCTGTAAACTGGATAATCTGTCACTAGATTATTGAGTTGGGTATACATTATGAAGTCTTCTTCCAGCAATGCCTTAAGGCAATTTTTATAGATGCTTTACACGTTGTACAAAAAAGCATTGCTTTTGTAATACAGCAGTTTTTGAGATCAAGAATTCCCCCACTGAACATTTTAAATTAAGTTATAGCCATTTATGGAAGAACAGTTCTTAAGTTTTTAGATCTAAGACTGTCAATTTGGCTTCATATTGATTTGAGCGGAAGTGTTGCCTAAAGTTTTATGGGATTTAAATGATGCAGCCCAAATATCTGTCCTCACACAACCATCCCTATGTTGAGACAAATATGCTCAGCTACCCTAAACTCTACACTCTAGCTTCCACCCTCTGTAGGGGTTCTATTGTCCTGCAGAGAAGAAAGGAGGAGGAAAGATAAGATGATTCTAATTGAGACTAAGAAAGCCCTGTGGCTCATCTCCACACAAACAATGCACAGTTCCACCATCACCATGGTCCTGACTATTCTGCAGTAAACCATGGCTGACTACTTGCAAAACATTTCCTCTGTGTGTGTGTGTGTGTGTGTGTGTGTGTGTGTGTGTGTGTCTATTTATTTCAGAGAGAGGATGGGAGGGGGGAAAAGGAAAACATAAATGATGAGAAAGAATCATTGATCAGCTGCCTCCTGTACACCCTCTATTGGGATGGAGCCTGCAACCTGGGTATTTGCCCTGACCAGGAATTGAACCCTGTCCTCTGGTTCATGGGTCTGTGCTCAAATACTGAGTCACACCAGAAGGGCCAGACATTTAACCTGTAGCAGCCAGGGAATCGTGCAATTTATGAACAAAGTAACCTAAATTTGAAATGAGAACAGGGCGCTCAAAGCTTTTCTCTTTCTCCTCTCCTTCGCTGCACCTTTGAGAAGACCCCAGGAAGCATCTTGGCTTCATGGAAACAGGCTGAGGCCCAGTATTTGTCCAAGATGCTATGGCACCCAACCTCCTAGCCCTACTACTCAAGCTGCTCCTTCTTACTTCTATGGAAGAGCCCTGACTTCACTTAAACCTGGGTATCCCAGAAAAGGTACATCAGGGCTAGCGAGCCTGTGATACACATTGAATATACCAGTATTTCTACATATCTGCATCTCAGTCCTGTGCATTCATTACATCCTATAATAAATACAACTTCCCAGGACACACCATCATCTATTTTATCTCCTTTTTGAAACTTTCGTTTCTTGCCTTCTCGGAATCTATTAACCTATGCCTCAACCTCCTCTGCAGTTACCACTATTCAATCTCCAGGTTGTTTGTAGTAGTGCTTAAAAAAAATAAAAATAAAAATAAATAAATAAATAAATAAATTATATATTGATATATATATATATATATATATATATATATATATATATATATTTTTTTTTTACAAAGAGGAAGGGAGAGGGATAGAATGTTAGAAACATCAATGAGAGAGAAACATCGATCAGCTGCCTCCTGCACACACCCTACTGGGGACGTGCCCACAACCAAGGTACATGCTCTTGACCGGAATTAAACCCGGGACCTTTCAGTCGGCAGGCTCTATCCAGTAAGTCAAACCGGTTTTGGCTGTAGTAGTGCTTTTTATGAGTAATTAATATCGCTAGGTACTGCAGAAATCAAAGCACTTACCAGAGACAGCCTTTGCCCTCAATTCACCACCTATTCAAGGAAATGGTATGTGTAAATAATCAGAACATACATACCACAATCAAGATACAGCTTGAGTTCTTTGGAGAGATTAGAGTTATTTCCTTGGTATTATCATGCTTGTTATAAAATGCAAATCCATTTCAATGCAAGTCATATGTTAGGGAACAATTTTTAAACATAAAGCAAATTTCACATTTGCTTCTATACAACTTTGTCGGCAGAAAACTGCACCCATTCGAGTTGAGCTATAGTAGAATATGAAAAACACACTTGCACACCTCTTAAATATTTACCAACTGCCTTAGTGTGCCATGAATCACACCTATCCACATCTGAGATTGAAATGTTCTGTCCAATTTCAGATAATCTTCCTTCTACCACTCCGCAATAATTCACAGGCTGCAAACCTCTTCTCACTCACTTCCACTTGTAAACTTCAGGTCTTCATCAAAGCAGAGCACCACATTTATCATAGTGTTTATGTATTTGTTGCCCAATTCCCATGCATAAAAGCATGCTACCATTTTTACTAGATTCCTATCTTTATTTCATGTCAGTGAAAGTTTTGAGTGTTGTATCCCCAACTCCATTCGTCCCATAAGCTATGCTGTGATCTTTGTGAAATTTTCATAATGTGGTGATTTTAGAAATTCATATGCAATGTTAACAGAATTGACTGTATATGCTCATATTATTTGAAAAAGTACTTTTTTGAGAAGAAATGCAATTTATATAGCCTTCACACACATATATTTCTTCTTCTCTCCCTCCTTCTCTCCCCTCCTCCAACATTAATTTCCAATGTGGTTGATACAGCTAACTCTTTTTTGGGGGGGGAGGGGGTAAAGAATGGTTCTAACCCCCGACAAAAGCCAATTTATGGTCTCCCCCTCCCACCAACTGTAGGAAGAACTGTTCCCTCCTCTTCCCTTACCTTTTACCTCCAGATATGCAGGAGAGGATTGAGTCCACAAGACTACAGCATGGTTTGAGTTGTAATTCCACTGCAGCCCAAGAAAAAAATGTATTCCATCCAACCCAGACTTCAAACATAGTCATCTAAAATTTTATTTTTATAACACTTTTATCTCCAGCTCCTACCACAGTGCCTGACACACCTTAATTATTTAATAAACATTAGTTGAAAGGTCATTTAGTAGAATAATTATTTCTCATTGTTCTGTTGCTGTCAGCACATTTATCTCCTTCAAGTGAGATGCTTAAGGCCTGTGATACTTTCCTAAAAGATACAAAAGAAATTACATATCCAAACTATAATGGGATATATAAAGAAATGGAAAACTAAGATATCATCTGCTTTCCTAAAGTTAATATTGAGGTCCACTTGAAAATGACCTTTTGTGAGCCCTAATTTATCCTTCAGCACACTATGACTTTATTTCCTACTTAGGAATTATTAACTAAGAAAAAGAAAAGAGAATCCATTGCCCATCCTTGCTTTTGAAGAGTGTAATCAAAGAAAGCCCAAAATAGCCAACCTTGTTTCTGAAGTTGTCAGAATGTAGCCCTTGTAACTATAGGAACAGAGCCAGTAATTATTCATCCTTAATTCCTTAGATTAATTTAAACTGCCAAAGAATTAGAAAACGAATGTTGGAAGTGAATTAAAGAGGCAATTCAAATGCTGATAACAATAACCTGCCTCAGGGGTGAATGAGTCCAATTCAAAGATACTTGATAAGACAAAGATAACTAAAATAAGCATCAATAGAAGCCTAAGATGTCCTCAATGGCTAAAAAGCCCAAGAATCAAATGTGGATCCCTCTGAATTGAGGGTGTATGTGTGTGTGTGTGTGTGTGTGTGTGTGTGTGTGTTTGTGTGTGTGTGTGTGTTTAAACTGAGTACCTTGTTTCTCAAATGTTTCATTCAATTTCTAAAGCCTAAGCTGAAGACTGTAGGCTTCCTGAATGGGCAAACCTATATGGCACTGGCTTTGACACACATACAATGAAACTACGAAAACATGACACTTAATCTAAGCCCAACTATATTTTTCTATTAAATGTAACCCAGAGAGAGGCAGACAGTCCCAGAACTTTTGGAATTTCTTTCTACCAAAGAAGAAAAAGAAAGAAAAGAACAAAAAGAAAGATTGGAACTTTTATTATTCAACAGAGGACTAAAACTAGCTAAAAACTGGGACACATAAACGATTACAGTTTTAAATATTAAAACCTGAAACTAAATATTAATATTGGAATGAGTGTCTAAATGCACCACCGTGTATAGAGTATTAGATATGATTTTCTTAATACAATATCACATATATTATTACCAAAGGATAAGAAGAGTGTTGCCTTTATGGTGCAAATATGTCAGAATAATATATGTAAGAAATATAGAAAAATCATTTGAAGGAAATAGATGTGAATGGAGTATAAAGGTTAAATTTCAATACTAATAATAATACATAGAAAGCATTTAGCCTTTGTTCGGAATAATTCACAGAAGGGTTCCTGACCAGCCCCAGCAGGACTTTGTGAGGGCAGCTTTGGGATTTGACTTCCCATGGGAACACTTGCCAATTCCTGTCCTCCTCCTCCTTGCTTGTGACTAGATGCACAAATATGCAGACTGGCTGACAGGAATGGGGGCTTGAGGAGGGGTTGGGCAAGGCTGGATAAAACAGAGTGAAGGTAGTACACTCTGTGAGAATTACAGCCTCCTGCCCCTTGGGACATGATCTCTGGTGATGGAGAAGCTGGCTTTGAGGATAAGAATGGAATAGTTACTTAAAGCGTTAATTTTGGAAGTTAGTCTTTTACTCCCCCAATTCATAAGTATCTAACTTAAAACCAACATTTCCTATAGAAACTTTACCACTTCTGCCATGGCCATATCTGAAAAACACCAAGTTCTCCAGGTAGAAAACTAATGGTTTCAATGCAGAAAAATCAAATAAGGTGTCACTTCACTTAAAATGAGGCAGATTTGCCGAAACTGGTTTAGCTCCATGGATAGAGAGTCAGCCTGCGGATTGAAGGGTCCCAGGTTCGATTACAGTCAAGGGCATGTAACTTGGTTGCGGGCACCTCCCAAGTGTGGGGGGAGGGGGGTTGCAGGAGGCAGCTGATGAATGTTTCTGATTATCTCTCTCTTCCTCTCTGTATAAACTCAATAAAATATATATTTATAAATAAAAAAAAAACTAAGATCTTCTGGGGGAAAAAATTGAGGCAGATTCCCCAGCAAGTCAATAAATGCTTGTCAAGATCCAGTCCTTTTCCAGTTTCTCTTCACCTTCAGTCACTTTCTAATATAAAACTTGTGTTGGTGCTTCTTAAACTGTATCATGTATATGATATACAATGCTTATTAAAAAGGCCGAGACCCCTTGATCCTACCCTTGTGCTCTGATTCAACGGGTGTAGGGTGGACCCTCATCTTTTCATATTTAAGCAGGTGAGTCTGATACAAGTGGCTCCTGAGCCACACTGATCAAAAGTACCCCAGGTTTACGCTGCTTTCCCAAATTGCCATGCGCTTGTATGTCTCATGACTTCCTTCTCTACTATCTCTGTCATTCATATAATAATTACTGAGCACGAGTCTCAGCTAACTCCCCTTCCTCTTTGAAACCTAACTCAAGCATGAAGCTTCCTGGAACAGTTTCATGGACCTTACAGGGTAAATGATAGCTAAGTTAGATGTCCTTTTGCTCAAGCAGGAACCCTGAGAGTAGTATTATTCTAGCATTAAACAGCTATGGTACAATGATTGGTCTACTTAGTTCCTTCCACTAAACTATAGAACTATTATAAAGCATAAGTTTCCAACAAATACTTGGTTAATAAATGAGGCTAAGTGAGTGAATTAATGAACTGACTTGAAAAGTAGAGTCCATATATGAATGGCTTGTCTAAATGATGCTATTAAGCTTCACCTCTCCAAACCTCTGCTCCCAAGCAATCCTCTGCCACAGGATATCAAAATTCTTACTTCATTTTTTTCATCACATTGACCGCTAATCATTAAATTACAAGTAATTTTGGGTTAATGAACAGTTTCCTTTTAAGATGAAAATCTCTCTACAAGGTAAAATATCTAATCGGTTTTTACTGCAATATAGAATGTTCTAATCAGATTGCTTTTCCCCAGGCTCACTTTCCTAACTCCCTGGAAAAGTTCTAATTTTAGGGGGTTAAGTTATTAAGTCTTGAGATATATATATATATATATATATATATATATATATATATATATATGTATGTATTTAATATTTTTATTGGTTTCAGAGAGGAAGGGAGAGGGAGAGAAAGATAGCAACATTGCCCTAGCCAGTTTGGCCAAGTGGATAGAGTGTCGGCCTGTGGACTCTAGAGTCCCAGGTTCGATTCCAGTCAAGGGCATGTACCTTGGTTGTGGGCACATCCCCAGTAGGAGGTATGCAGGAGGCAGCTGCTCGATGTTTCTCTCATTCCCTCTCCCTTCCTCTCTGTGAAGAATCAATAAAATACATTTTAAAAAAAAAAAAAAGAGAGAAACATCAATGATGAGAGAGGATCATTGATCTGCTGCCTCCTGCTCACCCACTACTGAGTATTGAGCCCACAAACCCGGGTATGTGCCCCAACTGGGAATAGAACTGTGACCTCCAGGTTCATTAGTCTATTCAGCCACTGAACCACACCAGCCAGACTCATGTTACTTTCTTCACCACCTCATTCACTGAAAGAAAATTGCTAGCACCTTAAAGCAAAGTGACTAAAATATTTACATTTATGCCTACAAATCTATTGTTTCTTTAATCTGTCCCATATCTCTTACCTAAGTATCTATTTTTTTGTCCTTAATAAGAACATAGCTTTTTCTTTCCTTTGATTTATAGAAGTCAGGAAACTTGGAATCTTATACGTTTTGATTGTATGAACCATTAAAAAACATTTAAACTAATCTCATCACAAGCAGAAAAAGTTAAGAGTATGTGTGGTCATGAATATAAACTAAACTTGGAGTCATTTCATAATATATACATATATCATAAAGTTGTACCCCTAAAAATGATACAATGTTATATATCAATTTTATCTTAAGTTTTTAAAAAAGCTTGCCAGCAACTGTAATGTGTAGCCAAGAATATAAAGTGAAAATGAGTCTTATGAAAATATTGTCCAGAATTCAGGGCTATGAGTACTACCATTCATATCACTATTGTATCAGAATAAAGCTTGAAGGTATCCAATAGTGTCTCATATAATGGCCCTGAGAGTAATGCAAATGTTCCATCCTCTGACCCAGTGCTCCTAAAAGCATCCCAAACATGCATAGGAAGAATATTTTTATGTGCCTTCAAACACTCTGAGTGGTCTTTGCTTTTTTACACAAGGCACTGGCATTTTATAATGCTTCCACGTTTGAACTGACATTTTCTTTGAGAACATCTAAAAGTTAGTCGCAGTTGCAATTATTAAAAATCTATTTATCTTAAAAGCAACGAACAGAAAAAAAATATTATTTACAGAATTCCTACTTTGCATCCAACATTGTGTCAGGACCTATGGAGGTACATAAAAGAAATGCAGGTCATGGTCCCAACTCTGAAGAGACTTATCTGGGACAAGAAAACTGTAATGAACTAACATCCTAAATAAAATAGCTAGAAAAAAGTAAGTGCTAACTGGGTGGCATTCATGAAAAATATAACAGGGAAAATAAAGTGTGATTAATAAGGACAGTAAATGCCCTTACCGGTTTGGCTCAGTGGATAGAGAGGGGGCCTGCAGACTGAAGGGACCCAGGTTTGATTCTGGTCAAGGGCATGTACATTGGTTTCAGGCACATCCCCAGTAGGGAGTGTGCAGGAGGCAACTAATCGATGTTTCTCTCTCATCGATGATTCTAACTCTCTTTCCCTCTCCCTTCCTCTCTACAAAAAATCAATAAAAATATATTTTTTAAAAAAATAAGGACAGTAATAATGACAACTTGTCCTTATTGAGCACCACTATGGTCTGGCATTATTATCGTGCTTCATTAATATTAATGTACAATATTTGAGCTTCTTAGCCCTAGGAGCAGTTATCTTCTCTGTTTTACCGATTAAGACACTGAGACACTGGTGACAAAGGACTTGCTCCTGGTCATAGAGCAAGAGGACAGCGTAGCTGGGAATAAAACCATTGACCTTGCTACACAGTGAGCAATAGCTTCATTGAAGGCAGACATTGGGACTGAGTCTTGAGTGAAAAGCTAAGGTTTCCCATTTGTATTTATTTGCATGAAGGGCAAGTTATAATCCAGAGACTGCCCCCCCCTTCCCCACTGTGCCACACACTGCCGAATGACCTTGATCAGGGAGCCCCCTCTCAAGTTGCAGTTCCGACACCTACAAAATGCTGATCCGTGATTCTTCAGATGCCTTTCAGTTCCGTAGCAATGCGAGTGCAATTTAAATGAACAGAAGAAATATGGGAGCACTATGACAACGGCAGACATAATGAGCAGAGGTGTTCATGTAAAGTGCGAGCAAGGAGAATGCGAGCAGTCAGCATCAATTCCCGGTGTTTTATGAAATTCAATTTACTGCACCACCACAGTGATCTTCTTAATAGCTTTTGTGTCATGAAAGATATATACCATCTGGACATCCAGGTTGCTCTGAGTATCTTAAAGCAGTGTTTTTCAACCTTTTTTGGGCAAAGGCACACTTGTTTCATGAAAAAAATCACGAGGCACACCACCATTAGAAAATGTTAAAAAATTTAACTCTGTGCCTATATTGACTATATATAAAGTAATTCTCTTGAATAGGAATCAAATAAACACAAAGAAAGTATTTTATAATTACTTTATTATGAAATATTAAGTAAACAAAATAGTAAAAAATTATAAAATTCTTGTCTGCACCTACGGCACACCAGGCAACATCTCGTGGCACACTAGTGTGCCGCGGAACAGCGGTTGAAAAACGCTGTCTTAAAAAATAAGTGAGTCTGGCAAAGATGGGCATCTGAAGTCTCCTCTCCTAGCAATGAGGTTTTCTTTAATCTCTGCAGATCAGGGTCACAGCTTCCTCCTCAGAGAAAGGCTTGGATGCCAATGCCCCTTTTCTGAAGAACCTGTTCCTTTCCTGACAGCACTTTCCAGGTTTTGAGGACCAACTTCACCTTTGTTTTTTCTGGATTATGACAAGACCTTCAAGCAGCTAAGTATATGAAAAGCTTGCAGAGAGTAACACTTCCCAGGGATATCTTAATGCAACCCAACCGTATCACACAAAAGAGTAATAGAGCAAAACAGGAGACACTTCTGCTTCATTCACAAGTGATCCACGATTCTACTCAATTTTCTCCTTGCATCTATTGGATCTATTGGAGATTCTGAGCCTTTCATTGACCCGATTCTAGTCTGGATCTTATCCGTGGAATGTGGTGACTACAGGTCATTGCCTAGGGTTTTCTATGAAACTTGACACAGACTTATCCTGTGGGGTCTTTTCATTTCTGTATACTTGGGTTAGGGTACCAACCACAGTTTACCTTCTAGTTTGTCAACCCTCACTGGACAAGAACACTCAGTCTCCAATAAATGCTAGGTATTAAGTAACATGTCATTCAAAAAATGTGACCGCATTTCAAGTTATCTTCTGAGGAATCATCTTGTCAGAATCTTATTCCTGTTTCAATTATTGCTTCAATTGTGTCTTGAGAAAATAAAGAGGAAACATGCAAGAAAATATATATTTAAATACATATTTGATCCGAACAATCATTTAAGATAGATGCTCAAAGAGCAATTTGGGCTGCTTTTGTTAATGTAGAAGAAACTGTGAAAATGAAACGTTCCATGATTGGGGTGTAGAGTTATTTGTCAAGATGCAAAAGTACATGAAAAGCTTTATGGTCTTTGAAAGTTGCGCATGTGTGTTTTTCTTCTTAGACTCTGTCATCAAAAAATAGCCCATGGCTAGAGGAGGTTAGTTGTAATTAAAAGACCTTTCATAAAGACAAGACGGAGGGCAGCCAGTCATGGATAAACACAGCTGGCTCAGACAGCCCTGCACTTCCTCTCCAGTGTTTATCATAAAGGGGAAGAAAATGGCATTAAGTGTTCAGAGCCTCAGACAAAATCAACACGGAAAATTCTATACTCCTAATTTTCCATTCACATTGTACTAATCTTGGGAGCAACAGAAGACAGCACATAAAGAGCATTGCATCAATAAAAATCATGAAACAAATGAAAGCTTATTGACACAATGTCCTTTCTACCAGCAGAATAGCTCTTGCTTTATAGGTCAAATGGATGCAAGACACTAAAGCAAGATCTAACAAACTTCATGTAGTTTTCACCATCCTGGTGGCTCTTAAGCACATTAAAAAATAACATTTTTCAAAGAAGGGAGAAAATTCGCATTGTTCATTCTAAATGTTATATACAACTGTGATATTTAGACACCGTAGCCTTATTATCTGAGAAGTAATTCAAAATCTACAAAACTGTAATAAAAACTTACAAGATGAGTCATTTATTTGGAGAAAACTGGGACACATTTTAAACTCTTGAGCTATAAAAAAATGAATTATTCCAATTTTTACCTGAATCATTTAAATTTGCACAAGCTGTTCGCTTAGTAGCCAAGTACACTCAGATTTTGGGTGCTATGACATACTTCTGACTACATTAAAGTTATTGAGTAAAATCACTATAACATTTCATTGTCTCAGGGAAACCAATACAAGGGAGAAACACCAGCCATTAAATAATTCTAGTCTATTTTTATGAAGTCTTAAAATGTTAACATTGCCATTTGGTACCAAAATTATATTTTCTTCCCATGATCCGATCCTGTTCTCAAAGAAATGATAGCCAAGACTTTAAAATTAAATGGGACTCAGTCCATTGCTTTCAGTCAGTGATAAATTCTATTATGGAAGTTGCTTAAGTCGCAGGAGACATAGGCTTCCCTTGCTAGAACTTGTGCAATTAACTTCAAATACATTGACTTTTCATGTGAGCTTATGATTCACACTAAACTCATCAAGATCAATAACAATATTTTTCATGGCAATGCTGATTTAATAATAAGGAAAATATCAATTTGGACTTCTAGCATAAACATGACTGTGTAAATTAGAATATTCCCTTGATCCTCCCATAAAACATCTAAAAGCAATGAAGACAATAAAAAACAAGACCGTGAAAGACCATGTAGAAAGTTATGATGGTGACAGAAGAAGATTTGACTTTGGGTGGCCGGCACACAAAGCAATATACAGATGATGTATCAGAGGATTTTACACTTGAAAACTCTATAATCTTATTAACCAATGTCACCCCCAATAAATTTAATTTAAAAATAACTTAAATAATAGAAAAGCTATGTATTACATACAAGAACAGTCATCACTAAGATAAATTCTTATAATGTTATTAAAGACAAAAAATAAAGTTCTTCAGGCAATCAAGCAAAATCATACATATGTAATTTAGCAACAGCAACCATTAAGAAACAGTATATGAAAACAGCTTATATTTCATAAAATATGTAGGGAACATTACCTAGAGCTACCACCAAAAGAGAAGCACTAGGCCAAAATATTTTAACAGATCTCTAACAAATCTTTAAAGAATAAACAAATTTCAGGCTAGTCAGTGTTCTAGAGCTCAGAGAAAGGAGGAAGTCATACAAATTACTTTTGTGAAGTGTGCATGACATTGTCTCCAAAATAGAATAAATACTAATCATACATACACACCCAGAATTAGAGAACAATCATACTCAAGACAATCTATACATAAATCATCAATATATATATCAGTAAACATAATAGAGCACTGTTGAAATACCAAGAATCATTCCATTTTAGGACATCTCAGAATGTAATTCATCATAAAAGAAATATAATATGATTGCCTTACAGCTACTAAAAAGCATCTGATAAAATTCAAAAGACTTCCTTAATAAAAACAAGCACATAAACACAGAACACTCAATCAAATAGAAATAGATGGATCTTCCCCTAACAACATTTTGTTGCATTACGCTTAATTAGAAAATTCTCAGTAAAATCAAGCAGGATCCCTGGGGAACAATACATTTATACAAAAGAACACAATTTCAATGATGAATATTAGAAAGGAGACGGTTATAACTGTTCCTATTTGTAAAGCTTTTGACTAATATCCAGAAAAAAAGAGAATCTAACTGAAAAAAAAATATTATAAATAATGACAGAATTTGCTAACATAATGACATAGAAAATGAATATCAGAATCAATGGCTTCCATATGAATTTAAAAAATGTTAAAGCCCTGGAATATATAATAAGAGAAAAAAACATTTACAGAGAGCAACAGAAAGGATGTAACAAATAGCAATAAACTTAATATGCAATGTTCAAGACATAGAGAGAGAAAACACTATAACTCTGCTGAATGATGCCAAAGAAGACAGGCCCTACATTATAAAGTTGTCACTTCTCCTGGTAATTTATAAATGTAATGTGATTCCGGTGAAAAAGTCTAACAGGATTTTTTTTTAAAGATAAGTTTTGGAACTAGACTAGCTATTTCAAAATTTTATGTGAACAAAAACCGAAAGACACTATCCAGACAAATTTTAAAATAGAAAAGAAATGATCAAGGACTTGTCCCACCAGATATTAAAATTTATTAAATCTTTAATAATTAAGGCAATGTGGCACTGACACACAGAAAAATGGGAGAGGAAGAAAAATCCAGAAATAGAACCAAACAAGTTGGCATTTAGTACATTATGATGAAGGTAGCACTTCAGAACAAGAGACAAAATGGTGCTGGCAACAGCTAGAAAATTTAAGGGGAAAAAATAGCTGGATCCACCTCTCCTACCTTATATCAAGATAATCCAAATACATCAAAGATGTAAATGCAAAAAAGAAGGGAAGGAGCTACTAATTTATTTATTTATTTATCTTTTAGGTATTGATTTCAGAAAGAAAGGGATAGAGAGAGAGAGATAGAAACATCAATGATGAGAGAGAATTATCGATCAGCTGCCTCTTGCACACCCCAAACTGGGATGGAGCCCGCAACCCAAGCATATACGTACCCTGACCTGGGACCAAACTCCTGGTTCATAGGTCCATGCTCAACACTGAGCCAAGCCAGCCACTATTATAATGAGAGTTATGTGGGAACAGGGCACATGGAAAATTAATTTATAATCTCAGTAATCATATCCCCAAAGCTCATAACACATAAGTGAAAAGATTGATAAATTCAACCACAAAAATATCTACGGTATTTCTTAGTCTTCATGCCAAAAACAAAGTCAATTCTGTAAACAAAGTGAAAAGGCAAATGCAAGTGGCTTCTATGCATAAGTTTCTCAATCTGAAATGCAAATCGCACCCACTTTGAGACACCATATTTTACCTACTCCACAAAAATCAAACCATTTGATAACATATTCTTTCAGCAAGGCTGGAGGGAGGGAGGGACACTCATTCATTGCTGCTGTCAGTGTAAACTGCTGAAATCCCTAAGGCAGGCAGTTTGCAATATTTAACAAAATTATAAAGTCATATATTCCTTGATCAGCAATTTTGCTTCTAGGAAGGTATTCAACAAGTTTAAAAAGTGCAAATAATGCCTATTTATTACAGTACTGCTTGTCATAGCAAAATTTGTAATCACCTTCACATCTATCAGTGGAACTATATGCAAAAATAAGAATGAGATGTACTTTTGAGAGAAGAAAGCAGTACATGAATCTTATATGTTTCCATTTGTGTGAAAGAGTCAGCAAGACAGTAAGTTTATATTTGCTTCAATATACTGTAAAAAAATATCTGGAAGATTAAAAAATTATTGGAGAGGAAGCAGGTAGAGATGTAATAGAAGGTAGATGGGTTGGAAATGAATGGGTGAATGATTATGGTGAAAGGCTTACCAATTCCTAGGTTTTTATTTTGGTACTGTGTGAATCCATTATCTAACTTTAAATTACTCTTAATTAAAACATTAAAATGCACTAACTCTTTGATAAAATAATTTTATCTTTAGGAATGTATCATACAAATCACAAGTGCTGGTGAGGATGCAAAGAGATAGGAACCCTTGTGCACTGCTGGTGGGAATGCAGACTGGTGCAGCCACTGTGGAGAACAGTATGGAGTTTTCTAAAAAAAAAACAAAAACCTAAAAATGGAACTCCCATTTGACCAAGCAATCCCACTCCTTGGAATATTTTCCAAGAAAACAGAAACATCAATCAGAAAGGATATATGTACCCCTATGTTCATAGCAGCACAATTTACCATAGCTAAGATTTGAAAACAACCTAAATTCCTATCAGCAGATGTGTGGATTAAAAAAACGGTGGTACATATACACATGGAATACTGCACTGCAGTAAAAAAGAAGGAATTCTTACCATTTGCAACAGCATGGATGGAACTGGAGAGCATTATGCTAAGTGAAATAAGCCAGTCAGAGAAAGATAAATATCACATGATCTCACTCATTTGTGAATATAATGAACAACATAAACTGATGAACAAAAACAGATCCAGAGGCAGAGAAGCATCTATCAGACTGTCAAACCTCTAAGGAGAGTTAGGGGAGAGCGGGAGAAAGGAGAGATAAACCAAAGAACTTGTATGCATGAATATAAGCCTAACCAATGGACACAGACATCAGGGTGGTGAGGGCAAGAATGGAGGTCGGGTGGAATAATGGGGGGATAAGGACACATATGTAATGCCTTAATCAATAAAGAAAAAAAGAAATTTAAAAAAATAACACTATGAATAAAAAAAATTCAAAAAAATTCAAAAAAAAAAGAATTTATCTTAAGGAAATGATTTAAAGTGTGCAGAATGATATAAGTACAAGATGTACTCACTGCAGATTAGTTTGAAATAGTGAGTATAAAACAAAAAGAGTTAAGAGGAAAGATAATTCAAATTCCAAATGCCCAAACAGTATAGGATTACTTAAATATTTACATTAGAGAATACCATTAAATCTCTAAAAACTACATAGCAAAATACTATCTACATTCTTGGTAAGATATTCCCAATATATCTGTGTTCCCATGAAAATAAATGAACAATGAGGCTATTGAACTGAAGCCGCTCTAATGCCTTAGTAGCCTACATAAGCAAACCAAAACCTAAGCCAGAGTCAGTGTCTTCAAACATGAGAAAATGTAACTGAACACAACCAATCACAAACAGTCAACAGGCCTTTCCAAAATAAGGCAACCACTTATGCTAAAGCCCATCCAATTAATTATTTGCTGTGTATTTGTGTCTGCTCTATAAAAACCTTTCCCCTGGGTGGGAATTCAAAGTGATGGCTGTGTAAATAAACTCTTGGAAATTTTTAGCCTATGTTTACCTTTTAAGAGTTCCAAAACATAAATAGTATAACTCCATTATTAAAAAATGTGTATGTAAGTATTTACACACATGCTGATGAGACTCAACGGTTATAGACCAAAATAGTAATGACAGTTTTCTTTGGATAAGAGAATTAAGAAAAATTTTCATGCTTATCTTTTTGTGAACATATATTCTAAAATAAGCGTATTTTCTTTGTAATTAAAGTAAGTTTTAAAATCAAAGAATAAAACATCAAAGTAAAATAAACCTTAATTCAGGTCTGTTTCCATATAGTAATGTGGAATCTATTTTGCCTTGGTGCTTTTATGAATAGAATACCATAATATAAGTCAAGCTACAAAATTAAAATATCTGTCTGAACTTGAGGATAATTATAACTGATTGCAGAACAATATTCATTATATGCTTTTTACAAATATTTCCTTCATATTATTTTCTTTAATTTTCACAATACCCCACTGAGGTTGATATTGTTATTGTCCCATTTTAGAGAAGATAAAAGGGAGTCCTAGTGTGGTTAAATAACTTTCTTAAGATAATGTCATTTGTAAAGCAGAGGAGTCAGGACCTAACTCCATGAAATGGTTGCAAGTTTAGCTATTCTACATGCTGCCCATATTGGTAAAACAAACTGAGTATTTGTCCCCACTTGATAATGTGAGGTACCATCATCATCAGACTCAGTTTCAGGAGGTTGTAGATGCTCTGTCAAGTCAGTAACACAAATGGTAAAAGAAAGAATCTGGCAGTCTCTGGACACTGAAGGATCAATTGGCCTGTCTCCTGCACCTTCTGACAGTAGGTTTTCCTCGAGGGATGTAACTGCCAGAGCTGCAAATTCTGTATCTGAAGAGTGGCAAAACTAATAACACCAGTCTCTTGACCTGCATAAGATGAGCAGCAAATAGCACTCCATTACTGAGTGCTGAACTTAAAAAAAAAAAATAGGCCAAAGAGTTGCACAAATTGATATCATGGCATTAGCTAAGTGATATTGCCTAAATAGATTAGCTTTTAAACACTAAAAAAAAAATCAAAACACAACCTGCTGTTGCAATGATTTTTTTAATCTAGCTAATCATCTTAAAGTAAAAATAGAAATTTCCTCATTAGTTTTACCCCAGATATATATTACAAAGAGGTATATAAGGTAACCATAGGTTGTATAGATTAAATTCCCACTTGCTCATTTCTTCTAAATTACTATGACTACACAAGATATAGATATATAAACTATTCCAATGTTTGACAAGAAAATAGGGTGATTTCTACTGGTGCATGAATTTAGTAAATGTTATACTTAAATTAAACATATAGCCACTATGTTAAAATAATTTTTTTTCAAATCTGGTGAAACCAAATTTTTCAAAGAAAGTTAAGATGTAACATCATTGTTTATGAATAATGGTACATCAAAAAAAGATCTGGGAGAAGGACACAGATAAGTCACCTTTATCTTATGAATGTTAAGTAAAAATGGAATTTATATGGCAGAATTCAAAACACCATGAACATGCTTGTTCATAAATACTATTCATCTTTGGAAGTAAAGATGTCATAAGAGATAAATGTCTAAGAAAGATTGAGGTAAATGCTGTGTATTCTTATGCTAGAGGACATGATTGAGACAAAAATAAATGGTGGTTCAGGAATAGCAAAGAGATTCAACGTGGGAGCCAATACTAACCCATTGGTTGTACTTCCCTAGAGTGATGGGCTGAAGAGCCAATGAAGCTGAATCCGGCTCTGTGAGGATTGCTGTGATTGATTGGCTATGTCTTCCAAGGGCAAGGGATAAACACAGGGGAGGTCCATGCTATAAATGTGCCATTCCTAGACTAGTAAATTAGGCAGACAAGGAAATCACAGATAGAATTAGCATCAGAACAGTAAAGGCAGCCCAAAACATGCTTTTCAGATTAAGAACATGTATGTGTGTTTATTGACACCCACGAAAGAGACATTTTCTTCAGATTAATATATAGGGCAAATGGAAAGAAAAGGCAATGGAATGACTGTTGGTGTCCCTGGCTGATCTTGCTATGTCCGAACTTCATGGTCTTGGTGACTACTTTTGATTGAAGTTTACTCATTTATAAATTATAAATAATAATAATACTATGTATCTCACAGTCTTCTCAAGGATCAAAGGAGATCATGTGCAATAAATGGTAGTTATTGGAATATGCAAAACAGCGCTAAATGTTCAGGACTCCTGCCTAACAGCAAGAAGAATGCTGGAGGTGAGCTCATGGGAACTGAAGGGGTGAGATCCAGAGAACTAGCTAAATAGTCAGCCTTGGAACTACAAAGTTTAATATAGAACAGCACATGTCAGGGAAAAGCAAAATGATTCATTTCCCCCAGTAATAAATTCCTTTATGCATAGTCTGTGCTTTCTCACAATTCAACATCAGCTGCAAACTATGCTAGAGCATGCAGGTTTGTGTGACATTGCCATCCCATTTAAAGCAGTGTAATTGCTGTTGTATTACTATTTTGTCATTTATTAGTAATTCCAGTACTTGTACCAAAAAGTTCACTATCCATTAAGCAATAATTTAACGGAGAAAAAAGACCAGAGACAATGTTATCCATCTTTTCTCCTTACCAGAATATGTCTTGCAAAATAGTTTACAAATGTCACTTTTCTTGATCATTTCCAAATGCATCCATAATCAGTAAGATCTCTGCAATTCTACTTTTTTACCTTTCTCTTGGAATTTGTCCTATGTCCAGCATCTCATCCCAGGACTGCCATTCTCAGCAGGAAGGATAAAGTAAAGCTAAAAGGAAAGGGCTTCTGGCTGAGAAAGAATTCAATGCCCCATGGGAGCTGCTGGATTCAAGGAGAGCGATGTCCCCTGGAATTTACAGTTGCTGCTCATACTTCACAGACTTTACACCTGGAAGTCTTGCATGCAAATCAGCTCTTTGATGCTTCTGTTGAATTCCTAAATAAGACCCATTGCCCGTCTAGTTCAATCCATTGGCATCTGCTAGAACCTAATAGGCAACCGAAGGGACACACTTCTAGCCAAGCTGAGTCCCATTACCCAGTCCATCCACTGTGACACACTATCAGTTATAAACTAGACAATAAGCCCAGAGTATGGTTTGCACCCATCTTTTTAGTCACAAACAGATCTGGCCAAAATGTGGTGCAGAGACCTCTTACTAAAGAAATGTGGGTGAAGAGAAATGGACACAGTAGAGCTGTTCTGAGACAGAGAAACGTGTGCCTTTAGAAAACTTCAGAACCCACTAAATTTATTCTCAGGCATATTTTACGTATCTTGATAGAGTTACAATAAGCATAAAATATCAAGAAAAACTTTGATTTTAGGAAGAAATAATCCCATACCAGAATTTTCATTCTTTATCCCAGAGTCTTCAACACCAAAAAAGGCATGACCTGAAATCTCATTAATTTGAAAGAGAAGCACTTTTCTTTAAGCCAGCTCAAAGTATTTGTGTTCTATAAATGAGATATGTTACATTGTGCTGGTGTTTATATAATAAAATATGCTTCCAAAAATAAAAGAGGACTGTGCATATAGTCATAAGGAGCCTCAGCAGGACTTGACTGAGATTACAATGTACTTCGCAAAAAGTATTGTTTGATTGTTGCCACATCAAAATCATTTTTCAGTGAAAATTTGAATTTGATTCTTTAATATACCACCAAAAGGTTGCAATCCAACCTTTATATATATATATGCAACATATTGCCAAAAGGTAGTGCCATTAGAGACTAAGGATATGGACTCCACAGACATGTATTCATATGTCAAATTCCCCTTTAGCAGGTAGGCAGTGTGGACAAGCTAACCTGAGTGGCCGTTCCTCCTTGTATAACATGAGCACAATATAACCTACCTGTTTCAAGGCTGCAGTGAGGGTCAATTGTGACAATGCATGTGTTGTGCTGAGAACAGAATGGCTGGCACAAAGGTAAGCATTGGTAAGGATAGACCTTACTATTTTTATGTCCTAAAAACAGCTTTTTGTCCTTCATCTAAAATAAAAAATAAAACACACTTTCCGCAAGCTCTTTTACAAAATTTTCTTTAACAATCTTCTGAGCAACAGTCAATTTTATTTGCAAAGTATTCTCTCGAGAAACAGAATTAGGTTTTCTTGCTGTTGTGTCTGCAATGAATAGGGATGAGACTTGATTTCTCTCAGCAACCCTGACTTCTCCTGATCCAAAGAGTAATGGTAATAAATTATATTCTAAACTAAAGGCCTACTGGACAAAATTCATGCATGGGGGGAGGGGGGAGTATGTGTCCCTCAGCCCAGCCTGCACCCTCTCCAATCTGGACCCCTCAAGGGATGTCGGACAGCCTAAATGGGAAGTCAGACATCCCTCTCTCAATCCAGGACTGCTGGCTCCCAACTCTCGCCTGTCTGCCTGCCTGCCTAATTGCCTCTAACTGCTTCTGCCTGCTGGCTTGATCACCCCCCAACCACTCCCCTGCCAGCCTGATTGATGCCTAACTGCTCCCCTGCAGGCCTGGGTCCCCCTCCACCCCAATGTCCTCCCCTGCAGGCCTGGTCATCCCCAACTGCCCTCCTTTGCCAGACTGGTAACCCCTAACTGCCCTCCCCTGCTGGCCTGATAGCCCACAACTGCCCTCCCCTGCTGGCCATCTTGTGGTGGCCATCTTCTGTCCACATGGGGCCGGCCATCTTGTGTGTTGGAGTGATGGTCAATTTGCATATTACCTCTTATATAGGATAAGACCCAAATGTTATAAACATTTAAATGATACTATATACACAAAAACAAAAAGCAGGGCCCCTGAGAGTTCATTCTTGCCTCTTTTTGAGTACTTTCATAAGTTATCTACCTAAGAAATAGGCAGATTGAAACCTTTCCCCCCAATTTCTGTTTAATTGTGGGTAAGAGCTATTTACAGCAAGTCTAGAAAGTGAAGTTTGTCTAGGAGATCTGCCGCTGCCAGAGAAAGAACCCTAATGAGGAATGCCATATTTTGTCACAGCAGCTGGGTCTATATGCAGACCTACTTATTTTGAAATCATGCAAACTCATCTTAATAGAGGTCTGAGCATTATGAGCAGATAGGGGGAAATTCGCCATCTTACTTGGTTCACTGTTTACTAAAGAAGTACACCCAATCATTAGGTTCAATTAGATTGAAATTATATGATAGAATTTCACACTTTAAATTTTCATAAATGTTAACTGGGTTTCACTATTTACTAAATATGACTTATATCTTCTGATTTGGCTGCCTTTAGTCAAAGACAGAGATCTTTGGGATAACTGGTATATGGGAAAAGTATGTTAAAATGGAGGGAGGCAGATGGCAAAGTCAGGCCAAGTCTACTTAACTATTTTTGCCTTTAGGCCTGCCCTGGGGTTAGAAGTAAAAAGGAATCAATCGGACAATAGGCATGGGTGACATAATCTACCAAGCTACTCTTACTAGTACATGTATAGAGACTAAGCCTCCACGTGGTGACTTGAAGAGTTCTGACAGATTTCACCCTACTCATAAATGTACCCTCCAAGAGAGTCATTGAGTGGCACTGACAGTTCCCTCAGTATTTGTTCCTGTGCGTTAAGTCTTTGAAGACCCCCATTCAAATGCATGAGGCAGAGGGGGCGATTATAACACATTAAAACCTTACCAATTAGGATGATTTTCATTTGAATTCAATCTAACGAATAGGTATATGGCCAGCTCACAGAGTTCTGAGGGACAAGGAAAAATAATAAAAGGAGAACAGCAACTTTTATAGAAGGCTATCTCTGTGCCATGCCATGTGTGGAAAAACTTAAGTTTATTTCACAGTAGGGACTGTTAAATATAAAACAGGGACTATGATTATCTTCCTTTCACAGAAGAGGAAACAGATGCTCAG
The DNA here is from genome assembly GCF_964339955.1 of Pipistrellus hanaki. Lineage (NCBI taxonomy): Eukaryota > Metazoa > Chordata > Mammalia > Chiroptera > Vespertilionidae > Pipistrellus > Pipistrellus hanaki. Next base: position 29,299,028 of record NC_140516.1, read on the forward strand.
AGTTCAGTAATCTACTCAACATCATGTGGCTAGGAAGGGTCAGCACAAGGATATATGACTCAAGAGAATGAGTTTTTACTACTATCACAGCATTTGGGAAAGCACATTTACATTTAAGGATAGGATCCAAGAAAATCTCAGTATAGAATAACATGTACACAGAGTAAAAGACCAGAAGGAAAATCCAGATGAGTATTAGGCAGCAAGTGTCTGAGGGATTAGTGCACAGAAAAGCAAGGAAGTCAGTTCACTATAATTTTATAATTAAGTGAATCCTCCTAATTAATAAGACCAATCTATTATCACACAATTAGCATGACTAGTACAATCAAAATTAAGTCTTCCAACCTTCCACTGGCCCTACATATCTTCAGGCTATGAATGTTCCCAGCAGTTATATTCCATTACATCTAAATAGATATGTATGGTTAAAACTGGGGATCAACTAAAATATACTTACCACATTGTTCCATAACTTTATCTAAATAACAATTTCTACCTTCAATTATTTTTTGTCTGTGGATATTATTATATATTCTCCGTTCAAAAATCTTCTTTTTAAGGAAGCAAAATTATAGACACAGAAGATGTTTTAACTAGTATTGAAATAGATGCTGAATGAAACAAGTACATAATCTGTAGAATCCAAAGAATTTACTTTCTAACATATTTTTTTATAATGGTGACATCTCAGAATTGAGAGCAAAGTTCCGAGCAACAATTTACAAATTCATAACCCCTGCTTGACTATAATTTGATGCTTGTAGTTGCAAGTCATTAGTAGCTCATGAAACTACCTCTGGGTGCTGTAGGGAAATATTAAAAATTTACATAAAAATAAAATTTAACATTATAAAAATAGCACACCAATATTTTTTTTTATTTGACTGCACTGTGCTCTCTTTCTCTTTTTTAAATATATATTTTATTGATTTTTTTACAGGGAGGAAGAGAGAGGGATAGAGAGTTAGAAACATTGATGAGAGAGAATGATAGATCAGCTGCCTCTTGCACACCCACCACTGGGGATGTGCCTGCAATCAAGGTACATGCCCTTGAGCGGAATCAAACCTGGGACCTTTCAGTCCACAGGCCTACACTCTATCCACTGAGCCAAACTGGTTTCGGCTGCACTATGCTCTCTTAACTTAGTGTACTAAACCCATGTACAAAAATGTTATGTAACTTGTTAGAAAGAAGCTCAGCATTTGGGAAGATGTAAGATATATTTTTTCTATAATCAGATAATAAACAATCACATTAAAAACTGTCTACCTAATAGGAAAATGTTATATCTACTTTTATTCTCTCCCTATTTCCTAAACTAATTCTCTTTCTCTAGCAAATTTACATTTTACAAACAAGTGTGATAGACAGATGTGCATGAAGACACAAGTTCCTCCACAGCATAATTACACTGAAAACAGAAGGAGTGAAGATTAGGGATATTTACATTTAATACCAAATGTTTTAAAGTATGCATTATGTGTGGAATATTGTGGATTTATTATCTGTCAATTGCATCATTCCTCATTTAATTATAATTATTTCCTAGAGGTTACTTCTAAGATTTATAGTATGTGCATACTAAAATTAATAATTGCAGGTTAAAGGTTAATGTACAATTTTAAATATGTAAGCTTATTTCTTTTAAAAAGCCAGCCCAAATTATATCTACACAGAAGCATTTCTCCCTTCCGTAAACTATGAACATATGGAAGGCAAAGACATTTGAAGGTTACTTTATCACAATAACTGTCTTCATTGGCTATTTCATTTTATGTGAATCCAAAGTATGCTACATCTCAATGCTGCTATAAACAGAAATGACTTTAAACTGTTGGTTTAAAGCAATTCAGCAATATTAACTTATTAAGTTTTTTTATAGTATATCTTTGATAGTTATGGGCAATATAGCTATGGAATGCATAACATAGAAAGGAACAATTATCCTCAATCGTAAGATTTCTAAAATAAGTTTCATTTTTTTTTTACTCTACTCATAATTCTACATGACACTTGATTTCTACTCATAATTATTTGATGGATATGTTAATTTCTACTTCATTCAATCATTCATTTGACAAATATCACTGGTGCTTCTTATTGTCAGGTTTTGTGCTAATTCCAGGAAATGCAAAAGAGAATATGGTTGGGTTATGCAGAGGCTTATCATCTTTTTTGGTTGTTTGTTTTTTGTTTTTGTCATCTTTATAGTACAGCAACTAACAGACTACACTTAGTCTTATAGTCAAATAAGGAATAAGTAAAGTATGTTAACAGGAAAAAAATTAAATTGAAATATTTACAGATTTACAGTTTTACTTAGTAATGTCTTCCAAAGAGCTATTTAGAAATAACACACTATATATATATATATATATATATATATATATATATATATATATATATTGATTTCAGAGAGAAAGGGAAAGTGAGAGATAGAAACATCAATAATGAGAGAGAATCATTGATTGGCTGCCTCCTACATGCCATATACCCTTGACCAAAATGGAACACAGGACCCTTCAGTCCACAGGCTGATGCTCTATCTACTGAGCCAAATCAGCTAGGGATAACATAAGATTTTTATCACAATTTCATTTCCCTTAGCATTCACCACATTTCCATCCCACTGGTATTACAACTGTATAAAAAATGATAAGTATGATTAAGAAGGAATCTGAATCAAGGTTTTCTAGAAGAAATGCCACTGTAATCCAGTTAGGGAAGAGTTTAATACCTTAACTGTGAACAAAAGTGCCCTGAAGTCATCTGTTATTCTTAGAGAGTGTTAGGAAGAAGAATGAGGGGATATTGTACTGAATTCAAGTTTGTTTAAAATGCTGACTCATCCCACCTCTAAGTTCTTCAGATTTATGTATTTCCTAGCTTTCACTCTTAAAAAATACTTATTTGATATCAAACTTACTACAAGCTTCTGCTTTTATTTGGACATTTACATATACTTTGTTTTATGACATCAATGACATTTTATTGATTTATGTGGGGGGGGGGCGGGGAAACACTTGGGATTAGGTACAAATTGATAGTACATGTAGTGTAATGCTGTTTCACTGATGTTCCTCTCCAACATACTGCAAACATCCTCTTCAGGAGGACACACTTGGAAACTTCCAGTGACAAGGACCTCAGTCCCTTTCACAGCATGCGCAAGCTACTTACACCTTAGGGCTTTGCGCATGAGGGGCCTATGCTCAAAATGCTCTTCCCCCTAGTCTGTCACCTAGCCAAATGATGTCATTCCGGATCAGCATCAATGCCACTGCTTCAGAGAAAATTCCCCTGACACTCAATCTAAACCTGGTCGCTTTATTATAACTCTCATTGCAAGCCTTTCTTGCCATCTTTGCACCTTTTACAACTTGTGATTGTCTTATTTAATTATTACTTTGACATCTATCCTATTTAATCTTCACAACAGCACGAAGAAGGATGAAGTACTTTTACTACCCACATTTCACAGAGGAGGGCATTAGTTCTCACCTACATGATGGCTCACTCATATTTACTTATAATAAATAACTGAATAAATAGACTGAACTAACCATCTTCTAAAATTGAAATTAGACCCTCTGGACATGATGGGGACAGTCAGTACTATGACCCTGATATATAGTGATGTACATACTTCTTAAGCCTCACTTTTTCATCAGTGAAATGAATACAACATTTATCTCAAAGAATTGTTGTTAGGACTTAATGAGCTATGTAATAAAAATAAACGAACCTTAATAAGCAGTCATAATTTATATTCCAGCCCATGGATGTTTAAGAACACATCTCATTTCTCCTCCAAACAGGAGCCTTTCAAATAAGATATCTTGCCCTTAATTCTTCCAGTTCGTTGGCCTGGTTTTCTTCAATTGTCCTTATATTCATTGACTTATTACAATAGTTTGTTCAACCAATATTTATTGGGTGCCTACTCTTTGAGAGGTGTAATTACGCATAAACCCTGGTCCTCCTGAAGCACACAACTAAATAGAAAGCCAAATTGTACAATCAGTCACTCAGACCCAGGGTCACTCGGAGGACTTGTTACAATCAGACTGCTGGGCATTCCCCCAGGACTTTCAGATTCAGTACATCGTGGGTGGACCCTGAGAATTTTCACTTCTAAAAAGTTCTCAGCTAGTGCTGATGCTGCTGATCCGGGGATTGCATTTGGTGAACCAGTGAACTAGAATATAGTGATATTTTCCCAAGGATGGGATGAACTTTTGGGAGAAAAGAATTAAAACCAAAACAAAATTAAAAAAAACAAACACATACACACAATATATCAGGAGTTTGGTGAAGGAAATTGCTTTAGCTCTGGCCAGGAGGAAAAGGACAGTCTTTGCCAGATAGTGGCATAGTTTCCTGCTCTAACTGTGCTTGGACAACCCTAGCGTTGAGGTCTCATCCCAGACAAGCCTCTCAGATCCAGCCTTCTGCCATCTCCTCATAGAACCCCACCACCCGCCCCCCAACCTGATCCAAGGCCCATGCCACTATTCCCACGCTGCACAGCCACCTCTTCTCAGCCACCCATCTGATCACCGGATCACACAAGCCACCCCCAGGACTCGGAGGCCACCATCAGCCATCAGAACAACCTGGAGCTCTACTCTTCCTACACCCACCAGTCCATGTCCTACTACTTTGACTGCGATGGTGATGCCAACTGTTTTCTTCACCAAGCTCATGAGGAGGAGGAACATGCTGAGAAACTGATGAAGCTGCAGAGCCAATGAGGTGGCTGAATCTTCCTTTAGGAGGTAAAGAAACCAGGCCATGATGACTGGGACAATGGGCTGAATGCAATGGAGTGGGCATTACACTTGGAGAAAAGTCATTGCTGGAATTGCACAAATTGGCCACTGACAAAAACGACTCTCATATGTGTGACCTCATTGAGACGTACTACTTGAGAGCAGGTGAGACTCATCAAAGAAGTGGGTGACCACATAACCAACTTGTGCAGGTTAGAGGCCCCCAAAACTGGCATGGCAGAGAATCTCTTTGACAAAGCACACCCTGGGAGACAACGAAGAGAGCTAACCCGTACTTCCCTGGTCACCAGAGTAGCACATGCATCTTGAAGTTACCTTTACCTTTTCTATACGCTGTATCAAGTCATCCACTTATTTCTGTCATTTGAACCAGTCTTTGAAATAAAGTAAATTGGTACCGCCACCACCCAAAAAAAGATGGGAAAGAATTTAGAAGGGACTTCCTGGTTTGTTTTTTTTGTATCTGAGGAAACATTTTTAAATAAATATGACAACAGATATTTTCATAATTTTATGACGGAAAACCAACTGAAGAAAAAGTATAAAATTATATTCAATGGAAATAAGTGGCAACTATTACATCAAAAGAACACATGCTATATAGGTTTATTGGTAGGAACTAATATATAACAGTGTGAAGAAAATCAAGGGAATTTTTAATCTAATCATATGAACAATCTACAGCCTAGTATCATATTGACTATGGACTAAGAACCACGTACTTCCAAAACCGGTTTGGCTCAGTGAAGAGAGGCCAGCTGGCTGAAAGCTCCCCGGTTTGATTCCGGTCAGAGGCATGTACCTTGGTTGCGGGCACATTCCCAGTAGGGGTGTGCAAGAGGCAGCTGATCGATGATTCTCTCTTGTCAATGTTTCTAACTCTCTATCCCTCTCTCTTCCTCTCTGTAAAAAAATTAATAAAACATATATTAAAAAAAAAAAGAAAAACACATACTGTGTCTAAACACCCATCTTAGCTATTATACTGTTGATGTTTTTTTTTTTTATTCCAGAAATGATTTGCTCTATAAAATATTTATTTTCTGAAACATTATTGGTAACTTGATAACGAGCTGGTTACAGATTAGAATTCAGTGGGAATTTTACATTGTCTTCCACTTTAAAAAAGTCAGTGTACAAATAAAAATATTATTCATGTGTAACACTACATGCTTCTGTGTGCACACAACGTGTTATTCTCAAGTAGGGCAAATGCAGATTCTGAGTCAGTTGTAACCTCAAAGTGAAGATTTAACACATACTCAGAAGTATGTGTCAAATTCATGTACTCATTCTGCAATTGTAGTTCTGATTGACTAAACAGTTCTCTAGAAACTGGAATACTCAGTGGTGTGTCAAAGCTGACTCAAATGGATTAACAACTCTGCATTCAGGCACCATGATGGTAGTCTGACATTGGCCATGATGGGAGTATTCATATCATGGAAATTTGTAAAGATTACAAACAATGGCATTTTTTCCCTTTTTTTTTCCAAAGCTGGTTATTAAACATTTACTTTTTCATGCCTTGGGACTAATACAATAAAACATGATTATATGCACAACTTTAGGAGAGAAGAAAGTTAAATAGTTGAATTTCCTTTGCTAATTTCCTACACAGAGAGAAGAATTAGTATACGTTTTAAAAAAGTGTTTTACATTGTCCCTTAATGGTAGTAAATGTTTCACATTCGTGATTATATGCATTCTTTCTCCCAAGCACTCTTTGAGTAAAGTACTATTATTCATATTTTGCAGAAAATGAAACACAAGTTCAAGGTTAAATAATTTGCCCACGGCTAATTCTTGACTAGTATATATTACTGTCTCCCTAAATAAAAAACATACTCGGAGGATTCTTCTTTCTCCCTCAAAGTTGGCAACAGGAATAATTGAACTGAAGTTGATAACAAATTCTCCATTTTACACCAAAAAAATTGTAATTTAATTTACAAAGAGAGATTTAGGTTGCATTAGTTTAAGTAAGCATAATAAAAAAAAACATTCTCAATACTAACAGGTTTTATGAAATTTAATTCTCTCACATCTTTTAGGACATGCAGCTTGGCCTTGCATGATTCATCTCATCAAGCCTCAGGAAGGATCTGATCCTTTTTTAAGGTTTCTTTAACTTGAGCAATTCTGTGACATGGTCGGGTGTTTTAGAAAGGAATATATTTTGTATGATGAATTGAAGAAATATATTTGCCATGAATGATAAAAATTTATTAAACTCGGTTTCATTTTTGTCATAATAAAGGCATTATAGAGTATAGAAATTTAAACCTTTTTATTCACATTTTTTATTTTTTTATTTTAAAATATATTTTATTGATTTTTTACAGAGAGGAAGAAGAGAAAGGGATCGAGAGCTAGAAACATTGATGAGAGAGAATCATCGATCAGCTGCCCCCTGCACACCCCCCACTGGGGATGTGCCCGCAACCATAGCACATGCCCCCGACCGGAATCGAACCTGGGACTCCCCAGTCCACAGACTGAGGCTCTATCCACTGAGCCAAACTGGTCTTGGCTATTCACCTTTTTTAAAACATTCTTTGCTTTCCTTAGGGCAAAGTTTAATACAACTGGTTACCTCTTTGAGCATAATCGGCATGGGCATCCATATTGATGGATGATTTATACATAGTTTTTGGAATCTTTCTATTACTGAATCTTAAATATTATAAGTGACCCATGGCATGATCGCAATATTGCATACTGGCCTTCAAAATGTCATTGTTACAAAGTTGAAGGTTTATAAATGTGTACATATACATACCCATGCACACACATTGCTATCTCTAAGGATGTTAATCAAAAGTCTGCACAGTTTGCCCTGACCAGTGTGTTCAGTGGTCAGAACGTAGGCCCATGCACCAAAGGGTCTCAGGTTCGATTCCCAGTCAAGAGCATGTACCTGGGCTGTGGTTCTCTCCCTGACCTCAGTCAAAACACATGCAGGAAGCAACCAATAGATATGTCTCTCTCACATTGATGTTCTTCTTTCTCTCTCTCTTTTCCTCTCTCCTTCTCTCTCTCTCTCTCTCTCTCTCTCTCTCTCTCTCTCTCTCTCTCTCTCTCTCTCTCTCTTCTCTCTCTCTCCCCACCTCCTCTCCTTCCATCCCTTCCTTCATTCCACTCTCTTTGAAAAGCGGTCAAAAAGGTATCCTCAGATGAAGATTAACAAAAACCAATAAACTAAAAACAAAACAAAAGTCTGCACAGTCCAAATGGACACTCTGTTAGATCAAACAAGCAATTGCTTAAAGCCTTGGATTATTAAATGTCAATGGAGGATTTAGAGCTTAAAAGACTAAATGCGGAAGATTTTTTAAATTAAATAATGTTTAGCCCACAGGGAGAATAGGTAGGTAATTTTCAAAATGAACTAGATGCTTAATAATTACCTTAAAAATTATCAGAAGCTATAATGGTTCTTTATTAACTTTCATTATTTATAAGAAGGTAAATTCCAGATTTGAAGGGAATTTAGTAGAGAAGAGAGAGAGAGAGAGAGAGAGAGAGAGAGAGAGAGAGAGAGAGAGAGAGAGAGTATTTTTGAGTTGGGTATATTTAGCATTGAAACAAGATTGATTACTAATTATTATTTTTTTAAATATATTTCATTGACTTTTTTACAGAGAGGAAGGGATAGGGATAGAGAGTTAGAAACATCTATTAGAGAGGGACATCGATCAGCTGCCTCCTGCACACCTCCCACTGGGGATGTGCCCTAAACCAAGGTACATGCCCTTGACCAGAATAGAACCTGGGACCCTTCAGTCTGCAGGCCAACACTCTATCCACTGAGCAAAACCGGTTTTGGCGATTAATATTATTTAAGTGAGTGAAACACTATGCCTTAGCCCATGACTTGGCATGGAGGAACGCCCACATGGTTTCTACCCACATGGAACTTAGAAAGACTGGTAGGCCAAAAACTGCTTTCCATATCCATGTTTTCATTTCATCTTTTCAACTAAAATTCTACAAATAAATTAAGAAAACATTTGATACATAGACCAAGGCATGAAGATTTGCAAATATACACGAAAATTCAATCTTTCCCTTTAGAGATGTTTGTAAAGCACTATATTTTGTTCCACAAACAGCGTGACCTAACAAGATAAATACACATACCTGCGGATCATGGAGAGAATACAGGGCCAATTTTCAGAATAGCGTATTACAAAGAAATAGAAAGTATTTTTCTTTCATACCCATAGCCCAACCTCAAGCTTTCCAAATGAAACATAATGCATCCTGTGTGTCATCTCTCAGTTGCCTGATTGTGAAATACTTTATCCTTTCCCATTTTCTTAGCAAATGTTATCTTCATACTAGGTTCTTTATTTCAAAACCTATTTTAAATGATATGTGGTTTATGACTCTTTTAGTTAAAAAACACACACATTTAAACCCTAATAGAACTTCTCTAACTTTTAAGCTAAACAGTAGTAGGGGGAGACAGAAGCGCTTGGTTTACTGGTAAGTGGAAGGTTAGGTGAGGTTTGCGGAATGAAACAGTTTGGAACAGGTAATGCGATGTTATTATGTGGAAGTGACTCATTCTGTCACCACTGACTGCGAAATTGTTATGTGGAAGTAAATCTGTGAAGTCAATACTCTTTCGAAAAACATAAATAATAGCTCATCATGGTTTGTTCATCCTGGAAAATAAACATGAGACACTGGCTTAAAGGTAAATGAAATGCTACTTTTCTCCATTAGCAATAAAGATACAATAAAAATATACTTTGAAATGAGAAAAAATGAGTTATGAAATTAATTCAAAAGTTCATTGGAGGAAACACAATATCTAGTATAAAATAATTTACTTCTCATATAATTAACGTAGTGTTAATAAAATCAACACTTAGTAAACATATGCTATATAGGCAGGCACTGTACAAATACTGGGGTTCCAGAGAATATAAGTAGTTCCTATCCTTAAGTTGCTTATGAGAGAGAAATAAATATGGCATAGTGTCCCCCAACATTCATTCTCTCCCTTATTTTAGCAACAAAATGCCCCACCCATTTTTTATTGGACCGCAGCTACCTTTGTAGAGGTTGCAGTTTTTAGTTTTTCTTTTTAAAAAAAAATATATTTTTTATTGATTTTAGAGAGGAAGGGAGAGGGATAGAGAAATGGAAACATCAATGATGAGAGAGAATCACTGATTGTCTGCCTCCTGCACACCTCCTATGGGGGATTGAGCTTGCAACTCAGGCTTGTGTCCTTGGCAGGAATCAAACCCTGGATCCCAGTCCACAGGCAGACACTCTATCCACTGAGCCAAACCAGCCCAGGGCCAGTTTTTAGTCTTTCTTGAACGAAGTATTAGTCAAGAGGATGAGAGCAGATGCAGGGTGCAACTTCACTTCGAGGATGAAGCTCCTGGCCCTGCCATTCCTCTCCCCCACCTCTCCTGGGCTGGAACACCTGCACACCTGTAAGGACCCTGCTCCAATTGCTCACAGTGGTCACACCCAGGTAACACAGAAGCAACAAGATGGGACACCCGAGTGCCAGAATAACCACGTGAAGTATAGCTGGTCCACCAGCACCTTTTACTCAGTTCAATACCACGTGAAAGACAAATAAACTCCTATCTCACATTAACCACTATTTTGAGCGCTCTCTGTAACTCCAACACAATGACTCCTCATACAACAAATAAGCAAAAATTGCTCACTAGATATTTGCTGACAGTCTTGTGCCTCAAACAGTCTTGCCAGTTTCTATAAAAGGCAATTCCATTAGGCTAGTTGTTTGGGACAAAGCTTGGCATCTTTTACTCTTCTCTTTATCTTACATAGTGTTTTCAACCCAATCCATTATTAAGTACTATTTGCTGAACTTTCAAAATAGTGTCCAAATTTAATCTTTCTTCCCACCTTAGCCCAAGTCATCCTTATCTCCTTTCTTGACTATTTCAATCGGCTTCCAAACTGATATCCCTGCTTCCCTCCCTGCTGTCAGAGTGGACTTTTCATGGCTGCAAAAGAGCCATAACTGAGAGCATGTTGCTCTTCTACTCAAACCTGCTATGGATTTCTAGCTTGATTTTAAGAAACGAAAAAGTCCATAACATGGCCCACAAAGCCTTTGGGGCTCTGTTAAATCATTAATTTCTTTACCTGATTTCCTTACCTCCAGCCCACAAATCAATATCTCCTCTTTAGCCACACTTGCTTCCATCCTACTCCTTGAAGATTTCCTCGGGGCTTTGCACATTTTTATTTTCTCTGCCTAAAATGCTCTTCTTTCAGATATTATTAGCATGGCCCATTGACCTCCTTCATGTCCCTGCTTCTGCTCAACACTCAACGTATAGAGGCCTTCCCTGTATGTCCTCCACTACACAGCAATTTCTTTCCCATCAGGCATGTTCCTCTCTCTGTCCCCTTACCATGCTCTGGTTTTCATAGCTTTTATCACCACCCAATTTTACAGATTATATATATATATATATATATATCTGTATTTTTTTAACAGATCCAAAATGTTAAGATTTTATTTACAAAACTTCTTTGTTGTACATATAGTAAAAATGCTGTTACAGTCTTAGCATAGCCGGTAGCCACAGCAGGTTGACTCACCAATCACAGCTATCCACGCTACATGAAAACCTAACAACGTTTACAATTTTTTAAAATATATTTTATTGATTTTTTTACAGAGAGGAAGAGAGAGGGATAGAGAGAAACATCGATGAGAAAGAATCATCGATCAGCTGCCTCTTGCACACCCCCTACTGGGGATGTGCCCACAACCAAGGTACAGGCCCTTGACTGGAATCGAACTATGCTCCATCCACTCAGCCAAACCGGTTTCAGCAACGCTTACAATTTTGTTGGGGTGCAGTTCCCAAGCTTGATGGTGAAGTCAGTGCTTATTAAAATACTTTTCATTTGGGAAACTCTCTGCATAGCACCCCCCTACCACTGAAAGCCAATCTATTGTGAGAACAGGAAATAGAATATACTTTTGATGAAAACACTCAGCTATAACTTGCATGAAAATAAGTTCTAAAATTAATTTCTCATCACAAGATAATGTCGTATGCGTTCAGAGTTGGCGTGAGCCTTTTATCTTCCAATGTTACTTATAAGAGCTGCGTTTGGGAGAAGAAAGTTGTCTTTCTAAGGACAATAAATCAAAGTGGCAAGGATGCTTTTTTTGTTTTTTAACTTATCTCAAGAAGTTGCTTAATAGCGTGGTAGTGAGATATCAAAACAAGCAAGTACACAGCAAATGAAAAAGCCTCTTGTAAAATACATCCTAAGAGAAATTTATAGATATTTCAAACATTTTACTTAGCAATAAGAATTTAAAAAGAGACATACAGTGAATAGCTTGCAATTTAGGTTTACATATGCACTGAGATTACTACGCTGGGTCCTCATGTAAAACAAGATTCTTTTTATTTAAATTTGAAAGCATTTAAGGTATTAAATGGGTTATTGTACTAAGCCTCCAAAGCACACAACGTAACATCTTCTAGGATTTTTAAGTGAGAAATAAGCCCAGTATAAAATAATTTCCTTCTCCAAAAAAATAATAATTGGATTCAAATAAAATTTCTTCTACTCCTTTAGAACTATAATTAAAGTCTAATTACAAAAAAAAAAGTCTGTACTGTACTACATTAATTCAAGATAATCATTGGGAGCCCAATTCAATTCCCAAATCGTGAACATTAGAAAGTGTGCGAACAGAACCCACAAAATGCTTCAGTGATACCTTTCAGACTGTGAAATGGAATGGAACTAAGGGAACAACGAGCACTTCCATGAAACAAACTTGCCCATTGTTGATCTGTTGGCTATTTGCTCTAGATTCAAATGCATTCATTTACAGAAAAATTTTTGCTTCTAGTATACCAAGACGTTATTTACAAGACATTTGTTTTGTGACGTGGTCCTCTTTATGTAGTATTTGGGGGAAGAGGGAGGGGACATATGATATTTTGAAGTTCAATCCCAGATTCTTTTCTGAAACAAGCATCCAGTTGGTCATATTTGTCATCAGGTCATATACCGTATTTTTCCGGCGTATAAGATGACCCCCTAATTTTACAGTTAAAACATAGGTTTAGGCCTATATTCGCTGTATAAGACTACCCCCCACTTCCGAGGCAACACCAGTTCTTTTTTTAATAGAACGCCTCTCTGACTCTGGCCAATCTGAGCAGGCTTTTTTTCATTTCAAACGTCATCTTATACGCCAGAAAATACGGTAGTTTAGGCAGTATTCTCAAACTTTTAGTCACAGAACCTCTTTACATTACCAAAAATTATTGAAAACTTCAGAAAGCTTTTGCTTATGTGGGCTTATGTTTACTCCATTAGAGCTTAAAACTAAGAAAATTTTAAAATATTTATTCACTTGAAAATAACACACTTATTACATGTTACAAATATATTTTTATAATAGTAACTACATTTTAAAAACAAAGAGTTTAATGAAAATCATGCCATTATTTTACACTATTTGAAAATCGAATTGATGTGTGCCTCAGTAGAAAACAGCTGCATTTTCTGTTTCTACACTTAATTGGCTGCCACATTATCCACCATGTGCCTTCTAGAAACTCCACTGCACACTCATGAGAGAATAAGACAGAAGACAGGTAACAGGCTTATGTTATTATGAAAATAGTTTTGACCTCAAGGAGTACCTAAAAGGTTCATAAGACTACCCCTTGAGAATTGTTGCTTTAAGGATATTAGTTGGCAGAAAATAGGAAGAAATTTTCAGTTTACCACAAAAAAATTTTTATGGAGAATCAAAATATATTTATGACTATACCTATTAAATCTGTTGAAATATACAAAATTTTCCATATAGTCTGTTGCATGTAAAACTATTATAATTAGGAGAACTACATTCATTAATCTTCCGTGGTAGCCTGGTTTGGTTAACTGAATACTCCTACCTTCACACCCTGACTTCTTTACTGAGATTTCAGACATGTGTGTCCATTGTCCTTGAATTGACATCTCCAATGGGATGTCTAATAGCCATCTCACTTCACATTGTCAGAATAGAACTCTTGATTTGCTTCCACAAACATGAACTATTTTCACTTTTGTCCCTCCAAAAATGGCACCACCATTCAACCAATTATTTAAACAAAAAAACCTAGAAGTCATTTGCAACTTCTCTTTTGGAGCTCCATATGACCTGTATGAGCCGCCAAAATGTAATGTCTTTCCTTTGGATCCCATGCTGCCATCCTAGTCCTGGTATCCCCATTTTTCCCACAATGTTACATTTTTTCCAACATTTGGTAATTAATGTAATTAGTGTAATTTTTTTTTACAACTTTTGATAATTAGTGTAATTTATCTACTTATAAAACATAAATCAGATCATATCCCATCTCAACCTAAATTGATACAATTCTACATAAATTTCTTGGAATTAAAATAAACTACTTACAAAGTCCTACAGGTGGCCTGGGCTCTACCAACCTCTCCATCCATATCTCACACCAATGCCTTCTTTCTGTCTCTTTAACATCCAAGCTTTCCCCACCATTTTGCTTTTCTACTTGCTGTTGTCCTCTTCTGGAGACCATCATGCAAGCTTTTGTGTGCCTGGCTTCTTCTTGTCATTTAGGTCTCAACTCAAATGTTACCCTCTCACAGAAGCTTTCTCTGACCCAGTCAATAATTGCCAGACCCACCTGCATGATTCTTTTACAGCACGGAGTTTCATCTAATTTATTCATAGCTATTTAATTATGCAAGTGTATTTGGCTTATCTCCATGTATGTTCTTTGTCCTTTTTCCCTACAACCATCACCAGAATTTAAACTCTAGAAAAGCAGGGACTGTATGTGACTTGTTCACAATTATATTTTCAGTGACCACCAAGACATAGAATTAAATTATAGGAATCTACACTAATAAAAGAGAAAGATGCAAATTGACTGTATCTCCATGATACCCACCAGCCAATCAGGAGTGAGTATGCACTTAACCCAACAAAGATGTCAGGTTAATTTGCATATGCAGGCGCCAAGCACCTGGGGGCAGGGTGGCACAAGTTGCCTGGGTCCCTGGGACTGGCACCCATCCCACAGCCTCCTGGGACCATCATCACCCAGGGAGGTGAGGGCAGCTATGCCAAGCCATGCCTGCAGGTTTCCATGACCATTGCCAAATCCAAGAGGCAAGGGCAGCCACACAGCCTGTCAGCAGACAGAAGGGCCTTCTTGGCTGTAGCTGTGGTGACCCACAACCAGGCAAGCATGGCCCTCAGACAGAACCCGGCAAGGCCTGCTTTCCCATCTCCGTGGTGTGGAGCAGGCAGGCTCCGCAGACAGCTGAGAACCATGGGGAGCAGGCCTACACCATCAGTAGGACATTCCCTGAGGGCTCCCGGATTGGAGAGGGTTCAGGTTGGGCTGAGGGACTCTGCACCCCCACCACACCCCCATGCACAGATTTGGGCACCAGCCTCTAATAAATAGATAAGCAAATGAATTAGTAAGTGAATCACAGTAAAGATACTATATTGCAAAAATAACTTAATTAAATGCTGTCTTTGTTATTCTTAATTACCAAGGAAAATACAAAGAATTTCATATATTCATGGACTATGAAAATCTGCTTTATCTCTAATGCCTTTATACTTTTGTACAAACACACCATATGGGGGCATGAGAAAAACATGGAAGTTCAACAACATCTTGTATATATGTAACCTAATTTTCAACACACACAAAAATTTGCTGAATATTTTTCTTATTTCATATGTTTTTTAACCTTTATAATTGATGCAACAAATAAAAATTTAAATATATATGACTAAATGAAAATATTTTTGAGACTTTCCAAACAAGTCATGTTAATTTTTTAAGCAAAAAGGAAAAAAACACCTAAAAACTAAGTCTTTTTCTTTGCAGACTAATTTTTAATTCACTTAAGACTTCTTATTGATGTTTATTGTTTTTATTAGTCTCTTTCTTAAAAATTTAAATTTACCCAGAGGTAGAATCCAATATATGGTATTATTTCCCCATCATCTCCTGCAATATAATCTGAACTCTAAGAATAAATAATTTTATGTAAATTCACACATAAATGAGCACACAGTACAAATATGTACATGTGTATATTTCCAACAGAGTGTCAATAAAAATCTTTGCACTAGAAATATTGAAGCAAATTATTATAAATCTTTAAAAATTTGTTTTAATTTGAGGGCATGTACCAACATTGAATAAATCATCAGGGACAGCATAAAAGTATATTAAATCATTGCTAAAGGTATTAAACACTTCAAAACATTATGAAATTTAATGTAATAGTATTATAAAATTGTGCTTTGTAAATATGATCCAAATATAAAATATAATATTGAATTATGGTCTAGCCATAAAATATTAATATATTTGATAAATATGTAAGTGGATTATGTTCTAGTCATAAAATTAATATACTGCATTTGGTAAATATGTTTATGGCTTTCAGTGAAAGTTACTGCAACAGACAATTAAACTCTCCTAGGGACAAATGTTCTCTCCTTTGTTTTTCCCAGTGGGGAATAAAAGACTTTAAAGAAGCATGCTCAATTTTAAAAGGAAAATTTGAAACACATTTACTATTAATTATAAATTATTTATAGTTTTAGTTTTCCTCTGTAAATACATCATCATGTATTTGCGAAATGGGAAACCACCTTTCACAAGAATTGTAACAACTTCAATAGGTGCTTTTTCTAATATGACTTTGATATTGATAAGTGAACAGAGTAACTTCACTTGCTATGATATTGAAAAGTATATAGAAAAACTTAACTGCTCTTGTTACAGTATACAAAACAGCAAACAACAAACAAATAAATCTGGTTTTAAAAGCATTTGCTCCTATTATTTTTTGAATAACTATAAAGAAGTTTATGATACACAGGAAGCAATTCACCTTAATAAAGTTGAGCAAATTAAGCAGGAAAAATGATACTAAACACATCATTAATGTAGACATCCTTAATAATAATTCCTTGATATTTTAATATGCATGAAATGTGAATTCTCTGGAATTGGTCTTAAGTCCATTTTAAGTCATCCATCATAACTGAGAATCTCCTTGCACTACTTACAAAGTAGAAGAATATTTTTGTTTTCATCAGAACGTAGTTTATAGAAGGGGCTAAGTATAAAGATCAAATTTAGACTGCATCCTTCCAAAGCTATAATAGTTAAATTCAAATAAAGTATGTGCAATTACAGGCTACTTTCTCAAATGCAGAGTCAAGGGAGAATTCCAAAGAGGACTTCAGAGACCTATTCTGATGCTCACTGGAAGAGATGGGGTGGCTGTTGCCATGGCAGACTCACCATGAAGCTTTAATGTGCTGGAAAGCAGCTCCAATCTGCCCTGCCCTTTGAAAGTGTGCCAAAATTATTACTAGCCATTTAAGGATATTTCATTAGAGGGATGGATATTAAAAGCATTAGTCTACCCAGCCCTCCACAAAAATCTTTGAAAATCTTGTTAAGGACCTTGAAGGAATACATCTATGTGTTTTTCAAATGAACTCACAACAATTTTAAAATTCTGTTCAATGTTCAGCATGCAAATTACTCAACAGATCTATGTAATAATGGCTGAAATAAATTTTACCTTATTAGCAAGAAATCAGTGTCATTACATTATTGCCAAAAAAAGTACTGACCCATATTTTATTTTCACTTTTCAGTTATGATGTTTTAATTCTCATTAAAAGTGTATCTTAAACTTTCAAATGTGGCATTCTCTCAAAATTGAAGAATAAAGAAATTGATGTTTTAGCAAAATAAATCCTCATATAAGTAAAATATATAACTGTTATGATGTAACTATTGACCACATAGGGCAGCCATTTTGTGTGTTAGGGTGGTCAATTTGCATAATACTCTTTTATTAGATAGAATAGTAAGAGAAAAATATATTTGTACCTTTTCAACAAAATCCATGACCTACTTTGCCAATTTCGGATTATTTTTAGAAAAAAATTATATATTTTCAAATATCATCTCAAAAAAACAAGCATATGAAATTGTAATTATTTTAACTTTTATGACTCTTCAAAAATAAGGAAATTCACACTATTCACCATCTCAATGTAGTACATTCAGTTCCAACATTAATAACTAGTGGCCCCATGCACGAATGAAGATTCATGCAAGAATGGGCCTTTGTTCTCCTGGCTGCTGGCACTGCCTTCACTCTGGCCGGAGCAACCTTTCCGCTCAAGCCTGGAGGCACCTTTCTGCCTTCCCACGCTACCCAGGAGTGGCTGAGGTGGTGTAGAAAGCCTGTGTTGTCACCATGGCGATGATGCAAGCATCCTGCCCCATCCCTGGCCACGTGGCGCCTGTGTATACAAATTAATTTGTCATCTTTGTTGGTTTAATTTGCATAGTCACTCCTGATTGGCTGGTGGGCATAATGAAGGTATGGTCAATTAGCATGTTACTTTTTATTAGGTAAATTTAAAAAGGCAATGGAGAACTACACATTAGTTGAACCGCATGTGATAAAGGCCGTATTTTACAAAATCAAACATGGACCTAAGTAGCCAGATGAGTATTAAAAACACTACCTTTCAAAATATGTAAGATTTTCAATAATGATGTTCTTGCCAATTCACCTTGCTAATTTTTCTTGAATTATACAAAAAATATCATTACTTTATTATGGTACATAAACAAATCCTTACATATGTTAGCCAAAAGAAAAAATATTACTCAGCTTAATCACCTACCTCTATTCATTAATTTTGTTACTAAATGACATGATTATTTCCAAATATAAAATCTACCTTCACAGAAACATATTATCAAGTATATTCAAAAACATATTTATTGCCCCCAGAGGACAATTTATAAATTTTATATGTTGGAGTGGGGGAATGTATTGCCCTTTCAGCTCCTCAAGTGAAAAGAATAGTTCTTTTTTAGATCATAAATGTGACTATGTTCCTTGACTGATAACAGCTTACACACTTCACCAATGCATGGTCAAACAAACACATACACACACATATACACAGCCATGAGAAATACTTGCCTTCTATAATGTCTTACAAAGACACAAAAAGCACCAACCAAGAAGAAGATAGATATATTTGACTATCTTCAAGTTAATAATTTCTGCTCAATAGAAGATACCACAAAGGAGGAAAGATACAAACTATAAATGGAAGGAGATATTTGAAATACGTTAATTCACAAGGATTAAGCTCCAAAATGTGTAAAGTCAACCAACCAAGCAACCAACCAATAGAAAAATGGGTGGAGAATACTACGGACACTTGACAGAACAAACACAAACAGTACATAAATAGACAAAAATATGCTCAATATCATCAATAATCATAAGGAAAATAACTGGAAATAATCCAATATAATCAGTAGTACATGGATAAATAAATTGGGATATATATAGAACATAATATTGAAAAGCAAAAATTTAACAGAAAAATGTATGCAATCTTATTAGCTTTATACAATATAAAGCTCAATAACATTAAAAGTAAACATGCACATTCCATAGAGGGGGAGGCTTGTGGAAGACTGGGTTCTCATAAGCTAACTTGAAGGCTATCCATTCATGGACCCACAGACAGACTCTTGGAGATTGGAGAAGGCATGGGAGATGTGCGATGTGTCAGCCTCAGGAAATCCTCCACCTACACAGTTTCCCCATGCAGATGCTGTGTAGTCACTGCTGAAATGTCTGCGGGATGGGGTTCTTGCCATCACATCAGGGTGCTCATCTCACTTTTGCAACATATTAATTAGCAGAATGTTAATCCTAAAGCCTTCTTCCCTATAACTTGTATTTCTTCTTCGATCATTTAGATTCATGAAGAATAGTTTCCTTTTCGTGGGACAAGCTTTCAGCATTTAAAAACAGCCTTTCCTCCTTGCTGGTGTTGCTCAGTGGTTGAGCATCAGCCTATGAGCCAGGGGATTAGGGTTCCATTCCCAGTTAGGGCATATGCTGGGATCACGGGCCTGATCCCCAGAGTGGGGTGTGCAGGAGGCAGCCAATCAATGATTCTCTATCATCACTGATGTTTTTATCTCTCCCTCTCCTATCCTCTCGGAAGGGAAATAAAAATATATTAAAAATAAATAAATAAATACAGCATTTCCTCCTAAAACTTCCACCTACACATGAAATAATGTCAATTTTTTAAAAATGTATTATGCTCCATATTCTGGCTCAAGTATATGAAAGTTTTTTTTTGAAGGGTAGCAACCCATGCCCTCTAAATATCTAACTTTCCTGTCTTTGCCATAAACTCTATAATTGAAATATATTTTACTAAGCATGTTTAATACTTCCAGAGATTCATTATCTATGACAAATTTTCATAAATACATATTTTGTTTTTATATGCACAGTACATAAGCTTGTACTTTAAGATTAACAGTATGAACTTGGTCCTATAAAGGAACTGCAAGAATAACTTAAGTGCATTGGCATTTCACCCAATCTAAAGCTCTCTCTCAGATTAACATGAAAAACTCATCAGGTCAAAAGGCAACACCTTCCTTTTCACTTCCTGATTTATCCGCTTGCAGCTAGGGTGGGCTGTGCATTGAGGATTCCTTCATTTAATGCATCAGCATAACAATGCTAATCAAATGTCGTTCTTTAAAAAAATAAATTAAAAAATTAAAAGCAGCACCTAATTTGGGACAATAAAATGATCTGTTTCTGATGTTAAATTAAGAGAGCTAATTTATATGAAAATGAATTCCATCCTTTCATACTCTCAGGTAGCATTTTGAATGCCAACTGACATCCTGAAGCTCATCATTAATGTTCAATTTTATACAGAAATCCCTCTTTGAATCCATCTTCAGTGCATCATTTAATTATAGAAAGAGTAAAATGTTTCAGGGGGTGGGAGTAATATAAGCTACTATATGAATTTGTATATGTTTACTGTTGATGGTGCCTAGCACGATTCATGTCCAGGTTGAAAAATAGTGACAGACATCATCCTAAATAGGCAGGCCTGGTACCAACCAGCTCACTGGAAAAAGAAGCAGATGACCAGTTTTCAGAAGGCATAAGTAAAACCTAGGAGCAGTAACAACAGAACCTTGCCCTGCTGGTGTGGGTTAGTGGTTGAGTGTCGACCAAGAAGTCAAAGTTCCATTCCTAGTCAGGGCACATGCAGGGTTGTGGGCTCAATACCTAGGAGGGGTGTGCAGAAGGCAGCCAATCCACAATTCTCTCTCATCACTGATGTTTCTATCTCCCACTCTCCCCTCCTCTCTCTGAAATCAATAAAAACATTTTTTGGGGGGAGAGAATCAGAAGCATGAGGCTAGTCCCTGGAGAGTTGATGTAAATAATCACAGATCACTTAGTGCACATAAGTCCTATTAAAATAATCATTGTGTGATGAGCCGAAATGATTGTTCCTTCTTAAATTGTTTTTTTAAGCCTGTGAGAAATATAAAATCAATGCTACTGATTTTAAACAGAAAAAATAAGGCCTTCAGGTACACAGCAGAGTTCAGTCCTAAACAATGACACAGAGGTGGGCTAAGATTAAGCCAAATCACAGCCATTTTTCAAGAGAAAAAAAGAGCTAATAAGAGGAGAGGAATGGATGTGAGGCAAACTACAGAAAGGTCAGTGAGCAATTCAATGTTAAAAGGATGCACAGAAGCCAAGAACGTATTTATAGGAAACACCTAGATTATTTTCTTTTTGAACTATTGGCCATTCAAGTTCTATTGCTTTCTTGAAGATAATCAAACCACTTTTTTTTTACCTTATCAATTGAGGTTGTGCAATTTATTTGAGCTTCCAAAACTGAGCTCTCCAGAGCAAATATGTACCAAAAGCGCTTGTAATTTATATATTTTGAAAGTAAACATTAAGTACTGGAACTCTGGAGCTGAGTGGCCAAGGTTTTTACCACAACATACTATATGCACGATCTTGGCCTATTCATTTAACTTAACAGTTTTTCATCAATTAACGTGTAGATAATATAATACCTACCTCTTAAGGTTGTTATGAGGATTAACATTTTAATCCCCATAAAGTGAGTAAATAGCACCTGGCATTTATAAGTACTAAATAAAAGCTACTATTAACCAGCATCTCATGAAAAAAAAAAATGAAAAAAAAGATGATTTTATTTAAAAGTTTAACTTAAAACAGCCGATGGTCAATGAACACTAAAAGACACCTGGCATTTTCAGAAAATAAAATGATACCTATCTGCATCCACAATGAAAGATCACAGAAAATGCTCAAAACCAGTATCTCTAAGCAAATCCACCGTGTTAACGGATATGAATAGCCATTTTTTAGTAGGAAAATATTAGATTAAGTTCCCAAATAAGATATTTTATTCAAATCAACAATTCTGAATCATTTAGATGACAGAGTGAAGTTTCTGATTTTTAAAAGGGAGGGAAAGATTGTAAGGATATTAACAAATATCACATCAGAATTAAGGCCAATTGTGTCCACTCATTTAAGAAAATAAAGTATATTCACGTATATTCTAAGACTCACTCATATATTTGAAAACATAATTAAAATGTAAACAGCATCTTAGCTACTTAGTCTATTTATACTGTTGCTTTAAAAACTAATACCAAATAATTCTGATTAAAACTTGAAACTGAAACTTCTACTGTGCGGCAATTAAGTATCTGAAAGTCACACGGCTCATTTTACTTGAAAATACATGTTAATAAATTTACACTACCTCCACATGAAGTTCCCCAGCCAACCTAATTAGTGAAGTCTTACCATATGAATATTCTCTTTTGTTAAAATGATGAGATACCGTGGCATTTAGGTATGCAATAACACTTGGGATACTGCCCAGGCTACAATAAAAATCAGTTCAGGCACATGTTAAACAAGCATCTTATGAAGAACACTTCCTTTAACTGAAGAGATGTGGGAAAATTGGACTGATTTTCCATTTGAACTCCTTGGGGTTTCTTGGAATGTCTTGATAATAAGTGAGTGTGTGAAAGTTCCTCTGTATCCTGTTCATTCATGGTTGCTATGGCACACCCTTTATAAATATTAATGCTCACACATGAAAAAGAATCCACCTATAATAAGGACACTACTATCTAAAATTTGAAAAGATTGAATGTGTTGATAAAAAACTAATTAAACAATGAAACATTTCCTCAATTAAAACTTAAAAAAAAATAAATGACAGGGTTTGTTTTTCTTTTAATTATTCAGATATAAGGATATTAGCACAAGATCAGCCAAAGTTACACTGAACTGGCTAGAATTATAGCTTGGGGTCAGATTGGCATCAGTTTATAAGATTATTAGAGACCCAGAGTACAAAATTCGTGCACAGTTAGCGTCCCTAGGATGGGCCAGCCATTAGGGCCGATCTGTGGGGTGACCAGTGGTGCGATCAGAGGCCCCGCTGGCAGTGGCCTTGGCTGGCCTGGTGCCTCCCATTCACCAGCCCCGCCCCGCCCCACACCACCACCACCACCAGTCCAGGCTTGTGGGCTGGGGCAGCTCCTTCATTGAGCGTCTGCCCCCTGGTGATCAATGTGCATCATAGTGACTGGTCATTCCATAGTTTGATCAATTTGCATATTAGGGTTTTATATAGATAGATGGTCACTGTAGGGACTTTAACTGAAAGGAAATGAGCACACATTATTTCAAAGGTTTTTTCTTTTCACAAAAAGAAACCATGTCAATATAAATTCCAAGTTAGAAATACACATTATTAAAATCTACCTAAGCATAAAACATATTTACATAGTGTATGCCTTGTTTCTTTTAAAAAGCATTTTCTATCTTAGTATGCCCAAGATTTAGGAAAACAATCTATCACTCTTATTAATTAGGCAGCTAAAATGCCATCCAACCTTTATACTCGGCATCTATCACACACACATAAAACACTGGGAACATTCCATCCTCTTTTTATGAAAGCAACATAGCAGAAAACCTAGTCACATACTGAAAGTTAAAGGCAGAGTTGAAGCTACTTGATTATCTGACCAAACATACTTTTAATAGATGTGAGCTGCTATGGCAGTTTTCTGAGCTTGCTCAGTGACCTGACAGTGTCTGGTTTTAGTGCAATAAATCACATTTCTCTCTTTCAATTATCAACCATACTTCCTTGTCTGAAAAAAATATGAAATTCTCCATTAATATCCTAAACACAAGTACTTCATACAATTAGCATCTAAATAGCATTTCACCTCTTTTCAAACTGTTTCTCAACAACAACAAAGGGAGAAAATGAAATTGTTTCATGTCATCTGTGTGCAGGTTGATAAGATGAAAAGGGAATATTTGATTTTCAAAAGAGCAGAGTTGCCAACCATACCTTCCATGACATACACCAGTGACCCCACGTCTCCTTCTTTGATGATGCAGCTGTCTTTGCCATACTCCACTGGGTACATACAATCCACAATCTCCTGGATCTGCGACAGCTCCAAGTTCTTCATGAAGTCATTGTCAAGGATGGCTTCCTTTATGAGATCCTTGGACCTAGGGCAAGGAAGAGAAGATTTACTGGCACATCTGACAAGTGCTTTCAGTTTCTGAGGGTTAGCAGAGCCAGACAATACAGTGTTGAGTACATTATACATGCATTTTCTTGTTAGGAATCCAACCATTTTCCGAAAGACCTGAGAACACAGTAATTCCATTGCCACAGGAAAGGTACTGAGAAATTTTCCTTTAAGTAAAGTATCATTTAATGGACATGTGACAAACCAGAAAATCATACAATTCCATTTTGTTTTAGAATGTTTTTTAATAGCCACAGAGATTTTAGAAAAATCAACGAACATACATATTAAACTGAAGTTTGTAACTTAAAGAATCTGAACAAACTACAACATTTTAAAAAATATATTTTATTGATTTTTTTACTGAGAGGAAGGGAGAGGGATAGAAAGCTAAAAACATCAATGAGAGAGAAACATTGACCAGCTGCCTCTGCACACCCCCTACTGGGGATGTGCCCACAACCAAGGTACATGCCCTTGACCGGAATTGAACCTGGGACCTTTCAGTCCGCAGACCGACGCTCTATCCACTGAGCCAAACCGGTTTTGGCCAAAATACAACATTTTATAGAACACTATTATTACTGTGTTTATGTATTATAAAAGAACATCAGGATGTATTGTGCCTCTTCCATTAGATTTTATGATCCATGAAGTGAGAAATAATTTTTAATTTTTTCCTCTACTCTATGCTCAGTGTCTATCTGCCATAATACTGGTTATAGTATGGGTATTCAATAAAAAAAAAAAATGGTAAGAACTAGATTCCTAATCAGCTGTTTGAAACCACTGGTAGAAATAAGAGTTACTTATTCATATCTTATCCTTCTGTAAAGAATATTTATTTCCCCCCAAGCAACTAAATTGAAGTAACCATAAAGACAAGATTCTATTGAACAAGACATTTCAAACACATGATTTAGACATGGAACTAAATGGGTAGCCAGTGGGGAAAATATTTTAAAATTCTATAATTGGGATTCAGTGTTTGACAGGAAAGTTTTACAGAACTTAAAAGAAGGTGATAATTTGATTCACTGGGATAATAAGCTCCAAATGACTTCTTAAGTATGTAAAAAATAAAGTGAATAGAAATTTTAAAATATTTTGTCAGGAGATATAATCAGAATACTGTCTGAGAAGTCAGAAACTGGCTAAGAAGAAAGCAAAGACCTCAGCAACATAGGGGAGAAGCAACACGTTTGGAATTTTATATGAAATATCTCAATTTGAAAAGCATTTGATTACAGCAGTCTTTGTCACATTTCCCTAGCAAGTGGCTTTCAGGGAAATGACCTGCAGTAGTGAATACTGACTACAGCATCAGCCCTGCCCATGTCTGGGTAGCTTTTCATCTACTAGTAGACCTCAGTCTGACTGGATTAGCCTTCACACATCATGTTTTATAATGATTTGGCTTTAATAAATGAAGGGGTCACCAGGTCTGAGTGGCTCAGTGGTTGGGCATCAACCTATGAATCAGGAGGTCATGTTTTGATTCAGGTCAGGGCACATGTCCAGGTTGTGAGTTTGATCTCCCTTGTGGGGCATGCAGGAGGCAGCCGATCAAAGATTCTCTATCATCATTGATGTTTCTCTCTCTTTCCCACTCCCTTCCTCTCTGAAGCCAATAAAAATATATTTTTAAAAAATTAAGGGGTATACATAAAACTGAAAATTCATCAATATGCAAACATTCGTAGAATGGACTGTTGTAATACAATTAAAATTATGTTTATAGAGAGTATTTATGGATAGGAAATTTTTATAGTATTTTTGAAGTGAAAATAAAAGATACAGAATTATCTCTAGAATAAGAAGGTCAGTGTGTGATAAAATATAAAGAAAAGAGTGTTTGGAGTTATTAGATGTATCCAGGACCCAATGTGAGTCTTTTCATCTACACCTTGAGCAGGTTGTCTTACTTTTCTGGATTTCCATTTTATCATTTGTAAAATGGCATTTTAAAAATTACCAATCTAATAGAATTATCTGTGAGGACCAATGAAAATATAGAGCTACTTTCAGTAAATGGTGGGTGATTAAGCTGGTAGTAATATTAAATGCAGCAGTAGCAATAGGAATTATGACTTGAAACAATATCAGAAGAAATTAAGAGACTGGTATTAGCTCAGTTGCCTTTGGTGACAAAACTATATTTTTTCCTACTTTTCTCTTTTTATAAAACTTTCTAGAGTGGGAATGCTTTTTATATTGAAAAATCTTTAATTTTAAAGGTAATTTATGAAAATAATTATGCTATGAGGAAAAACAAAAAAAAGCTATTTATTTCTCATCTAAATAATTACTTAAATATAGATACTGAACACTAGTTGACTGTTATTGGCATATTCAATAATATTATTTTTAATTAATCCTCTTCCTGAGGCCTGTATGTAAATACTAGTGGCAGGAATTTTCACCTAGTAAAGAGATGGAGATGATAGGCTCTATTTAAAAAGTCTGCTTGTGAAACCTTCACTTTTATAGGGCTATGTAGCTCTATGTTGTTTTCTTAATCTGGTTTGCCAAAACTTTATTTCTTCTGAGGTAAAGAGTCGATTCTCTTGAGTCTTCAACACAGGATGTAAAACTTGGGTCTCTGACTATGATATTCATAAGCTCTCCTTTCCTAAGCATCCTCACCATTCCTGACCTCAACTATATCAGGAGTACTGTCATAATGACTGCTGCACTCTAGGATTATTTTTTGCAATAACCAGTACTTATTTTCAGGAAATTAATTTTAATCAAATTGATAATATTCTCTTTATTAAAGATTCCTTTATTTTGTTTGGGTCAAAGAATGAGGCCATTAATGTGTTCATATTTTCTAATAATATAAAGATCAGATATAATCAACCTCAAAATCCCACCATGTTTAGCTAAGTGCTCCATTAAAAATATGAGCCCTAGAAATGCCACAAGGATAGAAACAAATCTCCCTTCCATGAAAATAATTAGCTCAGTCCAAAGATGATTGACACAAGTCACTTTCTCTTATCTGGTAAGCAGTATTATTAACCTGTTGTATGAAGACATTAAAAAGATGACACAATGAGATCTGACACAATCCCTTAGAATTTTCCAAAGTATTTAAATGGTTTTTAAAGTATCGGGGTGAGGAGGGAGAAGAGAGGAATTCCAGGTTGCTTTTGCTTCTCAAATTTCATTTTAAATAGAGAACATATCTATCTCAAGTCTCCACTAAAGCAAATTTGAGGATTTCATATATGCTTTGTGTCACTGCAAAACAAATTGAAAAATATAAGACCCATGTCTTATCATTTATTCCTTCACACAGGTATTGTCCAATAGCATGTTTGGCTCTGGAATGTCACAAATAATCCATCTCTTCCTTGACAAGACAGAAATCTTATGCCTCTGAGTAGTAACTCAAACATTTTCTTATCAGTGAGCAATACTTAAAGCCCTGCCTCTGTGTGATTTCCCATTAAATTCTTTCCCACTGAAGGACTTTAGGTCAACTCACATTAATCTCCACTTGTTCCACCATTACTGTATATAATAAAAACCCAATATGTAAATTGTCCCCTTGACTAGTTCAACCAGGGGATAGGGCCAATGGTGGCAGGTGACAGCAGGCAGCTTGGAGAAAGGAGTCCCCCACCCCCTTGGCTGGCAGCAGCAGCCTCTAGAGAGCATATATGTGCACAAAGTTCATGCACTGGGCCTCTAATAGATTATAATCAACCAGAGCCTCCACCTAAATATTTTTTCAGTCTTTTTATTTTCCGGAAGAAATAGTCTAAGACACTCACTGTAATAAGATAAGATGCTGCATATGAGGTCAGCTAAACTGTGCTATCTGTATGGGAGCTGGGCAAGCTGCTATCACAGGTTCCAGAAGGTGGCTATCTCCTCTAACCCAGAGTATATGTTTTAACAACATTTGCAAGAAATCAGCAGCCTGATCTGGGAGGTGTAAGAAGCAAATACAAAGATTTTAATTTCTAATCTTTTTTAAAAAAAAAATATTTTATTGATTTTACACAGAGAAGAATTGAGAGGGATAGAGAGTTAGAAATGTCGATGAGAGAGAAACATCAACCAGCTGCCTCCTGCACACCCCCCACTGGTTATGTGCCCGCAACCACTGTACATGCCCTTGACCGGAATCGAACCCGGGACCCTTCAGTCCCCAGGCCGACGCTCTTCCACTGAGCCAAACCGGCTTCGGCTTAATTTCCAATCTTTTTTGTCTGCTTCTGTGAACAAATAATCTATTTTTTTTAAATGCCCTTTCTTCTATACCCCAAATTTGTGGTTTTTAAAATCCAAACACTTGTAAAAGTTACTTGTTTATTTCATGCTAGCCTTATTGATTTGTCATCAACAAACTGTCAGCCTCTAAAATATTAGCTATATATAGCAGTGTGCTGGTAAACTGGCACTCCAGGAAAAAGAAGAAAAAGGCCCAGATTTGTAGTGTTTGCCAATTTCCATGGTATAAGTATTCTTGCCACATCTCATTTCAAGTTACCAATGCAAAGGCAACATATATACAAAATTCCTGAAAATGTAATAGGAAGTTCTTTTATGATCCAGTTTGAGTTGGCTCCAGCACATCCCTGGATATATATTATTTTTTTTTAACATCTGAAGAATTTAGTGCACCTTAATTTATAAATGCTGCAACCAATCTGATGATCCTATCCTTTATTAAAAATTTCATTAGGTGCTATAATATCCCCAGATAATTTAATGCCAGGATTAGCCATAGTTCTTCCAAACTCACAATTTTGAGAAAATAAATTGGAAAGTTCACTTCTCTATTTGCTTATTGCAGAGTAAGTTCCTGAAGATACGCAAGAAATATTTGTCAGAAATTGTCTTTTCCTACAAACTGAGGTAAAAGTGGGCAATTCCAGGGTGAGTATATAGAGAAATATGCACCTACTTCTCTAACCAGGGAGCCAACATTATTCACTATTAATAAACAGAAGACTCATTCGTTTTCTCAATGAGATATCTTAATAAAAGGATATCTGACAGTCAGATTATCATATTGTGGGCTAGCAATATCTACATAGCACTAGTTTTATTTCGAAGAGTGAAAATGCTATTTCAGATGGGATGACTAGGAAGACTTTTTTGAGCTGAGGACTGATTAACAGTAGAATCCAACCATGAGAAGATTGTGAAGACGAGCATTGTAGGTAAAAGACAAAGACAAATGTCCAGAGGTTGGAACACACTTGATCTGCTCGAGGAAATTAGACCTATATGGCTGAAGCATAGAGTGAGCAAGAAGGAGGTAATCAAGGTAATCAAGGTAATCAAGAAGCCAGGGCTCATAAGACCTTGAAGACTGTGATAACGATTTTTATTTTATTCGAAAGCCTTAGGAATCCTGTGAAGGTTTGTAAGAAAACCTGTGACTTACAAATAATCTCTCAGACATAAACAATAAAAAATACAAATTTATTTTTAAATGTTACTTATTTCATGGAAGGTTTCTATCATTAATTTCATCAAATAATGGATATAAAAACATAAGTTATCATATTACTTAGAAATTCTTATACTTGAAACTCTTGGGAACTTTCATAAATCTTACATTTATTTGGACTCTCAGCCAGCTTTCACATATTGGGAGAGAATTAGGTCTGCTCTCCAATTTTAAGCTTTCTCTAGAGTCTAGACACTAAAAAGTTACACTCCGTTAAGAGTCTCTCTTTAGATTAGTTCCCCTTGAACACATGCCAGGCAATAGTAAATATGCCCTAAACATGTGAAAAGTAATATCTGATCCCTTCTTTTGACAAAGACTTCAGGCACTGTAAAAATAAATAAATAAATAAATAAATAAATAAATAAATAAATAAATAAATAAAATCAACAACAACAACAGTCAATCCTGGCAGAGTGATTCAATGGTTGAGTGTCAACCCAAGAACCAAGAAGTAACTGGTTCAATTCTCCATCGGGGCGCATGCCCAGGTGTGGGCTCGATGCCCAGTAAGAGGCATGCAGAAAGCAGCCAATTGATAATGTTTCTCATCGATGCTTCTATCACTCTAACTCTCTCCATTTCTTTCTCTAAAAGTCAATAAAAAATATATTTTAAAAAATAGTCAAAGCTATTAAATTATTACTAATAATGGAAATTACCTTAAGTAATTTAAAGGTATAAAAAACTTATTCAACTTTTTTTTACTAAAAAACTTATCAAATCTTTGACTCAAAAAACTCACTAAATTTCTTTAGCTTTCAATGGTCATGTATAGATTCAAATGTCAGAAGCAGTAAATGTAGTTTCAAAGTCACCTTGACCTACAATAGTGTCTCTAAACTTGGCAACTCGGAGGTCTAACCTCTGATTGACAATTCATCGATCTTTTACTCAGATAACATTATTGCTAGACACTTTAAGGTTTTCTAATTCCAGGAGCTACAATATTACAACAGGATAACTCCATCTATCTACTGTGAAATATCTGTTTAATAACCTCTAAGCTAGAAAAACTCTTGGAGTAGTCCTCTTACTGCCTCAACTATTAAGATTCTGACCAAACAGTGGGTCCTACTTCTTGCCTAACAGCTTTCCTGAATGAACTCTGTAGATAGACATAACCTGGCTGAGAGCTAAGAAATATCAGTCAGCCCACGTTTTTAAAGATAAAATTTAATCCCACAAAGGTATTGGCTAATTTAGATACTTCCTCAAAACTGAAAATCAGTCTTTAACAAGTTTCAGACTATTTTCACATCAACCAATTCTGCTATTGCTATCCCA
The DNA here is from genome assembly GCF_964339955.1 of Pipistrellus hanaki. Classification (NCBI taxonomy): domain Eukaryota; kingdom Metazoa; phylum Chordata; class Mammalia; order Chiroptera; family Vespertilionidae; genus Pipistrellus; species Pipistrellus hanaki. The sequence goes on from NC_140516.1 coordinate 29,330,152, forward strand.
TTATTATAGCAAAATAGGAGTTAACGACCTAACTGGTTTGACTCAGTAGATAGATAGAGCATGGGCCTGCACACTGAAGGGTCCCAGGTTCAATTCCGGTCAAGGACATGTACCTTGGTTGTGGACAAAACAGGGGAATCAATGGGCCAACATATATGATAGCAACATAGTTCTTAAGTGACCAATGATATTAATGTTTTGTCTGCTATATGCATGGCCAATAATTTCCAGTTGCCATTTCTTTTTTTTTTTCCTGTAGTTAAATATCCGAATTAAATTAGATATTATTACTCTAAAACAAAACAATTATTGAGGCAAGTAAGAAGTATTATCCCATACAATATTCATTTGCTCAAATGTCCCTTAAGCCTTCTCTTTTTTAACTATTACTTTCATCTCATTCTTATTGACTAGACACTGTGCTAAATCGCTCTAACTATTAAAGTCACTGGTTGGGTGCTAACAAACTGAGCGGACATGTATTAATTAAAGGAAGAGAAAATGATTGTTCTTTGTAGGTGTTCATCAACATACAAAAAGTCAGTATTAAAGTATCCCATTCAACTCTTCAACTCATTTCATGCTCCAATAACACATCTGACAGCTATTAATACTTCACACTCCTGACACTAACTTAAAATGAGGCAGATCAAGCTCTTGCCGTATAAGCTCCTCTTTCTTATCATGAAAGTAGAGCTGAGGGGCCCTCGCAGGTGTGGCTCAGTTGGTTGGACATCCTCCTGAGCACCAAAAGGTTGCCTATTTGATTCCCACTTAGGGCACATACCAGGATTGCAGCTCAATGCCCAGTCAGAAAGTATTCAGGAGCAACTGATCAATATTTCACTCTCACATGGATGTTTTTCTCGCCCTCTCTCTGCTCCCCCCTCTCTAAAAATCAATAATTTTTTTTTTCTTAAATAAGAAGTAGAACTGTGGAGTTTCAGATAAATACTATAAACCGTTTTCCATGAAAATAAGTAAGACTGTACACAGTACATTACAGAAGAACCATGTGGCATGGTCAATTATGAACTAACCCGATTTTTGAAGTTTAGATACTTAAACTTCATTTAGCTTATTAGAGAACATTTAGCTTATTGCAATACAATGTTTTGAAGCAATATTATATCATAGTTTTTAAAATACACGAACAAGTAAGTTCTAGATTTACTTTGTTTCTAGCAAGGTCAACATGGTCACACCATGAGCTTCCATTAAGTTCCTTATCACCCATGTGACCCACCCTACAGGGCCAGATTGGGTACCATGATGTTCTGTGTGGTCTTTGAAACCTAGTATGTTTCATCACCATCTGCTATGCATTGTCATTTCAATTATTGCAATGCTTCATTTTAAAATTGGTCATTATAAAATCAGTTTAGAAAATAATCTATTGTTTAGATGTTTCTCATATTTAATCACTGGGACAAATTACATTTTTTTAAATCCTCACCTGAGGATATATTTATTGATTTTAGAGAGATAGGAAGGGGGGGGGGGGCATTGATGTGAGAGAGAAACATCAATGGGTTGCCTCCCATATGCATCAGGGATTGAACTTGAAACGTTTTTAGTGATTAGGACAATGTTCTAACCAACTGAGAACCCTGGCTGGGGCCAAATGAACGTACATTTTAAATTACCTTACACTTGTCTGAGTTCAGCATCAGGAAAATAACATGTTTGTACCAACCACCCACCTCCAAAACATGTATGCTTTCATCCGGCTAGAAGTTGTGAATTGGATGATTCATTATTCCCTGTAATGATGCTTCCAGAAAATTAGAGCCAAATTTAGCTTTGATACAGGGACATGCAGATGTTTGGAGGCAGATCGGCTTAGCTTGCTTTAGGCTTTCATACATTAGATACTTTGTGCCTGCCTAAAGGGTGATGGCATATATATATATAGAAAAAAAATTTTTTTTAATTTTAGAAACAAAGCAATCGTGCTCCGAGTTGTAAAAACATTGTGGTTTCAAGGCTTTTTAGTCAAAGTGAAAAATTAACCAATAATCATGACAACATGATTTGTCATCACAGTAGTAGTAATACACTAACTAGTATCACTTATATTGATTACATGCTTACTCTAAATCCCTCGACAAAGAGATTTACCTTATTTAAGTCTCACAATGACTTGCTAAGTTTGCTAAGGTGGAACAGAGGCTCAGAGCATTTATGTCACCTGCCCAATGTGATGTGACTAATACGTGGCAGATAGAGTCAATATTTAAAGGTAAATCTGTTTGACTCCTACATCACATGCTCCTAAATTATTTGATTTCTGAGTTCACAATACAAAATTGTATCGAAATTTGAATATAGTATTCCAATTATAAAATCCAAAAGCAAATGTTCTTCTCACTTATCTCTAATTCTGCCACCGTAAGAATGCTAGGTTTGGAAAATACGACCTTTTTTCTGCAGAGAGCATTTCATGCTTTCAAAACAAATCCACATCTGACATTTCATTCCACTATTGCCACAAACGTGTGCAGTAGGTAGAACAGATGTCACTATTATCCCTATTTGACAGATAAGAAAACAAAGGCGATTGGGGTCAGATGCCTGCCAAGTCTGTGTTAGAGATTAAAGCAGAACTTAGGTCTACTGATTACTGGCCTGAAATAAATGCTTTTCAGATCTTCCTTCATTAGACACACATTCACATATATATTCTCTCTCTCTCTCTCTCTCTCTCTCTCTCTCTCTCTCTCTCTCTCTCTCTCTCTCTCTCTAGCTTAATAATCAAACTCGCTTGAACAAAGACTGAACCAGTATCCACTGAACCAGTATCAGCAGGGAACTGGGAACTGAGGCCATTTGACAATAATTCTATGATTTTAAAAATTCTCCAGAGGTTCCTTCAAAGTGATTTGCCTTTCTGAATAAATCCATTTTCCACATTACCGAAGTATGAGCATGTTTTGTGGCTTTCACATAAGATAACCTGTAATACAGAAACAACTCTTGAGTATAGGAATAAAATTTAATTTATCTGGATGTCAGGGCGTTCACATTTTTTTCTCTCCTCTGCCTAGAGCAGTTCCTCTTTCTTGTTCTCTCTCTTCCCACAAACCCTGCCTCAGGTGAACCTGATATTCAAATATGGAAGAATGGAGTGTACAAAAATTTACCATCATTGGGATGTATATCTGTAATAGAACTCAAAATAAAAAGGAAGCTCTTATTTGTGCTTATAGGCCAAAAATAAAATATTCCAAGAAAAAACTCAAAATTATATTAATTTTGTAATTAATATAATTGATGACCTAGAATATAAATATATTTCAAAGTCAATATAAGATATTAAACATTAATTGCTTTCTATGTTATTATGGTCAAAATCTAATATGTATGATTTATAAACTTAAAACATGCTAGCATAATGGTATATGCATTATAATCTATTGAGTTACCTTATAAATCTATTAAATGTTTACTGAAAAACACAGAGAAGGTAGGAGGAAGGAAATGAGGAAGATAAATGAATGTGATTTTATAACTTGAATCCACTATTTATGTGTTTACTTGTACCATGCTGTCTGTTACAGATTTGTCCTTTTCTGTAGCAAATAGTTAATGTTTATTATTTTTCCAGCACAACTAATCTAGATCCACATTTAGCCACTGCTGGTAAATACAAGCAATAATGATTCATGGCTTTCTAACACAACCATTATTATCCACAAAGTGATTTACAAAGTGACCTAGAGTTGCTGCTGACATGAGTGTAGTATTTATGGAAGTAAGTCATACCTACAAATCTAAAAACTCAGTACTAAAAATGTATCCTTTGCGAAATAAGGTCACACCCATCAGTGAGAGGAGGACAGAAATAACAGAGGAGCCATAAAGAAGTGTGGGAGGCCATGAAGCCAAGGAGATGAGTCTAATAAATAAACGCAGAGGACGCGGGGTTCAGAGCACAAAATATATCTGAAGTGCAAACACATTTGCAGGTCCATAATCTAACAGGTAATGCCTCCAGCCAGTCAAAGGAGGAACGACAGGGCTCTGCTAGGCCCAGGTTCGAAAAGCCAGCGACAGGCTATAGGAAGGGAGGAACCTTGATTCTGAGGTTGGGGGACACTGAGTCAAAGTGAGGTCTAGAGAAAAAACAGCTTAAAGAATTCATCCAGCCGAAACCGGTTTGGCTCAGTGGATAGAGCATAGGCCTGCGGACTGAAGGGTCCCAGGTTCGATTCCAGTCAAGGGCATGTACCTTGGTTGCAGACAGATCCCCAGTAAGGGGTGTGCAAGAGGCAGCTGATCAATGATTCTCTCTCATCGATGTTTCTAACTCTCTATCCCTTTCTCTTCCTCTCTGTAAAAAAAAAAAAAAAAATCAATAAAATATATTTAAAAAAAAAAAAAATTCATCCAAAGGGAATTCAGGCAGAACTGAGCCCAAGACATTGACTCCTCAACCTGAGGGTGTGAGATACAACAAAAAAAGATTCAGAGAGCCAGCAGGAGGCAGTGATTCAAATGTTCCTGGGGCAGTGGTTTCTAGGGATTCAGGGGACTCTTCCATGGAGTAGTTGGGCTGTGACCTAGCCCTACATGTGCACGTGATATTAAAGATGTAAGGATTGTTGGACAAACGCTCTACACACAGCCCCTTCCATTGCTTCTACATTCTTTGTCACTATCCAGAATGAAGGAGGGAGAAGAAAAAGGAACAAAGAAATGTGAGGAGGAGGAGGTAACCCATGAGTACACTCTACCTTTTCTTGTGGGTACAGTCTAGGTACAAGACCAGCTGCCTAGGTCAGTGGTCGGCAAACCCATTAGTCAACAGAGACAAATATCAACAGTACAATGATTGAAATTTCTTTTGAGAGCCAAATTTTTTAAACTTAAACTTCTTCTAATGCCACTTCTTCAACATAGACTCACCCAAGCCATGGTATTTTATGGAAGAGCCACACTCAAGGGGCCAAAGAGCTGCATGTAGCTCGCGAGCTACAGTTTGCCGACTATGGGCCTAGGAGAAAGCCTTTTGTGCAATTTTAATTGTACATGTTACTTAACTTTGTCCTCCCAATAAAAACTTCCAGACACAAATCAGTACGTTAGTTAGGAAAATGGTTGATGCAACATTCGATGTTCATCCCAGAGCCTTCTTCAAGGTCATGCTGCTCCAAGGGTATCAGCCTTTAGGCATCAGTCTGCTCAGCCTGACCTTTACATTGTTCATTCATCCATTCATCCATTCACATTCATGCTCATACATTCACTCATTCATTCATACAAAAAGTGTTTATTGAGTGTCTCCTACATGGCATTGGGTGCACAGAGATAAATGAAATAGACAGAGTCCTTGCTTTCTTAGAGTAAGATTCTAGAAACAGAGGAGAGACAGCATAGATACAAGCCAACAAACACGCAATATTACTAAAATAGTGAAAATGTTTGGAAGGTTAGAAAGTGGTTCCTAAATGTAGAATAAAGAGGAAGACCAATTTGGGATCTGAAATAAAAACCTGTCTGGAAATGTACTAGGCTGAGATTTAAGGGTAAAAGAAGCCACCCCATAGGAGATCTGAGAGAAAGGCACTCAAAGCAAAAGGAACAGAATGTTTTCAGGCTCACGTCTAGAGAAGGAAGTCCCTGTGAGCTGGAGTCTCTGGTGAGAGAAAGGCTGGCTGGAGGTGACTACAGAGATGCTAGCTGGGGCTTGTTTAGATGGAGCCTGGCAGACTGTGGGAAAGAACTGGATTCTCAGTAAAATAGAAACCTGTTCACAGGGTGAAACAAGGATAGTGACATGGTCTGATTCATGTGGGGAAAACACAAACACACTGGGATTTCAGTGAATGAACTGGGGCCATTGTAGGTGGAAGTTAAGAGGAAGGAAAGCTCAGAAAAAGCTGCTACTGTACTATTTTCAAGTGAAACATAACCATGGCTTAGATTAGGAATGTCACAGTAGAGAGGAACAGCAGTGTGGATAAGCTGAAAGTATATTTTGCAAGCAGAAGCTCTAGGACTTACAGGTAGATTAAATGTGGGATGAGAGAAAGGGAGCAGTCGTAGGTGTCCAATTTAAGCAACTGGATAGACATCGGTGCTAATGAGATGGCTTAGACTCGGAGAGGTTACAGGGGACCAAAGGAACCCTGGAGTATGTCTAGGGAGAGGAGCTCACAAAAGAGATTGTGAAATAGCAGAAATAGGAAAGAAAACATCAGTAAGGTGGCATGAAGGAAGCATTTCAAGGAGAAAGAATGCATAATTTTTCCTTTTGATTCCCACCAGACGTACAGTTCTCAGAATTATTACTTTTATTAAATCACTAGTCTTTCTCTCCAACGTAAGTCAATCATCATTTAGCAACAATAAGCATTGATCTTCACTGGCCCAATTAATTGAAAAGTAATTTAAGAATACCTTTTCTATTGCTTAGTATTAATTGAGCATAAGGGTATCACAGCAACTGAAACTTGCTTGGAAACCGAATTACTTATAAGCAAGCCAATAAGACTTACTGTCAGCCCTACACATTAAAAAAAAAATATATACACAGTACATATGCCACACAAAAAGCTATGCAATTAAGGCTACAAAGTTTCTTGTGGTAAGGTTACATGCAGAGAAGGTTCCATGATCTATTTTAAAATGTTCTCAATATGTTAAGAGCCTGGATTCCTCCTTACTTATCAGAGCAAAATGGCAATCAACATGAATCAAATCAAAATTAGACTGCCATCTTTGGAGTGGGAAGGATTCCTTTGTGTGCAGGAAATACACTCGTTAGCAACCTGACAGGATAATCGAAACAAGAAACTTGTTTAACAAATTTTATTCTCATACCAAATTCCTGCAGATTAAAAAACAAAAACAAAAACATGAAACCATTAAGCAGAAAGACAAGCAATAGAGAACGTGAAAGTGACTCAGTATTAATCACACGTTGACTCACTCACGCATCATCATATAAGCCTCATTACCCTCCCCTCCATTTACTTCCTAAGTGGAGAACTGCATTGTAAGTGACACCATTCAGAGAAATGACTGTACTATGAGGATCATTAAGATTTCTGTACCAAATATAGTATTGTGAAGTTCTAAATGTCAGTGAAGAAAAGCTTTCCTCGGAGTTAATAAAATAAAGACTTCATTTCACTGTTGACTCTTGACCTTGTTATTATGTTTATTATTTAGTCTTTCCATCCATGGATAATATTAGCCATTTAACCCAGCTTCTTAGCCACCTTAAATTCTTTTAAAAGAGAGTAGGGAGTAAATGCATAAGGAAAAAGTACCTATTTTTAAGTTTAATCTTAATCTACTTTTTAGGAAATAATGACATGCTAAGCTACCTATGTATCCACACTCAGTACATACCCACTTGAAATTCTGCCCAAATTCGTGTAACCAGATTATCCATTGCTAACTTATACTAAATTTGGCATATAGTTTTCTTGTCCTCTCCCTGATACAACCACAATCATTTTATTTATTTTTTTAATTATTTTAAAATTTTTTTTTATTGATTTCAGAGAGGAAGGAAGAGGGAGAGAGAAATAGAAACATCATGATGAGAAAGAATCATGGATCAGTTGCTTTCTGATCCTGCAACCCGGGCATGTACCCTTGACTGGAATTGAACCTGGGACTCTTCAATCCACAGGCCAATGCTCTATCCGCTGAACCAAACCAGCCAAGGCCACCCACAACCATTTTCCATAGCACATTATAGAAACCCACAATACACTGCCTTTTTCCTAGTGAAAATCCCCAAAGAAATGTTCAACTTATTATTATGACCTGCTCCCCTCCCCCTTACCTACTTCCAGCAAAATCCAAATGCATTTCTTCTTACATTTAATCACCACCCTTGTCTTGCATCATTCCTTTAATTACAGCCTGAGCTCAGCCTTTGATTATTCCTAACTTAAACTGCTATCACCTTTGCTCCCCATCTAATAGCAAATGCTCTGAAGAGATGTTCTTTCAGCTGTTTATTCTGAACTCGCCCCTCAGCTTGTCTTAGCGCACATCTGTAAATCAAGACCTCCCCACAAACTCCAACCTAGAATCCCGTTTGGGATTTATGAGGATAGCAGCATACTCTATACCATTTTTTTCAAATTCTTGTGATTCTTAAACTATTTCAAAATTAAAAATTATTTTAAAAAATACAACTCTAATTATATATATATATATATATATATATATATATATATATATATATATATATATATATTTCTGCTTCACCCCTTCTTAAAATTCTTAAGTAACTTTCCTTAAATAAGACTAACATCTTGACATAGGTTTTCAAACCCACTCAAGTTCTGGTCTGCCTCATGTTACATTTTCCTTTTTGGTCTTGTACTACAACTGTACTAGTCTTTTGTGGACACTCTTGCTTCAAGAACTACAAATAAGCCATTTCCTCTTTAGGTCTCTGCTAAATTTCCGTTCATCAGGGAAGTTCCCCCAGTGATTCTCTACTGATCCATCCCTTTGAACTAGATGAATTCACCATCCTCTTCCAGTTCCCATGGCACCCTTTACTTCTCCTTTTGTAAAACTCATCTTGAAATTTCTTGCTCAATATCACTCCTCACCCCAGTAACCTATAAACCCAACATGATGAAGGAGTTAATGTCTACCAAGAAAGTACCTGTTGAATAAACAAATGAGTGAATTTTCTAAATTGCTGCAAAAATCAAAATTCTTCAATTGTATCATTACCAAAGGAGTTTCTGGACTACGTATACATCGGTATATTCAGTCATTCTGCTTTTCTACAATTAGCAATACTTTTTATGAGAGTTTATGAAACAATATTTTAGGATGGTAATATACCAAATATTACAGACTCTGGGGGAAATACATGTCATTCCAGATGTGTAGTTCAGAGATGTGTGACTATGACGTTATTTAAATATCTAATAAATGAAATTAATAAAGATACATATTTCTGTTCTAGAAATAGCTATTTAAGAAGTGTACAGATTCACATTCAATTAAGTATATGACAAAAGAAGAAATATAAAAGATTGTAGTTCAATTATTTTCCCTGGTAGTATCTTGCCATATATGCTCAATTTTCCATATTCCTAGGCAGTATTTTCAAGTGTACTGTATCTCACAATGAACACTTCATTATTTCAACTATCAAAAGATTTCTAAGTACAAGAAATCAAATAGAGATCAATTTGATTTAAAAATGAAGAATCTGACAAGATCAGTTAATGAATGTTCCAGCAAAGATCAGAATACAGATTGCACAGAATTTAGGTGACAAAACTCTGTCCATGTTTGCACACAGATTTTAGAATTTTCAATAAGTGTATCAACTTGCAAACATTTCCATCTAACCTCTGCTCTTTTTTATTGCAGTCTTTAAATGATTGCTAAATCAAGACTCAGTAAGAAGGGGAAATAGCAAGATGGCTGACAGGTAAACACCTAGCAGCAGCCACACACAACAATTTCAATAAAACACAACTAAAATATAAAATGGACATTACCCAGAACTACAGGAAAGTCGACTGACTGGAAATTCTACGAGAAGCAAGGAGAAAACCAGAAGGAAGCGCGGAGGAGCTGTAAGAGCCTAAGGTAAGGAGACGCTTGGCTCGCGCAAAGAGGACAGAGCCGGAGAGGAGGGAGGCTCAGTGCCTGGCTGGGGTTCCCTAGCGGAAAGGAGATAAACGGTCCGACTGTGCTGGGCCACAGTTCTGACTGCTCTGAACCCCAGTTCTAGGCCAGACCCCGGGGACCCAGGCTCACACAAAGGGAGCTGGGCTATAAGGCGGAGCCCCAAGGAAGCAGCGAAAGGAGGTCCCAGTGGTGCGCACATTGAGCGTAGAGAAGGGATGGTCGGCTGTGCCGCGGGATTGCCCTGGCCGGAAGGAGACAGGGGCTCCAGACTGCTCTGAACGCCACCTCCAACTCCACTTCCAACTGAACTGAACCCCAATACCGGGCTCATTGTGGGAGAGCATAGACTGTTTGGCAGCAGGCGAAAATCGAGGGCACCTTTCTCTCAGAGGGGCTTGCAAGGACCTGCATAGGGCGGGGCTGACAGAAGCCAAAGCTGTAGGCTCCACCCTGAAACCCTGCCCCATCCAAGCAGAACACAGACTTTTAAGGCTACCAACTCAGGAAAGCTGCGAAAATGCCGAGACGAAATAGATCACAAACGAAAGAAATGGAGGCCAAAAAGCGACTGGATATAGAGTTCAAATCTGCGCTTATAAGGTTTTTCAAGAATTTCCTAGAAAAGATGGATAAGACCTATGAGGATATGAAAAGGGATCAACTAGAAATAATAAGGAATCAACAAGAAATGATAAGGGATCAATAAGAAATGATAAGGGATCAACAAGAAATAAAGAATACATTGTCTGAAATAAAAAATATTATACAGAGTCCTAAAAACAGAATGGAAGATCGCAAGAATCAAGTCAAAGATTTGGAACATAAAGAGCCAGAAGACACTCCTCCACAGAAGCTAGAAGGCAAGAGAATCCAGAAAATTGAAGATAATGTAAGAAACCTCTGGACAACTTCAAGCGAACCAACATCAGAATTATGGGGGTCCCAGAAGATGAGAGAGAGCAAGATATAGAAAACATGCTGAAAGAAATAGTGACAGAAAACTTCCCCCACCTGGTGAAAGAATTAGACTTACAAGTCCAGGAAGCGCACAGAACTCCAAACAAAAGGAATCCAAAGAGGACCACACCGAGACACATCATAATTAAAATTCCAAGAGCAAAAGACAAAGAGAGAATATTAAAAGCAGCAAGAGCAAAGAAGGTAGTTACCTATAAAGGAGCACCTATATGATTGTCAGCTGATTTCTCAACAGAAACCATGCAGGCCAGGCAGGAATGGCAAGAAATATTCAAAGTGATGAATAGTAAGAACCTACAGCCAAAGATAATCTATCCAGCAAAGCTATCACTCAGAATAGAAGGTCAGATAAAGAGCTTCACTAATAAAAAAAAGCTAAAGGAGTTCATCAACACCAAACCAGAATTATATGAAGTGCTGAAGGGGGTTCTCTCAGAAGAGAAAGTAAATAAAGATAAAAATTATGAACAACAAATACGTAACTATCAACAAGTGAATCTAAAAACTAAGGAAATTTTTTTAAAAATCTGATGAACAATATTAACTGTTGAATATAATAGAATCAGAGCTGTGGAAGGGGAGTGAACTGACGATTCTTGGGGGAAAGGGAAGAGGGGGATGTGGGAAGAGACTGAACATAAACTGTGCACCTATGGATGAGGACAATGGGGAGAGGGGAGAGGGCAGAGGGTGGGGTGGGAACCTGGTGGAGGAGAGCAATGTGGGGGGCGGAGGAATTTGTAATAATATGAACAATAAAAATTTATATTAAAAAAAAGACTCGGAGATAATCCAAGATGGCTGCTCGGGTAGGCACCTAGCCGCAGCCGCACGCAACAATTTCAATAAAATACAACTAAAATATAAAATGGACATTACCCAGAACTACAGGAAAGTCAACTGACTGGAAATTCTACAACGAGAAGCAAGGAGAAAACCAGAAGGAAGCGCGGAGGAGCTGTAAAAGCCCAAGGTACGGAGACACGCGGCGCGCGCGGAGAGTACGGAGCCGGAGAGGAGGGAGGCCGAGTGCCTGGCTGGCGTTCCCTAACGGGAAGGAGATAAACACTCGGACTGTGCTGGGCCCCCAACTGCTCTGAACCCCCGTTCTAGGCCAGACCCCGGGGACCCAGGCTCATCCAGAGGGAGCTGGGCTGTAAGGCGGCGAAAGGAGGTCCCAGAGGCGCACACACAGCACACACAGAGAAGGGCCGGCCGGCTGTGCCGTAGGGCTGCCCTGGCGGGAAGGAGACAGGCTCCAGACTGCTCTGAACGCCACCTCCAACTCCACTTCCAACTGAACTGAACCCCAGTTTCGGACCCATTGCGGGAGAGCTTACACTGTTTGGTAGCAGGCGAAAATCGAGGGCACCTTTCTCTCAGAGGCGCTTGCAACAAGTACTGAAGGACCCTGAGTCTCAGGAGTCGCATAGGGCGGGGCTGACGGAAGCCAAGGCTGTAGGCTCCACCCTGAAACTCCGCCCCAACAGAAAAGCTGCCTGCGAAAATGCCTAAACCAAATAGATCACAAACGAAAGAAATGGAGGACAAAAAGCGACTGGATATAGAGTTCAAAACCACACTTATAGGGTTTTTCAAGAGACTCCTAGAAAAGGCCGATAAAATAAATGAGACCTATGAGGATATGAAAAGGGATCAACAAGAAATGCTAAGGGATCAACAAGAAATAAAGAATACATTGTCTGAAATAAAAAATATTCTACAGAGTCCTAAAAACAGAATAGAAGATCACAAGAATCAAGTCAAAGATTTGGAACATAAAGAGCCAGAAGACACTCCTCTGCAGAAGCTAGAAGGCAAGAGAATCCAGAAAATTGAAGATAATGTAAGAAACCTCTGGGACAACTTCAAACGATCCAACATCAGAATCATGGGGGTCCCAGAAGATGAGAGAGAGCAAGATATCGAAAACATACTGAAAGAAATAGTGACAGAAAACTTCCCCCACCTGGGGAAAGAATTGGACTTACAAGTCCAGGAAGCACACAGAACTCCAAATAAGAGGAATCCAAAGAGGACCACACCGAGACAAATCATAATTAAGATTCCAAGAGCAAAGGACAAAGAGAGAATATTAAAAGCAGCAAGAGCTAAGCAGGTGGTTACCTATAAAGGAGCACCTATACGATTGTCAGCTGATTTCTCAACAGAAACCATGCAGGCCAGACGGGAATGGCAAGAAATATTCAAGGTGATGAATAGCAAGAACCTACAGCCAAAAATACTCTACCCAGCAAAGCTATCACTCAGAATCGAAGGTCAGATAAAGAGCTTCACTAATAAAAAAAAGCTAAAGGAGTTCATCACCACCAAACCAGAATTATATGAATTGCTGAAGGGGGTTCTTTCAGAAGAGAAAGTAAATAAAGATAAAAATTATGAACAACAAATATGTAACTATCAACAAGTGAATCTAAAAACCAAGGAAATTAAAAAAAAAAAATCTGATGAACAATATTAACTGTTGAATATAATAGAATCAGAGGTATGGAAGGGGAGTGAACTGATGATTCTTGGGGAAAAGGGGAGAGGGGAATGTGGGAAGAGACTGAACATAAACTGTGCACCTATGGATGAGGACAATGGGGAGTGGGGAAAGGGCAGAGGGTGGGGTGGGAAGTGGGGGGAAAGGAACACTTGTAATAATATGAACAATAAAAATTTATTAAAAAAAAAAAAAGACTCAATAAGAAGACAATTATGATTTTTTAAATGGCCAATATAAGAATGAATTGAGTAATATTAAAATTCTGAATTCAGTTTTGAGATATTTAAGACTTTAAAACTTTGAATTCTTAGGTTTTGTCTTCTTATGAGTTTACTTGAAATGAGATTCTAAATGAGAGAGAAGGGAGATACAAATCATAGAAAGTTTTATGTCAAGACCCAGGAATGAATTCATTAGAAAGAGAACAGCTATCACATTGTTATTGTTGTTTTTGTTCTGTTCAAGTTAATTATCTAACAATGTGCTGTCTCTTTCATCATTTTAATGGTATTTTTTTCACCAAAGTCATATATTCCATATCTAGTCTACCAATTTATGCAGTAATTATTTTAGTCTGTGAATTATTGTTGATCAAAACTCACATAAGTGAGATTGAATATCCTCCCTTTGATATTAAAATCATATGTAAAAGCTTGTAGGGGATATGTAAGTAAATAACTAAGCCATCTCCTTTCCACATTAGCTATGTTAACGTGCTAGAAATCAAAGCTCTCCACACTCTTGTCCAGAAAGCCAGCAAATATTCTCATGGCAACAGCCCGGCAGAGTGACTGGAGAAAGACTTGGGTTTGAGTCTCTTTTCTGCTACTTCCTCACTTTTTGGCCATGAGTTTTTAACCTGGGTGAGCGTCAGTTATCTGATCTGTATACTGAGCATGAAAGTAACACCTATCTTGAGGGTTGTTGAGAAGATCCCACTGCAATAAGCAGGATAATAGTTTAGGTGCTATGGGAAGTATGGAAGTCAAAAATGTTCAAACTTGATGGCAGGAAGCATCACAATGCAGTGGCAGTAGATGAAGGGCAACAAAAGGAAGGGTGCTCTTCTTTGCAAGAGTAGCACAGTCGCAGTGTACGGAATACCCCTGGGAAGGCCGGGCTGTAGCTAGTGTAAGTGGCTGGAGGGCTTGGCACAAACAAGCCTGCAAGCTTGGTGACAACAGAATGTTGCCTTTCTCACCTCCAGGCAGATCCTCTTCTAAGATCATTTGCACTCTGACCCCTCCACCCCTACCACCACCACCACCACTATGGATTTTTTTCTCTTGGAAGAAGATGTAATCCATATAAAAGAGGGATAAATAACTGAGGACGCTTCTAACTATGCATTATTCTATGTCTCAAATTTTATTGTAAGGTTCATCTAAACAGGTTAAATGCAGAAATGGAAGCCGCAGCCGAGAGACTGGAATTCAGCAGAACTGGGCTAGTATCCAGCCATCTGCCTTTTAAACAAGTACTTTAAATTACACACACACACACACACACACACACTGAGTTGCCAGATTATTATGATTTCTGAACAAATAATAATCTGGCCATTCAGTGTATATCCTATATAATAAAAGGCTAATATGCAAATTGTCCCACGGACCAGGAGTTCAACCAGCAAGCCGGCTGGCCAATCGCCCATGTCCCCTCCCCCTGGCCAGGCTGGCCGGACCCCACCCATGCACAAATTCATGCGCCAGGCCTCTAATATGTGTGTGTGTGTGTGTGTGTGTGTGTGTGTGTGTACAAACACACACAGATGTCCACAGACCACACATGGAGAAATACTTTTATAGGTTGTCTATATTCTGTCTCTACATTAAATCAGATCAGCATAGAGTTCTTTTTTTCAGAATTACTCTAGTTTCCACAGTGAGATAACCTCAAAAAACTATAGTATTTTAATAATAAACCTTTCACTTTTAGAAAGGGTTGGCATAAGAAACAACTCTATAACATTTGTAACATGTAAGATGTTGACTATGTTAGGATTTTCAATATCTCTTTTACTAAGCTGATTAAATAGGTCTTTATTATAAATTGCCTTAACATTTTAATTAAAAGCAGATGATATATATATATATATATATATATATATATATATATATATATATTATGGTTTATATACTATATTTGTATATATTACACATTAAAACCAGGAACCTCTCTGCCTTGGGGCAAATAGCCTCAGGCAGGCAGCATCCAACTAGTTATCTGGCCCAATCAGACCCAAACCCAAATGAACCAAAGTGGAAATGAAATGGAATGGTGGGAGTTTTTTGTTTTGTTTTGTTTTTTTGTCTCTCACTTCAATACCACACACAAAGTTTACAGGCAATTTTGATTTTTGTTTCTTTCTTGGGCTAAGCAGGGAAGATAGTGAAGTGTGTCCTCTTAAGCTAAATAAAATAGCCATTTATTACACATATGCTCTATCTCTTCTTCCCAGCACACACAGAAAATAACTTCAAAGTCTTTTAAGAAAGCCTGCAATAGAGTAGGAAAGTTTCTACATACTTAGCTGAACCTTATCTTCCACACCTGAGGTGCTCAGTGAAAGTTGTTTGAATAAAAAGGAGTGAAGAACCATATGCTATGAACAGTCACTGGGAGACTGACAATTGGTATTGTAACGTTCGCTTTAAAACAAACAAACTGCACCTGATGCTTTCATACGTACCCTCCATTTTAAAAGGGTAAACAAGTCAAAAGTCGCATGAACCATAATTAATAGGTCAATTCTAACAAAAACAGAAAAGTCACTTGTAGTTTGTTCTGAGGACTTAGACATTTTGCATATGGAAAAATAATTAGAATTCTGATAAAAATAAAAAGAAATAAAACATGAAGAAATAACTTTCATATATTTTGGAACAAGAAATACAATTGATTTTTTTTTTCTGCCCTGTATCATCCACTCAATTTCCTGGTAAAACACTAAAAATAAATAAAGGCTAAATAGTGATAAATTAGACATACATTCCATTTGAGGAAATACAACTGTACAGAATACAAATGAGTTTTATTAAACTCTAAATACTTATCACATGCCATTTTTTAACCAACAAATTGTCAAAGTGTTAATCCCTTTTAGGGATGATTAATGTTTTGGTAGATTTTTCTAGCCTCTTAAACACGTATATAGCATATTTTTTGTTCAATTTGCTTCCTTCATAACATTAGCCTCCTTTTTACTTCTTGATCCTCAACCATCAAATATTTTAAATATAATTGGAAGTATCAAGAATTATTTCATATATGAATTGACCTTTCAAACAAATAAACAATTTTTTGTAGAGTTCATTGTTCTTTAACATTCAGAATTTTCCCCTAAAAAGTTAGTTTCTCACCTTTTCTAGAATAACAATGATTTTCTTTTATTTTCTAAAGAACAATGAGGCAAGATAATTTTTATAGCTTTGGAGTGAAATAACTGTCAATAATGAATATGGTAGGCAGTCTCAATTATCCATTATTTTTGAGGACCCACACAGAAACTTGAGGAATGTCATTGCTATAAATACACAGCTCATCCCTCATATCCCAAGTGTCAGTACAGGAAGACAGGAGTAACATCTTGGCTTATACTGGAGACCCTACATGCTAGGAGGCAAAAGACTCTCATGTAATTTTTCCACTGATTGAAAAATTGTGGTTCCATAAATGCCATTTGGCTCACAGTTATAGCTGGCCTGTAATGGCATTTCAAAGCAATGAAATAAAGAGGAGGTGAGAAAGATTCTAGGCAATGCTTTAAAATCATGTATTTCATATTTTTAACCCAGTAGATTCCTGCTTTTCTTGAAAAATGAATATGTTTGACTTCTCTGGGCCCATTTTTCAGTAAGTCAAGGGTCAGACAAAACTGATTATGAGCTGCTTCCATTGGAGGGGGCATTTGTTCTCTAATTCAGTCCAGTTCCTCAATCTGGTCCACTTGACTAATTTGTAGATCCTACCTGACCCCTGTAGGCATCTAAGTTAACCATATTTTGGTATGATGTGGTAAGTGCTATGTAATACTAATGGGGTGAGAACAGTCTGGGACAATGGAGCTCACCTCTGGCTAATAGTATATTAGCTTATTAAGCTTTTTCAAATTGCATTTCCTGGACTCTGTTCTAGACCAATCCATTTAGAATCTTTGGCAGTGGGATTGAGGCATTAGTAATTTAAATATATATATATATATATAAGTTTTGAGAGATAGAATAAGAGAGGAAGAGAAACATTGATGCAAAATCAGAGCATCAGTGGGCTGCCTCCTGCATGCCCCCTACCAGGGATCGAGCCTGCAACTAGCCATGTGTTGTGATCAGGAATGGAACCAGAAACCTTTCCATACATGGAACTACACCCAACCAACTGAGTCACACCAGCCAAAGCCAGGCATTAGTATGTTTAGTGATCCTCATGGGCCTTCAACCCAGTTTATAATACCTGGTTTAGACCAAGGGTCTTCAGATTTTGGCTCATATTCCCCCTAAAGTAATTTTTTAAAACTATGAGTCTTAATTGGTAGCCAAATTCTTTCATCGAAGTTTAAAGACATGCAATGAATGTAATTTCTTAAAAGGAGGTAATACGGGCATTTCGAAATAAAACTACTGTATCACTCTTTTATTGCCCACTATTATACATTTTTAAAATTGCATGTATAATTTCTTAAACCTCAGAAATATCACTTTTTTTCTACTAAATGAAAATATATTTGGGGAATAAAATTCTATCCTAATTCCCCCACAGAATGTAAAATATGTTTTATGCTTGACAGTCTTTTGTTGATCATTCTTCACATTGATTTTCAGGCAGGTCAATTTTAGAAAATAATACATATAAAATTTTCAAATTCTGAAAATACATATTGAATTGAGAAGCTGGTTTCTTTACATATGTCCATTCTCTTATTATCTTTTGTCTTAACCTTGTATCTCCCAGTGAGCAGCCTGAGGAAAGAGCTTGTGTAAAGACAGCCTCTTTGAAGAATTGATCCCAAGAAAAAGGAGAAAGAAGAAAAAAGAAGGAAAGAAGAGAGAGCCAATTCAAGCAGACATTTGTTTAGTAACCATAGTGGTCAACTGGGGTTTAATGCCAGAGCAATATAGAATGTGCCTCTCAAGATCACCTGTGGGAGAGACACAGAAGATAATATTTGTATACTGCCACCCATTTCCCGTTAGCCTAGGCTCCGTATCACTACCATTAACTCTCACCTCCTTCCAGGTTCACACATGCAGGTACACCTGAGAAGTGGGGTAAGGAAGAAAAAAATAGGGGTGAGGTGCAACTGAGACATGTGCTATGAGGTTACCCCTGTGCACAGTTGATTGTTGCAAAAATGGTTAATAATTAAAAGGTGAGCTGAGAGCAAGTGAAGATGGACACAGAAATGCCTAATGTTGTGAAATCTTAAAGAGTTTCCTCACTGTGTCCCAGTTGAAGACCACCAGCATACGAACACCAAAAAAAAACTTCTTTAAGAAGGTGATGCTGGATGCAAGCCTTAAAATAAAGTAAGACAGCCCTGGCCAGGGTGGCTCAGTTGGCTGGGCATTGTCCTGTGCACCAAAAGGTTGCTGGCTCCATTCCTGGTCAGAGCACCTGCCTGAGTTGTGGGCTTGATTTTGGGTGCGTGGGGGGCAGCTGATCAATGTTTCACTCACACACTGATGTTTCTCTCTCCCTATGCCTTCCTTTCTCTCTAAAAATCATTTAAAATATTTTTTGGAAAAAGAAAATAAGACATTGCTAGCAACATGGAGAAAGTTGTTGTTTTTTTTGTTTGTTTTGTTTTGTTTTGTTTTGTTTTTTCAGACAAAGGGTACTGTAATATAACCAAAGGTATAGGACAGAAAATAGAATTATACATACAGTGTGTTAATGAAAGTGTACATCAAGAGATAAGAGAGAGGAATTAAGCCATATTTTTGTATCATACCAAGACTCATTTTCTTTATTATGAAGGCTATGGAGAGATATTGGAGCTTTTTAGACAGGGGTGGGGGGGGGGGGTTCATGGTCAAATAGAAAGATAATTTGTCATGAAATAATTAAGACCTGGACTGAGTCTATAATTATGGACAGTAGAGAATATACTGAGGAAAACTTTAGAAAAGGAAGCTACAGGGGTTCCAAACAGCCAAATGGTATAGAAGACAGGAGAGGCTTAAGATGACTCACAGGCTTTTGATTTGGACAATTGAGTTGATGACTAAGTAGTATAAAGATAATCAATCCAAGTTTTCAACAATCCAAGTCCCCAATTTTCCAGTTGTTTCCTGTGAGTCAGACCATATGAGAGAAAAAACAGTAGAATGAGGTCCATTCTTGAAGGTCCATCCTAAAATCATCCCCTCCTTGAAGGTTTTCCTACTTGCACCTAAGGAGATGGGTTCTCCAACCTCTGTACCACAGGATAGAAAACCCCATGTGTTCAAAGGCCTATATTTGGATGCTCTTGAGAGCCCTGTTCACATAGAACAGGGGTCTTCAAACTACGGCCCGCGGGCCACATGCGGCCCGCAGAGGAGTCTGATCCGGCCCGCCAGGTTTTTTGGGCAGTGAGCGCAGCCAAGGTGTTACAGTAGGAATCAGTAGTTCATATAGTCCGGCCCTCCAGCTCTCTGAGGGACCGTGATCTGGCCCCCACTTTAAAAAGTTTGAGGACCCCTGACATAGAACATGAAGTGAGTGGAGTTTTTTTGTTTGTTTGTTTGTTTTTTTCAGAGTCAGGAAACAAGGTGGCCCTTTCTTCAGAACAAGGGGGAGCAATCAGGAATCAGTAGCCATAATCCAGGAGAAAGGGAATGGAGATTGGAGGGAATTCGGGCAAGTTGGCTACTAAAATGTATTAAATTCAAAATGACATGCTGGCACAATGAAAGATTTGTATGCTTCAAATACAAATTACATGTATAGTTCTCCACTTTGGGTTGTTTTCAGGTATAAATTCATAAAGACCTTTTTTGAGGCTCTCTTCTAGATGAGACTTTCTCACCCGACTCTACTTTAGAAAGTAGCCATATGGGAAAGAGATTTGTCACTCAGTTAGACTTCTAGGCTTTTGCCAGCAGATATTTAAAAATATTCATGTTTATATTTTCTGCTGTGTTTTCTTGTTTTGAAAACCTTGCAGGTGATGGAAAAGATAATAAGATGATGCGTGTGAAAGTAAGTCAAAAGCTCAAAAGGCACAAAGTGCTTGCAAATGTGAAATGTCAATATCATCATGATCCTTATGAGGCTGCCTAAAAAATTCACCAAGACTCTATCTACTAGGTTACAATTTGGAAGTCAAGATGGCTTCTTACAAGTCATCATTAGCAGTAACTAAGAGGAACTCTCAATAAAATATATTTGTTTTTATATTAGAATAAGCTTTCATCAAATTAAAGTCTTTGCTGCTTAATCTATGCCTACTAGCACTAAGCTTCAGATATAAATATTGAATTTCTACTGTTCTTTCTTACATACACTACCTTATTGTTTCTTATTAAATAAGCAATAAATGCTAACTTCTAATTACAACATATTTAATTAAGTTACTGCAAATGTAGAATATGTTCCCATGGCAATTAAAAGTATGATTTTACATAAGGCTCTTTTAGACCCTAGGAAACTAAATGCATTTGATTTGTAACTTTATGCTCCCAACTGTAAGGTATAAGGCATTTCACCTTGGACTATGCAGTTCAGGAGTCATGTTGTTGCTATGACTTTTCCATTTTGGTTATTTTCCCTCTTACTTTGTAAATCAGGAGTTAAAAGCTTAAATAGCATTACTTCCCCAAAGCAATATCACAAATCAAGAATAGATAAAGCAACTTATTATAACAGACAATAAATGTAAATTCAGAAAATCTGAATGTCCCACACAAAGATATTGGTAAAAATAACTAATCTATTTTTAAACAATTATGATAACTTGATTTCCATGAAAATCAAGTGATCTTAGAGTACATATGTAAAAACAGTTGGGTATATATGTAACTTTGAGTTTAACTAAAATTAAATTGGACAGGAATTTAGATTCATACCCATAATTCTAAACAGGGTTTTTAAAATATCATAACATTTTCCATTTTTTAAAGGAATGAAAAACTTTTAAATACAAATATTTTAAAAGCTATATGAAGAGTCGAAATCGGTTTGGCTCAGTGGTAGAGTGTTGGTCTGTGGACTGAAAGGTCCCGGGTTCGATTCCAGTTAAGGGCATGTACATTGGTTGCAGGCATATCCCCGGTGGGGGTGTGCAGGAGGCAGCTGGTTGATGTTTCTCTCTCATCAACATTTCAAGCTCTCTATCCCTCTCTCCTTCTCTCTGTAAAAAAAATCAATAAAATATATATTTTTTTATAAAGCTATATGAAGAATATGTAAGTCAACTCAAAAAGTGTAAAAATGAAGTGAGTTAAAATACATAAAATACTTGGGGTCAAGTAAACTCAATGAGGAGATTTTTTTTGTGATAGAACTCAAGTGAACACAATAATAGGCTGTTTTTTAGTTGTTTTGCATAAGAGATCAGAAAATGCAATGATATGCAAACTAGACTGTTCACAAAACAGCAGTTTAATTCTTTAATAAAGCTTTTTGGGAGTTTCCTTACTTTTTTCTATAAGCAAACAAAAAGACTTAGGACAAATCAGGGTTAAAGCCATCCGTTTTTATAGTTTGATGCTATCTTGTAATTAATATAAAAAAAATTTGTTAACATAAAGTTTTCATATATGACTGCTAACAATTAGGACAGAATTATAAAGCAATAAATAAGAAGAAAATCCTTAACAGTCTGGTCTTTAGGGGTCAAAAATATGTTATTAAGGCCCACCCCAACTAACATGGGTCAAATTCCCTAAATCCTCATCCTTGTCAGTATAAACAGACAATTAAGAGTCACTTCTATACCAAGAAAGTAAAAACAAAATACATACATACAAACACACATAGCATTTCATAGACAGGAAATTACCTAAAATAAGATTAATAATAAAAATCCTAATGACATCAAATTTCTGTCCACAGAAGAGAATGTCAAGAGGATATTGCAAAGACAAACATCTGAGAGAATACAATAAAGAAAAGATAATCAAAATACAAGAAAGGGTTCTTAGCAATTAAATATAGCAGTCAAGCTTCTAATTAAAATGATACTAACACCTTATCATGCTTCCAGTAGAGATTAGGATGAAGAAACATACAAGGAAATATTATTCTTCACTAAATATAAGTCCTATTCTTACTGATTTTGTAAACCATGTACAGGAATAAAAATAATAGAACAAAGTTAAACACTGTAGAATTTTATGATTTCACACAACTATATGATTTGGTTATTGACTTCGTTTTGGGGAAATGACAGTGACTTCAGCTAAAGATCGTTAGCTGTAGTCACATTGGGTTTGTTATTTATTGCAAGGAAGGTAAGTCCACATCCCAGGGAACTGGGAGGTGTCTCAGGAAGCTGGTGTTAGAAGGAACCTGTCATAGGATTTGGGCTTTTCTTAGATGGTTTTGAGGTGGTTCTAAGAAAATTGAGGCTAATTCTAGATTGCAATGAATCTTACCTACACACTAGAACAAGCCTAAGGCTGTGATTGATGAAGAAGCCAAGGTCACATGTTTAGTGAGAGAGGGAGATGTCTCATATTTGGTTGCTTTCACAGGGACCTATTCTGAAAGAAAGAGTCTATGAGATTGTTCATATCCAGCAAAAGAACCAATGGCTTATTTCTAAAGTGTGAGATCTGAGGCCTGGGGTGGGGGGGCAGGGGTCAGCTATCAGGGTTCAATGGGAGAAAAAGAAGAGGATATATGTAATACAACTTTCAACAATAAAGATTTTAAAATAAAGTATGAGATCAGTTTATAAGAACTTTGAAGTCTAGCTGGGAGCATCAGTTCCTCAATGTCATGGCCATATTTGTGTGTGTGTGTGTGTGTGTGTGTGTGTGTGTGTGTGTGTTTTCTTTTTTAAAGGAAACCAAAAAGAATATGTCCAGGAATGATTATCCATAGTTTATAATTTTGATACACATGAGTTAGGTTATTACTGTGAGTTTTCCCTTAAGAAATGATGATTTCCTTAGAGACCGGAGTCAGAATCTTAATTATAATTGTATACCTGTAAGATTTAATGCAGACAGGTCGAGGTCTCTTCCCGAAGAGGTTAAGGGATATGCCTAATATCCCCCAGCTGTCATCTGGCAGAGTCAGGATTGGAACTGGTGCTTGTACAGAAGCCTTTTGGTGCTATGCTGAAAGTGTCTTTCATCCCAATACGATGAAAGCCTCGCTATTGTGTGGAGAGGGTCATGCTGCACCATTTCAACTTGTTCTACTATATGCCTTTCACATGGAGCTTGCCCTTTGCTACACATGTAGGGTGGTAGGGCTCTCAGGATGCAGTCCTAGGGCTTTCTATGTATACCAAAAGGACTCCAGGAGAGGAGGAGAACATCAACTGCCAAGTGCCTTCCTCATTTGATAAGGAGCAACTGGTTTGTTCTTAGGCCAGGGCAACAGATGTTTCTAAAGTTGCTGCCAAAATGTTTAGTGAGAAGATGACGTGAGAGGTACAGCAGAAGGTACGACAGATGTATGCACAATACCAGGAGCAGAAGGAGGGCAATGACGAGGGCCTACTCTTGAGGCCTATGCCAACAATCACCATCACAGAGAACACTAAGTACAATAAGTGTAGCTGTGTTCCTGAATACCATGTCATTAAGTCCATATGGATCTCACCCATTAAAAGTACCAGTTAGAAAATTAATGGAGTATATTACTGTGTAAGACCATTCATGAGTCCAATGAACATGTAGTAGCTGCCAATAGTGGGTGATGTGCAAATGAGTTATGAGATTTGCAAATAAATATCCCTATCTTCAATGAGTATAACCCGTCTTGATGTCACATTACCTGTGTTATTACCATAGTTCTCACTCACTAGCTGGTAGCCTTAGGAAAAATACTTAAACTTACAAATCCGCAATTTTATCATTTATAAAATGGGAGAACGGCTTGATAATGGAAACTTGTATTCATTTATAAACTTTCATGTCCAAGTTCATTATTATTTCTTCCCTTTAATTGCTTCCTACCTACAAATAGTTACCACCTTCTCCATTGATGGGCATAAATTATAACGTTTCTAGATTATTGATAAAAATAAAATTCAGTCAATATGAATCCAAATGTCTTAATTCAAAATTCTCTAAATTTAATCCTAAGTGTCTTTTTTCAAAATTTTACAGTACATCAACATGAACTTAACTATAGAAAGATTTGCCTTGTGTTGAAGTTAAAATTGTTATTATATTTTTAAAGCCATCAAGTTTAATGCTCTCTAGAGAGATTATCTTGGAATAATGCCCAAAATCAAAAAAGAAAATAAATAGGAACATCAAATCAGAGTAGGAAATAGTTCTATATTTTCTGGTTTGATTAAAACATTCTCCATCAAAATATGATATTTCTGATATTTCTAATGTATTCTTCTTCTTCATTGATATGAGCATATTTAATTGTACACATGCCTGTACCATGAATGTAAAATTTGTATTTTTGAAGCTCCAAATGTTCCTTCAAGATTTCATTGTGCATTCTAGATAGCAGGAACACTTATGTAAATATTTTAAAAAATAAGATTTGTCAAAGAATTTATATTTTCAGGCAAATGTACAAAAGATTCAAAACTATAAAAATAAACAATATTTAAAAACTATAAATACTTTCTTTAGTTTTCTGTGACTCACTATAATTTTTTAAATTTTATTTTATTTTCCTTAAAACATAATTGACCCATGTTGATGAGTAGTGACCCCATGCCCTCTATGTTAACAATAATATGATTTTGCAAGTGAGTTTGCAAAAGTAACCTTGAGCAAAGTAACCTATATTCAATTTTAAGATAAGCTCAGGATTTTATTTAATTTTCTTTTCATTTTATCTAAAATGTAACAACCAGCCGAAGCCGGTTTGGCTCAGTGGATAGAGCGTCAGCCTGCGGAATGAAAGGTCCTGGGTTCGATCCTGGTTAAGGGCATGTACCTTGTTTGTGGGCACATCCCCAGTAGGGGGTGTACAAGAGGCAGCTGATCCATGATTCTCTCTCATCGATGTTTCTAACTCTCTATCCCTCTCTCTTTCTCTCTGTAAAAATTCAATAAAATATATTTAAATAAATAAATAAAAATAAATAAAATGTAACAGCCACACATTCAGTTACTAAGAGACCTGGTTCTAAAATAATTTGAAGCTTAGCTTTCAAAAGCAATAATGTGCTATTGCTTCTTCCTTCAATTAACAAGCATATCCAAGATGCTTAACTTTATGGCAAGCTGAAGCATAAATATGCACAGCAGATACAGTACTTCATTGTAGATGAATATTCTGAAGGGGAAATGAGAACACCAGTAGGCTGCAGAGGGCTGACACAAGAATCAAATCTGTGTTCTAATCAAGAGACTGTCTTTTATAAAAGTTGCTTTACTTTCCTGAGCCTTTAAATACTCATTTGGGAAAAAAAAAGGCTAATAATGATACTTATCTCATGGGGTTCGTATAAAAAGTATAGAGAAAAAGCCATATAAAACATTCAGAACAGTTTGGCGCAGATAAAAGTGCTCAATAAAAGCTTTCTATGATGATAATAAACAGAGCCATTATTAATATTGGTAATGTTTTCTTGAGAACTTTAGCCACTTTAAAAACTCACTGAATACATCTCACACCTGTCAGAATGGCTATCATGAACGAATCAACAAAGGACAAGTGCTGTCGAGGATGTGGAGAAAAAGGAACCCTTCTTCACTGCAGGAGGGAATGCAGACTGGTGCAGCCACTGTGGAGAACAGTATGGGGCTTCCTCAAAAAATTAAAAATGGAACTGCCATTTGACCCATTAATCCCACTTCTAGGAATATATCCCAAGGAAACAGAAACACCAGTCTGAAAGAATATATGCACCCCTATGTTCATAGCAGCACAATTCACCATAGCTAAGATTTGGAAACAGCCTAAACGCCCATCAGCAGATGAGTGGATTAGAAAACTACATTATAACTACACAATGGAATACTATGATGCTATAAAAAAAAAAGAAGGAATTCTTACAATTTGAAGCAGCATGGATGGAAATGGAGAGCAATATGCTAAATGAAATAAGCCAGCCAGTGAAAGGAAAATACCACATGATCTTACTCATTTATGGATAATAAAGAACATTATAACCTGATGAACAAAAAGATAGATACAGAGGCAGAGAAGCACCGAACAGACTGTCAAATTATAGCGGGAAGGCTGGGGAGTATTAACGGGCAGGGAGGTAAGAGATCAACCAAAGGACTTGTATTCATGCATACAAGCATAACCGATGGACACAAAACACTGCAAGGGTGGGGTGAGTGCACGTGTGTGGGGGGGAGGGGAGGCAGAAAGAAGGTCAATGGGGAAAAAAAGGACACATATGTACTACTATTTGTAATACTTAGAACAATAAAATAAAATTAAAAAAACTCACTGAATACAAACATCACTTTTATTGTTATTTTTATTGAATTTATTGGGGAGACGTTGTTAATAAAATTATATAGGTTTCATATGTACAATTCTATAATATTGTATATCACCTGTGTATTTTATTGTGTATTCATCACCCCAAGTCAAGTCTCCTTCCATCATCACCATTTATTCCCCTTTTACCATCATCTGCCTTCCCCTAACCCCTTTTGCCTATGGTAATCACCACACTTTTGTCTGTGATTATGAGGGTTTTCGTTTTGCTCAATTCCTTCATCTTTTAAAAACATCACTTTTAGAAGCCATTTTTTTTTAGTGGCTTTAACAAAATAGATCCAGAGAAATAAAAGAATGAAACAGACTGTCAATTCTCAAAGGTGGGGGATCAGGAGTGGGAAGAGATCAACCATAAATAAATAAATAAATAAATAAATAAATAAATAAATAAATAAAATCAGA
Organism: Pipistrellus hanaki; assembly: GCF_964339955.1. Classification (NCBI taxonomy): domain Eukaryota; kingdom Metazoa; phylum Chordata; class Mammalia; order Chiroptera; family Vespertilionidae; genus Pipistrellus; species Pipistrellus hanaki. The sequence goes on from NC_140516.1 coordinate 29,357,258, forward strand.
GCCTGTTTTACACCCCAAAATTAAAATTGCATGATCTAAGAATTTCTTTTCTAAACTATATCCTTAAAAATTACCCACTTTCCACAGAAAATTACTCCAACTTTGTTTCCGTTCTAATTTATTTTCCCCAAATCCTATTATATCCTCTTTTCTTTGCTCTGTTAACCTTTGAATGGCCTTTGGCCAAAAGCTATAAAACAGTGACCTAAAAATTGCTGCTCTACTCTGAACTGTGTGCTGAAATAGTTTTAATGGAATTCAGAATCTTGGGGTTGGGAGAGATCTCAAAAGCCATTTAACTACTACAGATGACCCTTGAACAACAAGGAAATTACGTACAATTCCCCCCTCCCATATATTCAAAATCTTTGGATAACTTTTGACTCCCTGAAAACTTTTCTAATAGCTTACTGCTAATTAGCAGCTTCACAATTACATAAACAGGCAATTAACACACAGTTTGTGTGTTATAAGTGTTAGGTACTCTTTTCTTAACAATGAACTAGAGAAAAGAAAATGTTACGAAGAAAATCATAAAAAATAAAATATGCTCATATTATCTATGTATTCATGCCATATCTCACTTTTTCTAAAATTTTTAGTATTTTGAGGCAATGTGATTCATCGGCAAATCTCCAAATTGTCAAATCTGTCACAAATCATTAAATTGTGGCAAATTTCCAAAATAATTTCCAATATATTCATTGAAAAAAATCCATGTATAAGCAGACCAACACTGTTCAAATGCATGTATGTTGTTCCAGGGTCAATTGTACTTGCCTTCCTTTGGGTCTCACCCAAAATCTATGAGACCTGCACTAAGTGATCACTGAGCCTTATATGAAAACTCCCTGGTGATAAAGACATCATAACTTTGAGAGGCAGTGTACTGTCAGAAAGCCACCAACGTTAGGGCAATTGTTCAAAAGTCAATGACATATCCATAAAAAGAAACGGGCAGATGTTCCTGACTCATTTTAGTAATGGAATTGTATCTAAGACCATAGCTTAAAAACAGCCATCTCTCATCTTTACTCCATTGACAGCTGTTAAAATGTTTCACAACGAATCAGTAAGATGTTATATGACCATAGTCCTGATACAAAGTTATCAAGAATGGATTCTGCTCTAGTAAAGCAATGCTTCTCTTAGCACTCAGTCCTTTCTCCTTTATCAGTAAATTGAAGAGCATATCACCAGCTAGTTCCTAATTGTTATGAAAATCACATGAGATTATCCATGTAAGATGCTCAGCACACGCTGCCAGGCACATAGGACGGGTTCAATCAGCAGCGGTGGCAAGTACTAGCAATCAATGCCCACAAAGTCCCAGCAACAGGCTCAGAACAAAGTGTTCATTCCAAAAAATGTAATTATTACTCATTAGGCCATTTGTTTCATTACCCAAAACCTCAGTTACTGCTTGCCAAAAAATATAGCTTGACAGATACTAACACATCAGGGGCCAGAGAATTGGTTACAATGCTGATTTAGTAGAGCAGGCATAGGACGCCATGCAAACATTCTGGGTAAGATGAAAAAATTCACTTCACCAGAAAACCAGAAGCCTGATGGGACCCCTTGCATAATCAGTTCCCTGTTTGCTTTAAGATGGAGATGAAGTCACACACTGTGTTTGAGTAGCCGAGGCTGTCTATAATCAGGGTACAGGGCAACCAAAGTTGGACATTTTCATGAAGTATTTCATTGTCCATGACCATACAAAAATGTTGTTACTACTTCAGAACTGGCTCTGTAATAACAGGAAGCAGAACAAATGGTCACACACAGGTTAACTAAAACCAGAAATATGCTGTCGAGTATGCTTCTCCACCATTACTCAGATCTCTCCACTCTCTTCCTTTTATGACTCCACAGCCTCCACCAACCCTGTAATCTCCTGCCTTCACTAACCTCCTGCTTGACCCTCCAGCCCCCTTCCTTACTCATCCTATGCCAGGATGCTCAACGACAGAACCATCTTCCTCAGATATCAAGTCCATCAAGACGCTGTAGCTTAGAAAGTCCTGGTAGGTCCATATTTCTCATCTCATCAGATCCCATCTTGTTAGTCTGGCCTTCTAGTTCCTCCCATTGTTTCCCACTGGCCTATTACTTCCTTCTTGAATTCAGCCGGTTCCAGCTAGCTCAGGATTCAACTTCAGTAAGATCTCCTGCATCACCTTTACTATTTATCCTCTCACCTTCAGTTTTTCTATATTCTGTTTGCATTGTGTAACGTCCACCTCCATTTATGTTGCTTTAATTCTCATGATGCACAAATGTTGTTTATCCTAAACTTACAGGAATACCTTTTCGGGACTAGCCGGTGTCCTTCATGTTGTACAGAAGTGACTGGAGAGACTAAAGAGTCCCGATTCTTTGAAGGGTTTATAGTGACATTTACTCGTTCAGGGTGAGGCTAAAATCACCCATGTCCTCCGTTTGATTTCTCTTTTGCAGGAGGCAAGGAGCACATGGTTAAAACTACATAGAGGGGCAGAGTGCCTTGCCTACATGCCCTGCCAATCTATTGTAAAATAACAGGATAATATCTCATATTGATACAGCCTTTTACCATTCATAAACTGAGTTAACATTCGTTATTTACTTTGAGCCTCAAAAAATTATACAAAATAGGCTACCTCTCACCTCAATTGGCAGAGGTGAGAAAGAACTCCAGATCTGTTGAGTACAAGCCAGGCACTCCCCCCCCCCCCCCCCACCTGCTGCCACCTTACACTGGAGCTGCCTCCCTACAATAAAGCTCTCTCCTTCCCCCAGCCTGTATATGTACTCGGCCTCTTCTACTCCCAACAGCCTCGCCTTGCCTTTCTTTTGTTAGTATTTACCCACGTCTTCTTTGGACTTGCACTATCACAATTCTTGAAAGGGAGTTTTGGTAGCAATTTATTATTCTTACTAGAGACCTGGTGCATGAAAATTCATTCACTAGAGGGGGTGTTTCTCAACCCAGCATGCCCCCTCTCACAGTCTGGGAGCCCTCATGGGTGAGAGGCAACTCAGCGATCAGGGGAAGGCGACACCCCCATCACACCTCTGCTGCTGCCACTGCCAGCAGTGCAAGCGTTGGCTGGCTCTGGTTACCTGAGCTTAAGGTGGCCCTGGGCAGCTGGGGAACTGAAGGGACTGAGGGACTCTGGAGGCAGGAGCACGGAGCACCACCCTGGCAAGGCTGAGGAGACTGGGTGCCACCATCTTTGAGGGCATGGCAGTCAATTAGCATATTCCCTCCTTATTGACTATGGGCACTGCACCGCCATCTTTGTGAAGGTGTGATGGTCAATTACCATAGTTCCTCTTTTATTAGATTGGATAAGTTATCTGCTAACATTAATTTATTAGGATCTAGCTTCTATGCTCTATCTTTCTCAAATTGAAGATTATTCCCAATAATCTCTCTTCACTCTCACTTGCCCTCTCTCTCAAATTTGTGTGTCATAGTTTTTAAAGCAATGCTTATTATAGTATCTCTCAGACTCTAAATTTATGCTTCTCTGTACTTTGAGCCTTATACATCACTACATATCCACTAAATGAGTCAAAATAAATATTCAGATAAGTTTTAGTTTCCATTAACCAAGCAGTAATAAACATATTTTTTTTGGGGGGGGGGGAATTATTTTAGTGATAAATCCTTAAATACTGAATTTAATTGCCCAGGTACTTGAGCTCTAAGTTTTTTGTGGAAACAAATAAAATGAGTGAGTATAAGTTTTATCTAACCCTTCAATCACCATTGAATTGGAAAACAATCAAAAAATAAATAAACCATTTAAATCTACCTTTCTTTATTCTAAAGAAAATCAGAATATTTTCTATTTTAATGACCCTATAGAATGCCATCACCATCCATCCTAATTGCTGTTACCTGTCTGATTTCTTCTATTCCCTCTTCAAAATGTTTCTGGCTCACTAATGAATAACCAAAAAAGAAAGAGGGTCATTTATATTCCCCTCCACCCCCACTCCCCACCCCCATTCCTTTAGACTCTCCCCATCCCAAACACTGTGGGCCTGTGCTGCACACACAGGGATAGCAGTCTATCAATACAGCTGACCAATTGCTCATTGCCTGTCTTTAGACACTCCCCTCCCCAACCTGTCACAAAAAGTAAGATTCACTACTTTTTATAGCCACGTAACATTCCACTGTGTTTATGTACCACAGCTTTTTCGTCCACTGCTCTATTGATGGGCACTTGGTTGCTTCCATATCATGGCTATCATAAACAATGCTGCAATTAACACAGTGGGACATATATTCTTTTGAATTAGTGGGCCTAAAGGATATTATGCTAAGTGAAATAAGTCAGAGAGAAAGACCATAACCAGATGATTTCACTTATATGTGGAGTCTAAAGAACAAAATAAGCAAAGAAACTAGAAACAGATTCATAGATACAGAGATCAGGATGATAGTTGTCAAAGAGGAGGAGGCTTGGGAGGCGGGTGATAAAAGTAAAGGGATTAAGCAGTTACAGATTGGCAGTTACAAAGCAGACACTGAGATGCAGATTACATAGAGATATAGTCAATGATTTTGTGATATAGCCAGGTGGGCATTTGAAACATCAGGGGATCACTCGGTAAAGTACATGATTTTCTTTTTAAATATACTTATATTGATTTCAGAGAGGAAGGGAGAGAGAGAGATGGAAACATCAATGATGAGAGAGAATCATTTATTGACTGCCTCTTGCATGCCCCACACTAGGGATCGAGCCTGCAACTTGGTCATGTGCCCTGACTGGGAATGGAACTATGACCTACTGGTTCTTAGGTCAACGCTCAACCACTGAGCCATGCTGGCTGGGCTAAAGTACATGATTTTCTAACCACTATATCTAAAATTAAAATGCCATGGAAAATGTAATTATAATTTTTTTTTAATCAACATAGCTGTTTCTATTCTTTATTGCAGAGAAAAATGCCACCTCCCTGCATCCTAAAAAGATCTCAGGAGTAAGTTTGCATATTCCCAAGCTTTCATCTGAGTAAATCCTTTTGCATCTCTTCCCTAAAATATGTCATCCAGGAGCAATGGAGTACTGAAATGACTTAGACAAGGGTATAATCTTCACTTTGGAAGACAGAGAATAGAGTTAAATAAATGTTTTAAAGCTAAACACTGTGGGATGTTAAATCATATAGACCATTAGGGGCTAAATCATCAGTTAACTAAGCTGTGAGCATAAGACAGGAGGGAGACAGTTGTAAATAAATGATTCCGCCCCCCCCCCCCCCCCCATGTTATGTGCTTACAGGCTGGCAGGCTCTTAAGTGCTCACTGGAAACCTCGCTCCCCTGAATGCATCCCTGAGTGTCACCCTCCTAGGTGCCACTCCAACTGCTACTCAGGAATAGCTACTGTCAATGGAAGACAGTTATGTTTAGCAAAAATGACATTTTTTTTTTAAATTGAGCCTTTCATTTTTTTTCCTTCCCTTTTTTAAGAGTTTTGAAATAGAACATTCAAAATATTCTGACTGCTGCGGCTGGTATATGCTTAAAACAGCTTCTTTCTACTTATAACGTGCTAATGTAATTTGACTATGCAAATTGCAAGTTTTAATTGTTCTGTATTTTAAATAGGTTCTCCCTTAAAAAAAAACACACACATACCCATTGCTCTCTAGGTATGTGTGAATATGAATTTTCTTTTTTAAAAATGCGTTTAATCTGCAGTTTTCACTTGTTGATTTCCTTTCCTGGGAGGGGCCAAACATGTCAAGGGGGGTAATAAGGATCTGGGAAGGGGAGATAGAAGATGTCTCCGATTCGTTTCATAGTTGGGGTAACAAGCATTCACAGTTTATGCCCTGCATAGTACACTGCTGTCCTCATAGCAAGGCATAAGAATATAGCAGGTACTGAAGCAGCCTAAGGGTCAGAGAAACTAGCTCCTTTTTCTACCTGTGCCACTGACTAGCTGTGCATTTTTGAGTTAGTTACTTAACCTCTCTGAACCTCACTCACTAGTGACCGAATCAATGCTTGTGTCTGACTCACTGCAAAGCCAGTAGCTCTTTCCACCACCCTGGCCTGAATATTCTGGTTTAAATTATGAAAAGCCTACGGGTAGCTGGTACTTTGTGAGAAAAACGAAAGTTGGCACAGAAGTCTAAAATCATTGTTCCATGTCGCCAATTAATAAAAGCTTTTGGTAGCTATTGAATCAAAAATTAAGTCCTCTTGTTGCCAAGACGAACCCAATACAGTTTTTTATTCAAATTTCTGCTGACTACAACCTAGTATATACTGAATTACACCATAATATGATGACAGTATTTTTTTAAAAAATCAGTCTTTGTACCATGTCAACCTGGTTTTCTAAATTCAAATAACATTCATTTGAATTTAGAAAATGAAAACTACTTAATCAGCTTGATACCCAAATCATATCCCCATGAACCTAATATGTTTGAGAGTGAACTAAAAGACATTGCAAATTTGAAATATTGCAGTTAGTTCTCTAATTCCACCACATTCCAATTTTCCTTAGGCAAAATAAAAATTAAGTATCCAAACAAAGCAAACTGGTCTGCACTTTAATCACCAAATCTATTTTGAGAATACATCCAGATCTGGTTCAAGCCTCATATGTCACAACAGTTTTGTAGATTTAACTAGCAACATCCCTGGAAAATGTGCTTACGAATTTAATGAAAAGCCAAATAAAGGAAATCCAACTCCAGAAACTCATCAGGATAATAAAATCTGATATGAGATTTTAGATATGCACACATCCTTATTTTATACACACAATCTTTTTGAGTGGAAGATCTAATTTGAGGTTGAGGTTTTTTTCTTCTGTGTTGAATAGAAAATGCAGAACACATATAACTATTTCAACAACCTACATTTGTATTCCTTTTTTTAAACTTAAGGCTTTTTTTTCTGCTGAGATATTGTATAACTAGTATCTATGGTAAAGTTTGGTTATACGGGACTCAAGCAATGGTTTCCTAGGAAACCAGCAAATCTCTTAAATCGTATCAAATGTACAAAGTCTAGTGTTTACCACTGTGGCACAATGATGATTTGGGACCTCTCCTGTCACAGCCCCTTAACACCAGAAAGGTAAAAATCACTATGATCAATTTAATATGTTGGAAAGGCTCTATTCTGGTATTACACACACAACAACAACAACAACAACAACAACAACAACACGTACACAATTGTACTTAACCTATTTCCTGTCATACAATCCATCCTCCATCCATAAAACAATGCTTTCCACACAAAATACAGAACTCCACCGCAACTCAGGCTGGCTCCGTAGATGGTTTACTACAGCATGGCAAAAGGAAATCACACACCTTTAACTCTGATTGGCATGTAGGGTAGCTTTACAAGAAAGAGCTTCAGGTCAGAAGAGAAAATAACAAAAATCCGAACTTTTCTATAGCTCTACAATTTTCTCCCTGTGAGGAAAAAGTGTAACCTCTCTGAACTTCAGTTTCCTCACTCTCTGCCTTTATCAGAGAGCTTTGTAAAACTCACCTTTAGAAATCCATCTGAGCCCAGCCAGCATGGCTCAGTGGCTGAGTGTTGACCTCTGAACCAGGAGGTCATTCAATTCCCAGTCAGGGCATATGCCTGGGTTGCAGGCTCGATCCCCAGTGTGGCACATGCAAGAGGAATTGTGGCACAGCTGATCAATGATTCTCTCTCATCGTTGATATTTTTGTCTCTCTTATCTCTTCTTTCCTCTCTGTAATCAATAAATATATATTTAAAACAATACATATGAAAGATTTTATTCAGAAGTCAAGGCACAAAGTTGATGGCCTCCAGCTAATGTTGTGCTTCCATTTGCCCAACCGTGACAGGTTCTCCCTGTCACACACCAACTCAATCAGTGTCAGTCAATCAGCAGTGTAGGTAGTCACTTTTTTATCAATCACCTTTCCATCTGTCGTTCAACAGTTCCAAGTTAACACTTCGTTAGCTTTCCCTAACTAGTCTCACTACCCTACACACCTGCCACACGACCATCCTACAGCTACAGATTAATCTCCTCCAAAAATCAGTGGAGTAACTCTCCTACCCAAAACTATGTAATAGTTTTTTAGTTGTTTTTTTTTTTACTGCCTGCCTGCTACATAAAGTCATAAATTCTTTAGTGACATTCAAAACTATTCACAATCGGGCTCAGTTTTGTTTCCATATATCCCCAGTCATTACCCCCATCAACTCTGTGCTTTAACAGAACTTAAATACCCAAAGGACCATATGGCTTTGTTCTCTCTGCATTTTACCTTAAAGTTCAAGTGTACTTGCACAACCATCCAACACAGATGACAATATTTTTTTTAAAGCTAAATGGTATGTGCATTCTTTCATCTCCCTGAAAGTTTCAGATGTTTACCCTTTTATTAGTGCAATTTCAGATCCTCTTTTTTAGAGGCTTTCTCAGACTTTCTCACTTAAAGTAGCCCAGCACCTCATCACCCTCAGTCATTATTATAGTACGGTTCAAAGCACTTTTACTATCTTGATTTATTTACTTGTGGTTTCTTGGGGTTTGGGGGGGTACCCAGCTCCCCAGCATCTGTTAGCTAATTAAAAGCTAAGACACATTAGCCAAAACCAGTTTGGCTCAGTGGATAGAGCATCGGCCTGCAGACTGAAAGGTCCCAGGTTTGATTCCTGTCAAGGGCATGTACCTTGGTTATGGCACATCCCCAGTTGGGGGTGTGCAGGAGGCAGCTGATAGATGTTTCTCATCGATGTTTCTAGCCCTTTATTCCTCTCCCTTCCTCTCTGTAAAAATTCCATAAAATATATATATATTTTTAAAAAGCTAAGGCACATTTATCTGTTAACTGTATCCCTAACACTGTGCCCTTGGTGGAGCACATAGTAGCTACTCAGTAAACACTTGGTTAGTGAATTACTATCCCGGCACTTAGGAATTAATTTCTCTTTTGTCTCTACCATTAAGGTTTGTACCCAGTGATATTTCAGTGACATTTTCAGACTACAATGAAAACTATTTTTTTTCTCCCCCCTCTCCCCCATTTTCTGGCTTCTTTTTGCAGAACCTCCAGCAGGAGCAAGGTCCTCACCTATAAACACAAGCTTGGTTTAAGTCTGGTCCCAGATGGGGCTTTCGTTACCACCTCTGCTACTAAAAGGCAAAGTCCTAAGTGAATCTAAGCATGACTAGCGTTCACTTCTCCCCTTCCAGGAAAGGTACTGATTTCATAGGAAATTGCTTGTCCATAACATTGAGTAAGATGTAATTCCAAGCTAAAATTTCATGGGGGAGTTTCTTAGAATTTCTCAGTCCAGCAAAAAAAATGTTCAGTCATATAAAACTGTGCACATCTGTTTTTCTGAGCCAAACAATTCTGTCTTGAATTTTTTTTTCCATCCCAGCAGTTATCATTCTAATCTCTTCACATTTCAATCAAAACAACATCTTCTGCCAAAACCGGTTTGGCTCAGCGGTAGAGCGTCGGTCTGCGGACTGAAAGGTCCCGGGTTCGATTTTGGTCAGGGACATGTACATTGGTTGCAGGCACATCCCCGGTAGGGGGTGTGCAAGAGGCAGCTAGTCGATGTTTCTCTCTCATGGACGTTTCTGGCTCTCTATCTCTCTCCCTTCCTCTCTGTAAAAAATCAATAAAAATATATTTTAAAAAAAAGAAAAGAAGAAGAAGAAGAAAAAAAAAACATCTTCTGAGAATTTACTATAAGTGCCAGGCACAGAACCATGTGCTTAAACCTAGATGAGCTAATTTAACCCAACAATACTGTGAGGCATGTAACGTTATTGCTCTCATTTTACAATGAGGAAAAGAGGCTCAGAAATGTTAAATAATGGGTGACTTTAACTTGGGAAGAGTTAGGACCTAATCTGGTTATCTTATGCATCCTTTCTACTGCATTCTTTGCCACCTGGAAAAGCTTTCTAGGGGGTAGGTCACTGATTTGCTCATTGTTAATTTTTTGACGTTTCCCACAACATAAAAATTCAGTAAGTATTTGTAAGAATTGAATTGGCTGTTAAACCAAATCACAGGGATGCTATTTGGTTGAGTAGCACAGAGCACTAAATCTTGTATATCTCTATATCCAGTTATAATTTAATGTGTAAGTCTCTCTCTTCACTAAAATGAAAAGACAAAACTGAGTAACGTTTCAATAAATCTGACTGACCTTGGAATTATATGTTGTCAGATCCAGAACCAATTTTTATATATCTTTTCTATATAAAGTAAATCATAGATTCATCATGTCTATTCATATCTAATTTCCAGATTTAGGATGACTGTTTATTAAACACTAGTGCTCATTCATTTCTTTTTTAAATCATGAAACATTTAAAAGCTTAAGAAAATTACAAAAAAATAACAATGATCCATAAATCACAAGTCAATTTTAGTGGATGTTAACACTTTGCAATATTTGATTCAGTTCTCTGTTCCTTTTTCCCTCCTTCTTTCTGAGTCAAAAATAATTTGATATAGCAAAAGCTGTACTTTATATACCTATTACCTCTTTCCTTCTTTTTTTTTAAGTGGTAATCTTTTCTTTAAAAAATATTTTTATTTATTTCAGAGATGGAGAGATAGAAATATCTATGATGAGAGAGACTCATTGATCAACTGCCTCCTTCATACCATTCACTAGGGATCAAGTCTGCAACCCAGGTATGTTCCCTTGACTGGAATCCAACCTGGGACCCTTCAGTCCCCAGGCCGATGCTCTATCCACTGAGCCAAACCAGCTAGGACCGTCCTTCTTTCTTCACATAATATGACATGGCTGAGGTTGGAGATGATGGTATATATCCTTTTATAAGATCTTCATTCACTCCAAAATGTGTTTAAAGTCCATCCATAATTTGAATTACATAATGTTAATTAAATAAAACACAACATAGGTTTTTCATTAAGAAAAAAAAAAGTACAGCTTTATTCAAAAACATCAAAAATACCTTCCAAAGGCTTTCTGCTTCCTCTTGGGGTCTTGTATGTATGTATGCAACTATCTTTTACCATTCATTACTGTCCAGTAATGTCTAAGTATGATAATATGTTTGGATCATTTGGATTGCTATTTTAGCAAAGCTATTCATGCAAATGAATTAAAGAGCAGTTCTATAAACTTGTTACAACAAGTTTCCCACTCTAGACCCTAAATGGTTTTGAACCCTAGACTCAACCACTTCTGTTGCTATTAATCCTCACCTGAGGATATTTTCCCACTGATTTTTAAGAGAATGAAAGGGAGGAAAAGAGAGAGATCAATGTGTATGTGAGACACATCAATGGATTGCCTTCTGAACGGGCCCTGACCAAGGCCGGATATCGAGCCTGCAACCAAGATTCATGCTTTTGATCAGAATTGAATCCTGATTCTTCAATCTGTGGACACTCTATCCCCTGAGCCAAACCACACTTTAAAAAGGTTTTGTGAGACATCTCTTTACTCCCCATATATCTAACACATTTATAACTCTACTTTTTGTTTCCAGTGTAGGAATTAACCTATTGACCTCCTAAAGAAAGATGATTCAGCCTTCTTTCCTATTCCTGCCACCCCCACTACATGCATGTTTACGTACACACACATAATCCCCATTGACCTCTCCTTCCCAAGATTATAAAATGCTGTCTTGCCAGATCATTGTTGAATGCTGTCATTGTTATGACCACATAAACGCTCTCAGTAGAGCTACTTTATGCAGAACATCCTGAGCACATAGTTTTTTCAAGTCTAGATATGACACTCACCATTTTCAAAATCCTAATGCATTCCTATTTTCTTTTTCAATAAAACAGAAGAGCATTTTGTTTCTGATTATTAACAACTGTTGTGTTTTGTGTCTGTTTCTGTTTCTTTTTTTTTTTCTTTTTTTCTTTTTTTTTTTGTAATTCCTTTTTTTATCTATTTAACCCTAGGTATGTATCCTAGGTATGTAAATCTCCTCTCAATGTATTCATACCTATTAGGCATGCTATCAAGTTCATCTACAGGAATCACTGCCAGGGATAATGGTTAGCTTTGCTTCAGGCAGAATCAGTAGTGCTTTAAGCTTAGTGCACCCCTTTCATCATGGGTCTGCAGGCGCCATTAACGTGATGATTCCTGTGACCTCACTCTTGGATCTCACTTTCTTGATTGCCTCCCTCCTTTTTGGTAGAGCACAACCTTCAGTACCTGCCAGGAAAGGGTGTGTGTATAGGCTGCAAAGTTTTTGATACCTGAACTATCTGAAATGTCTTTAGTCTATAATCATAATCAGTGATGATTGTACTGAGCATGGAAAGGAATCATTTGTCTTTAGAAAATGAAGGCATTACTCAACTATTTTAGCTCAAAGATACATTATGCCATTTTGATGCCTGATCCTTTGGATAGGAATCTATTTCCACTCCCTCCCAAAAGTCAGCATTCTAAAACTTCACGATCAAGTGTCTCGTCTTATAAGCAGGGCCCCATTCTTATTACCGAATTTAACCATAAATTCCTTCTCATGGACCCTATCTCCTAATATGCTGGCATAGGGAGGTGGGGGGGTGGGATGGGTGGGGTTTCAAATATGAATTTTGGGAGGATACAAATATTCGGTCCAAAACAGGAAATAGTTTTCCACCTTTCTCTGTTGCCTGGGGAGACATACCAGGCTACAGAACCTCTGCACCATCATGTTGGATGAAAACCAAATTTGTGACTAAAGTCACAGGAAAAAAGTAAGGACACTCAAAATCATACTTTGTCCACAGTTCCAGGAACTTGTTAGCGCAATGCCTCATTTTTCTTCCTTAAAACATTTGTAACCACTCCTGTAGAATTATTGCTTATTGACTCCATCTTCGTCTATACTCCTTTCTCACCACAATCTGGAAAACAATTCTAGGTCTGTCACTTGGGTCCATTAACTACTTTGTTTCCAATCCCCAAGGTTTGAAAGTTTCTTCCCTGGTGTTTAGCGATGTCTATTTATTTTAATAGGATAAATATTTTGATAGAAACATATTTATTAAATTAGGACTATACTTACTGACAATCATGGCTATAAGTTTTAACAATCTTATTACTCTACCAATAAACAAGGTACTTCACTCCATGTGACATTTTGGAGAAATGAAGGATTTGGACTGGAAAATGCAAAGGTTCTGGCAGTAAACAAAACAGGACACAGGTATCTCAAGGGACTTGTATTTAAGTGGCTAAGCATGGTTTCTTAAGTCATTGCCATATCTAAAACATTACACATTCAAAGCCTTTTCCAGAACACTCCTTCACAAACTACAAGCATCCATTTCAAGTCTAGATATGACACTCACCATTTTCAAAATCCTAATGCATTCCTATTTTCTTTTTCAATAAAACAGGTAATTTAAAAAAATATTCCAGAACCAAAGCCATAAACTTCCTTATCGGAAGGATTCACAGTGGGCCAAACACAACGAATGGAATTATACTCACAGCAAAGCACATCATAATAACATTTTAGTGGGCTGGGACAAAGAGAACACCTAACAGACTTCCAGAGAATAAATATATTCTAATGGAAGTTCCTTTATTAGCAGTAACTAGCAGAGTAGAGGGACTGGCACAAAAATAAATGTTTGTAATATAAATTCCTCACTAACTTTATTCCACAGAGTGCCAGGTCAAGAACACCTCAATATAGATCATCTAGTTCTACTATATTACACTGCCATTCTCCTCAGGTTAAGTATTTGAAGGAAAGAACACATTATTTTTCCAGAATATGAGGATCATAAATTATAGTTAGATTCACAAGAGAGTCCATAAACATGCCCTGAACATTGATATAACTAAAACACATTGAAAACTAGAGGGGAAAATTTTCTAACACTGTTGCAATGATAGTTATTAAAATTGAATATATATATATATATATATATATATATCCTATCTAGTAAAGAATTAATATGTTAATTGACCCTCACACCATCACTAAGATGGTGGCACCCACAGCCAATAAGGAAGGAATATGCCAACTGACTTCCCTGTCCTCAAAGACAGTGGTACCCACAGCCACAAGAGGACAGCGCCCAGTTCCCTCAGCCCAGCCAGGGCGGCAGGCACAGGGCAAGGCAGGGCCTGTCCTGTGTGCCTGCCTCAGGAGTCTCCCAGTCCCTTCAGCCCCCCAGCCACCCAGGGCCTCCCGAGGCTCAGGTAACCGGGGCCTGCAGAGGCTTGTGCTGCCGGCAGTGGCAGCAGCAGAGGTATGATGGGGCGTCGCCTTCCCCTGATCACCAGGTCACCTCCTGCCCCTGAGGGCTCCTGGACTGTGAAAAGGGGCAGGCTGGGCTGAGTCACCCCCACTCCAGTGCATGAATATATATATTTTTTTTTCTTGAAAAATGTATACACATGCTTTGAATAATTATAGAGGCAGTGTTTATTAAAATACATTTCATTTTCAAAAATAAGCTAACAGTTATTAAAGTGTGTATACAGCCCTAGCTGGTTTGACTCAATGGATAGAGCACAGGTGAAGGCCCTGGGTTTGATTCCGGTCAAGGACACATGCCCGGGTAGCAGGCTTGATCCTCAGTAGAGGGCATGCAGGAGTTAGGCAGCAGATCAATGATTCTCTTTAATTACCGATGTTTCTATCTCTCTTTCTCCTCTCTCTTCCTCTCTGAAATCAATAAAAAAATATATTTTAAAATGTTTTTTAACTATTTTTAAAAATATTTAAAATGTGTATACATTCTGGGGGACACCATATACACACACATATATAGAAATATATGTATGTATATATACATATATGTACACATGTGTGTGATTATGTATATATGTGTGTGTATATATGCATGTGTGTGTGCATATATATATATATATGTATTTATCTTGAATGCTGGTATCTAAGACAAAGGCAATTTAATTACTACCTACAACTATGTCAAATCAAAAAAAAGAGTGTTTTGTTGCTTACCATATAATGTATGGAAATGATTTCTCAAATTCTTTACCAACCTCTGACTCCCATCCCTTTCTAACCTTCTTTAGGTATAGAGATATAAAGCTAGGGGTTAGCCTCAAAAAAGGGCTTCCCTAAGTTGAGGCCCCCAGAAGCAGGCCCTGAGACAAGAATTCCTGTACAAGAAACGTATTAAAGAAACGCTCCCATAAAAGAAGCCAAGCAACACAATCACAGGCCAAGTTCCACAGAGCACAACGAGAAAACTCTGGAAGAAAAATTGTGTCTCTTGGAAACCAGGGAGCCAGGCAGTCATGATCCCATCCCTATCAGTCACTGCATGAAACACCAGGCCCTTCCAGTCCTCTGCCTATGCTTGAGAAAGAGCCAGTTGTCCAAGGAAAGTCCAAGAAAAAGCAACAGACAGGCCTTCAAACCAATACTGGGTTTTAAGGGGGTGAAATGGGGGCACAGAAATTGTGGAAGGGAAGTAAGAAGGATCTATCTGGGTGGAGCATGACTCTACTTGACTTACAATATTCAAATAATAAAGAGTTTAAGAAATTAAGAAGTTAGTTGATGTTTTTGCCTTTTTCCTCCCTAGACTGTCTCAAAAATCAGGTACCCTCCCTAAGCATATAGAGACACTTCCTTACTGAATTCCCTTGCTTCTAAAAAAAGATTGACAAAGGCCCTCGTTTTCTCGCTATTGTCCTTCCACCCTAAGGTCCCTTCTCTGTGAGAAGGGTCTACATCAAAATACTTGACCTCCATCCAAGCTTGCTTACCTGCTGGTGGAAAGATTGGCTTGTGCCCTCTGCTACCCACAACCCCTTTCCATAGTCTCTCCATCCAGGACCTCAGGGAATTTGGAAAAGTGAAAATATGGGTAAATGGTGGGAATATTGTAAAGCATTTAGATATAGGTCATTTAATCCACCCAGCTACCCTGAGAAGTCACACATATCTGACAGATGTAGAAACCAAGATCTAGATCATTTAGGGACTTGCCCAAGAAAACACAATTAGAAAGTTGTCTGAATTCAAACCTAGCCAGGCCTCAGCAGCTGCACTAAGCATTGTACTATACTGCCTCTCCTAACAGTCTCAGGCAGATGTTGTTTTTATTTTACAAAAGAAGAAGTTTAACACCAATGAGATTAAAAGTGATTTGTCTGTGTTCACATATCAACAATGGGCATAGGGAGAGCTTGAACTCAGGTCAGAGGACCTACCCTAGAGGACCATGCTCTACCCATGATGTTTCCCAGGAAAAGAAAGTTGGCTTTTCCCCAGCTAACGTGGGGCGGAGGAGATCCAGGCTGCTACCTCATGACCCATACCAGGATCCAAGAGAGAACGAAGGTATTTGAAGCTAAGAGGAAATGCCCCCAGGAAGAAGAGGGTGGTCTCTGTGCCTTCCAGAAAGACTCATGCAGAACTCAATCTGAGCTCTAAGTCCACCAGCAGGGTGGCCTCATCAAAAGCTCCTGGGCAATGAGCTGCTCTGAGGAAGAAGGCGCACTGAGGACTCTGGAGAAGAAAGAGGACTCTGGACAAAGAGGAACACTTACCAGAAAGGAGATAAAAGTTGGTGAGCAGAAGGAACTGGGATTGAGAATCTGTTCGCCAGTGAGCCACAAACTGTGAGGCTACCAGCCCCCAGGGAGCAGGAAAATGTGCTCAGGTCACAGCCTGCATGGCTTCCTCCAACATGCATCCCGGTTCCAGGAAGGTCAGGGTTCAGATGGCTGGCCCGCACGCTGTGTACTCAGGGCAGGGTGTGGGTCAGTCAGAACAGACAGCAGAGAAGAGACCACCGGCATTTAGCACAGCTGAAGACCCCACGAAGCTGAGGATTGACCAGTTATGGAACCTGGGGTATAGTGTCCAGACTGGGGTCCGGGAGATGGAACAGCATGCTAGTCCTAAGAGAACTAGGTTGCCGGAGAGGACAGTGCACTAATGACATTTGGAGAGAGACACTTCTTTGTCGTGAGGACCGTGCATCGTAGGATGACTCTTAGTAGCATTCCTGGTGTCTATCCCTTCAGTTGTGACTTTGGGGCAAAGTCACTTCCAGGTGAGAGCCATTGGGTTAGTGGAGTGATGGAGAGACCCAGCACCTACTGAGTGCTTTCTATGTGCTGGATACTGTGATAAGCTCTTCACAAATACAGTCTTGTGTAACTCTTCAGTGCGGATATGAGAGGGACACTACTAATATCTCTGTTTTAAGATGGGGAACTGAAGGCACAGAGATATTATGCAACTTACCTAAAGTAACACAGCATGTAGCTAGCGGATTTGAGATTCCAACGGGGAGGTCTAAAATCCAGAGTAACTGTGCTGCCTACCTTTTTATGGAGGAGAAATCCAAGGTGCAGAGCACAGAGAAGTAATGCATAAAATTGGTCGCAAAGAGATTCGAATGCAGGTTTCTCTGACTCCAGAGTCCAAGCACTCATCACATTTTACTGGGTTCTCCAGTTTCTGTCAGTGTGGGACTAGCAGGAATGTTGACTGGGCTACTGACCTAGAAGCTACTACTCATGGTGTCTAAACACAGGTTTAATTCTTCAGGCTGTAGACAAATACAAGGTAAGAGTTAATTTCTTTAGTTTCAGTAATTAGAATAATGTGGAATATGGGACCAAGAGTGCATTAGACAGAGCTCCTGGTCTGTTTAAATTGGCCATTTCCTTTCACCTTTCTCCTCTTTCCCTTTTTCTCCAACCAATCTCTCTCAAGCTTCTGTGCCTCAATTTTATTTAGCTTTAAACACCCCCCCACACACACACACACTCCACACACACACACTAAATTTATAAAATAAAATGATGCATTGCCTATAACTAACTCTAACATAATGATATCACTCCCATATTCTTTATAAAATTTGTCTATAAGCTCAGCACAAACATAGCATTAAAAGCCCACAATAAATAGGAGGAAAAACATTACAAGTTTTCCAGATCGTATAGTCTACCAGCAACGCTACATTTCTTTTACTTTGAATCAGTTGCTTCAACAAAAAAAGAACCCTATGTCTATTCAGTGTGAATTTCTCTAGCATGCTTCCAGCCTTCCATCTCCCAACATATGCTGCCTGCACATCTTGTCCAGAAGCTGTGTACACCTGTAGGCTGCCCAGGCAGACTGCAAGGTCATTAGCTTGGACTCCAGAAGCGGTTCCTCAAGTATTGCCCTGCTCTGGCAGGCAAGTCTGTCTGGACGCAGCGAAGCCCAGCGTGCTGGCTGGCTCCTATCAAAGAGTGCCTTTACAGCTGCACTGAGAATAACGGGAATTGCAGTTCACTATATGATTTCCCTCGGTGAATGCGACAGAACAAGTTTGGGGTTATTCATTTTAAATGAACTTGCTCATTTTACTCTTGAAGGCAATTCAGGAAACGGAGGATCGCAGCACACACTGGCTGTGCCCATGCAAATAACACCCCCAGCTTGAACCTGGGAAAGCGTGCATTATCAGCAAATAGGCATCTGATTACAAAAACACAGAGAGCCAAACTGTTTGATTGAAAAACATTCTGGGAGTGGATACAGGAAACAGAAACTGCCAGAAAACTGCCCTGGCATCTGCAACAACTGATTTTTCAAGAACAATCATTTAGAAACGCCTGGAAGTCAGCATGGCAGTGACAGAGCACAGAATTAGGTCTCAAGAGACCTGGGTCTGGGATTTGGCCCTCACCAGTGACAATACCCTAGATCGCAAACTCTCTGGACCCCTTTGTCATCACCTGTAAACCAAAGGGGTGCACTAAACAGTGCTTTGGGGTTTTTTATTTTTAACCCTAACTTCGTACTAAAGGATAGTGCTCTGTAGTAGAAAGAACAGGAAGTGTGAAGTCAACCAGTCCTGGGTTCCAATTCCGATTTCACTTGTATACAGTTCTGTGATCTTGATCAAGTTGCTTAACCTCTCTGAGTTGTAAGTGCCCTCCAATGTAAATTGCTGACTAATTCAGCTTTTGAAAATGAAAAGTCTAGAATGTAAATGTTGGCTCCCCTGATAGACTATATACCAAAACCTTAGGGATATACATTTTAAATCAAAGCATCTAAAAGCCCAAGTCTTGGAAGTTTATAGGAAACTCACTTTGTCACAAAGCCCAACCTGAATTTACCATGAGGAGTTCTGTAACTTTTAATTCCCCTACTTAGCTAATCAAATATTTACATGTTTTGCTGGAAAATGCAGAGATGTTTGTTTTTCAAGAGTTGCCCTAGATCCCCCTTGAGGGATTACAGAATCCATTCTATGTGTACCTTTCATGCTATCATTGAAAAATCTGGAGGAGAATATCTGAATTCCAAAGCACATTGGGACCCAAAGATTTCAGGTGAGAGTTATAAACCTATAATATGTTATTGATTTTTAATTGTTTAGCAATAAAGTGTGAGGATAATTTTTTCCTTTAATCCCTACATGAGGATATTTTTCCATTGATTTTTAGAGAATATAGAAGAGAAAGGGAAAGACAGAGAGAAATATCAATGTGAGAGAAACACATTGACTGATTGCCTCCTGCACGAGCCCTGACCAGGGCCTGAGCCTGGGAGGAACCTGCAACCCAATCAAGGTATGTGCCCTTGACCAGAATCGAACCCCAGGACCCTTTGGTCCACAAGCCGATACTATATCCACTGAGCCAAACTGGCTAGGACATTTGAGAGTATTTTAAGAGTATACCTTAAATCTGAAGAAAATATAAAGTTTCCATATTTCAATTTTTAGAAAATTTGACTTATTATTTGAATCTCAAAACCAAACATTATCAATTCAATAAACACATACAAATCAAAACATGAAGAACACTGATCTATTCAATTATGTCTTCTAATTGCTAATACAAAGTTTTAATACTGTCTCAGTTGACATGTTCATCTCTCCTCAAGCACAGACTCAGTATAAGAAACTGTTAGAAGCAGAGAACAATGAGAGGAGAAAAAAACTGAAAAATAAATTATAATGCCATGTGAGTACTTTCTATACCCCAGACACTACCCTAATCTCTTTACATTTCTATTTCTTATTTGACATTGAGATATAAGCCCTGTCCCGGGGTAGTTTACAATCCAGATCAGGAGAGACCTATATCACTTGTTGTTCATTTCACCACTACCATATGCCAGGCACTGACCTGGACTCTGGATCAACAGAGGTGAGCTTATGTGAAGCCCTCTGGAAAGACAAAGAACAGAAAACAAATAATTTCAGATGATGTGCTATGAAGAAACCAAGGTAAGGTAACACAAAAGAAAAGATTTGAGGTGGCAGTGAGCATACTCTGTTCAGAGAAAGTTATCTTTGAGGAAGTAGCACCTAAGTGTGTGTGCATGCGTGAGTGCATGCATGTGTGTGTGTGTCTATGAAATGATAATGAACAAAACAGAGTTAATATTAGGCATTGAGGGGAAAGCAGAAGTTGCTTCCCCCCCACCCCCCACCCCCAAGAACACATGTTGGCATACTGGTTAGCTAAAGCTGGTTACTTTCATAAAACAAAAGACTCTGGAAGTTTGACCTTCCTCTGAACTGCCTAAAAGAATTTAGATAGAGGACCAGCCCCATGAATAGATGTCCTCATAGGTAACTATAGTTTAAATGAACAAGATGTGATAGGATGAAACCTAGCAAGGCCCATTTGATCAGAGTCCTCTCTGGGTCCCATTGTTAAAGATAGCCTAACTAGCCCTAGCAGGTTTGGCTCAGTGGATAGAGCCTTGGCCTGTGAACTGAAGGATCCCAGGTTTGATTCTGGTCAATGGCACATACCCGATTGTGGGCTCGATCCCCAGTTGGGGGCATGCAGGAGGCAGCTGATTAATGATTCTCTCATCACTGATGTTTTTATCTCTCTCTCTCCTTCTCCCTCTCCCTTCCTCTCTGAAATCAATATATATATATATATATATATATATACACACACACACACACACACACACACACACACACACACACGTTGTTGTTGTTTTTTAAAGCTGGCCCAGAAAACAAGTGTTTACCACACATTTGATTTTCCATTTGCATGCAAATTGCCTTCCAGATCTTTGAAGTCCCAAACCACACCTCTACCCCTTCTTCTAAAGCCAGGTTGGTATACAAGCCTCAACTACATGAGTTATCCTCTGTTGCCATATACTTACAGAACCCCTATGCATACATATGTAACATGTTTGGTCATTTTCTCCTGTTAATCTGTCTAATGTTGATTTCATTATTAGTCTAGCCAGAAGAATTTAGAGAGGTTGGAAGAAAATTACTATTTTTTCCTCCCCCGCAATTTCAAAAGAACATTAGACCTGAAGAATTTGGATCTATGGTATTCCAAAAGATAAATCATTTCAGACTGGAGTGGGCAGAGAAGACTTAATGGAAGTAAAAAGCAGGTAGAACTGAAGCAAAAAAAAAGGGGGGGGGATGACATTCCCATTGGTAGCAGATTGGAAGCAGAGAGAGCACCTAACTACGAATCTCTGCTCCAGTGTTCTGGGCACGGAGGTGAAGTGCCTTCAGACATTTTAATGGTACATCTGACACTGTTATTTCTAAATCCTCATCCTATTATTCCAGGGGTTCTCAAACTTTAGGCACATCAAATTCACCTAGAGCAGTGGTCGGCAAACCGTGGTTCTTGAGCCACATGTGGCTCTTTGGTCCCTTGGGTGTGGCTCTTCCACAAAATACCACGTGCGGGCACGCACGTACTATGTGATTGAAACTTCATGGCCCATGCGCAGAAGTCGGTTTTCGGCTCTCAAAAGAGATTTCAATAGTTGTACTGTTCATATTTGGCTCTGTTGACTAATTAGTTTACGACCACTGATCTAGAAAGACCTTGAAAACAGATGGCTGGGCCTTAACACAGGGCTTCTGATTCAATGAGTTGGGAAGAGACTATCCTATTTGCATCTCTAACAAGTTTCCAAGTGACCCTGATGCATCTAGTTCAGGGAACCACCAATGTCTTCATATCCTTGTGTTCTGCCCCCCATTCTGGAGTCTGCAAATGAACTAGACCCCTACAATCAGCATCAGCCTGCTCCAACATGTATGAAGTGTTTTAAAAAGTGTGTTGAATCATACCCATTTTTATGAAATTGCCCTAAATCATTTGTATCTGAAATGTAATGTCTGTATCTATACTACTTTAATCCCCAGTTGTTTTGTAGGTATATATGTATCAAAACGTGTTCCTATACACAAGCATCGCTATCTGCAGTATTACTTATTTGAATAAGAAGACTCAAATGTGTGCAATGGAACTTAAGTCTCCCAAACACTCCTGTAACTAAAGCTTGAATCTGCAGCTCACCGCAAACACATGAAAGAGTTGATCGCATCTGAAGTCCCTTTTATCGATCCCCAGCGCATCCTCAAAGGAAAAGTACTCTTTATTCTCTTAAGCTGAAATTTTGTTCTTGGTACCTGTACAAGAAGAACAAAAGCTAAAAGTGCCACCTCATTTCGCTGCTGAATAAGCAACAGAAACTGGCAAGTTTCTCAGTTGGCTCGTAACCCAGAAGCCTTTGCACCAGACAGCACTAACTGGCATTCGCGTAAAGGCTTCTAGGGAATGCGGCCAGCCAGGGAGCACGCCAGGGCCTCTGCTGAGCCAAACTGGGGTCAGCCCCAGTCACCTGAATCCAGTGGTTCTCAAACTTTCTGATGCCGCGACT
Source organism: Pipistrellus hanaki (assembly GCF_964339955.1). NCBI lineage: Eukaryota > Metazoa > Chordata > Mammalia > Chiroptera > Vespertilionidae > Pipistrellus > Pipistrellus hanaki. The sequence continues at coordinate 29,379,912 of NC_140516.1, forward strand.
CTTCAATACAGTTCCTCATGTGGTGGTGACCCCCAACCATAAAATCATTTTGTAATTTTGCTACTATTAAGAATCGTAATGTAAATATCTGTGTTACATTACAGTTATGTAAATTACAGTTATGAAGTAGCAACAAAAATAATTTTATGGTTGAGAATCACTGCTTAAGTCAGTCACATCCCACTTGGGACAGACCCATCTGCATTTGAGACCATTTAGTATTGTTCGTCTGTTCCCAGCCCCACAGGCATAAGAACCCATTACAATCCTTCCTTTTTAAAAGATTCTACCACTAAGAGAGTATTTACTGAAACCTTCAACCTTCTTCCTGAAATCACCACCTCAGGCATCTCTAGGTAAGTGAAATGTCCCCCTTCCTCCCGAATCTTATAAAGTTCTTTTGTCTTCTACTTCTCCCTTATATACGCTTGTCCATTCCTTTATTTCACAATTCAAATTACCCCCCCCCCCCCCCCCGCCCTTTGCTTCTCTCATTTCACAAACAGCTCCTTGATCAATTCCCTATTCCCCAAAGGGGTTGGTGCTTGTCTTTACTACACAAATGCTCTCTTACTGCCCCTCAGCAAGACACACATGGGAAGCCAAAATGGCAAGGATGAGGGTAACTTTGAGGATATATCTTAGTGCTGTAAAAGTGCAAAGAGTCGGGAAGCTGTAGAAAGGCACAAGCCATATCCAGCTTGTCACAGCACCTCTTGGCATAGCAGCCAAACCCATAGACTTGGAACCCAGGCAGACTGTGTGCTTCTGAGCAAATTACTTAATTTCTCTGCGTTGGCTTCATTTGCTGCTACAATGAAGCAAACACTCTCTGTCCTTAGAACTATTATTGGGATTTGGAAGACAGATACATTGATGCCCCAATAGGAAAGCAATTTCTAAATGGTAACCTGCTACTAATATTCATGTCGTTACCACACTAATATGTTGGATCTAGGTACAAAACTAAACCCCCCAGTCTATGAATTACTCCAAAAACAACAAAAGTCATTCCGTTGAACTCTTCTGACACTAATGACATTTAATATTGAATGTAACAGCAATGCAATCTTAACTTTTAAACCTCAATCTTCCCATTGAGTAAACTATAAACTGATGTTCCATCATCATTCAAGTGAATTGATATAATTTAAAAAATAAGATAACTGTTTATATGAAAGGTACAGATAGGGTAAATTTATAAATACAGAAAGCAGATCAGTGATTTTCTAGGACAGATGTGGAGCTTGGATTTACCACAAATGGGCCTCAGGAAATTAGGAAAATAATAGAAATGTTCTAAAACTTGATTGTGGTCATAGTTGCATGACTCTATGAATTTTCTAAAATCATTGTACTGCACACGTTCCCTGAGTAAATTTTATGGCTGTAAGTTAATACCTCAATAAAGCTGTTAAAAAGAATCTATCTTTTTTTGTACTACACAACATGTTTCAAAACAAACTAGCATTTTTATTTTTATTCTAGAGCTTTCTTTTATCAGCTCATCACCCCAACTGTCAAGAATGTGTCCAAGACCATTAATGCATCCCTCCACTGGCTAACAAGGCTGTTATCACTGCTTTCACCCACAATCATATTGTTTTTGAGAAGACATCTTGAGATGCAGGATCAACATCATTAAGAAAAAGCACTTATAGGCTAAGATTATATTCTGCATCTGATGGCATCTCAGCCTGAATAGCAAATGCTCAAGTCAGGAATGAATGGTTTTCAAAAGAAATCCATTATCGGTGCATAACTTTTATGCAGACATTTCAGAAAACAGAAAAGGCACTTTGCTCTAAATACATTTGGTGGATTAAAATCAAATCATCAAAGCAGTGGGTCTTTAAAACTGCACAAGACTCCAGAGCAGCAGCACCAGATTCTGCATGTTTGATGGCCCTACATGTTAAAATGAAGGTTAAGAACAATGTCATTACCATTTCACATAAGTACATCTGCAAAGAAGGACCACCAAGTATTCTTCCTGTCTTGAGAGCACAGATAGCTAGCTTTTCCTTCAGTTACCATCACAACTATTTTCATTTTGATCCTTTAACATAATTTAAATACATAAATCTCAGTTCAACCTTGCCAATCCATTCTTAATGTCTCTGTAGGCCTGCAACTGCTCATTGATGAAGTCAACTGCATTATTATGGAACTTCAAACTGTTTGTGTTTTCCCTTCCTTGCCCACGGTCATCCCACAAAGAAGTCATATAGAATTATTGCTGTCAATTAATCTTCCTCTGAATCAGACCCAGCAAAGCCAAGTTGGGTTGCAGTAGTCTCAGCTCTAGGATCTTCTCATTACTAAAACTCTTTCCACCTGATGCTCTTCAACTTGTTTGAGAGATGGTTATAGCACCTTAATAATGGAATTTGGTGTAATGAACTCAATTAAGATAACCATATAATGGTAATCCCAACAGCTTATGCATTATGCTCTTTATGGAGCCCATACCATATCTGGACTCTGCACTGAGGGACTCATAAGCATGATCTCTAATCATGACATACATTTTAATCATTGTTTTTAATGAGAAAAATATAAGATCATACAGATTCAATAACACTTAGTAAGTGGTGAGGTTGCAATTGAATCAATTGCCCTTATCCTTGGTATAGACGATGTTCTGAGCCTTCTTGCTTGCATTTTCCATGAGTGCACAGCTGAACCACAGGACTCAGTGGAGTATGAAGGCAATCACATGAATGCATTGACGCTGTAAAAAGTGTGGAAATAAAGTAAATTGAATCTGATAACCTATTGTATTTACAGTGTTATCACAGAAGAACTGTTGAATTTAGGTTATGTTATCCCATTTCTTTGATCCTTAATTATCTCCTCTGTAAAATGGAGATGATCCATTCTCCTTTTTACACTCAGATATTGCCAGGCAAAAATGAGATCACCATAGATTCATTTTCTAGCTAATGAATATAAGTTGTTATCAGGCCCTGTTTTGCTAACTACAGGTATACAGTTGCACTGGCACCAAGGCCTTCTAGGAAAATAACCTCAGACATTCACAGAGGCACATGGTCACATTAAAAAAAAATGTTTTCCAGGATTGGGTATTCCCAGGTTCTATCCTGACAAGATAAAAGGCAATATGTCAAACAAAAATTAGCATTTAAATTTTCCATTTTATTTTGGTTAAATCTTGAAGCAAGCACTAATGAAATTATATTTTATCATGAGTTTGATTCTATACCATCTCACAATATTAAGATCCATGTGAATTTTTGCATAGTCAAAATTAGTAAGCTATTATATTATCTTCAGCTTGACATGATTTTGTTAGAGAAATTTCTGGCTGCATCTGTAAAAGAAATTAAGAATTTGAAAGAGTCTCTATAACTATTTCCATTAATCCCATGTTTGGATTTCTCAGAAATCAATCCATTTATGCTTCCATGGAAAGATAATATAGAAACAGATTATTCAAACTAAAAAGGACTTTTCAAGACTATGGAATCCCAGATTTTCCTGTAAAAAACTCAAATGTCATCAGAGGGAAGGCAGGTCAAACAAACAAAGAACAGAAGCTTAATAAGAAAGTAGAAAGAGTCAGGGCTATGAGGAACTTGAGGAACTCAGGGAATCTCACAACCGTGACCTAAGGCATTCCAGTTCAAAAGTTTATAAAGTACTCTTTGACCAAACCAAACATGCTCTACTGAGTCTAGTGACAGAAGTTTCTCATTTAAAACTCTTTTAATTGAAAAGATGAAGCACCCAAGGGCAAAAATGAAAAGGCTTCATCTCATCCTTCCTTTGACAAAAAAAAATTTAAGGGCTGTGTCTCAGCCCTGTTCTGGGCTCCCATGATACAACATGGAGTGAAAAAGAATACTGGCTTTGTTCTCATGGCATTCACCATCTTTGAGGAAAATATATGTTGACCAAATAATGACTTAGAGAAATTTAAACTTTGATGGATATGAAGAAGGAAAATACACAGTACTATAAAATCAGATACTAAAAACTAAAAACATAACTCCATCCCAGGCTTACTGGCCCACTCCATGTTGGAAGAACCCCTGAGAAGGCAGTGTCCATTTTTGGCATATATTCCAAAACAGCAGATTTTAAAATGGAAATTTGATTCAATAGAGATAACCACAAGCTAATTAAAATTATTAAGCCAACCTTAACCGGTTTGGCACAGTGGATAGAGGATTGGCCTGTGGGCTTGAAGGGTCCCAGATTCAATTCTGGTCAAGGGTTACATATCTTTGTTGCAGATACATCCCCAGTGGAGAGTGTGCAGGAGGCAGCTGATCAATGTTTCTCTCTCTTAGTGATGTTTCTAACTCTCTATCCCTCTCCCTTTCTCTCTGTATTGGATTTGGTCCTATGAAAGAGAAAATACTGGTTTGATGTATATAAAAGTTAATAAAACATGTATATATAAGTTAATAAAACATGTATATATTTTTTAAAAGTATTAGGCCAATAAAACAAAATATAGAAGTACAGGATGGGTAAAACTTATAAGTATAATACAGAAAAAAAATTGTTGTAGACATGAGCAGTTGTCTTTGATAACAATTTGAATATAGCTGAAATACAATCTTATTTTCAGGAGAACAACCACAATACTCCGGTGTGCTAGTCTCTAAAGGAGAACACCCACATGGCTACCCTGGGTAGAGGGGTAAATGGTATGGTATATAAAAATGTGGGTACATAAAAAAAAAATGTGCCAAAGAGCTATATAAATAAAGTTATAAAAGAAAGTGGAAAATAGGACTCATGCTAAAAACAACTGAGTGGTTAGGAGAATCAGCTAAGCCACATGTCACATGGGGAACAAGCATGGGCCCTGTGGTCACACAGGCCTGGGTTTGAATGCTTTAGCCCACTGTTTTGTTTTGGGCAAAGTGTTTAATTTACCTGTGCCTCATGTCCTCCATCTGAAAAAAAGGGTATGATTTGGAGAATTATATAAGAGCATAGGCAGCATATAAGATATATATATATATATAATCATTATCATCATAATCATTATCACTAACTGACCAGTAAAGACAAGGCTAAAACTTAACAATTACTGCCTTCCCTTTATAAAGGATTTCTGTGAAGATGAGAAAATTCTTCTCTATGCCCAGAAAAAAAGAAGAAAAAAAAAAAGTGAGCCTAGTTTGAAGCAAAGACATGTTTAATACTATGTTCTTCCCTTCCATGATGAGAAAGAAATGGACTGAACTCCCAAAAGAAGTTTTGAAACCCAGCAAGGAAAGTCAGCATGGAACAGGGGTAGAGGGAAGGTATACCTGCCACAGATGATTTAAAATCTCACCATCAAGGGTTCACCTAGATATTATTTAATGACCTCTAAGCTCATCTAGCAGAGCATGTCACTCTTGCCAAGACAAATAAATGTATACTTGAGTTATTTTCCATCCATCACCCCGACAGTAGCCCCTAGGAAGCCAGAAGACGGAGCACTGCTCTGTGATGACAAATGATGAACACGGCACAAGGCGTCAGCGGTGGGACCAAACAGCGAGACAAGGCACGGGAGGGGAAGGATCACTTGAAAGAGGTGGACACGTCTGGGACGAGCAGTATTTTGTTTTATACCTTAGGATGAAGGTCCTGTGTTATACACTAGTCACCTCTCTGCACATCTTGCAGTGATATCTTCAACCAAAATATTTCAGTAGAAGTTATTTTGATCTCTTCATTTCTGAGAGTACAGAAAGGTAACTTGACATTGCTTAAAATAATAATGATTTATTATGGATGGGATATAACTGAATGGAAATAATAGGATACCTTTCAAATGTCAGAATTTTCTGAAGTAATTTCCTATAATCATTCACAAACATGTAAAAAAAACCAACAACAACACTCAAGGACATATAGATAGATAGATAGATAGATAGATAGATAGATAGATAGATAGATATATAGATATATATATATTGTTTCTAAGCCCTATATTCTCCATTTCTGGAGGTTTTTTATTTAATTATTATTATTTCAAAGGCCATAGACTCTATTCATTTAGTAGTTCCCTATTAAAAAAAAAAAAAAAAAAAAGAGGAAAACACTTTTCTTTTAGGCTGGGCATTTCCCACCAAAACTCAAAAAGAGGGGGAATGAATATGTTAATGTGTTATGTAGAGCAAAGAAAAGGCAAAGGCAGATGAATTCATAAAATATGCAAAGAGGTGGCAAAAAGTTAATCAAAGATGCTCTGTTCACAGTGGTTTATTCTATTTGTCATTCCTTTTCATGAGGACAATTTGAAAATAATATCCATTTAGTCATATGCCATTCAGTGTGTCATGAACAAGGAGTCATTTAGTTCTTATTTCTTTCTTTCAACAAGAGAATATAGTAGGTCTCCATACTAAGTAATGATAAAACATCTGGAAGGCAGAATCAGGCAGATTATAAATTTTCATGTAATATTTTCCTTTTATGAAGAACAATAGAAAGCCTGAAATGAGATTTTTTGAAGAAAAATAACTATTTCTTGATCAAGGCTACCACAGTAAACAAAAAGTCACTGCAAGTTTCTTTCATAATACTCTAAAGCTTTTCAGATCTATAACAAGAAACATTTTTTATATAAACGTATAATGGAGTTCAGCAATACATTTTTTTAAATATATGTCTTTATTGGTTTAAGAGATAGACAGGAAGCAAGAGAGAGAAACATTGATTGACTACCACCTAAACGTCCCCTACTGTGGACTGAACCTGCAACCCAGGAATGTGCCCTGACTGGGAATCAAACCAGTATCTTCTCTTTCATAGGACCAAATTCAACCCATTGAGCCACATCAGCCAGGGCAGCACTACATGTTTTTAAAAATATATTTTCATTGATTTTAGGGAGGGAGGGAGGAGAGATGGGAGGAGAGATAGAGGGAGAGGGAGAGGGAGAGGGAGAGGGAGAGGGAGAGGGAGAGGGAGAAGGAGAGGGAGAGGGAGAGGGAGAGGGAGAGGGAGAGGGAGAGGGAGAGGGAGAGGGAGAGGGAGAGAGAGAGAAACATCAATGATGAGAGAGAATCATCCATCAGCTGCCACGTGCACTCCCCACACTGAGGATAGAGCCCATAATCTGGGCATGGGCACCAGGAATCAAACCATGACCTTTGGTTCAAAAGTCAAAGCTCAACCACTGAGCCATGACAGCTGGCAGCACTATAGTTTTATAAAGGTAAGTATTAAGTAAATGACTAGAAACTTTAAGCAGTTCTTTCATTTTGCACTGTACATACATTATTAGGGAAGAGGGAAAAAAAGGTTTTCCTCTAACAATCCAGAACTGAAAAAGTTACTTTAATTAAAATCCATTTACTCAAAATAAAGAGGGATTCCCTGAATGGATCCTCCAGCAGATAACTACTCTTACATACCTGAGTGTCTGTGGACTTGCTTTTATTCTCAGACAGTTCTAAATAAGACAATAGCAAGGACCCAGAATAAAGAACATGATTCAAATAATGTTTCCTTCCCGATAGTGCATGCAGTGGGCACTCTGGGTTTTATTCCAATGCATTTTTTCTCTCTTCCCCCTTGACCTCATGAGTTGCCATCACAACTTACCAAAATGGTACCTGTCACTTTCAGATGTTTAATATTCCTCTGTAAAGGATATGGTGACATCCTGTCAAACCAGCACAAGTCTAATATTATATAAGGCCGTCTTTTCCGCCTCAGCATAATATGAAATGTATTACTCAGTCACCATTTAGGCAAAGTGTGTCTTATGAAGATGGAAGTGTGCTAGTCTGTACACTGTATTTGCCAGCCACCTGCAGACACAGTAGAGAACGGCCGATCCACACTCCAATCCATCAGTAACATTAACTCCAGGGGGGCAACATTCAGAATTCCAATTTTTTCTTTCTCCTCATGACAATCTTTTTATCTTTCCTCTCACTCCAGATTTAAAAGCATCGTGAAAACCATAATTTATTGATAGAGCTGGACCATTAAGATGATATACAGTGTATCCAGAAAGGAGATGTTTTTCCCTTACAATCTCTCGTTATTCCTTTGTCTAAATCTGGAGAAAGCTTGATATTGCCATATTACGATTGTTTCAGAAAATAGCAAAAGCATTTTGCTTCGCTGAGGTGTATTCATCATCATTGACATTTAATACAATTAACCAAATTAAACTCACTGGCTTATACTATCATTATTTCATATTCAAAGAAACTCAGAGCTACCCCTAAAGAGCAGATTTTGACTAGAAGTAAGAAAATTGAACATCTGAAGTCAACAGGATTAGGAGATATGCTTTTGGCACATATTAATAATTTAACCTATTTACTTCTGCTTTTGCTGGACTTAAGTTACTCAATCTCTATACAGAAGTCAATAAAATTACATCTGTCTTGAAGCAAGGCTGGTAAGTTTAATTAGCATTTATAATCTTTAGAGTGGCAAAAAAAATTAACATCTCTTTAAAAATTTGATGCAGCTGAAAATATGTCAACATTATTATATGTCAACACTAAGCTGTCACTGATTTTTTTTTTCTGAGCTAATGCCCATCCTTTCATATCTTGGGTTATAACAACTCTAAGAAAGTGTCCTAGTACCAACTCTCGCCCATAATACTGTCTAATGGCTAAGCCACATAAGTGAACACATGCTTTTGTTCATGTTTACTTATTATTGCTAATTCCTCTTATCATTCCCATTTAGGTCCAATAACCGTGTGGGCCACATGAAGCCGGATTCATAATGAAAGTGTTTACTCTCCTTATGATTAACTTCCCTGCGTAATTAATGTCCCCAATTCTCTGGACAGCCTTATTACATCTACTCTGCTCTAACATGCTCTCTGTCAGCTGAATACATTTCCATATTTTAGAAAGAAGGGGAAAGAGACAAGAGAGGTCCTCACTGGCTCCATCCTCAGATGTCTTCTGCCACAGAGTATCTGCAATTATACCAGCTATTTCCATCGCTTACAGAAAGCCTTGTATTGGCTGGTCCTCGCCTGAGAAGACGATGATTAAATTACAAATGTAAACAGGCTCCTATCAGAGACCATTCGGAACGCCTTGAGAAGAGTTGTTAACACTGTCAGGGGAAAGAGGGCAAGACAGAGTCCAAAGAGCTGGCAAGGAGGCAGCAGAGAGGTTGTGACCACGGGGGGTCCAGTTCCCGTCTCCCCCCATGAGCCCTCCTGAGGGACCTACAGAGACTGTGGGTGTCATCTCAGATCTCTCATCTGCCAGCAGCGCCCAGATCGGTCCACTCACACCCCCGGCCCGGCCGGAAAAGAGGCTGAGAGCTTCGATGTGCTCGCTCTGCTTTCTCTGAAGCCTACTTGGAAAGTACTCCTCAGCCTGATCTCAGGCTGTTTGCCTTAAAAGGATAAAATATCTGAAGAGGAAGAAGAAAAAAAAAAAAAAAGCACTGTAGCTGGCTGCACAGACATCACATACCAGGAGAGGCACTACAAGCCCCATCCTGCTCTTCCAGGGGGCTCCTCATTGTCTCACCTTCAGACACTTAAAATTTCACAGAAGCATCTGGGGCCCAAGGAACTGCCTCCCTGGCTAAGGAGGCAGCTGCTCCAGTGAGAGCTGGAGCAGACTTGGGGTGATGGCTGATCCCAATGTGTCATATTTGAATGGTGGCCAGGACTCAGGGATGGTGGGAAAGAGGAAACACACTTCCATTGACAGGAGCTGCTGACAATGACCATGCCCCAGGCCCACACAGGTGACCCCAGAGATAAAGAGAGGTGCAGATGCTGTGGGGGGAGGGGTAATGGAGCTGCCTGGCTCCAGGGTAAGACTGGGTTTGGGTTGGTAGAAAGGGACCCAGGAAAGTGCTTTTCCAAAGAGTGGGAATTCAAATAGCCAGTGACAACAAGAAGTTGAATACTCCAAGGAAATGGTTCACCATCCTGGCTGCATATTGCTGTCACCTTGGGAGTTGAAACAATATTCTTATACCTCAGGTCCAACCCAGAGCAATGAACTATAACCTCTGGAAGTGGCACACCAGGAAAGATGTTTTTGGTGTTTTGTTTTAGTTTTTGGTTGTTGTTTTTTTAACATTTCCTGGAGAGACCTACCTAGACTCTAATATGCAGTCAAGGATGGGAACCAATAAAAATAAACAATAAGCCGAAACCGGTTTGGCTCAGTGGTAGAGCGTCGGTCTGCGGACTGAAAGGTCCCAGGTTCGATTCCGGTCAAGGGCATGTACCTTGGTTGCGGGCACATCCCCAGTAGGGGGTGTGCAAGAGGCAGCTGGTCGATGTTTCTCTCTCATCAATGTTTCTAGCTCTCTATCTCTCTCCCTTCCTCTCTGTAAAAAATCAATAAAATATATATTTTTAAATAAATAAATAAACAATAAGACATTTACTAGATAGTGTATACCTATTTGGCAAGCCCCTCGTGTTGAAAAGTTTTAGCCAACAGAAACATTCTACTCTTTAAGTGGAAAATTTACCCTTGCCTTTGTTTAATAACACACAGACATGCACACAAACACACACACACTGTTGTCTTCTTCTCAGAGTGGCTCGCAGATTGAGCTGCACACTGAAGTTATCTGAGGCGTCTTTAAAAAATACTGATGGCTGGCTTCCGCCCCCAGATCTTCTCATTTTAATTGGCTTGGGATAAAAACCTAGGCATTGGATTTTTTTTTAAGGCTCCCCAGGTGGTTCTAATTGCAGCAAAGTTTGGAAACCACTGACCTATCTTATTCTTTCCACTTCTCCCTAAGTACTTCCCTTCCCATTTAATTACTGGAGGAACAGACACACTCCCCTGAGGACAGCCTATAGGTGATTCATTGGGTTTTCCTGCAATTGCCTAGTCCTCACTCTCCTTTGGGGCACAGGAGAACCTAATGGCTCAGGAGAACAGCTCTGGAGTTCAAATTCAGACTCAGCCGCTTACAAAGTGTGTGACCTTGAGCAACTTACTTGGCTTCTCTGAGCCAAGTACCTCAGTGCTGTGGAATGGGATACTCTGGAGTCTTCCTCACAGGGTTTTCGGATAAAACCTACAATCTATGGCCCAAACTGGTTTGGCTCAGTGGTAGAGCGTAGGTCTGCGGACTGAAAGGTCCCAGGTTCGATTCCAGTCAGGGGCATGTACTTTGGTTGCGGGCACATCCCCAGTAGGTGGTGTGCAAGAGGCAGCTGGTCGATGTTTCTCTCTCATCAACGTTTCTAGCTCTTTATCTCTCTCCCTTCCTCTCTGTAAAAAATCAATAAAATATATTAAAAACAAACAAACAAACAAACAAACAAACAAACAAAACTACAATCTATGGCAGCACAGGGAGCCATACCTGGCACAGTAAGTGCTCAATAAGTGTTAGCCATGATGATGATGAAGGGCAGTGCCCTTCTGACCCATTCTTTCAGAAACAGGGATGTGCTGACCTGCTCTCCTCATTCCTTTTCTACCCTGTGGACTGTTCCTGAACCACCAAGCCTTCAAGGTATCAGCCTATAGGATGTTCAAAAGGAACAATACATTCATTCAAATTGGCCTAAAGGGAAACATTTTAATGGTTCTCTGCCAAAATCCCAGTATAGCTCCCACACTGGAGGAGGCAAGCCCTCCATATACTCCAGTTTGGGTGTCTCCTCTCTTCATCCACAAAATACTATTCAACTTGCAAGTTCCGTGCCAGTCTTATTCTCCCACAATGCCCATTACTCCTTCCCAGCTTATTTGCAAATATGGCATAACTTTAGCAATGCTCATCTTGCTTTATACTTTCCTGCCCACCTCTCCCCTCCCCCACCCACCCCAACACACACACATCTCTCCTCTTCGCACTCTACCCTCCTGCCTCTTTCACATAAATGACTGTGATTATAAAAGCCACACAGACACAAAGCACTTGTGGAAGTATACCATTAGCCCCACCTTTTGTTGAAAGTCTGTTTTGTGTAGTTACAGTTCTTGTGCTATTGTTCATATTTACATGACAGTTTTGGAGAGAGAGCATTCCTCGGCTCTTACAAACAAAGTTATACTTAGTTCACACAGGCTGCCCGTACTTCTCAGAAAACAAACTGTAAGGCGACGCAGAGGAATGCAGTCATTACAGAGAATGGTGAGAGGAAAGAGGAAGGGGTGTCAGAAGGCTGGGTGTGAGGAAGTGGAGATGTGCTGTCAGGGGAGGGGTGGCCAACAGCGCCAGCTCAACCATTCAGATTAGGATTCAAAATGCCACAGATGTGACTGCATAATAAGCTGCTGAGCATACTGGGAAATGCTGCCTGCAGCATGTGCTTGTGTATCACATTGTCTTGTGTTCTCAGAGCGTGGAAGGTTCAGGTCGGAGGGTTTGAATGCAGGCAGCAGGTCTGGCTCCCCAGGATGGGCAGCGGTACCTATGGCAGAAAGAGCAGCAGCCCAGTGTTCCAACTGGTTGCTAGGATACCATGGAGACCCTCCATTGCTAGGCAGACAGGGGAAAAAAAAAACTGTTTCCATATGCCTTATAACCTGCAAACAGCAACAATAGAAACATCATCTGCCTACTTCTCCCCTTCCCCATTAGGAATCCAAACCCAACTCTTCAGTGAAATAACAAGTAGCAGGAGCTTGGGAATGTGGCTCAGTAGAACTGGGAAGCTGGTCATTTGTATTCTCAGGCAGTCTCTGGAGCTACTCTTTCAGGGCTTGTCAGTATTTTCATTACAAGTCCCTCCCCCCCCTTTTCTACCCCCGACCCCAGAAGCACACAACTTGACTGTGCTTCCAATGACCCACATAGGGTTTTAACAACCTACACACACACACACACACACACACACACACACACACATATATATATTTTTAAATATATTTTATTGACTTTTTACAGAGAGGAAGAGAGATGGGGATAGAGAGTTAGAAACATCAATGAGAGAGAAACATCAATCAGCTGCCTCTTGCACATCTCCTACTGGGGATGTGCCTGCAACCAAGGTACATGCCCTTGACCAGAATCAAACCTGGGACCTTTCGGTCTGCAGGCCGATGCTCTATCCACTGAGCCAAACCAGTTTCAGCCATATATATTTTTTATAAAAGCTTCCACAGCTTCCCATTTACTGCATAGACTGTAACATCGAACTCAGAAACTCAAATAGGGACATCTATTACCATGTTTCCCCGAAAATAAGACATCCTCCGAAAATAAGACCTAGCGCATGGAAAGATAAGACATCCCCTAAAAATAAGGCCTAGCGCAACTTTGGGAGAAAAAATTAATATAAGACACTGTCTTATTTTCGGGGAAACGGGGTAGAATAACGTTAAGTGGGAATTTAACTCTTCCACAAAAACAAGAAAGATGGATTTCAGAAACCAACTTCACATTCAGTTCTCCTATCCCATTTGCCTAGGTATGTGAGGAATCTGCTATGCTAGTTAAGAGTATTTTAAAAATAAAATTAGATTTTTTTCAGTGGGAACAATTTGAAGTGAGTAAACTGACTTTTTTCTATTAAGAGTGGAACTGGGTTTCCTTACAGGTTTTAATCATCTGCTGATTGGTAAATTAAATGCCCTTACCAAGCTGGAATAGTTATGGCTATTAGCAGGATGGTGCTGGTCAGGGGTAGAGGACTGGACTGACATTCAAAGATTCAGAGCTTTACTAATGGGTAGCAAGTAGTCCTCCCATAAAATGTGTGATCTCTCTCTCTCTCTCTCTCTCTCACACACACACACACACACACACACACACACACACACGTCTTGATTATTCTAAAAATAAGCAAAAATGCCCCCTCACCTACTTTATAAAATAGAAACTAATATGCTCATTCTCTAGGCTTAACCTAGCTTTCTTCAATTCCCACCATCAAGTTCTGATACAGCCACTGGTTGCTGTATTCCCCAGATGTACCCTCTGCTTTCTTTTGCTGTCCCTCCCTTTGCTGATGGCCCTGCCACTCCCCACCCCTCTAATCCTATTAGCATGAAACCATGGCCATCCTCCAAATATGTATTTACTTTAAACACTTCCATTTCAACAAGAGTTTCTGAAACCTTAAAATTAAATGGCCTCCATATTTACTGTCTTGAGTATCTCCTCTGTACTCGCCTACTCTACTTTCTAGAATATTTACTTGTGCAGCATTATTAATCCTTTGTTACCTCCTCGATGATAGGATCTATGTATCTCTCACCTCCAATGCCTGATGATACATTGAACATGAAAGACATCCCACAAAAGTATTAAACTGAGCTCTAGGGCACATTTGAAATTTAATTGCTACCTTTGAAGAAATCTATTTTAATATTATGCCATATAAGATTACACTAAAATGCTAAAATTCGCCAAAACCGGTTTGGCTCAGTGGATAGAGCATCGGCCTGTGGGCTGAAGGGTCCCAGGTTTGATTCCGGTCAAGGGCATGTACCTTGGTTGCGGGCACATGCCCGGTAGGGGGTGTGCAGGAGATGGCTGATTGATGTCTGTCTCTCATCAATGTTTCTAACTCTCTATTTCTCTCCCTTCCTCTTTGTAAAAAATCAATAAAATATATATTTTTTTTAAATGCTAAAATTCTCTCAACTTCCTACAGAATTTAACACACAGCCTGTAGAAAGACTCCATTTCTCTTGAGATGTCCTGATGTCAAGGTTTAAAAGCTCACATAAGATCTCAAAATGAATGTGTCTCTAAAAATAAGAAAATATTCCTTAATATCCTCAGCTCTTTGAAAGTACTTCGCAATCAAAAAGTGAATTATAATAAAATGTCATCATTATCTGCAATGCATCTACCTCAGGGGTGAAAAGCAACAGTTTAACAAGACTATAGAGATACTAACCACTTGTAATAGGAACTCAAGTTTATATAAAGGAACTGAAATGACATGGAACCCTGTGACAGCAAAACAGAAAGAATTTAAGAATATTTACCATAGGTAAAGGGTTTAGATCATAACAGAAGATACTGAATATGCTAACCCAGTGTTCGGCAAACTCATTAGTCAACAGCATCAAATATCAACTGTACAACGACTGAAATTTCTTTTGAGAGCCAAATTTTTTTAAACTTAAACTTCTTCTAACGCCACTTCTTCAAAATCGACTTGTCCAGGCCATGGTATTTTGTGGAAGAACCACACTCAAAGGGCCAAAGAGCCGCATGTGGCTTGAGAGCCACAGTTTGCTGACCATGGTGCTATTATGGAGTTAATTTTCAGGAATAAAATAAAATCATTTTAAAAGTTCATAAGAATATATATGTATACACTGAATGGCCAGATTATTATTATCTCTGAATGCATAATAATCTGGCCAGTCAGTGTATATCCTACATAATGTAAGGCTAATATGCGAATTGTCCCCTCGACCAGGAGTTCAACCAGCAGTCAGGCTAGCCAACTGCCTCTGTCCCCTCCCCTTGGACAGGCTGGCCAGACCCCACCCATGCATGAATTGATGCACCGGGCCTCTAATAAACAAATATTATGCGTTCAGAGATCATAATAATCGGGTCACTCAGTATATATCTATATCTATATCTATATTTATTTCTATGTCTATTTCTATATCTATGTCTATGTCTATATAGCCAACAGGCTGATCTCATAAAATTAATATTTTTCTCATTTTTAAGAGTTTATTTGCTCAATTTATTTCAAAATATATACATTAATAGTTTTACATTCTCAAGTCATTATGTGGTAGCAGTGGCATACAGATTCCAATTTGCTACCTCAGTTTTTTGTTTCACATTCATAACACAAGAAGGGCTTAAGGGCTGTTTCTATACACGTGTGAAAGAGAAACAAAAACACTCTCCCCACAGAGACAGCAAGAGGGCCCTGGCTTCTGTTGGAATCTGACCAAACCTCTCCTCCAATTCCCATTTTAATGGGGAAACTTTCAAACCAAAAAAGTTAAGTCAATTTAAGTGAATGAGTTAATTTTCATTTTACATTATTTTTAAATGATCAAAATCGCTAAAAAACCAAAGTTTTAAAAATATCCTCAGAAGGCAATATCAATAAGCAAAAGGGAAACAGGAACATATTCTCATTCATCAAATAACTGAGCAGTACTGTTAGCTACGTGTAATGGAGAGAACATAGAAAAGTAGCATGAACATGAGTTAAAGTCAGTTTTATGTTATTTAAATGGTTTCATTTTAACTTGAACTCATGATAACCTGTGTGCAAGTTTAAGAAAGAGGACTAAATTTAAGTTTCACCAGAGATGAAATATAGACAAACACTTGTTAACAGTAAGTCTGTGTGATCAAATTATTTATGGTGGAATAAATTGAAATTCAAACACATCTTCAGTTTGTCGAGATTTCCTAATTCTTTGCGGAGCTATCTTGCACAATCATTCCAATGACATGATAATAATCACTTTGCATACAATATACTTCTCTTTCTCTTGAGAGGTACACTCTACCATCTAAGTCAATTTTGTTCTCGTTTTATGTAAGTGTGAAAAAAGAACAGATGTTTTTCCAAAATTATTTAAGCTTGGAAGGCATGCTATCATTTTCTTCAATATAATCCTCCAAAATCACCAAAATCATCATGGTGATGTCTTAGTGGCTGACTTCCTTAAAGCATACGTTATTAAATATCAGAATGCACAGCATTGTTCCATGGATAAAATGTTTATTTATAATAGAATTATTTGCCACATTCATTTCATTTTCTATGATAGGCTTTAAAAAAAAATCTAGTTGTCCTCTGTGTCAAGCACTAAAAGGCTTCTAAAACTTCAGCTCATTCCTTACTGCCTAGATTCCTTTGGAACTTGTCTGATACATTTTACTGCAGTTATCAGCTAGATTTATCATGCTTCATTATAAATCCTATTAAACTGGTCTTTTTATAAAAGTGGATTTTGCTCTGTATTGCTCCAGAGTCCTGCAAATACTAAAATGAGAGCCTACAGAATGCTTAGAGATGCAGAGAGCTGCCTTTGGGTTATTTTTTCATTATGCAGAACTTGGCCCAGGAGCCATGGCCATGTACCTGGTTAGCTAAGACAGGCAAGCATAACGGGACTGCAAATTAATTTACCACGCAGGTTCCTAAGGCAGGTCTAAGTGTAAGAAACTATTAGGGCAACTTGGTGAAGTCAGAAGCGTTTATCCTTACTGTCTCTTCCTCACTCTCTCGGAATAAAATCTCCTCATTAAACTTAACCTGCATGAGAAACAGCACATGCTCTACGGGAACCAACAAGTATAGGTATAACTCTTAAGTTTTTTAAAGTATAAACAGTACATACTCTCACGCTCCCTCCAACCCACCAAATACACATGGAGATAATCAGGTATTTACTCTTTCTCCTCAGCCCCTTGTGTTTACGGAGTGAAGGATTCCAAGGGACCTTGTATTATTATTATATAACACGTCATCCAGCCAACATGATGTAGTTAGGAATAGAGCACCAAAATCTCTTACGTTATCAAGGATCATATCTATTAATTAAAAATAACACTATTGGGGTGCTCATGCCCTATTAATTTAAGTTCTTGTCACTTTACTCTCCATAAGAACTCCCGAGTTAGGTGGTGTAGAACAAGTTTCATTCAATCTTTCCACCCAAGTTGAGGAGCCTACTGACATCAAAATCACACAGAGTTCTCTAAAATGCTATTGTAGAACAGTGTGGGATCCGTGGCATCAGAAGCCGGGAGTGAGGCAAACCATGTGTCACCCACTTCAATAAAGGCAGAGTCCGTCTCTATTTTTGACCCTGGAAACAGGCAACCCTCCTGGGAGAAGGTGCCCCATTCCGGAACAGTATGCAAATTCCTGGAGGAAAACAAGCAGCATTCCCCCCTCCTCCGGTGTTATGGGAAAGGTTTTTAAGAAATCAACAGACTAGGCTTCCATGTGTGGATTGCAAATGTCACCCAATTCAGGATTTAAAAAAAAAAAAATCTTCCCTTGGATAGGCGCGTTTGCTTATTTTTGATACTTTGATGATGACAGAGCATCAGGTTTTGCAGGGTACCAGCCTGAAGGGCCGGCATGCACAGAAGCCCGGGAGAGCCACAGGAGCATAGAAAGTAAGGATGATATCACACGCATTTCATTTCAAGTCTGATGAGCCTGCATTTAGGATTTTCCGGCTGGGCAGCTTTGCCAAAGCATTGGGGAGATGGGGTGTTTTTTTTCTTCCGCTTCTCACACTCACGCACATATACACACACAGCCAGACACACACCTGGGGCGCATTCAAACTCTCTGTACAGTAGGTGGCATAGATGAATGCACATATTTTTTTTAAAAAAAAAAAATAGCTTGGCATCCAACAAAGACGGGGAAGGCAGCATAGGTGCTGAGTCTGGCTCTAGAAACGAAACGTGCACAGCCCCGCAAGTCAAGGAAACATTTCTGTGGATGAGGACAGACACAGCAAGCGGGAGGGGAGGGGCGGGGGCCCACAGAGACGATACAGAGACCCAGCAGCTCCCCGCCCACAGGTGCCCCCTGGCCCCTGCGCGTAACCGTAACCCCTGCTTACTGCGGGCTCTTGGGGTAGAAGGGCAGGGTCACATGGCTGAGATCCTGGATGTCGAAGGCGGTGGGCTCGGCGGAGATCGCCTGCCGCTTGGTGCGCGGCTCGCCCTGCAAGGTGCTGGCGCTCTGCTTCTGCGCCTGCTGGGTGGCCGGCCGGATCACCGAGCGGTACTTGTCCAGCTCGTTCTGCAGCTTCTGGATCAGTTCGTCCTTCTGATCCAACTCCAACTCCAGCTCGTCGATGAGGGCATCCCGCTGCCGGAGCTCCTCGATCTTCTCCTGGAGCGCATACTGGAGATCCCGCAGGGTGCCCATGCTCCTCCCGGCTGCCTGGGCTCCTTCCCCGCGCGGCTCCGCGTCCAGGGGCTTCCTCCCCTCTCCGACGGTCAACTTTCCCCAAAGTCGCCGCTGCTGCCTCCGGAGTGCAAAAGCTTCCGACTTGAGACCAAAGCCAGCCCTGGCTTCTGAGCATGCCCAGTCCGCGGGCTCCAGCCACCGGGAGTTTCAGTGCAGATTCCACTTCGCGGGGCTGGTGGAGAGGCTGAGCGTGGGGATGAGCACAACAGCAGGTCCAACCCGGGATGGAAAGCCTGGCACACGCGGTGGGCGCTGCAGGGGGTCCGAAAGGCAGCTGCTGGGTGGTGAGGGAGCAGGAGCAGGGGACTCGGATGAGGCTCCCGGGCAGCAGCTGGTCTGCCCCGGTCACTGGCGCTGAGAGCCAGAGGAAGCTAGCGGTGCGTGTGCGGAGCCTGATAACCCTGCGGGGCGCTCCGGGGGATGTGCAGGCGGAGCGAGGCGGGAGCACCCACCGCTTTGGGGGTGGGGAGGGGAGAGACTGCAAGGACCCCAGGCCAACGGGAAGGTGACAGCCAGCTCCAGAGCAGACTAGGCTTGAGGACAAGGGTCTAGGATCCTGGAAACGTGGGAGAGCAGAGCGTACTCTGCATCTTAAAAGCCCTGAGTTCTGGAGGGATGGTGACCACCAGCCTCACCAGGAAAGGCTCCCGAGTCACGTGTCTGAACTCTCCCTACTCCCCAGCCGCCTTTCCCACCCGGAGCGCAGCACACAGGTGGCTGAGGCTGGAGGAGAAGCTTGCCTCTCAGGAGGTAGAGCCACTCCATGCCTGGAAGGGATTCCCCCTAACAGCCAGTTGTCTCTGGGGAAGGGAAGGGGGAGGAGCCTTCTAACTCTCCCTTCCCCCCCCCCCTCCCCCAAGCATTCACACTCTGCCTGCTCCTGCCAATTCCTCCCCTTACCACCTTTTCCAAACTCAGGTTAATGAACTACCTTGGGGAGAAAAGAGGTAATAGGGAGCATGGGGGAAAAATCATTGCTCATTTCCAAAAAGTTCGTCCTAAAATTGAACCATACCTTTAAAAATATTATTTCCCTGACAACTAAGCTGTTAGGTCTGTGTCCTTCCACTTGGATAGCAAGACATAAACTTTGAAAAAGAGAGAAGATCCTAAAGAGAAGGAGGGCTATAGCACTCCACCTCTACCCACTCCCACCCCTATTCCTGCACACTAGATCATTTCCTGAAGTGATGACAACCAAGCAGCATCCTTTCTGTTCAAGGGTAATTCTGACATCATTGAAACACATGCTGTTTGGAATCGCCAAATATTTACTTGATGCTTACCTAAATTTATAATGTTTATCTAAATCTTTACCAACGCATCCAATTTTATAACATCTTTCTTAGCAGCCCTCTAATTATTCTTGGGCACTGAACGATATAAACCTCAAATGCTCTATTTGGCCATTCCTGAACACTAAAACAATGTAGATAGATAATAGTTTAAAATTGAACTGCAATCTAGAATTATAGCCAAGGGCAGATATAATAGTCTCAAAAAAAGAAGAAAAAATTGCTGACTTTTACTTTTGAATGCACAACCTTTTCTATCTGAGCTAAGAGAAGAAGAAGGAATAAAGGGGCAAGCCAACAGCAAGTTAGTAAGCTTTTTGATTTAAAGTGATTTAAAGAGGTGTAAATGACTAAGGATATATAACCCTAAACATTCTTCCACACATATTATGATCTAATTCCCTTAGTACAGGTGTCATAGACAGGTTTTCTGCTTTCCAACATGAATGTGTAAATGGATCATCCCCAAAATATTTCATTTGTGAGGCACAAAACATGAATAACTTACAAATACTGGGAGCAGGAAATAATAGTTCTAAATTTCATTGTTGTCTTCATTAAAACTAAACCAAGCAAAAGTACTATAGCTTTGCACACCTGACACTATTCTAAAAATGCTTCTGTGATATTGTCTTTCTCCAGGCAAAAGGCCAAGTTCTTATCTTTCTTACCTATGGGAATTCTTGGATTCCATGGGAAAATGCTTAAAACTTTTTCCTATCAATCTATGATAGGGGTCCAGGTGGCCAAGAGTTTAGGTCTAAAAATATATCAGAGATATTGTATAAGTAACATCATTAATTAACTGCTAAGCAGGGTTATATTTCAAGGTTCATTTGAGACTTACAGGGGGTTACTTAAAGTATTTGGGCAGTACAAAGTAGAAAGCCTGTCTACATGTACAAATGAAAATGGAAAGAAGCATTTTTCCATCAAAATTAAAATTGCACTTCAATCAAAAAAACACTCAGGTATCTTTGAACAAATGTGAGGGTTGTGTTCTTACACTAAGTGACATAATTTGTTTCACCATTTAAGCTATCATATCTACGTGCAACCATAAGATATATTCATGTGGCATTTTCATTTTAAATGGAAGTCTTGTGATACAAAATATATTCCATGATGAATCCCATATTGAAGCTCAGAAATCAGTTGTAAAAAATGCAAAGAAAATAAACAGCCAAGAAGAAATGATTATAAAAAATGACATACTTTAAAAGATGTTCAAGGTATAACAATATATTTGGTTGTATTAGCCTATATTATGAAAACTTTCTGTTTTTAAACTCAAACTAAATATTTTAAGAAAGTTTTTCAATGATGTTCTTGACCGGTTGTTTAGGACTTTAGGGACCTGATTTACCAGCTCAAACTTTTGAATGATTCCAACATTTTCTTAACCACCTTTTGTGTTATACTTGGTAAGTACTAAGAATGAATTTTATGTGAAAAATCAAGGTCCTGCAGCTAAATTTCAACAGACTAGTCTTCCTATGTGTCTTATAGTAAATTTAATTGGTTAAAGTTGAATATCAAAGATCAGACACAAGTCTACTTTCTGCTTATTTAGAAATTGGTGCCGCAAATCTGGAGTAAACTGGAGTTGAAAGACACATACTGACTCTCCCACTGCCCTCCTGGGATGGTGTCTTGATGTTAGATGTTAAAGCAGAGAACAATGCAATTTTGAAGGAACTGAGTTCATACTCAGCTTTCCATAGTCAACTCACAACCAGCTTTTCAGCAGTCTCTCTTTGTCATAACTGTAACAGAAGCAAAGCTCTACCGGTAGCCAGATCAAATTGTGGCATGCTGATGCTCTTCAATTTTGCATCCAAGTCTCATGAATGAGAATAAGTATTTTTAGGCCTTCCTTAAAAATCTCAGAATCCTTCAATGAAGTATTCAATAATGCATCTTTATCCTGATACTTGCTATTTAAAAAAATAAAATATGAAGGAGGAGTTATAACCCTTCACTAAAAATATAATTTGCCCCAAAAGAACTGTGATAATTTTATCATCCAGTTTGCCCCTTCCACTGATGGAATATTTCTTGGAATAGTCCTAAATTTGACATTTTCTTCTGCCATTTCATGTCCATATTTTTGAACTGCAAGAAATAAACAAACAAAACATAGCTAAGTTTTTTGGACCATGGAAGCCACCCCTTATAGAAAATGGGTAGCAGTAGCAGGACCCGTAAGTATTTAGATATGGAAGTTACTATTACTGGTAGACATACTAGCTTGCTCTAAATTACTAATCTAAACCAAAGTCATAATAAAAATAACTAACTTCCTTGAACTCTTAATGCATAGCAGGCACTGTTTATGTAACCCTACAAATTGGACATTATTATTATTTCCATTTATATTTGAGAAAACAGAGGCACAAAAATCACCCACCTAATAAATACTAAAACCTGGATTCGAATCCAGACTATTTTATGCAGAGCTCAATCCCTTACCCTCTCCCTGCATTGCCTTCTACAGGAATTCCAGCTGTTGCTCTTGCCTTGGCTCTGGATCCAAAAAGATAAGAGTGTTCTTAACATTAACTAGCCTGACTGTGGAGTGGGGCTAGGGAAGTACAAAGAGGAGAAAGTTGGAAAAACCTAAAAGAATAGGCAAAAGATGTTTTACAGGTTCCTTTTCCTAAAACTGTTTTCACTCCATCACCATTTCCTCCAGTCTTAGGGTGATCATCTGTACCCATTAGCCTGATGTTGTCCTGGTTTTAATACTAAAATTGCTTGGGACTGTCCTGGTTTTAAAACTGAAGTCCTGGGTACCCCTTGGTCCTGGACAAACCAGGACAGTTGGTCACCCTAATTAATTCAGGACTGCTGAGCCTATTTTATAAATATTTTCAAATAACGCTTTCAAAGTTACTGATAGAAAAGTAAAGCCAAGGAATATAAATAATAATAATAATACCAATCATTTTAGGCACGTTACAAACCCAATTATGCATGTGTTTGTGAAAATATGTTTTAGGAAAGCAATAATCCTATTCCAAAAGCCTAATAATACACCAGAGAAATTGTCTTTGGACTGTAAAGGGAACAAATCTGAGAACAGAATTTTAATTACAGTTTGATGAGTCAGAAAAGAATTCAAGGCTCTCTTTGTTTCACTGTTATAGAAATGTGGAGTTTAGACACACGGCTTCCTATGGATTAAGCACAGCATTTCAAGCATCAATCTGGTTATCACTTATAGAATTACTCTATGGTTGTGTTTTATAGATAGATTCAGCCATCTGTAATGCATGTTTAAATGGATATAGTAAAAGTTCTAACGGTTAGGCTATCTTGAAGTCATGCTGCTGAGAATTATATGTTCTGCATAAAAAGAAAAAAATCATAAACCATTAATGATGAAAAACTTACTGCAGAGACTTGGAAAGTAATAGTGCACTGCACAGTAATTGCTAATGTGCTTAGAGTTTAATACCAAATTAGTGTCATGCCTAATATTCATTGAAATGAATTCTTATAGTCCACGGCTTCAAATGATGGTAAATTAGCACTGGGCCTCAACCTAAACTAGTGCCCCCCAAAAAATCCATGCACTAGCTAAATGAACATTTCTTTGTGCTGTTAGTAAGCTTCCCATTTCCAAAGACCAGAAGAAGTAGATTTCTAAGAATAATAATATTAGGTTTTCTGTATTTTTTTCATGAATAGAAAAATTTTAAATGTATAAAAGGGAATTTAAAATGATTTTTCCACAAAATGTTATTTTACTGCATTTTAAACCCAGTGAATATATACATGAGTATGAACATCATAATATCTCTGAATCTGATTAATAAGTTATAGTTTCTCAGTTCCATTTCAGTGAACCTTCTGGTTATCAAGCACATTATTTCCTAAGTTAATGCATCATTTTCCCCCACAAAATATTCAAAAACCTTCGCAAAAGTAATTTTGCTTTTGAAAAATGGATTTGATATCATGTGGCTTATGGGAGAATAGCTCTGGAGTCAATTACTTTTTATTGTTGCCTTTATATTAAATAGCTATTAACAGATTCCAGAACTTACCATTTTTCTCCCACATGCTTTGTGATCAAAACTGAAAGTAAAAAATAAAACTACATTTTGCTAGGAGCTTACTAAAATTAGGAATGTGGGAAGGTAATGAGGATATAAGAAACGATAAAATGGAATATTGAGTAAATTGGATTTTTATTGGTTAGTAAAATGAATGAATTGGGCAAGAGAAATATAGGAAGACATTTATACTGTGAGAATGTCAGAGATTTGGAGGAGAGGGCAAGTTGCAGGCAAAAAGGCTAAGTAGGAAAATACACAGAGATCCCCAGGCTCATTAACTTAATGGACAAGTAAATATCACCTAAGTTCCAATTGAATTAACGCTTGATATTGTGCCTTTCATAGAATAATCATGAGATGGAAATCCATTTCTAATGATAACCACATGAAGCACTAGGATGGCAAAACAAATGGATATTTTTCTAGGGCCAATATATAATACCTCAAGTTTATGAACACATTACCCTTGGAGAGTTGCTAGAGCCTCAAGCTAGGCCCCAGGAGATGCATATATTCACTGTGCATTTGAAACCAACTGTTAAGTTATCAGTCACTTTGCCTAATACACATTTTTAGAAAAAAAACAAAAAAACTAATAATTTCTTCCTGGTCCAGATTGGATTGAAAAATTCGTTTTTCAAAACATAGGCATTTATCTGGTGCGTAAGACTACTTTAAATATTAATGATTCAGATGTATTCTTTTTTTCCTCTTTTTTTAAATTAAGGTATTATATGTGTATATATTTTATCATTGCCCCACCCCACCCCATACATGCCCTCCCCCACCCAGAGTTTTACATCCACTGTTTATGCTTATATGCATGCATACAGGTCCTTTGGTTGATCTCTTATCTCTCCAACCTCTCCCTAATCTTCCGACTAAACTTTAAAAAACATATATATAAACATTTATTTAATAAATAAGTTGCAAAAGAAAACAGCAATATACCAAGTCTAATTTGGTTTTTAGGCTCCATATAAATAAATGTAAAATAGGAGGGATTTTTACACACTTTTGGTATTAGGCAGACTGTTCAGTGTCTGTCTTGAGTCACTGTATTATGTAAGAAAATTTGTACCCAGAGATCAGAGTTAATGGAAAATTCATCTAAATTTTCCACAGATTATAATACAGCCAAATTCTAATAATCTAGCTCCTTAGAAAAGCATCTATGTCAATATCAATTTTAAGTGGGGAAAAATGACAGGGAAATTTACAAAACGTTTATTTGTGGGATATTAAAAGCAACTGCTGCCGTTAGGGACATGGAGAACTTTGCAAAAATGCTTATTTTCACTTTGCAATTTCCACTGGTCAGACCCTCTGTCAGTACACGGCAAGTTCCATTCTCTCAGCAGTCATAGAACAGAAACTTAACCAATGTCACAGCATTTTCACATGCACTCCATTGCTTTATTTATTTTGTGCTACTCTCATGGGCACTCCCAAAAATAGATTTAAAATAACTAATACCAACATTTGCTGTAGTTTCATACTCTATCCTTTCCCATATACTGAGGGGGTGAGAGTAGGGGGGGGGGAGGGAGGGAGCAAAAGTGTCCTTATTCTTTATTCATAATGGATATCACAAAACTTTGCCAGAATGGACTACAGAATGACCTAATTAATATCTTAATTTCGAATTTAAGGAAACTTAAAGACCAAGGCAGAGGAGAATTTAGAACCCAAGTCTCCCAATTATCAGCATATTAAAGCTATATTATTCTTTCACTTGGCATGTCAGTATTTCTGTACATAGAAGTCTGATTTGGTTCACATGAAAATCTGACTGCATATCTCTTACTAATCATTGTTAAAGCCTATCCAGAACACTTTAATTTGCTACAGAGACCAAAATATATTAAAATGTCTTTGAAATGTCTGGTTAGTTCTATTATGCCTATCTTTATATTCTTTAGATTCAAAGCATACAGAAGTGTTGTTACTACTATGGGATGTATATGAAGGGCATGGAGGTTTGGGAGTGGGAATGTGTATGCATGCATGCACATGTACAGGCTTGCACAAGGCCTGCGTGTATAGACCATACATATGAAACTTAAACCACATGCTTCTAATCAACAAACCTGCATTAATATCAAAGTAAAGTGGGCCCATGAAATGGGCGGAACCCAAATCTTTTGTATTACATCTCACTGACAAGATCTAAGTGAGGAAGAAGAGTACTAGTAAACTATCTTGCTCATGTTTTTCTCTTGTTTCCTCACAGTTTCCTCAAGTTTCCTCACATTACAGGGTTTTGAAAGTCCTTAAAATATGAACGACAATTATTACCAAAAAATAGGAAATTTGTCTCCAACTCATAGAAAGCAAAGGGTAATACCCTAAACCTCCCACAGAACGCTCTCAGGATTCAAATGGTGATACCTGTTTGATTCTTTAAACTTAGGCCATTTATCTAAGACCATTTGGCATTTTTAAGGCATAAAAACTTTAGAATATGCCAAAAGGTAACTTTATTTATTGAACTAATGGAGTACTCAACAAAAATGGCAAACGAATAAAAATGAGTAAGCTCTATTTCAAACTACATTTAAAAAACACTTCGATTTTTACTACATAAGTATTTTCTCAAAATAAGTTTTTATTTTATTATTCTAAGTATATGTTCTTTTAATAACTAATATATCTACAAAGCAAATTATCAACATTAACACATTGCATCATTTTTATAATCTGGAATCATGAGCTATCCAACTGTGAGAAATTGGAATCATTGATGAAGAAAGGACAAATGACCAAGAAAAAAAAACACATATGGCTATGGCTGGTGCAACAGCCAAACTCAGTGGTCAAAAAACAGCTTTGCCAGCAACCCACTAATTCTAAATGAGAGCTCTCAGCCAAAAGACACAGAATTTCATCAAAGTGTGAGCTAAAGAACATTAGTTTCTTAAAATGCTGATTAGCGTAACAAAAAGGGTGCCATGGTCAAAAGTATTTGGCAGACACTAAGAAACGTTGAATAAAACAAAACACTTTGGCATTATTTTCTCAGCACTTTTTCTTTTCTAGTGTGTCTTAGGAGTCTCTAAAATAAATACCTAGCAAACAGTTACAGTTGATTTAAACAAGTAGAATATCTTTCAAGTGTTGAAATTGAGTATTTATAACACTTAATCATTTTAAAACAACGCCTTACCAACTACAAGCGCCTACCCCGTTGGTGAAATTCCTTATCAGTATTTACATACACAACAGTCTCAGGAACAAGAACACATAGTGCTGGTCCCACCAAATTACTGCCAACCACGGTATCTCCCCTTTCAAACCACAATTTACCCAGCCTTTAACCACAGCCAATGACATGACAGCAAACCATGAACATATGACAACATTGGTGCTTACAGGAAGGCCTACCACAGCCATGTGACTACTAGTCACATTTCCTCTCTTTAAAATTAAGCTGGGTCACAGGATTGCTACTCAGGCTACAAAAAATATTAAAGGGAAAATTACAGTGGGACTGAAATCAGGAAAGCAATTGATTAATTATTACACTGACCTTTTAGTCATTTAAAATATTCAGGTTCTTGATGAACAATACCCGGAGGCAGGGAAGCATTGATCAGAAGGTCAGACCTCAGAGGGAACGTAGGGGAAGGTGGGGATAAGGGAGAGAGATCAACGAAAGGACTTATGTGCATGCATATGAACCTAACCAGTGGTCACAGACAACTGTGTGGGGAGGGGGCATGTGTGGGGAGGGGTTTGGGATGGGAATGGGGGAATGAGGACAAATATGTGATACCTTAATCAATAAATAAAATTTTAAAATTAAAAAAAATCTTCAGGTTCCAAGCAATTTGATTTTCATATTTCAGAGCCTCTCCAATGGTGATTCTCTTTCTATCTGTAATACCCCCCTCCTAACCCCTTTCACTATATTCAAATCCAGTCTCATCACCTCCCCATTGCCATGCTTCCATCTTTTGAATAATCATCTCAATGAACTCATTGTTCAGTGCTCCCCTCAAATATCACTTCTTCTGATAATCTTTCTGAATCATCCCCATAATATTTTTCATTAAAACAGCACACTGTGATTTATAATTATCTATTATTTATGAGAATGTTTACTAAGTAGCTCTTGCCTATCAAACTCTAGGCAAACTCTAAGAAAACAAGCAACTCTGTCCATTGTGTCCATCAATACCTAGGACAGATAGGCCCTCCCTATGATGTGTTAAATTCATTGAATGAATGAAAGTAGGACTCAATGAATGAATTCAAGAAATATTTACTAGTATCTCAATGCACTGCTATCAATAAACAGACAGAAAAATTAGCCTTTTCTTCCTCTTCTCCATCAAGAGACCCAATACACAAGCTGAACTAAATATCTTTTGATGCACTATGGATATGGTCTTCAGGATGCACACTCTTCACTTGGGTGTCATTCATAAATATATGCTTCATAAGTCCCAGAAACTTCAGTCTGATTACCCTTGAGGGGCTGCTGCCGTATATCCCAGGTCTGTTAGGAAGTCTGCAAGTCATACATTGGACCAGGTTTTAAATAGCACTGATTTTCTATGTTTTTCTAGGATATACTTGTGATATCTCTTGTCCTCAGACAAGTAGTTCAAATGTGGATTTAACCACTTAAAATAATTATTTTAGGTAAAACCTTTGAAACTAAAATATTATGACCAAAATTAGGCAGAAATATGTGCTACATACAGCTAGGTGCCCGTCAGCAGATGATTGGATCAAAAAACTATGGTACATCTGCACAATGGAATACTATGCTGCCACAAAAAAGAAGAAATTCTCAGCATTTGCAGCAACATGGATAGAATTGGAGAACATCATGCTGAGTGAAATAAGCCAGTCAATGAGAGAGAAATACCACATGACCTCACTCATTTATGGATATTAAAGAACATTATAAACTGATGGACCAAAAGATAGATATAAAGAGAGTAAAGCAACAAGCAGACTGTCAAATTACAGCGGGGAGGGTAGGGAGATCTGGGGGAGATAAGAGATCAACCCAAGGACTTGTATACATGCATATAAGTACAACCAATGGACATAAAACTCTGGGGAGGGAGGGTATTTATGGGAGGGGGGGCAACGTTAAAATATGTACACAGATAATGATTTAATTTCAAAAATAGCAAAAAATAAAATAAAAAAAATAAAAGTAAATACAGGTAATTAATTTCTCTGTAGCATGAAACAAAGGGTGACATAAAAAAAACATGGTATGATGACTTTCTGAAAATTGATGTTTTAGTTCTCTGTAATTCTTTTTTTTTTAAATATATTTTATTGATTTTTTTACAGAGAGGAGGAGAGAGGGATAGAGAGCTAGAAACATCGATGAGAGAGAAACATCGACCAGCTGCCTCTTGCACAACCCCCACCAGGGATGCACCCGCAACCAATGTACATGCCCTTGACCGGAATAGAACCTGGGACCTTTCAATCTGCAGACCCACGCTCTACCACTGAGCCAAACCGGTTTTGGCAGCTCTCTGTAATTTTTGCATGTCCTTTCTGTATATAATAAATCACATATATCACAAGGTTCATTTAAAAATGTATTTTTTCTTCTACCCAAAAAAAAAAAGAAACCCACGACATAGACAGCACTGCTTGAAAAACACAGTTGCCTGTTTTAGATCCATAACTGCGTTTTCAATCTGTCACCTTGAAATATTTCTAGGAAATAATATTTCTTGATACTCATAACACTTTTTCAGATTACACCTAGACAATTAATTCC
Organism: Pipistrellus hanaki; assembly: GCF_964339955.1. Lineage (NCBI taxonomy): Eukaryota > Metazoa > Chordata > Mammalia > Chiroptera > Vespertilionidae > Pipistrellus > Pipistrellus hanaki. Next base: position 29,409,867 of record NC_140516.1, read on the forward strand.
TTTAATGAACTTTCAGCTCGCCATAATCTCAGAGCCTTTCTTCCATTTAGGCTTCTAATATATTGTCTTCAAGGTTCAATGCTCTTTCATATAACACTGGCAGCATCTGTAGAAATAGCAGTTGTACAATTTCTTTTGTTTCTTCACAAGCTCTAACTACTTCAAAAAGCTGATGGCTTTCTTTGGAGTTGGCCTGTTTTTGTTGTTGTTGTTGTTTTGTTTTGTTTTGTTGGTTTTTTTAATCCTCACCCAAGGATGTTTTTCTATTGCTTTTCAGAGAGAGGGAAAGAGAGAGGGAAAGACAGAGAGAAACATCGATGTGAGAGGGCCACATCCATTGGTTGCCTCCTGCACAGGCTCCAACCAGAGCCCAGGCTGGGAAGAGCTTACAACCTGCAATCGAGGTACATTCATAGGCACATGCTGTATCCACTGAATTGGCCTGTTTTTAATAGTCCTTCTTAATACTTACCTCTCTTTGAAAACTATTAGTGTCATTGTATATTATTTTGAAAGCAGATTGTTTAAAATAAGGTACTGATAAGTTAGACCAGTGATTGTTATCCAGTAACTGTGTCCTACCTGATTGCCTCATTTACAATAGTTTCGGAAGTTCAGATTGAAACAACATATATATCTCCAAAATTACTTTCAATTCAATTATTTAATTTCTAAAGTAGATATCCTTTTCCTTTCTCTTGTTCTTTCTTATGTTCTTTCTATGGAATATCAGAATAGCCTGTTCAAACAAAACCAAAAGCTTACTACGAAGTCAATAGAACACAAAGTGCTAACCTTTTGATGTTAGCCATAATCTAAATGTTAAATAGTTGCTTAATTAAATCAAGGGCAGGGTAAATAGTTTACTAATGCAAAAAAAGAGAGAAATATTTCTCAGATACATGTTTTTTATTTCAAAAAGTTAGCTAGAAGTTTTCCTAAGTTCTACAAATGTACTATACCTGAATATAAATTTTATAATAAGGGTAATTTATGTGAAACTTGTCAAAACTTTTCCTGTTAAAAAACAAAAAGAAACCCCTATTTATGGAAGAGAGTCAAATTTGGAGATAAAGATTCAAAACTCTGTACAAATAAACTCCACAAGTCTCTAAATGAATGTTTACACTGAAATCGATTCATTCTGCTTCTGGGCTAAATAGAAATTTAAGTTTCTGATCTGCAACTGCCTGAAAGTTTTAGATATTCAATAAAACCCGAGTGTTTATAGCTATTTGAATGTAAAAACTCTCTTGACATTGCATCACTAATCTCTAGTGGTTCTTATTTATATCTTTATCTGCTAAAAACAGGAGCCTCATTTAGTATGTACATTTCCTCATAGAAGCAGTATTTCCTACGAGAAATATATAGTTAATAGTAACTAAGCTTTACAAAAGACAAAGATCTCATTGAGATATGTATACCTTTCTGTAAATAGAAAACATACTTTTTGTTTGGTTAAAATATTTTTTTAAAAATGCAATCGAATTGATATTTAATTTTACTTTTTAAAAGTACAAGGTTAAAAAATATTCTATGACTGTGAAATTTCATAGTTCTCCTTTACATGGCTTATCTTATTTTAAATACATTTTCTAAATAGTATATAGTTTCAGCAAACAGTACATTGTTCGAATTTTTCTCGCAGCTATTAAATACTAATTTCTAAGGGAGAAAATATAGAACTAAAGGTACAATTGCACCCTCTACTGTTCAAATGTTCTATTCCATATTGAACAAAGTACTGTGTGTGTTTATTTAACACACTAATTATAAAATAAACAGGTAAATCATACTGGCTTCCTTTGATTGTTATTAGCAGAACCTCAAAATATTAAACTCTACTGATTAGTATTTCTTCAGTAATACAAATGGAAATAATATTTATATAGTTACTGGGACTAAACTAAATTAGAAAAATGACTTACCAAGGCACTTAATATTAGTTTTGAGATCCTCCTATTACTGTTAATACTTAAAATACTACTATGTATCACAGTAGAGTGAGAAAAATCTATTGTATTTCTCCTTAAATTTACAACTAGTCAAACAACTATAATCCAACGAAGATTCCTATGCTGTGCACACAAACACACCTGAGTGATCCTGGGTAAGTCTGAAGGCGGGAGCATTGGAACAAGGGAGGTGGAACAGGGGTAACACAGGGAGTATGTCCACAGAGGCAGTTTGGCATCCACTGCCACCCCAAATAATTCAGTAGCGGTGAAGGAGTCAGGCCTCAGCCCTCAAACTACAGTTTGGTGGAGGGTAAATGGCAGAAGCAGTATCTTGCTCCAGAAGCCAGCCCTTCCCCAGCATCTCCATTGCTGCTGAACCTCTAGTAATAACCTAGAACCCGTCAGACAGCACAGTGGTAACCAGCAGCCACTAGTAACAAGGAGAAAGCTTATGAGCCAAGCTCCCCCACCTGCCACATTCCCTCCACCATAGTGGTGGTCCCAAGATTAAGGCAACTTGGACACACTGGGAACATCCTGAAACATCCAAACTCACCCTGAAACATCCAAACTCACCCTCACCCCCAAAACCCTCTTCTGTGTTTGTGAAGGCATAAGCACCACAGGTAAGAGAAAACAAAAACTTACGTTATACCACCATCTAATGGAAAACAGAAGAGAGGCCTCTAATTATCAATCTGCTAAATCGTTAAGACTAAAACAGTATCCAAACAATAGAGATTTAATATGCGACTCACATCAAGGGGATAGATCATCTAGACAGAAAGTTGACAAGGAAATATTGGCCTTAAATGGCACATTAGATTAGATTAACTTTGCAGATATTTATAGAACCTTCCATCCCCAAATGACAACCTATACAATCTTCTCAAGTGCACTTGGATATTCCCAAAGACAGACCATATGTTGGGACATAAACAAGTGTCAATAAATGGGAAAAGACTGAAACCATACCCAACATTTTCTCTGACCACTACAATATGATACTGGAAGTCAACCACAAGAAGAAAGCTGAAAATGAGTTGGCCACACTGACTTCTCCAGCCCTGATTTCCATGGCAATTTAGGGAGGCACTAAAAACATGAATTCTAGTAGGAGCAAAGCAAATCATCACACGGAGTGCTGATGAGGCTTCACGTGGCCGCATCACATGCCACTGCTGAGATACTTAAAACTTAGAAGAGGAAACCAACAAAGTATTCCATTCATGAAGCTCTTGCAGGTATGTGCATTAGATTCTCAAAGCCAGCTTATGATCCAGAATACAAGGAAAAAATGAGGGAAGATCATAATAATAATTACTGTAAATTATTGTTATAGCATTGACATTTATTGAGTCCTTATTGCAGTATTTTATGATTGTGATGTACTATGCTGAATGCTTTCCAGAGATGATCACACATTTCACAAATGGATGAGGTAGGTATTTTTATTATTATCCCCATTACAAAGGTGAGGATGATTAATATTTAAGTGACTTGTCAAAGGCCAGTTAGTGAGTATGAAAACTGGACTTCAAACTCATAAAGTCTTAACTCCAGAGTCACAGTGTTTATAACTACACTCCAACAATTGTAATGATGACGATGATGATAAAATTTGTATTAGTATCTACCCTATGCCGAACACCAAAGCCCATGCTTTGGCAATATATTGCACCATTGTTTCCTCAGGATTTGACCCCCACATAAAGTTATAATAATAATAATGGCTAACTAACAAACTGAGTTTTATTTATTTTTTTTTTTGTGTGTGTGTGTGTGTGTGTGTGTGTGTTCCAATTCAATTTTATTAATGGGCAGTGAAATTTGAGTTTCATATAAATTTCAATAACATAAAATATTACAATATTTTTTAATTTTTAAAGCCATCGAATAACGTAAAAACCATTATTAGTTTATAAATTATGTAACAGAAGGTATTTTATAACTCATTTAATTTAATTAGCATGTAATTATTAGGTAATTATTATTACCTCTATAGTTATTATTTAATTATAATTAACAGAAGCAAAACAATATTGTTACTCTGAGTTTTATTCTTAAGGGCAGTCTTCCCCTAGAGTTCTGGACCCAACTTCTCAGAGTGGGGCACCTACATAGTGACCTGCCTCAACTACTCAAGCTAAGTATATAACTACACAGCATCTACCTCTCTACTGTCATTTAAATTGTAGTCTAAATAAGTGCAGAACTTAAACATTTTTAGAAGAATAAATCACTCTAAGGAAATTATTTTACACTTTTTTTAAAAAATTAGTTTTTCTACTTTTATACTATCATGATGCCTTCTATGTAAAATCCTTATAATTTTAATCCTCACCTGAGGATATATTTATTGATTTTAGAGAGTGAGAAAGATAATGGGTAAGTTGCCTCCTGTACATGCCCTGACTAGGGATCAGTTAAGGCACTTACTGCAACCTAGGTAAGTGCCGTAACTGGGAATCAAACCCACAACCTTTTGGTGTACGGAACGACACTCCCACCAACTGAGCTGTCTGGTTTGAGCTGTAATCACATGTTACAAACAGAATAGGAATATATTGCTTAAAGCTAGAACTATCCATGGTCTGCTTTTATTTTTCCTATGAAAATATAGTAGAGAAATTAAAGTGTATGTATGTATATATGATGTAGTTCAAGCTAAGGCTTAGTTCAAGATGAGAAAATTTCTCTAAGGACTAAGGACATAATATCAAAAGTTAAAGCTCAAAGGGGCAAAATAAATATTTCCAATTAGAAACTTTATAAAATGCCTGTTAGGTGAATATTCAATATTCTTCTTCTAAAAAGAAGAAGAACGTAGCTACATCATTTTTACTGTATTTTGCTTTGGAGACTGTAAGTTGGACACGACATAAAACAGAGTACTCTAAAGAAGCAGTTACAAATAGCTTCATTTCACCAAGAGGTTGAGAAGAGTCTGCTGCCAATACACAAACCCACAAACCACCAACTTTTCCAAACTCAGTTCACAATGTCTCAATATATTCAAAAGCAAAAAAGTTAATATGAACTCCACCAGGCTGTGTAGTCCTCCAGTTAAAAAGCTTAGTCCAGGATTTTATCTTTTCTATACATTAATCACATTTTAAGCCAAAAAGATTAACTTTTTCCTTTTTAAAGAGAAAGATTTTGTTGTTGTTAAATTGCATTTAACTTTTTAAAAAGATTTTTAAATTGATTTTTAGAAAGAGGGGAAGGGAGAAGAGAGGGAGAAACATCAACTAACTGCCTCCTGCACACCCCCTACATGAACATAATAATTACTGCTTAGAATTAGGAGATGGAGGTGGGTAGAGAATTGAAATAAAAATAAATGCACTTTAATAATTTTGAATATCACTTAGTAGTTATTTTTTAAAAATCAATAAAAGCCTTTCAATTTAATGGTCCAAACCTTTTATCTCCCTAATGTCAGACAAAACTATAAAAATACAGCAGAAAATTAACTGGTTTGGTGGTAAATCTCACCAGGCCAAACTTCTCATTTGAAAATAGAAATATTGCCTTAACCAGTTTGGTTCAGTGGACAGAGCGTCAGCCTGCAGACTCAAGAGTCTAGGTTCGAGTCCAGTCAAGGGCATGTACCTTGGTTGTGGGCACATCCCCTGTAGGGGGTGTGCAGGAGGCAGCTGAATGATGTTTCTCTCCCAACAGTGTTTCTAACTCCCCCTCTCCCTTCCTCTCTGTAATAAATAAATAAATAAATAAATAAATAAATAAATAAATAAATACAGCAATACATAAATAAATAATCAATAAAATACACTTTTTAAAAAGAAAGAGAAAATATAAATATTATTTTTTTAATAATTTTTAAATATATTTTATTGATTTTTTACAGAGGGATAGAGAGTTAGAAACATCGATGAGAGAGAAACATTGATCAGCTGCCTCTTGCACACACCCCCACAGGGGATGTGCCCACAACCAAGGTACATGCCCTTGACCGGAATCGAACCGGGGACCTTTTAGTCCGCAGGCCAACGCTCTATCCACTGAGCCAAACCAGTTTCAGCTAGAAATATTATTGACTAAGTATTCAATGGTAGGACTGATTTCATGTTCGGAAATAATCTCTAGTAGCTATTTATCCTCTACCATTTGGATTGCTACTGATTCTTTCCACTTAAACACAGTTGTATGTTTACGAAATCAAATGTGGAGCATAGAGTAGAAGTTAAGGTCAGGTGAAAATAAAACAAATGTGCATTATTTTGTATCCTAAATTATTTTGTAATGTGGTGACGTAGGCTCTTAGTGCATCAACCTCAATTCTTGAGTTTGACAAAGAAAGAACTCTGAGTCAAAAACTCCAGTGCAAGTGGAAGTTGATTTAGAACAGAGGCAGAAAAAAAATGAGCCAGCAAGGCTGCATGGACTCAGGAAACAAGTTATTGAGGCAAAAGAAGGGCCCTTAAAAAAAAAAAAAGCAAAAATACATATTTTAGGAAAGGAGAGGAGTAAAGGCATGGGTATGCTCTAGGGAGAGAGACAGAACATGAGTTCTTTTCCTTAAGGGTTTTTATCTGTTTCTAAAGGCAGAAATCCTAGGGTATATTTAAAAGAAGGATCTTAAAGAATATTCATCACCTTCCCAGTTATGTCCTTTCAGGGTGTGGTCTCCACTAATCCCAGGGGAAAAGGTCATTAGTCACTGCATCTTGATGACAGCCATAGCAATGCTTCCTTTGGTTTCGCTGCTTTTCTGGGCCTGAAGCTGAAATACAACTGAGACCTAGGTGTGATCTCTAGTTTGACCAAAACTCTGTCTCCGCGGTCCACAGACTCAAGGTTTTATTTGATGTTGATCAGAACCTAATTGTCCTAATGCTTAAGGGAGTGTCCATACAAGGGAAAAGGAGGCAGGTGAGTCGAGGTGTTGGATAAGGCCAGTTTCAACGAGCTGTCTGTCTCAGTTTCCCCATTCCACTCCCCAAGGAGTTTCCCTAGCTTTCATACTACCTGCCTCGATTAATCTACATTCAATAATTTATTTGGGGAACTTTCTTCTGAAAGCTTCTGAGTAAGAAAAAAAATGGTAGAAAAGAATGTGTTCACATCTGTTTATGTATTCAGGAAAAGAATATTCACACTGGGCATTGGTCCATGGGAAAGCCTGCACAACATAACCCAGTGCACCAAACGCTCTGCTCGTCTATTAATAAGAAAATTCCAGGTTCCATTCTTGCCAAGAGATGTCTTTCTTTTCCAAAAATTATCTTTGGCTATATTTTACATTTGATGTACTCCCCTTGGTGCATAAAGAAATAAAAGAACTATTGTCCAATGTTAGAGGTTGGAATTTGTCTGAACTCTGGTGAAAGACATATAAATCTACTCAGTGAAATTGTTTTGAGAAATGATGTAAGTAACTGCCCTTTATTTTTATTGTGCCATAAAATCCACATTGATTTTAGTATAAACAATTTTCAAAATACCCTTCAAGTAAATATCATCCAATAAATCCCATATCTTTTATTTTTACTTCCAATAACAGTAACTTGCATTTGAGGTATTGATTTTTGTTTATCAACATTTTCTTATCACTTAAATTACTCCCACATGGGATAATGAGGGTTATTATTTATTTGTGGTGTTATCATCCTGCCTGGATTTTTTTTTTTTTTTTTTTTTTTAGGCCTTGAGAATGTACTAATCTGTGTCTTACATGCAAAAGCCTTAAAAAGTGCAATTTTGTAATGTGAGTTCAAAGATACTTATTTTTCATGTAATAGGTCAAGGAGAGATAACAGGTTGATGAGTTCTGGGGAATTATAAAAGAAGGAGATTCTTAGTTTATTTAGAGAGGGTTTAGGACAATGAACCTAAAACCCCTCAAAAAACTATAAACATTATTTTTAAAGGCCAATTACAGCTCAACAAAAATAACACGTGTTAATAGACCATTGCACTCATAAGATCAAGTAGGACTTATTTGGAGATGGTGGAAGGAAAAAGATCTTCGAATGATTAAAACAAATGTGACTGGCAAATAGGAAAGTGAGGAATACACGTAATATGAAGTCATGAAAGATGTTACTGTTCCCAGAGAGAATGAGTAAAAGACTATAAACATTTCACCCTGCTGGGATGAAGAGCAAATATGTAGGAAAAGCGAGAGCATTTGAATTGGGGAAAGAAGTTAACACAGGACCTCCCATGACCTGAATTTAATGACAGGTAAGGAAACTGGAATTTTCCATATGTTTCTGTAAAGAGAAATAGTATGCTTAACTAAGCCCTAATTTTAGGAAACCTATAATATTTTACCATGTGTTCAATCTAGAATACCCATCCAATGTATATGGCTACTTTTGAATATTACCTTAATGTCCATAAAGCAAAAATTTTATTATTATAAAAATAAAATGTTAAGTATATTGAAATGGACAAAAACCATGCTTATTATAATCAGTGATGATATTTTAATGGGGAACAAAACACTGTGAAAGGTGGTAAAATGCAAAACAGAGAAGACAGAGATGTTTTTTTATTTTCAAACAGACATTTAAATACCTTTTACACAGAGGCTTAGAGCTTGATGTTTAAGTCAAGCTAGTAAACATTCTAATCATCTAGAAACTTAGTATTTACATTAGAAATGATATACAGGAGCCAAATGTCACTAAATGAGTATCAACCTGTCAGAGAGACAGAGGAATGAAAAAGATTGACAGAGATGAAGGGGATGGTTCCCCAAAGTCAGTAGCATTACCCTAATACTATGCATGTAAGATTGCGGTTCTCCATGCACCTCAATATGAATTATGACACCTCACGATGTTACTCATGCTCCAGGGACAGTCAGGAGGACTAATTTGGGCATGCTCCTCAGTGGGGCTGGGGGAAGCAGTAGTGATTAAGGATATACACCAACACACCCAGGCTCTCCTTTTCCAGGCACATGGTCAAGTGACACTTCCCTACCTCTTTGAACTCAGACATAGCCAGGTCCCTCCGTTCCGCTGATACGAGTGAGCAGACATATGATGTTCTGGGCAGAGGCATTACAGGGCCAGCGTGGGACAGTGTAGCTCTCTCCTCGCCTGCAGGATCAGCCATGAGCGTCATCTAGACAGAGCATCTGTCAGTTCAAGTTCACGAGAAAAGCTCCAGCAAACCCATAAAGGGCAAGTGTGAAAAATGAAATCTTGACCTTTCTAAGTGACTGAGAAATTGGGATTGTCTGTTACCACCCCCTAAGCCTTACTGACAGGTATGGTAATAGCATTGCAAATGGCTGGTGTGTGTGTGTGGGGGGGGGGGGGGGGGGGAGCCACTATCTCCTCTTAAATTTTGACTTTATTTTCTCAGTTCTGTCACCTCCTGGAAAGTCCACACATACTACTGAAGTAAATTAATTATCGCTACTGGCCACTTGTTGAAATTATTACTGTCCTTTGGCAAGTAGTGATTTATAAGAATGACATGTCTAATTAAATACTCATGCTTTTAGCACTATGAACAAAAGACTAACTAGTAGATCTCTAAATTAAAGAAATTGACCTTTTCCACAGAAAAGCAACATGAAGTTCAATACCCTTTGGGGCAGTGAGTGTTGTTGAACCATTGATTGGAAGCTCAAATTATATGAACCAACATTTATTTAAGACATGCAGACACTGATAAAGAATTAATCAGGGAATTAATGACAGGCAATTTCCATGCCTATGACATGGAAAACAGTGCAATGGACACAGGATTTGGATACTTTTTTATGGTTATATTTTTTGTGTAATAGGAATTTGGAAGAAAGACATAATTGAACTATGGGTACTAAAATACATACACATGTACAAGGAAGGAAGGAAAGGAAAGGGAGATGAAAGGAGGGATGAAAGAAAAGAAACATGGGGGAGAGAGAAGGAGAGAGAGAATGACTTGTTAGACTTCCAGCCCAACCCATGGAAACGATGAGGAAGAATGAGATCTGGGGTTGTAAAGTTATTTACAGAAATCACTAATGTTCTTTCCCTGAATAACAGGCCCACGTGGAGTCAGTGAAGTGCAGCTTTGGGTGCTTCTATGAGAATTAAGTATCACAGGCCACTTTGGGTATTCCAGGCTACAGCGAACTCCCCATCCTCCCTTCTGCCCTTCAATTTTGAGTCACAATAGGGACTATAGGGACCACAGAGATATCATCGATGAATAAAGTAGGCCAAGCACATCATTGTATACTGCCTTTGCATTTTAAATACGAAGTAATTCCCTATTTCCACAAAAGAATGTGCTCTCACCTAATTTTCTAGTAAACTCTGCCCTCACTGTTGATAGGAAATGTTTTCTCTGCTATAAAAAGCATGGCGAGCACAATGATGAATGCCAACTGGCATCTGACTCCAGAAGCAATAGAAGAGTGTTGGGGACTGTGGTCCATTGAAAAGTACAGGCCCGCCAAAACCAGTTTGGCTCAGTGGATAGAGCATCAGCCTGTGGACTGAAAGCTTTCAGGTTCGATTTCGGTCAAGTGCATGTATCTTGGTTGTGGGCACATCTCCAGAAGGGGTGTGCAGGAGGCAGCTGATTGATGTTTCTCTCTCATTGATCTTTCTAACTCTCTATCCCTCTCCATTCCTCTCTGTAAAAAAGCAATAAAATATATTTAAAGAAAAAAAAAAAGAAAAGTACCCCTTTCTAAAGGAGCCAGCGAGTACTCAGCACCTACAGATGGCTCTCTGAGAGGACTGTCTGGCGGTGCACCATCTATGTTTTGGGGGAAAGAGAATGGTAAGGTTCTATGTGACATCTGTCCACTTCAAAATGTTACTCTTTTTTTTTTTTTTAAGTCAGGAACAAACAAGATAAGTCTGCAAGTTCAATTAGGCTCATGAGCCAGACACCCCTTAGCCACCTTTCTAGAAAACTGACAAAAGCAACCCATCCACAAATCAAGTCCAATCAACTCACATCAAGGATTTTACATGATGTGCCCGGCAGTGGGCCCAGTGCTTTGCATAAAGCAATCCATTTGCAATTCATAAATACCCCAGGCGTACACACAAGGAAGCTGAGGTTTGCAGAGTTTAAGAAGCTTGCTTGAAGGTCAAGGTAAGTGGCCAGAGTTGGGATTCAATGCCAAATCTACCCCAGCCCTTTAAGCGCATAGCCAAGACCAAGGACCTCAGGGCTTTCACCTACAGACAGTATCAGCTTAAAGACTGAGAATTACAACAAGCAATAAGGAAACACCCTCCATCCTATGTGGGGAGAAACACACACACACACACATACACACACACACACACACACACACACACACACAAACACTTCTTTCCCTTTCACTGTTTCCTTCATTGAAATATTGTGGCCTGGTTTTCCAGAAAGAGTATTACTTCGTTATCCTGCTTTATCAAAAATGTCAGAAAAAGAACATGGGTATTTCTGGTTGAGTTCCGAGCACCGACACATCCCATGAGCATCTGCTCCATCCAAGCAGCCTGACATTTCCAATGAAAGCACATTCCGAGCGTGCTGCACAGTGAGCACTGCCAACTAGAGGCATGAAGCATCTGACAGCAATAAGAGCATTTAATATTCCCCAAATCTTCCTTCTCGCATGCTGCAAAGACCCTGATCAGCTTGTGCTGTCTGGCAGAGTTGACACAGGCATTCCACCCAGGGGTTTGTCTGGCCCAAATACCACAGGTTGAATACTGAAACCTTCTCCATTTCCGCTGGCCTGACAGCCCCGCGGTGTGTAGTGAACCTTGCAGTAGCATCTGTTTCAGACCTGTGGTCTTTCTGCAAACGCGACAGCTCCAGCCTGTGCAAACTGAAGATGCTACTGCCAAAGTAGAGATCATTTTTTTTTTCTTTCCTGGGAAAGATGTAGCCCAAATTCTTGGACGATACCCTGATTTTCATCCTGATGCTGGGATTTCTTCAGAGTCAAATAGAGATTTTTGTTTCACATCATTCGACAACAAAATGCCCTCGCAGTGGCCCAACACTGCCTGGCTTCGAAGATACTTCTCTGAATTTCTCTCTTATGCAAAGGAGGCACTGCGGGATGATCTGATTATTTCAGATTCAAAATTTGTACTATCAGATTCCACATTTTTAAAAATCTTTATTGTTGAGAGATATCACCCTTTCTTCCCTCCTTACCCCACTTCATTCCATTCCTGCCCCACCTAGAGCTTTTACCACCCTATTGTCTGTGTCCATAGATAATGCATATATGCATATAAATTCTTTGGTTAATCTCTTCCCACTCTCACTCCCCTACCCTCTGAGAATCTCTATTCTGTTTCATGATTCCTTGCTTCTGGTTCCATTTTATTCATCGGTTCATTTTGTTCATTAGATTCCTTGCTCATTTATTTTTTCAGAGTCTACATTTTTAATAAGCATTCCCTGCCTTTGGGGCTATGTACAGAAGACTCCCCCAAAAAATCGATAAAATATTGAGAAGGTGCTTATTTGGTTTTTTAAAATTATTAAACCCACTGTTGGTGAAGGAGAGCACAATATTGAGAGCTTAACTCAACCAAGACTCCTTTGTAAAAAATTGCTACATGTAGGGAAGTATTTTCACGTGCACTTTGGTTCTGCAAGCTTGTTGGCTTCTGCACGTCGGTGTCTGACGCCAGGTCTATATCCTGGCACTACCGCCCTCAGGAAAGCTTAGCGTCTGCCTCTACATACACTGCTCACTAAAAGAGTACCCTCAATTCTTAGGTGGCCTTACGGTATTTTACAACTATTCCACATTAGGAATATTCTTTCAAGTCTTCAATGGGGGTAGGAGAGGTTAAAACTATAAACTTGTTGATTTTATATTATACATTTAAGTTATAAATGACTTAGGGAATGATTAATCACTTCCAGCAAATTGATTTCATGGAAATATTATATCCTTTTAAAGGTATAAAGACTGCCATGGTATAGGAAAGATTTTATGACATGACATTCAGTTGAAAACAGATAGTAACCAAGTCTTATGGAGCACAGGGAGGAAGTGGACGTGTGCATATGGACAAGAAGAGGAAAAAGCATGAGAAATAGAATCAGCTCCTTCACGGTGGTTGGACTTCTGACCTTAAAACAGTTTTTTACAGTGGTTCTAAAATAAGAATCTTTTGGAGCATGTGTACATAATTTAAATAAAAGATTGCCTTACTAGTATTTAAGTGTTCAGAACCCATTTCTAGCAGTTTCCAAGCACGACCCAGAAGGATATTTTTATCACCGCTGTGAATTTTACTATTTTACCAAGCAATAAAAATAAGTAAAAGTAAACATATTAAAAGTGTTTTAAGAGACAATTTTCTTCCAAGAATAAAAATGTCTGCTTTTAAAAACAACATGCATTCCTTTCCACAGGAAGAGCTACCAAATAAATGTACTAAAATATCATAGCTCAGCCTAATAATTCCCTCAAACGTTTCTTTGGAACAAGTCAGCTAAATCCATCCTCAGACATTTGGCTTCCAGGTGTCCTTTGAAAACAAGGCATAATCACCAGGTACTCACACTCAATCCAGTATTCCAAATAGTTTCTTGAAATAAAACAATGTGTTACTTTCTTTTTTTAAATATATTTTATTGATTTTTTTACAGTGAGGAAGGGAGAGGGATAGAGAGTTAGAAACATCAATGAGAGAGAAACATCGATCAGCTGCCTCCTGCACACTCCCTATTTGGGATGTGCCGGCAACCCAGATACATGCCCTTGACCGGAATCGAACCTGGGACACATCAGTCTGCAGGCTAATGCTCTATCCACTGAGCCAAACAATTAGGGCAATTTATTACTTTCTTAAGAGCATGGCTTTGGAGGAGAATGGGGTGCTTAGAAATAGCCTTATAAGAGCACTCCCTACAACCCCCACCCAGCCAATCACTGCTTAGGGTGCTGTGGCAGGTTCGTATCTAACAGTGACTGATCCAAGACTCCACAGCCTGCCTTACCTAAAAAAGAGTCTGTAAACTACCTGTTGTGGAGAATAAGGCTCTCCTGCTCTGCCTCCTGCATTAAAAGTTCTTTTTCCCTCTTCCTATTTGAGCTCTGATTGATCAGGGTTAAGGTTCCATTTTCACTGCAACAAATGCTACCAGAATACAGGAGGAAGAGCCTCTGAGTGCACATATTCTTACTGCCCCTCCGTGCACACACCCAGGACTCTTTCGGTGCTTACTCAGAGGAATTATTCCATTTGGGGCAACTCTGACATCCACAGAATACCAAAACTCTTCTCATTTACATGGCTGACTGACCACCCAGGTTAGACACATTTACCACACAGAGTCTAGCTAGTATGACCGTGCTGCATATAAGCTACTTGTCCTACTTCAGGAGCTCTGATCACTGAGAGGAATGCTATCAGGAATGTGGGGCTCCCTGGATATGCTCCTGATTCCATGTCACTGTCATCACTGTCCCTTCCCCAGGGAAGTTTCTATAGTCATTCATTCATTCATTCATTCATTCATTCATTCATTCATACATTCATTCACTCATCCAGCAAAATGTTTATCAGTCTCAGGATGCATTACTGGTCTTATGCTATGGGATAATACAATAAACAGACTTTATTCTTGAGGAGGCTGTGGTTAATGGTCAGATAGGTGGTTTAGCAGCCAATCACAATATAGTGGGAAAGTGCTGATAATAAGAAAAGGACAAAGACCTGTGGCGACTGCCTCCTGTGGTCTAATGGACAAAATTGGAAACTGCTTTTGTTGTAAAACGGCTACAGTGGGATTAAGTAGATAGCACCATGGAAGCAAAAGGGGTGACCCCTAGCCTGCTTAGGATGGGAGGGGCACAGTCAGAGAAAGTTTTCCATAGGAAGTAATATACAAGCTGAGACATCAAGGATGAGCTTGCGCGCGCAGGAATAATTAAATTTATCACAATTATCCTATGAGATAGTTATTTATATTTGTTCTGGTAACATCCTCAGACACCCCACTCCAGAACATAGGTATTAGCCCCCAGCTGTTGGGGCTGAGGATGCTGACAGAACGCAGCTGAGTCTCTCTTCGGGACTTGCCTTCAGCTGAAGAGAGAGCCCTCACCCCAAGTCACCCTCACTCCCTAAGAGCTGCCACGTTCAATGAGTGGTCAGTGAGGAGGTATAAAGGCTTGGTCCCCCTGCCTTTCCAGCACTCTGAAGGGCCATGCTAGGTCTGTGGCTCTTATTGTGACTGCAAGGCAGGTGACATCTTGCTCTATTAAACCCTATTTTCTTCTTTCCCCTACAGATGTTAATTCTGAGGGCACTACCATATGCAAACCTTACACAACATTCCCTTTTTACAGATAAGAAAAGCAAACTTTGAAAGGTTAAGTAACTTAATGAGGATGAGACAGCATGGCTCACTCAGGAAAATGAACATAGCTCAGTTTGGCTAACACCCAAGATGTGAAGGTAGAGGATGCTAAAAATAAACTATATCTAGAAAGACATAATAAGTCATTTTAAAAAATGAGAACTTTATCTTGGGACAGTGGGAAGTATTAGAGATGTTTAGAGTGAGATGATTTGCTAAGGCAGTGGTCGGCAAACTCGTTAGTTAACAGAGCAAAATATCAACAGTACAACGACTGAAATTTCTTTTGAGAGCCAAATTTTTAAACTTAAACTTCTTCTAATGCCACTTCTTCAAAATAGACTCGCCCAGGCCAAAAACCGACTTCTGCGCATGGACCATGAAGTTTCAATCGCACTGTATGTGCTCACCCTCATGTGATATTTGGCGAAGAGCCACACTCAAAGGGCCAAAGAGCAGTATGTGGCTCACAAGCTGCAGTTTGCCGACCACTGAGCTAAGGGTGTTAGCATGACAAATCAGGCATCATAAACTTATTTTTAATGTTGAACAAATTTTATTACCAGGGAAGGGTTGCCAGTATTACTTATTGTACTCATGACTTCTTACTGTTTTTCTATGGGTCAGACTACTAGGAGTGATTGTGAATACTGTAAGGAAGAGGACACCTCAGGGATAGGGAGCACCCATGTGCAGAACTCCTGACAAAGTGAGCTGAGCTGACTGGTGTGTGTGAAAAGGGGACAACCCCCTCCAATCCACTGGCTCTAGGGATGGGGGACTCTAATTCTGATGCAGGGTTGCCTCTGTTCTTCTTTTTCTGCCCCACTCAAAACACAGGTGCCTTGATTAAAAGAGAGCTGAGGGGATTGGCAATCATTGGACTTGAAGACTTCACTTCCTGTCCCCACTTGAGATTGTACATGCTCAAGGTATTGTGATTATGGGGGCAGAAAGATTTAGGGAGATAAATGGCGATGGAAATAAAAAAGAAAGAGAAAAAAGATTTACATGGTCAAAACAAATACAGAAAGATAGCATCTCGCCTGTATCTGTGTTCTTTCCCATGTGACCTTGCAATTCCTCCCATCAAAGGGCAGCATGGACTTTTTTGACCCCTGATTTTTGTTGGATACAGCCATTTGACTTGATTTGGCCAATGCAATGTTATTAGATACAATGCAATACACTTAGCGGCCAGAAATGTTAAAGGAAAATATTCAAGCTCATAAATCAGAAAAACCCTAATGCAGTGGCTTTTCACCTTTGAGAAACTCTACCCATTTTTAAGAATATGATTAACTGTACTCTTCCTTGGAAAAAAAATTCTTGTACAGACAAAACTTTTCATCTCTAGCCAAAACTGGTTTGGCTCAGTGGATAGAGTGTTGGCCTGGGGACTGAAAGGTCCCAGGTTCGATTCCAGTCAAGGGCATGCACCTTGGTTGCAGGTACATCCCCAGTAGGGGGTGTGCAAGAGGCAGCTGATCGATGATTCTCTCTCATCCATGTTTCTAACTCTCTATCCCTCTCTCTTCCTCTCTGTAAAAAATCAATAAATACATATTAAAAAAAAAAAACTTTGCATCTCTAGGAGAAAAGTAATTTTTAACTGGTGACAGAACTCCCTTTAGAGGAAAACAAGATTATTTGCTTAACAAAAGCATTAATGTAAAAATGATGGAACTCAGGGTATAGAATAAAAGAAAGGCATGAAAGAGTAAAATGTATGTGTAATAAAAAGAAGTTTACTTACTCTGGTATTTGAGAAAGGAGGGAGAAGAGAGTGCATGCAGTAAGTCCACCATATCAGGTGGCAAGGACTTCAAGAAAAAGGATAGCCAGTAAGAAATATCCAATGATTTGAATAACAAGATTTAAAAAAAAAAAAGAAAAGAAAGAAATATAGAGTATAGAGTTAAAAAACAACAACAAAGAAATATAGACAATTTGGGTTAAAACTACCCAAATCTTTAATAAAATTATGCTACTTATACCATTTGGTGTTAATGGTGCATTTTTCAAAAGGCTGAATAAAGAAAAACTTGAAACTCATAATAGTACCCATTATGACCTGATGTATTGTGGAAATCAAAGAGCAGATGAAGAACTGGGGCTGTAGAGCATGCCCAGCCAGAGTGATGGAGGGAATAAGAAGTTCCTAAGGAATCTCCTGCAATGGAGGAGAGAGTGCTAGGTTCGAGTTCCAGCTAAGCTTACTGAAATATTAAAGGACTAGACAGCCTCAATATATTAAGTTTGGAGGCACCCAGAACATTAGCAAATTACACATAAATTTCAGTTAGTACAAGGGCCTCCAAATAACTGAGCCAAGAGTCCCATGGGAGGTCCCACCATCCTAATGTAATTAATTTGCTGTGTACCCACACACTAGCTATTGGTCTCCTACCGCATGCTCTGCCAAACCCAATGCAAAAGACGGGCTCTTCAGCAAGCCTCAGAAAGCAAACTCATTATTCTTGCCAGACAGTAAAAGAAACAATAAACTCAAAAGGAAAGAAAACGTAATATGATGCCAAAGTACTAAATATCAAATCCAGTGCGAGTACTACATGTTTTATGTGTCCCATGTACATTTTCCAAGTGCCTAGGGTGCCAGAATAATGTTTTAAATTATTACACAAATTAGGTCAGTGCTTATGGCTATTTTTAAACTAATTACAAGGTTAAAAGTTGATTTTTTTAAATTTTAGAATGCACCCAAAAAGGTCTCTTAAAATACAAATAAAAAGTCTGAGACTAAAATGAATGAAAAACATTGGGCTCTTTTTCAAAACACACACAACAGATTAAATTTTACATGATTACAAGGACTTCTGTTCAAATCCTTGAAGTCTCCTGGCTAAAAAAAACTCCAGGGACACTACTGATTTTTATCCCCAGTTGCCAAAAAAGGATGCCATAAATATGTGCAGGTGGACAATAAAAGCTGGTAAGATTTATGCAACACGCCTGCATACTTTCTTCCATACTAGTAGCTGTAAATGAATTTGTGATTTGAGAATTGAGTTTCTAATTGTTATCTGCAACTATCTCGCTAAACTGAGCACCCTACTTAAAGAATCTCAACAAAAGATTTTTTTTGTTTGTTTGTCTGTTTGTTTAATATATTTATTGATTTTTTACAGAGAGGAAGAGAGAGGGACAGAGTTAGAAACATCGATGAGAGAGAACCATTGATCAGTTGCTTCCTGCACACCCCCCACTGGGGATGTGCCTGCAACCAAGGCACATGCCCTTGACCAGAATCAAACCGGGGACCCCTCAGTTCGCAGGCCAAGGCTCTATCCACTGAGCCAAACCAGTTTCGGCCAAATGTTTGTTTTTATTAAGCCTATGAGCAGAGACAGGCCTAAACATCTCCAGTTGTCAGCTGGCAGCTTTCTGCCAAACAGATAAAAAGAACCTTGGGTCTGGCATGAAATTTAGAAGCTAGGACATGAAATCACTTATGGAATTTAAAAACACTAAAGTCAAATATTTATCCCTCCTGCTAGATTCATAAACTTCTGGTTAAAATAAAGCCAATATTTAGAAGGCACTCCTGCCCTGGCCAGTGGTCTCCGTGGTTAGAGCATTATCCCATGCACCAAAGGGTTTCAGGTTCAATTCCTGGTCAAGGGCACATACTTGTGTTGCAGGTTCCATCCTAGCCCTGCTAGAGATACATGTGGGAGGCAACCAATGGATGTGTCTCTCTCACATCAATGTCTCTCTCTCTCTCTCTCTCTCTCTCTCTCTCTCTCTCTCTCTCTCTCTCTCTCTCTCTCTTCCTCCTTTCCTGACTCCTTCCCTGATTGTTTTTTCTTAAAAACAAAAAACAAACAAAACAAAAAAACTATCAGTGGAGAAAATATCCTCAGGTGAGGATTAACAATAAAATAAAATAAAAAGGCACTCTTACTACATTTTTAAAGTGTGGGGCCATTTAAGTAATTGTCTTTGAATGATTGAATGAACACTTTATAAATACAATAAAATGTTTTTAATCTAATAATCTTTTTAACTTTTTATATAGCTTCCACTGATATTGATCAAAGGACCTGTCTTCTTAGACATGGGTTTTTGAGTGGTTTTATTTCTATATATTAGTGTTTTTTATTTTTCACTTACTAACCTAATCCACAAGTCAGAATCATTCAAGACACACCTAAACAAACATACAAATAATCAGCTTTGTTGTTAAGCAGAATTTAGATTTTGTTTACATTGGCTGTAAGTCATTTTTTAACTCAAAAATTAATTCTCTCTAATACTTTGAAGTAGGAAAGGTGGTTCAGGAGTCATATAGTCCAGGTCGTGGACTTAACAAAGCCTACTTCTTGGAGCTTGGAGCACGCTGTATGAAATGAGGTAGGAAAGTTGCTGGCATAAATATGAAACCGTTGTGTGCCAGACACAGGCTTAGCATTGAATTCTTTGCATGTAATTCAGGCAGTCTTAGGTAGGAGTGCACACACACATGCCCCCATTAACTTAATCCCCAATAAATTCATAAAGGTTCTGTTTTGCTTCTCATTGCTTGCAAGCATCGTATTTAAAGGTCAGTGGGAAAACCGAAGCTCCTGATGGAAAACTTAAAGGGAAAATATAAGTCAGAGAAAATGTGTCACTTCCCTTCCCAAATTTTTTGACTCCATCCCTCAGCTTTCAGCCCCATGCCACCCCCCAGTTTGTCCTGCCCACCTCCAAGCTTTGTACCTGCCCTTCTTCTAGAACAGTGGTCAGCAAACCGCAGCTCACGAGCCACATGTGGCTTTTTGGCCCCTTGAGTATAGCTCTTCCACAAAATACTATGTTTGGGCATGCACGGTCAGTGCAACTGAAACTTTGTGGCCCATGCGCAGAAGTCAATTTTCAGCCTCAGCGAGTCTATTTTGAAGAAGTGGCATTAGAACACTCAATGAGCCAAAGAGCCATGGTTGGCCGACCACTGCCCTAGAATCATATCCCTGATACATCCATTTCCAAATAACAGACCTTCATAGGAACTTTCCAAATGGATCTTTTAGCATTATCAGTGAAAATTATACCTTTCATTTATTTATTCAACAAGTATACAGGGCCTGGCTGGCATTTCTCAGTGGTTGAGCATGTACCCATGAACCAGGAGGTCCTGGTTCAATTCCCCATCAGGGCACGGGCCCAGGTTACAAGCTAAATCCCCAGTATGGGGCATGCAGGAGGCAGCCAATCAATGATTTTCTATCAATAATGTTTTGTCTCTCTAAGTCTCTCCCTTCCTCTCTGAAATCAATAAAAATATTTTTTAAAAAATATATGAAGGGTGGGGCAAATGTAGGTGTAGAATTGTATGTGAAACACAGGGTCAATTCTTTTTTTTTTTTTTAATATGTTTTATTTTCAATTCTTATATTATTATTTATGACTAGTGGCCCAATGCATGAATGAAGATTCATGCAAGAATGGGCCTTTGTTCCTCTGGCTGCCAGCTGCCCGCACCACCTTCACTCTGGCCAGAGCCACCTTTCTGCCTTCCCATACTGCCCAGAGTGGTCAGGGTGGTGCTGAATGCCTGCGTCATTGCCATAGGGATGACGCAAGCATCCTGCCCTGTCCCCAGCCTCAAAGTGCCTGAATATGCAAATTAACCTGCCATATTTGTTGGGTTAATTTGCATACTCACTCCTGATTGGCTGGTGGGTGTCACAAATGTATGGTCAATTAGCATGTTACTCTTTTATTAGGTAGATTGTATTATCCTATGTAATAAAAGCCTAATATGCTAAGTATCCAGTCAACTAGTCATCCATTCATAGCAAAGCTTAATATGCTAATGATATGTTACGGCTGCTTAACTGCTTGCTATGATGAGCACTGACCACCAGGGGCAGACACTCCACCTGGTAGGTTAGCTTGCTGCTGGGGTCCAGCTGATGGGGACTGAGCAAGAGACAGGCCATACTGCAGCCCTCCCGCAGTCCCTCCCAGCTGGCCAACCTCCTGCATCCCTCCCTGCCCCTAATTGTGCACCAGTGAGGTCCTTTGGCCTGGCCTGTGCCCTCTAGCAATCCAGGACCCCTCGGAAGATGTCAGAGAGCCAGTTTTGGCCCGATTCCACAGGCCACGCCAGGGGACCCCACTGGTGCATGGATTTGTGCACCAGGACTCTAGTTTTCCATATAAATAACTGTAAACCTACTTTTCCCCCCACCCTGTGCATTGAGCACCCTTTATAAACCAGCAGTATACTAGAAACTAAGGTTAAAAATGATGAAACTAGATAGGGCCTATGTTCTCATGGCAGGTATAGCCTTCTGAAGAAACAAAGAGATCAACAGGTAGTTATCCAACGAGACTATTGGTATGTAGATATAATAGGGACTCTGATAGATGTAATAGGCACATTGGCAGGGATGAGGGGACAGCAAGAAGCATGTCTGGCAATATGCAAAGGTGATTTTAATATAAAAACATAAAATGAAATATAATCTAAATGTTCAAGAATGAAGATTATATAATTTGTACATTAATGGAAGATAATATTTCCAAGAAATATTTAATTTCAGAGTAAGTATCAACTATATATTACTTCCTGAAAAAGCAGACCACTAAAAAGATTTACTCTATCACCCCATGTTTGTTCAAAGCAAATATGTGTATACAGAGAAAAAATATATAACAAAAACAAAAGAATTAAAACAAAATGTTAGTGGTTATCTCTGGGTAGCAAGATTATAACGATTTCAACTTTTTTAAATTTGTCAATAGTTTCTAAGTGATCCACAAAGAGCACATAGTAATTTTGTGATTTTGTAAAGATGTATTTTATTCAAAATATTTTAAAAGCATTTATCTGAGCAACTCACATTTAGCAAATGCTTAGTATGCATAAAGGACTGTGCTAAGTGCTACAGCCACAGAGCAAAGTACCATTCTATGCCTAGGATGTGAATGCGTAGTCAATACTCACAAGTAAGGTAATGCCCAGGTGTTAACGCTAATAAAGCCCACTTATTTACCCAGAAACTGAGTTTTCTCTGACCACTCTAACAGAGATAACAGGGAGATTTAATGTTGCCTTATCTATTGAAGCTCACCAATTATAAAAGGAGATGTCGAGATGACTCTTCATCTCCTGTTCCAACAAGAGCTACAATCATCAGGAAACTATTAATAGTTTTAAATATACTGTGATAACCAGATGTGGAAATAAAGCCTAGAGAGGTCAAGGTCAAGGGCGCACTACTTATAAATAAGAGAACCAAGACCTGAATCCAGGATGTCTAAGCCCAGAACCCAAACCCCTGGCCACTATGCTTTGCTGTCGCCCTTTTATGACCATTAGAGTCATTTCTGTCACCTTCCTGCACATACCTATTTTCAGAATTTCAAACAAACCCTCATGATCTTGTTTGGTGTTAGAAAAGAGTCAGTGTTAGAAAAGGTTGAAGAAAATGGCTCAAGGGCAGGGCTGGTATCATCAGTATTCAGTACAAGCTCAGGACACATGGAGGCTAAGTAATTTGCTCTATTAATGATCCAGAAAGCAGGTTCATTTTTGAAGGTCCCAGGACCAATATCAGCTTATATTTTAAATATTCTCCTCTTCTAAAAAACAGGTGCATGAAGAGGACTATATAACTAGGGGGTTAATTGATATTTTTCTAAATTTTATAATAATCTAAAAGTTAATATACAACATACCACATATAATTTTGCTTATTTGACTGTTGATGAAAAATGAAGTATAAATTCCTCTAGCTAACATACAAAGCATTTAGATTTTTTTTTTTTTTTTTGAGTTGGGCTAGATCTTGGAGCTTTATGACAAATCAATTTTATAAATTGTGGACAAAACTAAATTGCCATCAAATGACTACACAATTTTAGGTTTTCATAAAAATGATATGGATAATTGTATATTTCTAGAAAATGGCAGAGTTGCTGACACTGAGTGTGAAGTGCATAATATCCTGCCTGTCTCACATTTAGATTAATATGGATCCCCAACAAGCTATTCTTTATTTGCTGCCAGTGGAATGAAGATATCAAGTCACTTCCATTTCTGTCACGATGCACTCTTCAACTTAACCACTGCTCAGAAACTGAGAGAATAGATTGTGTTTTCAAACCCAGGTGAAAAACAAAACACATTAGAGTATAAAGGAGTATATTATGAGTCTCAATGCCTACGTCCATGAAGAATGTTTTCTATATAATAAAAATATATAAAGTAAATTAACACTTTTACTTTCCCAATATGATTGTTTTCATATTATATCACTTAATAATTGCTTTCATTTTCCTGAATTTAAATTATAACCATTGTCCCGAAGCATCTCATAGCTTCTGGTGTGAGGCAATGCTGTGCTCCATGAAACACTCAAAGTGATTTAAAAAGAAGAGGTTCCCTCAAGAGATTTAAATCTTAAAAGGGACATCGGGGGATATTGGGAACCACAGAAAGAAAGGAATGAACTTGAAATGAGAACAAACATGAAAAGGTATAGTGAGATGGAATGCTTACATACAATGAGTTGGGGTCATTTGTTTTGTTTTGTTTTTCCTTTCTCTATGTTCTCAACTGGATTAGCATAACAATGCGTTTACTTTGCAAACATAGTCTCTGTATGACAGGTACTTACTGCAACAACTTTTATAACAATGTTTGGAAGGCATACTTGCATGTGATTCATGGTTTAAAACAATTCTTCACTCTGAAATGTGTCTAGAAGACTGTGGGGTGGATAAAAAAACAGATATTTACTATCTGCCAAGTGCAAGGCAGTGTCTAAAACTGACCAACTTAAATGGCTTGCACCCTGATATGGAAGAGGGAACTTCCTTCCTTCAATATCAAAGATAAAGCAAAGCACTGTGGGTAAGGGCACGTGTTATGTGATCAGACTGACTTCAAATTCTGGCTCCATCACTTAGGACTCGCATGTTTCCTTTCAAAAAGAAGCTCAAATAATGGCTGGCATGTTATCTTTTAATAAATGTTCGTTACTGTTGTTATTATTATTAACTAGAGGCAGGGTACACGAAATTCGTGCATGGGGGACCAGGGGTCCCTCAGCCCAGCCTGCACCCTCTCCAATCTGGGATACCTCGAGAGATGTCCAACTGCCTGTTTAGGCCTGATCCAAGACCACTGGCAACTACTTCAGGAGACTAGAAAGTTCTTAGCAGACACTGACCACTGTAAAACCTCTAGTTCCACCCTGACCAGTTTTACTCAGTGGATAGAGTGTCAACCTGTGGACTCAAGGGTCGCAGGTTTGATTCCAGTCAAGGACATGTACCTTGGTTGCGGGCACAACACCAGTGGGGGGTGTGCAGGAGGTAGCTGATCAATGTGTCTCTCTCACCAATGTTTCTAACTTTCTATCCCTTTCCCTTCCTCTCTGTAAAAATCAATAAAATATATTAAAATAAAAAACCTCTAGTTTCCCCCACTCAACTTTACTAGAGTGGAGCCCACCAATTTTAATGTTTTCCCCGTGCAGAGAATCCAACCAGCTTTGAAGTTGATTCACATAAATAATATTTTGTATTGCTTTCTAACCTATCCTATATAATAAAAGCCTAATATGGTAAGTGCCCCGTGGTCTGGTTACTGGTCAACTATTCAACCATGTGTGATATGCTAATGATATGCTAAGGCTGCTCAACGGCTCGCTATGATGTGTACTGACCACCAGGGGGCAAATGCTTCAACCAGTAGGTTAGCTTGTTGCTGGAGTCCAGCCAATCATGACTGAGCAAGATGGGCCAGACATGTCCTGGAGTCCTCCTTCATTCCCTCCCTAGCCTTGATCGTGCACCAGTGGGGTCCCTCGGCCTAGCCTACACCCTCTCACAATCCAGGACCTCTCAGAGGATGTCAGAGAGACAGTTTCGGTCCAATTCCCACAGGCTACTCCCTTCAGGAAAGCACCAGACACAGGGCTCAAGGCTGGCAATCTCTGCTGTGGCAGCGAGAGCCTCTCCCGATCCAGACTGATTGGGCACGAGCCCGCAGCAGGTGCAGTGGGGCTGGGACGAGCAGCAGAAGCAGCAAGTAGGAGTTTCGACCCAATCCCTGCAGGCCACCCCGAGGGACCCCACTGATGTACAAATTCATGCACCAGGCCTCTAGTTTATTATAATAGGCTCCTTGATGTTTCTTTAGTCTTTCTTGTCCATTTAGAAAGTGTATAAAATCACAAGGTTAATTAATTTCCTAAGTCAAGGCCATATAGTTTAACATCCCTAGTAACTTTACATACGTATGATGAGATGTACAATTAACATTGATCTAGTTTAATCCTTAGTTCACTGGAAAAGAATACAGGCTGGTATCAGACAGACCTGCATGTTGACTTCCAACGTGGGCTGTGTGATCTTAAATAAATCACCTAACTTCTCTCAACCTTAGTTTACCTACAAAATTGGGTCACTGTGCCTGCTTTGCGGGACTGATAAAATAAGGTACTGGACATAGACAGTAAAAAACAATATGTTTTATGCAGAGTAGCCATTTAATTGATGGCTATTTTTTTTTTCTATTCTTTCCCATCCAAGCCCTGTCTTCCACTCTATCCCTTGAGCCTAAGAAATATCTAGATAGAGAGAAGACTTGTTTATAATCATTGAAAGTGTTTATTGAAAGTTTGCCATCTCTTTCTTTTAGAGTCTCTGGTGTAAGTTGAAGGTCTGGGAAAAGGAGCCTGTCTTGAGGAAACTAGCAATTAAGTTGAGGAAATCAACAATAACACAAATTCAAGAATTACAGCTGGTCCGATTTACAGATAGGATAAATATGACTTCAGATAAGAACAGCCTAGGGAATTAATTCTA
Source organism: Pipistrellus hanaki (assembly GCF_964339955.1). Taxonomy (NCBI): domain Eukaryota; kingdom Metazoa; phylum Chordata; class Mammalia; order Chiroptera; family Vespertilionidae; genus Pipistrellus; species Pipistrellus hanaki. Next base: position 29,435,966 of record NC_140516.1, read on the forward strand.
ATAACGATTTATTCATCTTTTATGAATTCCACTCTAACAGATAAGAATTTTTACAATATAGGACTGAATACCAAAGGGAAGATTTAAAAGGTTCATTAATGAATACTTTTTCACAATGGAAATAGAGTCAAGACTGAACCTTCTCAGAAGATGTAATCCTGGAAAGTAGGAGGCAGTCTGTGAATCAGGTGATCTCTTTAGTCCTTTCCCATCAGGGTCTCTTAGTGGCAGGCAAATTAAAATCAACAAATCATATGGGACCTTTTGAAACTGAATGATAGTGCACCTGAAAATTGTTCACATATTTCTTTCTTTGGTTATGGAGTGTAAGATGCCTCAGGAAATACTTTCTAACATGAGGACCTTAAGCAAATTTGAAAGGAAAAAATACTCTTTGGAAAGAAATCTGATCCTTTGAATCAATTCCGTTTCTGATTTTGTCTTAATTCATGCAGTCCCATGTAGCAGAAAGCAAGAACATGTGATAACAGTACACATGTTTAGATTGTTATAATTCTTGTAAATAGTATAAAGTGTTATCAGTTTTTGAAAGAGGGGAGTCTTTGAGAGATGTAATTTATGGATAACTTATCCCAAGACTGCCTGCAAAAAAAAAAAAAAAAAAGAAAAAGAAAAAAAGAAAGAAACAAACAACAAATATTGGCATTGGTATGCATTTGACCCCAAAGATAAATACAGTATCCAACTTACTGTTTATCCAGCATTTAATATTGAACACCTGATGTCAGGGAAGCACCATAGAAAGAAGTGTACTAAGTGCATTGAATGACTTGTACTGCTATCTTTTCTTACAACAATAACAGAAACTAATATTTGTTGGCTGGTTTCTCTGTCAAGAGACTGAATAACATGACAGGCAGAATCCTAATTAATCTGCCCAAAGAGTCCTGGGAGACAGATATTTATTACTGGCCCCACTGCCAGCAAATAGCGGAATTCTGGTTTGAACCTAGGGAATCTAATTCCCGAGCTCATGCTCCTACATTTGCATAATGTTTTACAATTCCATCAAAGCATAGTTTCCTAGGTCTTCAAGAGGGATGTATGAAATGGGGAAAGAGTTTGTTTTGAAACAAACAAACAAACAGAGAATAAATATGAGGAACATATCCCTAGTCATAAGCTGTTGATTCACAGTCAGGACTGGAAGCCAGCTCCTGCGGTTGACTATTATTTCAGTGGGTTCTCCTACATTGTGACGTGTCCCTTACTATGCATTCTCTAACATCTCAGGGGTTTGATCACTTCTGCCATTCTAGCATCAGAAATATAGCAATAAAGGAAACAGAAGCGCTGACTGTTGTTAAAAATAGTTACCGGCTAATGATATGGATTGCTCAACTCTGGGTGCTGACCCCTTTCTCAAATATGAACCATCAGGCAAAGATAAGGAGCTTCTTTCAGAGCAGCAGACTGTTGCTATAATGACTTCATCTCTGTGTTGCCGAGTGAATAATACCTGTGTGATCAGCTTGTGATGGATGTTGGTGCAGTCGAGTGACCTTGATCACCTCCCTGTTACGGAATTGTTGCCATGAAGGTTGAGTCTTCGTTCTCCTAGCCATTATACTGAAGCAAATTCACCCAGAGTTAAACGGCAGCTAGTGCTTTCTGTAACCTCACACTGCAAATCTAATATCTGACACCAAGAGGGAAAGAATAAAATGGTGTTACTTGGCATCTTTCCATTTCTACACAGTTGTCTGTGGATGCAGGGAGCAGGAAGAAAGGAAGTTTTATTCTTTGAGGGGGCAGCTGCTAATAATCCACTGATTGTTTTGAAATAAAAATTTGATTAAAAATAAGCACAAAGAGTATGCTGATGGTGGCCAGAGTTGAATGAGAAGGGGCTAGGTAGAGGTGGGCAAAGGGGGGAAATGAGAACACATCTAACAGTGTCAAAAAAAAAAAAAAAAGATTTAGGGACCATGAGTAAAATCACAGAGAACTCATTAATTATTTTAGTTAATTAATTAATTAAAATATATAAGCACAGAGAATTCTACTGATGTGGCTCTTGAAACACAACTAAATCCATTAAGGCAAATTGTTTTAGGTGGCTTGTCAAACTGTAAGTTAATAGTATAGAATAATCAAACATGTAACTGAAGAAAAGCTGCAAAAATAAATCAATTAGACATATTTCTAAAAAAAAAAATACATTGTCTGGTTTTGCCAGTTTTTCAGGGCAGGAGTCTCTCAATTATTTGAACCAACAAGCTGAAATCTATCTATCCTTAGATTGATCTGGCATTTTACTCAGTCATCTTCTCTGACAATTTTCTATGTTTTCTCTTATTTCCTTGTTTTTCCCCTCTACCTCTCTGATTTTTCTTTTCTTTTCTGCCTTCTCTTCCCTCTATTCTCATAGAAGTCAACTTAAGCCGATTATTATTTTATTGTTGTTTCCCCATTGTTAATTCTCTTTTATAAACACATTGTGCACCAGTAGTTTTATTGCTAGCTTTACCCACTGGCCAGATATGTTTCTATTGAACAAGTGCAAAAAAAAAAAAAACTTTACTTTATCATACTTTACTTTAAGTATCACACTTTAAAAAGATATTAGCTTGTAAGAACATGTAATAAATAACTTCAAAATGCAATGAGTATTTAATTTTAAGGCGTGCCTTTAATATTTATGTGAAACACTGTGTAATATGAAAATACGAGACTGCACGTGATCTGCCCACAAAGTGTTAAGTTCTAGGTTTTCATTGAGAATACAGCCAAATTCAATCAACAGGTAATTACAGGCACGAATGGAATCACTGCCACTCAATGTGGTTGTGGTTCTGGCTTTGAACTTATGAGTCACTGGATTCCGATATAAGAAAAGGTCATTTTATGTCCTCTGGTATTTAAGAATTTTATTCCATTACTGAGAGAGCCAGGAGGAAAATTACTTGAAGGCTCCTCAAAGGTATTGCTCATTTGGAAACCTAGCCTTTTAATAAATTAGCATATCTGATTGTTAAACTAGGACTTTTTTTTTTTTTTTTTTTTTTTTTTATAAGGAAGACTATGAAGCTCTGGAGCTATTTGTCTTCTTAAATATTCATCAGCTTTCTCTTAGTGGCTTCGAATAACAAAAATAAGGTCACTGGAATAAAGCTGCTCCTTAAGAAAAAAGATCTTTCCCTTTGATGGTGTCAGCCCTGCCTCAGTGTGTTTATTCGTGATAAATGCCTTGTCTTTGTCTAGCATTATCTACCACAGCGAGAGCAACTGCATGTAATTATTACAACCAGGGGATCATTTCTTTTCAGTGTGTTATTTTGAAGAATGAATGGCTGTCAAAAATAAGCCGACAGTGAGGACAATTAGGGAGTTTTGTTCTTGTGTTGCATACAAGAACCTAAGAGCCTTAAAGAGCAAAATCTGCTGGTAATAGTCACTTCCTTCTGGGTGTGGTGCCATCTTAACCTGGGTAACTGAGTAATCTGTAAAAAATATGAGGATTATTTTCCTGTGCTACTGAAACCCTAAGTAATCTAGTAAAACTTAGAATGCTCTTACATGTTTTTAAAGCTTTCTTTGCTTTCACTTTGGGAAACATTGAAAAAATAGCAAGATTTGGTAGTGATCTTAATGGGATCATTTTCATTTCTAGTAGAAGGTACTGCTGCATATTAAATTTTAGATTTACCTCGCCAAAAAGTAAGTAAATGCTAACAATAAAAATAAGGGTCTGCAAAAGGAGCATAAATAAGAGAAAGCACCAAACTTGATTGGGTATTAATCTTATTCAGATAACTGCCCAGGGGCCTATAAGCAAGCTACATCATTGGCCCATTTGTTGAGAAATCTGTGGAACATGAACCTTTCACAAAGAATAATAGGTCAACATACCCTTGAGAACTGTACTGATCCTGATATCATCTTATTTCTCCCCTGATACACAGGATCAATGAGATGTTAGGCCCGCTAATGAGAATTTTTGAGGCATTTAGACTCCTCCACTATTTCACGAATGGAGTGCTGTGGAGACAGCAGAGCACTGGCATGCAACCTGGGCTGCCTGGTCTGCAACCGCCATCTTGAAACTCTTAAACATTTTTGAGCAAGGAGCCCCACTTTTTCATTTTGCACTGGGTCCCCCAAATTATGTAGCCAGTCCTAGGTCTGAGGTTTGGATTCAGAGAGATGTGGATTCGATTCTGGGGCTAACCCTACCGTAAGGAAATGGGGTTAATTTATACATTATCTCTGAGCCCCCATTTTCTCTTTGGAAAAGAAAATATTAATATCCACCTTCAGAGTTTTAATAACTAAGGAAGATAAATGCTTATAAATGTGCAGCATGGTCCCTACTACATATGAGCGCTTAGTAAACATTAGTCGGTCTTCTCCTCCACCCTATTCAATTTCTCACGATTACCGTCAACTTTTGCAAGGATGCTATTGCTAGGATGAGCTGCACTTCAGGTCAGTGTCTGAAGTTAATCAAAGCTAGCTGGCCTGACTTGGAAAAATGAAAACAAAAACAAAACAAACAAACAAAAAAACGAGATCAGCACACAGATTGACAGCAAGACAGTGTGGATCAATAACTGTTATTTGGAGCCTTTCATTCCCATAAATAAAGAAACTAGTGTGGCTGATTGACATTAGGTTCCATGTGCCCTAACATTCTAAAGTGAGGCATTAGACTCGTGTTCAGCAAACTGCGGCTTGCGAGTCACATGTGGCTCTTTGGCCCCTTGAGTGTGGCTCTTCCACAAAATACCACAACCTGGGCGAATCTATTTTGAAGAAGTGGCATTAGAAGAAGTTTAAAAAATTTGGCTCTCAAAAGAATTTCAATCGTTGTACTGTTGATATTTGGCTCTGTTTACTAATGAGTTTGCCGACCACTGCACTAGACCATCCAGATGGGACTTGTAAAGGTCGTAGTCTAAAATTCATTGTTAATTGTAGCTGATGACCCACCCCCAGCTATGTAAGAGGTTGACTTTTGAGATTAAAAGAGAATTTCTTTGGCATTCTCGGTTCCATCCCTATCCATGGGGGTGTGAGAAAGAGACACAAGTATTTATTTTCTCTGTATTATTTTCCTAAGGCTGCTATAACAAAATGCCACAAACTGGATGTCTTAAACAACAGAAATTCATTGTCTCAGAGTTCTGAAGGCTAGAAGTCCAATATTAAGGCATTGGCAGAGATGATTCATTCTGAGGCTTGGGAGAGAGAATGTGTTTCATGCATCTCCCTCCTTTCTGGTGATTTGCTGGCAATATTTGGCATCCATTGGTTTTGAGATATATCCCGCTGACCTCTGCCTTCATTGTCACATGTCACTCACTCTATCTACCTGTCTGTGTCTAAATTTCCTGAGAGCAGGGCGAAAGGGAGAGTTTCATGAGACCAAACTTGGAGGCATGCCAGAAAATCATCTGGAAGAGCAGAAGCAGGCTAGCAAAGGGTCTGAGCAGGACATAGATAAGCAGCCAAACAAAGAAGTGTATTTTAGCATATATGTTAAATCCTATGTTCTACCTTAGGCCAATCCATTTATACTACTATATTTGTTACTCAGAGTAAAAGTGAACAAAAATCACTTTTCTCCTAATGGATTTACAGATGAGGCAAAAATGAATTCAAATATCAAGGTGTGTATGCTCTTATACTGTGTTCACTTCTCGAATGTCAAGCAGCTCAGAGGTTTATATTATAGGGCTGAGAATACAGGTCTGCCAGACACTCCCTTTCTGTCTTTGGTGAAATCCCATTACACTAGGTGCCCAGGAAGAAGCAGAGAGAAGAGCGGTCCTTAGAGAGGCAGCAAAAGGAAAGAAGATTTTCTCAGACCTGGGAGAAAAGGAAAATCAGGGTGTCCCAAAGGTGAAGGGATTTCAAAAAGCTGAGCAGCAATGCCCTGAAGAGGAGATGTCCAGAAATGTGGAATGCCTAGATTGTGGAACCCAGACACAGGGGGCTCTAGCCCTACAAGTGACCCCAAAACAGCAGAGCCATTGACCTGAGGCCTGCATATAACATAGGGCAGCGTTTTTCAACCGCTGTTCCGCGGCACACTAGTGTGCCGCGAGATGTTGCCTGGTGTGCCGTAGGTGCAGACAAGACAAGAATTTTATAATTTTTCACTATTTTGTTTACTTAATATTTCATAATAAAGTAAATACTTTCTTTGTGTTTATTTGATTCCTATTCAAGAGAATTACTTTATATATAGTCAATATAGGCAGAGAGTTAAATTTTTTAACATTTTCTAATGGTGGTGTGCCTCGTGATTTTTTTCATGAAACAAGTGTGCCTTTGCCCAAAAAAGGTTGAAAAACACTGACATAGGGCAATGGACATCTCAGCAACAACGAAGATAGTCTGATTATTAATGACTGGAAAGACCTCTCCAAAGATTTGATGATGGTCAAGCAAGAACATAGAACTTTTGCAAAGCCACAAAGTGAGAACTCCAATAATGATTAAGATTGATCCCAAGAGAGACTAGAGGTCAGATGTGTACTGGTTTAATAAAAATAGAGAGATGTGTTCCTTGAATATCTGAATTTGTGGAATAAGATTCATATGCACTACACAAATCAGGTTTTTATGTTAAGTTGATGGAAGACCTGCAGGCAATTAGATGAGAAAAAGAAACCATTTTATGTTTTATGTATTCTGTGCAGTCTGCCAAATATGGTAAAGACGAAAGACTTCCAACCAAGGCACTTGACTGAACTGGCAAGAATCTGTCCTGTCTTTTTGGAAAATGAGTCAGAATTATTAACTGGAGATAGAATTGTGATAAAGAAACACGTTGAATAAACAAATAGGGCAGTTTCCGACATTTGGAAGCAAGTTCTAGCAAAAATTATATTTCCTGAGAAATGCTATGGGAACCAAGAGGATGGGCTGGCCTTTGGTGAAATTGTGAAAGAAGCATCATTTGTCAACAGGAATTCTCCATAATTCTTCTCTCCACCCCTCCCACCCCCGTTTAGATTCCCAGCAGCAGCTCAAACTCTACAGTGAGGTTATCCACACAAGATTACTTTGGACCTTACTTTTCTTCCTTTTATATCAAATTTACCTCTTCTTCCAGGACTCTACAAAATAATTCGAATAAACAATAAACTGTATGTGATAACTCTTGATTTAATATATTAAACTGTACATTATCAAATGTACATTAAAATGTACATTTCATAGGGATCTACAATAAAATAAATAAATAAATCCACAAAACATGTGCATTGCATAGGGATGTTACTATTTTAACTTGTCTGTGTGCAAACACACACAAAAATTAACAAAAATGGTTTGAAAACACAAGATATGCCAAATTAAAGTTTATATTTGGTCTCCAAATTCCAAAGATGTTTTCACCAATATATCCCATTTCTCTTGCATGCTCTTATTGCAGTGATATTGACAATCCTCCACCCAAAGAGGGGATCTAAGCTTCTCCTGAGTTCTACTGGGATGAGATCCCTTTGGCACCCAGCCACCATGCTGTAGCCACATGGAAGGGCTACAGCTAGGTGTCCCAGCACTGGTTCCACAGCTAAGGATTCAGTCAACATCTGGAATCAACTGCCAGACATGTGAATAAGAAAGCACTCAGATGACCCCAGCTCCAGCTGACAATAAATGGGTGGAGATGAGCTACAATGTCAATTTATGAGCAAAACAAGTGGTGTAGCTATTTTAAGTCATTTGTCTTGGGAAGTGTTTTTAAATGCAGTCATCGATCACTATAGTACCCTCAAACCTTAACATATGGGTGATTGTCCAATTTGCTTCTCAATCTGAATGGCCTTCCTAGATGTAAAATCTTTTAAAAGAATAAACATTTAGGAAGGTATGGAAAATGATAGAACAGTCTTAAAATTCACTTAAGATGTATTTGCTACCAGTGTGGAGGTGGGCGTGCTAGTTCCTTCTGTTAGACACGGGAGAAGAAGAAAGCTTCTTTCCAAGAAGTTAGCATTGTTTAGAATGAAAACTAACAGTAAACATGAATGACAACACCCCTAAGACAGTACATTGAGTAGTTCCAACACAGTCAGGTTTTCAATATTAGGGGCATAGAGGGAATGCTAAGAAATTCTTACCTTGAAGAAATGAGCACTGATTAAGAGAGACTGAAGGAACTATAGATGCTGAGATATCACTTCCTAATTCTACTGCTGACATGGCAGTTCCCCTGGCCCTTAAAAGTAAGTGGCCCAGTGCCTGGGTACACAAAGCCACATTTCCATTGTCAATATCACTGCAATAAGAGCAAAGGAACAAAAAAATCTTGTAGTAAAATTAACGTCAACATGTTTTGGATTAGAAAACAAAATGCATGAATAGTTATAAGAAAAACAAGGATCCTCCAAGAACTATCTGAAGAAGACTGCTTTATGTCCTAGACCCACAGGTATTCTTAAAATTCTGTCTTTATAATCTTGCATGATTTTTCTACATTTTACTTATAATTCTACTTAGCCATACAAACTACAGTTTAACTTGTCTGTGTGCAATATCAATCTTTCTCTCTCTTTCTCTTTCTCTCTCTCTCTCTCTCTCATTGACATCCTCGCCTTCTTTATCTAGTCTATGGTTTTTTGAGCATCTCTTGTATGGAAAGGCTGATTCAGAATATACTATCCAATAAGTAACAATAAAAAGGTAACTAATTGTAAAATATTATATTCACTCTTCTAACTGTAGTTTGGACAATCAACTAGAGTTATGAGTAAGTAAGACCAGGATGACTAAACTTGAGAGAAGGCTGAGTGATGAGGATGAAGAGACATCAATTAAAACCTGGGCACTGGGGCTGGTAAAGAACATAAAAGGGAAAAAAAGCCTTCAGTAACACTGGGATGTGAATCTGGGAAATGACTTATACCCTAAAATTACTCTAACATGACCATTCCCAACGGATTTTCTTAGAGGACAACAATCCTGTCAAGTGTTCTGTATGGAAAAAATAAAATTGGAGCAGGAGACAGGCTCCATGGCAAAACTTTGGGAAACACAGTTCTTCACAGAATTTTTAAAGCTTCCTGAAAGCAGTGTTTCTCAGAGTACTTAATATGCTAACACAGGCTATATGTTTCTAAGATGGGGATATGACATAGAGAGTTCCCAACTATAACTGTTTTCATACTATAAAATTAAGTCTTCCCAAACACATTTTGGATAATTCGACTTTAAATCAAAGCACAGATTATGAGCTATGAACAGTTAATCTTGAGATAATAATTTTAGAAAATAAAGATATCACAGGTTTCCCTGATTCTTCATGGGATAGAAAACATGACTAGATCATTTCATTTAGAGAGTGCATCTTCTTTCACTAATAGAAGATGTTGGGAAGTGAGCAATAATGAATAGACTCCTTTGAGATTTCATGAACGAGTGCAGAGAAAGGATAGAAAAGAAGTTAAGTACACAAAAGAAGAAATCAAAGTGATATGATTATGAGAAAATTTTCCAGGCTTCATGGCCAGCTGGAGAATAACAACAGCTTTTGTTGCTATAATGCAGAAGGATGACATAATAGGTATTAGGGCATCAAATGGTCTATTTATTTACTAAAACATATTGGATAAATTACTGATCAATTACATGTTTCTCGAGTGTGGTCCATAGCCCCAGAACATTCCTTGGTAATTTACAAGTTTATTTTTTTTAAGCCAGGCTATTTTTAGTTTTATAGGCTAAAGAGCTAATTTCACAGCCATATCTAATAGATGATATGATTAAGGGTTACTTAGTTGTAACTTACCAAGCAAATTATTAAAGCTATAAAAACTAAGTATTATTAAACCTAAATTAATGCTTTATGAGAGTTTACTGATTTTATTCATTCAGTATTTTAGCATAAAAAATTGTCATTTCTTTGGCAACCTTGGAAAGCTCAGTTGCAAATGCAACATGCAAATACTTGGAATTTTGATTTTTCTTCAAGACAGCACTGGGAAATGCTGCCTGGATTTGGTCACGGTTTTCAATCACTGCTGTTCTTTGTAATTACAAATTAAAGGCACCATCATTGTGAATTTCATTTGATATGGGTATTGTTAATCATACAATGATGTCTATATAGCTATCACTGTACAGAAAAAGTTGCTGATTTGATTCCTGGTCAGTGAACATGCCTAGTTTGTGGGTTCAATCCCCCATCTGGGTGTCTACAAGAGGCAACCAATGGATGTTTCTCTTTCACACAGATTTTTTTTCTCTCTTTATCTCTCTTTATCTCTCTCTCTCTCTCTCTCTCTCTCTCTCTCTCTCTCTCTCTCTCTCTCCTCTTTTCTTTTTCAAATCAATAAAAATAACTAAATAAGTCTCTTTAAAAAAAAAAAACCAAGGTTTTAGTTATTTAATTTTCCCATTCAAAAATATAGTTATTGGAAATCTCTGTGGCAATTCTACTTACTCTATTAGCTTTAGGGATTCAGTGGGAACAGAGACATTATACTTCTCTTTAGGTTGTTTGGAGACAGAGTGCAGGAAACAGACTTGTCAAGAGGCACATAAATATCAAACCCTAAGTACTATGTATAGATTAGTGCAGGACACAGCCCTCCCAGTGCTGAGAGATCAAAGAATTTCTTTTAGAGGAGATGCACTTAAACAGTATTCCAAACAATAACAAAAATAATTTAGTCAGGAATGATTGAGGCTAGAGGAGTTAGATGGGAGAATGTATTATAGGATCCTGAGCTGGTCATTTGATCAGTCTAAGCCTCATTTTTCTCAGCTTTAAAATGGGGAGAATGCCTCTTTTAAGGAACTGTAGTTAGAATTAATGAAATGGAGTAACAGAAAAAAAAAATGCTTTAAAAGCAGTGAAGTCCTATACAGAGGAAATACATAAATCCTGACTATGGTTATTACCCCTTGGCCTTTAAAATGCTTTAGGAGATAAACTGATATTTGGAAAAAGCAGAGAAGTAAAACAGCATTTTCTCTTTATTATAGAAATCTGAAATGAATCTTTAGTTAATCATTCTGGGGTGAAATACGAACTGTATTTCTGTCAGCAAAAAATAAGAATTTTTATTCGATCTTAGTAATGGTGACATAAACAAAAGCAAGACAGTGTCCCTGGCTGAGGAGGACAGAGAATATGAGTTTTAAATCTTATAGGTAAGACAGAGCTGCAGGGCATTTAATACAATGCAATTTAATAATGCTTTAACGCTTCACTAACAAATGAAAGAGAGGGACCCCGGCTCATTCATCTCTAAACCTACATTCTTGTCCCCTTGCCAATTGCAATGCATTCAATAAGAGAAGGATATTAAATGTTTGCTGAAATTAATTACTTTCTGGACCTTTGAGGGCCTGCATACACATGTGGAAATACCTATTGCCTAGATGATGATCCCCTACAGGTACTTTTCCTGACTTCCCCTCATTGCAAGGACAAATGCTCTCTTTTCTCCAAATCTCCTTCCCTCCTCCCCAGGCACGGCTCAATCACAGCACTTATGTGGTCTGTGAAAAGACTCTTTAGTGAGCTTTCTCCACCCATTTCTGTGAATTCCTCAGCAGCTGTACTGGGCTCAATTTTGTTCCCCCAAGACTTAACACGGTGTCTGGAATACTGTAGACATGCATTTAAATATTTACCCAGCTATATGACCCAAAATAGAACTAAGAGGGAGGTTTTAAAGAATGGTCGCTTGACTTTAGAGATAAGGGGGACTCTCTTTTCCTAACCTCCCAATGAAATGGATAACTTAATGACAGAATGAAATGCTTGCTATGGAATGGTGTTAGAAACCAGCATAACATCTTGAACATAGCAGGTAGGAAATAAACATTTGATGAATATATATAGGGAGAAAGAGGCTTAGTAACTGTAATTTGAAACTCTGGTAAGTGCCTGGGAAAACAATTTAATAGCAATCTGGACATTCTTTCACAATTAAGTAAAGGCATTATTGTACTCGGAAACATTTTCAACAAGGGTTGCAATGAAAACGTTTTCTCATTTTAAAAACATTATTTAGCCAGAAGACTGTTTCATAGTAATATGGACGTGGCTTTTTAGCTGGATGACTTAGCATTAATTCTGCAAAGTACTAAATATACCTGGTAGGAGAGTACAGTGAGTCCCTAACACATAATAATCAAAGACTCTTTTCCTCTAAGAACTAAACATCAGCCTCACCCTCTATCATTTGGAAACAGGAAGAAGGCAAATATTTCCACCCAGTCTCTGTACTTAGTTATTTTCAGCCCAAAGCCACATCTACATCCCTTCACACTACAGAGTCAGTCAGAATGCAGGATTAAACGAGTTAAGTGTGAGGTCACAGATCAGCTTTCTCAGTCCTTCATCTCTGTAGTCCCCACCACCCTTGGCAATATGTGCAGGAAGACTGAAAGCTGACCGGTGCCAATGCGCACACAGCTTCATCAGGGATGGGGAGCACCACTGAGACATGCAGTCCCCCCCAAAAAACCATTTTCAAGGTAATTTCTTCCCGCAGAAGCCCTATCGCAGCTGGGATTTGATTACTATCAGTAGCCTTTTAAAGAATGATTATCCTCACTGTCAAGCTATAGCCGACAACTCTGGTTCATAAAAATAAAGATAACACCATCTTACATCAGCTGCTATGATCAGGAACCGATTGTGCCCTCTGGGGCATCTCAAAAAGTAAAACAGTAAAAGAATGTTTTTAAAATGCCTGCATCCAGCAGTGGCTCCCTTAAAGCAATAACGCCTTCTTTCATCAGAGGTAATCAATAAACCTAAGGCCCTGCAGTGCTTCTATCAGGGAGTGGCATCAAGGATTTCAAAGCAAAACCAGAACCAATAAGGCAAGACAATGCCATGCAACTAAGCACATAGACCTGCAGAAGCTCCAGGAACATACATGAGCCATATTCATGGTCCAAAGAAAAGAATGTTTTCCATTCCTCCAGAGCTTTAAAAAAACATCTAAAATGTTCCTTTTTATTTCTAAAGAACACGCGCACTTTGTTCCTAAAAATTAGATTTTATTGTTATTCAAGTATACCTTCCTGCATATTTGGAAGGGTGTTTTTTTAAAACCTAGGAAACACGTTACAGCCAGTAACTTCGATGGTTTAAAGGGAACGCTGCTCAGTTGTTGAGGAGACCCTCTCTGCATTACTGTCAAATGGCTCACGTCATCTAAAGGGAAAACCCTGACCAAGGAAAAGGCCGACTTTTATAACTTAACCTATCGGGTCTAGTAATAATTAATGTCGTTCGTTAACATTCGTTTAAAATCTTGCTTGGCGTTGACTTGTATTGACATAACCTTCAAACACGTGGTATCTACAGAACGTGTGAAGTGCAATTAACAAGTTTTGCTTGAAAAAGTTTGTGTTTGGTTTGGTTTTTGTTGCAAAACTAGGGTTAAGAAGATGGCGGATGAAGAGCATATTCGGCACTGCATGCTTTACGAGTTCCAATTAGGAAGAAAAGCAAGTGAGGCTGCAAAAAACATCTGTAGTGCTCTTGGTCAAGATGCAGTTAGCGCCAGAAAATGCCAGCGTTGGTTTGAGAAATTTCGCCAGGGAAATTTTTCTTTAGATGACAAGAGTGGTCGAGGCCGTGTGTCCAATTTTGATCAAGAAGCTCTTCAAGCTCTTTTGGTGCAAAATCCTCAAATTACCCAACAAGAGCTTGCGACAACTTTAAATTGTTCACAAAAAACAATTTCCAATCAATTGCATGCACTTGGCAAAGTCCAAAAGTTTGGAAAATGGGTTCCTCATGAGTTGACCGACAACAACCGTAATCAAAGAGTCAAAATTTGCAGTTCGCTCCTCTCTCGTCAAAACCGTTTGCCGTTTTTAGAGCAAATTGTTACCGGAGATGAAAAATGGGTGCTGTATGTTAATTTGAAAAGGCGGCCTCAATGGTTGGACAAAAATGAGGCTCCGCAGCCCACGCCAAAACCTGACTTGCATGCGAAAAAAGTGATGTTGTGTGTTTGGTGGAATTTTAAAGGAATTCTTCATTATGAACTTTTACCATCTAACCAAACCATTACAAGTGCAGTGGATAGTGCCCAATTGGAAAGGTTAGCCCAAGCTTTAAGAGAAAAGAACCCGCGCTGATTAATCGGAAGGGTATAATTCTTCACCACGATAACGCACGACCGCATACTGCAAGAATCACTGCTGAAAAACTGCGCCAGTTGGAATGGGAAGTTCTCCCTCAACCTGCATATTCTCCTGATATTGCCCCTTCCGATTACCATTTGTTTCGTTCTTTGCAAAACTTTCTTCTTGGAAAAAAATTTAATAATGAAGAATGCCTCAAAAATGCATTGACCGAATTTTTTGCATCAAAATCACAAGAATTTTACAACAGAGGGATTAAAATGCTTCCTGAGCGTTGGGCACAAGTAGTAGAAAACAACGGCAACTATATTGTTGATTAAATTTTGTTGTATTGTTTAAATAAATTCGATTTTAAAAAGTATTAGAAAATGACATTAATTATTACTAGACCTAATATTTTACTGTGGATGGTGCACTTGAAACTTTAAGCAATAGCCTGTTTTGGTATTAGGTTAACACCATTGGTTCCTCTTTGAAAGTTTCACAAAAGGGTCCAAAATGAAAGGCCCTTCAATGGCCTTATCTTCTGAGAGTAAAACCCAAATACCTTCACATGGTTGACAAGGCTACAGGTGGTTGGTAGTAGCAGCAGCAGCAGCCGCATTGGTAACAACATCTATCATTGCAAATACCTTGCTAAGCATTTTGCAAATGGTCATCCTCACAACTACTCTATGAGGCATGTACTTTTGCAGATGAAACAAGAAAAAAATAGTGATTTAGCTAGAATACATGATCTTTGGCTCCTTGATCCACATCATATCCCTAAACTTTACTCCCCCCTTCCCCCCCCCCCCCCCCCCCCCCCCCCCGCAAGGGTTAAACTCTCTGTATTTCTGGAAACTCACTGCATACCGCACTCCTGGTCACCACTGCATTCCAGCTTCGTGGCCCTTCTTTCTGGGCCTCAAACATGCCAATGTCTTTCCCCGTGTTGGTTCCTTATACATATCCATGCTCCTGTCTAAAGTGTTCTCTGCATTTATTAGAATATACTCATCCTTTGGGTCTCAGTTTAAATGCCACCTCATAAGAGTTGCCATCTTGACTAATCCATCTAAAATAAACTCCTTCTCCCTTTTACTTTCTACTCTAGCATCTTTATTACCTCCTTAGCATCTATCACAATTTGAAATTTTACTTTTTTTTATTGTTCCTTGACTTATGACTTTCCTTTATTACTAGACTAGAGGTTACATATGACTGCACCCTTGGGGCCTAGAATATGACTGGCACAAAGTAGGCACTCAAAAAATGATTACTTGCCCTGGCCGGTTTGACTCAGTGGATAAAGTGTAAGCCTTTGGACCCAAGGGTCCCAGGTTTGATTCAGGTCAAGGGCATGTACCTTGGTCGCATGCACATCCCCAGTGGGGGCTGTGAAGGAGGCGGCTGATTGATGTTTCTCTCTCATTGATGTTTCTAACTCACCCTTCATCTCTGTAAAAAGTCAATAAAATAAATTGAGAAAAAATGATTACTTGCTAAATGAATAAATTAATTAATTAATAGTCACTAAGTATGTTTTAAAATGTGTGCTTTAATTCTGAGGACCAGTGGCACTGTACTTCCTCAGCCACTCATTGACGATGCACACAGGGATAGTTGGTATGAATGGTTTGGAAGAGAGTGACTGAATTATCTAGTAGTGGAAGTATTCAATTACAGAGGTAATGACTACTTAGTCTGGTGGTTGTAGAAGGGATGCAATATGAATGGACATAAATCTCTCAGAGTAATTTGCAACCTTAAAAAATTATTCTACTTTTCTAAGGCCAGTTGTCAAATCTCTCCTTGACCATTATCACTTGCGGTTCCTCCCAAAGCAACTTAGTCCAAACCATCAGGAAGTTTTATTAGAAAGTCCTCCCTACCCTGAGCTGGAAACTACCACCCGAACTGACACTTGCAATCATTTGTCTTCATTCTGCTGCTGAAACCATGAAGAATCCATAGAATATACAAATAACTGTCCCTGTTAAAGTACCCAGGATGGAACACTATGCTGCTGGAGAATAAATAGTTGAGAATAAAGCAAAAATAGCAAGTTTTCCCTTAATGATTCTACACCTTTTTTTAAGCGGCCATAAGTCCTTTATTGAGTAAGACAGGATAAAAATAAAATAAAAACTAAATATGTTCATGTATTTATGTACAGGAATCACATCGCCTGGTTGACCCATAAAATACTTATAGACAATCCCTATATCTTTTCACAAATGCTTCCACAGGGTCACTTCCAAGGGAATGTTTTTTCCATCAATTCCCCATTAAACATCTTTGGTTAAGTTAGTGGTCTCAATTACGGGTGTCTATGTCCCCCAGGAGATAGTAGGCAGTGTCTGAATACATTTTCAGGTGTTCTAACTGGTAGTGGGAAAGAGTGATATTAGCATCTAGTACAAGCCCAGATGCTGCTAAATATCCTGCAATGCACAGGACAACCTGTCCCAACACCTCCAGGTACAGGACAAAGAATTATTGGACCCAAATGTCAATAATTCCAAGGTGAGAAACACTTTTAGCCCAGTAATTCTCAGTGGGGGTGGTACTGCCCCCTTGTGGGCACTTTGGAAATGTACAAGGTGCTCTTTGGTTATGATCTCCTACAATCCACAGAATAATAGACATTAGAGAATCATTCTACAGCCTACGTAGCTTTCAAATCTCTCACTGGCCATTCACACAGCAGAAGTTTGTATAAAATTCTCTAAGCCTGGAACCTACATCCATTTTACATATAAGCAAAATATTTATTTTTGTGTGATCTAAAATTATATTAAGTTTATCAGAATGCAATTACATGTAAATTAAGGGAAGTAGATACTTGCTTTTGTAAGAAACTTTACAATGAATGCTCACTGATTTGGAAAATTGGGTTACTTAACAAAAACACCACTGGCATCGGTGTGATCCATACATAAATGTATGTTTTCAGTTGCTGTAAAAAAATGATTTGAGGAAGAGGAGCAAGCACTTTACATCTTCAGTTCAACCTGTTGTGTAGTCCTTTTCCTGTAGTCACCTCCAACTTAGACAATGCAAGCACATATCATTTGATTATACATTATTTCCTCTTCTTTTTGTTTATATCATCATGAGGATACTATGTACATAAATACACAATAGTTATGTGTGCAGATGCTTTCCATTCCAGGATAATCAGAGCATTAGGAAATATTTGATATGACAGGAGAGTGTAGGGTGTACATGGATGATAAATCGCTGCTCTTGTCCATCATAGCCTTTGAGAACTTGACTCTGTTTTCTAATACACTAGCAGCCCGGCACATGAAATCATGCACAGGGGATGGTCCCTAGGCCTTGCCTTCGATCAGGGCCATCTCCCCTGGCTGCCAGCAGCCGGCCCTGTCCCTGCCTCCACCCAGCCCAGTTCCTCTTTTCCAGTTGGAGCCTGTGGCCAGAAGGAGGAACCAAGAGGTCAGCTGTTCTGCCTGCTCACTAGCCCCACCCCCCGACTGTGGGTTGCCCTCTGTATGTGG
The DNA here is from genome assembly GCF_964339955.1 of Pipistrellus hanaki. Lineage (NCBI taxonomy): Eukaryota > Metazoa > Chordata > Mammalia > Chiroptera > Vespertilionidae > Pipistrellus > Pipistrellus hanaki. The sequence goes on from NC_140516.1 coordinate 29,453,563, forward strand.
GGTGACCAGTGGGGCTGGGGCGTTGGCCTAGCACCACCTACATGCCCTGCCACCCACCCTAGTTCCCCATTCACAATCAGAGATCAGAGCCTGCCAGCTGGGGAAAGGGACCAAGAGGATGGTCATTCCACCCATTTGCCAGTCCTGCCCCTCCCACCCCACCACCACTACCCACCCTGGTTCCCAATTCTAGGGACTCTACCCATGTGTGGATTTCATGCACCAGGCCTCTAGTATAAAATAATGTCAACTAAAAAAAAATCTATGTCTAAATATAACTGTGCAGCTTTAAACTATATAATTTTAATTGATTAAAATGTTTAGAGCTTTTCTAATATTAATTTCTACTTTGACATCATTTGGATAAATGTACCCACAAAATTGTCCATATCATACTACCCCTCTTTGATATTCATTCCACTTGTTCCTTGGAACCCTAAAGGAACAATTTACCCAAATTATAGGGAAGTTAAGTGTTGAAATTACAACATAAAAGTTTCTTTTACCCTAAAATTACAGGTAAGAAAACTATAGTCTACAGAAATGAAAAGCACTAGTTGTCTCTCATTTTAAGCTCAATTTAGCTTCCCTGTAAATCTTTATACAACTCATACCATGGAAAAAGGAGAATCAAAACCACCAAAGCTTTATGACATTTTGTGGAAACACAAGGGTGTAATACTTTCATTTGAACTATCAACAAACACCTTATCATTTGATAAATAAAAAAAGGTGTGGGAGGAGGAAAGGGCAGTTAGAAACAGCAGTTTGGTAAAGCTTCTATGAAATCTTTATCATATCCTTACCTATCTACGTTCTCCACCCATCACCTCATCCAAAACCGCTTTCCAGAGGGGTCAGCAAACTTCAGAAGTCACAGCTTTATATCTTGGGTTTGAAGAAAGATTTGTAAAGAACACCAAAGATGCCAGGCAACCACCAGAATCTAGGAAGAGACACGGAAGGACCCTCCCTAGAGTCTTCAGAGAGAGCACACACTGCTGCTAACATCTTGAATTCAAGCTTCCAGTCTCCAGAGCATGGCTCTGTTCCTTGAAGCCATGCTGTCAGTGATAATTTGTCATAGCAACCACCAGGAAATGAATACATTTGGTCACCTTCCTTAAGGCTTCATCCAGTACAAGAGTGGTAAGTTTCTCCAGGATGGTCTGGCAACTTTCCTGTTACCACATTTGCCAAATCTATTAAGTCTAAATATTTGGGAGTAGATCCTAGGAATTTTCATTTTAACAGAGTTCCCATGAAATGTTTATAAGCACTGTAGTTTTTGAATTTTTTTTTTAATTTATTGACTTGAGAAAAAGGGAGAGATTTGTTGTTCCCCTTATCTATGCATTCATTGTTTGATTCCTGTATGAGCCCTGACCAAGGATGGAACACCCAACTTTGGTGTATCAGGATGACAATCTAACCAACTGAGCTACCCAGCAGTTTAAGAAGCACTAGGCATTTGAATGATCTAAGCTCCCACCCCTAGCCAGTGTCTTCATATCTGTCCCTATGCACCTGTGGTGATTGTCATTTAATACACTGTTAGGGCTCTACAACCAGATGGTCCTGGGCCAAGCAGCTTCTGAATAAGTCACTTCGTGTGTTTGGAATGAGTCTCCTCACCTGTGCAAAACACACGGACTAGGTCCTGCTTGGAGGCACCATGAGAAAATATTGGATTGTTGGGAAGAGCAATAAGACATTCCAATAAGTGTCTTGCACACATTAAGCTCTTACCAAAGCTGAATTTGTATTTCTTATTTTCCCATTGTAGCTGGTCTAAAGTTCTTTCTGGATCACATCTGTCATTTCAGGACACATTTGTCTTTTTCTCCAGAATACTAGAATGAAAACTACAAAAGCAATGGCTATCATTTTACTCTATGCTTATGATAGATCTTGTACATAACATCAATTAATTTTAGGTGGGCTTTTTTATTCCTGTTTTACCAGCAGGAAACTGAGGTTAAGCAACATGACTAAAATATGAGACATTAAACCCAAGCACCGCCTCTTCTATTAGCATTTTCAGTATACAGCTGTGAGCACCTGTTGTCTAGAAGGGAGAAAAATATCAGAATGTTCCTTCTAGGCTTTCCTAGATAATAAGTTTATCTTATAATGTAACCCATGCTATTATATCAATAACACACTAGCTTGTATTACTGTGTATGATTGTACTTTATAAGCATAGAAAACTTACCTTGAGTGGGGGGAGGGGAGGAATCTCAGACCCCTCTCCAGACCTGTTGCTTCAGAATCTGCAATTAATAAGATTGCCTAGGTGATCCATATAAAACTCAATATGGGGAGCCCTAGGTTTATTCTACCCAGAGAGCAGGTGGCTGCAGAGGAGGTCTTAACAAATCTAGTACAAGAATGGTAAGTTTCTAATATGAAGGAAATATTGAGGGAGGGAGGGGTGAAATTTGCAGAAAGAAAGCCATGACTATACCATGTATAAAAATTAAAGACAGGAAAAGTAATTCCTAAAATATGGCCAATGTCAGAGTGTCATCTGTGATTCATGAAATAACTCTGAAAATAGAGTCAGGCCACTTCAATGAGCAGAATTAGAACCAGGTATGAAGTTAATATTATGAGGGGGAAAACATGTGTTATCTATTTGGTAAATGAAGTCAGAATCAATAAATAAGAACAGGAGTTAACATTTATAAAAGGACTATTTGAGGCACCATTCTAAATGTTACCTGTGTGAGCTCATTTAACCTCAACAAACTTATGAGGCTTTTAACCACTGAAGAGACAGATGCTTTGATGTATTTTTACATGACAGTGGCAGGCTAGTAAGAACAGACACTTGCTATGAGTTGCCCAAATGCTTCCTATGTCTTCTCACATCTTTGACTAACATTCCAAACTGCCTTGGGAGAAATAAACTCTGTAATAGTGTTTGTCCAACTGAGAAGCTCAAATACAGTAGAACCAGTCTCTAAATTGCACATGGGCACTGAGAGTAGATATAAGTGTAAACTTGATGTCAACTTGGGGAGACAGGCACCAACAGGGAAAATCCAGTGAATCACCTCCCCCTCCACCTTTCAGGCTTGTAAGTTGTCTACTGCGCCATTAAACACATTCAAAAAGCCTCCACCCAAATCACTAGGCCCACAACTCCACCAGGCCTGAAAAGGCATGGCCTCATCATGTCAGAGGACTGAACACTAAGTAGACAATGAGAATAGAAAGAGAAAAGCTTTGAAAAACAAGGCTTCCAGCTTAAAGGAATGTGACAAATGCAACCCCTGGCCATGGAGATGTTCCAGCTTGCAGAGCCTCCATTCTGATTGGCTCTACCTGGGTCTCTAGTGTCTCTTTCCTGAATACTAATGCTCCTGCCTTACCATTGCCCACTATGGGTTTCATAAACCCAGAGCCTTTTAGAAAATAGCTCTTCTAAGCAACTTATACAAATGGTCTAGAGTTGGTTGGGATTCTAACCTGGGTAAGAGTACATGTTGTATCTTTTGCTCTGCACAATCACAGTGTACATTTTATATATTTTTAAAAACGTGGAAACGGCACCTAACCATCTCATTTGTATCCGTCCCATTGATCCAAGTTACAAATGTCTAGTTTCCTTCATTGCAGGCATCAGTGAAGATGTTCAGAACAGACTTAAGATGGGCTAGAAAGGCAAATAAGAGACACAGGATTGTCACTAACAAGCTTCCTGACATTAGCAAATGACAATCACTCTTAACTTCAAGATTTTTGTTTGATTCTTTGTCTTTAATGGTTTGTTACTCCAAGAAGATGAACAAAGATATCTCCTAAATCCTTTCTAGGCATAAGGCTTTATGATTTGCTTATACCAGAACTAAAGTTTTTAAAAACCTTTACACTTTTTAAACCTTCCATTGTTATACACTTGCTAGCTCTTTTATTGATTATTTTTATTTTGTCTTTATTTATTTATTGAATTTATTGAAGTGATACATATATATATAAACTGTTATGACTGAACAACCAGAACAACTGGAATGACTGGTCAACCTGGCGCTATGATCATCAGGGGGTAGATGCTCAACACAGGAGCTGCCCCTGGTGGTCAGTGCACTTCCAAAGCCAACCTCTTGTGGCCAGCCAATCTCCCACTGCTCCTTCCCCTGGCCAGTTCCTTCCCCCAGCCAGCTAGCCAACCTCTGGAGGTGCCTCCCTCTGTCCCCACCCCCACCCCCACCGGCCAATAGGTCCAGATCAGTTGGGCCCCAATTGGGACTAGGTGAGACAGCCTCTATTGGCCCTGATTACTAGCCAGGCCTAGGAACCCCACTCTCACACAAATTAGTGCACCAGACCTCTAGTTGGTTAATAAGACCATACAGGTTTCAAGTGTACAACTCAAGAACATATCATCTGCATACTGCATCTTCTGCTCACCACCCAAAGTCAAGTCTCTTTCCACCACCATTTATTTCCCCTTTGGCCTCTTCCACCTCTCCTTAATCCCCTTTCCCCTAGTAATCACAATACTGTTGTCTGTGTCTGTTTTTGTTTTTTTTTATTGTTTCTTTCCACCACCATTTATTTCCCCTTTGGCCTCTTCCACCTCTTCTTAATCCCCTTTCGCCTAGTAATCACACTGTTGTCTGTGTCTGTTTTTGTTTTTTTTATTGTTGTTTGTGGTGTTTTGGTGTTGTTGTTTTCTTAATCCATTCACCTTTGTCACCCAGCCACCCAACTCCCTCCACTATGACAGCTATCAATCTGTTCCCTGACTCTATGAGTCTGTTTCTATTTTGTTTGTCCATTTATGTTGTTCATTAGATTCATTAGAAATTATATGGCATTTGTCTTTCTCTAACTGGCTTATTTTACTTAGCATCATACTTCCCAAGTCAATCCATGCTATCTCAAATATAAGATTTCCTTCATTTTTATGGCAAGGTAATATTCCATTGTATAAATGTACCACAGCTTTTTTATTTACTCATATACTGATGGACATTTGGGCTGCTTCCAAATCTTGACTATTATAAATAATGCTTCAACGAACAGAGAGGTGCATATATTCTTTCAAATCAGTGTTTCTGGTTTCTTCAGATATAGTTTCAAAAATCAAATTGCTGAATTATAAGGCAGTTCAATTTTTTAAAAATATATTTTATTGATTTTTTACAGAGAGGAAGAGAGAAGGATAGAGTTAGAAACATTGATGAGTGAGAATCATTGATCAGCTGCCTCTTGCACACCCCCTACTGGGGATGTGCCCGCAACCAAGGTTTAAGCCCTTGACCGGAATCAAACCTGGGACCTTTCAGTCCGCAGGCCTACGCTCTATCCACTGAGCCAAACCGGTTATGGCAATTCCATTTTTTATTATTTGAGGAAACTTCATAGTGTTTCCATAGTGGCTGCACCAATCCACACCCCCTTTTCCCCATATCCTTGCCAATATTTGTTGTTTATTGTTTTATTGTTGATAGCCATTCTGACAGATGTGAGAGAATATCTAATTATGGTTTTAAATTTAAATATCTCTAATGATTAGTAACAATGAGTATCTTGTCTATTGGCCATCTATATGTCCTCTTTGAAGAACTCTCTATTCAGGTCCTTTGTCTATTTTTAATTGGATTATTTCTGAGGGTGGGGATGTTCAGTTGTACAAGTTCTTTCCCTTATTCCACAAACATGTATGGGGTATGCCCAGGATGCAAAGCCTTATGGGAAGGAATTATCATTATTCCTATTTTATAGATATGGGAACTAAAGCTCAGAGAGATGAAGTAATTCATCTAAAATCACACAGCCAGTATATGTAGGAGAAGCCAGAGTTAAATCTCAGGTCTGCGACTCTAAAGACTATAATTTTAATCATCATGATACATTTCTATAAAACTAGGCTAAAATTTCCAAGATTATTCTTTCTACCCAAAACCTTTTCATTTTTTTGGCTTCAACTTCATGATTAATTACCTTTAATGACTAAATTCTGGTCCCAGTAAATGTTTGCAAAGATACTTTTCAATAAATCTAGTCTAATACCATCACAATGATTTAAAAAAAAAAAAAAGGGAAAGAAAACTCTACTAGAGGTTACCATCCTATAAAAAGAAAGCTCCACTGAGTAGTTCTAATACCATATATGTCCAAATCTTCCCACTAGTCTTTTTTAAAAAAAAATGTAGCTGAGAGACTTGGAATCTGGTATTTTCCCAAGTGGGAGCAAGTTCTTCAGCATCTTTAAAGTATCAAAAATGTATTTTAATGAAAGAAAAACAAATCAATGTGATTCTTAAAGAAAAACTTTAATTAATTCCTTTACTTGAGAGCATTATATATAAACAATTTTATCCTTACTTCCAAAATCACATTGTAGGAATTCAAGAGTTTTATTCAACTTTATATATATATATTCAACTTAAATATATATATATATGCCAAAAGCATAATATGGACTTTCTAAATATGAAAAACATTGCTTCAAAAAGTGTTCTCATGAGCCCTAGCCAGTTTGGCTCAGTGGATAGAGTGTCAGCCTGAGGACTGAAAGGTTTGATTCCAGTCAAGAGCACATGCCTGGGTTGTGGGCTTAATCACCAGTTGGGGGTTTGCAGGAGGCAGCCAAGCAATGATTCTCTCTCATCATAGATGTTTCTATCTCTCTCTCCCTCTCCCTTCCTGTCTAAAATCAACAAAAATATATATTTTTAAAAAAATAATTTAAAAAAAAAACTGTTCTCATGAAAGCAACTCAAGTATAAAAAAGAAAGAAGAATGTTTCACAGGTTACTGCTATGGATACATGTTTGATTTTTTTTTTAAGTTCTGTCTTTAATATAGAAAATTAACTTTGTCAATAACACTAGCATACTTTTATCTTTAACAGAAAGGACTAGAGATTATTTCTCTCATAGAGTGTTTGCACAATCACATAAGCAAAAAAGGTCATATAGGAAATGAGCAACTCAATTTTAGGAATTTATCCCATACATAAATAAAAAACCATGAGAAAATGTGTACAAGGATATTAGTTGCAGTGCTGTTTATGCTTACAAAAAACACACAAGTAATATCTATATTAATAAGCTGAACTACATAAATACTATGGGATAGTATGGGGCTATTAGAAAGATCAATATGGACTGGTCTGGAAAGAATCCTGGGAGCTATTATTAAACAAAGAACAACAACAAACCCCAGCAGAATGCTAATGCGTATTGTGGAATGATTTCCTTTCAACTTAAAAAAACAATTTGAAAACTCCAAATGGGCAAGGAAGTTCTCTCTATAAGAAGGTTTGCATAAATACACAGAAAGGTCAACATTAGCTGGAGGACAAGTAGGAGAAGACTGGGAGGAAAAGATGATACAGTGGTGCATATCTTTCATTGTCTGGCAACAAGCAGGCATCACTTTGGCCATTAAAACAATCAAGGAAGTAGCCATAGCCCAAGGAAAGATTAAAATCAGCAAATTTGAGGTGCAGGACCTGCTCTTATCAAAAACTATACCCAGATTTTAACATGATGAGTAGAGATGGCAAAACCACACAAAAGAGAACTTTCCCCTGATTCCTTTACTATCCAGAAACCCAGAGAGTCCACAGCCTGTCTGTCTTTGTGTGCACATCCCGGATCACAACACCAGGAGCCAAGGATAACCAGGAGATTTAAAGACAGGATACCTCAAGCCCTGCCTCCAGACTTCAGGGATTTGTCTGAATAACCAGAAAGATCAGAGAAAACAAAAGATACTGCTACTGATCTCCTGCTTCCCCATGTCTAATAGAAACTAGATTTTTCTTTTTTGGCCATGTGGACAACAGAAAGCACAGCCTATATTCGATTTACCCCAGATACTGTCTCACAGTCACAGACTGGATAACATTTCTTTTTCGTAACTTAGCAAAATCACTGCCCCCCAAAAGCATTTTTTATATATTGCCAGCTTCAAATGACTATGTCAAAGTTCCAGAACACTTTTTACAAAGGCAATTTCATTCTCACATATTGTGTCCAAATGTGCTTGCTCTATGATAACTTTTCTCCATGTCCAGTCGTGATTGTTTATCTAGGCACCACCTAACAATATCTGAGCAAAGAGACCAATTAAAGAGGCCAAGGAATCGCCTTAATTCAGAATGGACTTCTTTTAACGCACAGTACAACTTCGTTCTTGGCATTGACCCTTGGTTACTGGGACAGACCAAAATAAGAACATTTCTCCTCAGTGTTAAATCACAGATAATGCCATCAGCAAGACTGCATCACTTCCGGTCCCCTGGGGTTTCAACATGAGAGCAGTCACAGACTGAATGAAATAGCCTTTTCCAAGGAGACTGAATGGCACTTTCCAAGGGAACTGAATGGCACTTTCCAAGGGAACATTGATTCAAAAACATAAGGTCCATGAGATCTGGCCCTACAATTGTTCAAAGCCAGTTGATATTTACAGTATCCCATAAAACACTTTGTTTTGCTTTCAAAAACATTTAGATGTAAATAATCATATTAACTACATTTTTTTTTTTTAATTTCTAAGAAGAATCTCAGACTAACTATAACTGGCCATGTTAAACTTCACTCAATTATCTAGAATCACAGGACTACCAAGAAGATCAAACAACCTATGGAAGCTATTAGAAGTTTCTTTCTTCTAATAGCTGATCTAATTTTTTTCCTGTAACAATTGACTTTTCATTTTCATGTGGGGAAGGGGGAGTGAGTAGGAAACCATTTCCATTATTATTCTCTGAACTCACACACATATTTCTTACTGCTATTAATTTTCCACTATTTCTCTCGGCCAAGTATGAGGCCAGAGGCTTCCTCACAGGGATTTTAGGAATTTCCCTCAGACTGAGATCCATGTTCAAAGACCCTGCCACACTAAGTGCACTCTTCATTTCTCTTTTCTTTAAGAATACTTCACTTGGGCTTTTTAAACACACTCCCTCAGATTACTACTAACTGGAAAAATAAAATGCCATGCGTAATGGATGATACACTTTCCAAAACACTTGAATCGTAACATTAAGAAAGATATGTTTGAGAATAGATTTTAAAATTCAACTACAGGCCATTTCAAACTACTAGTTGCACAATTGTTTAAATATTATTCTCCTGCTGCCATCTTGTGGTAATTGTTGACATTTCCATCTTTCTCCCTCTCCTTTTCCCTCTGGCTCTTCCTTTCTCCCATCCTCTACCTCCAACTCCCTTAACCCCAATCTTTTGGAGGGTACCAAAATATAGTCAAAACTTAACAACTTTGCCTAAACTGGTTTGGCTCAATGGATAGAGCGTCGGCTTGTGGACTGCAAGGTCCCAGGTTCAATTCCGGTCAAGGGCATGTACCTTGGTTACAGGCACATCCCCAGTGGGGCCTGTGCAGCAGTCAGCTGATCAATATTTCTCTCTCATCGATGTTTCTAACTCTCTGTCCCTCTCCCTTCCTCTCTGTAAAAAAATCAATAAAATATATATTTTTTAAAAACTCCCTTTTTTAAGTAGATAGAAAGATACCTTTCATTAAGCCCTAGAAAAGGAGGATGGTTGCAAATTTCTCCTACTGCCTATAAAATATTTCCTTTTCCCTTATATCTTTCTCATTTATGCACACCATTCTTTTAATATTTAAAAAAGTCATTATTTTGATTAATCTAGTATATCTTTTCAAGCAAAAGGAATGCAAATTTCAGGAAAATATATTTGTATTTCATGAAAAATTTTCCCTTTTCAGCTTTTCCCAAATTGTATTTTTATAAAGAAAGAATAAAAAAAAAGCATCATGTGTTTCTGGCTATAAAGCGCCGCACTATCATCCTTCAGAGCCCTGGGCACGGACTGTGTGGATGTGAGGAAGAACCTGGGGAAAAGAGAGGAGACTCACTCTGGGAAAACAGAGCTCCCAGCAGCCCCAGCGGGATGGAGACCAGCCACCCAGCAGCCCTTTATTATTCCTGGCTGCCCTGTTCACCTCTGACCCCCGCCTTGGCATGGCAAAGGGATTCATCAATCTGGGAGGAAATCACTTTTCTCTGATGACATATTAAAATGATGACCCCTTAGCCAGACTGATTTATCACCAGAGGAAGAGTATATTTTATAAAAGCCACTACTTCCATCCAACTCTATGTCCCCACTCCACTCATGGGCAGAAGTTGACAATCCTCCAAAAAGTCATCAGAAGACAGATACGGAGAACTCGATTCTCGAGAATCTTCCTAAACAGGGTAGAGGTGAGCAAGGAAACAATTCATTTCACTCCTTGTTGAAAATAATCTTTCCCATCTTTATCGGTGGGCCCATATCTGTTACACACATCTGTGCTTAGCGTGTGTCTAAGTAATAATCACCACCGCGCACGAACTTGATGTGATTGTAACATATTTTCCCCCAACACCATTAAAATCCCTGTCACTATAAATAAATTCACTTGTGTAGCATCTAGTAGCATCCCTGATGCCACTAGTAATATGAACATCACACGTTGGGAAATGCTGCTCTGTGGTGTATCTAACAACCATTATTTATAAATATGTAGCTTTAAGGGACATGGGGTCAAGATTTTGATTTTTTTAGAACCACAGTTCAGACCAGAGGTTCTCAGGCATTCTTTCTGCAGTGACTCACAAGATGGATGGATGTTCCCATGTGCAACACACTCTTGTGAAAAGACAAGACCGCCCGTGGATTGTGTACAATTTCCTGCCCTACATCTGTAATCCCACCAGCCCAGAGAGCCAATGGGCATGCAAGCGAAAAGCTATCCCTGGGGAGACGCCTGTGAATGCCCTCAACCTTATTTTCTAAGAAACAGATCATTCACAATTTCTTGTTTTTCAACTACCATTTGCTCACTCGAACCTCACAAGGAATCAAATATACACCCTACCTGTTATCACAGCTAAAATCTGCCAGAGTAAGACAGAGGATATTATATTTAATATTTTAGAGTGACTTTATTCTCTGAGGGGTGATTAAACAGAATATGAACTGGTTTTACTCTCTAAAAAGCTCATTTTTTAAATTTTTGTTTGTTTTTAATACATTCTAACTATGCACTGCTCTTCCCCTTTCTCTGAAATTAGCTTGTGCAAAGAGGAAAGTATGGAAAGCTCAGGCTTTTATTTGGTTGGAATTTTTACTGTAAATAGATCTGGTTTCCACTCAGGAGTTTACAACCTAAGACATACCAAAAATTTCTATTTTGAGAAATGTCAGCGTAGGTAGCTAAGCTCCTTGGTGATGTGCGATGTATGAAATGAACATTACCCACACCACGAGGGCAATGAGCGGAATCCAGAAAAATATTAACATTTACCCAAAGGCTTTAGGTTTGCTCATTAGATAATCTCTGTGTCATGTAGCTGAACAACAATATTTGTAAGAAGCTAACGTACAAGTATTTTTAGGATGCCTATAAAGTGTATCAGCAGCATTTTGGCAGCAGTATAGGTCAGAATGCTCAAATAAAGGCACATCTGAGGATGTGAAACACATTCTGAAGCACTCTCTAAATTGCACTAGGAAAAAAGGGACCATTTGAATTAGCAACAAGTCTAACGAAGAGAATAATTTAAGAATGCAGTAGTATAATCTTTATCGCAAGTAAAAACTTAATTATAGAAGATCTCATATTAGATTTGCCTTAATAAACATTCGTAATATCAGCACATTGATGTTGTCACCTTGCACGCCAAAGTGCTATCAAAGTGCTCATACACATAACAAATTCAATCTAAATCAGTTCCCAGTATCAATATATTAACAACTTTGAACTAATTTCCAAGAATATGTCAAGTCAATAGGCACTTAAAAAACATTAAGTACCCAACTAGCACTCTGGATAAGACAAATTACAGGAAGTATTTTTAAACCTTCTAGTCAATCAAAACTTATACTGATTGCATTTAAAACTATATATTTTCTAAGGTAGTATGAGTTTTTACTACATCACATCGCCATGTAAGAAATAATATTTAAATGTTCAAAAGAAAAGCAGCATGGTGAATACTGGTCTGAGACCCTCCAGTACTGTTTACTGAGTAATGTAAAGTAAGGTTAAAAGAAAAAGAATATATTGTTTAAGAACAACAATAAGTAAGGTAGGGAGATTAGTTCTACTATCAGTCTTTATATATTACAATAAATCTATTTCAAGATAGACTTCTGGAAATACCAATTTTTCATTGAGCACATGTTTTAAACTATTATATATTTTCAATAGGGACAACTAATAATTTTTCAAACTTTAGGAAATTTAAATTGTATAACATCTGAAACATCTAACGACATGAAAGACTTTAAAAGGTTAGAGTAATATCTTGAGCAGGAACTGTGTTCTGTGTTTGCACGTGTTTACAAGTGAAATTGATAGGCAGGTTAACCAGTCAAGCCAGAACAGAAGAACACACGGACCCAAAAGAGACACACACAACAAAGTACATCCAGGAACAAATAGAAGGAGGTGAAATTGTCACTGGGTGAAAATAGAAGGTAGTATTTCAACCAGGAGCAACAGAGATTGGTTCTAGTGGCAGCACCCTGCTCTGAGAAGCAATATTGGACCACGTGCCCTCATACCAGGCATAAGCATTTGACAAACTTCAAGATGCCAGATCTATTTTACAGTCATAACCCAAAAAGTAAATCCTCCTTTCTCCAGCGCAGTGAATTCAACCTGGAGGATTTCAGAATACTAACCACTCTAAGTATAAAACATAAAAATGAATAAAGTGGCAATATATATATATATACATATATATTTGTACATATAGACACATGCATACACATATACATTACTCATACAGAAAAGCATATACATATAGGTAAAGCCACTTTTCCCTTCAGGAACTCCACAGCACAGCAAGCCAACAATCCTAGACTCAAGGTCACTATTTTTTTTTTTTTTTAACAATTCCCAAACTTCTGAGCTTTCACTTTTGTGAAACAGGATATGCTACCCCTGGTTTATCTCAGAGCTCACAGCAATTTCCAAGAGCTACAAGAATCCTAGATAACATAGGGTCCTGAACTCTGATAAGCAAATTCTCAATGGCAAATGAAAATAATTATTCATACTCAGTGTAATGATGAAATCACCTGAAAATCTTATCAACAGAAAGGGTTTAATGCACTCTCAGCATCTCCTACACAGCATGGTGAGAGGCATTTAGCCAGGAAAGAGAGAAAATATATGACATCTTTTGTTTGTTTTTTTCAGGTCTGTTACAGAAGTAGTTTCATGAGGGTCAGTCAAATTTCCAATGAGAACATGAGTAAATATAAACGATCAACCTAAATTTCAATCAATGATTCCAAAAGAAGGAGAACTTCTAGTGTACTCTGAATACATTTTTATAAAATGCACATAATTCCAGAACCTAAACAAACTACACAGCAAAGTCTCTATCTTAAATAAGCAGTATAAACAGCTGATAAATTGAAGACATCGATTCACCAACTCTGGAACTGGTGCAAAATTAGGAAACCTTAGTCATCTTCCTATTTCTGAGATCCTTTAAAAGGCATGTCAGTAATTACTCGGCTCAGTTTTGTCATCACTAAAAGCAAGGTACTCCACTCCTCCTATACAGTGCTCACTGAAAGTAGGTATGATGTGCTTATGCTCAAAACCTATTATCTTCAAATTTCAAGAAGCCCTCCTATCTAAAAATCCTCCCCTCTCCTCAGCGTGCCTCCCCTGAAGCTCTTTTCATTCATATTATTTGTCTAAGTATACTACAGGAATGTCCTCCTCCAGAAGCTCTTGTTGAACATCACTATGTTAACTGAGAAATGATTACTTGCCTAACATGTTGATATACTGTCAGTAATAAATTCCTTTGGATGGTAGGCTAAATAGGTAGGCATTGAAGGGATTAGCATCAGGGACCTACAAGGCAACAGGCAAAGGACAGAGTGAATAGTACCCAAAAGAGGAAGCCAAGATCATTTTTACAACTGCACCAGTCATCAGCTTTGCCTGTGGCCTGTCACTGAGCTGGCGAGGCTAGGTTAGGAGGGAAGAAGATGGAAAGAGGTAGATGACAATCCCAAAAGCAGAACAGCCTGAGGAAATTCCAACCTGGCACAGCATACCCAAGGAATATATGATGGGAACATTGATCACCTGTTCACAGTTTAGTGCTGGCTCTAAGACTTCTTTTTTTAATTCCATTTTTACTTGGGGCAGGTTCATGTCTTCCTACAGAAAGGATTCACCAATTACTGAGACTGAACTGGCCAAGTTCCAAGGCTAGGTAGTGTAGCAGTTTGGAACTTGGCTTCTAAAAAACTACAAGATTTGGGTTTGAGACGTATAGCACCTGCTAGCTGTAAGATCTTAATTAAGCAAGTGAGAACTTCTTCAAGCCTCAGGTTCCTCCTGTGAAAAGCATATGTCATTCAGAATCTTTGTGAGAAAATGATGAGAAAAAGATTAAGGTAGGTAAAGAGCATAGTTGAGTTTAGCTATCTTTATTATTGTCGTCATTGCTATTTTAAAGCATTGTGTATTTTCTATATGAACAATGAGTGAGCTGGGCCCAGAATTCAGCTGGTACCCACTTGTTTTATTGAAGTTACTTGTATCAAAATTAGGCCAAATCCTCTGATTTAGTCTTCGGGATAACCAGACCTGAATCAAATCAGAAATGCAAAAAGGCAATGAGTTTTCTAGGGCATCCATCCCAAAGCATCCGTGTCCCAGTGGAAGGAAGTTCAAGTTCAAAGCAATGAATTTACATCATCAAGAATCAAGTGATTTGTGACAAGAATAGCTCACATAGCTTTGGAATACATTATTCCTATAACAGATTAATAGTGATTCTAGCCTTTACCTAAGGCAATTTAAAAACAACCACCATGTGCTAAGTGGACAACCAAAATAAGGAATTTAAGTGTGTATAACAAACTAAGGGGAAGAGTTAGGATAATAGATAACTCTTAATGAGGAGTATATGCATGCAGGGCATTAAGAATTCACAGAAAACCATGTAAAACACTTGGATTTTTTATTTATTTATTTATTTTTGCCAAAAAGTGATATGTAAATTTTAAAATATCATCCTCCTCCAAAACAGCCTACAGTTTTCCATGACGATCAATTGATCCCTACTGGACATTTCTAAAGGGACTGAAAATGAGCACTGCAATAAGTCGGATGTTTTCTTTTTAAAACAGGACCATCGTATTGTACACTTGATACTTATGCTGAAAGCTCAGATCTTCCCTTTCCTGGTATAATTTCCATCCAAGCATTTCTTAGATGCTTAGATCATTCTTAATGAAAATTTACCCTCTGTGGACACATGGAAACCTGGTTAATTGCACTGACTTGATTACAACGGTCGGTGAATTTTCCCATTTCTTTCCACAGCAAGAAATGCACAAGATATTTTTGTCACCTGATAGGTAATTGTTTTAGAGTGCAATCATTTTCTAAAAGAGGGATTACAGGCAAAAAAATATTTTATGGTTCCAGAAGCCCATCAAATTCAACTCCTATACTCTCAAAAGATATTTCTTTTCTTGTTAGTACATAAAGTGGGTGTTCTCATAAAGTTTGAAACAAACCTGTAGCATGAATAGTCATCATTCAAATCCTAGAGCAACTGTAATAGAACATTAGCTTTGCAATAAAGCTGTCTCTTTCAGCCTGGGTTAGCTTGTCAGAATGGCATACCTTTTAACCAGTGGTGTGTGAGCTGAGGGGATATATACTCCCCAAATCTAAATATCTAAAAATTTAAAAGAAAACACTTTATTTTAAAAGTGTCTTGTTTGTTAACTGTTGTATCCTAGACATTCTTTTTAAATTTTTCTTTTCTTGGCCAAAATAAGGGGTCTTGCCGATGATAATTGTTAGTACTGTCTCCTTAAGTGTTAGGATGAGTACCTACTTCCAACGGCTCCTATTCCCATATAGTATACCTGTCAACGTTTTTACACTCTATTGAGTCAGCTTGCCGAAAATACAGTCCATGCTTCCATTGGAAAGCATAAAACTTAAGTGCTGAGGTAGAAAAAGTTTACCCTCTGTCCCAGGGTAAATCAGTGAGGAGAGGAAGGAAGGAAGGAATCCATGCTTCAGACACTGCGCATGATCCATTCCTAGGGTGTTCTTCACCCTAACACCAAAGCGATGGGGAGTGGGCGGAAGGAGAGAAACGGGGAGGACTGGACAATGTGCACACAGGAAAGATCAGCCAGTCCCTCCCAGGACACACAAAACCTCCTTTCTTTCCTAGAGAGATTTCTCGTCAAGGACAATGAAAGTGCCTCTTTGAGAGTTAGCTCCGAATGACAGTGGACCCTGGGAGGGTTTCCTCTGTCCTCCCCAGACCTTGGTGACATCTCTGTGCTGGGCAGGGGTGCTGCTGGTGGCTCTCTGAGGGGCACGGCCCGGACAGAGATCTGCAATTTCAAAAATGCGATAAAGCCCCAGCCCGGCCACCCGGGAGG
Organism: Pipistrellus hanaki; assembly: GCF_964339955.1. Classification (NCBI taxonomy): domain Eukaryota; kingdom Metazoa; phylum Chordata; class Mammalia; order Chiroptera; family Vespertilionidae; genus Pipistrellus; species Pipistrellus hanaki. Next base: position 29,470,014 of record NC_140516.1, read on the forward strand.
CCAGCAGCAGCTGCCGGGTGACCGCTGATGGAGTGGCTTCCTAAGGAGGTGGGCAGATTGATTCCAGCTGCCGCTGGGGCAGGGCAGCGACCGAGGAATGCGCAGCGGGGCCCAGGGCTGAGGCAAGTCCCTGCAGCAGCTTCCCAGCCAAGGGCAAGGACAAGAGGCTCGGGGTGCAGTCCTGGCCTCCAGATGGAAGGGATCCGCTGCTCCATCTGATAGGGAAAGTCAAGGCGGCGGTGCCATGTGGACGGTGTCATCTCAGAAGTGGAGTGTCGCTCAGGAAATCCGAAAGCGGCCCCCAAAGAAGTCTGTTCCGAAGGGGCCCGCAGTTCCTAAGAGTTCCCAAGGCAAATTCTTTCTGGTTTCCTCCCTCCCCGCACCCAGTCCCAGCTCCAGGCAGACTTAATAGCTCTTACAGGCTGCCCAACTTCCTCCCCGCCCCGCCCCCACACAAATCCTGTAATCAATACGCGAGGGAAACAGACAAGAAAGGGGTGCATTGACAGGGTGGGGGTGGAGGGACACTGAGGGTCCAGGATTGGATGGAAACCCCACCACAGGACATGCTCTTTTTTAGAAGTGCTGCCTCCAAGTCGGAGCGCTAAGGGGAGGGGACTCATTCAGGGGTCCCTGGAGCCCCAAACCCAGACACCAAGTGATCTAAGCAGAGGGAAGGGGTAAGAGGGAGGCGGGCACCGAGGCGCGCCTAATGGAATATTCAATATCCTGCAGAATGCACTTTGGGCCATGCACTTCCAGAGACTAAAAGCCCGTAATGGGCTCTGGAGTCTGCACTTCCTCTCCCTAATGTCCAGAGGCGCTTTAATGCTGCAGCCAATCGATCAGCCTTCTCCGGTGCAGGCGGGCAGGCGGCGGCTGGAGTGCAAAAGCTTCCTCCTCCTTGTGGCCCGAACCAGCCGGCCTCGCCTGCACACCCCGAACCAGAACTAGCGGCACGTATAATAACTTTGCACTATGGGCAGCTTTGGGCTCCTCCAGTCCCAGAGCGGAGGGGAGGAAGGAGCCTGGAGGCGCCTGGAGAAATACCACCCCGCCCCCTTCCTGCTGTCTTTCCCAGGGAGAGAGACTCCAAAGGAAGGCAGACCAGGAGGGGCATTGGCCAGCAGCCCCAAACCCGCCTCAGGTGCAAGGTTTCCACACCCCGGCCAGCCAAACCCAGGCGTGGCGCTTCTGAGAGGGGCACAGAGCAAAGGCACATCCAGAAACTGGGGTTCCTTTGCAGTTTTTCTCGCTGACATCACAGATGCCTGGAAAGTGACCCTGTGAATAAACCCCCCATCCCTCATCCCTCCCCCCCGCCCCATCCCTGAGGCCGGATCCCCGAATGCCCCAGAAGTTACTGCCCTGCCTTTGCGCCCGCCCCCTCGGGCTTGGGCTCTGCGGACGTGCGGTCCCCTAAACTGAGCCCAACCCTGTCCAGTCCCCTCCCCAGACGGTCCCAGCGGCCCCAGGGAGCGTGCCCTACGGCCTGGGTCTGGGGCCGGGTAGCCTCCTGGGGGGAGGGAGGGGGAAGCTGTCTAGACCCCGGGCTGGGCAAGGTCAGGTCCCAGAGTGGGTGCCCCCCACAAGGGGCGCGCAAAGGAAAGACAGCCCAACAGCCCAAAAGACGGGGTGCAGAGTGCCCGAGTTAGGGGCGCGGACAAACTTTCCTGGCCCTCCTCCCCACCCCCACGCCGCCCGCCCGCCGGGGCACGTCTCCCTCCCGGAGGAGCTCGCCTTTCCCAGCCCCGCAGAGGCCGGCACAGCACGTGATGGGCAGGAATAAAAATAAACACTTCCCATCCTGGGCCGAGGGGCCACCCCCTCTCCGGGCGCAGGAGAGCAGCCGGGCGCGGGCCAGCCCCCCAGCCCCGCAGCCTCCACCCGGGACCACCGGCGGCCGGGCCCCCGACCCGGGAGCGGTGGCCTCGGCGCCTCTCCTCCGGCCCCCGCCCTGCCAGGCGCCTACCTTTCGGATTTGGTGAACTTCCGGAACGCCTGTCGGAGGTCGTGGAAGGACCTGTAGGTCTGCGGCTCCGCCGAGATGCCCTGCGCCCGGGTGGTCCGGGGCCCGATGTGGGTGGAGGGCACGGGCAGCACCGACTGGCATTTGTGCAGTTTCCTCTTGAGCTCCTGGATCTCCTCCTCCTTCTCCGACAGCCGCTTCTCCAGCTCTTTGATCCGCTCCTCCTTGAGCAGGAGGATCTTGGCGAAGTCTTCCTCCAGATCGCCCATGTCTGCCCCCCGGAGCCCCTCGGCTAAACTTTTCCCGGGGCGACGGCGACCGGCGGGCAGGCGGGCGGGCGGGCGAGGCGGGCGCGGAGCGAGCAGTGAATGGGCGCCGAGTACTCACTCCCCTCGTCCTCGCCAGGAGCCGCGCTCTTCCATCCACTTCTGCTGAATGGACTGATTGCTCCGCTCCTAGGGGAGGAGGAGGAGAAGTCTGAAAGCAGTGGAGAGAGCAAGAGGCAGAGTGCTAATCCCCAGCCTCCCGGGGGACTAGGTGATTATCTTTCATTGAGAAGCCAATTAGAGCTGCCCTTCCTCCCCGGAGACCCCCTCCTCCCTCGCCCCGCTTTCCCAATCTCTCCGTGAGAAAGCCACGCGCGCCACCCCACCGAGAGAGGAGTCTGGTTCCTAGCTGGGAGGGCTGGGCCAGAGAGCCTGATCTCACCCCATCACACAACAATCACTCCATGCTAGATGGTACCCAAGGAAAGGGGTGGGGTGGGGTGGGGTGGGGTGGGGTGGGGTGGGGGTTAGGGGGAGAGCTTTATGCCACTTGATCCTGGAAATAGCAACAATTACCATGTGATCTGACAGATGACGCAGCGCTTGTAACTGGAGCCTCAAGACAGTGTGTGTGTGTGTGTGTGTGTGTGTGTGTGTTCATAAATATTAAACTGCCTTTAGACAATAACCTGCAAAACACTATCTTTGCTTTCACCTTTTTCTCCCCTTCTGCTCTGGTTGGTAAGAGGGGTGTGTGTGTGTGTGTGTGTGTGTGTGTGTGTGTGTGTGTGTTTCTTGCTATGAAGTCCTGTGGCTATCACCCCAACTAATAAGAATGACAGGGCAATAGAAGTTCCAGACTTTTTTTTTTTTCATCCCAAAATTTTACTGGAAATAGAGAACTAAAATTGTTGGTGGGGGAGTTGGATGAGTATACATCTGGTCAGGAGCCAAATGTTTACAAGAAAAGAGAAAGGCCATGCGCTAGTTGTAAGTTTTTTAGAATCTGGATTCTATTTTACCCACTACAGTTAGAAGTTTTACAGAGAGCATCCCAATTACATCACAGCATCGCCATGGTTGTGAAGTGCCGGCTCCAGTGCTAAATGCTGGCTCACCCTACCAGCTCCGGGTTGGAGAGGGAAGCTGCTTCTGTAATCCAGATTTCTCTGTGTATCTGTCACCTCACGCTATGATATGAGGTGCTTCTATCCAGTTGAGCCTGTTTGCTAAGTCCCACACTTTCTATTTTTCATATGAATATGTTTCAGGGAGCATTTTTCATAACGTAAGTCAGGTTTAAGAGTTGTCTGGGGATGTGGGAGGAACATTTCTTCAGGTCATGAGCAACAAATTAGTACATTTAAAAAAAAAAATAGATCCAAACTAAGATACCAAGTGGCTCTCTCTGAAATAGTAACTTTTCTTAAAAAAGCAGATCAATGTATCATCACTGGCTACTTATAAAAAAAAAAAATCTTTCTACCTTGTCTGAAACACCTCAGTAGAGTAAAAGCAGGTTTATAAATAAATTCCAAATATATATTTTATTCTGGAAATTTATTACTTACTGTCAGTTTTACTCCTCTGGTTGTTTTAAATTAAAAACATTTCAAACCACATCTGAATTTCTTCATCGCACCAGATGCTAAAGACTGGCTTTGTGTACTCACGTGTGAGAGAGGGCTCTCATCTTGCCTATAGTTACTATTCTGTTGCTTCTATCTATGAACAACTTAACCTGCTGTAGTCTTTTTAGGAATTGACATTTTAAAATAATGCATTAGAAAAACACTTTCATCACATTCAATAATCTAGGCATAGGTTCAACTTTATTTATGGAAGAGATATAAATAGATTTTAAATGATGTTTAGACAGCTTTTTCCAAGTCTTACACTGTCTTAAATGAAGATATTATTCAAGTTTGTTTCTCATGCTTATGTAAAAAAGTAACATTCAGAACAAGATTTCACACATGGATATCAAAACCCTAAATGTATTCCTATCTTCCAAAGTTAATCTTACTTTTGAATAAGTCCATTTTGCCTTAAGTGATGTTAACAACTATGACCTTAAATCTTGTCCATTGGCTTAAGAAATAAAGTACAAGGAACATTTGAGAAAAGACAGTCTGGTAGAAGAATGAACCTTAAAGTATTTAAACTCACAGCACTTTAGAGCAGAAAGCAACTTTGAAGGTGATCTAACCCAACATGCTTATACTATAAAGGAGAAAAAAATGAGATACTGAAAGGTAAAGTCCAAGATCACTCAAGGGCAGTAGTTTGAATCCAAGATTGCCCACAGAGGGTATTTTCCCTATCGTGTGGCTCCTAGACAGAAGTCTGAAAAATATAGTAATTCTAAGATTCTGACAATCTAGCATTCAAAGGTCTGACTTTACCTCCTTATATTTTACTTTTAAGTCTGCAACAGTGAGTTTCAGCTGTCAAAACCAAAGTATTTATGAGTCCTCAGTGGTGTGTTGTTTTGTGTTTTTTTTTTCCTTAAAGGAGAAGGTCGCCATCTAGTGCCCTTGGAGAAATTCGCTAAATAACAATCTTAATCACAAAGAAGAGAGGTAATATCCTTACATACCTATCAGAGTCTTTTCATGTTCCATATTTGAGAGACATAAAGAAAATATGCACAATTCTGTGTCACAGCAAAACATTCTTAACAGTGAAAAAAATTAAATCTTTTATCCCTGGATAATGATAAGAGTGATGGCAAACATTTACTCAGTGTTTAATATGTACTAGCACAGGGCTAAATCCTTTGTGACTAAATAGTTTCAATACCCACAGTGAGACTATAAAGGAAATATTATTATTCATTCCCATTTTAAAGATGGAGAAACTTATGCTTAGCATGATTTTTTTGTAACTTGTCAGCGTCCAGATTTGACTGCCTGAATCGCCCTGTAGCACTGCTTCTATCCGAAATGCATTCAAATGTCCCCTTCTCTATCAACCCAGGGACAAATAAACTAAAAGATCTTTGTTAATGAGGACACACTAAATATAATGTCCATATAAACCCAGGTCAGTTTCTAAAACTCTGGCTTCTCAATAAAAAATATCTTTCCGTATAATACTTTTTTATTATGATAATAATACATTTCGTATATAATTCAATTTTTTAAAAACATACATGTAGCTTCAAATGTTATGCAGGTGCTTTGCCTCTACCCCAACCCCCACCCCCCAATAAGGAACACTTTTTAAAGAACCTGAAATCTTACAGATGCGAGTAGGGGGCTGCTGTTTTTAATCCAGGTCAATGTCATAAAAAACTTTTTTTAAGATAATAAAACTGACTAAAACTCAGCCTGCTTTTATTATTGCTGTATGCCAGGATTCTAAACAATGCAGCGGTCAGACACTCCTCTCCCCAAAAGAATTTTATTCGTCTCAGTTCAAGCAGTTGCCGAATTTACTGGTGAGCAGGTAGACCCCTCCCATCACTGGACTCCCAGATAAAAACTGAGGCTAGTGCATATGATAGGGATCCAGAACCAAAACAAAAATTAGCAAGTCATATGCAGACGGGCAGGGAGAAACAATTTAAATTATCTCTCTGTTTCCAATAACTCAGGTGCAAACATTTTCTTGGTTACAAAAACGACAGTATTTGTGGAAAACAGTATTCAATACATTTTCCATCAAGGGATGCAATTGGTGAACAAAGCGTACTGGACTTGGAAGCAAACGGTGTATAATTATATCTCAAATCTGTTACTTCCCCCTCTGTGTATTCTGGGGCAAATCCCTGCACTTCTCTAGGGTTCACCTTCCTCGTCTGTAAAATGGGAGCCGGAGTCACCTAGGGTCCCATTCATCTTCTTACTCTCAGTGAATCTATAGAATTCTGCTCTCCCTGGGACTCACACTTTGAAATGATCAGTCCGTTCTTACAGATAAGACTCATCCGTGAACTTCAGATGAGTTTAACATGTTGAAGGAGCTACGGCGGAGCCTGGTTGGCTCTATAAAGATTACAGTGTACTTTCGGATTAACAGATGCTTGGAGCATTTTCAGTTAATTTGACATCACACTAGATGTGGTCTGTGCATTGCTGCCTAAATCATATTCTTGTGACCACTGAATGTGGTCACACCTTGGGCCAGGTAAAGTGTGTCCCAGTCCTGAGACACACCCATGTCTATGTTAACCATCATGAAAATGGCAAGTGAGATTAAAGTTTCCTCAGTTAAACAAACTTCAAAATGAGTTTGTTTCCATTTACTTAAGTTATTTAACCTATCAGATTTATGTATTTTCTAAAATATCCCCCCAAAAGTAAACCATGCATAAATAATTTTCCTATTTGTATAAATGGAGTTCTTTCTCATGATGCAGCAAGATCATTGCCTTTTATAATGTTTTTTGGTGTTTTGTTGTTTTGTTTTGTGTGTGTGTGTGTGTGTGTGTGTGTGTGTGTGTGTGTGTGATCTCTATCAACAGGTTTGGAAAAAAGATTCTTCCCGGAAACTGTAAAAAATAAAATAAGAGATGATAGTACTTAAATATTGAAGAAACCAAATTCTGCAGTATCTGAAGAAGCTTTGATGTGGAATACGGAGATAGAGATGATATGAGATGTCAGGCAAAACAGTCTACCTCACGGAGCCTCAGTTTTCCCAACCAGAAGGTGGAGATATGAATATTAAATTCTCTTACACCTGGGTCTTTGAGGCTAAAATTGAGATGAAAACAAGATGTTATTTAAATGTGACCCTATATAAATAAACATAAATAAAATGGCAATCCTCCCCCCCTCCCCCCGGCTTTGATTCTTGGCAGAGAAGTCGCCCAGCAGCGGGAAGAGTGGACAGTTCTTGGTGATGGTGACGGTAATGTTTGTACACACACACCTTCTCCAGTTATTCAAACACTAGTCAGGGTACTGCTGTGAAATGATTTTGCAGATGTAATCAAAGTCCCAAGTCAGTTTGAGACTTTAAGATAAAAGCCATCCGTGGACTTTCAAGAAATTATCAGGAGAACCTTTACAAGGGAGTGGTCTCTATGTGGAGACCAGGATGCTAACTAAGTGTGAGAGGAATTTGACTTGAGAGAGATTCCCTATTGCTGCCTTGGAAAACAGAAGGGGCCACGTGACAAGAAATGCAGGTGGAATCAGTCCTGCAAGGAGCTACTAACAGCCAGAAGTGCAATAGGGACCTCCATCCCACAACCATCAGAACTGAGTCTTATTACCAGCATAAGAGAGTGAAAGAGGATCCTGAGCTCCTGATGAGAAGGCAGCTTGGTTGACATCTTGATTCCAACCTTATATGACCTTGACAGAGGGTCCAGCTATGCTGTGCCCAGACTTATTTCCAGAACTGTGAAAGAACAAATAAATGTGGTTTTGAGTCTCTAAGTTTGTGGTAATTTGTTAGACAACATGATAAAAAAAAAAATAAAAAATAAAAAATAAAAAAAAAACTAATGAATTGTTCAACTACCATTTTAAAAAGTGTTCATTGCCCTGGCTGCTATCTCTCAGTGGTTAGACCCGTGCACCAAAGTGTCAGGCATCAGGGGTTGGATTCCCGGTCAAGGGCATGTACCTGGGCTGCAGCTTCAATCCCAGCCCCACTTAGATCAATCAATCAATGTGTCTCATTCTCACATCTATACCTCTCTCTCCTCTCTCTCTCTCTCTCTCTCTCTCTCTCTCTCTCTCTCTCTCTCTCTCTCTCTCTCTCTCTTTCTTCTCCCTCACTCCCTCACTCCCTCCCTCCCTTTTTCTAAAAACAACAATGAGAGAAATATCCTCAAGTGAGAATTAACAAAACAAACAAAAAATGTCCATTAAAATACCAGAAATATTTTACCACTCTCAGAGCCTGACTTCAGAAGAGTCATTTTTAGTGAAATTGGGTTACGGCTGTTCAAATGTATCCTTGGGAACATAAAAAGTTGTTATAAATTATAAAGAGCTTAAAGCACACTGATCACAGTTCAAATAGTCTTCTTGTATGGCAAACTCTCTTCCATAAAAGATACATATATTTAAAGTTGTATCTTATTATGATTGAAATATAAATCCTCCTGACCATAGGTCCTAGAAAGGATTGGAACCATTCATGAGTTTAAGTTACTACAGAATAGAAATGGTACTGTAGTTTGCCTGTTGTGGTGAACTAGTTGTGTGACCTTGGGCAAAGTAGGCCCTCCGCTGAGCCTGAGGTTTCTCATCTGCAAATTAGCATTTCTTTTATAGTAGTGTGTGGTTTTGAAAACCTGTTTGGCTCTGGGAATACATTTAAGTAGTTTTGAATTTTATTCATTAACTAGTAGCCCTGTGCACAAATCCATGTGCAAGTAGCTCACTGCCACTTGCCTTAGCTGACCGCCCCACCCATCACCGCTCATAGCTCATAGCTCTCTGCCACAGGTAGCTCATTGCCCCGCCCTCCTGATGTCTAGTCATTAAGTGATGGTGTCCCGACCAATTTGCATATTACCCTATTATAAGTATGGATTGGATATTTCCACAGTCACCCATGGAAATTAAGTGTCCCTATATCCTACTATCTTGCAGGTTCAGGAAATAATCAAATATTTGAGAATCAGGGTGGGAAAGGATCACAAATCCTCTTCCAAGTTCAGAGTTTTCTTTGATTTGACTTGATTTGGGGGGTTGATTTTTAATGTGAGAGAAACTGGACTCATCTATTTGGAACATCTTTTTATAAATTAACATAACATTTTGAAAATAGATTCCAAGAATTCAAAAAGCACAAGACGATATTGGATGAAAGGCAAGTCCCCCTCTCATCCCCATTCCCCAGTTACCCAGGCCCACTTTATGAAGCCCACCATACATAGTACCATTAATTGTATAAGCCTCATTAAATATTATAGTCATATAAAACCATATCTATGTACAAATACACATTTTCACACAAATTTGACACAAAAGACTTAATATCTGGTTTGGCTGTCAACCTATTCCCTGCCTTGGTGCTATTATTTCCTGACTCCCAGTCCATTAGTCCGATGTAATGTGATATAAGTGTTCCATTTCGTGCTAAAATGCTCAGTAACAAGGAAGAAAGACTGCATTTAGAGAGCCTGCGCCCTCCTTCATAGATGTTGTTTATAGTTCTTCTTTTAAAAATGTGGCATTTGTTGTTTTAGTCAATATTTCAATAACTTCACAATGGTCTGATATTTTAAGAGAAGCTGAACATCATTACCAATCTATGTTTCTTTAAGGATATGATAAAGTCATCTCTGATCCTAATTCTCACCACCTGCTTTTTGGCAATAGACATATTCACCTGAGTTTATCTCAGGTTACTTCACATTTACAGTTCCCATGTAAATCAGAGCTAACAAACCACTCCTGGGCATAAGCAGCTCTATGCTCTGGCAGTCTCTCAACCCTATCCATCATGATGTTTTTGGTCTCTAATCAAGACTGCATCGTTATCTCAATAGATCATTTACTATTTCTGATTCAACGAGGAAGCATTTATTTGGAATTTATTTTCTCCAAATGTCTAGTAATTTATTACAAAAATGAATTATAGCTTGTGTTTGTTAAAAAAAAAAAAAAAAGTGGTTCCACTGAACCTCCGGTATTCCAAGAGAAATTAAAACTTCCATATTTATAGATAACATCCAGTGCCATACTGATTACATTTTCCCATCTATGTTACGCAGGCTCCGTCTTAGCGTTTTAGCAGCCCTAATAAAACTGGGAAGGTGGAAGGAATACTCCAAACTTTCCCATAATAATTTTAAGTAATTGCATTAGTTACAATGAGAAGTCTATCTTTGCACTGAAAAGAGCTTTGGCTCAGCAGAATTCTCCCTTTCAGGCACCAGCAGTCTGCTGAGAGCAAAGAGGAGGCAGAAAGACAGAGGATATTGAACTAAGAAGACACAGTACCCGCCACCCTTCATTCAAGACTTCATCTAATAACGGGAGGTCGTTTTACAATGCACCAGCAAGCAGACATTACTCAGACTGTGGCTAAAATCATCAGGAAGAAACTCTGCCAGGAATACCTTAGTGTAACATGAGGTGGTACTGGGGGAGGAGGGGCACCCGGGTGGCCGGGGAGAGAAAGAGAGAGAGATTCTAAGTCACAGTAGTTTTCTAAATCATTTTCTCTAGTTGGAGAATACACTTAATAAAAACAAGCTCTTCCTTTAAAAAGGTCTCCATTCTGAGCATTTGGGTATTTTAATGGTAGTAACAGAAATGGAGTGATATTAAGAACAAATGAGACTGAGTCTTATGCTATGTGAGTCAAGTCAGATAAAGACAAGTGCCATATTATTTCATTTATAATTGGAGTCTCATCAATAAAATAAACTAACAAACAAAATAGAAACAAACTCATACATACAGGGAACAGATTGATAGCTATCAGAGGAGAGGGGATTGGGGGGTCTGGGTGAAAAAGGTGAAGGGATTAAGAAAATTTAAAAATAGCCAAAACCGTTTTTGGCTCAGTGGATGGAGCATTGGCCTGTGGACTGAAGGGTCCCAGGTTCGATTCCGGTCAAGGGCATGTACATTGGTCGCGGGCACATCCCCAGTGGGGGATGTGCGGGAGGCAGCTGGTCAATGTTTCTCTCTCATCGATGTTTTTAGCTATCTTTCCCCATTCCTCTCTGTAAAAAATCAATAAAATATATATTTTTTTAATTAAAAAACAACAACTCATAGACATAGACAATAGTATGGTAATTACCATAGGGAAAGTGGGGTGGGAGGAGGTAGAAGGAGGTAAAGAGAGATAAATAATGATGGGAAGAGACAATACAATACAAAGATGATTTATTATAGAATTGTACACCTGGAACCTATGTAACTTTATTAACCAGTGACACCCCAATAAATTCATTTTAAATAATTTGGAATGCCACAGGTGGGCATTGGCCTCTAGCACATTGTTATCAACCAGGTGGGAATGGCATCATGCTCAATCAGAAGTGACAACTTCCTCCCCTCTATGGCCAAACTGATTTACGTTTTGTGCAAATGTCAAATTAGCATTCTAGGAAAGATACAAGAGAATGGCCATTTACATCAGGAATCTTTTTTATTAAGATATTTTGGATCTGGTATTCTTCCTTTGAAAGGAATATTAAAAATAAATGTGCAAACTGAGCAGATGTACTTGGATTCATTCATTCAACAAATATTTTTGCTTATTTTTTGATAGGTTCCAGGCACTCTTTTACACACTCAGAGAGTGTGTATGTATGAGAGAGAGAGGGAGAGAAAAGAGAGGGAGGGAGAGAGAGAGAGAAAAGGAGAGAGAGAGAGAGAGAGAGAGAGAGAGAGAGAGAGAGAGAAAGAGAGAGAGAGAGAGAGAAATGGTTTTAGCTTGCTTAAAAGCAAGCCAAAATCACCAAACAACAAGTTTGATGTGTGTCTGCTTTTTGAAACCAAAAGATTAGCTTGCCAGATTAAAGGATTAGTTGATTTTTTATAATTTCTTATTTACCAAAACATTATTACGGAGGCTATTCTTTTTGAATAGCATATGCATAATCCCTTTGAATGGATTCTTCTATGACCATGTCCTTGAAAGCCATACATAGTTGTTTGGTCAGGATATCACACAGCGGAGGCTGGTGTGGGCAAGACAAGGCCCCATGGTTGCTAAAAGTACCAGTGGAGGGCCTTTCTGATGCCTCTGCAAGGACAGAGTTTTATCCAAGGGGAACCTTGGCTTTTATAAAATGCCATAACAGGGGAATTTTATAGTAAGTACCATGGAAAACTCCAGAGTTGATATCTGAAAACAACCAAATATAATCAGTAGCAGAGTGGTATATACTATAGTCTCCTCACTGGGTTTTATGTTCATTTAAAATTAGCAAATAAGCGTTGAAAGGGGACATATGTAATGCTTTCAACAATAAAGTTTTTTTAAAAATCAATCAATAAAAAATAAAAAGTTAAATTGTAAATATTTTGTAAAATAGCCCCACTCCTATATAACTGCTTTTTCCTTATGAGTATGAACATTCATTCATCAGAAAAATCAGGTTAAAAAATTAAATTGCACCTTTAGCCCATTTGGTTCAGTGGATAGAGTGTCGGCCTATAGACTGAAGGGTCCAGGGTTCAATTCCTATCAAAGGCACAGGACTGGGTTGCAGACTCCTTCCCAACCTGGGCCCTTGGTGGACTCACTCAGGAGGCAATCAATCAATGTGTTTCTCTCACACCAATATATCTTTCTCTCTCTCTTCCATTTTCTCTAAAAATCAATGGAATCATATCCTCGGGTGAGGATTAAAAAAATATTAAATTGCAACAAACATGGGGTTGCAAATATCTTTGTGGGGGGAAAATGTTTTCAAATATTTAATGTAGATACCCAGAAGAGGGATTGCTGGACCATATGGTAACTCTATTCTTAATTTGTGGAAGAGCCTGCATACTGGTTTCTACAGTGGCTGTGCCAGTTTACATACCCAGCAGCAGTGAATGAGTGAGCCTTCACTGCAGCATCATTCACTGTGGCCAAGACTTAGAAAAACTGAAGTACTTCCATAGATAATCGGATAAATAAAATGTGGTAAATATATGCAATAGAATACTATTCAGCCATACAGAAAGATGAAATACTGCCCTTTGCAACAACATGGATGGATCTTGAGAATATCATGCTAAGGAAATAAGTCAGAAAAAGTCAAGAACCATATATGGGATATAAAACTTAAAGTAACAAGTACACAAATAAGACAAACAAAAACTCATAGGCACAGGCAACAGAGGTAAGAGGGATATTGTGGGGAAAGGGGGTCAGATACATGGTAACGGGAAAGTATTTGACTTGGGTGCTGTACACACAATGAAATATACAGATGATATATAATAGAATTACACACTTGAAATCTACTGATTTTGTTAACCAATGTCACTCCAATAAATTTAATTAAAAAACAGAGTACCCTGTCAAAGTTAACCTTGAAAATTCAGACATGTGTATTTGTTTAATAGAAAAATATACCAAAAAATCAATTGTGGCTAACTTTTTAAAAACTATTGAACTTCCATCTTCTAAATATATAAACATCACAAATAAAATGACTAAGTCTTATTAATCAACAGTAGCCAGAAAGAGCTGGAAAGTCCTTCTTTCCTTACCCTCCCGCTTTATTTGTACATGGTATGGAGACCAGCAGCCTTTCTGGCCCCTACCCACCCTATGCTAGTAGCACCCCTTCACCTTTAACAACCAAAAGTATACCCAGAATTGCCAAATGAAAATTTCCTACAGGTAAGATCCACTTATAAATTGGTGCTAAAGTCAACCATCAAAATTCTTATGTGAAACATTTCAAATCATCTTTATCTCACACCTTTTTTCTTAATCTTCATTCACTTTTGATAAACACATGGGAGCAGTAAAGAAGTAGTTTGTATCATATTGCAACACTAATGGAAGGGAGTGACAAATGAGATAGTTAGGTATAAATCCCAAGGCAACCATGAGAAGAAAAGGCCACTCCCTATCAAGGGCACCTGTTCTCCACTTCTCTGCCATTCTTGTCTAATAGTTTCAAAGAACAGAACTAGGGAACTTCAGTCATCATACTACACCTTATGCTTTCTTTGATTTCAAGTTAATTATAAAAGAACAGAACCAACAAAGAATTAATGAACCATTCACACTGAACTTAAACCTGAGATTTATCATTCAATGACTAGATGTGACATTTAATATTTCCTCAAACGCCATTCAGTAAAATGGAAGAATGTTATCAAGCATAACCTAAACCTGTTTCTCGTTTCCTTAAGATATCCTTTTAAATATTTTAAAACAGTATTTCCAATTCTATATTTTCTAAACATATGATTGATGCAAAAATGATATATATTCAATATGTGGTATTTAATCTTCCTACCACAAATAACCCTTTTATTTTAATCAAAATAAATAGCACTTGATATTCACAGAGATTTGATAAAGACATCTTTTTGCCATCATTGATGATAAAAAAGTAGAGGATATTCAATCAGTTATTGTTTTTGGTAATATAGCTTCAGATTTAATAACATAGCTTAGCAAATGGTACTTGAAACTTTCAATTATTTAGTAGTAAGCAAAGGTATGTGACTCCTCTGAAAACTGGAGTTTAGATATTATATTTGCAATCAGTTCCAGTTAAAGCAAAACATAGAACTGATTATAAAAATGTCCATAATGGGAAATTTAACACATCAGTGAGTTATTGGTTTTATAGCTATACATGGTCTATTCTTAAAGGAAAATAAAATAATATGTCATGTTTATTACTATTATAATATTAATATAGTGTCTGTATACTCATTGAACACTGTGGAAAGCTTCATGCTAAGTCCCTTATACACATTAAATTAGTATATTCTTAGAGCTCCCTGAATGTTATTTCCTTAGCTCTGGTGACATTGGGCAAGTTCTATATCCTCATAATCTCAATTTCTTGATGTGTAAACTGGGGATAATACCGTGTTTCGCCGAAAATAAGACATCCTCCGAAAATAAGACCTACTTACAGGTTTCCTTCTGAGTGAAATATAAGGCATCCCCCGGAAAATAAGCCCCCCCCCCCAGGCTAAACATGAGAGATTTGGTCCACTGATTCTGAAAGAAATGGAGTCACAAGAAATTCACCAGGAAATTCAGGAATTGGATTGTTATGATGATGTTCCAGAAGATGATATGATTGTCATTGAATAAATGAGAAAATTCTTGATACTGTAGGATTCACAGTTTGTCTGGTTTGTGTTGACAACTACCATACTACCATACCGTATACAGGTAATAAATTTCCTTTACTTTCATTTAACAATAAATGTGTACCGTATTCTTCTTCATGGAAAAATAAGACATCCCCTGAAAATAAGACCTAGCGCATCTTTGGGAGCAAAAAATAATATAAGACATTGTCTTATTTTCGGGGAAACAGGGTAGTAGTACTTTCATCATTGGATGATTATTAAAATTATATGTTAGTAGTGATACTATTAAGAATAATAGTTCAGCCTAGTATTTAATTGAAATGATAATATTTAACGTTCTCATATAATTTCTAAGTAAAACCATGGTTTTATAGTAAGGCTTTTCTGAAAAAATTATCTGAATACTATAAGCATATTGCTTTATTACTATGCATTATCATTTTAAATCTGTGTTTCTATTGTAGTTTAGTGCAAAATTCCCCATGATAATTCTGTTCCCAGATCCATGCCTTTGTGAAATCTCCCATGTACTCTAGGCTTAACCATGTGATTTGCTTTGGCCAATGGGACAACAGGAAATGTGACACAAACTGAGACTTGAGTAGTTCTCACTGGAACTTGCCCACTCTGGCTGCTCGTGGGAACATTGTGACTGTCACCATGAGAAGGAGCCCAATCTAGCTGATGAGTGGGACATGACCTGGTTACCTCCACTCTGCCTGCCAACTTCCAGACATGTGAGTGAGATCATCAGCCCTGGCTGGTGGCAAATATGCATGAACATAGCCAACAGAACCAGGAAAAGAGACTCTTCCCTGAAGAACTGAGTCCAAAGTGCTGACCCACAGAATCATGAAGGAATCAAATGATTGCTGTTTTAAGCCACTCCTTTTGTGATGGTTACATAGAAAAGTTAACTGAGACAGTCCCCTGAGCAGCATAAATAAGGATAAAAAAATAATTTAAAAAACCATAACTCAGAATGTCACTAAGTTCTAAATTCACACTCCTAACTAAAAAATACTGACATTTTAATCAAACACAGCCAATAGCAAAACATAAATCAATTAATAAACTGAAACCAGTCCATTTGGTTTTACACTCAGCAGTAAACGATGGACTGTGGGATGATATGGAAAGGAAGGGTCCTCCTTGCCACGGAACAATGGAAGACAAACTTGATCTTCTGGACTAACTCCGATCAAATGAATGATGGCGACTTTCCATGTTGTTTAGGGATCCTGAGACAATCTCCATTGTCACAGGGTATGGGAAGTGTGTACTAGTCATGCCTTTGCAAGTCTTGCAGCACTTGAACTACAGGTGTGCATAAGGGACTTGTTATGGACTTGCGTTGCCATCTCTCTTCAGAGCTCACAGTTCAGGCTCTCCCTCCCACCCCTCGCTTATTGGCACCTTTTGAAACAATTTTGGTTTAGCTTGTAAAGCAATCATGCAAATATTCTGTATGACTGTCTTCACTGGAAAGACAGACTTTGTTTTGAAGAATGCAACCAAGGAGATGCTGAAGCTGTGTACTGGCTCTCCCGCCCCTGCTCCCACCTATCTAATTCCACTAGAACAGCTGGACAGGCCTCTGCAGAAGCAATGGTTATCCTCACAAGAATTAAAACCAGGGAGAAGGTTCCTGATGAAGCTCACTGATTTGTTTGTTCTCTCAGGCCACATCGCCTGGGAGATGTTTACACACTCACCAGGACGCCAATGCAAGAGAATGAGCAGGAGAGAGAACTGAAGAAACACAAAATAAAGCCTGGCCTGTTTATCTTGGATCATGAGGTTTTTCCCTTTCCCTGGAGCCCTTTAGCTCCAATATCTAACTGTTCTAGCCATCAACTATTCTATTATTTTTTTATATTACTTTTATTATTTTTTAAATTCTTTATTGTTTAAAGTATTACATATGTCTCCTTTTCCCCCCATTGACCTCTCCCTGGCCACACCCACCCCCCAGCACATGCTCTCACCACCCTACTGTCTGGGTCCATTAGTTATGCTAATATGCATGCATACAAGTCCTTTGGTTGATCTCTTACCCTCCCCACCCCAAGCGCCCCCCCTCCCCCCGCCACACACACACACACACACACACACACACACACACACACACACACACTTAGGTTTGAGGTTCTGTTCCATGCTTCCCTGGCTCTGGCTCTATTTTTGTTCATTGGTTTATGTTGTTCATTGTAGTCCATAAATGTGAGATCATGTGATATTTATCTTTCTTCGACTGGCTTATTTCGCTTAGCATAATGCTCTCCAGGTCCATCCATGTTGTTGCAAATGGTTAAGAGTTCTTTCTTTTTTACACAGCATAGTATTCCATTGTATAGATGTACTACCGTTTTTTAATCCACTCATCTGCCGATGGGCAATTAGGCTAACATAAATTGTGCTGCTATGAACATAAGGGTGCATATATTCTTTCTGGTTGGTGTTTATGACTACTTGGGATATATTCCATACTGTTTTCCACAGTGGCTGTGCCAGTCTGCATTCCCACCAGCGGTACACAAGGGTTCCTTTTTCTTCACTTCCTCGCCAGCACTTGTTTGTTGATTTGTTGGTGATAGCCATTCTGACAGGTGTGAGATGGTATCTCATTGTTTTGATTTGCATCTCTCAGGTGATTAGTGACTTTGAGTATGTTTCCATCTTGGCCATCTGTATGCCCACTTTTGAAAAGTGTCTATTTAGGTCTTTTTGCCCATTTTGTATTGGATTGTGTATCTTCCTTTGGTTAAGTTGTAGGAGTTCTCTATAAATTGTGGAGATTAAAACCCTTATCAGAGATAACATTGGCAAATATGTTCTCTCATGCGGTGGGCTTTCTTGTTTTTTTGTTGATGGTTTCTTCTGCTATGCAGATGCTTTTTATTTGATGTAGTCCCATTTATTTTCTCTTTAGTTGCCATTGTCCTAGGTGCTGTATCAGTAAAGATATTGTTGGGACATATGTCTAATATTTTGCTACCTATGGATTCTACTAAGATTTTTATGGTTTTCTGTCTTACATTTAAGTCCTTTATCCATTTTCAGTTTACTTTTGTGTATGGTATAAGTTGGTGGTCTAGTTTCACTTTTTGCATGTATCTGTCCAATTTTCCCAACACCATTTATATGAACACAGATGCTAAGGGGGTGAGGGGATGTGCTGGGGGTTGGGAGTGGACAGGGAGAGTTAATGGGGGGAAAGGAGACATATGTAATACTATATGTAATACTTTAAACAATAAAGAATTTTTAAAATATATTTTATTGATATTTTTTACAGAGAGGAAGGGAGATGAATAGAGAGTTAGAAACATGGATGAGAGGAAAACATTGATCAGCTGCCTCCTGCACAGCCCCTACTGGGTATGTGCCCATAACCAAGGTACATGCCTTAACTGGAATTGAACCTGGGACCTTTCAGTCCACAGGCCGACGTTCTATCCACTGAGCCAAACTGGTTTCGGTGACAATAAAGAATTTTTTAAAAAGAAAAGAAAAAATGATTTTAAATAAAGGTGCTATCCAATATAATATTTTGTAATGATAGAAAAGGGTGTTTTTTTGTGTCATCTAACATACACCCACCAACCCAGACACATGTGACAATTGAGCACTTAAAGTATGCCTATTAGAACCAAGGGACTGACTTTTGATACTATTTAAGTTAGTTTAAATTTAAATGTATGTAACCACATTGGGCTATAGGGTACCATACTGATAGCACAGACCACACCCTAGGACCAATCATGAGCTCTAGTTGCCATGACCCAGGCATTGCTGTTTGTTATTTATGTGTGCATTGTTTTCAAATTATGGAAAGCTAAACTTTTCTTTAATGTTTTAGTTTTAATTTTAAAAAATAAGAAAGACATTATATATTAAGTATGAAACCTAACCTTATTTCACTGATAAAAGTCTGGATAATCTTGTTACTTATTCAAACCAATGTCCTAGTGGCAAATCTATTGAATGGAATAAAAATATTCCATATAAACTTCTTATGATTTCATTTGTTTCACTGGGCCAGTCTCAATATTGATGGCTTCATCTCCACTTTATCATTTAATTTTCACATGGACATCGACATAGGGTATAGCAGAGCGGAACATTGCTGTTCTGTAGATGAGGATTCAAAGAGGTTAAATGATTTGCTGAAGATCACATGGTCGAAAAGGGACAAAATTAAGAGTCAGGCCCTCTGGTGGCTACTCCAGTGTTATTTTTATCTTCACTGAGACAAACAACTATTAAAGTGAAATGAATTAATACCGTGTTAAGGCTGGAAATTCTTTCCATACTTCTGTTTACATTTACAGTTCTAAATATGGAGAATGGAAAACACATTTTCAAATCTACTTACAAGTAATGTTTCATAAACAGAACACCACTGTCTCATGCTATATGTTCAGTCAAACTTGATTTTACCCAGTCAAAATGACAAAAAACTGGATTCAGCTAAAAGCAAGGAGGTACAAAATTTGGGGAAGTATATTTTGAAAATACATATCAAATGCGATAAACACAGTCAGTCATATCCTCTGATTTAATAGTGCTGAGACTTTGCATCTGCCCTAAGATGCAACAGAAGATTGATTTTTCAAAGTACATAATTAATAATCTTATTACAAAATTACCATGGAGGCATTGTTATGTCAACAACAGGGGAAAAGTCAAAACATGATACTATATTCTTAAAATGAAATATTATGCTGCAATTTAAAAATCTCATATTTTAGACCAGAAATTACTCACGTTACTTTTAAGTGAAAAATATATGAAATTGCATATAATATGATATACATATTATAGGGATAAAAAGGACTAAAAGCAAAGTTGAAGAACAACAGAATCTCTTATCTATTCTTTGCAAGTATAAGTTAGAATAATTTTGAACATAGCTTGGCATCCCCTAGGAAAGTGAAATATGATTGCCAGACCCAATATTTCCATCAGTAGGTGAGCACCGAAAGCTGTGCCATTCAACTGAGTTTTCACAAATGAGTAGCTTTTGAAAATCAGTTGAATGTCTCGCAAGCAGTTCTTTCTTTTAATAAAATAAAACAGAGTGTATAACACACAGCACAGTATTATCTTATAAATTTTTGTTTGTTATACACACACGTGTTTCAGGGTTGTGACATAAAATGTATTAATGTTCCCCGTGATTAAGCATTTTAAAGCCGCTGACTGTACCAGAGAAACTCTGACTGTACATGTGTCTCAAGAATGGAATCTTTCTGGGGAGACAAGTATAGAATGTTTGCCATCACCGGAAGCAAACCTCAATATCCATTAATAGTAAAACAAATTGCAGAATGTTTAGAATGTTGGGCCCCCACCCACTAAATGCTAGGAGAGGCAGTCATTACAACAACAACAAAAATGTCTCCAACGTTTTCAGATGCCCCTGGGAAGGTATTATCATTCTCTGTTGACTACTCCTGGCTGACACTTTGTAAGCACTCAAGGATTACTTGTTGAATAAATAAACGAATACAACGATAAATAAAATAGCTGTGCCTGTGCCGGTCAGAACTTATGGTTAAGAAGACTGAAGTAGGCTACTTGTGATAAGAGCCTGAGTTTAATGAAGAAATTTACCATTGTGTTAGTTGCCTAATTTCTAAAGAGGTTTTTATTCACATATACTTTCCATCATCATTCAGAAAATACTTACTGAGTATTTATTAAGAGTTAAGCTCTACTAAATACCAAGTGAGCTGGAGAGAAATGGTTTTGGCCTCAAGGAGCTTATCTGCATGAGAGCCCGATAACCACGGAACATTTGCACTGGAGGATCCTCTGCTTTTGAACATTATTAAACAGCGTTCTTCACACACTATTCCACCCCTATTCTCATTCCAGATTTCCAGTAGTTCATTGGAGGCAGAAGCCAAAGGCCCTACCTTTTCTGGCATCTATAGGTAGGGAATCAATGCAAATTAAGCAATTAAAAACACCCCCCTTTTCCAGAATAAACAGAAACATGTATTTCGCAAATTACATTCATGTCCATAAACACTAATGAGGCAGGAATTCTGAAAGAGCACAACTGTGCTTTTTGATGCATAAATTGCTGTACACATACTAAAGAAATGAAATAACAAACTCAGTGAAGACCATTCAAAGCCCTTAACTGTGACCTGGTAATAATACTAGTATTAAATAGCCTGATTCTGGGTTATAATAAAGGATAAATGTGAATAAAGCAAATACAAATCATGAGCTGAATTTAAAATTCTACCATCTGTCAGAGAGATCTAACTGCCCCCCCCCCCAACACACGCAATGTGCATATGCACTCATGCGCTTGCGCACACACACAAACACATATTCACTCTATTCAATTTTGGGTACTATATTTCACAAAGTATATTTCAAAGCAACAGAAGATGGTTTATTTTACTGAATATTAAGTTGCAAGCTGTTGCAGAAGTATGAACAAATTATTTCAGGCATAAACATGAACACACACTAGGAGCTTTTATGGAAGTCCACTCTACCCCAGATTCACTCAAAACTCAACAAGTTCTTCATTGAGCTTTTCCCAGTGCCTTGGGTTCCTTTACTCAGACTTCTTGGGGAAGGGCACAAAATCCTGAGCTGGGTATTTTCAAATCCTGTTCATGAGGCTAGATTAATTGTCTTCCCAAACTTTAGGCCCAATGTTCTGAAACTAGAAAAAAACTAAGAACAAAATAGCTCTTCTCTAGTATCGAACTTTTCTGATTTAAATAACTGTTTATCACTGAGGTAACATTCGATTTCATGAATAGTTGATGAAGACAAGCCAGTTTAAACTGGTTTAAAGCAAAGGGAGATATTTGTAAAAATCTATAAGCAAATTTGGCTGTAGCCTTGACTGGGGTCTGATATAACAGCCCTTGCCTTCTTTCTTAGACTTCACACTGTTAGCTTAGATGGCTACCAAAGTACAATTTCTTATGTTTTCCCCAACACAATGAAAGTTCTGAACCTGACTTACATTCGTCTATATTTGGTCACATGCCAGAGGAATGCCAGTTTTGATTGGCCAGCCTGGGTCACGTGTCCATTGCTGGACTCTGGGATAGCATCAACTCCAATTGGAGCACAGGAGCTGAGAGTGTAAAAGGTACGGCTCTCCCAGAAGACCAGGGTTAGCATTAACTATTATAAAAGAAAGAAAAATATGTAAGAGGCAGCCAAAAAAACAGCATGTGTTCTCCACAGGCAATAAGCTTATATCTCCCCTAGGAAATAAGAATTTTCTCTTGTAAATGGTGCGCTGTTGTAGAAAGAGCTGTGGCTTAAAAGGGAAAATAAAGTTCTTAGTTCTAATGTTAGTTCAACTGATTTTAGCCACATAACAAAGTTCTTGTAAGCAGTAAATGAGTATGTGGTGAAAGTGTTTCATTAACATTTGAGTAAAACTTTATAGTTAAATCTATCATTATTATCTAAGAGGCTGGGAATGTTTCTCTTGGAAAGGCATTTTTTAAGTATCTGAACACCATCAAAGCAATTCCAACAACAAAGTATATGAATATAACACAGCAGCAGTTTTAGGTATTTTATTTCACACCTCTCTTTATCCTGATTGGCAGAACCCTACTTTTATTTAAGAAATCCACTCTCTTCCATAGTGCCATGTGACTCGCTGGGTTATGATGGCAGTGCCATCCTGTGGCTCTGCCATCTGCTAGAATCACAGAATCCTCTGATCCAACCATCAGAGAAAATTCAAGAAAGGGGGAAAAGAGCATTCTTCTCAATTATCTTTCCTCAGAAGTAACACTCATCATTGCTTCTCCCATTGCATTGGTCAGAAGTAGATATGCGCTTGACCAAGATGCAAGAAGCAATAGGAAATATAGACCCTCACTGCTCAGGCATTTCTTAGGACCAACTCTATTCCATGGAAGATTCAGCACACAGTTAGCCATGCCTACCACATTGACTGAGACAGTAGTCAACACTTGAGACAAACTCTTGCCAAGGGAAAGGACTGGGTTAGAAATTCTGTAAGTCAAAACTGACCTGTGTTAATTTCCTAGGATTGCTGTAACAAACTATTATAAATCTGGTGAATTAAAAAAAAAAAAAGGAAATATCTTCTTTCTCTATTTGGGAGGCCAGAAGTTTGACATTGGCATGTTAGCAGGGCTGCATTCACTGTGCAATCTCTAGGAGAGAATCCTCCCTAACCTCTTCCAGTTTGGGGTGGTCCCAAGTGTTCCTTGCCTTGATGTTTCACTCTCCAATCTCTGCTCCATCGTCACATGGCCATCATCTCTGTGTCTCTGTCTCTTCCCCTTCTACTCTATGCCTGTGTCTTCTCTTCTAAGGAGACCTGTCATTGGGCTCAGGTCTCTCTTTATTTATAGGTCTCGTGCCTCTGAATGTTTATATCTATAAACCACAGAGAGGAAACATGTCCTCCAAAGTTCTACTATTGTTAGGTTTGCATATGTTACAGCCTTAATTTACCTTTAAACACTATACACCGTTCTTTGAGGACTGGCACTATATTTTTCCATTGTTCTTTGTCCTCTTTAACACCTTAAAGTTTTCTCAATAGATAAAGAACAATCATTAATGTCAATGAAAAGCTGTATAAAAGACCATCTATCTAAACCATTTGAACTCCTGTGAGAAGAATCTTTGAAATAATGTCAAATCTAAAATTTCAGTTCCTCACCATGCTAAGTCTAAAGGTTTCTGTTGACAGTGTTTCATGCTTGCACAAATATTTATATGTACAATTTAAACCTAATGCTTCCTCCAGGTTTTATTTTCTGTGCCACATAATCAGTGTGATGGATTAAAGTTTCCAGGAGTAGCTTACAGCTGTTAAGTGCCACAAATATATTAAGCCACAAAAGTCTATTTGAAGGCAACATTTCTGAAAAAGGCTCATCACCTCATCTGTGATAAGTCTTAGAGCCTTTCACTCATTATAATTAGGTCCAACAGCCAGATAAAACTATTGCACTTAAGCCTGACAACTGAAGGTCATGTTCAAAGTTGGAGGGTGGACATAACTGAACACATGAGATGGAGTTCCTATAAAAACTTTCCCTTACCCTTTAGTGTCTTAACACCCACAATCCATGCTTTGGGACTGGTTATTTGTTTTAGTCCTATAGATGCTGAAGCAAAATTAGCCCTAGCCTGGGCGAGTCTCACATTAGAAAGAAAAATGATCATTTAAAAATTTTAAAAAATAATTACACTTTATTAAATACCTACAAGTAGTGTAGTCTAAAAACATTTATAGGCAATAGGGAAGCTTCCCCCTGAGAACTCAAACCTTCATTATAGCAAAGATATTAAAACATACTAAAAACTGTCAATAAATCTAACTTTTGAATTTTTGCTCATTTTTTTAAATCACAGTACTCTTTTCCAGATAAGTCTATGGGAAGCTTAAAGGCTGTAAGCACTGAGCCTAAACTACTTAATGAATAATGTGCCTCTCTATATCGGGTGATTTGCCAAAGTTGCCCCTTTACAACACCCTATAAGGAAGAAAGCAGCTTATTAATTTTAGAGATGAATAAACTATGCTGAAAGAGCCTAAGGAACATTCCCAGGGTCATCAGATTAGTAGAGCAGAGTCAAGATCCAACTTAATCTGCCCTCAGAACCTTGATCTTCTACCTTTTAAGGAAATGTGGGTCTTCACACACCTCCTTAACATGTACGGGAACCTGAACATCGAACCAACATTTGTTGCCCATAATTCAATAGTAAATTAGTCTGGGCATCTGGATTTTGATGGAGTTGTCATATCTTCTCCTAAGTTCACTGTAAACTTTTGGGCACACAGAGTAGTTTTCTCACCCTTACACGCCCCTCTCCAGCATGTGGCCTGCATGCTTTGTTAAGGGGAGGCATAAGGACATTAAGCAAACACAGAACTTTTGCTAATAATAAATGCAAATTTCCTAGGCAAGAGTCAAGTGGAGCCCCAGATTTCTGTAAATATAATTCTACTAAGTTAAACGTAAATTTTTTATGTGAAAAATCATTATATGTATCTTAGATTGAACTGTACAATTATCATCATGGTGCTATAAAGCTACCAAAACAGACCACCCTGGGCGGGAGGTAATCCCACTTACCTCTGAAGAGAGATGCATTTGAACGTAGAGGGGTAAGAGGAAGATGACCATTTATCTGAGGAAGAGAATCATTCCCCAGCAGGTAGAAAAATGTTAAGTCAAAGAGACTATGTCTCTAAAAGACTTGAGCATAATAAGATGTGTAATATCTATGTTTCCTTTAAAATTGTTAGTTATAATTTCAGATTTCAAGTAAAATATTGCAAGAACAGTACAAAAAAATTCCATTGAGCCTTTACCCAGATTAACCAAATGCAAACATTTTATTTTATCCCTCTCTCTCATTCTTTCAACCTCTCTTTACACACACACACACACACACACACACACACACATACTTTTCTCCCTCTGAATTTGAGATTGTGTGGGAAGAGATCCCTTTGCCCCTACATATACTAGTGAATATTTTCTAAAACAGGACATCTCTTAGATAACCATAATACAATGATCAAAATCAGGAAATTAATATTGATACATACTATTATCTAACTGACAAATGTTATTTATATTTTTCCAATTGTGCCATTTAAACCCTTGATAGGAAAAGGCAGTCCCAGATCATGAGTTGTCTTCAATTATGTCTTTGTAATCCTAGAATAGCTTACCTGTATTTCTCAGGTTTTATGGCATTGATATATATTTTTGAAGAACATAGGTCAGACTACTGGGCCTTTGCGGGATGTTTTAAGATTTGGTTCACATTTATACTTCTGGCAGGAATCAGTGATGCTGTGTTAGTCTCCATGCACTGTACCAGAAGGCACTTGATGGCAATTTGTTCCATTAATGATGAATGTTTAACTTTGGTAGTGTGTTAAAGTGGCAATTGCCAATTTTCCCTACTATAAAGCTAATCATTTCCCATTTATAATTAGAAAGCATCTTGAAGGAAGCTATAAAGCCACCTTAAAAATAGTACTTTAAATCCCAGAAATTATACATCAAACATGCCCCCTTTTTGTTCTCAGTAGGATAGTATATGCTACCTATATCTTGAATGTTCAAGTTAAGAACAATTCATTATATCTGGAACACTGATGTGTCTGACGTGCTATTAAATTAGTACATACCTATTCTATCTAAAATATAAACTTTTCCCTTACATTAAGAACAAAAATGACCCTAAAATAGTTGCTTAATGAAGGATAAAACATTTCCACTTTTATATTCGTTGTTTTTGAAACTATAATGTTGCTCACCCACAACAATTTAGATGGCAACTGATTGTAATTCAGTATGTAAGGCAAGATCTGGTAGTATTTTCTAAGAAATGTTTGTCTTGAAAAAATGCCCATTGGCACATCTTATTCTACAGCATTAAATATAAGCTAATTGCCTGCAGAAAATTCAACATTGGAGATGGTTCAGAATGTGACCTCCCATTGGATAAAGTAGCAAAACATTTGCTCACAGACATGTTTATTGTTAGACCTCTAGTTAGACCTCTTTAGAAATCTCATTACTTACTAAAGAAATGTATACATCTTGCAAAGATAACTCTATTCCATGGAAAATGATATAGAGGGGGGAATAGGGGGTTGTTGCAGTGATCCAGAGAAGAGACAATAACACCAATTCAAGATATAATTTAGAGGATGCATCAACAGGAATTGGTGATTATTTTGATATAAGAAGTAAGAGTAAGATTCAGGGAGCTGTCAAGACAATCCTATGGATTCAATTTGAACTCTGTGGACAAGTTGCTATTTACTGAGGGGAGAGACAAGGGAAGTAGTTTTGCACACGTTGCTTTTGAGGTGCCATTGAGGCATCCCAGTGGATATGTCCAGGAGGCCTTGAATGTACAGGTATGGAGCACAGAAAAGAGGTCAGGCTGGACCCATTGAGCTAAGTGCCCCCATGTGCTGACATTAACCTGGTGCCTTTTCTTTTCTCAACGAGCTTACACCAAATCGAAGATTTTTATACTAACCACCATCATGCGAAACAGATGAAGTGAGCATGAACCAGTTTTCCGGTACAATGCAATACTACTCGGCAATTAAAGGAAATATTGCATTCAGCATATGTTTTCTATGAATTTGATATGCATTATGACAAGTGAAAGAAACCAGAGTCAAAGGTTACATACTGTATCATTCCCTTTATGGCTTCCTGG
This sequence comes from Pipistrellus hanaki, assembly GCF_964339955.1. NCBI lineage: Eukaryota > Metazoa > Chordata > Mammalia > Chiroptera > Vespertilionidae > Pipistrellus > Pipistrellus hanaki. Next base: position 29,497,208 of record NC_140516.1, read on the forward strand.
AAAAGGCAAAAGTAGAGATGAAGAACATATCAGTGGTTGTCAAGGGTTAGGATTGGGGGGAGGATTTGACAACAAAGGGGCAGCATGAGGAAACTGTTTTTGAAGGTCAATTGTCCTGTGTCCTCACTGTGGTTTTGGCTATAAAGCCCCATGCATTTGTCAAAATTCACAGAACTGTACGAGTAAAAGTGAATTTTAATGTGACCATGTTTTTAAGTGTCCATCAAAGGAGTTGGAAGCCAAGGAGCGTGCTTTAGAAAGATCACTCCGGCTCCAGTGTGAAGCATGAATCAGACACATCAAACACTGGGGGCATGAGATCAGTGTGGGGAGCTGGTGGATTAATCTGGTAAGATATAACTATGGCCTACACTCGGGTAGTAACGGTGAGGATGAAGGGAGGCAGATAGCTTTGAGAGACACTATGAGGTGAGATATGAGATAATGCTCATGTTTTTAACTTGAGCAAGTGGCTAGTGAGGTCATTCACCAGGAGACAGCTGGGTATGAAAAAAAAGACTGTACAGGAAGGGCAGTAGCTCAGTTTGGGATGTGTTAAGGTTTGTGGTGTAATTTTCAGTTTCTAGGCAGATAGTCACATGGTGTCACGGCTAAGGGAAAATACTTGTATTCTAGCCAAGTAATGGTGCTGAAGAGTGACATAATCCAACTATATTTATATAACTGGCATTTCCAGGAACCCAAGGCAGTTCATAAAAAATGCAAAGTGTGTATTTTCAATGCACTTAATTATTCCTCATGGAGACATTTCCAGCTTGAGACCTGAAGCCTTTGTACTAGTACATTAATCTGTTGTCCACACTGAGGTGCAAAACTGATGACTAGAATATGCATGACAAGGGCAATGACTGCATTCCCTACAGTAGCTTGAATCTCTCTTTCACTTGAGGCAGTTATCAACTTCACCAAGAGTAGGCCCTCTACAGCAAAATAATTAAAAAGCCAAGTATGTTTCCCAAAGTTCTTAAAAGTCCTTCTTCAATCATGGGAGGTAAAGGTAACTTTTAATTTTACAGCTCAAGGACAATGAGGAAAAAGGTATCTACCTATGTCACACATTCCTCAGTAGGCTTGTGTTTATGCTACATACTACTTAAAATGACTGGTTGGATTTTTGTTCACATTAGTGCTGGAAGAATTGACATTGATCCTGCCCTTAAGAGCTAAAAATACTAGCTGAAACCGGTTTGGCTCAGTGGATAGAGCGTTGGCCTGCAGACTGAAAGGTCCCAGGTTTGATTCCGGTCAAGGGCTTGTACCTTGGTTGCGGGCACATCCCCAGTAGGGAGTGTGCAGGAGGCAGCTGGTCAATGTCTCTCTCTCATCGATGTTTCTAGCTCTCTATCACTCTCTCTTCCTCTCTGTAAAAAATCAATAATATATATATATTTTTTAAAAAGAGCAAAAATACTAATTTTCCTTGCTATCTCCTCCAACAAAGCAAAAATAAGACAGCACAGCCTAGGGATTCTCAAAGCCACAGATGACAATACTTTCTCCTATGTTGTTTTGATTCTTTTAATTGTTTCACTTATAGAGATCTGATCATTAAGCACATCATGTTCCTTAAAACGTGTGTCTACTATTTCTGTCCAGTTCTTCCCTATCCTTGACACAGAACTGGACATTCAGAATACAAAAACTACTAATTTATTGTGATGTACAATAATGAATCTTAAAAGGTTCTTGGGTTTGATGTACTTTGAGTCAATATTTAAATACCCTTTTCTCCTCTTACGGTCTGGCTCCATTCTTCACCCTCACATACACAAATCATTTTTTTTCCTTTGGTGTCTCTTTCTCTCCCTCCTTGACATGTTCCTAAAGGCAGGAGGGACCTGCTATAAATGCTAGAGGATAAATTAAATTCTTCATGGCAGGTGTTTTCACCATGTATGGGGGATCCATCTGAGTCTAAGTGGGATTCAGAGTCTGCCTGAATGAACTGGTGGTTTTACTGACCCCTCAGGAAAGCGGTTCTTTGTGGGGAAGTATGGAAAAGAGAACAGGATGCACAGGAGACAATTTTGTGTGCAGATAGGCTTATGGCAGTGGGGAGAAGTGCAGCAATTGCAAGAATAGGATGACATCAGGTGCAGACCCCAGAATTTGATCTGATTCCTGGGAAGAAGGAAAGTTGTGCAGCAAATATATAGTGTAATGGACTCTTGAATGGTTTTATGAGACATAGGATCTAAGCAGAGCTACTTTGTGACCAAGGTAACCACATTTGTACTTTGACTTAATACCCTAACAGCTTTTTATAAACAACACCAAACAGAATTTCAGGATATGATTCTAGGGACTCCATTCTCTCTCTTTTTTTTAATATATTTTTATTGATGTCAGAGAGGAAGGGAGAGGGAATGAGAGACAGAAACATCAATGATGAGAGAGAATCATTGATTGGCTGCCTCCTGCATGCCCAACACTGGGAATCGAGCCTGCAACCTGGGTATGAGCCCTAACAGGCAATGGAACCATGACCACTTGGTTCCTAGGTCAACGCTCAACCACTGAGCCACACCAGCTAAGCTCCATCTCATTAAAAGCAAATAAATAAAACGAGATGGTTGAGTAACATTTAACCAGGTGTAGATTTGAGAAGATGGGAGGATATTTCAGGCAAAGCAGATGGGCTGAGTAAATGCTTAAGAAAATGCTCCATGTTTGGTAGAATTTCAAGTAATTCATTACTATTGTTTTTTGAAGTTCGAAGACACTGAGCAGCAAGGTGTAAATGGGCAGGTCTTGTTTGCTGTGTCTCAAAGCTGGAATTCCACGTTGTAAGCCAAGGATTACCAATTCCTGTCCAGTAATTGTGACTTCCTGAAGAGCTGTGTAAAGGAGGAGTCTGGGTTGCGTTGGACTCATCAGGAATGGCGTGATCAGAGGTAAAAAATAAAGAGAGTGATGGTACATTGGCCAAGTTCTAGTGTTCCTGCTTTGGCTATGAGAAGCTATTGAAAGTTTTTTGTCTCTAGCAAATGCATGCATTTTATACCAAAAGTATATTATTTATTAAATCTGTCCCATTTTTGTATATCCTAAGAAATCACTGATTAATATTAGGTATTATGTTCACAGCATTTGTTTTGTACTCCTGGTTCTGTTGAAGATTCTGCTGAGGCTGAAATATATGTTGATTTAGCTAATAACATTGGTCAATTTATTGGTACAAGGTTTAACTGATGCACAACCATCTATACTCCTTAATCCTCTCATCTCAATGTGATCTGTAGTTTAATGAGTCTCTCAATGGCTGCTTTGTTATTGACCTACCAATTAGCAAGTCACATTATCACCTTAGGAGCTAACCTCTGATTCTTTGTAATTCAAGTCATCTAGACTTGGACTTCTTTTTTTAAGATTTTTCTTGGACTTTACTGAGATTTTTAAGCCAAATAAAGATTTCTACTTGAATATATCCAATAATAAACTAGCCAAATTTAAAAAGAGAAAATTACATTATAAAAAATTACCTTCATTGCTATTATACATTGAAGATGCCAGAGTAATAAAGACAATCAATAAACATCACTGTGAGGTATACAGCTTGTGTAATGAGTCGAGCAATGGTTTATTTAAATATAACAGAATTTAAGAAAAAATAACAACTGATTTAGATTAGAAATAACTGGATATGAAATGTGAAACCTTAGTTTACTTATATCATCATTAAAGCATAATACTAAGAACTGATCAAAAACCAATTTAGAATAAATCTCTTCATAATTATACCATAATTAAACTTTTAAGATTTAGAATTTAATAAATAATTACAAATTTTTCAATGTTTTAGTAGCCTTTCCTTTCCAGCCATTTAATTACATTTATGGCTTTCCATTAAGTCATCTGTTTCTCTTACATTTTGGTGAACAAAATTGAATATAATATGACTTCCAAGGCTGGCAAAATTTTGATATTTTAACTTTTAAATTTTCCTCCATTCTTCAGATACACTTAAACTGCCAATAGCTTTTAAGAATTTTGAATTTGGGAACTGTATAGACAGTTCCCCATTCTTTTGGCTCACCATCCTTATCACATTTGCTTTCATTCTAAGCTTTTCTCCAATAGTAGCAAGATATTTTCACTACCCAAGCATCATATTCTCATTTGACAGTATGCCAAAGAGGAAAATAATGGACAATTACAAAGTGTATCTTTCTTCAGTTTTATCAAGGAAGAAGCACTCTCCAGGACAACCCCCAGATAACTTGTTTTACTTCTTATTGGCCCAAAATGAGTCACTTGATTACTGGTAGGTTCATAAAAGAATGTGTAAATGAGTAACTGGCAAAAATGAATGGGTTTGCCAAGACTAAAATAACCAATCCATATCTCATCCCTTTAATCTAAATGCATGGCTCCTCCAAACAAAGTCAGGGCATTCTTATCAAGAAAAAAATTCAGGAATAATTTTTAAGTAGGCAACTAACAGTTTCTGACACATTTCCCTTCAAGAAGAGGGAGAAGAATATGGATGTGATTGGTTTTCTTTATTTAGATATTTGGTAAATAATACTAAGTACTGGAATATGAACAACTGGAGTGGGGGAGAGAGATGATTTTCATCCTTGGACATATAAATTTTGAAATGCTTGTGGTACAGTGAGGTGAATGCATCCACACAGAGAGAGGGAAATATGAACTAGCTTTTAGGGACAAGTTGCGTGCTGGAGAACAACATGAAAGCCATAAGTGTATTTGATGGCAGTGAAAGTCATGGGTTTGAATGTGATCATCTGGGAAAGTGCAAAGAGAGAAAAGAGAAGGGAAACTAGTATGGAATACCAGTATTAAAAAGGATGGGAAGAGAAATTTAGAGCCTGGAAGGTAGCTCAGAAAGTGAAGTCAGAAAGATAAGAGGAAAACCAGGTCACTGTAACCTCATGAAAATCCAGAAAACATTTGAAGAAAATACTGAAAAAGAATGTCAAATACTATGGAAAAGTCAAATGAGATGAAGTTAGAAAATTTAAGTGATACACTTTGATAGTTAGAATATTATTGGTTGGCAGTAGCATTTTCAATAAAATAATTAAGATAAAGCCAAATTAAGTAGATCTAAGAATAAATAAGACCAAGAAAAGGATAAAAGTATTTAATAAGGTATACATATACACAGAGACACATAAACACAGAAAATGTGGTTATCCCTAAGGTTTTCAGTCCTATATAATAAAAGCCTAATATGCTAAGTGTCCGGTTGTCCAATGGTCCATTCAACCAATCAAATTGTAAAATGTTAATGATATGCTAAGGCTGCTCAACCACTCACTATGACCTGCACTGACCATCGTGGGGAGCGGGGCAGTTGACCAGTCCACTAGTCACTATGATGTGCACATCAGGGGGCAGACACTACAACTAGTAGGTTAGCTTGCTTTTGGGGTCCGGTCTATCGGGACTAAGTGAGATGGGCTGGACACACTCTAGAGCCCTCTTGTAGTCCCTCTCCCGCTGGCCAACTTCCCATGTCCCTCCCTGGCCCTGATCTTGCACTGGTGGAGTCCTTAGGCCTGGCCTGTGCCCTCTTGCAATCCAGTAACCCTCAAGAAATATTGGAGAGCCAATTTTGGCTGGATCTCTCAGGCCAAGCTGAGGTACCCAACTGGTGCATGAATTCATGCACTGGGTCTCTAGTACATTAATGAAAAATAATGAAAACTATAGAAATTTTAGGCAATGTGAACATTTTCTGTCTTTTCAGACACCTCTTAAGTTACCTGTGGTGTATAATCTTTCTATGTGGACAAATGCATGTATTTAATATGAATTCTTTAGTCTCATAAATGTAATTCAACCTGGAATTTAATTTTTTAAAAATTGTGTTTTTGTTTTGTTTTAAATACATATTTTTATTGATTTCAGAGAGGAAGAGGAAGAGAAATACATCAATGATAAGAGAGAATCATTTATCAGCAGTCTCCTGCATGCGCCCTTTTAGGGGTTGAGCCTGCAACCTTAGCATGTGCCCCAATCAGGAATCGAACCATGACCTCCTGGTTCATAGGTAGACACTAAATCACTGACCAAGGCCAGCGGGACCTCGAATTTAGTCTTAATTCCAATCTTACTATCTTCTTGACCTTGGGGTTTACAGTATGTCCAAGGCCACACATCTAGTTTGAAAGGTAATTAGACTTCAAATTCAGGTATGATTCCAAAGCCCACATTCTTTATCATTGTGACTTCTGATATGAATCAGCTCCCACTTTTGTCAATGCCAGTTTGACTTTAGTTTTTCCACATGAATCTACCTACCCTCCCCCCCCCCCGTCCATAGCACCAAGACTAAATAAAGAACATGTGAGAGGAGATTGGATAGAGATCCTGTGTCAAGAATTCATTAGGCATAAAAGGGTTAGTGCCCATATTCCTTAGGGTGAGAGGTCCATCCCTTCCTCCCATTCACACATGCCCTTTCTGGGATTTCTAGCCAACTATAGCTGAAAAAGAGATAACCTGATATACAGAGAAGTTCTCTAGCAAAGGACTGTTGGAAAGAGGAGTGCAATTAAGTGGTGCCAGTAATATAAACCAACCATATGCAAATTTTACAGGCTATGCTATATTCCTTGTGGAGGCCCTGTAAATAGGCTCATCTGGGATAATAAGCAGTATATTAATTATGTTATCATCAGAGTGAAAAATGTGGGGACAGAAATTTCTAAATATTCATTTGAAGTCAAACACTCATATTTTAAATGGTCTAGATGTGTAATGTATGGATCTGTTTTGAATGGAAACAGCAAATAAATTATTACAAAGCATTTCAAAAGTAAAGGAATTGCTATATTAAGTTTCAGCTATTTTTTATAGGTTTTCCAGGACCATAGGCTTGTCTCTTGCATTCTACTTTCCCTCTTCTGCTAGGGAAGAAACAAAACTGACAGCAGCGGATGCCAGGTCCTTTGAGCCATTGCTTTGTAACAAAGCAATTTAGGAAGGCAGACAGAGGATGGAGTCAACTTTTATGAGAAAGTTGCTCATGTTTTCCTCCAATACAACTTTTCCATTCAGATGTTTTATGACAACTGCCGTCTCTGATGACTGACTGACTATGCAAAGTTAAGGCTGGTATTTTATAAGACTTCCCCTATTACTTCATCACTGCAATCTGACAGTAAAACCATCTGCCTACAACAGGCCAACTCCACAAACTGCTCAAGTCCAGAAGCCCAAAGTCTAAAAGGACTCGCTGTTTTATCCTGGGATGCCAAATTTTCTTTTCAGACAGACTCTGTGTCTGAATTTTCTTTTGTCATCAAAGACATGAAATTTTTAGCTGTTCTTTTCTCCACTATCGGCATCTACCAGTAAATTTTTTTAATCTGATTGGTTTGACATAAATAATGGAAGAATCATGATCAGAACTGCTTAGTATGACATTGGTCTCACACTTGGTCACCTGTTGTTCTACAGTCACAATTACAAGAATTCTCGAGATTTATTGAGTGGTTATGCTAGGCAGTGTGCTTTCTATGCAATTTATCTTCGAATGTGCACAAAAACCTTTCCGGTAAGAACTATTATGGTCTCCATTTTACAGAGGAAAAAACTAAGGCATAAAGCCATCCATTAAGCTTCCAAAGTAACATTGTTATTAATGGCAGTGGTGGGACTCAAATCAGGAGACTTGAGATCAGATTTCAATACTTTTAACCCTTATTATAAGGAAAACAGAAGATATCAGTTACAATAATGAATGAGAATCCTCACCTAAAGATCATTTAGAATGGTTAATGAGTTAATACAACAGCAAGAAAAGGGCCTAGTGAATATTTATTTATTCTCTTAAATATATATATGATAGCCATTTTTTCACTTTCATTTTTGGTATTAGCACTTTTTTGGGGGGGCGGGCGGATAAAATTAAATGGTTGACTTTACATCAGAACTATTTTAAGAAGACCAAATCTTGGTAAGTAGAGTCTGTTATGCTAAGCACTTAGAAAGTTTTCCAGTATTTTACAAAGGAGAAGTGTCTGTGCCCAACTCATTTGGTTTTTAAAGACTGGACGGAAAAACATACATGCATTTTGTTTCCAATGACACACTTTGTAATTATGACATCTGGTTCCCAATCTGAGGCGTCATAACCTGGTTAACAGCTCTCTGTGTCACATTGTTATGAACTAATCCATTATAGGCCCATCACTGACCCATTGACCAGATTGTTCCAGGATGGAACAGCTGAATGAGCTGAGAGCTATGGTCTCTGAGGTGCCCAAGCTTCATCAGTCTGATTCTGTTTCAATGGAGGCACTATTGAGAATGGAATGGACACTATTAATGATTATGACGACAGACACAAAGTCTGGACATTCGGTTACCCTAGCTAAAGTCTTCTCTGTTACCACTGTCTGTTGTGGTGGGAGAGTAAGCCCTTTCTGGACCTGGGCTGCTAGAAAGGAGCTTTTGATAAGAGTGGGTGGGGATGCCGAAACCGGTTTGGCTCAATGGATAGAGCGTCGGCTTGGGAACTGAAGGGTCCCAAGTTCCATTCCGGTCAAGGGCATGTACCTTGGTTGCGGGCATATCCCCAGTAGTGGGTGTGCAAGAGGCAGCTGATCAATACTCTCTCTCATCGATGTTTCTAACTCTCTATCTCTCTCCCTTCCTCTCTGTACAAAATCAATAAAATATATTTTTTAAAAAAAGAGTGGGTGGGGATAAAGTGCTGAGCTTCATTAAAGAGATAAGATGAAAATTCCTGTTGGGACCATGTTTCTTTAAATGCAAAACCACTCCAGAACTGGACAGGCAAGTCATGATTATGAGTTTTCCTGCAGTTTGTTCATAAATCCACAGAATACATATGGACATAATCAGAGTGAGGCTGGTAGAGGCTGAAGGGATGAAATCTGTGTAAAAACAAGAATGAGAAAGTAAAAAGAAACATGGAAATTCCTGCAGAAGGGAAGAGACAGAGCAGTTTAAATTGTCAAGAACAGATTTAGGTTTCTGCTGTAGTAAGTTTATTTTAATATGGCACAATGTGGAAATGAGAATGATGAGACTAACCACTCAGTGTCCTGGGCTTACAAATCCCAATAAACAGCCATGCATATTGGCTTCACCTGGAAAGAAACAGAATTCAGAAATTGGAAGCTTGTTTGGAATTCAGCCTAACTCTAGACACTGTGTTGATCCCCCCTGTGGGCAATAGGATCTCCTTGCTTCCTGTTCTGTCATGATCAAAACTCACCTAACCCGCTGAAACTGGTTTGGCTCAATGAATAGAGCATCAGCCTGCGGACTGAAGAGTCCTGGGTTTGATTCCGGTCAAGGGCATGTACCTTGGTTGTGGCCGCATCCCCTGTAGGGGGTGTGCAGGAGGCAACTGATCAATGATTCTCTCTCATCCATGTTTCTAACTCTCTATCCCTCCCTCTTCCTCTCTGTAAAAAAATCAATAAAATATATTTAAAAAAAAAAAAAACTCACCTAACCCCTCTGCCTTTGTTCCCTTCTGTAAGTCATTAGCTTCTGCCCTTCCCTGCTTCTGTGGGTCCGGCATTCCGCATCTCCAATGCACAGAATCCAATTTGTTCATTCATCCACCCTCCAGTAGAAAGTTCCCGCTGGGAGGAGTATTTGTGTCAGAAAATCTAATATGTTCCTGTTAGCCCCCAGACCAGCTGTCTTTAGGTCAATGTCTACCCTTTGGCCAATAGCCATGACAAGACTATTGGGATCACTGCAAACAGAACGCAGTTACCCATAGTGCTGGAACACCACACTCTCCTGCATGTCCTACCATCTCTCTGGCTGCTCCTTGGGTTCTTTTTCAAGCCTATGCTCCTCTGTCTAGGCATTAAATGTGGGATTTCCTTGGGGCTGAGCATTAGGCCACTCTGTCTTTTCCCACTACTTTTTTCCTTATATAATCTCTATCATGCCTATGGCTTCAGTTCATATTCATGTGCCAAAAAATTCCAAATGTGTATCACTTTCCCAGATCTGTGGGGTTTTTTTTTGTGTGTGTGTGTGTGTGTGTTTTAGCTCCATATCTGATATTTAACTATCAACTTGATATTTCCACGTTTATATCCAGAGGCAACTCAATGGGGACACATTCTGGACTTAACTTACGGTATGCTCTTCTGCCTCAAACTTGTGTGTCTTCTAGTCTACCCTTTCTTCCAGGGCACATCACTTTCCATCCAGCTGCAAAAGCCATAAACTTAAGAGTCATCCATGACATATCCTTGTAACTCAAAACAATTTTAAAGCTGTTCTATCAATCCCATTTCCTCAACATCTCCTAAAGCCATCACTTTCCATGCTCTTCACAGCCACCACCCTAGTTCATTCTACTATCATCGCTCTCCTGGACCACTACATGGGCTCTCACATCGGTCCCTCTCATCTACTCTAGCCCCCTTCAATCCACTATGGCCACTACAGTCAGAGTGAACTCTATAAAACACAACTCTTATAATGTAACCTTACAACTTTAAAACCCTTCAGTGATCACCTATAGCTCTTGGATTTGAAATCAACATGATGTTGAATGAGAAAAACAAAGTTGGAAGACTGACACTACACCCCCTACTTCAAGACTTACTATAAAGCTGCAGTAATCAAGACAGCATGGTATTGGTGAAAGAATGGACAAATCGAGGGAGGAGAACAGAATGTCCAAAAATAGACCTGCATACATACAGTCAACTCATCTCTAACCAAAGAGCAATGGCAGCGCAATGAAGCAAAAGTAATCTTTTCGGCAAATGGTACAGGAACAATTGGACATCCACGTGTAAAAATAATATTAAATTTAGACACAGAACTTACACTCTTGAGTTAATGCATAAGAATTAAGAATTAAGTCAAAACTGATTATAAGTACAAATGTAAAATGTAAAACCCTTAAAAGATAAAATAGGAGAAAGTCAAGGTGACTTTGGGTACGGCAATAACTTTTTAGATATAACATTAAAGGCATAATCCATGAAAGAAGTACTTGAAAAGCTAGAAATGAGCTATTAAACCATGAAAACACATGGAGAAATATAAATGCATAGTACTCAGTAAAAGAAGCCAGTCTGAAAAAGCTATACACTGTATGATTCCAGCTATATATAAGACATTCTGGAGAAGGCAAAATGTGAATACAGTGAAAAGATCAGTAGGCCCTAGGTATTGGGGCGGAGGGGAGGAATAAAATAGGCAGAGCACAGACAACATTTTGGGCAGTGAAATACTTTCTCTATGATTCTCTAGTAATAAATACACATTATACATGTGTCTAACCCATGGAATGTACAATACCAAGAGTGAACCCTAATGCAAATGATGAACTTTGGGTGATTATATTGTGTCAGTGTAGGTGCATCAATTGTAACAAATGTAACACTCTAATGGCATATATTGATATTGGAGGAGGATATGCAAATGGGGGTAGGTATATATGGGAAATCTCTATATCTTTCTCTCAGTTTTGCTATGGACCTAAAACTGCTTTTTTAAAAATTAAGTCTTTAAAATAAATCTATTGACAAAAGACAATATCTCTAAGGAGTAATCAGCTGATCATACACAAGCATGTGATTAAAAAAACAACCACTATAAATGGCAAAAAATGTATAATCTCACTAGAAAAATTTTGAAATTTGTTAAATAAGACAATAGGATATAATTTTCCCCTCTTCTATTGAAAAATACTTAAAAGAATAAGAATACCTAGTGTTAACCTGTGTTAGAGAAATGGCTTTTCAATAACTCTCTACAATAATGGCAACAAATTGGTCTAATAATTCTGGTAAGCAATCTGACAATATATGTGTCAATATTGCAAAATGTGCATCATTTGACATATAAATAGAATTTGAGAAAATAGTCTTTTTAAAACAATTAGGAAAAGTATTTTTAAAACAATTAGGAATAAGGATGTTTATTTAGCTTTGTTGACAACAGTCAAAATTCTAAAACAGGTTACAATAATCTACATATGTATAAAAGCCTAAGCAACTGTTATAACCAAATGACCGAAACCACCAGTTGACCAGTTTCTATACCCACAATGACCACTAGGGGGCACTCAATGTAGGAGCTGCCCCCTGGTGGTCAGTGTGCTCCCACAATCAACCTTCCACTGCCAGCTGGCAGCATTGGCATCCAGCATCTGCTCCTTCCATGCCGGTCTGGCAACCATCACCCCCTCTCCCGATCCTGCAGGGGACTTCAGGCCCCAGCCAAGGATGGGAAACTAGGGGTGAGTGGTGGAAGACATGGCCCCTTTCCCAGAGGGGCTGAGGTCTGGCTTTCTCCATAGGGCTGGTGGCCAACCATCCACACCCCTTCTCTTCCCACAGCTGGCAGGCCCCAATTGATCCAGCACTGTTTGGCCCTGATCCCTGGCCAGGCCTAGGGACCCCATCCATGTATGAATTCGTGTACCAAGCCTCTAGTAGAATAAATAAATAAATAAATAAATAAGGCAAAACTAGTCTATGGAAAATTCTGTAACCATAACTTTTAAATGTTAAGTCTATTTAGTGACATAAAAGATATCTGTGGTTTATTTGGTTAAATACATATTAAAGAATATAATTTTTTATACATCTATATCTATCTGTCTATAAATGTTTATATATGCATCAAAGTCTCAAGAACATTTACCCAACCCTTAATTAACTAAGAGTAGAAATTTTGAGGTAATGGAATTATGAGTAATTTTCACTTTTATTTTCTATACTATTTAAATTTTTAAATAAGTGTTATTACTTTTATAATAAAGCTGAAAAGAGTCAGACTATACACTCATAGTTTTTAAAAGCATAGAGATGTCCCACTTGTGCTTATATCAAAGCTATATTCTCCTACTTCTGTTATCTATGATTCTCAAAACTAAACATTTCTATGCTTTGGAGTACACTTCCCTTTCCAAGAATAGGTTGATAACTCTACCATGCCATCTAGTGTTAAGAACTTATGATATCTTGAGAAAATTTTGCAACTCAGATAATGTATTTCAATTTATAATTCTATAGGCAATTTCAGACAAACAAGTACTTTTTTTAAGGACACAGATTTATCTTGAATGTATAGTTATTCCAAAGTTTATATTGCAAACTTATAGCTATGTCTTTTTAATTAAATTGTAATTGAAGATATCACAATAGAATATTGAAGAGCCAACATTGTTAAATATTTAAAATGGTAAAAGAGGAGAGTGTCTCTCTGCCTTGGTCCTCATCCCTGCCAACCTCCCCCCACATACACACACCTGCCACTACTAGCATCACCACCATCCCCTACAAAGGTTTAGGATGAACTAGTTTATTTAAAAGGCCACAAAAACAGAGATTTTTATTTGCATATATACTCACTACCTACTTATTTTTGCTAAAAAGGGTAGAAAATAAACAAAAAAAAGATAAATAGCAAGATCATTTTCTTTGGTGTTATGGACACAAATCAGTACTCAAAGGAAGTTGATATTCTGTTGATAGCTTGGCTCATGACTCATCTATAATAATAAAACCATAATATGCTAATTAGACTGGATGTCTTTCCGGACATCCTTCCAGACAACCTTCTGGACGAAGCTGGAGCTGCGAGGGAAGCCCAGGTCCTGGGTACCTGCTGGTGGCCAGAGGGAAGCCTGGGTCCTGGGTGCCAGAGGGAAGCTGGCACTGGCAGCCAGGGGAAGGAAGGACTACTCTTTCATAAATTTCATGCATCGGGCCTCTAGTTTAGGAATAATTTGATTAATAAAACCCTAAGTAGGGCCATATGTCATCACACAAAATTATTTTAGAAAACTTATATTCCAGACTGTTTTAAGTGTTAGGAAACTATACTAGGTGTGTGGAAACAATACTCTTAAAAGATAAAATCTCTGATAGCAGAGAAATTTTAGATTTGTAATTTTCTTAATTCAACAAGACTTTTTTCCAACAAGACCATGTACTAAGTACCTTAAAATGTTTCTGCCCTATGATGGATAATTTTGACTTCTAGGAGATTACACTAAAATATATATACAAGAAACTTATCTAAGCAATAGGTAATAATGGTAAGTTGGAGATAGCCTAAATGATCAAAAACAAAAGGTTGCTTATGAACCATTCATGCAATGGAGTAATATGCACCCATTTAAAATGAAATATCAAAGAATTTTTAATAGCTTTTGCAAATATCTATAATGTCAAATTAACAGGAAACTCTTTAGATAATTCCTATGCTTCCAGAAAGATAATGTGATAGATTTTAATGTGGACAATTGACTGGGCAGCCAAAAATTTAATATTTCATAGTGAAAGTTTCCAAAATATGTATTATTCTCCTATGTAATCACTTCTAACCTACTGGCAAATTGTCTTTATAAATACTTTATTTTGTTTTCATGCCTTAAATGTAAGTGAATTTGACCAGTCCTATCCAGTTGGCCTCCTTTTAGATAATTTCACTTTAGGAAAATTGCCAATGTGTTAAGAAACTATTTAAAAAGATCATCATATCAACAATGTAAATACCCCTTTAAGAAAAGAGATACGTATTATCCCTTTAAATGATCTCAACTAGGTCAGAAGGAAAATGAACTCATTACTGGGATATCAATGTGAATATTAACTGTAGCAGTTTAATACATTCTGCCATAATTAGAGTCCATAATGTATATTTATTAACTTAAACATGAAACAGATAATGAAAACAACTGAACCAAATCTGGGTGAAGTATGAGGAGCCAATGGCTGCCTAGGAGGCAGAGCTTTTGATGCTTACTGGCATAGAAACTGACCAATCAGAACCAAATTGGCCAGCAGAGGAGGGTAGTTGGGGACAAGATCAGGCTGGCAGGGGAGGGCAGTTATGGGTGATCAGGAAGGCAGAGGCAGTTAGGGGCGATCAGGTTGGCAGGGAAGGGCAGTTGGGGGCAAGATCAGGCCAGCAGGGGAGGGCAGTTGGGAGCAACTAGACTAGCAGGGGAGGGTAGTTGGGAGAGACTAGGCCAGCACAGGAGAGCAGTTGGGGGCAATTGGGATGGCAGAGTAGCAGTGAAGTGTTAATCAGGCCAGAAGGGGAGTGGTTAGGTGGTCATCAGGCTGGCAGACAGAAGTAGTTGGGGCAATAAGGCAGTCAGGCAGGCAGGCAGGCCGGCAGGCAAGCAGTTAGGAGCCAGCAGTTCCGGATTGTGAGAAGAATGTCCAACTGCCAATCTAGACATCTGGCAGTCAGACATCCTTAGAGTGGTCCCAGATTGGAGAGTGTGCAGGCTGGGCTGAGGGGCATCCCTTTGCCCTTTGAACGAATTTTGTACACCGGGCCTCTAGTTGGAAAATAAAGAGTGAAAATTGAACAGTCAATTCACACACGCACAAAAGAATACATTCAACATAGCAATCAATTTTAGCCTCATTCATAATTAGAGAAACATGATTCTAACCAGCTATTTGCATACAAATTGGCAAATATTTAAGTAGTATATTATATAGGACATGGGAAACCAAGTACTCTCATACACTATTGATAAGAATATATAATTAGTGGAGTCACTTTGGAGGACAGAGTTTTGGATCTGGTAATTTCACTTTATTTGAAATTTCCTTTTAGAAATACCCACAAAATTATGCCAAGATATATATTTATACACAAGGATATTTATTGAAACTCTGCATGTGCTAGAGAATCTAGATATATCCTGAAAGCTCCATGAGAGAGAACTGGTTTATAGTTTAGTGTCCATCTATCCATCCATCCAATGTACTAGTTTACAATCAATTACAATTGATGTCCCTGGGGAAAATCACCCTTTTGTGGGACTTAAGCCTCTTCAAACAAATGCGTACTTTATAACAAGATGAGTTTGGTCAACAGGCTACTCCCTATATTAACGAGTCTTTCAGAGGAAGTTGAAACTCAGTGATAATTCAGTTGTTTAAATATTCAGGCAGATGCCACACTCACAATGAAACTGCACATGGGAAGATAGTTGGTTAACTGGTCTATGGTCAGGAAGGTAAAAAGGGATGAGGAAATCTCCAGTCACAGTACAGGGTTTACTTTCTCTGTTACATCTGAATAGAGAAACCGAGGAACATTCAATAGTGCTGGAGGCAGCTTTGCCACTGCTAAAATAAAAAATAAATAAAATAAAAACCAGCCACCATTGTTAATTGTCGTGGTCAAAATGAACTCTTTCCTACTTGGGGGGGTCACTGCATCTGCTTTAACAGAGGTGACAGCAATGGTGAAAACAGACACAGAGGAACCACGTCCTGGAAGGCGTAGTTTGTGCCTGCATGATTCTCACATAAATGTAAAATTTATCTTCGAAAATCTGAGTTGGTTGAATTCTAACTAGAAGAGACTAAGAGACCAATTGTCAAGTGTTTTTGAAAAAATATTTTTGTTGTTGGTTTTTACTTAATTTAGGTTTTATCTGGTCCTAAACTTCAACTTACATCTTAACTCCCAACATCCACACCCATCCATTCTCCTTATGTAATATGGGAGCATGTGGGGTGACCAAGCTTTGCATCACCAGGACCCAGGACTTTCAATATGAAAACCAGGATAACCCCACGCAAACCAGGACAGTTGGTCACACTAGCTGCTTATTGTTCATTTAAAAAAAAAAAAAAAAAAAAAGTCTGCCAACCAGGAAGCCGGATGCACTGAGCTTCGTCTCATTGCTGAGAACTGAGTAGACCTGCAGGAAAAAGCCAGGAAGAGAAAAGGACAAGGGAAAGTGCCTGGCTCCCTGATGGATTTCTGATTTCAGTGATAAACGAGGACCAGCTGCGATCCATTCTTTCAGTTACATAAAACACTCTTGTAGAACAGATCGCCTGGGCTTTATTTATTTATTTCTCATTTTGGTTTAAATTAGTGGTGGTAGGTTTCTATCACCACCGCTGGCGAAATAAGTTTTTTTTAAAAAAATTTTAATCTCATGCCCTACTGATGGTGGGTCAGTAGTATCATATTCGAACACCGAAGGGAACATTATTAATAGTTTCTGGAGCAGTAACAAGGCCTCCCATTAATGCTGCAGCAGGCAGGGCACTAATGGAAAAGTGCTGCCTAGTTTCCAGTTTTCTTTGTTAATGAGCACACTCCATTCTCAGGCCAACAATGACTCGTTCAGATTCCCTGGTGCCGGGAAAGTTCTAACCTAAGAGCTATCTTGGTTGGTTTTGAAATCACAGTGCAGATGCAGGCTTACTAGTAGATGTCCAGGGTTGAAAACAGTTTTATAAACTAAAACTACAAAACAACAACAACAGCACAAATGCTTAAGTGTTATCTCTAAAGTCTCAAGTACAGGGTGCAGTGATATGTGAGGCAAGATAAGAAAATGACAGTTTATGAAAATGTCAGAGTCTGCCTGAGCCCTGAGTTGCCTCATACTCATAAGGGATGAGGAACGTTCTCATCCTTGTCCCTATTTCCCGAGCTGGACTAGCTGGGCACCTGCGTTGGTCTCTCTCATGGGGTCTGAGGATAGGGAAGTATGAGTCAGAGACAAAGAGAAGACCCCAAGAGGCTGAGAGAGCTCCCCGCTTCCTGGAATAATAAAATAAGGGGAGCAGCACGGATTTGCAATAATTATCAATCATGAATCACACCACTTGTCACCACTTTCCAATACTAACCTAGTTTACACCACTATCTCCTCTAACTTTCACAGCCCAGTGCCTCCTAATAGTCCTCGTTTCCTCTCTGGTCTCCCTACAATCAGCTCCTCACCAAATAGCCAGAGTATCGCCTGCTGAAACCACAAGTCAGTCTGTGTCACTCCATACTTTAGACATTCTTGATTTCCCATTAGATTCAGAATAAAACCCAAACTCTTATATTAGTTTACAAAGCTCAACATACTCTGGCCTCTGTCTGTCTGTCTCCAACCTCAACTCTTACCACTTTCCCCCTTACTCACTCTGCCTTACCTAGCTCTGACTGTCCTTGAACACACTACATTTATTCTTTTTAGGGATTTTGCAAAAATCTTCAGAGAGGTCTCAACTCAACTGCCATGTCCTTTCCTGCCATCCTATCTAAATTGGCATCTTCGCCCTGACCCAGTCACTCTATTCCCCTTGCCTGCTTATATTTTTATATATAGCATGTATTTTCCTGACAACTTATACATATGTGTGTGTGCATGTACTAACGATGACACACACATTCTCTGGGTCTGATAAAATGTCACTAGTCTAGCAAAGTGTCAAAGAGATGTCAGCTTGAATTTAAGTTGTTGCTGATATTGTCTTTATTCCTCACTAGAATAGAAGTCCATGGGGGCAAAACCTTATCTTCCCAAATTCTGTTGCATCCCCAGTTGCTGGCATATAGTAAGGCAGTAAGTTAGTGTGTGGGTGAGCGAATGAATGGATGAATGAAGTAAGGAAGAAAGCAGACGTAGGCTCAATTCCCAGCTCTTCCACTTCCAGGCTGTGTTCTAGCAGGTTGTCTAATTTCCCTGAACCCTAATTTTGTCTGTCTCTAAAGTGAGCATGTTTAGCACCTCCTCCAAAAGTTGTCATGAGAAATAATTGAGATAATTTAGGTAAATCTGCTAGATAGAAGCATAGAACTTAGTAGATATTTAACAAATGTTCCTTTGCCCTCAGTCATTCCTCTACCTTTCCAGAGATACCAAAAGCAGTGTAAAGTGAGGCTTTATAAGTCATCAGAGAAGCTACTGGCTATGTGCCAGGAATTCATGAATCCACCCAAGCATTGAAAGTCTACTGTTTTTTTCAGTTAGAGTTTTCTGTCTCTGTATGATCCTTAAAAATGCAAATGTTCCTGGAAGATAATATTCATAATGTCACCTTTGTCTTCATAAAAATAATTTTCAATGACTTCTCTATGACTAAACCCCTATAGAAGCGCAGAAATTAGCAATGCCAAAGAACAGCTTCACAGATGTCTAGAGACTTTGCTTAATCTAAAACTATGGCCTGAATAAACCAGAGTCACAGCTAAATTGTCAGAGCCAAACCAACTTGTTGTTGAACAGGAATGACTAAGGAGATTTGTCTTAAGCATGGACACCACTCAAGGTTGGCAGGTTTGTTGCTATCAGATCAATAGGTATCAATGGTGAGAAATTCCCTACTGGCTGAGCCAGAAACAAACTGAATTGTCTCATTAGCAAGAGGAATGATCTTATTCGATTAGGCTAGTGTTGTATCATTTGAAAATACCTTCAGATTCCTTTAAATTTAGCTAAGTCCCACTATGATTTGGCCTGCTACCTATGCCTTTCATGATTCTTTTACTCCTAAAGATAGAAGAGAGAAACTGGCTACAAATAGCTCTCCTCTTCTTTCCACCACCCCTTCCACAAAGAAAGCACTGAGACAAGCTCATCTAAGCTGCTCACCAACCTGCTATATAGTCTGAGTCTGTGCTGTTGGTGCCCTCTCATTACACAAGTCTTTAGTGACCCTGAAATACCTCACCAACCCTGTCTGTTCTGGCCCCATAGAGTCTGTAGCTTACAAATGCCAGGGCTTCCTGGATCACAGAGAATTTAAAATCAGGGGGGAAAAATCCCCAGAAGCCTGTTAGCTTGTGGATCTGTAACACTGAAGAATTTCAAAGCCTTTCTTTTTATTCATTTAATCTTCCTCAGTGATATACTTCCCATCCTCACCCCCATCTGCCACCCCCAACCCAGATAAGCTTTCAAGTTGAAGGCCCTTTTGAGAAGAAATAAAATTCTATCCTTTTATAAAATGTATTCTCTTCTGGTTGCCAACATACATTTTAATAAGTCTATCATTCCCAAGTGTGTGCAATCATGGGTAGATTTTTACTTATCAACCTGGTTTAGCTGAGATATTGTAGACTTTATTCCCTTACACATTCCCTGGGGCAGTTTTGAGCCTACATTCCTAAAATGAATTGCTCTTGATTCAATAAACGCACATAAATAAGACTGATCTTTAGATAAACATAAACTATTATTTTTAGAGAGCATAACATTCATTTTTCACACACCCATACCTGAAGTCCAGCCAATACTGTCTTCTTTCTTACAGAAATCGGTGCTGCTAATATTTATTAAAGAAAGAATTCTAAATCAGGGAGGGAGGAATGACCTAAAATCTCATCAGTGTCCTAAATTCTGCAGTAATTTTAGAACCATAATTTTAGAATATGAGATCGCTTTGAGGAGCTAATAATACAACCAAAACTTGTTGCTATATTTCCTAAGCCTAGATCAAGGGTTTCATAAGCAAAGAACATCAGAGCTCTAAAAAGAACTAATTATTACTATGCCATTTGCAGGACAACCCAGATTAATCCCCCCCCCCCCAGGGGCGACCTTGTCCTCTCTATATCCTAAAGGTAGAAGAAGTGGGAACGAACAGCAAAGTCTTGTTTAATATCAGCTTACTTCAATGGTTTAACATAAAGGGGTCTATTTTAATTCATCTAATAGTTATAAATATTTGAGTAATTCTACACTAAACAGCTAGATTTATGTCTCCTGTTTTCTATTTTTATCATACACTTCATGGGAAAGAAAAGCATTTGTATCAATGACACCTAGGAGCTCAAAATGTAATGGTCAAGATATTTCTCATCTTGTGGATTGGCAAGTCTTATACACCAAGGCCATTCACAGTGATAATTCCCTCTTAATTGTGTCCTAGAATTGAAACAGAAATTTATCAGATCTGGGAGTCCTCGGATGGCCTCAAACCTTAAATATATCATGGAATCTTCTCTAGGGAATGTCCTTACCTGCTTTTAGGGAGATGCCCGAGTGTCAAGACCAAAAAGGTTGATCTTGTGGATCTGGTTTGTGTGTAGAAAAATGGGACTGCCAAAAGCCAAACCCATTTCTCCCTATTTTTCTGTCCCAAGAACTTAAATGGAAAGAAATTGTGTGTGTGTGTGTGTGTGTGTGTGTGTGTGTGTGTGTGTGTGTGTTGTGTGTTCCTACATTATTCACTTAGAGCAGCATTTTCCATCTAGTCTCATACGATGCTTGGTTTATGTAGCTAGAGGGGCTGCATCCCTTGTGCTTTTTTCATGGTTCATATTAGCATGTTCAAGGCTCTGAAAAGTTCTTTAATGAAAACCTTGTTTGTTTAAAAATTTCAAGGTAGATAATACCTGACCCTGCCTTAACATTTTAGAAAGATCTCCTTTGCTATTTAAACTTTCCTGATGATGAAGAAGAAGGGGGAAGGGGACATGAGATAGTTCCTGGGGTCATCGTTTATTTAAAGGTCTTCTAGGGAACTTTTGTGATGCCTCAGGGGAGTGCTTGCTACAGGCCAAGCACTTTGCTAAGATCTGAGGGTAAAAAGTTAACTTCATTTCTACTTTCAAAACAATAGCTCAGTCTGAATGCTCTCTTGTACGGTAAGAGCCCTTACTCAGAATGATGAAGTTATCCTTGTTTGTTTCTGGAAACCCTCGTTTTCTCCCCTTTAAGTGCTTTGCTATCTCACAAGGCTTTGCCCTACAATGTTACTTGAAAAATAATTCATATTGATGTACATAATGACTAACCCTCTTTCCTTCTCTTTGCCTTTACCTACAATTTGTCTTCCCCAATAGACTAAGAATATACCATTATAGAAGATACACAATGATATATGTAAGTATTGCCTTTTGAGATATAATACTTTTTTAGAGAGGATGGGAAACGATAATGTTTAGCTCCACGATTTGAAGCCTCCAGCAATTACGGCTCGGGCTATCAGATATCTTAACTACCTAATATCTTATATTTCTTTTGATTACAGAAGCAGAAATATGCTAACAGCAATACAGAGTAGGAATAATGATAAGAATACAGGTATGTCCTGGACCAGGACAGAAAGTGAGAATAGAAAGTGTTCAGTGGCATTTTATTTGGGAACCAGGATGATCAAAGACAGTTCTTATTCGGCATGCCTCTCTTTCTTGTTCAGGGACTACAAGAGTTCTAACTTCTGGTCCTTTCTCTGAGTTTGGTCTAACTCCCGTTCTCAGCCAGATTTTTCTCCTAATTGACCTTGCACATGGCTCAGTATGCTCAGTAGTCCCAACTCTATATCGTAGTTTCAGTCCTCTACCTATCCCCAACAAGTATCATTTTTAGTTCCTTAGTTCAAATATGAGGAAAGGAAATGGAGAGAGAGGATGTGAGTCAAAGTCTGATTGGTTCAGTTCATCTTTTTAAACTAAGCTATAATATTTGCTGACAAATCAATGCATATGCAGGTACTGAGTAAAGCATTTATTCTGAGCCCAATTATTTCAGGTTACATAGGGCTGGATAAAAAAGAATGTTCAAAAAGACTGTGAATAAAGGCAATAATTAAACATTTTTAGTGGACCCAGCCTATGTATTACCACGAAATATCTGTAGGTTTTACTATGATTAACTGTTTCTCTCTTCCTTTTTTCCAATTTTTAAAGTTTTCTTAACCCAACTCCCTTCCATTTTTTGGCTTGCCTCCCAAATCATGTTTATTCTCTTTTACTTTAAGCCCTCAACCTTTAGAACCTAATTAGTAATGAAACAAAATAAAATCCACATGGATCATCTCATGACTATGATTGCCCACTTCTACAGCAATCATGATAAGCGGGTGCTCAGACAATCTCCATCTGCCATGGCACACCGTGACCTTAACATTAAGTACCATAGACACAAGTGGGCAAAGAGGATGGGCTACTCATAAACACCCTTCACCACAGATCCAGAGAGGAGCCCAGGGGCCACTCCACAGCCCTCTTTTCAACTAATAAGATTGAAGTGGCCCTGACTCATAAAAATATAATTTGGTTTCTTCTCTACACCTACCTCATCTCTTTTAAAATCTCTATATCCCTTTATCTTTCTCTCTCTCTCCCTCCTCCTAGTATATTAGCCCTAACCTCAGCTATTAACAAAGAAACAAATCTGATGGCAATTTGTCAACTTGTACACGATAGAGAGTATTTCAAGAAATTATGCTATGGAAGATAGACACTAAAATCTCCCCTGTGAAACACTCCACTCTTCCACAGATCCAACTCTCCTATGGTTACATCACAGACCTCCTATAATAGTGATGTAGTTGATGACATGGAAAACTTGCAAAATAAATATTATGTTTTGCCCTTCAGAAACTACTTTTTGATGAACAGAAACCTATTGAAATATTAGAAACATGGTAAACAAGAGTAGAAGAAATACTCAACTAAGTCTGCTAGCTCTATTATTGGGTCTGCCAGCAACTGCTCTTGTGACTTTGGACAAATTGCTTAACCCTGCTGGGACTCAGTTTTCTCAAAAGTCAAGTGCTAAGTTACATGCTTAAGCAAACACTCTTGGTTGCCAGGAGTCATTCTCTCTCCTCCTTCCTCGCTTGCAGAGCTTATTTTCCAGCATAAATGCTGAAAATGACCATTCTCACTTCTCTATCCCATGTGGCTAGGACGTGGGCCCCTGCCAGTCTTGGCCAATGGAAACTGCCTGGAGTCTTCAGGGAAATATTTTCATCACTAATGAAAAATAAATTTTCCTCTTACACACCTTTAAAGTGGTGGCAGCTATCATGCAACTTTGACATGGGAGCTACGAGGATTATATAGAATCTGACCCAGAGCCCTGGCACTTTGAGCTGCTGAATTACCAACTCTAGAACTCATTAAACAATTTCTCATTCCATAATCCATTTTTATTTGGGTATTCCATCATTTATAGCCAAAATGTCCTTATTGAATAGGTGTCATTATCTATCTCTAAGGTTTCTCCCAGTTTTAAGAATATATGATCCTGCCGAAACTGGTTTGGCTCAGTGAATAGAGCATCAGCCTGCGGACTGAAGGGTCCCAGGTTCGATTTCGGTTAAGGGCATGTGCCTTGGTTGTGGGCACATCCACACACAATTATCAAATTTTAAAAAAGTAAAATCTGGGGGGGGGTGCAAGAGGCAACTGATCGATGACTCACTCATCGATGTTTCTAACTCTCTATCTCTCTCTCTTCCTCTCTGTAAAAAATCAATAAAAAAGATTTTTAAAAAAAAGAAGAATATATGATCCAATATGAAGGGGGAAAAAGAGAGAAGAAAGGAAAGTTTTCCCCTTGATAAATAAATTGCAAATATTGACTTGAAGGATCAATAGATAAGACTTCAAAAAAGAGATACTCCAATAGGTCTGACTTCATTAGTGAGAGTAGAGAGCTTCTGATACAATGTGATAGGACTTGAAAAGCACAGAGACGAACCTACTCCAACCATCTCCACTGTCTTTATGCCTGATTAGAAAAAGGAGTGTCTGTAGTACAAACCTCTCATTGACTGCCCATCATTTGAGCACCCTTCCTATTTTAGGAATATGCTTTCCACTGTAGATGTCAAAGGGAGAGTTGCCCTCTTCCTAGCCCTGCCAGACAGAGTAAGGGAAAATGATAAAGCCTCACCAGTTGAATGCTCCTACCCAGGATTTTTTAAATCTTGGGGTGGGGAGATGAGGGATGCTAAGGTAATGCAAAAATTATTAGTAGCAGAATCCTTAGTCTTGACAGGGCAGTGAAGACATTAGCAATGGTGGGTCCCGTTCAGACTGTTTCCATGGTGTGAATTTTCATAGTAATTCCTGACACCCAGTCTCCCTTGGTGCTGCCTGGTTCTCATGCCTTCCAAAAATGTCTGGGAGTGACCTCCAAGATATTTCAAATAAATAGTTTTCTGGTTTTGGTAAATCAGAGCCTGTTTTTGTTTGTCACACCCACAAAACCTGACTGATAAAGAATCAAAGTCATTGATGTGAAGAAATGTGTCCTCAAACGTCTACATTTCATATGAAATTGTGAAAATAAAATTCGGAAGAAGAGCTGAAGTTTTGGAAGAACAGCTGGAGCTTTACCATACCCTCTGGCCACACCCAGGAAGGAGTATTGGACCTGGGACACACTGAGGGAAGTGAGTCCATCCTCCCAGGAGCAACCCCAAGCATCTCTGCGGTTCTCTTTGCTGCAAACAACTTCCCCAAAGATTTTTGAACAAGTGGCCATTTGGGGCATCAGCAAACACTCTCATTCCTCACTTCCAGCTTTCTAGAAGAGCTGTGGTTGTCCCTCAGAAGTGTTTCTGAAGTCTAATTGGACAGGTGGGTGTTTGAGAAACATGGAGTAGAATAGGATTTTTATTAAAAGTAACACCTGAAAATTGGCTAGAAAGAAAGAGACCTACCCATTTCCCATTTATGGTGGAGTTGTTTTCCTATCCTCCAAAGACCAGACTTCCTGCTGCAGTTAAAAAAACAAGCCACAAAATTAAAATAAATAAAACGAAAGGAAAACACAAATGAGAGTAACATCAAAACAAAGATAAGGTGTTCATTACAGGCTAATACTGTTGGTTAAAAACCACACAGAATGAACAAAATAAGAGGGGAAAACATGGTTAAAAAGAAAACAGAAATCAGGACATTTAAGTTACAAGATAATGAAAGAAAAATAATACAAGATTCAAATAGATGAAAGATAAAAAGAAATCAAACGATCATATTGATCTGAATGGGGAAAATAAAGAGAAAGTAACAGATAAAAATAAAAAAAGATAATATGAATTCCAACGGAAACACTGTTTTGAAAAACCAATTCAAAATAAGTAAGTCTAACAACTGTTGCAAAGCTCTACATGGTGTGCTTATGTATGTGTGTGCGTTAGTGTGTGTGTGTGTGTGTGTGTGTGTGTGTGTGTGTGTGTGTGTTTTAAATAAAACTCCATTCTCAGCTAAGATAAGGTAAAAATAAACAACTGACGCAGGCAGCAAAAATCAAACCGGTCATGAGCAGAGGACAAGGGGACAGAGAGCAAAGCCAAGACGGTCCATAACTCTCAGGATAATTATCTTTTTCAATCTTCTCCGATTAAGATGATACACTGACTCAGAAAACACAGACTCAGCAATCTGGCAAGCGTGTAACTGTCTTCATGTTTGTTTTTGTTGCCTTTGGAAACCACTCTCCATATGTCGCTAAGGAGCCAGTCTCTTCCGCATTAATTATCTTATTTAATTCCCTCAACAACTCTGGTGAGGTTCAGTGATTCTCAAACATCATCCACATACTGTGAGTTAGTTCCCTGTGGCTTCTGTAATAGATTTTCACAAGCTTAGTGGCTTAAAAATAATACAAAATTCATGTTTAAAGGCTTGGAGACCAGACCCCAAAATGAGCTTTAGAGAGATAAAAACCAAGGTGTTGGGGCAGGCTGGTTCTTTCTGGGGATTCTAGGGAAGAATCCATCTCCTTGCCTTTCCAGATTCTAATCTAGAAGCTGTCCTCATTCCCTGGCTCATCCTAATGCTTTTTCTCCCTCTGCTTCCATCAGCACATTTCTTTCTTCCCTAATTCTTTTTTTATTTTATTAATTTTTTACAGAGAGGAAGGGAGAGGCATAGAGAGCTAAAAACATCGATGAGAGAGAAACATTGACCAGCTGCCTTCTGCACACCCCCCACCAGGGATGTGCCTTCCACCAAGGCACATGCCCTTGACCGGAATCGAACCCAGGACCTTTCAGTCCTCAGGCTGACGCTCTATCCACTGAGCCAAACGGATTTCGGCTCTTCCCTAATTCTTTTTTTTCTTCCAGGTTCCTTATGATTAGTAGGACTCTTATGATTACATAAGCTCTATCTAGATAATTCAAGCCAATCTCCACATTTCAAGATATCTAAACTAGTCATATCTACTAAGTCCCTTTTGCTACCTAAGAAACATTCACAGGTTCTGGACATGAGCAGGGGGACATCTTTGGGAGTTATTATTCAGCCTACCGCAGACTGGTTGTATCTGGCTTTCCTGTGGGGTGGGTAGTTTAGTGAATAGTATTATGCCAACGTTCATTCCCCAGTTTTATGATTCTATTAAGATGCTGTCATCTGTCCACATCAGGAGAAGTGAAGTGAGGGGTATATGTGAACTCCTTGATTTTTGGCAATATTTCTGTAAGTCTAAAATTAGTGTGGGGGGAAAACAAGACAGTAATATTAAGGATGTAAACACCACCAACAAAAAATTTTTCTGGGGGATTTTATTAAAAATAGAGATTCCCAGAATTATAGAATCCCATTCTCTAAAGGCAGTGTGGCCCTGTTTCACAGGCCGTTTGAGAACTGCTAACTTGAGACTATGCCAGTACTATTCTGAATGGGGTCCACTATCAGCCCCATCACCTGAAGTTTTCAGAAATACAAATTCTCAGGCCTCTCCAGACCTACCTCTCCAGACCTACCTGGACCCTCTCCCAGGCATGGGGCCTAGGAATCTTCTGTTTTAACAAATTCTTCAGGTGAGTCTTTAGCACAACACACTTTGATAAGTATTGGGTTGCACACTTCTAAACCATGGGCTGTAACTGTTATTATCTCTAGTCACCTCCAGCTGGAGGTAACTAAGGATTAGTTAAATGAAAAACTCAAAGTCAGATAGCTACTAGTGCCAAAACTGGAACAAAATTCCAGTTTCTGTTGAAATATTAACTAAATTGGCATTTAATGCTGATAAGTTCACCTTTTAAATTGATGGCACTAAAGTCTTTCCAAAAATAAAAATATACTATTCCACATGGATCAATCATTAAGATGAGCAAACTGTATTTGTTTAATGTGAATTAAGTAGCCTATTACTACTATCAGAGGCTGGTAGGAATGAGAGAAAAACCAGCTTGATGGTCAAGGGAAATTTGATATCATAGCTCATGGATACACTGGCCCACCATATAGTCCAAAAATTCCAATCCAAATAGCCCTCCCTTAGATTTTCTTATCCCTGAAAGCATATTCTTTCCAGAAATAACTTCCCAATAATGAGACCCAGAAAATATGATTATCTCGCTTATGGAAGTAATAGCCAAGGAGGCAGGGTCACATGTGTGCCCGAAGGAAGAGCCTGTTTCCAATCTGAACCCACTACCTGCTTCTTGGGGCCCAAGACATTCAAGGGCTTAGAGAACAAAGGGTAATTGGTAATGCAACTCAAAGCGAAGGAAGAATATGCCATGCAGATAGCTCCCTAAGAGGCTGACCATCAGGCAGCATCCGACGTTCATGCCAATGTCACACCTGAAGGATCTGAGCATCTTCCCCAGGACCCCTTCCACCATGGTCCACACTGGGTAGAACAAGTGGAACTGCATGATTGACACCCACACCAGAAAAGAGGCAGGGCCTAAAGAAAGAGAGTGTAACAGGTAGATATTTAAAAGCATCCTCAAGCCCTGCCGACGAGGCTCAGAGGTTGAGCATCAACCTATGAACCAGGAGGTCATGGTTTGATTCCCAGTCAGGGCACATGCGCAGGTTGCGGGCTGGATTCCCCAATGTGGGGCATGCAGGAGGGAGCCGATCAATGATTCTCTCTCAGAATTGATATTTCTATATCTCTCTCCCTCTCCCTTCCTTTCTGAAATCAATCAAAATATATTTTAAAATAATAATAAAATAGAACCATCCGCGGAAAGAAAGAATTCTCCCCCAGGGACCTTAAGAAGAGTAGTTAACAAAGAAGGCTCATAGGGTGGGAACTGTAAGGGCCTCACTTGCTGGGGAGGACTGTGGAGGAGAGCAGCAGAGCCACTTACACACTCTACCCCACCTGCTGATTCCATGGACGTTATAAAATACAAACCCAACCTGGGTTATGTTTTTCTGGACTCAGGTGTGCACGCCCAGCTGTTAGTAAGAATGTGTAATAATGAGCTGAACCCTCTTCCTATCCACAGGCAAGGACAGACTCTGAGTGAATAGACACCCTGTGCAAGGTTTGGCGGGAGAAAATATATAATTTCACCTAAGCCTGAGGGGGCTCATGGGATGAGCCCAAACCCACCATGTGGCCTCAGTGCCACGCTACCTTCTTTATCCAGACACCAGAAGTTGGCTCTGTATATTGTGTGTGAAGCTGGTCTACCACTGGCTCCAAGCACTTCCAAATGCTAGGGACCCTGTAATTCTGGATGCACATTTTCCCAGCCTGTGGAACTCAACTGGCTACAGAGAAAGCCAATTGATTTTTGAAGGGACAAAGGTGAGGGAAATAAATCCGAGAAATGATCCTGGGTCCTTGTTGACTCTGGTTCAGCAACTTCCATCATAACCACCTACATAGCCTGATTGGAATTAATTTCAAAGTGCTTTGTAAAGCACTCAAGTACTTAGCGGCTCTTGCTGAGGAATGGAGGCTAAAAGCCTCCCGGCAGATTGCTAGGAAGGGAGAGGCAGGCTCTGGCCGCTATCTGAGCTGGCCTGCCTTGCTGGCTGCCTTCCAGACTCCCTGCTGAGATCAGGACCTAAATTTGTCGGTGACCTATTTCTGAATCGCTGGTAGCAGCGGTTAATGTAAGCCCGGTGCTCTCAAGATTTTTAGTGTGAAACTTGCCTTCGGCCTATTGTGTTTCTCATATCTGAATTTTCTAAAAATTAGCCTGTGTCCCTACCTATTGTCAGAAGTGGGTAATAGTGTGGGGGCAAAAGAAGCTTGGGAAAAATCCAAGCAAAAACGAAATGCATTTCCCTGAATGAGCTACTACCCGACTCCTGCTCAGGGCACACAGCAAAGGAACATCAGAAAAAATTGAACTGGTCTGATTTCATTCAACACTGTGTAAGCCATAGCTCTGCACTGATATTGAGAGCAAATCTCCCCCACACCTCTACCCCATGATTGAGACACTCTTTGGTGAGGTGTTCAATGCCTACAATTCTAGAGCAGGGTATACGGAAATAAAATACACACAACTGGCCCCCAGAAATGCAGTCTAGAGGAGGAAAGACAGTAAACATATTTACAAACCAGTGTGATAAGTGCCACGATGGAGCTAAACCCTTGTGCAGTAAAAGCAAAGAAGATGAGCAGCCAATCCAAAATGACAAGAGCTGGGGGGAAGGTCAGAGGTGGAAGGGTACTTGGAAAGAGTGGAGAGGAGAGAAGTGGAGAGGAGAGAAGTGGGGAGAAGTGGAGAGGAGAGAAGTGGGGAGAGGAAAGAAGAAAGAGAGAAGTGGGGAGAGAGAAATCCTAAACTTCTGTGGAGAGGAGAGAAGTGGGGAGAGGAAAGAAGAAAGAGAGAAGTGGGGAGGAGAGAAATCCTAAACTTCTAAGGCACTGATTTCCACACTCCAATGGGCAGAAGAATCACCACAGAGCTTTTGATCCATGCACATTCCCAGGCCACTCCTCTTTACCTCCCTTCCACCCTCCATACACACACACACACCTGAGTTTATTAGGAACTGGGACCTAGGTGGATCTCAGGAATCTGATTTTTCACAAGCATCCCCAGATGATTCTATTTCAAGGGATCCGAAACCCCATTTTGAGAAACACTTTACCCAAGCCAACCCAAGATCACCCTGAAGGGGGCTACTCCTAACCTGAAGTGGACAGCCTTACCAAGTCATGACTCTGTCTATCTTTTCTGCCCCCTTTCAACTGCAACCTACTCAAATCCGGCTCCTCTGCTCCCGGCCACTCACACGTCCTCCTGCGAGGAGACATGCTCTCTGGAAAGTGCACCCTGGGCAGCAAATGTGAGGAGAGGGTCTTGAGTTATCAGGACCGGGATGAATTTGCTTTTTGGCCTGCCCTCTAAGAACAAAAACCTTTGTTTTTGATTGAAGGAAAGTGAAGCACCTTCAGGGAGGCCGGGTTGTTTGTGGAATGCCAGGGACCTTGCCCAGGGATCACCCTGAAGGTGGCCATTTATTCAGCTTATGAGAAGATGAAACCCAGAGCTCAGGACAAACTTACTCTTTGGACTGTTCACTCCTGTCTCTTACGAGTACATGTGATGCACAATGAATGGTTCTTCTTCTTCTTCTTCTTTTTTTTTTTTTTTTTTTGTGGCCCAATGAGTTGTATGCTTTACTCTCTATTTTCAGAAAGTCTAATAATAACTTTTGTTAATGCTCCAGGTTTTCTCACCAAATCCTGGGTCCTTGAGAAGGCCTGTCTGACTCTGATTAATTAAAAGGAAAAGGGGAGCTTTAAAGAGATGGTGGCATCAGGAGCATTTTGTAAGACAGTTTACATCTACCACCAAACACCAAAGGAAAAACAACTTGGAACACACAACTAACTGGGCACTACTTTTCCAACTGGATTAATTCTTTTTCTTTAGAACCTTCAGTGACCCTTTTCTTTATTGCTTCCCTCCAATCCCTAATGTGTTCCCTGACCCTAATGTGCTCATCTTTCCAATCTCTTCCATTTCCATCTTTCCCTTCTGCTCTTGCTTGCATAGCACTGCCCAGATCCTCCTTACAGCTTTCCTGATGGTCCAAAGCAACTAGCTCAGAGCTAGCCTACTGACTCCAACCCCTCCCACAGCGAGTGTCTGCAAAACCTGGCTCTGTCAGGCGGCTTCTCTGTCAGTGACTCCCCAACACCTGCATGAAAAAGCTTCTTCAACATTGGGACACACCTTCACTGTATGCCACAGCCAAACAGATCCCTATGCTGTTTTATTTCCAGGCCTGACTCAACTGTTCTTCTCTTTAGGGGGTGGTTGATGCTGCTTTTGACATTATTTTCAAACCGTTACAAGTGTATATGATAAGTATTCAAACAGGACAAAAAAATATGAGGACCTCTCTCTCTCTCTCTCTCTCTCTCTCTCTCTCTATATATATATATATATATATATATATACTCTTCCCTTTTTTAAATAAATAGTAGCATACTATACCACTTACACTGGGATTTTATCATCTAATAAAATCTTCAAGGTTTATATTTAATATCTTCAAGGCAACCCAAGATCTATAGATAGATCTTCCTCATCGTTTTTAGCGGCTGCATAATATTCCATTATAAAATATGTCAATTTATGTAACCAGTACTCTACTAAGGAATGATTTGATTAGCTCAGACTTTTGCTACAAAATGTGCTGCTAGAGTATACACTCTAGCTCTAGTCAGAGGCAGATTCACATGACACTCATGAAGCTGAAAATGTCCCTCATTTGCGTGAGTCCTTTGGTATATTGTTTCTCACAAAAAGGGAACCAAAAGATTACACATGTTTCAAGATCCTCAGAAGTTGTATCAGCACATGAAGGTAGGATATATTTTCTATGACAGCAGAGTCAGAGGGCATATGTATTTTACATTTTGAAAATGGTGGCTGAATTCCAAAATCAAGTCTGTAATCCATGCTGACGGAAACTCTTCCCACCTCCATTCCCATGGGCTTCTATGGACACACCTGGTGAGATCTATCCCTTTATAACTTGCTTTAGTTATTTAGGTTGTTGGGTTACCTTCTTCCTAAGGCTGCAAGCACCTTGGAGTCAGAACTTAAAAGTCTTCCAGCTCTGCTCTGCCAGCACCTAGCATAGGACCTCCACACAGCAGACACTCAAAAATGTGTTGAGCCGAGACCGGTTTG
Organism: Pipistrellus hanaki; assembly: GCF_964339955.1. Taxonomy (NCBI): domain Eukaryota; kingdom Metazoa; phylum Chordata; class Mammalia; order Chiroptera; family Vespertilionidae; genus Pipistrellus; species Pipistrellus hanaki. The sequence continues at coordinate 29,529,592 of NC_140516.1, forward strand.
GCTCAATGGATAGAGCATTGGCTTGGGGATGAAGGGTCCCGGGTTCGATTCCGGTCAAGGGCATGTACCTTGGTTGCGGGCATATTCCCAGTAGGGGGTGTGCAAGAGGCAGCTGATTGATGACTCTCTCTCATCAATGTTTCTGGCTCTCTGTCCCTCTCTCTTCCTCTCTGTAAGAAATCAATAAAATATATATATATTTTTAAAATGTGTTGAGCCTGCTTGAAGCCTTTTTTGGATGTGATGTATATCACAGTCAGTCAATTAAATACTTACTGAATGAGAAATAAAATGTTTCTGTATCACCTTAAATACAATTTTGATTTTTTATTCTATTCATAAGATGCCAGCTCTGCCAACTTTGCAGATTTAATTTGATATGTTCTCCTTTCCATCTTTAAAATCATGTGAAAATAATATACAGAGGTATCCTAAGGCCAAAGGCCTACAAAATATTATCTTATATGTTCCCTTCCCCCTCTTCGATATTAATATGAAGCCACTGATACCACAGTCTAAATAAAACCTTCAAACAATTTAACTCTCAAATATAAAAAAAAATTAAAAGTTTATTAAAGCCAAAACACATGCTGGATACTGCTTTTTCATTGTTTTCAGTAAGGTTCTTCTGCTTTGCCATAGAGACAAATTGGGTTTGGTAGACATAGCTGGTTCTTCATAAAACAGCACTGGGTACTAGAAGTTTTCTATTTCTTCACAGAGCTTGACAAACAGTTCCAAGGCATTCAAGTTATGACGACCAGAGAACATGCAGGCGTTACATTGGATGGGGTCTGTAATTTCTCGTTTTTACCAGTATAAAGTTTGGCAATGTTAGAATCAGTGCTGAAGGCATAATTTGTTTTTCTTGATCTAATGAAAACTTTTAACAGAGGATCCCAGAACTCCATTTAAGCGTTACCCTACATTAATCTTAGCCTCTTTGACTGGCATTAGATATTCACTTGATGCCAGCTCAGCTAGTCCCTCCACGCTTCCTAAAATCTGTTTTTCTTCTTTCATTAACCTCAGAAGTTCTCCAGCTTTGGTACGCATCATAATCACCTGGGAAGTTTATGCAAAGCTCCGTAATACCATCTCCACAGTGTCTGACTCAATCCCTTCTCTATGCCTTCCTCCTCAAAGGTTAGTCCCTGCAACATAGCCTTGGCATTACCTGTGTTTAACTTTCACATGTGCTATGCTAACATATCCTTACCACACTTACTTTGACAGAGTGAAGCCATTTATGGAAAATAGAAATGGTCAAGTACAAGAATATTCTGACAACGATTCTGAAATACCACATATGTTTGTTCCAAGAAAGTATTTTACAACTATGCCCATATTTAAATATGACAACTGCAAATATATTCTGTTGGTGCAGATACATACCAGAAAACCTGATGCTTATTGAATCTGGTAATGGGAAGAGATTTGTGTTTCAACAATAGTACTAAGCTATAAAAGTGCACCTGCATGGGGGGAGAGTTCCTGACACAATTCATTTAAAACAAAGAGAAAAGCAGCTTTGTAGTGAATACTGTGTGGTTGCCTTTCAACATGTGTCCCACCTTTTTCAATAATGTACCACAGCCCATGTGGTTTTTCAATTTGACCCTGGTTCATCTTAATCATGAGAATGTACATGGCTTAGGAAACGAGACTTAACCAAGCATGCATAGCATTTTTCTGCAGACAGAGGTTAATTGAAGAATGGGCTCTTTAAGATATTTCTCTTTCTCTGGATGCTGCTGTAAGAATGTGAGGCCTGAGTCCACCTAAGCATGAGGCTGACATATTGAACCAAGAGTATTAAAAAATGAAGCCCAAAGCTCTAACAGGGGTCCTCAAACTTTTTAAAGTGGGGGCCAGATCACGGTCCCTCAGAGAGCTGGAGGGCCGGACTATATGAACTACTAATCCCTACTGTAACACCTTGGCTGCGCTCACTGCCCAAAAAACCTGGCGGGCAGGATCAGACTCCCCTAGGGGCTGCATGTGGCCCGCGGGCCGTAGTTTGAAGACCCCTGCGAGTCTAGAACAAACCCAAAGCCCGTGCTACCTGAGGACATCCAGTTGCCATATTTTAAGAAATGTAACATGCTGTCCATTGTGACACATGGCATTATTTTAGACACACTCAGCATAGAAAAATACAGTCCCTACAACATAATGCTTTCTTATCACTTAGCTTTTGTTTAAAAATTTTTCTAATTAAAATAGTACTTTTAGACTTATTTAGGCAAGGAGTTTTATTATATCTCCTCTTTATACATCATAATAAAGGATGCATGGAAAACAAATTTAAGTGCGTCTCAAAACTTCTTCACACTCTGCTTGGCTCAGTCACACACAGTAGAGCAGACAGATCCAGGTTTTCCTATACACTCTCCTTCGCTGTGCCAATAAGACCACCAACAATGCATTTTTAAAAAGAATGGTCAACAGCCCTAACCGGTTTGGCTCAGTGGACAAAGAGTCAGCCTGCAGACTCAAGGGTCCCAGGTTCGATTCCGGTCAAGGGCATGTACCTTGGTTGCAGGCACATCCCCAGTGGGGAGTGTGCAGGAGGCAGCTGATTGATGTTTTTCTCTCATTGATATTTCTAAATCTCTATCCCTCTCCCTTCCTCTCTGTAAAAAATCAATAAAATAAAAGAATGGTCAACAATTGTCTTCAGGATTTCCTTCCAACCTTTGAAGAATGGCATTCATTCTTCAAATATTGATGTGCAAGTGGAGGCAATGACAATATCATAGCCACAGTCCTACCAACAGAGATTGTAAGATACAGTGGCAATTAAAACATGGAAAATGCACACCTTAAAAATCGCTAAGATATGGTATTTGTGCCAATGTCCTTGCTGCTGCAGTGGATCCTGTCAACATGAGAATATGTCCCCTCAGAGGCGACCCTGCCTCCTGCTATCATTGACTGCTAATTGCATCGCTAGAACCAGGTCAAACAACTGAAGAAGTGCAACCAAGTCAAGGTCTGAGTTGAAGGATTCTGTGAGAAAACGGTGATTTACTGTAAGGATGGTGAAGCATTGGTGAAACTTTACACAGTGCTAGAAAGCAGTTCTTAAAGGGCCTGGAGACTGGCTGGCAGTAGGTATTACAGCCTCATTATAATTCATTGTCCAACACATCCAACCCGACTCAGTGGTGTTTGGCATTGCTTATCATAATACAAAGGGGTGCTCAGTATCATTGATTTGGATAAAGGCAAATTTCTAAGAAAGTTCTATAAGTAATGCTCTGTGCTCAGGGTCATTGGAAAGGGATGGGCATGCATCTTACAGTGAGTATGAGGCATGGCAGTTGAATAGAGCCTGGGAGCTATCTTTATAAATCAGAACACAACTGAAGAATAAATATAGTCAAGGCAATAATACTTTTGCAAGAAAAATAGAGCCTCATCTTGACACTAAATATTCTTCAAAATCAGTCATGTACAGTTAATGAGTTCTCAGTTTGAGTCTTTGTATTTCCAAGTTAGTCCTCCTTTAAAATAAAACACTTTAAAAACCCTCAAATACATTTTGATCTCTAGAGAAGAAATAGAACAACAACAATAATGAAAATAAAATAATACCTATCATGTATTGAGTTTTCTTATATCTGACAGGCACACTATTTTATACTTAATATACATTGTCCCATTTCACCTTCACTTATAGAGTGGACACTTTTACTATACCATTTTTAGAAGCTTGGAAATGCCAGTGAACTTGACAGAGGTCTCCAGCTGGGAAATACCAGAGCCATGAGTTAAACCTAGTCTTTCGATTGCTCCCCTAAGCCCGTTTGCTTTCCATTATTACCTCACTGCCCCTCCTCACTAATGTGTAAGGTGACAAAATAAAGCCAGGAGTCCATGCTGAGAATTTCCATGCAGATCAGAATGGTCCCTTTATTCAATTTTCACCAGTATATTGGATTAACCTATGTTGATTTAAATATATAACTTATTCAAATTTTGGAATCACTCTTGCAAACTGGAGATATGTGAGAAATGGATGGGAGATGTATAATTTAGCCATTGAGTCAAGGACTGGAAATTTTTAAATATTTTCTTCAAATTTATACTGATATTTTCATTTAATTTTCAATAATAGATAATATCTGATTGCATGTAAGTTTGGATAAAGAGAAAGAATCAGAGAATAGTAATATCGGTGATTATAGACACATAGGTATAACCTTATAATTGACTTTTGAGGACCTTTAACTTCTCTCTCAATAGCAATATTCAGGGCTGCCGATGTGTATAAAGTCAGGCAATCTTGGGTTCAAGTTCTCACTCACTGATTGTGTGACTGACCTTGGTCACTTTACTCAACTTCTCAGACTTTAACTCCTCTATCTACAAAATGGAGAATAATAATGTTTTCCTTTCAGTATTGTTTTGAAGTGTAGAAATGGTATAGGTGATGTGCTTTACACAGTGTGTAAAATACCCTTTTATTCGTGTATTTATCCACTGAATATTTATTGAGCACCTACTATATTTCAGTCACACGTCTAAGTATTAAAGATCCAGTAGTAAATTAATCAAACAAAATAAGACACATATCCTGCCCCCATAAAATGTATAACTTTTTGGAAAACTACATAAAACTTGAAAATCATACAAATATCTGTAAACTTACAATTGAAAGTCTGCTTGGACAGAACAACTTAATTGAAAAAGTTCCCAACAGCCAAAGCTCGAACAAGTTAAGAAAGAAAAAAAAAAGTCATATGTCATATGTAGTATAATCCAATGTATAAAATAAATATCCATGAATTCTTACTGATTTAAATAAATGATTAAATAACTACATAATTCAATAGGGAAGAAGAGACAACTCTCCCACGTATAAGAATTCCAAATTAATTATGTAGATACTACACTCGAAAGAAAGGGGACCATAAATTCCCACTCCTTCAGTGTATGCTGTGCATAGTAACTTCCTTCCAAAGAGTGCAGCATTGTAAGGAGAAAAGTAACTTTACAGTAGAGAAATCTTATAAACACTATTTCAGCCAGAGGATCAAGGTCAACATCAATAGTCATAAATCATACTGACAGTATGAACCCTTGATATGATGTGATTAAAACAGCACTTTACCACTGTCATCTTAGAAAAAATCCATAATCCCAATCTAATATGAGAAAAATACCAGATAAGTCTCAATTCAGGGACATTCTACAAAATACTTGATTAGTTCTTTTAATTATCAAGGTCATCAAAACAAGCAAAGTTTGAAAAACAATCACAGCCAAGAAGAACATAATGACCAAATATAAGATGGTATCCTGGGTAAGATCCTGTGATAGAGAGAGACTATTAAGTAAAATTTGAGGAAATCTGAATTTAGTTAGAAATAATATATCCATTTTAGTTCATTAATTGCAATCAATGTACCATACTTATATAAGTCTAGAGACCTGGTGCACCGGATTCGTGCACTGGTGGGGGGGGTGGGTAGTCTGTGGGGATCAGCCTGCTGTAGCAGTGCTGATCATTCTGGTCGGCCAAGTGGCTGTGGACCCATCCTCTGAGCGGTAGAGTAGGCCTCAGTCCCGTAACAGCCAAAAACCCACTTCCCAGCCTCCAGGGTCAACTCTGCAGCGTATAGGCATCTGGAGAAGGCAGCAGGGAGTGAGGAGGCAACAATTACATCACAGATTCTTGCCCATTGGCCTGGGGTTTGCAGCAGAAGCAGGCACTCATCCTGGTCAGCTAAGCAGCGCTCCCACTTTTGTAGTGCACTGATCACCAGAGGGCAGCTCCTGCATTGGGCATTTGCCCCTTGGTGGTCAGTCCACATCATAGTGACTGGTCAACCGGTCATTCTGGTCATTCTGCCATTAGGTTGCTGGGCTTTTATTATATAGGATATTAATAACAAGGGAAACCTGGTGCTGGATACATTGTACTCTATGCATTGTCTTCACAATTTTTCTATAAATTTAAAAGTGTTCTAAAAATAAAGTTTACTTTAAAGGAAAATTTGTAAAAGAAACATAGGAAATATTTGCTCTAAACTTTGATAAGTATTCTTTAAATCTTTTTAAATGCTCCCAAAGAGAGGCATATGGAGTGGATAGAACAGACAATTGCTAGATTTAACTTTTTTTAAAAAATTTTTATTGATCAATTGATTTCTATTTGTTGGTTTTTCTTGGGGGGGGGGGGGGGCAGGGAGAGAGAGAAACATTGGCTTGATATTTATGCATTCATTGTTGATTCTTGTAGTTACCCTGACTGGGATTGAACCAATAACCTTGGTGTATCAAGATGATTCTCTAACCAACTGAGCTACCCAGCCAAGGTCTAGATTTGACTTCTGACTTTGTATGTATATAAATGGTTTTCCTGAGGCAGGACTGGAAGAACTGAGTTTTGACTCATTAAAAGAGTTGCTATGTTTCTATTCTGATAAATTGTGCCTGTTTTTAGGGAAAACAAAAAAGGATCTCCCTTCTTAGCCAGAAATATATACTACTAGATTGACTAATAAGAGATAGGCTGTCGAAGGGCCATTTGCCCTCTTGCCTGAGAAGGAAACAGGTTTCAAATGTTTGTGTGCTGAGCACAGTAGCACGCCTTTTAAACAGAGAATCCACATCACTTACTCTTCGTAGCATTTTAGAAGATGAGTATGAAAACTCCATTTTCCAGATGATAAAACTAAAGTTCAGAAGTTATGTGGCAGACCTGCAAGAACTCAGATTTAATTAGAAATTAAATGGCTCCCTGCTTTTTCTATCTGACCTGGAACAACAGCTTATTTTGTACGATAGCTCTAATGAGATGAAATCATTCAGAAGGCCTGTCCTAGCCACAGTGAGATGACAATGAATAAAGTTCACAGAACGGTGAAAATGACAATCTACTTCCCTGCTAATATTTTTTTAAAAAGAAAAAGAAAAATAAATCCTCTGGCACTGAGTCAACAGCCAGATGTCTGAACTCAGTGGAACTCAGGGAAGCAGGTCTTGCTGAATTAAGTGTGTCTTTAATTGGTGTTTTGGTTGAGTGTCCCTTTTGCAGTAAACAAATCCACAATAACGGCCGTTAACTCAGAGCTCGTTTTCCAACCCAGTGAACAGAAGTGGGTGAGGCTATGGAGTCTGGTTGTTTTCTTTTCAGTGGTGCTCTGTTGTCAGGAGGTAATGGGTTAAAAGTAATTTGTGTAGACAGGCCAGACACCTCCAGAAACAAAATCCAGAAATATTTTAGGTCGCCAATCAGTGATGAGAGAGAATCAGCCAATCACTGATTCTCTCTCATCACTGATACTTCTATCCCTCTCCCTTACCCTTCCTAACTCTGAAATCAATAAAAAATTTTTTTTAAAAAGAATTTAAATAATTGTGCCAAGATATCACAGCTAGTGAGTGGGGGAACTAGACCTTAATTAAGCGGGAACTTCAGCTTGAGATCCCAAATGCTAAGCCACTGCACCACCCTCTAGACATGACTACGACCTATGTCATCCCCGTGAAGTCCAGACTGACCCCACAGTTCAAACCTAGAACTAAGTTCAAAAATCAGAATTCAAGTTTGGCCTTACCCCAGATCTGAAACGTCTCATCTAAACTGAACCTTTCACTGGCCTTGCACAGGTTGCATTCTGGGACTCAGTTTCCTCAATTATAAAATGAGAGGGTCAGACTAAAGGCTTTTCCTACTCTCATATTCTCTGTTTCTTCCTTCCTGTGCATGGGAGCTTCAGATGTGGGTCCACATGAAAGCCACTCTGAGCTTCCTGCTGGCCAAGAGCTACAGCCCCAACAGTGCACTTAACTTTCAGGAGCTTATATTACAAAAGAACCACAGTTTTACTACTGGAAGGAAGTTAATGCTTAAAAGATGCTTATGATCATCCAGAGGGGGTGAAGGGCAACAGCCTTCTTCAAAGTCTTTTCTACGGTTTAACTGCCATTTAAATGACAGGGATGAAATTTAAAGTGAGCCCCCTCCAACCCCCCAGCTGCCTTCTCTTTTCTTGACCTATCCCTATCCAACATCAAATTCCGTTTTATTGAATATATCTTTACCAATAAACTTATTTAGGACACTCTTTATTAATAATAGTATATATATATATATATATATATATATATATATATATATATATATATATATATTGCTGAAACCGATTTAGCTCAGTGGATAGAGCATCAGCCTGCAGACTCAAGGGTCCAGGTTCGATTCTAGTTAAGGGCATGTAACCTTGGTTGCAGCCACAACCCCTGTAGGGGGTGTGCAAGAGGCAGCTGATCGATGTTTCTCTCTCATGGATGTTTCTAACTCTCTATCCCTCTCTCTTCCTCTCTGTAAAAAATCAATGAAATATATTTTAAAAAATAAAAAATAGTATATAAATTTTAAAATAATTAGTATTGTAATACCTACATAAATTCTTGTTAAAATTCATATACTGAAGTGAATATTTTTAGTTGTTCCACATTCTTTTTTAATAGCACTCTTTCTTTTTTTTAAATATATTTTATTGATTTTTTTACAGAGAGGAAGAGAGAGGGATAGAGAGTTAGAAACATCGATGAGAGAGAATCAGCAATCAGCTGCCCCTGTACACCCACCACTGGGGATGTGCCCACAACCAAGGTACATGCCCTTGACCGGAATTGAACCTGGGACCCTTGAGTCCGCAGGCTGACACTATCCACTGATCCAAACTGGTTTTGGCAATAGCATTCTTTTTGGATCTGAATGTCTATCAAATATCTCTGAATCTAATAATCCTATATAATAAAAGCCTAATATGCTAAGTGTCCAGTCATCTGGTGGTCCATTCAACCAATCAAAGCATAATATGCTAATGATATGCTAAGGCTGCTCAACTGTTAAAAATCAATAAAATACATTAAAAAAAAAGAGAAAAAAGAAAAAAAATCAATGTTTTCTTTTAGGATGGTTGAGCTAAATAATATCGCTTTCAAAATATAAGAAGACATTTAAAAACTCTGATTTCAAAAACATTCATGAAACACAGGTGTGACTATCCTATATAATAAAAGGCTGATATGCAAATAGACCAAGCAGTGGAACAAACAACCAACCAAACAACTGGTCACTATGACATGTGCTGACTACTAGGAGGTGCACACAGAACATGGCGGGCATCGGCTGCAGCAGGATGGTGGAGCAGGTGAGTGGGAGTGCCAGACCAAGATGGGGCTCTGGTCACTGTCATTGGGGCAAGCCTCTGGTTAATAAAAATTCTTTGCTCCTGTGCATCGCAGCCCCACCTGATCACATCCGCTGCTGGTGCCGGCCCCAATCTCTCAGTGCCATCAGAGGGCGCAAGCAGCAGCTGCCATCCCTGATCACCTCTGAGGGCTTCTCCACCTCCCCCTGCTCCTGAGGGGCAATCGGAGCAGGAGCTACTACTCATACCCACTGACAGTGCAAGCAGATATGAGCAAGACCAGTGCCCTCAGCATGTAGAAGCAGCTACCAGCAGACAGGGGTCTGGGGGCCACGGTGGGAGGGCCTGGGTGGAGGTGCAGAGAATGGGCCAAGACTTGCCCCTGTGCCCACCACAGCCTCGCAACCCAAGTTTCTTTTCAAGGTGCACAAATTTTTGCACTGGGAACCTAGTGAAAAATAAAAGGGAGTGAGAAGTAGGAGATACTCAACTCATGGTTTTTTTGTTTGTTTGTTTGTTTGAATATATTTTATTGATTTTTTACAGAGAGGAAGGGAGAGGGATAGAGAGTTAGAAACATTGATGAGAGAGAAACATCGATCAGCTGCCTCTTGCACACCCCCTACTGTGGATGTGCCCGCAACCAAGGTACATGCCTTTGACTGGAATCGAACCTGGGACCTTTCAGTCCACAGGCTGGTGCTCTATCCACTGAGCCAAACCAGTTTTGGCTCAACTCATGTTTAAAGGGCAAGCCTGAGGGGTGGAGGGACATCTCACTAGCTGCCATGGTTTTTAGTCTAGACTTCAGGTAAATTCTCAAGTACTCATTTAATCCTACAATTGTGTGATACTGAAACTGTTATTCAGGAGAACCAAATGCAATTTCCTAAAGCACAAAGCAAAGAAGTGTGTGTGTGTGTGTGTGTGTGTGTGTGTGTGTGCGTGTTTTGTGTTTTGATCAGTTCAACACTAGATGGCTCTAGTTACAAAACTTTTTAAAAGTCTAAAATCCTAGGCTATGACATTATGAGAACAGATGGATTCCAACCCACAGACTCAAATTCTGCTATCTGTCAGAGTCTTGTAGGCATTAAGGATAGCATCCAGCTTTTAGGTTTGAAATGCTGTGAATCTCTAAAGAGCAGGCATGAATCCTAGAAGTCCTCATTCACAGAGTAAAGCAAGAAGCATCACTGACATAGACTGAAGCATGTGGATTTAATTTGCTCTGTAATGAATGATTCCACTCTGTGCTCTTATGGAACTATTATTTTTTTCAAATTATTTTCATATATATACATAAATTCATTTGGCTTCTCAATAGTCAATGAGGTAGATAAGGGAGGGAGATGTTTTTCATATTAAAGGAAACAACACTGAGACTCAGAAAAGAGGCAGAAGCATGATCAAGGTTACATAGCTCATAAGTGAGGCCATTAAGACTAGGTTCCTGATGTGCCAGATTCAGGAACAAAGCTCTCTCTGCTCAATAGACAAGGAAAGAGAATTGGGCTTTTGCCCTACAAAGTGTGTCTGATTTGGCCCTTTCATTCTTTAGAATGTTTCAAGTTATTACTCAAATCCAACCACCCAACATCTAAAATGAATTTTGAATTCCTAGAAAATTGAAAATAGTAAATAAATCTTTTATTGAGTTAGGTGAAGAGGAGGATGGTTGGGAGGGACATTTTTTACACTTGGTTATCTCTGACTTTGAACTGTACTTTAGTTTATTTTAAGCTTTATGTTTTGCCTAAGCCAGCAATAATCAATGATTTTTTAAATATTTTTATATACTAGAGGCCTGATGCATGAAATTCGTGCAGGGGGGGGAATGTCCCTCAGCCTGGCCTGTACCCTCTCCAATCCGGGACCCCTGTGGGTTCAGGCCTTAACTGGCAGTGGGACATCCCTCTCACAATCTGGGACTGCTGACTGCTAACTGCTCACTTGCCTGCCTACTTGTTCACCCCTAACTGCCTCTGCCTTGGCCCCTGCCACTGTGGCTTTGTCCATAAGGAGGACCAGACAACCAGAAGATGTCTGGTCTATCCAGTCTAATTAGCATTTTACCCTTTTATTAGTATAGATTTTATTTTTATTGATTTCAGAAAGGAAGGGAAATAGAGAGATAGAAATATCAATGATGACAGAGAATAATTGATTGGCTGCCTCCTGCATGCCCCATACTAGAGATTGAACCTGCAACAAGAACATTTGCCATGACCAGGAATCAAACCCTGACTTCCTGGTTCATATATTGATGTTTAACCACTAAGCCACACTGGCTGGGCTAAATATGACAGTTCTGCTGGGTGGCAAAGTTATTAAAAAAAAGACATTAAAAACAAATTTATTAAAATCCACAAGCCAAATAATGCACATGCAAATGATTGATAACAGCTATCATTTAATGAGCACCTACTATGGACCTGATTACAGTCCACTTTGCAAACCTCTTCTTTTGTCCATTTTTCTCACTCTAATGCCACCACCCTAAGCTTAACCACCATCACCTTCTACCTCCTCTCTAACTAGTCTATTATCTTCTTTGCCTCCCTCAAATACAAATCACTAACTCTTATTTAAATGCATACATTAAAAAAATAATTCTAACTTAAACATTTTGATTTTATAAAAAGGAGTGACTAATAGAATGTTGTACGTCAATTATAAGTCAATAAACAAAGGAGGACAGGCACTGTCATCTTATGACAAGTTCTCCTTAACTCTACACCTAGAATACACACAAGCAGATCATGTGGCTCACCTTCTTAAAACAGTGACTTCCTATTGCCCCAGGATAACGCTGAAAAGTATGAGTGGGCCTCCACCACTTTCCCCTCTGCCCCTCACAACTCGACTTCTCTACCAGTTAATTAAATGGGCCAAACTCACTCCAACTCAGTGCGTCCACATGTGTTACTTCCATCTATTAGATTATCCATCCTCCCATCCCTGACATCCCTCAGTCCTCAGCTGAAATATCTGACTTTCTAGAAGACTTGTCAACACCCCACGTCACTCCCACCCCCCAGTTTCACACTAGATTAGGTCCAGGTATCTTACATTGTTTAGCTTCCTGTACCTCTTTGTAGTACTTGTTACAACTAAGTTAATCATTGGGGTAGTATTTGCTTAATACATATACTTTATATCTGGCATGTCAACCACTAAATCCCTGAAGATTAACACAGTATTTTCTAAGTTTTTCAAATTTTGTTCCCCTGCCTGGCTAGTGTGGCTCAGTGATTGAGCATCAACCTATGAAACAGGAAGTCAGGGTACTATTCCAGGTCAGGGCACTCTCCCGGATTGCAGACTCATCTCCTAGTGGAGGATGACATGCAGGAGACAGAGGATCAATGATTCTCTCTCATCACTGATATTTCTATCTCTCCTCCTTTCCTCTCTGAAATCAATAAAAATGTGCCGTTTAAAGAATAAATAAGAAAATAAGTAAAATTATGCTCCCCAATAAATAAAATTTACAACCAGTACATACATACAGGTAACTGAAATAGAAGTTTTATGAACACTTCCTACTCTTTCTCGATGCAATTCGGTTGACATTTTCTATTCTGTTCTGGTTTTAATATGTTGTATACCAGAGCTCTTCCCGCCAAATGTAGAATGTAGACTTTATATCTTTAAAAGTAGCATTTCTCTATTCTTTAAAAAACAGTTACTACTGGGATTCAAACTAGCAACAATGGCCTTGGCTCTTGTGTATAATCCAGAACATAACTGATTATTATGCTTTCACAGTTGCTCATTCTCTTGAAATCTGAATGAGCAACTTGTATGAAAAGCATGCTTGTCCAATCTGATCTGACCCTATTTGCTTGGTTATGTAAATGCTCTGTGTGTTTTAGTTTTACAAGCTACCATTTAGCTACATACTTGACCTGAAAATCCACACTTTACTCCATGTAATACAGTGATACAAAAAGTGTGAAAAGAACATTTCCCTAAATTCCCTTCATCTTAATATCATTTTGGCATAAGCACAACTCTGAGAACTAACGTAAGAAAAAAAGCTTAGGTAGCCAAATTGCCGTGAGTTCTACTTTTCAAATATATGTACTGAAAAGCTTCAAAATATTACTCATATCAAAGTGTTTAATGCAAAATTCATTTTCATTCTGTACACAAATGACAGCAGCAATTTTGTAGACTCTGTTTGAGCTGTAGTGACCCAGTTATCTGGTCAAAGGGCTGCATGGATGCAAGAGACAGGGTGAGTTAAAGTTTAACTCCCAAGAATTGTAAACCAAACCCAACGCCACTGAACCTTTGGAGTTTGATATGATGATTAGAGCATAACAGAGTGACACGTTGAATTCGCCATAATCAAGGAAACCTTTTCCGGGCGGGGATCTCTGAAATCACTCAGGTATGGTCCATGTGTTTTCGCTTTTTCTATTTCAAATCTGTCAAATTGTACAGTATGGATCAGTGCAACGCGGTGAAAACAGCTTTTATTCTCTTCTACTACCGAGCCAAATTCAGGGTTTTTCTAGTTTATTTGTATACTCTGAAGCAACCTGAAAACAAAAGGAAATATTGGGATGATCATATAATCTCAAAATGAGATGCGGCCAGCTTTGGCTCCTTACTTTAATCATTGTCTGAGGCTGAAAAATGTAGATTTACCACTCCGGGTTCAAGAATGGGGCTAAGGCCTCCGAAATGTTTATTCAGCAATAGCCAGACAGCAGAGAGTTGTGGCTGACTGAAGAGAAGTAGTATTAATGTCACTGGCCAATTCTGAGTTCTCTGTATGGGTCCTAATTCCTATCATACTTACATTCCATATATTCGGTTATCTTTCTTTTTCTCCTTTATCCTGTACCACCACCAAAACAAACAAATAAGGGGGGGAAAAACACCTTGATGAATTCTTGCTATTTCCTATGCCATTATTGTACTAACCAAAGGAATGCCTTATGCTTTCAATTTTCATTTTAGAAAAAAAATCAAACAGTCATAGAAAATGGACAGGATTTCTTTGTTTGTTTAAAGTATATTTTTGTTAATTTTAGAGAAGAAGGGAGAGGGAGAGAAAGAAACATCAATGATGAGAGAGAATCATGGAACGGCTGCCTCTTGCACAACCCCCACTGGGGATCAAGCCCACAACCTGGGCATGTGCCCTTGACTAGAATCGAACCCACACCCTTCAGTCTGCAGGCTGACATTCTATCCTCTGAGCCAAACCGGCCAGGGTGAAAATGGTCGGCTTTCAGTTAAATCTCAACCCTGTGATGGGTAGTTATTAGGTCCTTTCCTCTTAGGGTGGATGGGGTACTTGTGCTGCAGTGGATGTGTTTTCCCATGATCTTTTTGTTCACTCCAAAGAAAAGATGATTCACAACCAGAATATGCTGGTATTTTATCTAAAAAATAAATCAATCAGAACCCTTATCAGTATTATCCCATTCCTACCAGATATATTAAAAAAAAAAAAAAAAAAAAAAAAAAAAAAACAAACATTCTGATTGAAATACTTTTGTTCCATGATTACCAAAGGAAGTTCTAAGGAGAATGGGTTTCAAGTTAAACAAGTTTATCTACTGCAGAACTTTTCTGTTGTGTACTGTGTGTCTCCAAGAATCAAGATGAAGTACGTGTTATTGGTGCAGGATTAGTGTTTTGCAAAACATACACCAGCAAATTCAACTCTAGTTATAATTTAGAAGCAAAGATGTATTGGTTTGGTCTGAAATATTCTTTATCATATGTGCTGAGATGCATACCACAGGCCTGAAAATGAAAGTGATCTCACCTATTTGTCAAACCACGGAGGCCTCCCCTGCCAAACGCAGAGTAAGAGACAAATGGCTTACAGGTTCATTGGAAAGAGCCGGGTTTTCTGGAATCATGTTGATACTGCCCATCTGAGACAATTCTCACATTGTCCTGTTCCAAATGTATTATTCATCAAGTGTAAGGGCAGGGAAGAAAGAGTCGGCAAGAAAAAAAAAATTGGTTGTGAAAGGCAAATATAAAATAACATAATGGATATAAAAACACTGAATATTCCATTATTATTTCTGACCAATACCACATTGGCTTGGTATCATTTCAAATACATTTCTTATACTATCTTCAACGGACACTAAATGTGGCTCCAAAAAAAAAAAAATGATTCTATTGTCAACTAAGTTGAGGAAATGGTGGCTACATAGGTCTTGAGTGCTTTGGGTAGGAACAATGACAGGCATGTATTAAGCACCATATTGCCAAGTGCACTTCTCAGCACTTTTCATGCACGTCTTTCATGTTATTCTTAGAAAAGCTATGTAAGGTGGATGCTAGTATAGCATTTTACAAGTGAGAACATTGAGGCCTTAACAGGTTTGACATCACCCGGTTCGGGAGTGGCAGAGCCAGGCTCCCCAGCCAGATGGTCTGACTCCAGAGCCCTAAGCAAGTAGCCACTGTACTACATTCACAGTGACCGGGCATACACACTGTGTATAAATATGCTCATTCGTTGTAAATATCCAGGAGAGTAGGCAATGTTTGGCTTCCCAAGCTTAATTTACAGCAGAACATCTTCCAGGAACACCTATACATGTCTCTCAGAAATGATATTCCTGAGAACACAGATTGAGAAAGAACAAATCATTTTTAGAGCCCATATGCAACATTCACAATAACTATTGATTAAGCCATCACTGTTGAAATCATCCCAATTAAAAAGGGACCTTATAGTCTAGTCATCCCATCAAAAGGGACCAAAGCTATCTTCAAGACATTCAAATTTAATTATGGCATAAACACTGGACTGTTTTCCTGGCAGAGCTGAGTTGGGATGCCTGTACCCAAACTCCCTAGATTTTCAGCCTTGGCCATAATATTAAACTTCTCTGGATCCCAGATCCCTCACCTAGAAAACAGAGGTAAAAACTACCCCATGAAATTTAGTGAAAATTAAATGAGATGATAGAGCAAAGCAGATAGCACAGTTCCTAGCACACAAGGAATTCAGCAAACCTCTCTTCCCTTTCCATCGCTCTATTTGTAACAACCTCCAGAACAATGTCCTAAAATTTTCTGAACCTATCCATTAGTTTCTCTTTGTCAAGACGTTGCTCATAAAAATTTACAAGTTGATCTTTATGCTACATAAATAATGAAGCATTAATTAACCACAAGTACTAACTCCATTTCATTTATTAGGAGAAAGACACACCTATACTTTTTCTTTATTCTGAACAAAACAAGAGGACAATATCCTTTAGAAAATGTTGCTCAAGAAAAGTCTTAGTTAAAATCCCAATTCCTTTTACACCAAAACCCGGGAGTCACCCTGTCACAGTGTGTGTTCATTTCATCACACAGTCAGCTGGTGTTAAAAATCTGTTTCAGTAACTCATTTAAAATATTGCCATTTCTCCAAATGCTGGGGAGTGCACCGAGTCCTATTGCACAATGGTTTTCGTTACCTTATGCGCCTCTAAATGACTCAATAAGTTCAAACAAGACAATATTGATTGGCAGAGGATAAACACCATTTTATCTCGCTCATGGACACAGTAACCAGGCTCCTCTCAAGTGCAGTTCTGTCCGTCTGAACTGCCCCCAGGAAAGCATCTGGGAAAGGAGCTCAGGCCGCAGTGGCGCTCTCCATTCACAGTCCCAGGCCCATCTGCTCCTGGCCCAGTGCTGTCCAATCTGAACAAATGTTTTCTGCTCATTGGATCACGAAAGCTCCTTTATCGCCTTATTCCATCAAGCCCAACCCAACTCGGTTATCAGCATTTAACAACTAGATAGCATTTTTGATACAAAATTTTGTGTTTGGTATTTCTGATTGACCCAAAGCAAAAATTAAAATATTTTATCTCATAAAAATGCTTGTCTTGACTAAAATATGCTGGTATCTTGAGCTCTCTAACCTGACTTTTTTTTAAAGGTACATAAACTAAGAGTGTTTCCCCCCCCCCCCTCATACAAATATTGTGTGTGTAATTTTATATATGTAGGTATTAAAGATCAGGTGGAAAACATTTTTCAGGTTTTGATTATTTCAATAGGGTTAGGTCCCTGATAATATTTAGAGGGAAGTAAAGATACGGATTAAGATAGCTCCCTCTTGTTTGCAAGGTTATGTACAATGTCCTGCCCAGTCAATAACATAGCTGAAGAGAATTAGGACCTTATGGTTTGTCCAGATGAAATGACTAAGTGAACAAACTGGTTTACAATTCCGTAAAATACCACTTTCAGCGATGTGGTAATGTGTTCTCTTTCCCAGCAGTTCAAAAATGAACCCTATTCTGGGGTGCCCAGTTGGCTTAAAGAACATCAGATTTATACAGCAGAATTAACTAAAAGAGTACCTTGTTTCTAGAGAATATTCTAGTTTGCCAAGTATTTTACACCAAAGAATTTGTTTAGATTTTTTAAATGCCAACGTTTTTCATAGTCAATTTAGTATGCCTAATTTCCTCAAAGGAATTGACTCCTTAGTTATCATTCCACTTGTACAAAGATGTTCTCACCTAAAGTACTTCGGCCAAGCTCCATTTATGCAGCAAAGTGCTAATTATCTAGGGAACCTTCACCTACTGTTCTAGACTTTACCAATTTGCTAATAAAATAAGAGATTAGATGAAACTCCGAAAGAGGTCCTAAGGATCCACATGGGAGGTGAGCAGAAAACCAGTCCCGTGTAGGTCTCAGAAGAAAACAAACCTGACAAGGTTTAAACCAGTGCAGATGCTGCATCTAACAGAGAAAGAAGCGAAGGAAATGAGGATTCTACAGTATCTCCTAAGAGACTGGCAAAGTGCTGTGTATAAAGGCAACTGTTGCTCGCGCCTGTTAACTCACCTTCAGCATTCTATCCACCTCTTCTATTAGGATTGTGTTCAGGACTTATCTTTTCAGCTGGGGCCTTCTGCACAAAGCACATTGGCTTATGAGATGTACTTAATGTCTCCGATTACTAGCAGTGGAAGTCAGAAATCAGAACCTGAGACCATGGAGGGGGAAACTGTTGGCACATACAAATGCTTATCTCAGCAACCCCCTTTCTCCAAGATCTGTAACAGTGACTCACAACTCAGGCATCTACTTCGAACCAATTAAAATTGGCACCTACAATGATGATAGCAATGGTGCTAATAATAGCTCTTACATCCTTGAGTGGCTCCTGCCCTGTGCCAGGCACAGAGATCAACATGTTTAATCCTGTGGAAACCGATGGGATAGGACCATTGCTATACCGATTTTCCAATAAAGAGGGTAAGACTTGGGGACACGGAGAAGCTTTCCAAAGTGACAGTTACTAAGTGGGAGAAGTAGGAGTGACCTCTAGCAGCCTGGCACATACCACCCTGGAAACAGGGTATAAATGGAACCCTGAGCAGTACCGAGTCTTAAACGGAGAAAGAAACTTTCAGGTCTTTTATTTAACAGAGAAAAGCTAAAATACACCTCCCACTGACCCTCATTTCTAACTCAGGCTGCATTACACAGTTCCGGGGGACATGGGCAGGCCCTCCATGGTTAAGAGGAATAGTCCCTTCACTCTGAGTCCCGCCCTTTGGCTATGCCCAGACTCACAGCCAGACACAGCCAGAGACTCGGTTAAAGGAGACCTGTTTGGTGGCTTTGAGAGCCTGCCGGTCCAGATCACAGAGGAGGCACGGATAGGGACAGACACCGTGAACATAGTGAAGGCATCTTCGAAAATACACAGCAATTGTCATGAATGACCAGGCAGCCCACCAAAACCCCTCTGGAGAGACACAGCACCTTCCACTTGAAGGACACGCCCTCCTCCCCAGGGGAAGAATAATTGGGCTGCGAGGTCTGAATGCTGAGGGAGTCCCATATTTAAACTGACCTAATTTGGAGCTTTAAATTTAGACCCAAAGGCTCCGAAATACGAAATACGAGCTCTGACAGCCTCAGTAGAGCTATTCACTTAGGATAGTAAGAGTATGATTGCAGAAGTTCCTTGTACAGTACAATAATTAGTGGGGATGCGGAGTGTGAGTGACAGGGGCACTTGGGAACACTTTAGCCCAAAGTCATTTAGCAGGAGACTTTTTGCAAAGTTCTTATGGGTTGGAACCCAACATTTGAGCCTATGTCAGTTTGAATCATGATCCCATGGTTTTCATATGCATACCCTTCTACTTGTGAATCAATAATGAACAACACAGAGCAAAATGTTGTGTATTTTAATATTATTCAGTGAAACAAGAAAATTAGGGCCAAAAATGTCTTAGTAGTCAGAAAGGCTATATGAAATTTCTGTTCTGTTCAGCAAATACAAATGAATGAGGCTCAGGAACAAAAGCTGGAGCTAAAAAGATGAGTGTATGTCCTTGGGGAGGCGAAGGCCCTACCTCTCTTCATCTTCATTGGGGATAATAGAGTTGTTACAGTTTATCCAAAAAGATAGAATCAGTGCACAGCTTAGAGTCTGGTACATTGATACTCAATAATGTTTTTCTTTATCTTTTACCTCTCCCTTTTGTTCTCCAATTAGGTGGTTCCTTCATTTAACAAGCAGTATTGTCATCGGTTATATGCATAACACTATCATTACAATCATAGTTCTGTTCTTCTTTTCCCCCCAACTGTCATTAAACTAGGATTTTTGCCTCTAAGCTACTCTTAACAAAAGTCATGGTGTCATCTTTTAAAGTACTCCAGGTCCTATTAGCATTTTTCCATGCTGATTTCAGTGACTTCATAATAAAATAAGAATATTCTATCATGCCAATACTAATTTAATTCTTGCCTACCTAACAAGCCTTATCTGTTGTCACTTCCTCCTGGTACCCTGTCCCAACTTTCATTCAACATTCTAATTATACTCAACTTGTCAACAATTCATGCTCTTTTCACTTCCTCATCTGTCTCCTAGAGTCCCTTCCGTCTCCCTTCTTTTCTTAACTCCTCACCATCTTTCAAACTGTCTTTAAAGGTAAGGTATACACTGAAAAGTAATAGAGAGTACAAAGTTGGGTAATTTTGGTAGAAGATGAAATAGAAAGTTGACATTTGATAGTTATGAAATATGGAGTCACTGAAATTCTCTTAGTAGAAAAGTAATATCAAATTAATATTTTAAAAATTAACCAGTGTTTTATATATATATCAATATATATATATATATATAGTCTTAGAATTAGAAAAGATTAGAGGTTGAATAAAAATAACAATCTATGTATTAAATGATAGTTGCATAGATCACAATTAATGGCAGTGGGAATTTGAAGAAGGGCAAAGCATCAGGACTTAGTGGCTGACTGGAAATAAGGAGCAAGAATTTAGTAAGGCAGTTTATGCCAATACATGTAAATTAGCATAAGATCAGTATGCATATAACTGACATTTTTTAAAGAAAACATAATAAGGCTGCCCGCCTTTCACTACAGATCTCAGAATGCTTCAGGGTCACTGCAATACAAAGCTTTAGATCCTTTAGGTAGTTGAATTTAGAAAACTTGATTCAATGATCAAATATATTTATTAATTAGTGATTGGCAATCTTGGTGAGAATGGAGTTTTCAATTTAATTTTTTGAAATGGGTCAGTGTAAACCATATCCAAGGACAATCTCAATGAGGAAGATAAGTACAACCAATGGACACAAAACTCTGGGGAGGGAGGGTATTTATGGGAGGGGGAGGCAATGTTAAAATATGTACACAGATAATAATTTAATTTAAAAAAATTAGGAAGATAAGTTCCAAAGGACAATCTCAATGAGGAAAAAAGAGAGAAATAATAACATGAGACCAAGAATTACTGAAATACAAGACATCAGGTTTCTGTGATCTGTCACATAAATGATTGGTTTCAGGATTATTGCATAAATGTTTGCATTGGAGCTGAAGGATATCTAAATTGCATGCTGTGATTACCACTTTCAAATTTGTACTTCAACTTAGGAATTAAATATATGTACAAAGATGCCCTGGCTGGGTAGCTCAGTTGGTTAGAGTGTCATCCCTATAAGCTAAGGTTGTGGGTTCAATCCCTGGTTAGCGCACATGCAAGAATCAACCCTGCATAAATAAGTAAACATGTATGCAAAGTAATTATCCTCTCATGAGGTTATGCCATTTTAGAATCTCTAAACTCTGACAGTTCTCTTTCCCAGGTATCTTTAAAAAAAAAAAAAAGGCAGGCATAATGGGAAGATTTTGGGTATCGTAACTGAGTGAAGATGACACAACAGCCATCCATAGCTCCTCATGTTTTCTAATTTTAAGGCTTTACATTTCTTTCCCATCACACACTTCCTCTCTAACACATATACGGTTTCCATCTGCTACTAAAATTTTCCAAAATCCCTTTTTCGATGAAAAATCTGTCGGTATTCATCTCCCAATTTTCAAAGTCACCAAGAACAGGTAATTTATGAGAGCTTCTGTTTCAGAGTTTCTGATATTCTTATCCAAGTTGAGAGCAGAGACTGGAGGATTTGTAGAGGAGTGGTGGTGTCAGAGAGGGCTGCAGAAAGGGATGCTACTTGTTGACATTTAAAGGCAAATAAGTGATAAAATGTACCTCTATAGCATTTACTTATTAAGGCTATGCTAAAAATCCAGAGGTATTTCTACTAGACCATAAATTCTGCAATATTTTAAGCAGACTTTTAGAATTATGCTTTATTCTATTTGAAAATACAATTCCTCAAAACAGAGATTTCTAGTGGTCAGAATTGTTTTTGCAACAATGATGATCTGTGGGCCAGATGAATGTGCTTAACTTTCCCAAGAGTGTGTGTATCTTTCTTTTAAAATTAGATTGTATGTGCTTCCTGATATTGAATAAAAAGTAAACAAAATTTTAGAAGTTGGGAGAACATGGCTCCTGACCACCTGCATGTTTATAATGCCCTGATTTAATCAGGTTGGTGTGTGTACATGCTAGTACATGGACAAGGACATAGCCTATATTACCAAGTGTTCAGTATATGTTAGCTACGTTTTGTTATTTGAAACCTTTTCAAAATTTGTCACAAAAGAGACAAAAATTAAATTATCTTGTGTGTTTTTTTTAATTTGCCTTTTCTAATCACTGAAGATGATGACCATACATATTTAAATGACACATTTACAAACTATATTTTTGTGTGTGTGTGAATTGACTGCTCATGTTCCTTGCTCTTTTGTTCACTGATTTGTGACTCTCTGTTTTTTATTTTAAAGTACTCTTTGCATATTATAAATAATTCTCTGTATCTGTGTAAATAGCAATCACTTTCTCCCAGTCCGCAGCTTCTTTTTACGTATCTTTTTTTGCTATTACAGATGTTTGTAACTATTATGTAGTCAAATCTGTTCATCTTCTTTATTTATGGCTCATGATATGCTTCGTTAGGAAGGCCTTCTGCTTCACAGGACTACAAAAATATTCTCCCACATCATCTCCTAGTAGTCACACAATGTTTTTAAAGGTTAATTCTTCCATGCACTTAGAATTTTGGGGGTATGTTGTAAGACAGTATGCCAACTTTATCTATTTTTCAAATTGTGTAAGATATTTATATGATTTAAAATACCACCTATGGGAAAATTCCAATATAAACAAAACAATGGGTTAGATTTTTTTTTTTTCTATCACATTAATCTGTCCATTTCTGTGCCTGTGTTAGTTTTAAGTTTTGATTAGGCTGTTTCCAAATAATTCTGTATTTTTAATATATTTGGTGGCATTTATTCCACATTTTTTTCTTCCAAGTGAACTTTCAATTTAAAAATACTTCGTTGAAAGCATTACACATGTCCCCTTTTTTCCTCCATTGACCCTTTCTAGCCTGCCTCTGCCCCCCACCCCAGGCCTCCACCACGCTATTGTCTGTGTCCATGGTTATGCTTATATGCATACAAGTTCTTTGGTTGATCTCCTCCCACCCACCCTTCCCCACTTTCCCCTGAGGTTCCACAATCTGTTCCACGCTTCTATGTCTCTGGATCTATTTTGAAGTTTAGAATCAAGTTTTCTAATTTCAAAATAATTTTATTAGAACTTAAATTGGTATTGCATTAGATTAATAATTTGGGAAGAACTAATATATTTCCTACATTTATCCTGGCTTTCAGATCCTTGAGTAGAATTTTATCATTTTCTTCATATATAGATTTTAGATGTTTTGCATTAAGTTGATTTGTGTTTATTTTGTTTTATTTATACTATTCAGATTTTTATTATGTTTGTTATTTCAGTTTAAATAGGGAACATTTATTTTATAACTTTCTTTTTGTAGTATTCTTTAATTAATTCTAATAGTTTTGTATAGATTTGTTTTTAATGAAAATGCATCATTGCAATGTTTGACTACTAAGCATAATATTTGCTTCATAATTCTGATATATGTTCTTTATCAATATAAATATGTTTTATTTTATTTCTAAATTACTATGAGTTTGGGTTTCTTAAACCAATAGTGGGGGATGAATTTTGTTAAGCGCCACTTTTACATTTACTGGGATGATCATGTGTATTTTCTTCCATATCAATGAAGTAAATTAAACTAATAGAATTACTAATATTGAATAATCTTTATATCCTTATAAACCCATCATGTTATTGTATAATATGTTAGTATTTTGCTACTTTGTTCTATAAAGGTTCTATCTATAGTTATATGTGATATTGGTTGATAGTTTTAGGTTTGTGATACGTGTGTCTGGCCTTGTATCAGATATATGATAAATAATCCTATAGATAATTTCATAAGTTTTCCATTTATCCTATGCTTCAAAAGGCTTTATGTAACAAAAGAAGTATTTGTATCTTAAATGATTTATACAATTTGCCTCAAATTGTGTTATTTGAGAGGAGAGCATTGAGTTTTTCAATATAGTTTATTATTCAAAATTTTTAACTTACCCTTGAGGTAATTTTGAGAATTCACACTTTTTTAGATAATTGTCTACTACATCTGTATTTTTCAATTTATTGATAAAAATACTTTTCTTTAAAAGTCTATCAATAGCTTATATTCATTTTTTTCCTCATTTTAAAAGTTCTCCTTCATACATTGTCAAGATTGCCAGAGGAGAAGCGTGCTAAGTTGCCAATCTTTTCAATCAGTTCTTACATTTATTTATCAAGACTACAGATTTTTCTGTTTTTTAACTTTATCTTTGACTTATTCTAATTTCTTTAGCTTATTTTGTTCTTTTCCTAACTTCTTTAGTTTAATGCTTAGTTATATGATATTCAACATTTTTGTTTTGTCTTCTAATAAATTATATAGTTTCCTCATAAAAGAATCTTGTTTTTATATGACTTATCATAGACATTCATTTATTAATGTAATTTAACTTATCTTTTAATGGTTAGAGTAAGAGTTATATACTTTAGAAAGCTGAAAGTAGCCAAATAAGAATAACTATAATTTGTTAATCACCGAAACCGAAACCGGTTTGGCACAGTGGTAGAGCGCTGGTCTGCAGACTGAAAGGTCCCGGGTTCGATCCCGGTCAGGAGCATGTACATTGGTTGCAGGCATATCCCCAGAAGGGGGTGCGCAAGAGGCAGCTGGTTGATGTTTATCTCTCATCGACGTTTCTAGCTCTCTATCTCTCTTCCTTTCTCTCTGTAAAAAATCAATAAAATAAAAAAGAATAACTATAATTTGTTAATTCATGACCCAGATAGAACTAGCCTTTTATAATCAGTCTCTATGAATATAAAAATTAACACCAATGAAATCAGACTATGCCTTCTGTTTTGTAGTCTTCCTTTTCTATTTGATTATATTTCACAAATTATCTAAATCATTACATATTTTACTATAACATCATTTTAAAAATATTTTTATTGATTTCAGAGAGGAAAGGAGAGGGAGAGAGAGAAACAATGATGAGAATCACTGATCGGCTGCCTTCTGCACGACCCCTACAAGGGATTGAACCTGCAACCTGGGCCTACACTCTGACCAGGAATCAAACAGTGACCTCCTGGTTTATAGGTCAACACTCAACCACTGAGCCAAACTGACTGAGCCATAACACAAAATTTTTATTGGCTGCATGGTACCACTACGTATTCAAATATTTCTTCAGCATTGAATATTTATGTTGTGTCAATTTTACATTACAACAGTAAGGGGCTCTATGACAAACATACATACCCAGGATCTTAAGGATTTTTCCAATCAAAAAATGAAAACAGATATAGCTAACTAGATTAATTATTAAAGCCATATGAAAGAGATTAAGACAGTGGTCGGCAAACTCATTAGTCAACAGAGCCAAATATCAACAGTACAAAGATTGAAATTTCTTTTGAGAGCCAAATTTTTGAAACTTAAACTTCTTCTAATGCCACTTCTTCAAAATAGACTCACCCAGGCCATGGTATTTTGTGGAAGAGCCACACTCAAGGGGCCAGAGTCGCATATGGCTCGTGAACCGCTGTTTGCTGACCATGAGGTTAAGATAATGCATTCAAAACTATATCTCTCTTCATATCAGACAACTGCTAGAAGTGAGAATAACCATTCATTCAGAGAACCACAGATGATGGCTAAGATGAGTCAACCACAGAAACAGATAAGGAACAAAAAAGGAATTATTTCTTGAGCACCTTTGGTATACCAAGCATTATGCTAGGTGCTCTCATATCCAATATCCATTATCTTATTTACCTAATCCTTTGTTTAAGACAAAACAAAACTTTAAGTTAGGTGTTAGTGTCCCTATTCTTTTCTTAAAATAGGAAACAGGATCTCACAAAAGTACAAATCCTGGCACCAGAACTAAAATTTAAATGTAAGCCTGTCCTTCCCTAAGACTGTGGAACCTTCTAATGTCAGATAAATATATCTGCTGTGAATTTAATGTCTTTATTTAGGGCCTTAACTAGGCCCAAATTGACCAGGACAAAATTAATCCATGATTCATTATTAATGCTTTAATAACACAAAAGGATTCTGGTTAATTTTTTGCTGATATATATTGCTTTGAAAAAATAAGATGGCACATATTGGGACTTTGTGTAATGTTTTTATGGCTACATTTTGAAATTTTATGTATGCATATATTTTGTTAATTGCACTATGGTTCATAATGCATGGCCAAAAAAGAACTATCACATTAATTTACTTCCAAAATAAGATCAAGACCAACTACAAACATTTTTCTGAAGAGAATAATGGAGCTAACTAATACTTCTTTAGCAAGTAATGCAAAGTAATATTTTCTCAGGGCCATTTAGGCAAGTGTGTGACTTGGGTCATAAATCCTTCACAAACCATTTCAATACAATCTGGAACTCCTTCCCTGTAAAATTCCCAGGAGATACTAGAAGGTTCAAATTCATGATAAAACCACTTGTTGGCTTTATGCATGTTGCATAAGAGTTATGTCCAGCCTACATCATGCAACGTCAGTGAAGAATAACACATTGGGAAAGACTGGGTTTGTTTTGGAGATGCCCCAATGGCAAACATCCATTTGCCGTGCATATGGGGCACATTGCTAGTGCAAGCCCTAACTTCTCTCTCCCTGCTCAATCAAAAAAGAACACCTCTCCTCTGCTTACAGCATCAGAAACAGTCTTTCTGCCCTAGCCAGTGTGGCTCAGTTGGTTGAGCATCATCCTGTGCACTGAAAGGTTCCCATCAGCTCACATAATCAGGTTGTGATTTCAATCCTTGGACTGATCACTGTTTCTCTCTCACATTCAAGTTTCTCTCTCTTTCTCTCTCCATCTCCCTTCCTTTCTCTCTAAAATCAATAAACATATATTTTAAAAAAGAAAACAGTCTTTCTTCCCATCCAGTTTCCCTATTTATCCTCTGTAGAAAAAAAAATAATCTAATGAAATAAATAATATAGAAACTATATTAACAAAATTACTTCACTTCCTAACTAAATTATCTTGTGCAGTGCCTGATATGTAGAGGATATTAAATTAATGTGTATTGACCTTTTGGTTAAAGTTAAGAATAATCACTTCATTTAATTTTTAACCATGATATCTAGCATCAGCTTTCTGTCTTTATTCTTCAGCTTCTTTGTGTTTTTCTCTGTCATTCACAATTATCATTTCTGCTTGGCTTTTCCAAACAATTCTTTCTCCACTCTCTAAGTGTGCTTTTGCGCCACAGACTTCTCATACCTTTGTCTCATGTCTTGTCCAGTTTACTATGTTGAGGGGTGTATTTAAAAATAAAAAGACTTGTTTTCCCACTTTTTCTATTTCCCTGTCAACTTGGGTTCAATTAGGACCATGGTCTGCAAACTGCGGCTCTCAAGCCACATGCCACTCTTTGGCCCCTTGAGTGTGGCTCTTCCACAAAATACCACGGCCTGAGCAAGTCTATTTTGAAGAAGTGGCATTAGAAGAAGTTTAAGTTTCAAAAATTTGGCTCTCAAAAGAAATTTCAATCTTTGTACTGTTGGTATTTGGCTCTGTTGACTAATAAGTTTGCCGACCACTGCACTAGGGCATGAAAATCTGCCAGCATTGCCATAGCTTCAGGCAAATGTACATAACAAATGTCACTCAAAATCCTCTCCCCTTTCTTTCTACAACTTGGTTCTCTGTGTGGGACCAATTTTGATGGACAAAAAAGTGCTTTTCCTTTTCAGAGATCAGGGTTACAATTAAAGAGCAGCACACGGTATCCCCCTGATGGGTCTAGATTTGGAAATGTCAGATATAAAAAGCCTCCCACCTGATTCTCTCTTCTTATCTCTTGTTTCCCTGACAACCTAAGCCAGGACCTACTGGTCCCTGAGGGCCTCAGGGTCAAAAGTCAGCAACAGTAGCTCTGACCTTGCCCAACAGTGAACTCTGGAAATTTCTATTGAGCATTCTCAATCAAGTGCCGAGGTGAGCTGCTCATTCCACTCCACCTGTGATTTCAGGAAGGCAGAAATCATGAATCCCTGACAACTTCTAGCTCCTTCTTTTTCTTGATCACATAGGCATTAAAGTTGCAACTATAAAACCAAAAACATGCTAAGAAGAAAAAAAGGAAATGCAAATGTCAACTCTATTTTTCAATCTCTTTGCTTTCCTGAAATTTTTCTCTTCTGTCTCTCACACAAAAGTGATAACATATTTGTAAATGTAGAGCAACCTTTCAAATCACTTTCTCACATAACGCAAGTTCATTCCAGGATAGGATTTTCCAGAAGTGACTACAGTTAGAATATTAAGTATTAGGAGATTGGATGCATATTCATTTTACTGTAATTTCTAAAATGCTGATCCAGAGTCTCCTTTTTCTTCCACAAGTATTTATTGAGCACTTAACATATGTCCGACTAAGCCTTCTGGGCAAACAAAGACCAGTAGAGTAAGTCCTCACTTCACATCATGGCTAGATTCTTGGAAACTTACTACCCAAAATGCCTTAACAATGGAACCAATTTTACCACAGGCTAATGGATATAAAGAAGAGCTGTAAATTCCCACAAATTTCTGGTCACAAAAGCAACCAAACTTCTAAATAAATTCCCAACCCTTCTAATAGTAAACATAGAAATAAATGTAAGTTACATTGCAATCAAGTCTAGAAGAATCAGTAGGGCTACTACAGTGGAGGGAGGAGAAGTGAGGAAGGAAGGGAAGGTCATCCCAAGCAGAGAGCCCTAAATGATCTGAAAAGATGGTAATCTCTGGGGCATATGAATGACACTGGAAGGGATTCTCAGATCTATCCCTGAAGAAACACAGTATCACACCAAGGACTTGGGACTTGATCCTCCCTTCCCTGCAAGTAATTCTATACCTTGAAATTAGAGATTAATTAGAATCATAATTAAAATAATAGCCAACACTTATTGGGAAGTTATTAAATACCAGGAACCACTTTAAATATTTTAAATATATTCATATTTAATCCTCATACCAACCTTGTGAAGGAGACACTATGATCACCCTAATTTTATATGTAAGGAAACTGAGGCTCAGAGAGTTTCCCTAAGAATAGAGGCAGAAGAACAAAAGATGGGAATATTTTTGTATAGCACCCATGGTGGTGAACATAGATTTGAACAAAATATTCCTTTACTAAGAAAAAAAGCACTGTCTTAGAGGATGGGGAGACACTGATCACTAATTAATGAAAATTAGTAGAGCTAGAGGAGACCCTCAGGTTTTTCATAGCATTCTCCCTGCCCTCGCGCCATTTTCAGAGTGAACATAAGGAAGGAGGAGAAGAGAGAAAATTATACTGGAAGTGCTGTCATCTCCTGCAGGCCCTTTCTGGAATCACCTTGGTATTCCTCCACTGCTTTTCTCCTCCAGCATCATTTTTGTAGTAACAATAGTAAGTCATGTCATGTCGCTATGCTTGTATAGGCCAGTCCTAAAGTAAACACTCTGTGGGTGTTTTCTCATTGGATCTTCACAGCAGCATTGTTCACGGCCTGCTAGTTAGCCAAGCCACAAGTGAGGAAACTGATGCTTGGGTAGAGGTGGGGTGGTGTCCTGATATTTTCTGTAATATTTCCTGTAACCTTATTCTATCCAACTTTCATTCCTTTGCCCCTTTCTTCTCTCAGCCACTCCCACCTAGATAACAGTACTATTCCACCAATCAGTGGAATTTTTTACTGAAGAACCTCTGAATTGAGAAGCTGAGGTGCTTGGTGATAATCATATTGCCTCTCTATTTTTCCTTTTTACATTTTATATGCCTATGCTGATCACTATATACCTATATACCTGGAAATCTTCCAAAGTCCATTCAATATATTTACTCATGCAATACAATGGCCCTCTGAGAAATACCGTTACCTCCTCAGCCGAGGACACTGAGGCAGCAAGAGGGATAGGAACTTTCCCAGAATTCACTATAAGAGTCAGAATGAGGATTTGAACCCGGAATGTCCTGTTCTGGGATCTGTGTTCCTATTCAGGCTTCATCTTACATGACTTAGCAGGATTAGCACATCTGATCACTCAATTGTTCCCCCAAATCCTTTCTTCACTTGGCTTCCAATCCACCTTACTAACCTGGTTCTTGCCCTACCTTTCTGACTGTCTCATCCCATTCTCCTTTGCTAGTTCTTCTTTGTCTCTCTGACTTCCAAAAGCTGGAGTGCACCAGAGATCAGTCCTTGGACCTGTTTTCTATACTCAGTCCTTAGATGACCTCATCCAATTTTACAGCTTAAATAGCTCTATGTAAATAGCTTACAGATCAATATGTCCTGTCTGGAACTCTCCCGTAAAATTCAGACTCATATATCTAACTGTCCACTTAACCTCTCTACTAATGGCTATCTAATGGCATCTCAAAATCAACGTGCCTACAGCTGATTCCTGCTCTTCTTCCATGAACTTGCTGCTCCCAAACTCAGGTAATGACAAATCTCTTCTTCTAGTTTTCTAGGCCAAAAATTGGGATGCCAACCATGACTCCTCATTTTTTTCTCACAATGCATTCATCTGTAAACTATATCCAAGATTTGACCATTTTTCATCACCCCTCCCCACTATTACCACCCTAGTCCAAGCCACTATTATCTTGCCTAGATGTTGCCTAGATTTTTAACTGGTCTCCTGCTTCTCCCTTTTATTCCCTGCCAACTTGAGGGGAGTGAGGCACCACCTTGAACATAAAATTTAAGAAATATCAAAACTCAGTAATCAAGACAAATGTGGCATTTTAATGTAATATTTTAAAAATATGTTTGTCTTGATTTCAGAAAGGAAGGCAGAGAGAAAGAGAAATAAAAACATCAATGATAAGAGAGAATCATTGATTAGCTGCCTCCTGCAAACCCCACACTGGGGATCGAGCCCACAAACCTGGGCATGAAACCTGACCAGGAATCAAACCATGACCTCCTGGTTCATAGATCGATGCTCAACCACTGAGCCATGCTGACCAGGCTGTGATATTTTTTAAAAAATCATAATTTAAACTAGCAAACTTTTAAATAAAAACAGACCAGACCCTGTGTTTGCATAACTCACCCCCTTTTCCTCACCTCAGTCCCAGTGCCACTTGACTCCCTTCAATGTTCTCTCAACAGTTACAGTGATTCTGTTAAAACTCAAGTAAAATCTTGTCAATTGTCTGGCTTCACTTCTTAGAGCAAAATCCAAAGCCCTTCTCATGATGTAGAAGGTCCTACATGACCGGGTCCGCCATTATCTCCCAAAACCCAACTCCCACTTCTCTCCTCACGCACTCGGCTTCATCATCTCCATATGGCCTCCTCACTATTTCACCAGCAAGCCCCTGCCCTTGCCAGACCTACTGCCTTGAATGCTCTCTCCCAAATATATCCCTCACTTCACCCAGTTCTCTTCCCAAATTCACTCTATCTAGACCACACTATCTAAAAATGCCACCCCCATACTTTATATTTCACTTTATATTCCTCTTCCACTTTTTATTTTTTTGTCCACAGAAATTATCATAAGCACACTATACATATCACTATTTTGTTTATTGTCTTAACCACTTTATAACTCCATCAGCTACTCTAAAGCTGAGATTTTAGGGAGAGAGAGGTTTGTGTTGTTCTCTGTTATACCCCTATGTCTCAAAAAATGCTTGGGTGATAGTAGGTACTCAGTAAATAATTTTTGAATGAATAGTGACCAATTGTCATGAGTGCTTTCCTTTAGCTCCAATGGTCTCAAAGCCTGCTATATAGAGGTTTTAGATCTATTGCCTCAATAAATTACATCAGGAGCTATCTGTAAAATGCAGTTCCCTAAGATCTGAAGAATTCACGAGGTGCTAAATTAGATAACATATTGCAAAACCTTTGTTTCAAATTGAGCAATTTTTGAAACAAAATTTTGACTTGCCTAAAAAAAAATATTTATCTGGGATTCAGGTTCAAAGTTGGGAGAACGAGTTGTTTTTGAAGACCAATTTTCTCTTATGGCAAATTCTGAATTTTATTTCAATGTTCTGATTTGCAGTCTCTTGACATTATATTAAGATGCCATATAGATTCTCTTAATAGTTTCAGAGTGAATCTATTATGTAACCAAAAGGCCTTTCTGATGTAAAATATCTTTGATCCCCTTTGCTAATTATTAACCAAAACTAAAGATAGGTGTTGTAAATAAAAGTTGTTTAGCCATGAACTGTTATCTTTTGATAGAAAAGATGAAGTTCAGCAAAGGAAAAATCTACAAATTGGCCAAAAAACAACAGATTCTGCCTGCAAACATCTGTAAGACACTCATGACTAACC
This sequence comes from Pipistrellus hanaki, assembly GCF_964339955.1. Lineage (NCBI taxonomy): Eukaryota > Metazoa > Chordata > Mammalia > Chiroptera > Vespertilionidae > Pipistrellus > Pipistrellus hanaki. The sequence continues at coordinate 29,561,939 of NC_140516.1, forward strand.
TCATCAGACCCCGAGTCCATTTATGGCCTCCTTGCTTTTGCAGGTTAAATTCAGCACTGTGGGAGAGTTTGAGAGTATCCCAATGAAAAAAGAAAAACAAAACAAACAAAAAAAAACCCCACACAATTTTAGTAACATTTGGGAACAGGGGAGGAATTCGATTTTGTCTTACAGGTTAATTTTCTTTATAAATCTTCAAAATCCTTTTTGTCGTTTTATGTTTTTAAGAGGATAGATAGATAGATAGATAGATAGATAGATAGATTTGTAGAGGTTCCATGACTGTATTCACCAGCAGGTTGGGATTATAGAGTGAAAACACATCTTGTTTTCCCCTACCTTGTAGTGTCCAGAGAAAGAGCATTTATATTATAAATGTGTCTATAAAGCAATGTGTTCCTCCCTGGATTGCTACACATATACCAAATCACCACTGTTGTCCATAAAGATTCTCTTAAATTTGTCATAGCCAAGGTATGAAGTTAGGATTTCTTTTTCTTTTTAAATCACTACATTTTGTAAAGTGCAGATACAGAAGCGGGTATGTTAGCCTACTTCCAATAAAACTCAATGCCCTAAAACTGGGCAGGGGATGGGGCTGATATACAGACAGCGCTATGGAAATATGCCTAAAGAGAGTGAATGGGTGAAGACTGAATTAATTGACCTGAGTCGAAAGCAAGCAAGAATTATTAGAAAGGGCAAGGGCAAGCATGGCCATGTTTCTGAGAAGAGCATAAAACTGTCCCTGTAACAGCTAATGGGTGTTATTTTTCTGAAATCTCATTATTTCTTTCCTTTGGTTTTCTTAACTTTATTGAAAATGTTGCTTTCTAAATGATGCTCGTCTATTAGTTTGGGCATTTTAAAATTCTATTATTTTGATATATTTTAATTCTACATTTTACTGAAATTATTGCCTCAGGTTCTTAATCTTTTTTTTTTTTTAGCACCTAATTTTTGGCCCAGTTTTCTATATCATTAATGGTTCATTCAATTCAATTTTTTATTGTATTCTTTTTTCATTCGGAATTTTTCAAGACAACCAAAATCAGCACAGGTTATCTCAATATGCAGGACAGAAAAAAATTTTTAAAGGGCCTAGAGTCAAACACATTAGATTTGCATTTGATTCAACCCATCATAAAACATGTTTCCACTGTTTTGGTTGGCAGAGCACATTAAGCAGAGTGGAAATCCAGCACAGAACCTTCACTGAGCCATTCACACTCTAACTCAGCAGGTGCACTCCAATTACACTCATGGGAGACTTCAGAACCTCACACCACTATTGCAGGGACCTGCAGCATGGCCATATCCTTGCCCTGCAAACCTGTGAGCCACAAAAACCATCACATTTGAAATGGGTTCAGATCTGTACCAAAACAGATAGCATAGACAATAAAATACTGACATTGTACCTTAATGTCTACATAAACCCAGACATATATAAACTTACATAGTTTCTTAGATTTTTACAAAGGACTCTATGTCTGTGAAGTACATGATCCAGATGTTAGCAAGCCCTTTCAACATCACTCAAAAGAATCTATTATTGTTTAGTTAAAACGCAGGTGACATTTTTATTACATAGTTTGCAGGAGGACTTCCGTTTTTGCCCCCAGTGCATTCTGTCCTAGAAATTTATCTTTGGAGACTCTGTATATGTAAAAGTCTAAACGACCATTACGACCAGTCCACCAAACGACCTGTCTAATGGTTGCCCAGTCACTATGACGACGCACTGACTACCAGGAGGCAGATGCTCAATACAGGAGCTGCCCCCTGGTGGTCAATATGCTCCCACAGCCAACCTCCTGCAGTCCCTCCCCCAAGCTGGCCAACCTCCTATAGTCCCTCCTCCTGGCCATCTGATACCCGCCAGGCCGAGGGACCACACCTGTGCACAAATTTGTGCACCAGGCCTCTAGTAAGTAGATGTCTTAAACACATAGAGGATATAAATGAAGCTAACACTCTTAGGATCCTGATACCTTATTCTAGTTGACCGATTTAGTAACAGTGTCCTCCTTCCCACATCTATAAGGATCATTCTGCATATTCTTTTAATTGACAAGAGCTAATTTGTATCTGAGCATTTGGTGACATTCACAAGTCACTGAATTGAGAATTACTGATCTGCATTCTAATTGGAGATAGGACACTACTCATTTTTTAACTTCAAATTTCAGCTAAAATTAAACATTTTTTTAAAAATCTCTTCCTTAATGAGGATATGTAACTGGCCTTGTTTGTTTGTGGCTGTTAGTTGCTCTAACCTGATGTCTCATTTGCAGAGAATGTTTCCTAAAGATGTCCTTTATGAGAAGGACAAGTTTGGACTTGGCAACAGCAATTTACTTAATTTATCTTAAATTTGGTTTCAGTGAGCAACCCTAATTAACCTGATTTTTTGCTGATAATCACTCTCAATGGAATCAAATCACAAATCCGGGGATGGATTGAGCGGCACCCAGAAGGAAGCAGCCCTTCGCGCACTGGTCCAGCGCACAGGATATAGCCTGGTCCAGGTAGGAACTTCTTATGACATCTGCTGAGACCCACAGAAGTCAGTGCTGAGACATTTACTCATAGTGGGAATGTGAGTGGTCCTGAGATACAAAATGGTAACAACAGTCATATAACTCTAGGTGTGGGGAGGGGGGAGTTGCATCATTTCAGTTTTGTAGGTGACCCTGCAGGTGTGTTCTCTCAACCTTAACTTATCATTTGAAAGCAGAATCAGTGTCCACAGTCACAGAGACGATCACAATTTTTAAAGGGAGTATCAGTATATGGAAAGGCAGCTGGAATTTGCCACCCAAAGCTGTCGGTGAAGTAGAACCAGACCAGTGTGTCAAGAATAATTGGAAAACAGACAACCTAGGCACTAACCTTAGTTTCCAGAGAGATCATTGCAAGTGTAGAAGGACTTCTAGGTGTGGGATTGAAGGACTGACTGTCTGGTCAGCCTAACTATTACAGTTAATTCTTGTAACATCTACTCAATAGTTTAGGTCAGGACAATATAATAATTTTTCTCCATATTCATTTTTTTAAAATCCTAAATTGTCTATTCAGAGATGTTAAGAATTACCTGTATATGATTAACTTTATGATAACCTCCTTTAGAGAGCTTTTGCTACCTTAAAAAGCAAGCTAGTATTAAACATAAATGATCTTAGTTGAAGAAATAATGTTTCTCTTTTTACAGTAAGGCAAAGTATTGTAATTCTCAGCGATTCAATTGTCATTCACACATACATAATTTTCCAACTTAATCCAATTTGTTTGTTGTTCTAAGTACCAATGTCTATGTGGATAACAATAAAGTAGTCAACAGTGACCCTTTATTACATGGTCCTTTGTCAGATTACGGCAAAATGTACTACATTTAGTTTTCAATTAATCTTTAAGTCCCGGCATGTTTTGTTCTAGATAATATAATGCTCAACATTGTTTCTAATTCTTCATCCTAATGAAAAGTGTTTAGGTAGGCTTAAGATTTCAGATTATTTCATGACAGACTTTTCAAAATTTAATTTAAGTCAAGGGCAAGGGAGATATTATTATATTAGTGTATTATTAGGATTTTTTTCATTCATTCAAAAATACATATTATATACTTACTCTATATTCTAGATATTGTGGATACAGAATTAAATAAGACAAAAATCATTGTCCTTAGGTGCTTAAATAGCTAGCTAGCACTTATTAAATGTGAGACATTGTGCTTACTGCTATATGTATAGTAACTCAATATTCATAATAATTCAATAAGAGTATTATCCCCATTTCACAGAAAGCACAAAACAGTTAAAACATCCCACTTAAGGCTCTGCAGTCACAAACTGGATTCTTAGCCTCCAAACTGTTCTGCTAAATTGCATTTCCACTAGACCAGTAGAGAGGAGCTGACTGGGCAGGGGCTACACCATGCTACCTTAGGGCATCCAGAATTTATCCTTTGTGCCAAGGAATGTTATTAAAGGGTCCCAAGCATGGAATAACTTATAAGGATTCCTCTGGCTGGTTGAGAATGGGTCACTGGGCATCCAGAATTCAAACAGGAAACCAGTTAGCGATTCAGATGGTACTCCAGATCAGGCCTGGGCTAGGGGCATTCTTTCATTTACTATTTTCACTTCTGTGAGGTGGAGATTGATGGCCACATTTTATAGATGAAGGGAAGGTTGGATATCTGGAAGCTTTGAAGACCTCAAAGCCAGTACCATTTCAGTCCAACATGATTCAGCTGAACTTCTAAATCCAGGTCTTATATTTGGTTATTTAATGGTACCTTAAATGAATATATTCTCTCACCTTGAAGTAGAGAATATCCTATTTCACAAATGAAGTAACCAAGGCTTAGAGGCCATGACTTGGTCTGTTCAACCCCACTTTTCCCAGAGTTTCTGCAGGCGCCCATGTGCCCCCTGCTCCCCACACATCTCTCTGACCGAGGCCTTTCTAAAATACATTTGACTGTGTGGCTCAGAGGCCAGAAAGATATTTTCTTTTATTTTTTTTCTTTTTAATCCTTACCATGGATGTTTTTTCCAATGATTTTTAGACAGAGTGGAAGGAAGGAGGCGAGAGAGAAATATCTATGTAAGAGAGACACATCAATCGGTTGCCTCTCACCCGTGTCCCAGCAAGGATGGGGATCGAACCTGCAAACGAGGTACATGCTATTGACTGGAGATCAAACCCATGACACTTCCTTCTGCAGGCCTACACTCTAATCACTGAACAAAACCAGCCAGGGCTCAAAAACTTTTCAGTGGCACATTACCATTCAGATAATTCATGCTCCATGGCACCGGATCTAGAATCCTCTGATCTCCAAATAGTCTATACTCCTTGCTTGATCCCTCAGTCTACCTGGGACATTTCTACTCATTTTTTCAAGAGCAAACTGGTGTTGCCAATCAGATCCTTTCCTGTCTAGCAAGCCACGTGCTGTCCTGTCGGTGTTCCCACAGAACCTTTCAGCATGGCTTGAGCAGACTGTAACTGACAGAGCACCTATGGCCTTTCTCCCCGAGTGGGGAAGCCTCATTGGGTTCCCTTGGTCAGCATTCTGCCTGTATGGACTGGCCGCTGGTGGAAGGCTCCCTGGGGCTGGTCAGGCTCTGGGGAGAGGGAACAAGCCTCTAGTCCAGCTCTGTTGACTATGGTCTGCCATCCATCCACTCCCGTGACCTAGGCACAAATATTTCTTGTACTTTTAAAAAAATTCTGGAACTTCTTCCTTCCCTGCTGTTTTCTGTTTTGTGCTGATACATGTGTTTAACAATAAAGCAAGAGGGAGAATATCCTGTTGAGTGGCATGGGGGCAGGGCGGAGGGTGGGTCTGAGCCTCTGGGACTAAGGACACCACTGCAACTCGGGGTGGTGCTGATTCTGTCCTCCATCTCAATGCCCAATCCACACCTGCAGTTACATGAGCAAGACTCCACCTCTGTCTGGTTCAGTGAGGTTCACTGGTCCCAGGCCCTCCCTAGGGCACTGGAGCTGTAAGCTGACGGGTGGTTAAAAGGTCCCTCCTCCCATCCTGGCTCCCTTCAGGACTCCAAGTGAGAAAAGGGAAAGTAGCAGCCCATGTCACGGATCCTCTCCCAGCTGCCCCAGCCCTGATGTAACAATACATGGCATTTACCAAAGCATGTCTAAGTGACAATCAGCTGGTAAGGACAGCAAACTGATCATTAGAAGGAGGAGTCATACATTCTGGTAAATGTATGTAAAAAGTATAAAACCGTAACCTGAGAATGAATAACCTAGGACCACTAGAATGAAAGTCAAAAACAAATGGTGTAGTAAAATAAAGAAAATCATGTAAAATATACACAGTGTGACACCAATTGTAAAAAGTTTTTTTTAAAAAAATGCAAAATATGTTAAAATCCTTAGGATGTGAGCAGTTGGGTAAAAACTAATAAAGAGAAGCAAGAAACATATAAAAAAGGAAAAGGAAAATTGCCTGCCATCAGGATCCCTCGAGAGCCTACTTCTCTCTCTTGTGTCTCCATTTGAGGTGGCTGCTCCCCACGGGGCCCACGGTCAGGGCACAGCTCCTTGACCTTGCCCCTTGCCTGCACATGTCAGTGTACTGAAAGTATATTCACAGGAGCTCGTGCTTGTTGAGGTCATGGCAATCCATGGCTTGGCGCCGGCTGGAAAGAGCTGTTCGTTTTTTAATACTTAAAAGTCAAATTAGTCTAGATGTTTTTATCTCCAAATTTAATGTGCTTTAAAATTAATGACGGATTGAAACATTTTTTTGTGCAGACTTCTCCCGCATAAAGTGGTATTTTATAATTCATAGAGAAAATTCTATAAAGTTTACAGTCTACAAAACAAATACCCTCAGAATAATTTTTTAACATCTGATTAATATAGTTGAATAGTGGGGATTGTCTCCTTTTATAGTCAACCCTTCTGTAGATGTTATAAAATCAAATACTGTTCTTAAGTTAGTATTTTTTTTAACTTCTTTGTATCTGAAACATTCATGCAAAGACAATAGTGGAGAGCATCTAAACCCTTTTGAAAAGCAACTTGCCAATATTGATATACAGTATGAGTATGCCCCTTCTGTAAGCAAATCTCTAATGATCCAAAACGTAATGATAGAAATGTATATGAGGCTAGTCTGACATTATTTATAATGCCTCAGCAATCAAACCTAAATGTATAAAAGGAATGAAATTAATAAGTAAGGTCTGAATATATAATCAGTACCTTCAACAAGCAGACTTCTATGAGAAATAATCCCAAAACAATATAAATTGTCCATTTAATTTTATTCTGGTCTCTGGTGCTTCCTTTCACCCCCAGATAAAACTGGAGGCACGTCTCATTCCTTTTCCGGCAACTTTCGGGTAATAAAAGAATCTCTGCTAAATAATTAGGTCTAGTCCAGTATAAAAAACAACAACTTTATTCAAAGTTACAGCCACTTCCCTGTCCCAATTGAGGTGGGGTGTGATTTCTTTTCTGTTTTCCTCCTTTATGCTTTCATAAGCATAGTTTTATACACCAGTTTGCTAGCTATAATTGAAGCAGAAGAGAGGGATGAAAGCAAAGGGGAAAGGACAGAAAAGTTCTGAACTTAACTGATACTGACATTGAGCTCTCTGGGCCTGGCAGGCATATAAAGCTCATGGGATACTTTATAGGATTCCCAGGGATATTCTTAATTCCAAGGTTAGGGATCTCTCACCTGGCTACACTCCCCTCTGGCTGGCCAGCGTCCTAAGCCTCAGCCTCCTGCTGCAGAGCTTTTGAAACTCTACGCAGCTCTCTTGGAGATGGAAAACCACCCCAGATTCCAACATATAGCCAAATCCAATCCCTGGAAACACACATACTCTCTGACCAACAAACTCTGGAGGTATGAACGACGCAAGGATCTAGCTCTCCTTCTTGCCAAAATTACAGCAGCAGGCCAGCCCACTGCCCGCCAGTAGCTAACTCAGTAGGCAGTTAGACCCTCCAGCCAATGTGTGTCCAGAAGCAGAGAATACCCACCAAGCTCTCGAATCCCTCTCCTTTGCCATAGGTAAGTTGACTATCACCTTGCAATTCCTTCCAGTTAGGGATAACTAGGCTTCACAACATACCAGCATTGGTCTCCAAATATCTTTGAACAAGAGGCTCGGTGCATGACATTCATGCACTAGGGGGTAAAGGGGTCCTCAGCCTGGCCTGAGCCCTCTTTGAGGTCCAGGACCCCTTGGGGGATGCCCTACTGCCGGCTTAGGCCTGCTCCACGGGGAAAGTGGGCCTAAACTGGCAGTTGGACATCTCTCCACAGGGTCCTTAGCGATGCCATGGAAGCAGAAGAGGCTCCTGCCACCACCACTGCACTCACCAGCCATCAGCCCAACTTCTGGCTGAGCAGCACTCCCCCTGTGGAAGCCCACTGACCACTAGGGGGCAGCTCCTGGGCTGAGCATCTCTCCCTTGGTGGTCAGAGAGTATCACAGTGACCAGTCATTCTGCCATTCGGTCGATTTGCATATTACCTTTTTATTATCTTTGAATAAGCTTCAAAAACTCCTCTCAAACTCAATTTCATTTCTAAACTGCAGCATAGAAGGAGGCCATGGGGTGTTCAGTTAAGAAAGAAAAACAGTTAAACAGTTTTCTCTACAGCTTTGCCCTGTTCAGTGGTCCAGTGACCTGGCTTCCTATCCAAATTAGAGGCCAAAGGAGACCCCTTTATCTGAATATTCTGTTACAAATGAACTTGTATTCAGTTGTTATGTGATCATTGAAAACAGTCTGCAGGACAGAAAATTCCAACATTATTACAGCTATGTAAAAACTTACAAATAACAGTATTTTTTTTTAAAGAGACTCAAGCAGCCCTGGAGATCATTTTACAAACCTAATATTATTTAAGAACATCTGCATTACAGCCCTGGCTGGCAATGCTCAATGATTAGCACAGCGACCAGGTCAAGAGCAGGTACTTGGATTGCAGGTTCAATCCCCACTCCCCAGTTAGGATGTGTATGGGAGACAAACAATCCATGTGTCTCTCTCACATCAATGTTTCCTTCTGTCCCCTCTCTCTCTCTAAAAATCAATGGGAAAAAATATCTTCGGGTGAAGGTATATAAAACAAAAAACAGCATCTGCATTATAAAGGAAAAGGCTTTATCATTTAAAATGTTTTCAAATAAAATACCCCCAAAAATACAGGGTCAATCTGTATATTACTTTGATCTTATACATATATTCAATTACATTGAGAAAATGTTAATAAGGATTTAGATCACAGATTAATAACAACAAAATAATAGTCAACAATTATTGGGCACATATTCTAACTGCTTTATGTATATTAATTCAGATAATCCTTAATGCCAATTGATGGTCTTTAATTTCCAGATAAAGAAAACAAGGCACAAGGAGGTTAGGCAGCTTGTCCAAGGTTTAAAGGCTATAATCCCAGTGCTACTGGCCCACATTTCTGACCAGATTTACAAAACTAAGAGCTGCTATAATGTTTGCCTTAAAGTTGCAATTTTAGAGGTGAGCCTGTTAGGGAATTCTAAAGGTATTTTGTTGAGCCTAAACCCTAATAACATGATTCACTTTAAATTAATACTTATTTGTTGGCAGAATGACTATTAGATCAGAAATTCTTCAAGAATGTAGAAGGCTAACATTCTAAAACCTAGTTACCTAGATCTAAATCTTCTCTTCAAGATGTAAACATGCACATAACTTGGTTCAATCATTTTTTAAATAATTATTTATTGTTGAAAGTATTACATATCCCTCCTATTTTTCCCCCATTAACCCCTTCAGGCATCCCTTTCCCCCACCCACCTCGCTTTAGGGTGCTGAAGACCTGGTTCAATTATTTTTAATAAACTGAAAAGTCTCTATAATTTTTGGCTGCAAAGTATGGAAAACCACCCAAAACTTCAAAGAGACTGACAGAGACTAGTCTCTACCACACATCCAAGTTACGTGGTCTTAAACATGTCCTTTAACCAGAGCTTAATTACCCCTCAGACTGGCTGGGCCACACCCCCACACCATGAGCCACGATTTTGTGATTCTAGTATCTGCTCAGTCTAATCATAAGTCAGCAAACTGCACTAACTGATTGGAAGAGGAAACAAACAGGTATTGAAACACAGCTTTGAAATTTAGGAAACATCTTTTCGCCTTCTCTATATTTCATTCTTCCTACTCTGGATTGGAGGAAAGATTATCATCATCAAAAAAAGGGGGCAACATCAGATTTATTTTCTTTTTTAAATCTCTGTACAAAAATGAAAATAAACATCTTAAGCCAATTCAAGAAGCATACCCATAAAATGATCTTTTCAAATTGTATGGTATTCACTAAGCTAGGGTTTGAAAGATTTACATTACAGTCTGATATTAAATGTTGAATACTTGCAAAACAAGAATTAAAAAAACACAGAGGGTGATTAATTTGTGCTCGCTTATCACTAGCAAGACAAATACAGCTGTCAAAAAATAGAATTTTGCAGGTTACTTAATAACATGAACCAGTCTGATACAACAATACACCTACTTGTTTAAAAATATACTTTATGATATCATCTTTAAATAATTGGATCATTCTGGACAATACTAGCTGAAAATTACTTCAGAGAGTAAAATAACACAATTCCCTGCAAGTAGTAGACATTTCATAAATATTATTGATACAAATTGTGTGGCCCTGGCCAGCATGTCTCAGTTGGTTGGGAGACTTTCCCCATCCTGGAAGGTTGCCTGCTGGATTCCTGGTCAGGGCACATGGCAAGGTTGCAGACTTGATCCCCAGTAGGGGGCATGCAGGAGGCAGCAATGGATGTTTCATTCTCACATTGACATTTTTCTCACTCTCCCTCTCTTAAAAAAAAATATTAAATAAGGTCAGTAAGAACCTTAAAAAATATGTTGACAAGTTAGCTTTCAACTTCCTAGCTTGCCTTATGCCACCTAGAAATATTTTAGAAGAGTGCTGCTGTGCTAACTGGTAAAAAGTCTTTGTGTCCAGGCAATGAGATTATGTCTAGAGCTCTCTTTCTCCACTTTTTAACTCTGAACTGTGCTTTCTAAATTTTCTAAAACTAGTATGTATTTCTTTGAGAGTCAAAGAAAAAAAATCACATTGGGCTAATCCTTTCCTCACGAAGTCATCAATGATGTGGGTCAAACACTCTGTGACAGGCGATGCTCCTTCCATCTGAAATCCTCTCATTAAAAGTAGGCAAAGGGGAAGAGGAGTGAGGGGTAGGTGGAGGTGGGCAAAGAGGGGGAGCGGGGACAAAAAGGGACTTTGCTTGGGGTGATGGGCGCACAATGCACAGTGCAGATGATGTTTTATTGAGTTGTACAGTTGAAACGTGTACTTTGGTGAACCAATCTCACCCCAATAAATAAAAAAAAACAAAAACTAGGCAAATGTTATATGTTTGATACGTTTTATTGATTTGAGAAAGGAAGGGAGAGAGAGAAATATTGATCAGTTGCCAATAAATGTAACCTGAGGGACCAAACTAAACCATCTGGTCATAGGCCTGGACCAGGAATCAACCAGTAACCTTTAAGTGCATGGGACAAAAGCTGAGTCACACCAGTCAGGGCACAAATAGATTTTTTTATAGATGTATTTTCAGAAAACTTTCCACCCAGTATGGGGTCAGTTTAAACTATAAATCTACTACTACTAAAGCTAAATATATATTTAATAAACATCATTCTGAAATAGTCTGAATATATTTTTAAAGTAGACTCAGAATACTTGTAATTTTAAATTATTTAAAATATGGTGTGTATTAGCACTGTTTATCCAGTTACCCTATTGATAATCTATTTTCTAAAAAATAATTCAACACAATAAATTTTTGTCAGTATGATAGTGTCATTGCTTTCTTATTAAAAAAAATTGTTAAACTTTAATTTTAGCCTTCAGATACATTAAACGTCATTAATTTATATTAGACTATGAATTTACTACATCAAATTTATCATAATTGGAGTTTTTAAAATACCAAATATGCATTACTTATTTTGCATTGTTTTTGCAATTTGTAGCTTTAAACTTTAATTTTTTCATCTTTATAATTGAAAGTATTACAGATGTCCCCTTTTCTTTTCCCATTGCCCCCCCCCCTCCATTTCCCCCTAATCCCTTCTCTTCCACACCTTCTCTCATCACACTACTGTATGCGTCCATGGGTTATGCATACATGCATATAAATTATTTGGTTAATCTCTTCCCACCCACCCCCACCTTCTCACTGAGATTCGTCAGTCTGTTCCTACTGTTTTCTTAATCCAATGGTTATCCTTGGTAAACTTAATCTATTTTTTTGTTTTACTCTTTTGTTTCTTTAGTTCCTACTATTGAACACAATGAATTGATGTTAGGCCCTGACATGATGCATTTAAAGTAGTTGCAATGAGGATTAATTTATCCAAAATTTAAAATGGCAACATAGGCTGCTTTAACTGTGTAACACAGCTGTGGGCACTACCCTTCTACTTAGGGGCTTAAGCCTGACCATCCTCTGACCTACGGTATGAGGACATAAATTTAGACATAAGGATGTTCATGATAGTGAAACTTCTGATGTCTAAAAATGAAACGTTCTGAATGTCCAATAAAATATTACCAGTTACATAAAATCCTTCTATTTTCAAATTATACAGCCATGGAAAACTGATATCAAACAAAGACATGGAAAAATACCTAAATTTTAATGTTAACTTTAAAATCAGAATGTAAAATTTATATAAACTTCCAAATAATATTTTAAGAAGTTATTCACACAGTAAAAAACATTGAAAAACAAAATGTAAATCTCTGATTTGGAGTAAGTTTTTTTTGCTTTTGATTTTTAAAAAAATATATTTTATTGATTTTTTTTTTTTTTACAGAGAGGAAGAGAGAGGGATAGAGAGTTAGAAACATCTATGCGAGAGAAACATCGATCAGCTGCCTCTTGACCAGAGCCGATGCTCTATCCACTGAGCCAAACCGGTTTCGGCTTTTTTTGTTTGATACTCTTTTTTCCAAATGTCTTTTCTTCTTTACGATAATTTGTTAATTAAAAGTGCTGAAAAAATGACAACCATTATATATAAGAATGTTATTTTCTAAATTTTCTATAATGATGTGGATTGTTCTTTATAAGGAAAAATCTCATAATGTTAAAAAAAAAAAAAAAATTTTAATGAGCATACATTTAAGAGAAGAAAAAAATGGGAAATTTTAACAGATAACACTGTATTACTATAGTTGGATAATAGGTACCAGGTTCATTAGGCTATTTTTTCTCATTCTTTATGTGTTTGAATATACTTTATTTCGGAGTTGGAATAGCCCCATCGTTATACAATTCAAAGGAGACATAAGCCAGAGGTCTGCAAACAATGGCCCAAGATTTAAATGTGGCTATAGTAGGTTTTTGTAGTGGCTGCAGGCTCTGAATGTTTTTCACATTTTAAAAGGGCAGTTTTTTCGAAAGCCTAAAATGTCAACTAGCTGGCCTTTTACAGAAAAAGTTAGCTGACCACAACTCTAATCCTTAATCTATTACACTACGTTAGAAGCTCACCCACAGTTTTTAAAGAAAACTTCTTATTACTGCTTAACCAAAATGTTTGTAAAATGCACAACACCTTTGAGCAGTGAAGACAGTATGTCTGAAGTTCAAAGATCCATTAAGACTCACAGCAGATAAAATAAGTGGGTTCATCCTTCTCTCTCTCTTTTCTTTTTTTTTTGGGGGGTGGGGGGGGAGATTAGCCATCAGCCTCCATCTCCTCAAACTAGGAACAAAGTTTCTAGTCTTTAATTCCTACCCCTCAGATTTTGCTTTCTATGCATGCTCTTTTAAATTGAGGTTCCATGCAACCACATTATTTTATTCTAATGTGTTCGATTCTCAATGAATATGTGCAAGTCATAGGTACAAGGGGTGGTGCTAGATGGACATAAATCTGATTAGGATACATTCCCCTCCTCCAATGGTACCCAAATTAAGTTAAACCCCCCCCATCTCTCTGGTTTGGTACTCTAGTAATTTTATGTAGAAATTTCTCAAATTGCAATCTCCCCTACCCCCCACAAGTAAGGCAATAAAACCAAGTAACTTAGGACCTCCGTGTTTACGATAGGCTTTATCTAGCTTAGCTCAGGATGAGGCAGATGGAAAAACACTGTGGCATTGACATTCTTTTCCAACCATTACCCAAAAATCCTGAGGACAGAAATAGGAATTTGACTTCATGGTAAAATATAGCTCCTGGGTCCCACATCTTCTCCTATTGCCTGTCCTCACCACCTGCCCATGTCCCTGCTATCCAAGGACTTAGGTCATTCACCAAGAGCAGGAATACCAATTCTTTAAATAGGTAGACTAAGCACGAGAACAGGATGGAATGAGCAAATCATCAAAGGGCATGTGTTTCCCTAAACTTATCACCCCAGCCACCCACAGGCCAACTTGGTTTTAAAGCTCTTAAGAAGCGTTGCTTCTACCAGCCGGAAATGCCGCCGCCTGGTGTGAAGACTCCACATGAAGGAACAGGCCCATGCATGCTTTTGTGGAAACGTGTGTGCCTGACATGTGGTGGGAACTGCAGCATCCCAACAAACAAAAATACCTCCCAGTAGCTATTTTTCAACTGCAATGGACTTCTCCTCGGATAGCCTAAATAGACAGCTGGCTTTATATGAGGTTTCAAAACAAAGTTCAAACTCTTTGCAAACTATGAGGTTCCCCAAAAACTATAATCATATGAGGTTTTCTGCTTGATCAACCTAAAAATCAGTGTGGACGTCATGACTCAAAAACACAAAAGCATGGACAGCTCTTCTGCGCTTTAGACTTTGCTTAAAGCAGCTTCCGGATTTTTTTAGGATGTTACCTCTTTGTTTAATATAGAGCAGCAACCAAAAATAAGTGACTCTTCATCTTCAGAACCTAAAAATTTACCACGGGGAGATGCGAAGTCAGCTTTCTAACATAGACTAAGGAGGGGGAAGTGACATCACAGAGCCACACAATTAAGTATGTGCAAGGACTTCAACTGGGATCTTTTTGACACTGTCTCAGAGGTGCCTGGAGAGAGCTGCGAGGAGGTTACACAGCATTAAATGACTTTGAATTTCATACTGAGAAAAGTATTCCACTTTTTAAAATATATTTTATTGATTTTTTTATTTTTTAATATATTTTTATTGATTTTTTTTACAGAGAAGAAGGAGAGGGACAGAGTTAGAAACATCAATAAGAGAGAAACTCAATCAGCTGCCTCTTGCACACCCCCTACATGGTTGGGGGATGTGCCCTCAACCATGGTACATGCCCTTGACCTGAATGGAACCTGGTACCCTTCAGTCCACAGGCCTATGTCTATCCACTGAGCCAAACCAGTCAGGGCAGTATTCCATTTTTAATTGTTTCAAATACTCAGATGAGGAAAGTCCATGGCTGGAGGTATACCTTAACTACCTCTCCAGCCCTGCTAAGCTTTTTCAATGTAGAGAGCAGGACTGGGGCTCAGCTTTTAGTAGACAACAATGTCTAGCTAAAATGTAATCATAATTTCCATGTTTTGTAATTGCTTTTATTATTACCTTCTATTTATGGGAAATGATACTGATACTCTACTTATAAGAATGATATATATTTTCTGCATAGTACGTTTATTTAGGTAGTTAATGAAATAAGTGCTGTTTGGATATGCAATTAGAGATACACTGATTTTTTTAAATCTCTGATATATTTTTTAAGGATCCTATTGACCAACTCAAAAAACATAGAATAAACATTTTCCCACATTTTAATATGGTGTCAGTCTGTCTTCTAACACACTCACAAAATCTTTGCAATCACTGGCATCCATAGTGCATATGCCTTGCAAATATTGTAGAAAAAAAATAATGTTTATGCCCACTTCCACAGTATATAAGTTAAATAAACTCTGCTTTCTAAAAATTCCCAGTCTAAAATAGATTTACCAACATCAAGTCAGTGATCTTCACAGAATATGAAAGTGAACAAACTAAATACACAAGACAGATAATTATCTATTATAAATGTATATTCCCTATAGCCCTGTCCATTGTCCTCAGGCAACAAAAATGCAATAAGCAGAACCAAGTTAAAAATCACATCTAAGACTCCTTTTAGAATATCTTATTTAAGGTCTTTTAGACTTGCCTTAAACCCTATCACATAATGAATATATAAGTGGTATGCAGACAAAAAGTCATAAAAATAATGTCTAATAAAGATTTGTATTTATTCTTACAATCCAATAACAGGGAAAGCACACTGCCAATTCATGAACTGTGATAGATTAGAGTCCAGAGAGACTTCTCAATGCACCAGCACCCACTGTGAGGACAGTATCCATGAGTTTGCCTTAGAACCACTGTTCTGAGTATGGCCCTGGGGACTGGCATGCTTATGAAGGCTAGAAGTGTCACCTGGTCTGGGTATATCACCCAGCACCTGAGAGAACAGGAGCAGAAAGAAATTCAGTCACTGGAAAATGGATAGAACACCTGAAAGCAGATTAGGAAGGGTAGATACACAGTTTATTCCCTCTGGGCAAGGAAAAAAAAAAAATCAAAGAACCAAAGAGAACTATAAAGATGATTACAGATTTAGAATATAAAATTCCCAGAGAACCATTAAAGAAATTAAAATTACTAGTTGGGGCGGGGGGGGGGGGGGGGGGGGGGGGGCGGGAAGCAACCAGACTGAATGAGGGTTCATTCATTAATGTCCTTCCAGTCTATGAATGAACTCATTTATGGGGACAACAAACCATCTGGTCTTTATGTTGAACCAAAAAGTAGGAGTAACACACAACATGCAGAACTATGAGGCTGGTAAGTGTGAAAAACAGCATGACTTTTGAACAGTATATATGCCACAAAGTTTACAAGATCAAGAATCTTAGGAGCTTTGTTCTAGTGTTGTCTGCAATAAATTAAACCAGTGTGACCTCAGGCAACTCACAGAATTTCTCTGAACTCAGTTTCCTCATCTGTGCAATGAATATAAAAACAAGAGAAAAATATTGGACTCGGGATTCAAAAAATTGTCTTTGTCACTTACTGCTTGTACAAATCTGGGCACATTATGTACCTTGGAATCCTCATCTATAAATGGAAAGTAAGTAGTATCATCCACATAGCATCAATCAACTATATTGAGAAGATTAAATAAGTTAATACATGCAAAGCACTTAGCACAGTGCCCAATTCAATTAGGATTATCTGTTGTTTTAGCAGGGATTTTTTGTTTTTGTCTTTGTTTGGGGAGGGGTGGGTTCTGCTATTGTTAGTATTATGTGCAAGTAGTAGAAGCTAATATTGGTTGATTAAGCAGAAAAGGGGTTTATTAAAAGGATATTGGTTCACAGAACCAATTGATTTCAAGAACAAGATTCAAAAAAAAAGCTTTTAGGAATGAACCCCAAATATCACAAATCTTGAATGTGAAAATGCATCCACAGTCACAGAATGCTCAAAATTAGAGTTTGTGTCATTAGAACTTATGCACAACTCAATTTTCCTTTATTATAACTATGGCTATCCCAGCTGCAAGGGGAAGTAGAAAATCAACTATCTGGCCATTTAACATCTGCAGAAGAAGGCTGTTCGGCCCAGATTCTCCAGATGTATATATATATATATATATATATATATATATATATATATATATATATATATATATATATATAAAAGTCAGATGCCAGGTGGCCAAAACAAACTCAATCTGTTTGACTTTTACGCTAAGATTTATTGCTTGGAGTCATTTGTTAAAGGTTGTGCGATTTTATTCGATGTCAAGAATAAGGTTTACATAATCCTTTAAAGACTCCATGGTTCCACCAGGAAAGGCTTAAAATATCCAGGGACAGAAGGAACTCCAAATACTGACATATAAACAGAGTTACTGGGTAGGCTTGGTATCCAATATTTAAGTTAAAGTCCCTGGGTTTATTGTTACCATTAGATCATCAGTTTTTAATTTCCATAGTTGAGGATTTCCACCTATACATATTTGACTAGGGAGAGTGAACCGTTACCAAGTCTTCAATTGGGAAAATAAAAATTCTCAGAGTTGAATGAATGTTCTCTCATGGAAAAAAATAATCCTATATTCTTTCTCTCTGAACTATTAATATATTTGTGCTGGGGGGGGGGCGGGGGGGGGGACATTCCACAAGAAGGACATTAGCCAGGAGGGGAAAGAGCAATTATAATTGGGCTTTATCTATTTTAAACTCAACTATAAAAAAATAAAAAATAGTGCCTAAAATACCAGCAATCCAGCTCCCAACTGTCCTTTCCGAGCAACAGACAAATATGCTGACCCCATGACTAATGCTGGTGCCTGTCTCAGCCTGGCCTGGAGCTCCACCACTGGTGCATTCCAAGCCCGGTGGGTGGCTCATAAAGCAAATCCCCGCCCCGTGCGTGTACCCTGCGGCATCTCTGAACAAGTCTGACCCTTTGGGATCCCAAAAATATTCTTGGGGAATTTAATTCAAATGTTTATAGAAACCATGGAAAGGCAGTGACGAAGCTTTCCTGCCCAATCCTTTTGGCTCTTAAGCAGATGAATTCTCCGACCTATACACACGATTTGCACAAAATAGTTTGGTGACATTTGTAGCAATTATAGTAAGGAAGAAAGGTGAAGGGAAAATTTACAGAGGTCATTGTGTTCATTGCCTATTTATTTTCAAACACACAAAGCTAGTCAAATCAGAAATTCTGGTATGCTACTATTGTGGGATGGAAACTTGGTTTCCTCAACCGGAAGAGTAAAAATACTGTAACATTCACTCTAAGTTGTTTCCAATAATCCACTGAACGGTATGTCTGGACATTTGGGATATACAAAAACGGCACAAATGATCACCATCAACCAACCACATGGTGAGAGTTGACCCAAGGAGGCAGGCCACAGTTTGGAAACAGAAAAACGTCTCCATATAAGCAATAAGTATGAGGTATTCTCTCCCCCCAAAAAAATTATGTAATAAAATAATTGGAAATTGAAAGGGATTTTTAATGCAACAGAGAGGTTTCAAGCTAATGGCAAGATAATTTTTTTCATAAATAAATATTTAAATGCATGGATCTGTTATAAGTGATGAGGTTCCCATATAACACGGCAAAAAAAATGTAGCTGATGGACTTTGAAACCAGCCTGCCCGAGTTCAAATCCTGACTTCAGTTCCCAACTCAGCAAATTACTTAAAACTCTGTGGGCTTCTGTGTAAAATGGGGATAGTAACAGTCCAGAGCCCATGATGGTGTTTGAGGATTAGAACAGAGTCTGGCTGTATAGGCATTTGTTAGAAGGTAAGTAAATAAAACATTCAATATTGTCTCCGAAAATATTCAATTTATACTTTTCAGGGCATTCTTAGTTGGCATATAACTCATTGGGTTCTTAACTTTTTAAAATAAAAATGTCAAACATTTTACTTCTTTTATTTCTCAGCACTAATAAATATTTGCTACTGGATAATCCTGCAAGAATACAGGGAAGAAGAAAAAATACAAGAATTCTAGAGGCAAATATTTAAATATTTAGTAAAATGAAAAACATTCAGTCATTTAAAGCAAAAAGTAATCAAGGCAAGGTAGATCACCCATCTGACTTTTTTTTTTTTAATTTAGAGTAACATAATATAAATTACTAGGATTAAAAATGTGATCACAACCACAAACATCATTGAAGTACTGTGCTCTAAAAAACCTTGGTGCTAACACATAAAATAATTGAGAAAATAATCAAGTTGGTATATATAAAGATTTATCAGTGAAGCTGGAAGCTGTTTTACTATGTTTCAAACAACAATTATTGTACAAAACAATATTTGTTTTTAAATGTTTTGTATTGATTTCAGACAAAAAAAAAAAGTGAGAGGGATAGAAATATCAATGATGAGAATCATGTTGTCACCTACTTCTTGCACACCCCTGCCTAAGACTGAGCCTGACAACCCAGGCATGTGCCCTAACCTGGAATCAACCACGACCTCCTGTTCATAGATTGAATGGGCTGTTGTTGTTTTTAATCCTCACCCAAAAGTATTTTTTATTGATTTTTGGATAGAGAGGAAGAGAGGGTGGAGAGGTAGAGATGGGGATGGGAGGGGAGAAGGAGGGAAAGAGAGAGAGATTTACTCATCCCAACCAGGAATTGAACCAGCAACCTTTTGGTGTACAGGACAATGCTCCAACCAACTGAGCCACCTGGCCAGAGCACACAACCCTGTTTTTAAACAACCCACATATTTTTTTAAAATATGTATAAAAAGTATTTGGAAAGGAAGTGCAATCTTTCAATAATAACTATATCTATGGATGAGTAAGATGGTGCATTTAGGAACTTTCTTTTTACCTTATACATTACTAACTTTTTTCCAACATGTATCATTTTATACTATAAAACGTATTAAGTGTTATTTGTAGAAGTTAGTAATGCATATTGATCTCTGGTCCCTTATAGTTTCCTTTCTTCAAAAATCACACACAATGGTAACGAGTTCTGGCTATACTTAAGTGTAAAGCAAATTTACCTTTTTCAGCAGATCTACAGTGGTGGGTTAGGCCTACACATCACATTGGACCCGAATTACTTTTAAGTCCTTAACCTTTAGAAAAATATAGCTGTCATTTCAGAAAAGCACCAATGCTATTCCTCCCCAAATAAGGACCTGAAATTAACCAAGGACGTGTTAGGACAAAGGAAAAAATAGAAACTAATTCTATTTGGACAGAGGACAGCATTATTCCCCACAAAGAGATCCAACATTAGTAAACACCTCTCACCACTTTGTCAGCTTTGGAAATAGATTTAAGTCCCTCACCAGCTACACCCCAAATTAGCCAGCCGCTCCTTCCAAGAGTAATCTGCACAATGTTTCTATTTAGGGTCTTGTGTTGCCTTCCTTGGCCTATGAAACCACCGAAATTCAAGGATGCAAGAAGAGAATTAATAACCAAGAAATATATATCACATGCCACAAGCGCAGTCCATACATATCTGATTCATTACCTCCTTGAATGAATGGACTTTGAAACCGTTAAGCTGACATTGTCCTCACTGTGCTTATGAGACCATTGAGGTTCTGAGAAGTCATCTGTCCAAGGCTAGTGAGTCACAGAGCCAAGGAGTCCAGCTACAGAGCACTGACCACCACACCACACAGCCTCCACAGTGGATCCCAAGGGTAGTCAGATCCTTTGGTGATGAGGTGATTTTGAGTGGCACCAGAAAATAAGGACCCCTTATATCTGTTCAGCACTTTGTCAGTTTTCACATGTGATATTAAAATCCACACGCAGAGTCTTATATGGTTTTTACTCCCTCTGGCCCGTCCACTATTATCTGTCAATGATAAGTTTGTTTCTAACTGAATAATTCTGAAAAATAATGGAGAGGCTTGGACTAAAGATCTCTCGTTTTCTTCTGTCCCCCATTCAACCTCCCCTGGATTTGCAGGAAAATGGACAAAGAAAATACGGGGGCCCTCCACCTGGCTGGGATGCTGCGCCCCCAGAAAGGGGCTGTGAGATCTTTATTGGGAAACTCCCAAGAGACCTTTTCGAGGATGAACTCATACCGTTATGTGAAAAAGTGAGTCCGTGTTTAGATTTGGGAAAAGTACTACTGTCGTCACTTTGCTTTCATGCTCGTTTTTCCTCGTCAGTCAGGGATGACGTCTTCCAATTGCTATTCCTCAAGCAGATAAAACCTTCCTACCTGCTGGTGATGGTCTCAGCCCTCTATCCTCTTACTGACAGTTTCCCATGAGCTGCTACTGACATCATCACTGGTGACCGTCAAATCTCTATTTCATACCCCGGTCTCCACTGGCACACCACCTCACTGCCAACTCCACGTGCCTATCAATACAGACTGACACTACAACCACCTGTCTGAAAACAGAGACTGTTTCCACTTGACATGTTAATATGTGTGCAACACATTTACATAAATATAACAGGGAGGTTTGTCACAGCTCAGAACTGTGGCTATTATGTTTTGGCCCAGAATTAAAAATTTTGAATTTCTTGTCCACCCTAATGTATCAACAAAATTAATTATGTAATTATTAAGGTTCTCAAAGTAATTATGCAACTGTTAAGGGATAAATTTCCTCAGTTTTCGTTCAAATGGTATATTTTTTCCCCCCAAATGATATTTTGTTACTAAACCCCAATGAAATGGACAATACAAAATTCATAGTTATTTTCAATATTTACCAAGTGGTGTTTAAACAACCACATTCCTAGAAAATTCAGTAAAATCGGTTTAGCTACTTATTTTCCCTAAATGCCAAAACCAGTGTGCTTGCCTGTGACTGTGTGTGTACGTGTGTAACTCAGCCTCAGAACTGCATCTAATTTTATACATACAATCCCCCTTGGGCTGTGGCCAAATTATGGACTTAATCCTGTAGAATCTTAAACACTAAACCTGAAAACGAGCAGCAAGAAACACCTGAAACCCAGCGGTAAAACATGTTGAACGCTTTCCCAATGAGCCCAGAAGAAATAGGTGTCCCTCATTGAATGCCTCGGGGTGGTCAGGTCGGTGAGACTAAGATGAGAGGTAACCCACCAGTGTGTAACAGCATATGCTGAATGATGCTTCTTCTCCCCACACATGCCCCTCATATCTATTTAGCTACCCTTCTTACAGCAGCCAGCAAGCATGAATTGCTGAGCCTGTATTTCAGGAGAACATTTAGGGTATCAAGTAGTATATTGGCAAAGCAGAGCTGCTATAGCCGAAGACGTAGTGAGTACCCTCCTGGGTGGAGGTCCTGGCCCTGGTCAGCTGTTTTAAGACCAGCCTTTACCACCTTCAGCCCTCAGACTCTGAAATAACAGGGCTCCCCAGATTATCCTCTGAAACACATCGTCATATCAATTTTGATGTCATGGTGGGGGAGAAATGAGCTAAAGAGATTTAGCAAGGGTCCAAATTAGTGTTCCTGGTTTTCCTTTTAAGTAACTGTGGTAAAGTGTGACCAAGTAAATATCACACTAAGGAGACTTCAGAGGCCAATGGAGAGGGCAAGGACGAATCTATCAAGAAATTGTACTTCTGATGACAAATGTGTTTTCAGATCCCAAAAAACAGTGTATAAATCCCCCGATAGCTATGTGGTGAAAGGTCATTTGCTCTGTCAACAAATATATTCTGTTAACTCCGGCTGAAATGCCACTTGTATACTTTTTTAAAATTAACTTGCCTGTGCCCAGGAATCAGGTAATGGATCCAAACCCCACATGTGCAAACCATTCCACCTGGGATGCAAACGCCAAATATGGCAGTGACTGACTTCAGAAAGCGTTGTGTGCACGTGTGGAAATGTATGGTCATTTGGAAGCACAAATGCATAAATATGAATTTCTCGTTTTCTCTTCTTTATAGATTGGTAAAATTTATGAAATGAGAATGATGATGGATTTTAATGGCAACAACAGAGGATACGCCTTTGTAACATTCTCAAATAAACAGGAGGCCAAGAATGCAATCAAGCAACTTAATAATTATGAAATCAGGTAAGCAGAACAGATACCCCAGAGCCAACCTCACCTGCCTCCACTCGGCCTTGTTTCAGTGGAACCTGCCAGAGAGAGAACCTTTCTAAAGATCTAGTAGCAAACCAGTTTTTTAAAAGTAAAGTTTAAAAAGAAACTGAATGATTACTTTGTCAACTTTTCCCTTCCACCCTACTCCAAAAACACATGTTCCCACAGCGACGGAGACGAACCTGTCACTGATCTGATCCCTAGTCCTTGGTTCTTCAGGAAAGCAGAGAAGGCAACTAGGACACTGGCCCAACCCTCGCCAGAATACCTCTCACACATATAAACCACTATTTCCAAGAACTCGGCATTCTCCCACTCACCTGGGTGGGTCTTTTCGACCATGACAAACAAGTGGTTTCTGTTAAGGGAACCTGGGCCATTTTTAATAACTGTGTTATTACCAAAGTCACACAGCCTGATTCACAACACACACACACACACACACACACACACACATACACACACACACACAAAACATCCTACAAAGTTATAAAAGTTAAACCATTCCTCCATAACCCCATTGCCCAAAGATAATCACAATGTTGATTTTTTTTTTATTGTCTTTTTGGATTTTCTATAGGTTTAATAAAAATGGCCTTCTCACATATTTAATTTGTAGCCTTTCCTAAAAAAAATCCCGCAGCATATCCTGAACTGCCTTTTTAAATCAATAAATATGCTTCTCCATTAGTATGTTCAATGACTGTTGTGCATTCTATTCTATGAATGCCCGTCTTTTGTTAACTAGTGCTTCTCAGCAGGCAGCATTACTGTCCATCTTAGGGGACATTTAGAAGTGAGAAGGCACTTTTTCAAAGACCTAACGGGTAGATACTGGCATTTAGTGGGCAAGAACAAGGATGACAACTATACTATGGTACACAATGAGGAAACGTCTGGCCCCAAAGTCAGTAACATCTCAGTTGAGACATTAAACCAGTCCCATATATTGGGATATTTTGCTCGTTTCCCATTTGGAGGCAGGTTATCTTAAATAACAAGGAATATCCTTATACATAATACTTGGTGCTCATCTGTTTCCCTAAGATCCCTTTCAGAATAGGCATTATTTGGTCACAGATTTTGCACACTTGAGACTTTTTTGCCAATGTTTTCCAGAGAAGTTTAATCAATCTGCCAAAGAAGGTGTACGTTGACTTGTTACTAAGCAACAAGGATCAGTGGAAGAAGCAGGAATTGAACCGAGAGCCCAGCAAGTCACTTAATTTCTTGGAGTCTCAAGTTCTTCCTCTGTGAAATGGAAAAATCACCTCCACCTACCTACAGGCTCTAGTGGAGGCCAAATAAGATAACATGTAAAAGTCTGTTCAAGCAGAAGGGACTGTTTTTAATAGCAATCATGTCAGAATAGCATTCCAATTTGTATGGAAAAAGAAGAGAGCATCAGAGGTTACAAATTCAAATACCTTCAGGGCCAGGCAGAGTCCTGAGCAATGTGGGCAGGTATAGAGGTCTCAGCAATGGGCATGTTTTCGGGAGGAGTAAGAACTGACAACTGGAGCACCCACATCTAATCTAAAGACAGCAGATGCTATTCAGCTTCAAATACTGTGTGTGGATTTTTTTCTTTAAAAATATAGAGCAAATCTGGCCAGTGTGACTCAGTGGTTGAGCATTGACCCATGAATCAAGAGGTCTTTGGTTCAATTGGTTGCAGGCTCCATCCCCAATAGGGGGCATGCCAGAGGCAGCCAATCGATGTATCTCTCTCATCAATGATTCTCTCTATCTTCTTCTAAAAATCAATTAAAAATAAAAAAGAGATTCAGAGACCATAGCAGCCTACTCAAGCCTTGTGACTTCATGTGGAATGCAGTGTACTTTAAATATATATATATATTTAGAAAGAGAGAGAGAGAGAGAGTGAGAGAGAGAGAGAGATCAATGGTGACAGATTTTCCAGTTTCTCAAAAGCAGTGACAACTTCCCCAAAATAGTTTAATCACCATAAAGTCCAAACAGCCCACATGTATAGGTTATATCAGGTGCAAAGCCATACTTTTTCAACTTCTATTAATCATAATTGGGTTCTTGCCAATCAAACGTGTGCTCCTTTTGCAGAAATGGGCGTCTCTTAGGGGTCTGTGCCAGCGTGGACAACTGCCGATTGTTTGTTGGGGGAATTCCCAAAACCAAAAAGAGAGAAGAAATCTTAGCAGAAATGAAGAAGGTAACCGAGGGCGTTGTGGACGTCATTGTCTACCCGAGTGCTGCCGACAAAACCAAAAACAGAGGCTTCGCCTTCGTGGAATACCAGAGCCACCGGGCTGCTGCCATGGCCCGCAGGAAACTCCTCCCAGGTTAGCAACCCCCGCCCCCCGCCCCCAGCTCACACCCCAGTCTCCCACTCCATCCCGCCTGGCTCACACCCGAGTCCCCCCACTCCATCCTAACTGCCTCGCCGCTGTGCTCCTTAGCAAAGGAAACAAGTGTTTGCTGTCCTTGTGCTGCTTGTTATGTTTTAAACTCTTTACCCTTCTTATCTCAAAGTCAATTAAGTCCCCTAAAGTTTTCACAGAAAGGGTTCTGATTCTATGCATTAAGTCTAATTTACACACATCGGAGAAATTTAGAACTCTAAGCTCCAGCAATCCTATCATGAATCCCTAAAGTAAAGAAGTTTCTTAAAATTAAATATATCAACAGTTATTTTTATGGAGATATTTTGGGATCAGGTTTATTAGAAATAGGGTGTGTAATCCATTACAATGTAGAAATAATAAATCTTCAAAGATACATTATCCCAATGACAATGAAGTGATATTCTTTTATGACTCCTAGTATTTAATAATTTCTGCATACCTTGGAGAACAAATATAATAACTCTCTGTAGAAAGGGAGCTTTGTAAGGTGCTATAACCATAGGGTAAGTCCCATTTTGGTAATAACCACTGATTCCTAAATGTCAGACCTGTAAACAAAACTGCCTCAGATAAACTTAGAAAATAATTGTTGAAAGTCTTCCTTCTAAAATATTTGCTCAGACTTACACCAAGCAAGGTATTAAAATGAATTAATATTAAAATGAGAGGATTTTCATAACAACAGACATCAGAATCAACTCTTCTCCTAACATGATGGGAGAGCTTCCAGAATTGAAAACCAAATTACAAAAACACCAGAACTTAGGTTGCCCTCATACTCATTCTTAAAGACAAAGCAAACCAACAGTAGGATTAGCCCGCTAGAAATTTCCAACATTGAAGAGGGCTTCTGAGCGTGGGGAAGATTTTTTTTTTAAAGAATATTTTCATAGAGGCAGCTGAAAGTTAAAATAAAAATGAGACGCACCCTCCCCCCCCAAAAAAAAATTGTTGTGTCTGTTAGAGAGGTGCATGTTTTTAATGTTGAAACTTCCATTTACTTTTTGCTCACTACCCAGTAGTCATGTCATCTCACAGCTGCAGAGAATCACAAGTGCCCCTCATGGGGCAAACCTAACCTCTCAGTGACTGGGATTTAATGTGTTGCTTCCCTCTTCAACTCTTTTTCAAAACCAACAATTCTGACATTGAAAAGTCCCCGTTTCAATCCTGTTCTTAGGACATAATTATAATCTAACACAGATACCCAACCCCCTCAACCCCTATTCCCCATCCCCCACCCCTGTTCCCCTGCTTAGATTATTTTTCCAAGGTCTCCTAATTACTCTCCCATTTCTGCTCTCTCTGATGTACCCCCAACCTCTGCCTACTCCATCCTCAACATTACTGTGAGATTAGCATTCCCAAAATATTGACCATCCTCTCCACAAATTCTTGCAAAGAGCAGAAATCCAATCTCTATCTGTTGATAGTTAAGGGGTGTCACTCACTCATCAGTTCAAAAGCATTCACCCACCCCCTTACTGCATAAGAGATAAAGAGTACAGTCAACTCTCAGCCTGCCTTTCAAGGCCTGCCATCCTTGACCCTAGTCCTTTACAACCATATTTTCTATCTTCTACTTCTCAATAAAAACTCTTTTTTCTGGCAGGACAAACCCCTCAATGTCGTAGAGCAGTGGTTAGCAAACTCATTAGTCAAGAGAGCCAAATATCAACAGCACAACGATTGAAATTTCTTTTGAGAGTCAAACTTTTTAAACTTAAACTTCTTCTAACGCCACTTCTTCAAAATAGACTCGCCCAAGCCGTGATATTATGTGGAAGAGCCACACTCAAGGGGCCAAAGAGCCACATGTGGCTAGAGAGCCGCAGTTTGTTGACCACAGTCCTAGACAATACAATGCTAATCTTTGCCTTCTGGGCTCCCAAGGAGATCCCCTTCCCCTCTGCTGACTGATGATGCTCAAAGCCCAGCTCAGCCACTGCTCCCCTGAGAAACCAGCTGCCACTCTTCCACATGGTCCCTCCTCTCTTTGTAAAAGGAGATGTGTACTAGTGGTTCTGGGACTGGGAGAGGGGTCAGTGAAAGAGAGTCCAGAAAAAAGGAAAGTTCTCAGAGGCCAGACAGCCATTGCTCCTAGAGATTCAGAACTTCTTGTTCGCTTCCCGTCTCTTTAAAAAAATCCAGCACATGGACCCACAGAAAGAGCAGCTGTCCTTACCTGAGTGCAGCTGACAGAGTTAGGCAGGGCTGAGCAGCTGGGCTTCAGGAATTTCCAAGCACGATGTGCTGCGTCCACTGGAGGTCCTGGCTTTTCCCTCTGGACTCTCAGTCCGGATCCAGGAAGATGGATGCTCACTCCTTCACGCTCCCCACCCACTGCCTATCTTTATCACCATCATGGCAGCACCCCTCTCCCTGGTCCTTTAAATTGGCCTCAGCTGAGTGGAGTTTTGTTCAGCTGGAGTTCAGGCAGCCTGCCTCCTCAGCAGATCAACAAGACGGGGCACAGTGGTGAATCGCCAGCCTTAGCAAATGGGTTCATTTCTACTGAGGCCTGAGAGCAAAATCTACCATCCATCTCAGTCTATTATCCCACCATAGATTCAACAGCAACCAAGGATATCTGCACGGCCTGGTTTTAAAGAATGCAGAGGTTCTTAAGAAACATGATGGGAGCAGCCTATGGGAAGCTTTTCCTTCTTAATTGATCGAGACCTGGAGACAGAGAAAATTGTCTAAAGTGATGTTTTGGCTCCCAACCACCTAACTCCTGTTACCAGTGGCCGCTCTTTTAACAAAATGCATCTTTGCTGAGATATGTAGAGAATAAAGCTGTCACATTCCTACTCAGAGGTTACCAAAGAATAACAAAGGATGCTGGTTCGCCTGCATCAGAGTAACCTGGAGGGCGAGCTAAAGCAGATTGCTGGGCCCCACGGCCAGCATTCCAGATTGAGTAGGTCCAGGGTGTGGTCTGACAATTTGCATTTAAAACAAGTTCCCATGATTCGGCTGCTCCTGAAATTACAAGTCTAAAGCAACCATTGTCTCTCGTGAGTTACAATTTTGAAACCAACCCCCGAGGAGGTTTTTAAACAATACCAATACCCAAATCAACCTTTAATCAATTGAATCTGTTTCTCTGGGGTAGAGAGCTGGGACAGTGGTGTTTTAATTTTCCAGGTGATTCTATTGTGCTGCTGAATTTGTTGATCCATTGCTACATCTATCAACTAATAATACTGAGCACTCACCTGTATTGGGAGGTAAATAGGACTACGAAGGGACTATTCAGTATGAAAACATTATTAAACATCAGTAACATACCTTCTAATCTAAATGACAGGGGAGCCCTAGCCCGGTGACTCAGTTGGCTGAAGAATCACCCTGTACACCAAAAGATTGTGGGTTTGATTCCTAGTCTGGGCACATACGTAGGTTGGGAAATATATCCCTGATCAAAAGGCAACTAATCAATATTTCTCTCTCTCTCTCTCTCTCTCTCTCTCTCTCTCTCTCTCTCTCTCTCTCTCTCTGTCTTTTCTCTCTCCCTCTCCCTCTCCTTCTCTCCCTTCCTCTATCTCTAAAATCAATAAAAATATGTGCTGGAGTTGGGTAGAGGGGGGAGGAGGGGGGAAAATGGGGACATCTATAATATTCTCAACAATAAAATAACTGTTTTAAAAAAATCAAACAACACCTCCAAATTTCCGGGAGGTGCCAGTAAGTCTTCTACCAAATTGCTTCAGCGTAAGAGGAAGCCTACAAACATCAGCTTAGATCTGTTGTCGGCAAACTGAGGCTCTCGAGCCACATGCTGCTCAAAAGCCTCAGTTTGCTGCTCTGTTGACTAGTGAGTTTGCCGACCACTGTCATATACTACTCTTTACCTCTTTGCACACAATATGTCACAATTGCCTAATCCTCACAGCTTCCAACTCCACGGTAACATTTAGTCTAGTCCAGTGGTCAGCAAACTCAATAGTCAACAGAGTGGTAAACCATGGCTCTCGAGCTGCATGTGGCTCGAGAGCCATGGTTTACCGATCACTGGCTTAAATCATACCCCAGAGCTAGGCCCTCTGATGCCATCTCACCTACATTAACCACGTGGAAAGGCTTTCTCAGGTGAGGCCTGTTTCATTGAAGTTAGCTCACCACTGTTTCACCTTCACTTTTGAGTCTTAAAATTGGAAATAGTTCAAGATGGAATAGCCATGTCTCCTCAGATGAAGCTCAGATTATGGGAGCCAATGGGGTGGAAGAATACTGTGTTATATTTTTTTAAAATATATTTTATTGATTTTTTTTACAGGGAGGAAGGGAGAGGGATAGAGAGTTAGAAATATCAATAAGAGAGAAACATCGACCAGCTGCCTCCTGCACACCTCCTACTGGGGATGTGCCCGCAACCAAGGTACATGCCCTTGACTGGAATCGAACCTGGGACCCTTGTGTCTGCAGGCAGATGCTCTGTCCACTGAGCCAAACCGGTTAGGGCAGAATACTGTGTTTTAAATGAAGATTTTAATTTAGCAGCTGGTAGCAAGTAGATGCTGAAGTTTAAATAAGTATAACTGTAAGCAGCTCAGTTTTAATTTATGAGATCATTTCTTTGTCAGATAAAAAGGTTTGTCTTCCTATTTTCTTTCCTTCTTTCAATCTCCTTCCTTCCTTTGTTCCTCCCTTCTTTCTTTCCTTCCTTCCTCCCTTCCTTCCTTCCCCTTTCTAACAAAGTTGTAAACTCTGAAGGAGAAATTTAACTTTGGCTTGGCAAAGACCAGCCTTAAATAGTAAGAAGCTTGGGTCTGAGGTGCGGTTTGAAACATGTTGTCTATAGTATAGAATTGTATACCTGAAATCTATATACTTTTATTAATCAATGCCACCCCAATAAATTAAAAAGAAAAGAAAAGATAAACATGTTGCCTAAAAGCAAAAAGCCAGGCTTAAGTGTGGTATTGGTAGTGATGGGTGTATGCAGGAGCTAGGTCTAGACTCTCAATCTGCTCCAGGGGGTAGTGCCAAGGCCCCTCTTCTTGCCCCTCTTAGCCCAGTTGGTTGTTGGAGCTTCAAGGCTTGGGCTGACCAGTCAAGCCTGCAACCTCAGGAGTCCTTTGAGACTGAACTATGTGTTATCAATGTCTGCACTTGAGATTTTACCTGACAGTCCTTAGTCCTCCCTATAATTCCTTCCTATGAGAGAGAAGACCTGGGGAGGTTTCTGGCACTTCGACTCATGTTGAACTGTCTGCTTACCTAAAACAAACAGACAGACAGACAGACAAAACCATGATTTGTAGTCATACACATGTGACTCTAAAAACAAACAAACAAATAAATAAATAAATAAATAAATAAATAAAATAAAAAACATATCCTTGGGCAAGGATAAAAAATAAAATAAATGACATCAGAGATTCTAAAAATATTATACCAAGTCCAGGTTCCAGACTTAATCCCCAGAAGGGGACATGCAGGAGGCAGGCGATTGATGTTTTTCTCTCACTTTTTCAAATAAATGAAAATCCATAAAAACATTTTTTAAAAGTATACCCACCACTATACTCAGGGTAGATATTCTGAGGAAAGTATACATACATGAAAATAACCACATATATCAAGAGGAGAGGGCATTATCGAATTTTCATTCACAAGTGATAAACTCTTCTTTTGTTGTCTGCACAACATCCCCAATAAGGAGGTACTTTTATGATCCCAGTTTTACAGTTGAGGAAATTGATGCTTAGAAAGATTATGTCTTGTAGCCAGCATCACTGATCTGATATTTGAACTTGTCTGATTTCAAAGCCTGTGTTACCAGATTACTCTTCAGCACTGACTTCCACAAGGATGTTCACGGAAATCACTGCTTCCCATATTGCCTCTTCCTTCTGTCATTTTGTAAATCTTTAGGCTCCTGGATGGCTTAACCATGGTACCAGGCTGGGAAGGCAAAAGCCAGTGTATAGAACAGTGCTTCTCAACCTTTGCTGCATATTAAAATGAAACGAGGTGCCTATAAGAGTCCCGAGGCCCAGACCACTTATTTCAGAATTGGGGAGAGTCCAGGGGTCTTCAATGAGCTGGTAAAGCTTTAACAGCCAACTCCCAGGAGAAAGTCAAAAGCCCTGACTTGTAACATTTGCCAATTTCGTGGTATTAACACTCCCACTGTGGCTGATTTCAAGCTACCAAGGTGATACCCACTGACTCACACAATTCTGGAAATGTAACAATCTATTCTTGCAGGTAGATAGGAGCTGGATCCAGCACAGCATTCAGAGGAATTTTTTTAAAACTATTTCAATGTGGGGCCACGACTGAGAACCACTGGGCTACCGAAATCAGAGTCGCCTGGGAGCCCTATGGATCCTGGTATAAGGCAAACAGCAGTCTGTGGAAAGCCTGGAAGAGGAAGGGAAGGAGTAGAGGGGACAGGAGAGGAGGGAAGGAAAAAAGTGATGAAAGAAACTATAATATCTCCAGGAAGCAATGCAGAACAAGGTACCTAGCCAGATGGGGTAGCAAAGGCGGGTTCTGTAGCAGCAGCTAATTCATTGGGGTGAGTCTATTCTTCGGGTTTTAAAATGTCAATGCCTCAGATGCTTTCATGACTACTTTGCAAAGAAAAAAAAAGATGCATTTTGTTTAAAAAGAATTGCCTCCCATGTGTAATTATTAAACAACTAAACCTTTACCAATACTGAGAATTTATGATTTTGTTCCCTCGAGCTCTTTATTGCTTCCGGAATAGAGCTCGTTCCGTAACAACTAACATAAAGTATAAGATTTCAATCAAATTTGAAATTGAGCGGACCCTCACCCTCCTCTCATGGCTTCAACACAGATCTGTACTGTGTAGGGGTACAAGGCATGACTAACATATAACAGAAGCGGTGAGAAGTGAAACATTTCCTTGTCTATAAAATTGAGAAAATCTGCTCTTTTAATATTTTTCTTCTTGTTCAGTTAAGATCTCCAGGGTCGTTCCATGTAAAAGGACATCAGTCTGAACTGAGATAATGTTGTCCTGATTTCTATATAACTAATCACACTTGTGATCCTTTCTGTAGGAAGAATTCAGTTATGGGGACACCCCATTGCAGTAGACTGGGCAGAACCAGAAGTAGAAGTTGATGAAGACACAATGTCTTCAGTGAAAATCCTGTATGTAAGAAACCTAATGCTGTCTACCTCCGAAGAGATGATTGAAAAAGAATTCAATAATATTAAACCAGGTAAAAGATACTGTAGACGATTACTTGTTCAAAACATATTTTAAAAATGCTTGTGCTTACAATCACTGCCATAATTTCAAATAAGAAAGCTTTCATTTATCATTCTGAGAATTGCATGCAGACTACTAAAACTACACTTATACCTTTAGATTAGAAAATAAGGATATACGGTCCTATAACATTTATCAATATTGTAGTTTTACATTTATCTGTGTGGTTACTTAAAGGATAGATAGTTCTGTCACTAAGCCATTAATTCCATGAGTTCTTTTTGCTCTTATTGTCTCTTCAGCCCCTGTCTTTGTGTCTGAAACATGTTAGATGCTCAACAAATATTTACTATATTAATGAATGCATGGCCTAATCTAATACATGGTTTCTCAATCTCAGTACTCTTGACATTTGGGGCCAGATCATTTTTGGTTGTGGAAGTCTGTCCTATGCACTATAGGAGATTTGGCAGCATCCCAGACTTTTAGCCACTAGATGCCAGTAGCAACCCCCATTATGTTATAACCAAAAGTATCTCTAGACATTACCAAATGTACTGTAGAGGCACTTTGGAATTACTGGTCTCATGGAATATGATTGTGAGTTTAGGTTCATAAGTAAGTAGATGACAATTAATTCTAGGAAATTCATTTGGGCAAGAAGAACATGAAGAAATAGAGGGAAGGTGGAGGGCAATTATTAGCTGCTTTTCATCTTATCAATACTTTCCAGGATCAATCTGAAGTCATGAGATTGACTGCCCATCTCTTTTTTTTTCTCATGTAAGTGCTACAACACTGAGGCAGGTAAAGCATTTCAAGAAACAAAATGCAAACAAGCATTTCCCAATGTCAGTTCTGTAGAACATTATTTCTCCAGACTGGTAGCAGATGTTCCTGATAAAAGAGGTTCATAGTCAAATAAGTTTGTAAACACTAGTAACAACAAAAGTAAACAGATTTTTTTTTCTTTTTTTTACTGTGGGACTTATCAGAGTCCTTAACCTTCTAATAGGCTTTGACAGTCTCTGAATAAAGAGATGGAGGATGCTGGATTTCCCAAATATTTGGACCTTGCTTCCCATTTTTTTGGCAGACCATCTTGTGGATTACTGTTTTGGAACACACTCTAGCCTAAGTTTATTACTGTGTTAACACCTTTCTAGAAATGAGAATTTTTCAGTTTCCAGCAGTAACTCTCTAGGTAGTTAGTTGATCAACATAAGCTATGGTGCCATCATGTTCAAATTGCCTGAGAATACCCACTTCACATAGTCCTGTTGCCTAGGTTCCATGTCCAGTATAACACAATAAGCTAATTTTTTTCTAAAGGTAATTAGTAGGGATGTCATTTCTCCCTTTTCAAAGATTCACCAGAGATTTGTCTATTTTCAGCCTTCAGGAACTCTGCCTTCCATGCAGTTTTGGTATATGGTGTCTCCATACCACTAGCTATCAATCCAGAGACAGCGAAGACTGACTGCCTCATAAAGCTAACAAATGGCAAATATAAGATTTGAATTCAAGTCTGGTTAAGAGCTTGTTCTTAACAACCCTATGACTCCCAAGCTCCATCCCCACTCCATTTGCTCACTCATTCATTCAACTGCCATTACTTTAGTAGCTCCTATATGCCAAGCACTGAGGGAGAACATAAGTGTGGTGTGTGTGAAAGGAGTTTGAGATGCTCCAGAAGAGTAACAGGAATGGCAGTCTGCTCTTGGGGTGCAGAGAAGACTCATGTTTAGCAGAAGTGAAGTGTGAGCTGAGATCTGAGAGTTGATCCAGTCGTGGGCATAGGAACTGGCATTGTGTGCATAAATAATACTTCCTTACCACCACCCCACTTTGTGTTGATTTTCCAGAGCAAGTAATACCTCTTAGTTTTATCTACTGAGGACATTACCTTTCTTAGAAAAGGACAGGAATGTGAAACTACTAAAAGGCTGCTTCCTTTTGGTTATTGATTATCAGCTTTACAAGTCTGCACATTGAAGAGTGTCCAGGCCCTATTAATTATAGGAAAACAACCAGTGAATTGCAGAGGGTGGAGACTGGCAGACACCTGCTGTATTGGAAAGAAAAAGTCAGAGCCAACTATTTTCTTTTCCAGTGGAAAATACAAGATTAGATCACTCAGAGAAACCAGAGCATTCCCTGCAAATATTTGATCATGTGTTATTTTAACCCTGATTAACCAGAAAACAGTACAATGCCACTCAGAAAAATAAATGGCAATCAGAACAGACACTGAGGGCTAAAAATGTGTATTTTCCCCTAGTGTAATCTAAGGGTATTTGCTGAAATTCTGATTCTAGGCATTCTTCAGAATCTGATTTTTCAGACAGTTTAACGTCAGAATCACCTGGAGGGCAGGGCATGTTAAAACAGATTGCTAGCCCTGCCACCTGAGACTTTGATTCAGTAGGTCTGGGAGTCCAGGGTGGTTGCATTTCTATTGAGTTCCAGGCTGAAGCTGATATTACTGGTCTGGGGACCACACTTTGAGAATCATGGCCCTCTGATAATCTTCCCTTTGGATTATAGTTGTGTTTCTCTTCTGATAATTTATGTCTTCTGACAAACTGATAATAAACAAAGTCATATTTTTCCAATTATGATTTCAAAGAATCTTCATTATTGCCGATGCATTACCACTAATATTTTATTGCTTCACCTTCTGCTCAATGATAATCAATCAGTAAATAAATTTCTATATGCCAAAGAAGGAACACAATAAAGTAGCCTTGTGGTGAATACTTATTGTAGAGAAAAACAGCTTTTATTATAACAAATTCACTTTCTCATTTGTCTGTTTTATGAGGCTAAATTCTCATATATCAACATTTGCAAAATCAGGTGTGGGTGGACATTATTGCTCAAAAATGCAAGCTGATTTCAACATCTATAAGATGAATTTTAGGACACCTAAATCATTATCATCTGAAATGCCACCCAGCTAATGGGGATGATAGAAGTTGGAGAGTGAATTGACTGATAATATGGGCTCATTCCATATCTATTTACTGAGCAGCACAAGGCACTGTGAGGAATTGGGTGATGACTACCCAAAGATGACTACCTGAAACATATACTGCCCTCAGAGTGCTAACAGTCCAGGAAAACCTGGATGGAGGATGGGACTGATGAATAAATGAATCAAAGATGAGAAGGGTAAAGACCCTCATAGCCCACCTCTGATTTCTCAATGACTAAGACA
The DNA here is from genome assembly GCF_964339955.1 of Pipistrellus hanaki. NCBI lineage: Eukaryota > Metazoa > Chordata > Mammalia > Chiroptera > Vespertilionidae > Pipistrellus > Pipistrellus hanaki. The sequence goes on from NC_140516.1 coordinate 29,597,881, forward strand.
AGCCATGAGGTAAAGTCACAAGAATTAGTCCACCTGACACTGAAGGAACAAAAAGACCATGCGGGAATTCAGTTAATTACACATCCCATGCTTCATGGTTTCAGCTACCTTTATTTATTTTTTCAGCTTGACAAGACAACCTTGCTCTGTACAACCATTGTCATAAGAAGTCAAGGATTGAGTCCCAAGGGGAGAAGAGAGGACTGCAATGTTTTAAAATTATCCTTACATTATAGCACTATCCCAAAGGAAGACATTTTATTACAATTAAGCCACATGGTAGAGCAGAAACTCTGATTGCTTTGTGACTTTGGATCTAAGAGGATAATTGAACTTAGATAGTGGAGGAAGAAAGGAGGACCTATGACCTCTTCTGGTTCTCCCTGGCATAGGGACCCATCCTCTATTGTCTTTAGAAACTAAGGATAGGAAAAGGAAAACGTGGTCTCTGAAGCTACACCCAACTGAGTATACTAGTAACTAACAGGATAGCAACAAGCTAAACTGCAAACAAGTTAATGTTAAACAAGCTTCCATCTTAGCATCACTCTAGGCAAAAGTTAATTTTTAAAACTGGGCAACCAACAATATTCTTGAACAATAGGTTAATGATGATACTTTCGCTCTGTTTATAGGTGCTGTGGAGCGGGTGAAGAAAATCCGAGACTATGCTTTCGTGCACTTTAGTAACCGAGAAGATGCAATTGAGGCCATGAAAGCTTTAAATGGGAAGGTAATGTAGACAAAGAAAAAATGTGTACAGATTCCATCAAAGTATGGTGCGGAAATTTTATTCCAAAGAATAATCCTGCAAGTCTACCACACTCAGGCTTTCTCCAACACCGACACAGCTGCCTCTGTTCATTTAAGATGAAAAAGAAAGAAAGAAAGAAAGAAAGAAAGAAAGAAAGAAAGAAAGAAAGAAAGAAAGAAAGGAAGGAAGGAAGGAAGGAAGGAAGGAAGGAAGGAAGGAAGGAAGGAAGGAAGGAAGGAAGGAAGAAAGAAAGAAAGAAAGAAAGAAAGAAAGAAAGAAAGAAAGAAAGAAAGAAAGAAAGTGATGGGAAGTATGATATACATGTCACTGGCATGTCCAACTCTTATCTCTAATTTTGGCTGACTTGGACAAGTTTCTGGCGCTCAATTTCCTTAGAAAGAGGATATTGGGGTAGAATTAGGGGTGTCGAACTCAATCAGAGAAGGGGCCAAAATCTAAAATCCAGCCTAAATCGCAGGCCGAATGGTTTACTGAACAGTCATAAACTGACAATGTCATAAACTGACAGCGGAGTGCAGTGATGACAGCGCGGTGCGGGCCACATTGCAAGGCCTGGCGGGCTGGATTTGGCCCGCGGGCCTTGTGTTTGACACATGTGGGGTAGATAATTTCAAGGTGTTTTTCACCCATTCCAATTTTCACTCATTACTTTAAAGAGATTATCACCTTTGTAGTGCAGTATTTTAGGGACTGATGATCAGGGGGAAAAATGCCAAGCTAGCTGTTATTCTGCCCTTAACATTTGATCTTCCAACTCTGGAAAGCTTGGAACTACTTCACCCTGCCAAGAATAAGATCTGGGGAAAAACTAACTTCTTTATCGTTATTTTTGATTTACATGTAGAAACCAATATATTTACTTCAATCCAGTACACATTCAAGAGCTTCCATAGCCCACTTATCATGCTAAATAAAGTCTGGGATACAAAAATATATCAAACCAAAGATGTTTATCAAAGAGCTAACAGTCTGCCAGAAGAATAAAACAAGTCACAAACACTTTTACAAAGGTGTTCACAAAAAGGATGAGTGGTTCATAAAGAACCAGAAAATCTTCATGGATATGAGAAGAGACAAAGAGGAGCCATGAAAATTGAGCAGAATTTTAAAAGAGAAAAAAAACACACAAAAAAAAAAACATGGAAAAGGAGAGGCGGTTTTAGACAGAGACACAGAATTTAAAAAGAGCTAGCTAAGATTTGAGAACAGTAAAAGCAGAGCAATTTGGTGAGAACATAATACATCAGGCTATTTTACCTGTTGGGCTTCACATCAGTCAATCCTAAAAGGACACAGATGGCAAAGGGACTTATTACAAAGGTGCGAGTGCAGACTCAGAGAATCAAGAGATAGTGCAAAAACCTAGAGCTCCTGGCATTCCTTAAGTCAAAGGGACAAGGGCTGGAGAAGTAACAGGAAACTAAATCAGAGAGGATTGTGTAGAGCAAGTCTCTGAGAGAAGTAGTGATGGTTGGTCAAGAAACACATCCAGGCTTACCTAATCTCTCAGAGAGGGAGCAGAGGGAGAAATAGCCAGAACTCACTGCCAGGACTCCCTATGGGCCAAACCCAATCATAATCCAGAAGGCCCAGGAGCCCTGAAGAGGACCCCAAGTAGATCACCCCCCACCCCAGGGCAAAGAGGCTGGAGACCACTGGGGAGTACCATATTTTCTGGTGTATAAGACGACCCCCTAATTTTACAGTTAAAACATAGGTTTATGCCTATATTCGCTGTATAAGACTACCCCCCACTTCAAAGAAAAAACTTACTTTGCCGTCAAGATCTGCAGGTAATTTTTGTGCAATTTTGGTCTTTTGCCCCCGATTTTCGGTTGACTTTTTTTATACGCCGCAAACTACGGAGGCCCTTCAGATACAGTGGGGCCCGGGCATAGGAGCTTCTGCAGGACCTACAGAAATGTTTGAGTACTGCGAGGAAAAGTACTGACTTTAAAATACAAAAAGAAAACTGGAAAGCAAAAATTAATGCATATTTAATACATGTCTATGTAGCAAAACATTATTTTATCATCATTGGTTATTACATTTAACATCATAAAATGATTATTTAAAACAATTTGCAGGTTAGTTTTTTTCCATTTGAAAACATTCCTAAGTATACAAATGATTGCTGAAAAGGGATATTCTGAATTAAGTGCTAATTTATTATTATTTATTATATGATCATTAAACTAACTGCTAAGTTGTGATTAATTGATAAATAATTAAAAGCATTGGAATAATTGCAATGAAAATATATTCAAACTTTTCCCAGTTTTTAAAGCTATATATATTTATAGGTAGATATTTTCATAGAAGTGGATACATATATTATATAGTTAAATAGATATTCAATATTATTATTAAATATACACTAAATATTATAATTATATTTCACTATAATGTGGTATGGGAATATCAAAAATAAGTTTTTCTAAGAACTATGAAAGCTTTTGAGTATGCATATGGATATTTATATTTAATTCGTTCAGCAAGGTGAAGCTTTGAATATTTTGTGCAGTGGAGTAATTGTCATATTTACAATTTAGGGAAATGAACCTACTAATAATTGAAATTTCATAGAATAGTAAGAGAGATATAATTGCAAGTAGTTAAAAAGTTATTAGGCATCCAAATGGAAAGAAACAGGACTTGAACTAGGGTGGGAATGAGGTGTAGAAGAGAGCTCTATATAGGACTAAGGGGGATGAATTTCAAGGACTCAGGGACTGATTGGATGTAGCGGTAAGAAAGAAGGATGAGGCGATACAGGTTTTCATTATGGGAAACCAGAATAATACTGTTAGGGAAGCCAGACAGGAGAGCCTATTTAAAGAGGAACATGATGAATTGAGCTTTGGATGTGATCCTTCATTTATTCTATAAATATTTATGGATGTTTATAATATACAAAAAATTTTGCTGAGCTTGGGATATATAAATTAATGAGATATTGTCTTAGCTCTTGAAATGTCTAAACCAAATAACTAAAATACAATGTTGAGTTTAAAACACTGTTGGGTGGCAGAGGAATGCAAAACAAAATCTATCACAATAAGAAATCTGACTTTGCAGTGTGTAATCATTCTATTACAAAGGTCTCTTCATATGAAAGTGCCTATAAGCAGAGACCTATTGGGGTCTCTCATCTTTAAGAAAAGACTGATGATATAATCCAAGTTTACCTCATTCCTTCATTATTCCACTTCTTCTATTCACATGAATGACAATGTAACAATTGAATATCAGCTGGATTCTCTGTGTGTGTGTTTCATTTGACACCGGCTCCTGCTACTATAAAGTAGGGTAGATCCAAAGAAACAGGGATAAGTTGCCCCAGAGACTGAACAAAATAGTCAGGATGAATCACGAACTCTATCTAGCAGACTTCAATGACCCAGGAACCACTGAATTCTCATGACATCAGATAATAAGGGTGGATGATTGCTACTGTGGAAGGGAATTTCTGCAGGAACATTTCATGTCATTTCTTTTCATTTATATAAAATAGGAGCCCATCATATTATGAGAATGAAACCACAAAAGCTTTCTCATAACTCCTTGTTGCTTTGATAAGGAATACATTACTCTATCAAGTATTTGTTGAGAGCCATCCCGGTCTCTGTGTATGACTGTGCTACACAGAAGTGAGTCACTCATCTAGATCTAAACACTTCTATTATGTTCAGCTATTATCTTCAGCTATTTTCAATGCAAAAAATTTGTGTCACCCCTAACCGGTTTGGCTCAGTGAATAGAGCATCAGTCTGCGGACTGAAGGGTCCTAGGTTCGATTCTGGTCAAGGGCATGTGCCTTGGTTGTGGGCACATTCCCACTGGGGATGTGCAGGAGGCAGCTGATCAATGTTTCTCTCTCATTGATGTTTCTAACTATCTATCCCTCTCCCTCCCTCCCTGTAAAAAAATCAATAAGAAATATTTTTTTAAAAAATTTGTGTCAGACTAGAACCAATTCAATTAATTCTTGACAAATTTTTAAGAGTGCTGGACTTGAGAAACCTCAGCACTATCCACCAACTCCATTCATTAGTTACCAACTGTTCAGCAGGCCAAAGGGTTGCTTCCCGAGGAAGTACATGTGGGCAACAAGGTAATGGCCTCAGATGCCCCTTCCTTGGGTAGTGCCTCAACTTTTAGGTCTCTCCTTTTTCCCAATGAAAATGCCCTTATTGTGTAGCAACTCTAAGGAGCAAGACCTTTAGTTGGCTAGCAGCCAGAAAGGCCCAACTGGGCTACCCATAACCAAAAAGTTAATAATTTATAAGAACTCTTTCTTGGTTTTCTTTCATCTTCGTTGTACTCAGCTAGGTATTAGAGGTTTTAATCTCCATAACTAACCTAAACTGTCTTAGAATTACATAATTACATAAACATGTAAACATGTAATTTAAAACATATACATCACATTAAAAATATTACATAATTCTGTCTCAGTGACTGTATTCAGACAATAAATTTATTACCAATATGTTCATGGATGGTGGCCAATTTGTCACTGTAAAAACCTGTTGACAGCTTATGGGAAACTTACAACAAACTATTCAGGGAACAATTTAAATGACACATGCCATCAACCTATAGAGACAAGTACATATAATTAAAACAGCCAGTACACATAGCAGCAAATAGGCTAATACAGAAAGAGAACCATTACGAGGGCTCAGCCTCCCATGGTTGTATTCATATATTACTTGTTGCTTTTTCCTTGCTCTCTATACCAGGTGCTGGATGGCTCCCCCATTGAAGTGACCCTAGCCAAACCAGTGGACAAGGACAGCTATGTCAGGTATACCCGAGGCACAGGTGGAAGGGGCACCATGCTGCAAGGAGAGTATACCTATTCTTTGGGCCATGTTTATGATCCTACCACAGCCTACCTCGGAGCTCCTGTCTTCTACGCCCCGCAGGCCTATACGATTCCTAGCCTTCATTTCCCAGCCACCAAAGGACATTTTGGCAACAGGGCCATTATCCGAGCCCCCTCTGTTAGAGGTAATACTAATCAGCTCTTGCCTTAGAATAACTCTATGATTTCAAACGATTTGTATTGCAATAGCCTTAGACAAACTGGATGAGTCCACTGAGAGAAAAGAACTCGAAAAAAAAATTTTAAATCAAATATTTTATCAATAGTTATCCTTCCATAGGAATCCTATTTCACATTACAACTGGTTGAGAAAACTTGGTCATAGCATAGGACAAATGAGTCTTTCCATGGGACCCATAACATTTGCACAAACTAAATCTCAGGTCCACAGTTGTTCATGTCCCTCTTATCATTGAATCACCATATTGCAGTCATATGTAACTTGTCACATAATTAAAACATTATGCATTTATAATCTAAAATCACATCATAAAACAAGCCATACATTAAATATAAGTTGTCAACCAGTTGTAATGTAAGTAAAAACATTGTTGGCAGCTTATGGGCACACTCCAAGGGGGAAAAAACACCTTTATAACAAAACAAAAAAAATCAATGAATGATATTTCATGGATGAAGGGTAATCAATTTAACATTTGTATCTTTATGCCACCAACAGGAAATCAAAGTAGCAATGTGGAAAACAAAAAAATCAAAAGGAATCTATTAATGAAACTCAATAGAAATTTAAGCCTCACATGGACAGAACTTAAAATAGAAAATGGTTAATTTAAACATGCTTTCAATGTGGTTTTCCAACAGGTCATTAGGATGGCCTTCTTGGGAAAACTAGAATTCATTTCTGACCTATTGTTCAATGATAAAATGCAAGACTGATATGACTACTGTATGTGGTTATATTATGCTGGGATGTTTAAAAAAATACCTTCCCAATATTAATTATTCTACAGGGGGAAAAAGTCAATAAAAGGTTAACTGAAGACATAAATGGAAAATTTTTTCTCTGTACCAAATTTTAAAGTTGCTTATGTAATTATCAATAGCTTTGATATATTGCTTTCTTCCACAAATCATTTTTTTTTTAAAGAGGACACCTCTGGTGAACTCTACCTTATGTTGAGTTTCATTACATTAGAATCCTAGGGTTTTCTACCCATCTTCAGGGCAATAATCAATGTGACTTGGGCTAACTTTTCCATTACAGTAAGATTCAGGGTGATTTTCTGGTGGTTTGATTCAGTTTAATGCCTTCTTACATTCCTAGAAATTTACATGAATGTACCTGTAGGGGCTGCGGGAGTGAGAGGCCTGGGCGGCCGTGGCTATTTGGCATACACAGGCCTGGGTCGTGGATATCAGGTCAAAGGAGACAAGAAAGAAGAGAAACTCTATGATCTTTTGCCTGGGATGGAACTCACCCCGATGAATCCTGTTACCTTAAAACCCCATGGAATTAAAATTGCTCCCCAGGTATGTGATGTTATTCCAGAGACAGTCTCTTTAAGTTGAGCTAACATCCATTATTCTCCTTTCATCAGATGATTTGACTGGATCCCTACTTAGGTTACTATTTTGTTTTGTCTTGTGTGTTTTTGAGTTTGTTTGTTTTACATAGAGTGATCAGTCAACATAATGTCTTGTCAGAGTGCTGAGTATTGTTCCATTATAGATTTTCTTTTTTATTATTATTATTATAAAATTTGGTACCTTAAATAATCTTCCACTGAAATGCAAAGATCCTGAGAGCTACTGAGAATATCAACCAATACTTTAACTAAGATAATATAAAGCTAAGACCTTAGTTCAAAACAAATGGCAATTGTATGTAAGCCAGATTGGTTAGCAAATGAAGAATATTCATGACAGTCAATGAATAGACCATTTAGGACATCTTTTCTTAGAAACACTGTGTTTAAGAGAAAATACCATGTCATCTAAGGTAATATTACTCATATCAACTATAAGGGACCACCAGTCATACCAAATTAGGTTTTCTACTGTGATTATATTTGCACAGTAGCATTATAGTGAGTTTTTATTGCTTTCATTTCACAGTTCTAATTTTCCAGGCTTCTTCATGAGACTGTATTTTTTATTATTGGAAAATTAAAAGTGATAAAAGTTGTTTTAAAATGGAAACTGAATAATAAACACAGTAAAAATAACACAAAACTGGTTCTAAGTTAACCAGTAGACTGTTCCCTTCCCAGTACATGCTGATCTCTCTACAATTCTGCAGACACTTGGGCTGAATAACCAATATCTACCTGGTAGTTGCTCAGAGTTACAGTTTGTATATTCAAAAGGAAAATTTTCTACTCTCACCCCAAAGGCATAGGCTCCAAATTTATGGAAGTAGCTTTTTGATTGCAATCGAGTAGAAAAGTTGATTTTCTAAAAGTTTAGCTTGAGTATTTTTTGTAGAATTGCTGGCTTTCTTAGACACACAAAATTTTACATCCAAGGTTTCTGTTAACCCTACCCAGACAATTAAAAACTATCAGAGTGGCAAACAACAATCATTTGTTTGTGCAAAACTATTTATTAGGCATTTTTAACATGTATTTTGTTAGTTCTAGTGATAGAAAATGGAATATAATGCAATCCCTTACCATCAAAAATTATGTGGCACAGAAAAAGTAATCTAATTTAGAAATGGGTAAAAAACCCCAATAGACATTTTTCCAAAGAAACTATACAAATGGTCAACATATTTTTTAAAATGAGGAAATCCTGCCATTCATGTCAACATGGATAGTCATTGAGTATGCTAAGTGAAATAAATCAGACAGAGAAAGACAAATACTGTATGACCTCACTTATATGTGGAATCTTAAAAATATATATATATATATATCCAAACTCAAAAAAAAAAAAATCAGGTTTATGGTTAACGGTGGTGGATGGTAGAGGTGGGAGAATTGAAGAGACAGGAGGAATGTGGTCAAAAGGTACAAACTCTTAATTATAAGATAACTAAATACTAGGGATGTGATGTACAATATAATGATTATAATTAATACCACTGTATAATATATATGCAGATTGTTAAGAGAATAAATCCTAAGAATTCTCATTATAAGGAAAATAACTTTTTTCTTTTTCTTTTTATTGCATTTGTACTAGATAATTGATGCTAACTAAGCTTATTATAGTAATCATTTTTACAATACATGTAAGTCAAACTAATATGTATACACCTGAAACTCACATCATGATGTATGTTAATTATATCTCAATAAAACTGGGAAAACATTATATGGCAATTCAGTGAGAGGATATTCACATGTACACAGATCATTATAAAAAAAAAAATCTAGTAAGTGCCATGAGTTTGACACTCAGAGCTTTCCTCAGAAAACACAAAGCTAGTCACCCAATCTCCCTTGGGTTAAAACCCAAAATAAGAAACCTAATTAAACTACTGGGAAAACTAGAAATCTTCTAAGTAAATAGAAAGTTATGATCATCAGAAATTCTGCAGAACAGTTCTGAGAGCTGCTATAGCATGAGCTATGATCTCTGCTTTTAATACCCGGTTTCCCCGAAAATAAGACAGTGTCTTATATTAATTTTTTTCTCCCAAAGTTGCACTAGGTCTTATTTTCAGGGGATGTCTTATTTTTCCATGCGCTAGGTCTTATTTTCGGAGGATGTCTTATTTTCGGAGAAACACGGTATCAAACCCAGGCTAGAAACTGGCCATGCTTTTTATTAAGATGTGAGTAACCATCTCTATCAGCTAATGAAAATTCTTTCATTAATTTTCCCCTGAATTTCTACTACTATGGCTTAGAAACTGAAGACCATGTCACCCGAACCTTCACGCTGGAGCCTTAAGAACTCCATAGTGGAGCTGTGAACTTCTAAGAAGAGCTGAGGGACACGTGCTGACCTGCAGTCAGCAGTTAGAGCTCCTACTCCAATAGCACTGTTACAGAATATCTGCCAGTTAAAGCAATTCACTATTGCTCAGGAACTTCAGAGAATGCTTTGGAGATGACAAGAGATGCTACAAAACTGAGAATATTATAAGAAAAGTTAATAAAAAAAAAAAAGCTAAAAGCAATGAATAAACTGGAAAAAGTCATGCTTTTGCAGCTGGACTGGAGTTAGAACAAATGAGATAAGCTCCATAGGGGCTTCCTGGGACATTGTTCTGTCCCAAAGAGTTGTTGTTTTTGTGTTATTGTTTTTCAGATCTATGCCCTATTTTGCATAGTTTATTGAATCTATCAACTATTGGGAGTATCAGGGCTTGTGGGCCACCAAAAAATGGCTTCAAGATAAAGATAATATTATATGCTTGTAGACATGATTCAGTTTGCAGTAATTATAGAAAGAAAAAGAAAAAAAAAACATGCAGGAAGCTGCTATAAACCAGACTATTGTAAAAATAACCAGAAGTGGTCTTTTGCCAAAAACATTGCATCTGTCAACACCCACCTATCAATCCTCATCAATAAGTACTAACCAATTAAACTTTAAAATTCTATTTTTATGAAAATGTGAAGTTAAACTTTAAGATAAATAACATCAAATAAGAATATATTATATCCTTAGGTTATTTTCTCTAGACCATTAGAAACAGAAGGATTGAAGACAAAAATGAGTAAATCCAGCCACACAGTGTTAGAATATCAAATTTTTAAATAGGGATAAATATATCAAACAAATCATAAAATTAAACTATTGGTAAAAAGTTACAGCTAATGGACTAAACTAAAAACATGTTAGACTAAGTGGTGTGAAGATGGTTTTTATGAATTAATAGACCTAACATTTTAAATAGAGTTCAAATTGAGTTCATATTAAATTTTGGGAGTCATTAAGCCATGTGGCATTTTATATCTTTTTATATTAGCTTAAACTCTGAAGGACAGAATTAAAAACCTGAAAGCTGGAGAAATAATGCAAATGTGACATTTGAAAGAAAAGTCCTTTTTTCTTTTTACTCTTGTAGATATTAGAAGAAATTTGTCAGAAAAATAACTGGGGACAGCCAGTATATCAGCTGCACTCTACCATTGGACAAGATCAAAGACAACTATTCTTGTACAAAATAACCATTCCTGCTCTGGCCAGCCAAAATCCTGCCATGTGGGTAACTTCTCCAAATTCCTAATAATACCAATTTTAGAATAAGAGACTCTTACAAATTAAGTGCATTTTATCACTATTTCAATAAGATAAATATTCAAGTCTTCTACCCACTCATTTTTCATTAAATGAAACATTGAGATGTAGAGTTAGGATGTATGTGTCAACTATGAGACTGACATCTCAAAACCACTGAATTTTGTGAAGACAATGAAGACCTGATAGTGAAATCAATCAATGGAAAATTGCAGCTGTAAAATTTAACAGAAATGAAAAGTATAATCCATTCTTTGATCTGTGTAGTATTTAGGTTGAATCGTATAAAATAGCCATTTTATACAAAATTACATCCTGCTCTGAGATTTAAATTTTGGACCAATGATGCAACTTCTCTGCTAGTGGATATCACCTTCTGAATTTCACCTGGAGCCTGCATTTCTGCATTATTTTAGGAACCATCATGTTTCACATGCACCTTAGAAAAGCCATATAATGAGTTACAAGTATGCTCCAGGAATGACATCAACCACCAATGTTCTAGGTCAATTCATAGATATGTCTACATGTATATACTATCTATTTAGAAGCTTTAATGGCAAGGAGAATGAAAAATACCCACACAAAATTCTATCATTCTATCATCCTCAAAAGCTAACAGTGCTTTAGATGTTTACCTGTCTCAGTAGCATGAGTTTAAAATGCTCACCCTGCCTGTGCTTTCCAGCCATGCTTTCACACCTCCGAAGCTAAGTGCCTACGTGGATGAAGCAAAGACATACGCAGCCGAGTACACCCTGCAGACCCTGGGCATTCCCATCGAAGGGGCCAGCGCTCCCACTGCGGCAGCTGCTGCCGCTTCTGCTGCTGCTTTTCCAGGTATGAACATACTGGGCCAGAAAGGGCATCCTGCAGAGAGTGTCCTGGAAAGCCTTCTTGGTATCATGGACACATAGAGTTGTTTGTAAACGCCACCTACAACAAATGCGATTTACACCATATGTGACCAAAAAGAATTTGCCAGATAAGTGAACCATTAAAGGGAATTGAGTTGGGCAGCAGAAGTGGGTTGTGTCTAGGCCAAGTGATCTTGAATGATCTAGTCTCTCTGCATCTGATTTGCTTTAGTTTGGTTTTTACTTTCAATAAGAACTACCTCTTAACAGCTGATGTTTATCTGAGCTCTTACCATGTGCCAGGCACTCACCTAAATCCCCGGCGTACTTTAGGTTGCCTCAGTAATGCTCACAGTGCCATGGAACTAGGTTCTAGCATAATGCCTGTTGTATAGATGAAGAACCTGAGTCCTGGAAAGATTAAGTCAGTGGGCCAAGGTCAATCAGCTTTTAAGCAATCCTTGCACTCTCTCCCCAAATCCAATCTTCAATTTTACTTTTATTACTTTGATTTATGAAAGAGCTGTGTAGATTACACTTTTCTTAAATTATTTTAAGTAAAAAAAAAAACTCTGAGGGGTGAGAGAGAGTCTTTCAATATGTACACAATCAGGCCTCATTTTGTCTGTTCTATAACTTTTGTCCAGGGCAGATGCTGATTGCTTAAAGTCTATCTGTAGATCAACAGGCCTTCAGGGTCACATTTAAAGACTTTTCTGAATTTATTATATACAATAAATGCTGAAAATTTTAAAAATGAATCCTCTAGAGAGGGGACCAAATTTCTTTTGGAAATATTTTCTCAGCATTCAGTTTGAGTAACTCTATTCTTTTTTCTTTTTTAAGTAATAAAAGTTTATTTTCTTTTAAAATTTTTCATTCTGACTTGTCATTGTATCCAGATACCCCCATAAGCCCAAATCAGAGATTTCTGACTAAACCTGGAAATATGGATTCCTATTGATTGATGAGTCCATATATTGATTATATGAAGGTATGAGAACTCTATACCCCTCACATCCATATCCTTGGGCCAAATCTCATTTATTTTTATTTCCAAAAAATTCTGAGTAGATACTCCACTCTGGCAGGTGAGGCTGAAACTGATGCTTCACATGTGAATGTGACCCCAATCCAGCTTCAACCGCACAGAGCACGGTCTCCCCTGGGCTGTACTAGGGCCACTAACCCCGGAATTGCATTCCACAAACAAGTGCACTGGGGACATGGCCAGGACTTCGCAGTTCTTAAAGGAAGTTGAACCCCTGTCTTGCAGAAAACTGTATCCCAACAACCCCTAACAAACATGCTATAAAAATAAATGAGCCAATGTCAGGAGAACTTTAAAGTTTGCTTTCACATTGGACAGGATTTACTTTTTCCCAAGAACACTGTATCTTACCCATACTTATTTGCCCCTACAAGAAGCAAAAAAATGTAGGGCATGACTGTGTCTTGGGAATACTTAAGAATTTAAGAATCTCTCACAACATTATAGTGGGATCAAGCAGAGAATAATAGCCTTCGAGGGAAGAATCTGTTTAAAACACAAATACTGTTGCGCCTAAGAAATTAGCCAAATTGCAAAAGAAAATTCAAAATCCCTAAAAGATAAAATCTAGGCTACACACACATATGCATACATTACTTACTTACTTTAGATATTCTGTTTCCAAAATCATGAAAGTAATTGTTAACACATTTCTCTTATCCTTGGGGAATGTACCAAACTTCGCTGGTGCATTAGTCAGCATTACTGCTCAAAGTGCAGGGGCCAAGGAGTGGATTCAACTTTTTAAAAAATAGTCCAGCCAGCTTCCAGCCACCACCTCCTGAGAAGCCACTGAAAGAAATCAATGCGTTTGGGGTTGGGCAGACTTCCACAGCACATAAAACAAATGGGCTTTTGTGGGTGGTTTTTGTTTTGTTTTGTTTTGTTATCAGATCCCTGTTTATTGCTTAATTACTTTTCTCTTTTTCTCACCATCTTTTACAAATTTTTGGATCATCTCAAATACCCAGTTTTGGTCTAACACACTAACGGGTTAATATTGCTTTAAGACAGTGATTCCCAAAGTGGTCTATATCGACCCCCAGGGGTCTATGACAACCTGCAAGGGGTCTACGTCAGCGAAAAAAAAATTTGGGGGTCCATGAAATGAAAATGGGGGTCCACGATAGTGGATCTCAACATACACTGATAGTACCTACTTACTTACATCATATTATCTTATAATATAAAAACATATAAATTATTTATAAAAGTACCTATGAAGTAAAAAATTTATTATATATGTTTATAAAATTGTGTAAGTTGTAGGATAAAAACCTGCACATAATGATATACCAGTATCATCTTGTTACAAGCATACGCGCAGTAAACATTCTTGACAATTTTTGTCTCAAAGCTTCGCGAACTTGCACCGACTTGTTCAATTCGTCACTCTATAAATATGAATGTGAGAAAAATACGTTCATTCGTTTCCTGAATCTTGAATAGGAAAGTGCTGAGAAAATATTTAAAAAATATAAACTGGTAGTTTATCATACAAATTATAGTGAATCAGTGTTATTTTGTTTGAGAATGCCGGAGAAAAGTAGGTACATTATTTTTTATTAAATTTTAACGCTAAACTTCACTACAGTTAGAAATTTACAAAAAAATCAGTATCAGGTAAGTAGGGGGTCTACCCAAAACCGAAAAACATGGCAAGGGTTCTACGGCACAAACAAGTTTGGGAACCTCTGCTTTAAGATAAGAGCTGCTATGCTCTCTTCTTCAAAAGTGATTACTAAGCAACTAAACATAATACTAAGCCCTAGCTGGTTTGGCTAAGTGGATAGAGCATCGGCCTATGGACTGAAAGGTCCCAGGTTCGATTCCAGTCAAGGGCACATGCCTGGGGTGTGGGCTCAATCTCCAAGAGGGGATGCACAGGAGGCAGCCAATAAATTATTCTCTCTCATTATTGATCTTTCTATCTCTCTTTCTGTCTCTCTTCCTCTTTGAAATCAATAATATGTAAAACCATAATACTAAGATGACAGCACATAATGATTTCCTTATCATTCAAAACTTGGTTGGAGGGGCGGGGGGAGGCATCCAAATATACCCAAAGTATCTTGATGGTAGTGGGAGAAGATGCTATTTGCCCTTCAAGGTAAGGTCTAACTGTGGGAAGGCTACTTAGTATTTGCTTTCATGGTGCCATATATAAAAACATGCTAAAACTGTAAATATTTATCCTAGTAGTCTACCCACTCCCTACATGTATTTCTCAGGTGAAAGCAATGTCTATCGTTTCATTAAGGTGGGAAGCGGGGGAGAGGCAGCAAGAAGCAGACCTACAGAGCCCCATCCCCCATCCCTGCCTCCCTCATTAATTCTGAGACCCTCGGAGAAAGCTCTGAATCCCACACTCTCATCCCCTCAGCATCATCCTATTAAGTTTGTTTTGCGGACTCTATCCCCAGGGTTTCTAATTCCCTCAGTGGAGTGATTCTGCCACAGGTGCTCCACCTCACTTGGAGGAATGCTGCCCCCTAAAGGATGAGGCCCCTGAGAGCGCCTTTTAGAATGCACTCTGAGAATATGCACATATTCCCAAAGGAAGACCATAAGCCAAAGGGAAGCCAACAGGAACCTCTTTCACGCCGTTTTCTCTGCCTCCTCCTCCAGGATACGCTATCCCCAGCGCCACTGCACCCGTGTCCGCAGCCCAGCTCAAGCAAGCAGTGACCCTCGGACAAGACTTGGCCGCATATACAACGTATGAGGTCTACCCCACTTTCGCAGTGACCACCCGGGGGGATGCATACGGAGCCTTCTGAAGATATCTTTTTTATTTTATTTTAATAATAAGACACAAAACTCTATAGAGAAGAAATAAACCTCTCAGTCCCCTAATGATCACACGTAATGCTTTTCTTCACGTGAGGCCGTTCCTGAGATGATAGTTGCTACTAGCTGTAGAATCGCCATAGGAGAACATTATTCCCAATTCAACCAAATGTTCAGGAGCCTTTTCTCTCACCAAGGCTTTGAGCCACTGCGCCCAGGTGGCTCTTGCAAGGTTGCGGAAGTGGAGTGTGTTCACAGGCTGGGGCTTGTGAAAGAAAATGTCCAAGGTTTGATGAGTCAGCATTTGCAGTCTGGAAATTCCGCCCAGTCACTTACTTTGTGGTAGGTCAGCATCTCCCTGTCCCCTACCATCCCCAGGCCTTCCTGGAAATTGAAGTGATATATTGCAGACCTGGTTAAAGCAATCCAGGCCTATTGATTATTAAACTCAGCCCCTAGAACTCCTGCTTTTCCCAAGCATCCCCACAAGACAATAATCCTTCCAACCTGAAATGACTTTTTCTCATTTTAACCATTTGATGTGCCCATATTGATTTATTTTCATTTCAGTCTTATTTTGCTCTTCTCCAATAGCTTAAAAAAAGGAAATCCCATTTATAGTCAGTCACCTATGATACTTTTAGCTATTTGGCAAATTGGCTGAAAAGTCATTTAATCAAAATGAGGAATAAAGATTTACTCTTCTTATTTCTTTGACCTTTTTGCAATACTCAGGCCACCATCCAGCCTTCAGAGACAGTTAAAGTAGCTTGGTTCAGCCTTGGACCATCTCACCGGCACTTATATTAAATCTGCCAGGAAATCCTCTACCTTCTCTTCCTTTTGCTTCTAATAAGCACCGACAGCTTCGGCAGAGCTGAGTGCTGTGGGCTTGGAGCCGTCACAGGAAACCTTACATGGTCACTGCTGATCAGAGGCTGGTTCTCCAGACACTCAGCCAGGGTGTGATTTACCAAAAGCCCCTAGAGTCCAGGGCCTCTTCTCCAGGAACATCTGATGGGGGAGGAGAATGCTACAAAAGTCAGAATGGAGGGGAGTAGAAGGCACTATTTGTTTGCCATCCTTATACAATATTGCTTTTTGTTCTGATTAGAAAGAATCTATTTCCAGCCACCCAATACCCATGACTACTTCTCAGGTCTCATCAGTGGTTTAAGACATAACAGTACTACAATTTCCATCTTTAAAAATCCCTTGGCCCTTGTAAAATTCTACAGGACTCAAGAGAAAACATAGGTACAACAGAATAAAAAAAATAAACGCCAACTATTGACTGGAATTCTGATTCAAAATCAGGCCAGGTTCCAATCAAAATCAGATAAACTCCAAAAACAATTAAAAGTTCTTGTCAACTTTCAGTTCTATGAACTCCAACCTAATGTCAAAAGCCTCAATGTTACAGATGGAATGTTGAAAGGCCTTTGTTTTTAGCTTTGAATTTTGCTTCTCAGACCCCCTACGACAGTGGTTCCCAAACTTGCTTACACATTGAGAACACCTGGAGGAACTTTCAAAGCCAAGATCACACCTCATACCAATTACATCGGAATGTCGTGGGGTCGGTAATTTTGACATCAGTATTTTTTTAAAGATAAGGTGATTCCAATTATGCAACTAAGTTTGGGAACTGCTTATTTTTTCCCCTATTTCACTTTTGTTAAATAGAAAAATATAAGAAAAATTTGTCTAAATTAAAACCAAATAGCCAAATCATATTTTTACATATATTCATCTTATGAAAATATGAATTTGAATATAATGCATGAATTTGAATATGATGCATATTTGCTACAAACTAATTCTTGGGTCAAACTAATTCTAAAAAGGAGAAAGTGAAAAAGTTTTCCTTAAGCAATGTGTAGGTCCAAATTACACTCCCCCACAGACCAGCTGCTATACTCAATGACAGTAATTACACAGGGGGTCAGGCAAATTCCTACTCAGTTCAAAAAAAACATTCCAAATTCCAAGAGCAAGAGTTGTAATTCTCTTTAAAATCTTAAAAAATGAATGGAAAGGGCACTCTGTATGTCTAACCCATGCAAATTGGAAGGTTTCATCCAGAGGAATTTTAATTTAATCAAAATGAACAATTAGTAAATATAGGAATCTCTTTATGAGAAAAATCAATATTCCAGATTAAATTATGTTAAGAGTAAAGACTTAAACATACAATAACAGAAAAATATCAAGAAGGTTACCATTGGAAGCCCATCTCACTACTTTCTTGAGGAAAAACATACGTATTCATGATGTTTACATCCTGAGGACTGATTTTATTCAAGTAAGTAGATGTGGTTTTATTTTTTTTGCTGAAATGTTACTTCATTCTAGCAAAATCTAGAGGATGCTTCAAATTCTATTAGAACATATTCATAGAAAGTGTCAATGTGTCTACCATATCAAATATTTGCATTTACTTTGCCCACGTTAATTTATGTAGACCAAGACCTGCTACAGTTTCTGAATATTTAAAAATGGGATTTTGAAAACCAGGTGTAGAACCAAAGGTTTCCTTCGCATGATGTTTACATGTTTGGCCTTTAGATATTACTTAATACCTTCTGTATCAATATTCATTTTTCGATTTTATTACTTCTTAGGAATAAATTTTCAAAGAAAATTTTTTAAATGAATCAACCAACCAAGCAATAATAACAAAATACCCAAGAATATAATTAAGAAACATCCAGTACTTTAGAATTGGCTTTCTAAATGTTGGTAATCAATAGCTTACTGAGAATTAAAATCAGGCAGTGTTACTTAGGAGGAAATGGAAGAGCAGTGAGAGCAGATGTCTGTTTTCTTACCTGTAAAAATGCCTCTTCTCAAATTGCTGTACTTCTCCACCAATCCATTAGTAGAACCAGTAGACCACCTTTAACTGCAACAAAATGTAATTCTCTAGGTGACTATAATAGTTTTCCCCTCCCAACCCTGCCCAAACCTGGTGTCATGCCAAACCACTCTATATTTGGGTAATAGCACCCAAAATTGCTGCTAGAAAGCTACCTCATTTAAAGAAAGAAAGCTGCCAACAGGAGCTAAGAGGCCTAAGAATGTCATTCCCACTCAGGGTTGAGCAACGTCTGTCTTTCTGGTGTGACAATATGTCTGGGTGTGCCAGGACAGTGCTGGCTTACACCTGTTGCCTCATGTTCTAAATACTTACAATAGCTCCTCTCACCCTCAAATGTATCCAGTTTAGATGAGAAATTATACAAGGACCCCTTCATTATAGCCTTTTTTTTTTTAAATGTTGTAGAATTGGCTTTATTCTCCCCAAAGCAAATACAGTTTCAACTAAAGATCTCAGCTACTCCTTTCTGCCCAGGGTAGGAGCACAGTGAACAGAGAGAGATGTGCCATCTTCTCCCCAGCATGGTTCCCCTCAATCCACTCCCCATCTTGCTGCCCTTTGCTGGTCCAACTTTTCCTCCCAGTGCTCCTGTGCTACGAGCCCTGAGTTCTGCCATCAGTGACAGAAGTAGCAGCCACAAGGCTAGATTAGGCAGGGGACAGGATGTGAAACAGCTCTTAGGGACATGTGCATGGCCTATCACAACCATAGGGCATTAGGAGGTTCAGAAACCATTTGCTGGTTCCTTTCTTCCTTGAACCAAACTATTTATACCCCAAGCCAGAAAGGACTTTCTTCACCTTAAAAAGAAATTTAAAAGACTGTGCAAAAATTTTAAACAGGAAATAAATTTAAAGATCCAGAGGAGCTTTAAAACATGGGTTTGTCTTAGTCACATACTAATTTATGATGTTAATGAGCAGATCCCTATGCTTTTTATCTACTTGAAAGCATTTTGGTCATTAACTATCTCTGTTTCCTAAATATACTTGTATTTATAAAATTCAAAATCTATTTCACAAGCCTTACCTATACCTATATTTTTGGCAATAAGTAGTTTGCAACAAAACATACATACCTTTTCAAATGTAAATTTCATTTAGATAGTTAACATTTACTACTATAATTCCTAAGAGATCTTTGGGTTCACAGGCTGCAAATAAGTCTATTTAAATCAGCCCATCATGATCACTGACTTAAATATTTATTATAATTATTGGTATTTTTATTCCTATTCCTTTATGAGTTTTTTTCTGACTTTTCTGGCTGCAATATAACCAAATAGGTTATCTTCTATATTCTAATGAAAAGCAAACTGTCAGCAAAATGTATTTCTAGTTTCTAGATGTTAATTTCTTGCTTGTTTTCCTTTTTGTTATTGACTTTATTTATGTGAAGTTAGCTGAGGTACCAAAAGAAAGATACAAAAACAGTATTAAAGAGTGTGCCTAAAGCACTTATTTTTATACTTTGAGTACAATGTTTTATAGAACTCTGTGGTCTATCTAAATATACTAAGTAAAATTACAACATTCATTTATTGGGAAACTAATCATTAGCTTGGAAGCAATAAACATAATGGGAACCATGGAATCATAAATCACATGAAATGGGCAATAATGCAATATTGTAATGACTAGTGTAATTTAAGGATAGCAAAATGATTATAACTGAATTGTCAAGTACTATTATAAAGTTTTAAAAACCAACAACATGAGTTGGTTTATTATTTTTTTCTTTCCTAAAAACTAAAAGTTTACTCTCTTTGAGTAAATACTAAATATTAATGACCTATCATTGCAATGTCCTTTTGGTGATTTCTTTACATTTCCATATTTTATAAAGTCCACTTTGATGTACTTTCTGAGAGTAAATGTAACTTAATAATTAAATACATTATTTTCTAATCAATAAATAAAATAAGAGAAACACTCAGAAACTAAAAATAAAGAGAAAACATGACTCCAAAGGTAAGTGGGCTCTGAAGTCAACATTGATCCTGGTGGAGGAGGGCCAGGGTCTGCTGACCCCGGATGAACTAAGCAGAGGTCAGCAAACTATCCTTCAAGTAGGAGATTTAAATGGGACCTGGTCTGCCATTCCCACTAATATGTAGTATACCAAAGATTGTAGCAGAATCTCAAAAATGGAAGGCTGAATCTCAGCAAGTTTTTGTTTTTACCTGTCTCACAAGATGAGAGCTTCATCAAGAATCAAGTTGAGTTATAAAACAATAAAGAGTGGTTGCTTTAAAAATAAAAAATAAAAAAATAAAAATATATATATATATATATATATAATTTTTTTTTTCCCCACAAAGAGTAAGAGAGAGGGATAGAGAGTCAGAAACATTGGTGAGAGAGAATCATCAATCAGCTGCCTCTTGCACACCCCCTACTGGGGATGTGCCCGCAACCAAGGAACATGCCCTTGACCAGAATCAAACCTGGGACCTTTCAGTCCAGTCCACAGGCCGAAGTTCTATTCACTGAGCCAAACCGGTTTCAGCTGGTTGCTTTTTTTCATGCTGATTTGTGGACGGAGACCTGTAACTCTAGCATTCAGGGTCCACTTCATTATTGTTCTTTTAAATCCCATGCTGCCTCCCAGACTGGCTAAGAGCACAAGCTTTGGAACTGAGTTCACTCTTCCAGTTACTAATGGTTGGGAACTTGAAAAAAAAAAATTAAACTGTTTCCTCATTTATTTAAGAGACATGAAACGACTCTCTCTTTTTTAAGAGAAATGAAATCTTACCATCTGCAGCAACATAGATGAACCTAGAGGGTAGGATGCTAAGTGAAATAAATCAGACTAAGAAAGACAAATACTAAATGAGTTCACTTATATGTAAAATCTAAAAAAGAAAATAAATGAACAATCAATTAAAACAAACAAACACACATAGATACAGGGTGCATTTTAATGGTTGCAGGTGGGTGGGTGGTTAGAGGACAATGAAACAAATATTAAGGGTTGTAACAAATTGGCAGTTACAAAATAGACATGGGGATGTAAAGTACAGCATAGGGATTATGGTGAGCAATATCATAACTATGTATGGTGTCAGGGGATACTAGACTTATTGAGGCAATCACTTCATAGGTTATATAAATGTCTAACCACTATACTATAAATCTGAAACTAATATTGAATGTCAACTGTAATTAGGAAAAAAGATTAAATAGACTTTAAGGAGATTTCCAGTAAGCTTTCTTAAGAACCTTCACAATGTATATAAACTACAGAGAAAAGTATAGCTCACCCTCCACATTTCCAGTCCCAGGAAAGAGTCCATATCATCCCCCATATATACAGGTTCTAAGAACAAGTGTGTTAGGCAGTAAAGTGTTTCCAAGGGAAACCTGATTTACTCTTATTTCAATAGGCCCTACAGTCCTGCAAATCTGCCAACATAATCCCAGAAAATAACCTTCTGTTGTTCTGATGAGAACACAACCAGGGAAATCTGTTTGGGAGATAATTACCCTCTCTGACCTATTCTTTCCAAAGGCAGTGGGTAGAGTGTGAGCAATAATAGCCCATATCCTCCATCTGGCAGCTATGAAAATTTAAACTCCTGTGTCTGTGTGTGTCCGGTTACATTAAAACTTAGTACTCAGGGTGAGCTCTCTTGACTTGCTTTTTCTGATAAGATCTGGGATAAATCATGACTCTTGGCTTGTTTCACTGATTTCCTGTTAGAGGTTGTAGACTTTATTGTTAGTTTAATATGTCTCTGCTAAGAGCCTTAGGAAACATGTTCCAGTGTTCAACTTAGTCCCATCCGCCAACCAAATTCTCGTGATAAAACGTTAATGAGATTAAACACCCAACCTACTGCTGAGGCTAGTGATTGGACAGAGCTTAGGTGGAGCCATACTCAGATATGAACCTTCTCATCTGTTCCTGCATAGTAGAAATTTCCTAAAGGTGCATAATCTTCATGTATCTTTGAGGTGCATGGCTCAACTTGGGAGTCAAGTGACCTGAGTTCTAGTCCCAAATTTACTACCAACTTAACTTGGGTCCTTGGTCCAACCATTTAAGGTATCTGAGTAGCTGGTCTCCTCTTCTGTAGATGAAATCAGGTGCTCCCCATACTACTGCCTACCAGGTGAATAACCTGATGAGTGAAAGGCCCAAATAGTACTCTACAGAATAGGTAGGACACTGTGCAATGGCCCCTCTACCTAAATGCATTCAACTTCCATTATAACAGAAAAAAAGTAAAATGTGTGCAAAACAAATTTGGCGATGGCCTTCAGCTTTCAAACTCTGGTTCAAACTCTGAACCTCAAAGATCACTGAGGTCCAGTCTAGCTCTCAGGGCCCAAGATCATCCAAGCCAAGTGCACTGGACAATGAATGCATGGTAGCTTAGATCAAGTGTGACATCCAGTGGCCTCTCTGGCTAATAACACTTAGAGACTTTCACATAGCCTGGGAATCCTGACCTCTTAGGCACTCATCTTTCTGGAAAGATTCAATTGAAGAAAGGGAGCTGAAACTAACAAGCATTCTCCACTAGACTGTAGGCACTGAGAGGAACTTGTTCCGTATTTCCCACCCACATTCCACAGTCACTGTCAGACTAATATTATTACCCACCAAAATGGAAAAGAGGCACAGAGGTTAACTAAGTTACCAGCTACCTTGCCCAGCTTGCAAGTAAGAAGCTGTAAAAACAGTTTCATTCCTTAACCCATACTCCATCTATCATGGTCTTCATTTCTTCTTCTATTGCATGACAATTGCATTTTTAGTTCACACCTTATTTATGTGCTCATGTTGTTTTCTCTCAATTATGCCCACATTTAATTTATTCTTCCCATAGTTCAATCTCCCATTAGACTCTGAGTTCCTTGAGAGAAAGAACTCTATCTCTTGTTCTATTTTGCACAGAGTAGTTAAACAAGAAATACTGATGAATGAGTGATAATTTGTTGATTCAAATTAACCATTTCAGAGAAACTCACAGAAATCACCAGTAATTGTTTGACTTGCAATATTTTTTCATTGAATACCTCTGGAAAAGTCATTCACTTTGCTGACTTACAATATCATTGAATTCCTAAAAATGCTCTTTGAGGATTTTGATTCATTCAACAAATATTTCCTGAGCACTAGATGGTTCTAAGTGTTGAAGATTCCATGGTAAACTAAAGTTATTTCTTTTTCTCCTCCTTCTCCTCCTCCTTCTCCTCCTCTTCCTCCTCCTCCTCCTCCTCCTCCTCCTCCTCCTCCTCCTCCTCCTCCTCCTCCTCCTCCTCCTTCTTCTTCTTCTTCTTCTTCTTCTTCTTCTTCTTGTCATCACATAAGCCTATCATGTATAAAACTGGGCTTCAAGTTTATGAACTAATATGAAAACAATATACCAGCTTTTCTTGAATGAAATGCAGAGAAAAGGTTGTGGTATATTGGGATTACTGGGAAATTAGATTCCAGTTAACCAATATTTTGCCATGTCTGTTATCAAGCAGAATGGAACTAGCATTTCTGGAGCATGTGTGTACTTAGATTATTTGCTAAATGGTTGCATTCATCTTTTTTTATTTATATACTATAATAGAACCACCCTACGAGGTGCTTGCTAGTTTTGGTTTGTAGATATTAAACTGATCTTTATTGAAGAAAACTGTTTAAAGATACACCTGATAAATTCCACAGGAGATCTGGACTACAATTATTATAAATGATTTTTTCCTCAACACTGCCTCTCACACAGAAAGCCCCCAAAAGGACAACCTTCAGAAGTAAAATATTCCTCTGCCAAATTAAACAAGGAGGTCATCAGAATGAGTTGGCAGCATATATAAGCAAACAAACTGAAATCTAAACCTTTACATGCCTCCAAGTTGCCAAATAAATCCCAAGGACAACCAATCACAGACAGCCAACTAAGCTTTAAGCTCTAGCCAATCAAATACTTGTCTTTCATTGTTTTCACACTTTCTCTAGGTTAAGTCTTTCCCCTGACTTCTGTGAGTGGAGCACTCCTTATCACTTCGTTTGGTGCAGCCCAATTCCAATAGATTTTTGCTCAAATAAACTCTTAAAAAGTTTCATATACTTCAGTTTAGCTTTGAATGCCTCTTATTTAAATCAGGGGAATGAGCTGATTATCTAGAAAAATGAAAATAATCCCACATGAATCCAGTAATTTTGTTCAAATTCCTGCTTATTTTCGCCTTTCTCATAAGATGTCTATGTAGAATTTCCTCTGAAGGAAGAAATGCCTACTCGGGCCCCTTTACCTTGTTGTTTAATTGGGAGAGGGCACCATGTTTGGCCAGTTAGGAAAAATAAAAAGTCTATTTCTAGCACAAAACTCAGCTTTACTATTAACCCATTGTAGTGTCAATTTCACAAGTATACTCCATGCCAGCTATGATTGTAAGACTGCTGTGATTCATTTCTTGTTCATTCTAACAAGGGATTCTCTTCTCCACCTCTGCCTAAGAGACAGCAGTTGTCTGGCTAATAATTTGGAGCCCAAACTGGAAGCAATCGTAGATATCACCAACACACAAAAAACGAGAATCACTTGTATCATTAAATCATATTACATGCATGTATTTGGATGACCCTAAACTCTTATCAGGGTCACTTTGCATAATCTTTGCAAGCCAGGGTATCTCCAATGTTATTGCCAAGACACTATTTGCAAAGGGCTTTGAAAAAAAATAAATGAAGAGAAATTTGCTATTTCTACAAAGGCTTCTGAGATGCCTTGATCTCAGTCATGCACAATCATTTGACATTTCCTAAATGTGTTTGAGTTTTGTCCCTGCCTCATCTTGACCTTGAATTCTCCTGGGAAACTCTTCACAGCCTCCTCCTGGGCTTTTCTCAGGGCACTATGAGTTCTTCCCTGATCTACCTTCCCCTGGAGGCTACAAGTTTGGGAATTTTTTTTTAAATACATTTTATTGATTTTTTTACAGAGAGGAAGAGAGAGGGATAGAGAGTTAGAAACATCGATGAGAGAGAATCATTGATCAGCTGCCTCTTGCACACCCCCTACTGGGGATGTGCCCACAACCAAGGTACATGCCTTTGACCAGAATCGAACCTGGGACCTTTCAGTCCGCAGGCCAACGCTCTATCCACTGAGCCAAACCGGTTTCGACTTGGGAATGTGTTGACCATCATTTTATAAATGTGTTTATCCTGTGTTTCATTGGTTGCCTGACCAGTAACCAGAAAATCAATGAACATTTGGGAGATGAAATGAAATATACAAGGATGAATTTGGCTGTGGATGGTAGCAGGAGGTAGGAATAGCTCTAAATTTCAAACTCCTAGAAAGAACAACTTGGGGCGGGGTGGGGGTGGGGTTGTTGATGTGGATGAAGGAAGTTTTTCTCTGCCTTGTGAAGATGATAGAAGGTAATAATCTAGAAAAGAACAGGGAAACGACCCTGACTATGATGTAGACTTTGAATATCTTAAATTCTGTATGTCAATTACATTTAGTGAATCTGGATTAATCCAGTGGAAGTAACTGTGGTATTAGCCACACATTTCAAGTTTATAAGTATGTTAGAGAATTCACAGAACACTCCTGAGCTATATGATTTCTAAGATAGCACTACAAGAGCCAGCAAAGTTATATACTGTTATAGGAGACTCTTAGTATTTGTGAAATAAGTAAAGAGAAACAGAGTATACACCCTACAATATTTCCAAGTACAATAGGTAGACTTGAAAATAGATGAAAACAGGTTCTAGAGCCACCAATTTTGTTTTGTCTAGCTACCATTATTATGCCCTTTCTGTGTGCCAACCTGCATTGTATGCATTTATATGTGTTAATCCGTTTAAGTCTTACAGCTTGCCTATGAGATAATTATTCTTACATATGCTGTCTACAAGAGACTCAGTTTGAAAGGAAAGACACACACAGACTGAAAGTAAAGAGATGGAAAAAGATGTGTCATGAAAACGGGAACAACAAAACAAAAAAGCAGGGATAGCAATGCTTATACCAGACAAAATAGACTTTAAAACAAAGGCTATCTAACAAAGGACTTCTAATTTGGGTCCCTGAAGGGAAGGGAGGGAGCAGTACCTAGATTTAAACCAAGCACACAGTTGCAAAGGAATATAATACACACCTATTATTTACATAATGCAAACTTATTTTCATGATGTTCCATAATTATATTTCTAAACCACATAAAATGTATTTTCTCTTGTCTCTCAAACATTTTAAGTTGACCTTCTTTTAATCCACTACTTGAAGAAGTGGGGGAAATCCCAAATATTTTCTATAACACAAATCAGACACTCAGGATTCTTCTAACACATTAATAAATCTTGTCTGCTGTTTTCCTATGTGGTTGCCTCTGTTGGCTTTTATATACTTTTAACTATTTGGGATGAGAAAATGAAGATATTCAGGATCTGATTTGGTCTTGATTCAGCCTTAATAACCGACTTTCCCTTCCTTTTGACATGTGAAGAAACTGGAAACGAGGGATGGATTCAGGATTCAGAGCCCATCTTGTTCTGACCCCTATCCTACAGGCCTGATCTCATCCAACTTTCATACATAAAGTACCCAAAATAGTCTGCTTAAAAATAGCATCTGGACATGTGACCTTCTGGAGTACCTGCTCTTTAATAGCTGCCCCTTATTGGTAAGGTACAAATCTGTGATCCCTTGAGGAGAGTGCCTTTGAAAACTGAACCTCAGAGAATTAGACTATAAAGTCTGTTTCCATGGCTAAGAAACCCAGTACTTAGTACAGATCTGGGGAAGGACGAGAGCTGAGGCTTGTTATGCAAACTAAGAATTCCCTAGAGACACCCAAAATAAGGTGAGTGAACTTTGGAAGCAGCAGGTTGAGTTTTCAGAAGTGACAAAGTCCATCTATCACATGCAGGCCACAATTCCTAACCTCCAGGAGAAGCAAATCACCTGCTTCCACAAGAGGAGTCTTTAAAGCGTCTCTAGCCCTAGCTGGTTTGACTCAGTAGAAAGAGCATTGGCCTGTGAATTGAATGGTCCTGGGTTCGATTTTGGTCAAGGGCACATACTTTGGTTGCAGGCTCATTCCCTGGTTGGGGCTTGTGTGAAGGCAACCAATCGATGAGTCTCTCTCACATCGATGTTTCTCTCTCTGTCTCTCTCTCCCTCCCACTCTCTCTAAAAATCAATGGAAAAATATCCTCGTGTGAGGATTAACAAAAAAACAAAGTGTCTCTATCCTAGGAAAAGATCAACTAAAATGGGGTTTCTGTGAATCCCCCCACCACACCTCACCACACAGAAGATCCTGTGCTCAGCCATGTGAGCACTAAACACCCTGTTGAGAGGCCAGGAGTACAGTTGGGAAACATCATGTGCTTAAGGCTAGGTTTTCATTCTAGCGCCGCCACTTTCTAACTATATGCATTGCAGAAGTTGCTTCAACTCTCTCATCTTCTTCCTCTGTAAAAGCACAAGGCAGTAACAAGGCATAACATATGTGAAGCAGCTAGCACTGTGCCTGGCACATAAGAGACCAATATTTAAAATGCCTTAACATAAATAAGCTGTGTTCAACTAAATTTAGGAAGCACTGAATTAGACAAAGTTAAACACATTTCTTGCCTTCAGAGTCTCTAAAAAAACCTCTAGTGTGCTTTGAGAGAGAGATATTGAGTATATAGTAGTTCCCAAACTTATTGGATCATGGAACATTTTTCATGGCACAAGTATAATCAGTGCTGGGAATATCAATTTGAGGAAAAACCTAATGGACCTTAACAAAGGTGACTTGCCTCTCTTCTCCCACCCAGATTTCTTTGCTTTGGTCCCTGTAGCTACAAGGATATCAGAAGCATGCTTGGGGTTTTGAGATTTTATAAAATACTAATTTAAAAAGGAAACAAGTGATTCAACATGTATTGACAACATCATCATGACTGTTATTTATATTTAATTAAAACAACAATTAAAACAGAAAGTGTTAGACTTTCTCAGAAGGGTTCACCTATCAAAATGTAAGTGCAGCTAGTAAATAAAGAGGTAAAAATATGTGATCTTAAAAAAGTAAAAGATTTCCTCTTACGGTCATCTGGCATATTTTTAAAGTCTTTGTATTATTTCCTGTCCAATTCAGTAGATGGCACTGCAGAGTTGACATAGAGTAAATTTGATGGAGTAAATATGTGAATGTAGATTCACTCTGGGTGAATAGCCTCTTTAGTATTTGATGTTGTCTAAAAGCCAGAGAAAGAGCTTGAATAATTTGCTAGAGGAGAAATGGTTTCTGACCCTCCTAGAAATTACCTGTGTATCTTATGTCTTTGAAAAAGAGCATTGATAGAATCCCATAGATCTGGGAGGGCAAATACAGGGCAATCATTTAGCCACTAGCCCAGACCCCACACATGTCAGACGGTGCTCATCAATCAGATCATACTTCCTCACAGGACCCAGATGCCATCTCTCAACCCTTTCCCATCTACTTCTCCAAGCAGCTACTACCATCTGTCAACAAAGACACCAAATACACGCCATAGAGTTCAGAGATTTTCAAGATCAAATCCTAGATATGACTCAGGATTCTTAAGAAACTGATCCAAATGACAGAACCAGGACAGGGATCCAGGCCTCTTGACTCTCACTAAACAGTTCTTATTCCACTCTGTGTAAATAATGAGAGGCAGACAAAATACAAGCCTTGAGGACCAAGACCAGATAATTAAGTGCCAGTCATCCGTCTGCTCTCGAGTAACCCATTCCTCACTTGGTGAAGGGGAGGGAAGAGCAGGCAGAAGTTAAACGCAAATGCTGGCTGTGGGGGCAGGTGTTATTTGTGCAATGGGTCTTTCAGGCCCATTGCATCTTGGCCCATGAAAGACCTGCTTTATAGAATATCACTGTCCTCCAGTTACTCCTGCCCTAGAGCTGCCATCCTCAGATGCCAAGGCTTTGTACCTGTTGACTGTTAAGACAACCAGGTATATATTTTGAGTGAAATGCAAGACCATTACTAATACTATTGTTTTTGTTTTGTTTTCTTGTTTTTCGTTTTTTTGTGAGGGTTCCCCCTCCCACCACCCCCAGGAATTTTCTATGGTTTTTCTGTGAGTTTTTTTTTTTCTCCTGTGGTTTCTCAGCTTTAAATCTGTGGCTCTGAAAGTGCTTCAAGAAGCCCTGAAACTGCATCCTGCTACTTTTCTTCTCACAACTGCTGATGATGTCAGAGTGAGCACTGCCAGTGGGCATTTCTAGATGAAATCCATCCAGAATGTTCAATGTCAGGCATCTGGAATTAGTGTTGTCACCCCTCATCTCATCCCTGGTTTTCCTCCAGCAGTTGCAATGCTTGAAGCACTGCTGTTCTCCAATTACCCAGGTTTGAACCCTCAGTCATTTCAACTCTCCTCTTTCTCTCATCTTATTCTCATCCAAGTAGTCCTGTCTGTTCTGCATCTAATTCTTTTAAAAATGTTAATACAATATTCTAAACATAAGATTTAAAAAATTAACCGGTGCATCCACCATTAACTCTACCAAACGTTTGTGTTTTGACGTAATTACAGTTTTTTAAATCAAAGTACCATTTATTATTGTTGTTGTTAATCCTCACCTAAGGATCTTTTTTCCATTAATTTTTATTTTGTTTTGTTTTTTAGAGAGAGTGGAAGAGAAGAAGAGAGGAAAGAGAAACATTGATGTGAGAGAGACAGATCGATTGGTTGCCTCCTGCACTTGCCCCAACTGAAGGATATGCCCTTGACCAGAATCAAACCCAGGACCCTTCAGTCTGCACGTACACACTCTAACCACTGAACCAAACTAGTAAAGGCTAAAAGTACTGTTTATAGTTGAAGACCTTTTAAACCCATTCCTGATTCCATTTTTCTTTACTCATTATTTCAGTCAACAAATACTTACCAAGCATTGTTAATGCCAGGTGCTGGTCTAGGAATGGGAGCACATCAATATATGAAACAAAACCTCTATATCCCAGAAGTATCACCATCCCAAATTTTGTCTCACACGTTTTTCTCATGTATTCCATTGCATATATCCAAAACCAATATACAGTGTTATTCTGCAGGTGTTCAAACTTCATATAAACTGTACTTTAGTAACATGCATTGTATAAGACTCTGCAGCTTGCCTATTTGCATCACATTTTGATAATTATCTTGAGATATACAGCTCTAGTTCAGACATTTAACTACTCAGAAGCACTCCATTGTGCGGAACACTATAATTTATTGATCTGTTTTGCAATGTTTCACTATTAAAAAGTATACTGTAATGAATAGCCCTTCTTCCTGGAGTCACATTCGTATGGCTTTTCCCACTCTCTCATTTGGCACAATGCCTTGTTCCTAAGACGTGCTCAGTTATATTCTCCTAGGGTCCACCAGAAACTTATTTGTGGACTATTCTAGCTTTTAGGGGAGCTCCATACTCTCTTACCTATCTTCAGTAAATTTAGAAGCAGAGTAAATTTTCTTTACTTTAACTCAAAATCTAGGCATAATAAAATCAAAAGTAATATGGCTAATAAAAATTTAAATTAGCATAGGGAAATGCTATAAACAAAGTTAAAAGACAAATGACAAACTGCAAAAATTGTACTAATGAAATACCCAAAGAAGAGACATTATAACAAGCATACAAAAATCACCTAAAATTTAAGAAAAATATCCCTAATTTCAAACTACAGGGTGTCCCAAAAAATGTATACACATTTTAACAGCTGATAGCTCAATTTTGAAAATGAAATGTATTTTAATAAACACTGCCATCAAAATGTGTATATACATTTTTTAGGACACCCTATATATTACAAAGCTATAGTAATCACAACTCTATGATATTGGCATAAAAACAGAGCAGTGGAACAAAATAGAGCGCCCGGAAATAAAACCATGTGCATATGGTCAGCTAATTTTTTTATGACAAAAGAGCCAAGAATATACAATGTGAAAAGGACAGTTATTTTAATAAGTGGTGCTGGATAAACTAGACAGCCAAATGCAAAAGAATAAAACCAGATACTATTTTACAACATACCAAAAATGAACTCAAAATGGCTTAAAGACTTGAAAATAAGACTCAAAGCCACAAAACTCCTAGAAGAAAACGTGTCTGTAAGCTCCTTGACAAAGGTCGTGGTGATAATTTTTTAGATTTGACACTGAGACAACAAAAGCAAACATAAGCAGGTGGGACCACATCAAACTGAAAACCTGTGCACAGCAGAAGAAACCATTAACAAAATGAAAAAAAAAAAAAAACCTACTGAATAGCAAAAAAATTTCATAAATCATATATAGCTGGTAAGAAGTTAACATCCAATACATATAAAGAACTTATATAACTCAATAGCAAAACAAACAAACAAACAAAAACCTAGTTACAAAATGGGCAGGGTATCTGAACAGACATTTTTCCAAAGAAGACACACATCTTGCTAACAGGGATATAAAAAGTGCTCACCATCACTATCATCAGGGAAAGGCAAATGAAAACCACAACGAGTTATCATCTCATACTTGCTAGAATGGTCATTATCAAAAAGACAAGAGACAAGTGTTGGTCAGAATGTGGGAAAAAAGGGAACCCTCGTGCACTGTTGATGGGAATCCAATAAAGTATCATTTCTTTAACCACCAAAGGCCTTAGTGCACGAAATTCATGCACAAGGGGTGGGAGATCCTTCAGCCCAGCCAGCACCCTCTCCAATCAGGGACCCCTGCAGGATTAGGCCTAAATCAGCAGTCGGACATCCCTCTCACAATCCAGGACCACTGGCTCCTAACCCCTCACCTGCCTGCCTGCCTGATCACCCCTAACCTCTCTGCCTGCCTGCCTGATCACTTCTAACCCCTCTGCCTGCCTGCTTGATCATCCCTAACCCCTCTGCCTGCCTGCCTGATCACTTCTAACCCTTCTGCCTACCTGCCTGCCTGATCGTCCCTAACCTCTCTGCCTGCCTGCCTGCCTGCCTGATTGCCCTTAACCACCTCTGCCTTGGCCTTTGCCACTGTGGCTTTGTCTGGAAGGATGTCTGGAATGATGTCTGGAAGGCCGTTTGGCTGTCTGGTTTAATTAGCATATTGTATTTTCATTAACATAGATAAGTGAATCACTCAAAGAGAAAAAAAAATTCACTCTTTTTTGCAATGCTTTCTACAACATGAATATAATCTTTTTTTTTTTTTTTTTTTTGCCTTAATTTAAAACTGGCACTACCAAATTCTTAAAAGTATATCATGATTTCTTTCTGGCTTTGCCTCCATGTAAACAGAAAAATGAATTCTACACTGACATGTCCTATATTTGCTGCAGAGCTTATAATATTTACATAATAAATTGAAGAGGAAAAAAATAGCTCAGTTCAATAGGACCTGAGAATAAGTATACATAATTACATTTGTCCTGATTCTGTCATCTTATAAATATATAATAGGTATTCACGATCTTGGCCACAACCAATAAAAGATTAGTTCCCAAACTTTAGAATATTCATTCTCCATAAAATCTTAGAGCTTCATCATAGCTGATCCACTGGCTTTTTATGATATGTAAATTAATTTCAGTATTTACTATAGTCTTTGACAGCGATAGATGATAGTCATTGGCAACCAATGATAGGTGAGAATGGTTGCCATAATGTTATTCAGGAGAGTAAAGTAATGACATAATTACTCTGTCCTCTAAACTGGAAAGCACCCAAGAACCTCTTTGGCAGATGCCTAAGGAGGTGAAATCAATCCATTGGTCAATATATTCATTTCCCAAGACTGCCATAACAAAACCCCAAACACAGGATGCCTTCAACAACAGTAACACATATATTGGCTCATAGTACTGGAGGCTAGATGTCTAAGATCAAGTGTTGACATCCCAAACTAGGTCTACTATCATCCCTCTGAAATTCTCTTCATTGTTTGGCTCTTGTTTATACCATTACTATCACCCAAACAATGTTTCAGGGTTTTTATTGTTTTTAAAGTCTTTCTCCCCCTCTCCATCTAGTCATGTCCATTTCAACTATAAAGTTTCATACCATCCTACCTTCTGACCCTGGCCTGACCTCCATTCTCTCTCAGTTTTGACAACTCCAATAGCCTCAGTTACCCCCACCTCATCCCAATTCTTCCTATATTAATATTAGAGATGTCAAAAATAGAACTTTGGAAATATCAGGAAGTGGATAATGTCTTTGGGGCAAATCATAGATTAAGTTCTTGATGGAGGAATTATTATTCCTATTCTTTTCCATATACTCAGATACATCATCTTGCATATCACTCAGTGACAGCAAAGTTAATTAACAGCTAAGTTAATCAACAGCTAAGTAAATCAAGCACATATCATATGCCAAGCACTGCAGCAACAACTTTATCTTAATTTACCCTCACAAATGAAAAGAGTACTTTATTGTTCTCATTTTATATTTTTTTAAAAATTGAGACCCGTGAAGAAACTATGGCATTAAGAAATTGAGCCATTTACTCAGGATCTGACACTGAATAAATGGCAACCAGAATTTGAACCAGTAAGTTTCCAGGATATTTTCTCTTAATCATTAACAATCATAGAAGTCCATAGCAATTATAGAAGGTCATTATTACCATCATCATTTAATAAACAAGGGACAATACCACAGTCATAATTTAGTCCAAGTCTGTCTAGGAAACTCTCAGTTGCCCTAGTAGTAAAAAATGTCAACCATATGTATTTTGCCAGCAGTAAATCTTTGGAGGGCAGGAAGGAATTGACGAAGTGATTCCCTTATGTTTGGGTGGTTACTTACAAAAGCCTTTTATATCACTTTCCAACTTGATTTACATGGAATCCATCACCATTTGTTCCACCTCTTAAAAAGAAGGGGGGGAAAAGTGTTCATTCATCTACATTACCTCTCATTAGGAAACACTTTCTCAAGTGTAATTATTATTTTATTAAACATTCTATTGAATATTGACAATTTATGTAATACTTATTGAAAAATATAGAGGGATTATTCAGTACTTTTTGAAGATATCACAGCATCCTTAAAACTAGACAGAGTACAACACACAAAACACAGACACTTTATCACAAGAAACAAAATCTTCTCCAGAAGAATTCTCCCACCAACCCAAACCCCTGTTTTTTCACATTCTCCACCAATTTTCAGGTGTTTTCTCCACATGGTTTGGCTCCTCGGAGCAGCAGCCACAGACACAGATTGAGTTGATGTCTTGACATTAACAGACAGATCAACCTCTTGATGGTGTTCTTTTATGCTCCAATGAATCTGTGGTATCTGCAATGCAGGTATCTGTTCTTATATTTACACACAAACTGCAGCAATAGAACTGCATGGGCTGGAAGAGATGGCTGTTAGTGACAAAACAGGTTTCTGTGGGTTGTTTGGGGCCAAGAGGACTAGACAGAGGACTGGGTGCAGGAGGATCATCAGGAGGATCATCAACAGGCAATGCCAAGGCCACCTGGTCACAGTTGCAAGTAAACAACAGGGAATCACTGGCCAACTGAGGAAACCATCAGTGGAAAGCTTGGGGTTGGTGGGGAGGGAGGGAGAAAATCATTCAAAAACTCTTCTGAGTCATGAGAAATACCTTTAAAAATCATATCATGAGTTCTAATATAATTTACCTGTCTGGGGTCAACTACTTTCAGAATTACCTGTTCTTTTAGGCCTCTGCACTTTTTCACTAGCTTCTGGGAGGTCATTAGGGAAAATGAGTGCTACACATTTGAAATCCTGATTAGCTACTTCTCCAGCAGATCATTTCCATAGAAACAGCCTGCAGAGGACTGATTCATCAAAAAGTGTTCCGGGTTCACTCTAGTGCATGTTTAAGTCCTACAAACATGGGTGTTAATATTATCATTATTAATATTACTCTTTTTCAAACTTTAAAGTTTGTTTTCGAAATACTGATTTTCCCCTAAAATGTGGAATATTTTATACACACACAAAACATGACTTGGTTTCTGGAAGTTTATTTAACAGCCTGGGGGCAACTAGTTAACTTGGGTAATATTAAGTGCAATTAGTACTTTCCAGAGATCAATGTCAGATTGTATTAGCCCATTCTTTTGGACATTAGGCTAGGTATTTTGTAATGCCCCAACATAACTTCAAAACAGCTTTTTTCAAGTGGTCTGAAGCCTCTTTAAAAAAAAAAATTAGAGTACCCAACACAGAGATATACCTGAAGATTCCTGGTTTTTAAATGCCTCCCTAGAATTTATATCAATATTTTAAATTGATTATTTTTCTCCTACAAAATAGCCACCTTTTGATAATTATACATTCATCTAAATTATGGTCTCATGAATTGAGCTCACCAGCTGTCATTGTACCAGATACTTGTGCAATATTGAGTATGAGAACAGGTCTTATGATTGAATGGGTCCATATGATTGAATGGATCTATAACTGAGTGAATGAGTGAGTGAGTGAGCGATAAAAGAACATGAATGTAAAGCCTCCCCTTTGAGGACTCCCTTCTAAGTCAATATCACTTTCATTTTAATATCTACACTAAGAGCAAAGCTTTGTGGTTTGGAGGTAAATTTGATAAATGAGAACGGTCAAAAATCACCGAGCACAAGTCTTGGGAATAAGAGATACAATTTAGTGGGATAAGGGCACTTAGGGAAACACAAGGCATAATCCAAGTCTCACTTTCTTGTAAGTGCACTCTGAAGGCAATTCCAGAAATGATTTGTGCATCAACGATAAATCTGGATTGGGCACATCAACCCCAGAGTGACTGCTCTGAAAGGCTGTGCTCAATACAGAAAAATTGGCATGCTGGTTTTCATGCTACTTTCTCTAGTTGGGCTTATATATTTATGGTGTTTATGGTCGATATTTATATGCTATTCTTCAAATGTGACTGATGGGAAAGGTCAGGTAGCTTTATGCTAATCTTAAAGCCATAAAATTTTATTTTCCCCTCTGCAAAATGAAGGGTCAAACTAGGTGACCTCTCTATACTTTTCCAGTGCTAACATTCAACAGTTCTATAAATAAATAATTTAAACTTTGTTCACACATTTTCAACCACTCTTACTAACATTTCAGAGGCTTTATATAGGAAGAACTGTTGCTTTAAACAGCCACAAATTCTCAAGGGAAATCATGCTGTAGACCATGAGGTAAAAATTGCTAGACCAAGGTAAATGGAACACATACATATCTCATACACTCATACACACACACACACACACACACACACACACACACACACCTCTGGGACAACTATAGAAGTCATCAGAACAGTTTACATTCATATGAAATCAGTGGCGTAATTTATACAGAGCAAAACTTTAGATGCGGTGTCAACTTTTCACTAAATAGTTACAACTTCAAAATCGGAGGAAGTACTTTCAAATGAAAGTATGACAGCGGGCTTGAGAAAGTCCTGCTTCCTATTGTGTCCGAAGTATCTTATTCTGTAGATCCCAGGCTTGGCAGTATCTGGAATATGCCATTGAATCGTTGCATTGCTATGACCCAGTAATCCCTTGTGCCAATAGAAACTGTGGTAGGAAACAAACAAACAAATCCAATTTTATTCTTAAAAAATGTGTGGTGAGAGAAAACATATGATTACTCATTAAATGAATATGAACAAGGCACTAGACTAGATATTCAGAGTATAGCAATGAACAGAACAGAGATGAGTACTTACTGCCTAGAGAAGGACCTGTAAGGAACAGCCATTTGTAGAAATAGCTTTGCTTGTTCCATCTTTCTAACAACCTAAACTCTAGCCATCCCAGAATATTCTGAACACAGATGTTTCCTGCTTTAGAGCTGCCATAGCATCCTTTAGCCCTTGTCATCCTCTGCTGTAACTGACACTTCTAATGGTGTATGTGCCAGACGCTATTTTGAAGACACAGTAGTGAGCAAAGCAGACATGGTCCAAAGTTTCTGTGTTCCTCAATGATTGAAAGACAATAAGCAAGTAAACTACACATAACCTTAAAACTGATATATGAAATCAATAAGACAGGTGTGTCTAAGGAGGTATCATTTATTTCTTTAAAATATATTTTATTGATTTTTTACAGAGAGGAAGGGAGAGGGAGAGAGAGTTAGAAAGATCAATGAGAGAGAAACATTGATCAGCTGCCTCCTAAACACTCCCCACTGGGGATGTGCCCGCAA
Source organism: Pipistrellus hanaki (assembly GCF_964339955.1). NCBI lineage: Eukaryota > Metazoa > Chordata > Mammalia > Chiroptera > Vespertilionidae > Pipistrellus > Pipistrellus hanaki. Next base: position 29,635,446 of record NC_140516.1, read on the forward strand.
CCAAGGTACATGCCCTTGATCGGAATCGAACCTGGGACTCTTGAGTCCACAGGCTGACACTCTATCCACTGAGCCACACCGGATCGGGCAGGAGAAGGAGGTATCATTTAAATGGAGCCCACGCTTATTTAAAGAAAGAGGGAACAGAGAGTGCAAAGTGTCTGAAGCAGGAACAAACTTGGAACAGCCAAGGGACAGGAAGCAGGCCAGTGGAATTAGGACAGAGTAAACCATGGAGGTGTGGTTGAGATGACAGAAACACATGGATTCAAATCACATTGGTCCTTATAGACCAGGACACGAGGTTCAGACACTCTTCTAATACAGTGAGATAGGATGCGCTGCCTGATTGGTATTCTCAGTAATGTAGTAGAGAGTAAATCCCCTGGACTCAACATTCGGTTTCTCAGTAATAAGCTGGGTGCTCTTGAACTGCTGCTAATAAACAAAGCAGAGAGCTATACATCGTCTCAATGTTGACTGCTGTTCTGATTGGGGGCTTTTGAAAATAAAGCAGTCTTTTTTTTTTTACTATCTATATAACTTTATGTTAATATAAATATGTATTTACTGCTTGTTTTTAAGCCACCTATACCCTAGAGTCCTAAAGATGAGAGGAAAAAGGTATGCCCATACTTAAATATGGCTATCAAATCTCTATTTTCAGTTAACCATGTGAACCAAACCAACATGCAAATAATCACTTAGTTTAAGGTGATCTGAATTAGAAACAAAATGCCAAAAATGTCCCCCACTTCCATGCCACTGTCCCTGTGGTGAAATTTGTAAAATTGGGATCAGAAACATTTTATTTTAGACACATTTTTAATCTTCAAAATATCTAGTCAGCTCAGGTATTTAGTAACAAAAGGCACAGCAATGCGTCTTTTGTAGACCATGAGCATACTTCTTTGCGATGTAAACACTCAGCTCCTGTGTTTTGGTAATTCAAATGAAGAATCCTGGACCATATTTGTTTGGTATAGACTCATTCTTTCTTTTCCCAGAAGGAATGCCATCTGAGAGCTATCTCATCACCTTCACCTAGCACTCCTTTCAACCAATTTGCAAGAAGGCTGAACAGCTTATAGGAGTAATGTCTTTGACTATGAAAAAAAAAAAAAAATTAACAGATGTTTATAAGAATGGAGGCCATAACCTCATTAGCACCTAAACTTCCAGAGGCACACACTACCGTTTTGTAGAAAAACAGAATGGAAATGAGGTCTAATAAATCAACTAAATGTGGCCAGACAGCTCCTTGGGTATTTGCTATCATTAATAGCATGTATTGAGCCAGTCTTCCCATTTGTCTTCCTTACATTACTAACCAACTGTTTTCAAGACCCGAAAGACAAAATATTCAATAGACATGCTCACCGAGTCTCCCAGGAGGCATCATTATGCACTACCTGCCATGACGATGAAGCGTCCTCATATTTCTCCACAGTGAGGAAAGTCTGATGGGTCTGAAATGCAATTAACATAATTGGTCAGACACTGAACAGTCACAGAAGGACACTGTCTGTGAATTCTCCCCTTGACTTTGTGCTAACCTAGCAATACCTTGAGTAAAATGTATTAATTTCATCCAAATTCTTATTGTGTTCCTCTTAACATTTGATACAATATCTGTAGAATATTAATGTATCCAGTCTATTAAAAAACATGACTTTTTAAAGAAATTTGAATAAAGCATCATTTCAGAGCTGTTAGCAAATTTTGGTAATTAGGGCAGAGAAGAGACAGAATAAAACCTAAGATTTTTAAAAGGCATAAATCAAACCTTTTCATGACAGGTTAATTGACCCATATTCCAAGAGTTTCCCTAGTCACCTCAAGATTTAGGAGGGAAAAAGGTCTCCTCATCTTTCCAACTCCAGGAATATGAATTATCAGTAAATATGCCTTCACTAGTGAAAGAATTGAAGAGGATGCATAAATCCTCTCTCTCCTAGGGTGTTAAAAGAAATTCTTATATTTTGTCATGGATTTCTAGAAATCTCATGATAAGCAAATTTTATTTTCCCATTGGAAAATGGCTATAATCATTTCTTTCAGACCAAGAATTCAGCTTCAGATAAAGCATGGATTTGAATAATATAACAAATTAAATGATAAAAAGGCCATAAACCTCCATTTTGCCACCAAGAAAAAATTATCTTATATTGTTAATTTTCCTTAAGGGCATGACTTGTATCTACTCCACCTTTCTCCAGCACAACCCATGATACCTGATATTACATGTATTTGAATCAGCTTCTGCTGAATGGATCACTTACTTACAGCTGGGCCAGGGGATTATTTCAAATTATTTTCTCGTTAATCAACTGATGGACTAAATTCAATAAAGAAGTTTTTATAACCATGGTTACTTGTAAAAAGAGCTTCTTTGCCAATTAGAGCAGAGGAACATGGGCCGGGGGTGGGGTGGGGGGTTGGAGGCGCCGTGCTTTAGATGGGGTAGAAAACAGAGTGGGCTCTGGTTCCTAAGTCTAGAGTACAAATCAGAGAGCAAGTCTTGGCCCTTGCATATGTGAATTATATGACTATCCTTTCCCCACCTCCTAACCTTAGTCCCTTCCAGTTACATAATTGGTTAATATTTAATAGAAGTTACTCTCTAGGCCTCCGTAAAATAGGGATAATAAAATATAATTCATTGAATAGTAGCAGAGATTAAATTAGATTCACAGGATGATGTACATAAAACACTTAGCCTAGTTCATGCAAATAGTAAGCATTCAATAAATAGTGGTGAGGATATGATAATTATTACTAATAAAGGGTACTGGAAACTGTTTTACGCCGAGTCCCAGAGCCTTCTTAGGAATTAATTTTATTTTCACTCCAGTGCTTTAAAGCATTTTGCTCTTCTGCTTCTCCATGGCGATAATGATGAGAACATTTCTCCGCCCTAAGGATATCAGGTGACAGCTACTCCTGCAGTTTTACTACAACACTTTGCCCTCCTCAGAAAAATAATGTTACAAACATGTAAATCTCTGGCACAGATTCAATGCCTAGAGAAATTATTTCAAACAGGTATATATTAATAATCAAAGTTAGTAGAACATTTTTTCCTAATGCTCTTTAGATAATGCCATATTGCCACAATTGTTATCATAGCAATAATAATAATACTATTTTAATGAACAGAAGTGGGAAGGCTCATTTGGAAGAAAGGTATTTGGGTCGCTAAGTGACAATGGGCCCTGGGAAGAATGGCTTATCAATAGTGTCTGACCTTGAAGTCACTTTCATAAACCCATTCCCTTTTTCCTCCATATTTATTTATTCTTTGAATTTTTATCATTAGGAGGTGCCTGGTTATTGCTTGTGCACTTATAAGAACACTCTAAGGGAGTTGCAGAGAAGTAAAATTACTTCACTTTATCAAAAGACATATATACCCTTTATCATATATCTGTATGATAAAACAAAAAGGTATGAAATGATATGTAACCTACTATTAACAGTGATTACCTCTAAAAAAGTTTATGAATAGAAGGGTCCTTCTACATTCTATCTTAAGCACTTTCATACTGTTTTCACATTAGAGATGTGTCATTTTTTAAGATTAATAAATAACTATCCTATTAGAGCCAGTAGCAAAGAATAGGAAATGGACAAGGCAAGATAAAGTAAAGCTCATGGATCAGGTCTCCAAGCCAGGAGAGGGTCCCCACTCAGAGATCCATGATTATCTGCAGCAGCAGAGGCAGGACCAGAGGCAGCAGTGCAGGAGGAGAGGGGCCAGAGGGAGTAGGAGAGAGCCAAAGGAACACTTCACTCCTGGGCCTTTGATTATTCTACCAAACATAGTTGAATTTTTAGATTGGAATACATAACTGAGATTTTATTCAAATTTACATCTTCTCAGGAGACAATGTCATTTTCATTGTGCTATATGTGGCCCTAAGTAGAGCCAGCGAAATGTTTTCTGTATGTTTATTTTCCAGACTCAATTCCACATTACATGTTCCCACTGAAATCCCCCCATACCTAAAAAAATCCTCCTGTTGTTAACCAAAGGGATAGTCAATGGTATGAAAGGCTAAATGGTGAATTTAAATTTACAAAAAGAATCATTGCTGCTTACCCGATTTTCTGCTGAATTCTTTGGATTAGCACCTACAAATGTAACTTCAGCAACTTCTCCCTGAAAATAAAAATTTATTTTATGAGCTCTAATAAAAGTATTTTTTAATTTTTTAAAATATTTTTATTTATTTCACAGAGGAAGGGAGAGGGAGGGAGGGAGGGAGGGAGGGAGGAAGGGAAGGAGGGAGGGAGGGAACAAAGGAAGTAGGCAGGGAGAGAGAGGGAGGGAGGGAGGGAGGGAAGGAGGGAGGGAGGGAGGGAGGGAGGGAGGGACCAATGTTACCCTGATATCAAAGGCAAAGACCACACATGAAAAGAGTCTACAAATATCCCTCATGGAGATGAATACAAAACTTTTTAGCAAAATATTACCAAACCAAATTAAATAATATGTATATCAAACCTAACAAATATTTATTTAATATCTGAAAATCAACTAATGCAATACACCATATAAATAGAATGAAAGGCAAAAACCACATAATCATTTCAGTAGACATAGAAAATCATCTGAAAAAAATCCAATAACCATTCTTCACAAAAATCCTCAATAAACTAGCAATAGAAGGAAACTTATATATGCCCTTTCCCTAAAAAAAATTTTATCCTTAATTACTGAACACTTTCCTTCCAAGTATTAGAAATAAGACAAGGAAGTCATGTTTCAAAGTTGTCTTGGGAGATTCTAGCCAGTGCAATAAGGAGGGAAATTAAAAGCATCCAGAAAAGAAATCCAAAAGAGAAAATTAAACATATTTTTATCCATAGATAACCTGATATTATATGTATACATTTCTAAGAACTCAACCCTCACCCCTTCCCTCCCCCCCCCAAAAAAAAAAAACTATTAGAACTAATACTTAATTTAGCAAAGTTGAAGAACATTATATACTAGAGGCCTGGTGCATGAAATTCTTTTTTTTAAATTTTTTTTTCTTCTATATTTTTTTAAATAAATTTTTATTGTTCATATTATTACAAATGTTCCTCCCCGCCCCCTCCATTGCTCTCCTCCCTCCATTGTTCTCCTCCACCAGGTTCCCACTCCACCCTCTGCCCTTTCCCCACCCCCCATTGTCCTCATCCATAGGTGCACAGTTTATGTTCAGTCTCTTCCCACATCCCCTTCTCCCCTTTTCCCCAAGAATCGTCAGTTCACTCCCCTTCCATACCTCTGATTCTATTATATTCAACAGTTAATATTGTTCATAAGATTTTTTTTTAATTTCCTTGGTTTTTAGATTCACTTGTTGATAGTTACGTATTTATTGTTCATAATTTTTATCTTTATTTACTTTCTCTTCTGAAAGAACCCCCTTCAGCATTCATATAATTCTGGTTTGGTGGTGATGAACTCCTTTAGCTTTTTTTTATTAGTGAAGCTCTTTATCTGACCTTCGATCCTGAGTGATAGCTTTGCTGGATAGATTATCTTTGGCTGTAGGTTCTTACTATTCATCACCTTGAATATTTCTTGCCATTCCCATCTGGCCTGCATGGTTTCTGTTGAGAAATCAGCTGACAATCGTATAGGTGCTCTTTTATAGGTAACTACCTGCTTTGCTCTTGCTGCTTTTAATATTCTCTCTTTGTCTTTTGCTCTTGGAATTTTAATTATGATTTGTCTTGGTGTGGTCCTCTTTGGATTCCTTTTGTTTAGAGTTCTGTGCGCTTCCTGGACTTGTAAGTCTAATTCTTTCACCAGGTGAGGGAAGTTTTCTGTCACTATTTCTTTCAGTATGTTTTTGATATCTTGCTCTCTCTCATCTTCTGGGACCCCCATAATTCTGATGTTGGTTCGCTTGAAGTTGTCCCAGAGGTTTCTTACATTAGCTTCAATTTTCTGGATTCTCTTGCCTTCTAGCTTCTGCGGAGGAGTGTCTTCTGGCTCTTTATGTTCCAAATCTTTGACTTGATTCTTGTGATCTTCCATTCTGTTTTTAGGACTCTGTATAATATTTTTTATTTCAGACAATGTATTCTTTATTTCTTGTTGATCCCTTGTCATTTCTTGTTGATTCCTTATTAATTCTAGTTGATCCCTTTTCATATCCTCATAGGTCTTATCGATCTTTTCTAGGAAATTCTTGAAAAACCTTATAAGAGTAGATTTGAACTCTATATCCAGTAGCTTTTTGCCCTCCATTTCTTTCGTTTGTGATCTATTTGGTCTACGCATTTTCGCAGCTTCCCTGATGGGGCAGGGTTTCAGGGTGGAGCCTACAGCTTTGGCTTCCATCAGCCCCGCCCTATGCAGCTCCTGAGTCTCAGGGTCCTTCAGTACTCTCTGCAAGCACCTCTGAGAGAAAGGTGCCCTCGATTTTCGCCTGCTACCAAACAGTCTAGGCTCTCTCCCAATGAGCCCGATATTGGGGTTCAGTTCAGTTGGAAGTGCAGTTGGAGGTGGCGTTCAGAGCAGTCCGGGTTTTTGTCTCCTTCCCGCCAGGGCAATCCTGCAGCACAGCCAACCATACCTTCTCTGTGCGCAATGTGCTCACCTCCGGGACCTTCTTTTGCCACTCCCCCGGGGTTCCGCCTTTCAGCCCAGCTCCCTCTGTTTGAGCCTCGGTCCCCGGGGTCTGGCCTAGAACTGGGGTTCCGAGCAGTCGGAACTGGGGCCCAGCACAGTCAGAGCTTTTATCTCCTTCCCGCTAGGGAACACCAGCCAGGGACTCAGCCTCCCTCCTCTCCGGCTCCGTCCTCTCCGCGCCGCGTGTCTCCGTACGTTAGGCTTTTACAGCTCCTCCGTTCTTCCTTCTGGTTTTCTCCTTGCTTCTCGTTGTAGAATTTCCAGTCAGTCGACTTTTCTGTAGTTCTGGGTAATGTCCATTTTATATTTTAGTTGTATTTTATTGAAATTGTTGTGTGCGGCTGCGGCTAGGTGTTTACCTGTACAGCCATCTTGGATTCTCCCCCTGGTGCATGAAATTCTTGCATGGGGAGAGGGGGGATGTCCCTCAGCCCAGCCTGCACCCTCAGGGTATGTCCGACTGCTGGTGTAGGTCTGGGGATCAGGCCTAAACCGGCAGTCAGAAATCCCTCTAGCAATCCGGGATGCTGCATGCACCAATGACCATACTTTTCATACAGATAGATGAAAGGCATCTTGCTGTTGTATAGGCAGCTACATTTTTTTTTTTGCCCTGATTATAAAAAGTAGTACATAACATGATCCTTCTGAGGCAGTCGTACCATTTTCCCCACCTGATGGGTGGGAAAACTGAAGCAGAGAGAAGTAATTGTCTTTGTCACACAGTTATAAGTGTCAGAGTCAGGGCTGATCAAAAAATGTGCAAGGCAGAGTCCATGCATGTCATCGCTGCATCATCCTGTGTTTTCAGTGTTAGAGTAGGCTTGCCAGGTTTTAATTTTTAAATCTAAGAGACTGTTCTCAATATATAAGGTTGGGTCCCTAGGCCTGGCCAGAGATCAAGGCCAATTAGTGGGGCGACCAGCTGGCAGGGTGATTGAGGGGCCCTGTCGGCACCTGCCTTGGCTGGCTACCTGGTGCCTCCCACTGACCGTCCCCAACCCAATCATCACCGCTGCCACTGGTTGCTTCACTCTAGGGGGGCAGATGCCCCCAACCAGGGGCAGCTCCTGCATTGAGCATCTGCCCCCTGGCAGTCAGTGCATGTCATAGCAACCAGTCATTCCGCTATTAGGTCGATTTGTCTATTAGTGTTTTGTTATATAGGACTGAAGGACAGTTAATACAAAATAGCAGTGGTAAAATCCTGATTTATTTCTATGTGCTTTTCCTAACCTTGATTTAAGAGACAACTTTTCTGAGCTCCAATGAATGATTCCATAACCATCCATTTAGGAAGGAAAGAATAATTGGGATTTTAGAAATTCAATTTTACATAATTACCACCTGAAAAATAATTATTTCCCCATTATCATGTTTGCAGAGCCTCTACAGAGATAAAAACAATTACCAAAATTATTGTTGCTAAAAGTTGATGGTCTACGGCACCATTGGAGGCAGATGGTGCCATTAACAACACCTTTCCTCCCACTCCCACCTCCAAACACAGGCTTCCAGCATTCCAAGGTCTCTGTGTGAAACTTACCACTCTGTATTTAGAATTCAACGGCTGCAGGACATCCCCAAAATTCTTGCCCATTGGTGGTCTATCCACAATATTAGGAATTAATGGTTTTATCAGTTCTTTGAAAAATGGAGGCTCTGGACCTCTGCTCAGATTGGCCACTGTGTCCTAGAACAGAGAATGTTTGCTTAAGGAGGTGCACAACGTGGAGACAAAGACTCTTTCCCAAGTTCCCCATCCCCAGACATGCCTTCATTAAAAAACTCTATCCCTCCTCCCTCCCCCTCTCTCTTTCTCTCTTCAGGAGCTAGCTAATAAAACATGAGGGGCACCGCTTGCTAAAATGTGAGCCTAGATGTGCATAAGGTAAACATCTGTCACTAGAAGAGAGTTTTGGTCATAGGCAACACTTTCACTTCCCTAAGCAGCATAGTTCAGTGTCTACAGTGCAAGCTTGGAAGCATGTTACACTCTTCAGATTCTAGAAGAGCCAATTTTTAAATGTGTGACCTTGGACAGGAGTCTAACACATAATAAGCTTTCGTAATATGACACTGTAGTTAGTCTTTTAATTTTTACAAAGTGTTTAGCCTCTCTTATCCAGAATTGGTACCAAGTTTGTTTGTTTGTTTGTTTGTTTTCTAAATCCTCCTCTGTGCTGATTAAAGACTATAATAAATATATTTTCAAATATATTTTTTATTGATTTTTCAGAGAAGAGAAGAGAGGGATAGAGAGCTAGAAACGTCAATGAGAGAGAAACATCAACCAGCTGCCTCTTGCACACCCCTTACTGGGGATGTGCCCGCAACCAATGTACATACCCTTGACCGGAATCGAACCTGGGACCTTTCAGTCCGCAGACGGACGCTCTACCACTGAGCCAAACCGGTTTCGGCAATAAATATATTTTTAATTTAAAAGTTAATACCAGCCTATATCCTGACTGGTTTAATGTGTTTTCCACAAAATTTGCCACTTTTAATAATGTCATCAAAATGTTAACTTCAGATTTTAAATAGCCCCCCTATGGATTTAATGCACTTTCATAATCACTTTATATACTTAATTTTTACAGCAAGCTATAAAATCTATTATCACTCCCGTACTACAAATGAGAATATAGGCTTGGAGTAGTTTTTCAAGATCATATAGCTAGTCTTAGATACATAACCATAAAACTGTGAAACAAATTTCCACAAAATGATTCACACTTTTCTTCCTAAATACCACTATAAAATTTGAAGACTCTATTTCCATAGGAAGAGCTATAGACCTATGATAACAATGAAAGTTAAACAGTGGTTTTCTCTAGGGTTGGGTTATAAGTTTATACTTTTCTATGTAATCTGAATAATCTACAAATAGTTATAGCTTCTATAATGAAAAATAAAGTAGTTCTACTTTGAAAAAAAATGTATCAAAGCTCAAATTAAGAACATTATGATGAAACAATAATCAAAATTATATCCTAATACCTCGTGTTGAAACTTGAAACATACACAGTAAGCAATTAATTAGATGGAGGCATATGAAATTGCCAGTATTCAACTACAGAAACAGTAATTTCATTTGTTTCAATTTAATGTATTCAAGCTCTTGCTTTGAAAGGCCTTTCCTGTCTTTGCTATGTCATAATTGTTTTACACCTTCCTGGGGCTCTTATAGTATTATACAATAGCGGTTACCACCATCAAAAGGCATTTACTAAATCCAGATTTACTCTCTGTTTCATTTCTTAGGAATACCTAATGGCTATATATTCATGTGTGTATGTGTACACACACACACACACACACACACACACACACACACATATGGTTTTTTTAAAAAACTGAACACTCACAGCTGAAGTTCTTATTTTGCTTCCCTTTGTATCTCCCCCTCCCCACCTCTGAGACAGATGTGCATACAATTTTTGATTACCGTAGCAATTGCCTTAGCAAGGCCTCTGTAGAGCTGGATGTAAGCAGACAGGGTGTGTGGTCCATAAATTGTAGATGCCGCCTCATACCGCTGAACCTGCAGGAAAGGCAAGGCTGTATTGTACACCATTCTCCTTATGTCAACCCACTTACGGAGGTGTCACACTTAGGTGAGGGGTAATGCTCAGACACCGTGTGTAATTGAAACTGGCACAACTCAAGATTAATGATGACAAAGGCAGGGGGAGGAGGCATTTTCATTTACCAGCTAAAGTACATGGTTCCCATCAACTCTTTGCTAAAGGCAGTGGCTCCTCTTGGCTTGTGCCGTTTGGCCTGTCAGTCCATTTATTCTGACTGTAGGTACTAGGTCCTCCGCTTATGTCTATTTTAAGTACTGGTTGTAATACAAATGTTTTCCCTTACGGAGTACAGCAGGAGAAAGTTTTAATCCACCATGGAGCTATAAAATAGAACCAAATACATCTCCTTTTGCCCTAGCTCCAAGCCTTTGGTTGTTTCCCAGGATCCTCCAATTCATCAGATCTCAGATGGAACACCTCACTCCAAACACACCAGCTTTCCCTGTGATGTTCTTCATCTCCATGAAGGCCAGCCTTCCTGTCATCCGGGCCAGGACCAGCAGGCCATCATCAGGTTCCTCTCTCCCCCATCCTACCTCCTCTGAGTCTCCAAATCCTCATTCCTTAAAATCTCTTGACTGCTTTCATTTTCCTCTGTCTCTACAGCTTTTACCTTGGCCAAATGCTTATCTCTGACCCCGATTACTATGGCTTCTTAATCAGTTCTGTCTCCACACTTGCCCTTTGGATTCATGTTCTACACTGCCATAATCGTGACCATTCTAAGTCACAAATTTGATAAGAACATTCCTTTGAGTTCTACTATAGTCCCCCAACACCTTCCTTATTCAAGCAATGCTCTGTAGCACAGCATAAAAGATTCTTCACTAACCCCTGCATGGTACTCTAGCTCCTATCTCACTATGCTCATCCTGCTCAGTCCATGGAACTCAACTAGTCATGGTTTCTTAAATGTACTAGGTCAACCCCTCTAGACCTTTGCAAATGTAGCTCCCTCCGTTATGAAACACCTCCCCTAACTTGTATTTGCCTAATTAGCCCTTACTTTCAAGAACACAGATAGATGTTACATCTTCCAAAAAAAATCTGCCAGTCCCCAAGCTCAAATACATAGTCTAGATGGGTGCTCTCTTCTCTCTCTCTCTCTTTCATACACTTTGTGCATCCCTTTCACAGAAATGTAATCATCTGCTTTCTTCTCTTTTACTAGACCAAAAGTTCTAGTGGTCTTGAGGACAGGGGTAGATTCTTATTCATTTTTATGCCCAGATCATGGCTACTACTGCATGTCTCAACACATATCTGTTGAATGAATGAGTGAGTAAATAAATTAACTAATTAATACTAATCCTTGCAGGGACATGTCCATGAACCAGGAGATAAACTAATATTTGTGCCACGAACTCCTCTGATCATCTACTGAGGCCTATGGGCCCCTCTCAGATTAATATTTCTAAATGCATAAAATAAAGTGCATGAGTTGACAAAGGCCACTAATTAGACTGAAATACATTAATAAATCAATTTTGTGATAATGTTTGCGCTTCTTTATTGAACAGCGAGATTCAGCAACAAGATTTAATCACTACTGTGATTTTAAAGTAGGAATGAGAGTAAAAGATATTCCCAGATCTTAAGTAATGGTGTGTGATATTAAAAATACTTTGGTTCCCAAAAGATAGATATAGAGACAGTAAAGCAACAAGCAGACTGTCAAATTACAGTGGAGAGGGGAGGAAGATCTGGGGGTGATAATAGATCAACCGAAGGACTTGTATACATGCATATAAGTACAACCAATGAACATAAAACTCTGGCGAGGGAGGGTAGGTATAAGAGGGAGGGAGGGGGGCAAAAAAAATCAATAAAATATATTTTTAAAAAATACCTTGGTTCCTATTGGTGACAAAGTCAGAGACACTGCTAATATTATTGTCATTTGTCACCTATATTCATAATTGGAGGAAATGCTAAATAATAAGTAGTTACAGATAAATAAAATAAAATGAGTAAATGAAAAAGTATTCCCATTCAAATTTGCCCCAATTAAGAACCTTTATTCAACAGAATTTCTTAGAAGGTGGGGCCCTTTGATAAAGTCCACAGAGGGCCTGAAGCAGATTCCATGGCTGGTATCACTGAACACTTGCCATGAGGTAGACTACATGCCTGTGTATGGACTGCAGATATATTAGGAGGCATTAGTTGCTGGACACTAAACTGTTCTCATGTTTTTAACTACTACTATTTTTAAAAAGTACTTGGGCTACTTTCTGTACTATTTGTAAACAAGGAACCATCACCAACCTGCAGCTTCCCCTAAATTCTGTGACTCTGTTGCTTAGTCTATGCCATCTATAATATCTATAATAATAAAAGCATAATATGCTAACTAGACTGGACGGCCTTCCAGACGAAGCCGGGGCTGCAAGGGAAGCCCGGGTCCTGGGTGCCAGAGGGAAGTTGGTGCCGGCAGCCGGGGAAAGGAAGGCCTACTCTTGCATGAATTTAGTGCATCGGGCCTCTAGTGGATATAATAATATCTTGCTGCAGGTCTTATTATGAGGAACAGTTAAGATCACATTTGCAAAGTGTTTAGCTAGTGCATTCAATAAATGGTAACCAGCAGTAGTAGTATTCCTAGATCCTACACAAGTTTAAGGCACCAGAAGCATTAGGGATAGCGTTAGGAGTGCTGCGTGCCACAACCCAGACTTACCACCAGGGCTCTTGACAAAATAACTTATTTCAGGAAAAGTGAAAGTGAGTGAGACTAGATTTCTAGCCTGAACTTGTAAATGGTCAATCTAGAACTACCAAGCACAACTTCTGGCTTATTATTCTCTTATCTGTCCTAAAACAAAGTCGTTTCTCAAAAACATGATTATATAAGTCTAGAAAGAAAACCTACATTTAATACAATAGTCTTGGCCAGGGTACATTTCACTTAAATGATAAAGACGATTCACCCTACCTGGTATTCTTCATAGGTGGCAATGTAATGTGTATATACATTGCACAGACCCGAAATAACGACAGTCATATCCCGCATCCCATAAGTTGCAAACTCCTGGGAGGGGGAAAGAGGTAGAGCCCAGTTAAGTTACTCTTCATCTTAAAGTTGATTATAATCCCAGTTATACTGAATCACATATGAATCATTAACAATATTCTCCCTACTGATTAAAACTGCCTGAGAATGCAGAAGTATCAGAGTCCTAGATAAAAGATATAACTCTGCACTATAGTTGGACAAATCAATGGATCTGTGAACATCTTAATGGTTATATTTGAAGACACAGAATCTTCTTATTACTAAAATAAAGATATTTTATCAATTCCCTATAAAATTATAATGGGAGGTTACTAGCTAATGACAGTAGCTATTCCCAGGCCCAAGTAATAAGGTATTTGTTGATTATGTCATTTTAAAACCATTTATAATACTTCTTGAATATAAATAAGATTATAAATAAAATACATAATTCTCAGTTAGTGTTAGATTTTATTTAGATAAGACTTTAAGATATTAAGATATTAAGATACTCACGTTATTTACCATTTAATCCATAAAACCATTATTAATTTTTAAATTATTAATACATAAATAATAATAATAAAATATTTTGACTAGAGTTCCTTTATATTTTTTAACTTATTCTTATACCACCAATATTTCATATTTACTTCTAACCATTACTTTCAAGAAGTATAAAAACTCTAGTTATTTTTAGCAAAGATTAATTTAAAAGGTATTAGATCATATGGCTAGAGAATTCTCTTCCAATTATAAATGCATAGATGTTATTTTATTTTTAACTTACTGCTTTAATTGCCTCCCGAAATCTTCGTCCAGACATGGTCCTGAGTGAAGAAAACAGAATTATCTAAGTGTTTTCCTACTTAGAATGTGTGCAAAGTATGCAAAATGACTTGTAGTAAAAGACAAAAAGTTATCCTGACTCATCACACAATCATAAAGTATGTAGGAACTCAATGACAAAGCTAAACTAAAGTTGAGCCTTTTTCCTGACTGTCATATCTTCAAAAACAAATTCTAAAATGAAAACAGATAATGTGAAAGGGGGGGGGGGAATCAATAAATATCACTAGCAAAAAATCACAATCATTTTTCATTTATTGATTCAACAAAATATATTGGTTATGTTCTTTGTTCCTAAGAGCTAAGGCAAGTAAAGAGTATATTGTTTCTGCCACAAAGACTTTACAATTTTATTCATTAACTTAATCCTTCATAAACTCTGAGCACCTACTACATACCAGGCCTACATACTAAGGATTAGCAGTGTGGAGCTAACATTCTAGGGAGGACAGAGGGTCAATAGGCAAATAAAAAAGGGAGAAGATAATAAGTGCTATGAAGAATATAAGGTAGGTTAAAGAATGAAAGCGAATGGTGGTGTCATTGTGGTGGTGATGGTGGTGCTGATGCTATAGTGATGTGGTAGTGGTGGGTGGAGGTGGTAGTGCTGATGCTGTAGTGATGTGGTAGTAGTGGTGGTGGTGGTAGTGGTGGTGGAGGCGGCAGTGGTGGAGGTGGGGGTGCTGATGGTGGTGTTGCTGATGCTGTATTGATGTGGTGGTGGTGAAGGCAGCAGTGGTGGGGGGGTTGGGTGGTGGTGGTAGAGGCAGTGGTGGGTGAAGACAATGTTACATAGCATAAGCAGGACTGACATCTGTTAGAGCTCTGAGCAGAAAACTGAAGGAACAAAAGAGTTGGCCGTGGGGATTACCAGAATGCAAGTGTTTCAGGGAGAAGAAACTGTAAGTTCAAAAGTGCTAAGACAGGAGCATGCTTGATGAGTCTGGGAACTGCAATGAAGCTCAAGTGTCTGAAGCAGGGGAGAGAGGGGAGAGTCAGATGAAATCAGACCAACAAGGTTGCTGAGGAGATCACATAGGGCCCTTAGGCTATTGTAAGGGTCCGAGGATTCACCTAGGGTGAAATGGGAAGCCAGTGGACGGTTTTGAGAGGACATGGTTTAACTTATGTTTTAAAGGACTTCCTCCAGCTGTGGTGTTGATAAACTACTCTAGAGAAGAAAGGCAGGAAGCAAGAAGGCAAGGCAGGAGTAATAATGGTCGATCAGGGCAAGGGTGGGGAGAGAGCAATAATAGAGAGTATTGGGAAGAATGTACAGAACTTTCTGAAGAATAGAAAGTGAGGGGAAAATGGAAAAGAAAGAATTCAGGGATGACTCCTAGATTTAGGACTGAGCAATAGGAAAGCTATAAACTTGCCTCTTACTAAGATAGGAAAGGTTGGGTGAGGAGGAAACTTAAAACATTCTTTCATGCTTTTAAAACCTAGAGTAATTATTTCAAGAGTCTGTATTTTAATATTACTTTAAGTCTTTCTACTGACATCATAATTCACATCATTTTATTTATTTATTTTTAAATATATTTTATTGATTTTTTACAGAGAGGAAGGGAGAGAGATAGAGAGCTAGAAACGTTGATGAGAGAGAGACATCGACCAGCTGCCTCCTGCACACTCCCTACCGGGGATGTGCCCACAACCAACGTACATGGCCCTGACCGGAATCGAACCTGGGACCTCTCAGTCCGCAGACCGACGCTCTACCACTGAGCCAAACCGGTTTCGCCATCATAATTCACATCATTTTAATTTGGAACGATACGTTTTCCAATTTTTATATTTGCTTCAAGTGACACACTAGGAACAAGCACAAAGAGGTCTATTCTTCTGAGTTCCCGCCAAAGAGGGTGGGAATATTTGTCAGTGGTACCAAATAAGTGCAGTGAGATACAAAGGAGTCAGTACAGAATTATCTGCCCATGTTTAGTGATTCCAACAGAAACACATATACAATAACTGACTTTATAAAAGTTGCAACTCTTTTTTTAACCCTCACTGGAGAATATGTTTTTATTAATTTTGAGAGAGAGAGAGAGAGAGAAAGAGAGAGAGAGAGAGAGAGAGAGAGAGAGAGAGAGAGAGAGAGAGAGAGAGAGTGCTATTAATTGGTTGCTTCCCATCTAGGGATCAAACCCAAAACCTAGGTCTGTGCCCTGACTGGGAATCGAACCCAAACATTTTGGAGTACGGGACCACCTGGCCAGGCCATAATAATTACATTTTTTAACTACAAAGTAAAAAAGAAGGACTTACGTAAGCTCCCCAGGAATAGCAGTTATGGCCAAGGACCCAAGAGTAATGATCTGAATGTCAACAATATCCGGGTGCCAGGGATGAGGTTTGGACAGCTAAGAACCCAAAATACGAACACTGTGTTAGGAATATTATTCTTTCTATGATCGAGAGACATGTGGTGATCACAGAAGTTTCTTTATTAAAGGGTGCAAAATGTTTGCTGCTGCTTTTGGTGTCTCATACCATCATAGATTTTATTTCTAATTCATGATATAACATTAAGTATTTTATCTAGTCATACATAACATGTAAATCTCAAATGTGAATGCCCCATTAAGCTGGACGTATTTTCTCATCAAGGTGTCTGGTGGATGTCACTGTAGAATCACAATGTGTAACCGATGACCAAGGCCCTATTAGAATACAGTGGTGACTCTCCTTGTACAAAACAAATTAAGTAACTCCATCATTTGGAATAGCTTCACTTAATAACGTCTTACTCTAAAAGCACTTCAAATTTTCAGTTACCAAGTATTGCCTTACTTTCCACATTTTCTCCAAGAAAATCTATCCTTTTCCATACTCAAATGAGTGTAGAATCTTTCCCTCTATCCCTTCCCTTTCCTCTCCTTCTTCTTCCTGAAAAATTTTAATTGAATATTGGGAGGGAGGGAACTCTATTTAAATTGTCAATAGTTCATATCATAAGCACTGGCATCGCACTTTGACATTTAGAATGTGAAAATCCATGTTCCAAAGGAATAGGAAAAGAATGTTGCTTTAGGTAATAACATTGCCTGACGTGAGAAAACGGAGACACGGACATGTTCCTTTTTATAGGGACTGAGATGCTCTTCTCTGCAGAGAATTCTGTGTGTACTTCTGTCCAGGAGGTAACATAATGAATCTTAAGTAAGACACCAGTTATTTTTATTCTTCCTTTTTCTGTATTCTAATTGTTTCAGTTATTTATCATAAATTCAAAGTTACAATATTTAATAATCATACCCCTTATTTTTTAGACTCACAGCATCCATACTTTTGACATAAAATATTTTGATGTGGGATTATCTGAATAAGACCTCCCATGGAAAATCAGGTATACCATTCACATCCGACCATTCATAATTTTTAAAAAACAATATACTAATTTCAACATGATAACAAAAAAATGTGTTACCTCTCCAGTGTGAATAAGGACTGGCTTTGGTTTATGACACTCTTTGATTTCATCAGATGGCTTGCCCAAGATCTGATTCCGAAGACTTTCCCAAAATGGATCTGGTACTGTTGTCCCTGTTAGGAATGTTTTAATTAATATGACTCCAATCCTCTGGGAAAATGTCATCATTTCGACAGCTGTTGTACAACAATGCTCTCAGGAGTTTCAGAGATTTCACTAAGATTGTTATTTAATGATTCCAAGACAGTCTGAATAATAGAAGCAGCAAAATTTCCTGTGCATCCTAAAATAGGAGCCATTATTTAATTAGATCTTCAGTGTGGTTGATAGAATAAAAGAATATATTTTGCTCAGCATCCTTAAAGTTTTGTTTCTATTGCTCCTTTTCTTCCACATTCCAAGTAAAAATGGTATGATATAATTCACTGTAGATTTTCCATTTTGAAAACTAAAAATGACACCTCCAATTTGAGGTACCAGTTGTTTGGCTTGGGGTCCCTAAAAAGGCCTTTCTTGAATCCCCACTTACTTGTCCACACACACACACACACACACACACACACACACACACAATCAGTAAAAAACAAACTCCTAGCCTAAAACCCATAATCTTGGGAAAAGTTATGTTAACTATAAAACCTATCGACTTAGAATCTATAATCCAGTAGGAAAATATAACAATTATAAACGTATGTGGGTCTAATAAAAGAGCATCCAAAGTACATAAACCAGCCTTTAAGTCCAGTGAAATCAGAATCAAGTTATAAAACCTAAAACAATCAGTTCTAAATTAAGGAAGATCCTGGAAACACACACAGGAAGGGGATCTGGGACCAGATTCGTTAGGCTCCTCAAGGCCTCTGCCCTGAGGGATTTTGGCTTCAGGAAAGGGGTAAGGAACAGAGACACTAATAACAAACTGGAAGAGCCGACTCATGTTGTTGAAGGTACAATGACAACTCCCTTCTGCACCCCTAAACTCCCCTTGCCCAAGCACAATTTAAAATTATTCACCCACAGACTGAAATGCAAAGAGGATTTGTCTCTGGTTCTATTTGAATGCGTGGAAAGCTGAGTGACCGAAGACACCCGTCCCTGAGGAATCAGATTGTCATGTACAAACCTGGAGTTCCCACACACCCCTGAATTTGGAAAGAAACATGGTACATGCATGGGCTACAAGTAAACTCTCCTCGGGGACACCACCCCAGAGCGCCAGAAGCTGGGGCCACAGATTCCATTCGTCGGCACCTCACCCTGCGTGAAGTTGAAGGCCCCAGCTCCATCGATGGTGCCAGCTGCGAAACTGTAGCCCAGCGCTGGTTTGCATGTCTTTGCCTATAGGAAAGATTTTTTAGGACAAAAAAGGAGAAAAGAAACAGAAGTTAAACTTCCACCAATGCTGAGATCAGCCCTGAGTTTTACCCTCGTGGCACCGTCAGCGTGGCTCAGCAAAACTTACCGTGTGTGTGGAATTGAGTGGGACGGTGACATCTGTCATATTCACCCACTGATGAGCCGAAATCAGTGGTCCCGTTAACTCATGGGAAGCCAAGGTATACAGTGCCTAGAAAACCCACAGAAGCTCGCTGTTAAGAGCAAAAATCTAAAATGAACACTACCCCTGTATCCAGTAAGCACCAATTTGGAGAAGGATCTCTCAGACACATTTTATTCTGCTGGGTCCTTAGCAGTAGCCACTACTCAGGTGACCTCTCTGCCAACCTGTTGCCTCCCTGAAGACTGAAGGCCCTGGATGGTTGACCCATGCTTTTCCCCACAAAGATGAAACCGTAGTGATCCAGGATGAGGCACAAAAGACCCCAATATCACTGGAAAGACGGTCAAGAAAATGTAAGATGAGAAGTAGGAGGGCTGAGTGACTTTCTTAGCCAGAAAAAGAGTGTACTCTCGGGCATCCTCAGTCCTCGAGTCCTCTGGCAGGGCTGGCTTGAGGAGATACCAAGGGGCGGCTTGGAAACTTTAGGCCCCACTTCATCTGCATAAACTCCCCTAACACCTCCTCCTCTTTGATGATCTTCCCCTCCCCACCCCCCCAATGTGGTCAACTAATGCTTTTACAATCTTATGGGAAAAGGGAGTCAACACGTGATTACAAATGTTTCTTTTTACTGATCTATATCATACAACAAATCCTGCTTCAGTCCAAGTCCCTTTGCCAGAGATCTAACTCATTTCCACACCATCCCAGTTCCAGCTGCCACCTAGGAGCTGGGAGCTGGGAGCTGAGTGGCCCCAGAGGCAGCTGCCTCCCTGGGGAGGAGGAAAGTTGTGGCTTGCTGAGAAGAGAAGGCAGAATGTGGGCCAAATCCTGCTGGCTCTCAGGCCCAGAAAGATAACAACATTTCTGACACCTAATTGTGTCACAATGCACTCCCTAAATAGAATCTGTTAATTTAGAGCAATCCACTGATAACACCACAGTGATTAAAAAGAAACTGCAGCAGATAGGGCTGGCTAGTGTCTAGTGTTTTTAAAGGTGCTTTTGATCCTCTTTAATTGCTGCTGAAACATTTTAGAACCCTTGGCATGTGAGTGTGCAACAAAGGAATAAGCAAGCTATGAAAAGGAAGAGACTTAATTCTCATTATCAGAGATATCTCAGCTCTCCACCTCATCCTTTGTCTTTTAAGTCACAAATATGTCTCCATTGAAGCTGACACATAACATGGGACTAAAGGAAAGATCAAATTTAGAAGAGGGAAGAGATTAGAGCAAATCATAGTAATCTCGCTGAAGACCAGGTTCTTTCCTCATTAAAAAAAAAAAAAAAAAAAAAAAAAAAAAAAAGTTAAGAAAATATTAGATGGATGATCTTTGCCATATCAAAGAAGACTAGAATTCATGTGACTCCAAACTGTGAGAGCAGAGAGTTGTGGGGCCCAGCTTTGTGTTGTCACCAAAGAAAACATTAAGAAATGCATCACCATTAAACCAGTATTACATGAAATGTTGAAGGGTATTCTTTAAAAAGAATAAGAAAAGATTAAAAAATTAAAAATAAATAAATAAATAAACAATAAAATAAATAAATATCTATCTATCAACAATTGAATCTAAAAATAAAAATAAACAAATAAGAAATCTAACGAACAAAATAACCTGATGAACAAAACAGCATCAGAAGTATGGAAACATGAAACAGACTGACGAATCTCAGAGGGAAGGAGGAGGGTAAGAAGAGATTAACCAAAGATTTTATGTGCATATATGCATCATCTATGGACACAGACAGTAGGTTGGTGAAGGCCTGGGGCGGGGCGGGGCGGGAACCAGGTGGAGGGAGACAATGGGAGGAAAAAGGAGGACATCTATAATATCAACAATAAAGATTTTTTAAAAGAAATGGCTGTGATTTGGCAGGCAAATCCCCAAGAGATTTCTGAGCCTCTGAAACAGTCTGGTCATATATACCATGCTAATTGAAAACCTCACAATCTAGCTAGTATCCCACTGCCGAAGCAAGCCCTCTGGCAGAAGTAAAATGTACTTCCTGTAAGTGGCTGGACCAGACAGTCAGAGAGAGATTCCTGTGTGGCTTGTGCAAGAAACCTTCCCAACTGCCCTGCAGCAGCAGCTAGCTTTCCAGACCCTTTGGTGCTGCTTGAGCTATTGTCTTCCTCACAGTTAGGGACTTCCTAAAGAACAATGTTAGCAGATCTTCAAGAACAATCCTAGATAATAAAGAGCTAATATGCTAATGAGACCAAACAATCCTCCAGGTGACCTTTCAGACAACCTTCCAACCATCTGGACAACCTTGTGGATGAAGCCAGGGCTATGAGGGCAAGGCAGCCCAGGCCTTGAGGACCGAGCCCCTTGCACAAATTTTGTGCATCGAGCCTCTAGTTTTAAATGAAGATCAAACAGTGGGTGCACTGCTTACCGAAGCTCTCTGGTGTAGGATCCGTCCTATAATTTGCGTGCTGTCGAGCATATTCTGTCCAGGTCCCCTAGACATGCACATGGAAGACTGGAACAAAATGAAACAGATGTGTTCTTGGTGAATAAAGCAGGTATTTTATGGCTGGCTGGTGTGGCTCAGTGGTTGAGCTTTGATCTATGAGCCAGAAGGTCACGGTTCAATTCCAAGTCAGGGTATATGCTGGGATAGCAGGCTCCATCCCTAGTAGGGGATGTGTAGGAGGCAACTGATCAATGATTTCCTGTCATCATTGATGTTTCTATCTCTCTCCCCCTCTCCCTTCCTCTCTGAAATCAATACAAACATATTTTTTAAAAGCAATTATTTTAAGAAATGGACAATTACAAGTGAATCTAAGCAAATATAACTGTAATCACAATAAATATACATTAAGTACTGACTTTTTTTTTAGTCAACATCATGTTTTATGAGTTTTTCCCACTTCAAGTATTCCAACAGAAGACATTAAGTTGATGCAAAATATTCTGTTGCAAATAAGTATAATGTTTTAACCATCTCATCTATGAATTGTGTCATTTAGTAAGTAGTTATCAAATCTACTGTGAATTAATAATGTGTAGAAATTTTGCAAATAAAGGGTAACAAAGAATACTTTCTACATAAAAATAGTAATATGTATGTAATAGAAAAGTGTAATTGTTGAAACTATATTGCTCATTGGGTGGGGTTGATTGGAATAAAGTAAACAGCCCAGAAATAGTGTTAAATAAAAGCAATATCACAGGTGAAATGTTCTTTAAATACAAAGAATAAGAACCAGAAATGAGCATCTGCTGCTCATATCCAACCTAAATGAGCTTGAGGGAGGGGAGCAGCAATTAAATAAATGGTGGTACAGTCTCATTTGTCTTTGAAACTTACCACACTGATTCATAAAAATATTTTTTAAGACGATGTTGAGTGGAAAACTGAAATCCTGGACCAATAAAAAAAATCAACAAGTAAGTTATAAATGTTGTTTGTGGTTGTGCACATACATAGGAAGTCATTAGATGGGTAACTGCTGGAAAGGGGGAGGGGCAGGATGAGGTGAACAGGGCCTTTCTCTGCTTTCATTCTGACTGCAAGATTTTTGCGATTTTAAAAGAAAAATTTGATCTTATATTGTTTTTGTGTGTGTGGTTTGTTGTTGTTTTTTTAAACCATAGTTTTACCAATGAGTGAGCCATGTTTCAGGCAGACCATTTGGGGTTCTGTTACCACAGAAATGCCAAGGCATCATGCTTCAGGTGGTCCGCATTTGGGGAAGGATATTTAGTCTCTGACATTTCCTAAATTGCCTCACCATTCAAAAAACTTCACAGTCACATAGCAAGTTATAATTTTATCTCACTGACATTTCGTGGGTGCTTTCGAGAAGAGCAGTTGATAGAAGTAAGAAGGCCGGTGTATACTTGAGGAAAACCTACTTGTAAATGAATGATGAATATTCAAACATAAAAACATGCAAAAACAAAGATTTCCCGGCATTGATACCTACCCCACCAACGGGACAAGTGCTGTTCGCGTTATCACAGGACTCCCCTGTGTTGACGCAATGTGGGCCGAGAATGTTGGGGGACACATCTCCGAGGTTTGATGAAGCGAAGGCTGCCACAAATGGCCCCTGCCAAGAGAAACAGCCAATTGCCTTTTATTCTTTCTTCCCCTCTCCTCTCATTCAAAATGCAAACATTCCATCTGATTTGGTAAATTATTCAGAACCATTTGTACACAATAGAAAGAAGATGTACATACAATATTCTAAGGAAATGCCTTAATCTTGAAAAGGCTCCCAGCAAAGACAGTGTTCTTACAATTACTCAAAACTTTCCAATTGTCAACAGAGCAGTTTCAATCAGGAGAGTTTCAAATCTGTGCCTCAGACAGAAGCATGCAGACAAGGAACACAGTGTGCCACAGCAAGTTACAAAATGCTGAAATGTCAATTTTGTCTCTGGTGTTGAACCTAGAGATCCAAGATGCATTTGCCCTTTAAAAATAAATATTGTATTGGCTTAAAAAGAGCAGAGCCAATCCAGACTCTCCTGTTGTGAAACTGAACCTAAATACAGAATCCACCATCCAGGCTTGTGCTTCCACTCATCTTTTCTCTCTCTCTCTTCAACCTGAAGTAACAACACATAACCGTTAAGAATGGTACAAGGCAGTAACCTCAAGCCATTGTTCTGCCATTCTGTCCTTTCTCTCTCTCTTTCTCTCTCTCTTTTGGTTGGAACTATTCCAAGTGACTTTTTTATTGCATTTATTGAGGTGACATTGGTTAATAAAATTATATAGGTTTCAAGTGTATGATTCTGTAATATATTATCTATATATTGCATTGTGTTCACCACATAAAATGGTTCTGTCACCATTTGTGACCCTTCTACCCTCTTCTACCTGTCTCCACCCCCTTCCCTCTGGTAATCTCCATATTATTACTTGTGTTTATGAGTTTTGGGGGGTTGGTGGGTTTTTGTTTTTTTCTTCACCTTTTTCAACCAGCCTCCTAACTTCCTTTCCCTCTGACAGCTGTCAGTCTGTTCTCTGTATCTATGAGTCTGTTTCTATTTTGTTTGTTTATACCATTGCATCTTGAATGTCTTAAATTTTCTTAGAAAAAGTAAGCAAGTATCAGAGATCATGATGCTAAAAAGATAATTTATTTCAAAGTGCCTAGCACCTAGCCAATGATCATAAATGAGAACCTCCTTTCTTTTCCCTACAATACAGGCTAAGGTGAAAAAAAAAAAATACTGTTTTGTCAACAAAGGATCGAAAAGATCACATCAAATGTTCATGGATCAGTATCTTCATAACAAAGCATTATTCTAGTCAAGAGTATGGGGCTCTCATCCCATCATACACCCTGCATTCTAGGGCTTTGGTGCTGATGGCAAGCAGACACGTTCCCTCCTCCCACCTATCTAGCTGTAGTCTTTCTTGTACACAGATCTGAGCAGCACCTGGAGTACATGGACTAGGTTCCTGGCCCTCATCTCTGATCTGGTCACTCACTGAGTTTCAAAGTTACAAACAATTCTGATGGATTAGGCCTGACTCTGACTTAGGTCTTATTACAGGAAAATAAAACAATGTCCTAGAAAGGAAATTCACCATGAAGAGGGATGTCTGGCCCAGTGAAAAGAACTTGGCATCTGTCCTCATTCAGATTATTATACCATTAAAAAGACGCTTAATACTTTTATAACTCTGAAAACAAATTAATATCACATCTGCACCAAACAATAAAAAAAGTAAACATCAATACAATTTACCATGTTTCCAAGTTGATAAAAATGATTATATATTACAAAAACCTTGAACTTGCCCTCCTTTATCCAGCTATTAAAACGTATGAAGCCATCAATATAGGTAATGCTTGACATAGTTTATTGGTCATTTTGAATTTTTCTTCTCCTGCTAGGTAAGATGGAAATTTTTTTATCCAAGTATATCAGCATTAGGGGCCTAATGCATGAAATTTGTGAATGGCAGGGTGGTGCCCCTCAGCCCAGCCTGCGTTCTCTCAATTCTGGGACCCCTTGAGGGATGTCTGACTGCCCATTTAGGCCTGATTCTGGTGGGATCGAGCCTAAATGGGCAGTTGGACATCACTCATACAATCCAGGACTGCTGGCTCCCAGCTGCATGCCTGCCTGGCCCCTTACCACTTCTGCCTTTCAGCCTGATAACCCCTAACCATTCCTTTACCAGCCTGATCGACACCTAACTGCTCCCCTGTTGGCCTGATTGTTCCTAACTGTCGTTCTCTACAGGCCTGGTCAACCCCCAACTGCCCTTCCCTGCCAGCCTGTTTCACCCCAACTTCCCTCCTCTACAGGCCTGAGTCCCCCTCAACTGTCCTCCTCTGCTGGCCTGATTGCCCACAACTGCCCTTCCCTGCCGGCTTTCTCGGGGTGGCCATCTTGTGTCCACGTGGGGGCAGCCATCTTTGACCATGTGGGGGTGGCCATCTTGTGTGCTGGAGTGATGGTCAATTTGCATATTACTCTTTTATTAGATAGGATGTGATGCACATACTAGCACTTTACTTTGAAAATTTGACTCATCTATTTTAAATATTGCATCAGTGATGATACTCAATAAATTAAAGTTTTTAGTAACATAAATTGTTACCTGTCCAGGTAAATGTCCTTTGTTCTTTTCTTGTTCAAACAGGTAAGATGCATATCCCATATTGTCGCTATTTACAAGATGATTGCTGTTGTTCATGTTGACAGGGTGGATGGCAAACCAGCTGCAACAGAGCAAGAAGCCTAAATTAATGAAGAAAATCAGATAACTAGGGCCAGAAAGGATGCCTGGGATTTCTGTTAAGTTCTCCCCAACAGAAAAAAAAAAACAGAAAAAAACACACACAAAAAACTTAATGATAGGCATTCCACATTTAGGTGCTTTTGTTGTTAATGAGCTTACATTACTAATAATATACTTAAGAAGTCTTATCATTGACTTAAATGTAAAATGCAAAACTATTTTTATGAATATTTCAGCAGCAGCAGCAGCTTTTAACAAGAGCCAAGGCTGGTCAGTTATCAGATGGTATACCTAAAGAACTGTATAGACATAGACTTTGTCCTTCAAGAAGGCACACATATAATAATTATTCAAATCAGTCCAGACTAATTCAACAGACACTTATTGCGAGACTGCTGTGTGCCCTGAATAAACTGCAGTTTGCTTTCAGAATCTTCCAGAAGACAAAGCTTTGAACAAATGCCCTTAATACAGTGTGGCAAAGGTTGTAAAGTGTTTGGGGACCACAGATGACTAGCAATTATTTCTTAAGGAGAAAGAACAGCAGAGTAATTGCATGGAGGCATGAAAAAGGATGGTACGCATAATTCAATATACAGTACGCATAGGTAATTCACTACACAGTAATAGCTTACGTGTAGCGCTATGCAGTTTACAAATTAACATCACATCTGCTGCTTTATTTGAACTTCACAACAACCCTGAGAGAGAGGCTGTTAATACCTCCTCTCTGCAAGGTGTCTCAGAGAAGCAACAGGGTGGCCCACTTGCCATAGCACCAAGGCTCGTGTTTGGGTCTTGTGACACCTTGTCCAGACGCCCTTGTAGATAAAAACCTCCACACGGTGAAAAAGATACTTACAGAATGAAAGGCTGTAAAGCAGATGAACTGGAATGATTAAGAAAAGAGGCATGCCAATTCATAAACTTTGAAGCTAATTTAGGATTTTAAAATATATATATATTTTTTGTTGATTTAATCCTTCACAGAAAACGTTTGAAACATTTCATCTCACATTCCTACCTTCATGATACAGTGCCCCGAACTGAACATTTACATAATGACTGAAATGACTGAGGATGCTTTGGACTGGAAGGTCATCACTTAGGATCCAGTCCTCATTGCCCGATAGATGCATATGTAGGTCAGAGGTGGCCAGTGTAACGCCCCTGGGGGCTGGGTTAAGCAAGGCCAGTGAGGTGAGCTGGTTGGTGCAGCAGGGCCTGGGGAGGACTGCGGCGATCTGCAGGCACTCACACTGGCAGCTGCCAAATGTGCCATCTGGGAGTGAGAGCCAGGGCTGCCAGATCTTCCAACTGTTTTTTTCAAGAGAAACCACAAACCCTGTTTTTGTGAAATATTTATCTATTTAAAAATTCTTACAGAAATAAATGCATGGAAACAAAGGAGGGGAATGGTTACAAATGAACAGTCTTAGGACACGTAGCCAACAAATAGCATTTGTGAACGGTGCTTGGATACTGATTCAAACAAAATGACTATAAAAGACTTATTAGAACCTAACAGGAGAAGATTTGACTTTGCTGGTGGGCTTACAGTATACTATACAGATCATGTAACATAGAGACCCATATTCAAAGCTTTTATGTCTATGTTGACCAATGTCAGCCCAGGAATATTTTTTAAAAGATTTATTGATGCAATCAGGAAAACTAACCATGGGCTGGGTTTTAGATCATATTAAGAAATTAATTTAAATTGTGTTGGCTGTAATAACAGACTATAATTACATTTTTAAAGTGTTTATCTGATAATAAAATATTGATGAGTGAAAAAAATATGTCCAGAATTTGCTTTTAAATACTCTAGCAAAACATGCAAATAAAAAGGAACAGAAGAATGAAATAGAATGGCAGAATATTGTTAATTGTTGAGTTGATTGAATATTGTTAATTATTGAGCTGATTAATAGTTATGTGTACATTTATTAGACGAATCACTCTACATTGGTATATATTTGACACTTTTCATAATAGTTTCTTTTTTATCTTACACCCATTTCAATTTTTTTAAAAAACAGTAAAAGGCCAAATCACCAGCTGGTAGGATGAATTCAATGCCTACAGTATATATCTGCCACTGTGCAAAACGACAGAGGTTTAGGCTGAACACAGTTCAAAGGTCATTCTCTGGAGCTTACTTGCAAGGTTTCTATTTTTTTGTTTGTTTGTTTTAATATATTTTATTGATTTTTTACAGAGAGGAAGGGAGAGAGATAGAGAGCTAGAAACGTCGATGAGGGAGAAACATCGACCAGCTGCCTCTTGCACACCCCCTACTGGGGATGTGCCCGCAACCAATGTACATGCCCTTGCCTGGAATTGAACCTGGGACCTTTCACTCTATCACCGACACTCTATCACTGAGCCAAACCGGCTTCGGCAAGGTTTCTATATTTTAAAAAACGCTTACATTCGTTTCTATTTTGTGGTCTCTTTCTCCCAAAATTTAAGTGCCAAGAAAATTCTACTCTAGTAGTATTTTCCAGTTAGCTGGAGTCTGCTTTTCTGTTTTATTACATTTGAAAATGGGGTGGTGTCCATGACAATTCCATGACTCCCCAGCCAAAATATTTCTGCCTAATACAATCACACTGAGGCCGGCCAGACCACAGCCTCCCCAGTGCAATAAAAGGAAAACTGTAGAACAAGTTGATCAATGCTATCCTTTGTATTTATATTTAAGTTATTTAAATATCAGAATCAGAAGATGCTACATATGATGCTACATTTTCTTCGCTGTCCTCTGAAATATGTGCTATTAAAATATCAGGCTTGTCACAGCAGCCAAAGTGCTGTGGTAATAGTATAAATTATGAATATATATAAGGATATGAACAAAGGTGGTTATTTTAAGTTGAGAAGGCTGTACTCACAACTTCTTTTATCTGGTCAGAAATATATTCATCAAAGCAAAGTTCAAAGGAGAGGAAGAAAGATGTAGGTAGTTTCAAATGAAATTAGACTACAGACATAAAAGGAGGACTCTGTCCCTGTTCATGAACATTTTAAAATAATGATTATGCCACAGCTGGGATGTACAAGGGGAAGCAGGGCTCGACTCGAGTTAGCCTGACCCAAGCAAGGTACTGAGGAAAGACAGGAGAGTTGATATTTTACCCTATTTAGTAGCAAAGTTAGTTAAAATGTCTGAGTCTCTTTTCCCCGAGACTGAAAAATGATCCATTTCAACTATGCTATGTGAAACAATAAACACCAAATTATTATAGAATATTATAATTATTTTCTCATCTGATATTATGGAGGCATTTGAAGCAAAAGATTTCTATGGCCTCTTTCAATGTGGACATTGTGTGCTTCCTAATTTGAAACAGAAAAAACAAAAAGCCAAATGCAAAAATTGAGCTTCTTAGATATTCTAAAATAGTAACAAACCATCCAAGGTTCCATTCTCCCAGGCCTGGGCCATCATGTCCCACGTGCAGAAAGGTGACTGGCAGAGCAGGTAAGTGGAAGCTGAAATCCGGCTGCTGCTCTGCTCACCTACCTAGGCACCTCGGTCAGCTCAGGGAAGGGAACACCTGTGTGTGATTTGCACCAAGGTCCTATGTGCTAGCTGTCACCCTCTACTACCTAAATGACCACCAATGGGAAAAGAGAATATTGTACATCCATCCATTCAAAGGTAGTGTTTATGAACATGGGAGTTCCATGTAATAACAAGGGAGCTTGTTGGATAAATACAATAGAGGAAGTTGTACTCAGTTGAATAGTATACCCTCCCCCCCCCAAAAAAAAAAAATTCATGTCTACTGGAATCTCAAAATGTGGCTTTATTTGGAAATAGAGTTTTTACAAATGTAATCAAGGTAAAGAACAAGTGATCCTAGCTTGGTCTGGTCTAAACCCAATGTCAGTGACCTAGTAGCAAAGAGAGACACAAAGAGAGTTAGAGAGGTAGCTGATGTGGAGATGGAGGCAGAGATTGAGTTGTATGGCTACCAGCCAAGAATTGCTGGAAGCTGCCAGAAACTAGGAGAGAAGCATGGGACAGGCTCTCCCTCAGAGACTCCGGAAGAACCAACCTTGCAACATCTTGATTTTGAACTTTTGGCCTCCTGACCTGTGAGAATGTTAATTTCTGTTGTTTTGAGCCAGCCAGTCTATAGTAATTTCCTTTGGCGGCCCTAAGAAACTAATACAGAGGCCATACACTAAGTGGCCAGATTATTATGATCTCTGAATGCATAATAATCTGGCCACTCAGTGTGTGTGTGTGTGTGTGTGTGTGTGTGTGTGTGTGTGTGTGTGTGTATTAGAGGCCTGGTGCATGAATTTGTGCATGGGTGGAGTTCGGCAGGCCTGGGCGTGGGGGAGGAGAGGGGAAGAGACATGGGCGATTGGCCAGCCTGCCTGCAGGTCGAACTCCTGGTCGAGGGGACAATTTGCATATTAGCCTTTTATTATATATGATATATAATACACTGAGTGGCCAGATTATTATGCCTTCAGAAATCATAATAATCTGGCCACTCCAGTGTATATCTTAGTGACTAAGAGTATAACTCTGCAGTCAGATATAAGTTGCTTAATCTGTTACTTAATAGAAATTACTTATTACAGAACCTCAATATTTCATACTTATTACCTACTTCACAGCATTTGACAATAAAAGGAACAAATACATCTAAAGACTCATTATACTAAGAATGGAATAAGTCATAGTGATGATGATGATAATACTGATACTTCTGCAGCTGCTGCTGCTGATTATTATAGGGGAAAAGAGCTATGAAGCTCTGAATACATGTGTGTATATATTTCCTAAGATTAACACAACGGTGTGTGTATATTCAAAACATGTATATTCAACTTACATGATATAGGCATGAAATAATTAAATGAGAAAACCCTGCCCTCTTGTGGCAGAGACTTGAGGGCTTACAAAATACCTGTGTGCCAAGTCCTAGCCTCCATATGGGGAGAGAGAATTGAGGTGCTGGGTGAAAATGGTGAAGGGATTGAGAAGTACAGACTGGTAGTTACAGAACAGTCACAGAGATGTAGTATATTCCAGCATAGAAAATATAGTCAATAATACTGTAATAACAGGTGAGTACTTGGAACATTGGGGGACCACTCTGAAAAGCACGTGATTTTTAACCACTATGCTATACATCTGAAACTATTACAGATATGTAATTGAGAAGTAAAGTAAAAAAATAAAATAAAATCTCTATATCCCAGGGCAACTACCAGGGTAGAGCATGAGAATAGCTCTGGCATGGGTACATGTGAACAAAAGGGCCACCCAATTTTCATTAGACTTTGCATGAATGGGAAATGAGCCCTCACTGTGGTAAGCCACAAGAATTTCACATTGTCTGCTGCGACACTTGGCATTCAGTGTCCTGATTAACACGCCTCTTTGTCACCTCCCATACAGTCCTCCTCACCTACCCTCCTAGAAATTCTTTGGGAAGAGTGAGGAAAGGGTGTTTCCCTGTGTTATGTGGGAAGGGTTGTGGGGCCCAGAATTTAACCCAAGGGGTGGCCTGCATTTTAAACAAGCAGAAGCAATGAGTACACACCCACTTTCCCAGATTCAAGGAGGACAGTGAGTGGTAGCCAGAGGGGCCCTTCTGCAGGAATAGCTAAACTTGGAGGCCAGCATCCCGGAGAACCCTCCTACCATCACCACTCCAGAGGAGAGATGTACATTCTCAGCTATTCCTTTTATTATCTTCAGAAATCCTGGGTGAAAAAAATCTTTTCTGAATAATGTTATGAGAGAGGTATCTGGCTTGGGTAAATCCATTAAGTTACTACAATCAAAATTCTTTTCTCTTACATGGTATGATTAAGCTATCAACAAAAGTAAAACAAGAAATGACCAAAAAGAATATTTTTTAAAATTCAGCTTAACTAGAAATTGAGGAAAGAAAAACAATAGTGAGTTGGCTTTGGGGGTCTGTTTATTAGCTGCCATTGTAAAGGATGACATCACCAAGATTGGCAAGATTGGGGAGCCACACTGCTCATGTTGGGGAAGCAGAAATGTAACCAGCAAAACCTTTTCAGACAGCCACTTGGCAATTTATGAGAAAGGCCTTAATCATAAGCAGGCCTCTTTTGGCACAGGAATCCCACTTCTAGAAATTTTAGTTTAAGGAAATCATTGGCAAATACATAAGATATCTGTTCAAGAATGCCTATTATAGTGAATTTATGGTGGGGAAAAAAAAACACTATAAACTAAATATCAAATGATTGTGGGATAGCTGAACATATTATCAGATATATAATAGAATACAGCCATTTTTAAATGGTGAAGTTAAAAAAAAATGCTATGTAGCATTGAAAGATATTTATAAGGTGTCTCTAAATGAAAAAATGATACCAAAGTGTATATACAATAAAGTATTACTTTTTACATTAAAAAGTGAATATGCTTAGCAAAAGGTCTAAAAAGCTATGTAACAAAATGTGAAGAGAAGTTACAAAGTCCCAGGATCACCAAATGATTAAACACACACACACACACAACAACCACTTGATACAACACCAAGAGAGAACGGTAATGCCAACTACGGACTGTGAGTGATGGTGACGTGTCAATGCAGGTTCGCCACTTGTAACAAAGGTACCACTCTGGTGTAGGATGTTCCTGGTTGTTGATAGTCAGGGAGGGTGTAGGTTGTTGGAGGCTATGGGGTATATGGGAAACCTTTGTACTTTCTGCTTAACATTTTTGTGAACTTAAAACTGCTCTAAAAATAAAATCTACTAAAAAAAAAAAAAATTCCAGCCCTGGCACCTGTTAATCTGTCATCTTCTATTCAGGAAAGCATTCCCAGCTCCAGGCAACTTACAAGGACCAGAGAAATCACCTTCACCTTTTGTTAAATGTCACAGCCATTTTATATGGACTACTAGAGGCCCGGTGCATGACATGCGTTCACTGAGTGGGAGGGAGGGGGAGGGTCCCTCAGAGCATATCCAACTGTCTTAGCAATGCTGTGGTGGTGGGACACCCGCCACTGCCACTGTGCTCGCCAGCCATCAGCCCAGCTTGTGGGAGCGCACTGATCCACCAGAGGGCAGCTCCTGCATTGAGCCTCTGCCCCCTGGTGGTCAGTGCATGTCATAGCAACTGGTGTTATGCTGTCTGATCAATTTGCATATTACCCTTTGATTATATAGGATCTGAGATGACAGTCATTGTGACCATCTTTGGAAACCACAAGCTACCATTTAAAGCTTTTTTTGAAAAGACCTATCAATCCTAAAAAGGTAATATATTAGGCGGAAAAGCATGAAAAAGTGAGGCAAATGGCACAAAGTGAAAAGATACAGAAAATAAAGACAAATAATAATCATAATTCCTGAGATCAAACTCATTCATTAAAAGACAAAGATAGAGAAGGAAAAAAAAGGCATATGCTATTTATAAGAGACACATCTAAATGTAAGAACAAAGAAAGAAAACAACAGCAAAATATACATGGAAAATTCTAACCTGCAGAGAGAAATGAGTTAGCTATCTTAACATAAGACTGCATAGACTTTTAGATAAAAAACTCATTTTTATATATAGAATCACTATTTTAAAAAACCCACTTGATAGTCTCAGTACATGGAGATAATATCATTAATATTTTTCACAGTATTTTAAAGCTCCTAGTGCCCAGAGTGAGAGAAACCAAGTAAGCATCCACGTGTACAGAATTACCTTTCAGTCATGCTGATTCCTTATACTATGCTCCATGTAGGAACAGGGCAGAAGAAAATGTACCTGCATATTAATGTGGTTGACTTGATGAAGGATAACTGAGTTAATTTTTCTTTCTACTGTCTTATATTTTTCACTGCTGAGTACATATTATTTTTATACCAGGGGGAAAAACTTGGAGGAAAAAAATAAGAACATTCTAAATCTCTTTGGATTAAGAATTTTCCAGAAATCCAACAATCAGGTAAGTCCAGCGTCTTTTACTAGTTATGACAACTGGTTTTTATGGCTCTGGTTTCTAAACTTGGGACTAATTAAGTTAACAAGCATGATTTGTCTGTTATCAGTCAGCTCTTGTTATCAATAAGCCCTTACTAAGCACCTTCACTTTGAAGGAGGATAGCTCAGACATCGAATGAAAGCTCACAGCCAGGGCCTATGTATGCTCTCCTGGAGAGAACAAGACAGACAGACTGATAGGAAAGGTGGAGCAGGAAGACGCAGGAAATTCCACAACAGCATAGAAGGGGCAGAACAGGAAAGAGAAGTTTGGTGAGGGGTGTGACTGGAGACCAGGGATTCACAAACCAGTTACTGGTAATGGAGAGGTTTAAAGACAAGATGAAATGGAGAAAGGAGAAGAGATCAAGAATGGTTAGTGAAAGGCAGTCCCTCAAGTTTCTCCATTTGCTCTCTGAGTGGGGTTAAGTAGTCTGAGGCAGAATAAGGGTAGAATAGAGAGCCGTAGGGAATAGACAGTGGGGCATTATCATTGGAGAAGCCATAGTCTTGGTTGGTAGAGAAGGTTTATACACACACACCATGAGTGATGTCTATAAGCCACTGTCATTCAAACAAATTAGTGTAATTTCATAAATTGGATTTTTCTAAGAGGGTACAAAAATTATTCATATAGGTTACACAAATCACTGTCCCTGTTGTTTTTTAAAATGTGCCTTTAAAGGGCCCCTTTAGTTATTTATTTTTTAACAATCTTTTTAAAAATATATATATTTTATTGATTTTCCACAGAGAAAGGGAGAGGGATAGAGAGCTAGAAACGTCGATGAGAGAGAAACATCAACCAGGTGCCTCCTGCACACCCCCCTACTGGAGATATGCCCGCAACCCATGTAAATGCCCTTGACTGGAATCGAATCCGGGACCTTTCAGTCCACAGACCGACGCTCTATCCACTGAGCCAAACCAGTTTCGGCTAAAGGGACCCTTTAAATGACACTTTCTGTAAAAATGAAAGGAGTTTCAGTGTATAAAACAGAAGGCAATGGAGCAATTACTCAGACACCTGCTCAGACCTTCCTTACAGCTCCGAGGAAGAGAAGCCATGGCATGCCAAATGCTCTCAAAGTGTATTCTGTAAATGCCACACAGCCCCACATTTTAACTCCGAATTCCAAACATTCCAAACATGTTCTCCACGGCTGGAAAACAACCATTGACTGTTTTTGCATAAGGCAGTTTCAGCCAAAAATATAAAAGTATTTCCTTTAGATCAACTGGAGCAAATAGTGGCCTTGGATTTGTAGAGGACCTAACAGTCTGTGGAATAGTTTCGTGCACATAACTCTATTTCCTTCTTCAAGCAATCATCACTCTTTCAACATTTCATGACTCCTCAACTCCCAACCCCAGCTTAAAACACTTTAATGATTTCCCATTCCTCTCGATTATAAAGACCAAAACTTTTATCATGGTATCTAATCTCTATCACTAACTTTATCTCACAATACCCTTTGCACTTTAGCCATGCAGACCTTTTATCAGTTCCTCAAATGGGCCACAGGACTTTTGCACATTCTTGTCCATTTGTGTTGAAAGTTTTTTTTTCCATTCCCCATTTTGCCGGTTAATTTCTCCCCTTCCTTCAGTTTTCAGCTCTATTGTCACTTCCTCAGGGAAGCCTTTCCCAGTCTCCCCAACCATGTCAAATTTAAGATAGCTCTATAAGCCTTCCTTTCTTAGCATTTAACCCAATTATAATTACATATGTATTTGTATGACTATTTGAATACCTTTTGTCTGTACCAGTAGACTGTAAGTCCTGAAAAGGTAGCAACTACATCGATTTTTGCTCATGAGTGTATCTATAATAGTAGTTCAGCTAATGACACATATATTTCACAATATTGAATGAATGAATACATGAATAGTCTCTGTGTAGAGAGAAGATGCTAAATCTATATTTGATAAGTATAGAAACTGAATCTCACAGCGTTTGAGGGGTTTGCTCAAAGGGCACAGAATACAAATATGTGATTCCAAGGTAATTCCAAGGTGTCTGGATTTCTGATTTCAAGACCAGGAAATGTCTCATTCCAAGGAGTAGGAAGTGTTGCATGGCACACAGTAGGTGCCTAGTGCAAACTTGTTGAACAAAGAAACAGAAACAAAAATGAAAGTAGGAAGGAATAAATTATGAACTTCAACATTGTGAAGAACATACCTTTCTAGACCTTAGCTGAATTTTGAACTAGATTATCTCTGCTCTCTGAAAACCTGAGGTTCTATGCTTCCAACTTTCTCATACTTTAGATTCTAACAGCAGGCACCTACATGTGCTGGCTGAGTTGCTTGGCAGCCCAATTTGACTCTGTTTTGGATCACTTTCAATGTAATCAAAGAGCAACTTTCACTATGCAACAAGAGGTAACTGGAGGAGCAATTTCATCAAGGATAACATATGGTGGCTATAAAAACAATGGAAGGCTATTTCTGCTTCAGGTCCCAATGACCCAACTAGCCTACAAGACCTTTGAAGATAGGGACTATGACTCATTCAACATCACATACACCAAGTATACCTGACATTTAGAAAGCCTATTGAGTTAAATGCTAGGTAACAACTAATCAGTAGATAAATTTATTGTAAGGGATGAGTCCTATTACATCAGCCCATGTAATAAAGTTTATCTTATCAGGGAGCTTTTAGTGTCCTCACTATAAACCCAAAGAACTAACTCCAATGCTATAAATTCTAAGAACTCTGAAATGCCAACAATTGAGTCTTATTATTAAATATTAAAATATTTTTAAAAATATTATTCTATTTCTTACCTCTTAACTTAGATCATTGAACTTTAGTCTGTATCAGGCACAAAACTAGAACATTGCATGCCTTATCTCATTTAATCGTCAAACAACTCTGTGAGTTATTATTACTCCTGTTTTCAAATAGAATAGTTGAGGTAAAGTAATTGAGTTCCTTTCTCCAGGCCACAGGGTTAGTAAGTGGCAGGGTAGGGATTTGAACCCATGTCTTAAAGCCTATACCTAAAACCTGAACATGCTATTTTCTACCAACTATGACTGTGAGTCATAGTCTAAATGTTTATCTTCACCCCTTCTTACTTTTAATTTCTTTTTCATTTTACTCACATAGAACCTTTCACTTAAGTATTTCCTAATTCTACCTGGCAGAACCTCACCACCTTTACTAACACTTATTATCAACATTTTTAAGAACTTCCTTTACTCCTCAATTTTACACATAAGAAAACTGAGACACAGAGCAGTTACATAACTTGTCCTAAGTAGCAGCGATACGAAGGATGAGAGTCCAGAGTGAACCCAAGGGCAAGCATACACTTTCTTAGGCATTTCCGCATCATTTGGAAGTTTACACGTCAAGGTGTCTGGCACTGTCACCCAGCCTGAGTCAGTCCAATATCTGTGAGCAAAATCACCTATGAATGTAATGCCTTATTTTTCAAGAAAAAAATCTCCACATTTCCTTGTTTATTAAAAAAGGTACTAAAATCAGTGCCATGCTGTAATTTCACATCATCTGCTTCCTTTCGGTGGCCTCAGTTCTGCTTTCTTCACTAATTCCCATTGCCCTACATTAGACTTCCCTTGATCCTTTCAGGAAAACAGATAAATAACCTCGAATCCATATTTATTTTCCTAGTTGGTCAGATTGGGGGTTTCTGTGTTTTGTTTTTTTGTTTGTTTTTTGTTTTTTTGTGTGTTTGTTTGTTTGTTTTTTTCATTTACCAAGAGATAATTACCTACCATCATAGAAGTTTCACATATAAGATCTTTATTTTTTATTTAAATATATTTTTATTGTTGACAGTATTACAAGTGTCCCCCTATAAGGTCTTGATAGAGTCCTAAGCACTCACATTTACTGAGTCTTTATATCAAATGCCAGATGCTGGGTTCAACTTCTTCACCCAGATCCCCCATTTATAGCATCTTTTATTAGCCCTGTGTCGCAGGTGAGAGGCTGAGAACCCTGTCAAGGGGTCCACGCTGCATTTCAATGTGTCTGATTCCCGAGTCTGAATTTTTAACCATTCAACTTACTCTCAGCCCCTGCTTCCACTATTCCAGTCTCTTCCCCCACCCGACCCTTGTAATGAAGGAAGGTTATTCACACAGAAAGGAAAAAAAGTAAACAGAGTACCTGATAACGCCCAAGTCGTCTCCATTCAAATCTACCATTTTCAAGACTAGCATTTCCTTGTCTACATTCGAAGAATACCTGGGCACCAAAACAAAGAGATGTAGTCAGCTTCGTGTGAGAACCTGGGCACCCAGCAGGACAAACAAAACCCAGCATGCCTCTCAGGAAGCCAGGCTCCCGGACATGCCGCAGTTCCGAGCCTGCACACAGGACCTCAGTCCTCAGCTGAAGAAATGGCTTGCAACTGTGACCGGTGCTAGGGGCATTTGGTTGGCTAGCTGGAGGTGAAATATAGACGTTTATGGAATAGACACACGATTACATAACATATTTCTTACCCAAAAAAAGGATTTTTCTCTTTGAAATTTCTACTGGGAACCCATTAGCAGGAAATATGCAGAATCAAAAGCATTCAGGACCTGTGACTTAAAATGTTTTCATGTCCTTTCGCTCTTTGTCTATCGCAGACAAATGTAAAATGTCAAGTGGTCAGATTGACTGAGGTATTCTTTTACATTGCCATAGTAGCCAAGAACGCTCTTTGCTGCAAACCTGACTCATCACTTAAAAAGACAAACGAATCATCTCCCTTAATTGTGCCATTCATTTATTCTCATTTTATTTCTTGTCCTTTCAGTGTTTTCATTCAATTATCTCCTTTCTCTTGCCACATTCTCTTGGACTAACATGATTTCTTCTGAATAACATAATAAAAAGAGCTACTCATTAATTTAACAGATACTTGTTATGCACATTTTTATCTCCATTGAACAAACCAAGAAACTGTGAGCCAATAAATAAAGATAAGTAAATCAGCTATCGTCATCACCGTAGATCCTAAAGGTCACCCAGATGAGACAGATTCCACAGGCAGGAGGCCTTCAGATATTCACACTGATTCTCACAGCCCTCCAAGTAGGAAGACAGGTTGCTGAGTATTTTCTATGTTTACTTTTTATTTCTGCTTGTCTTAGATTATAAACATGCTTTTTCAATTATTTTACCTCTGATACTTTCTTAGGATCCCATTATATTCATCAAGTAAACAACCTTGTTTTATTTTTTTAATTGTTTTTTAAAGAAAACTGTTCAAAATCAATTGATTTTTTTTTCTTTTTCTTTTCTTTTTTTTTTTTTTTTTTTTTTTTTTTTACAGAGACAAAGGGAGAGGGATAGAGAGTTAGAAACATTGATGAGAAAGAAACATGGATCAGCTGCCTCCTGCACACCTCCGACTGGGGATGTGCCCATAACCAATGTACATGCCCTTGACCGGAATCAAACCTGGGACCTCTATCCACTGAGCCAAACCAGTGAGGGCACAACCCTGTTTTAGATTGTCTCCGTTTCCTAAAGGAACACATAATTTCACTGTGATAATGATCCTCCTCACCTTAATCTCTCTGCCAGTGGGTTTTGAAGGTAAGAAGTGGGGCTTCGGTTGATCTGCGTACCATCCACAATTCCTTTATTCATAAAGATCTTTCCTGGTTTCATATTTGTGTGTGCTATCTCAATGCTCTGTGTGTTTAAAAAAAAAGAGTTGTCAGATTAGAAATCCTATTGAGGATAATGACTTAGTCCATATAAACAGAAGAGACCTCTTGACCCTTTCCTTGGTCTCCAACCTGCTCCCACTACAGATGAGAGCTGGAGAACCACACGGGCTGGTGTCCTTTGGTAAACAGACTGGCCTTCAGGGTTGAGAGAGAGAGAGCTCCATGTGAAGAAGCACAGGGCCCATCAGCACTGCCTGGCGAGTCAGCACGTCTGCCAGTTCAGATGGCCCAAATGGGAAACTCCACTCCT
This sequence comes from Pipistrellus hanaki, assembly GCF_964339955.1. Classification (NCBI taxonomy): domain Eukaryota; kingdom Metazoa; phylum Chordata; class Mammalia; order Chiroptera; family Vespertilionidae; genus Pipistrellus; species Pipistrellus hanaki. The sequence continues at coordinate 29,675,138 of NC_140516.1, forward strand.
ACAACAGGTAGGTATTTCCACCCTCCCCACCCTCTCTATCCCACCACTTTCTCACAGTTTTTCAAAATTTGTGAAGCACAGTAAGCAATACAGTTTCCATCATAACTTAATACACGTCAGCATATATATTCTAAAATAAAGTTCACAATGTATTTGAAGCACTATGGTGTCTTCCAATTTTTTAATTTTAGTTTTATTTTTTATGTTTATGGCAACCCATGAAATTGATTTCATGAAGCCATTTGTAGATTGCTAGCCACCGTTTGAAAAACAGTGTTACAAAGCAATGTCTGCCTTTGCCAACTGGGTCCCTGGGTTTGGGGGTACGGAGGGGTGGCTTTACAAGACAAAGTAGAGAGAGACTAAACCTGAAAGGCAAAGGAATAAAGAATAAAACATCAAGGACCCTGTGCGAGAAAATAATAAACTGGAAGACAGGAAAGGGAGGACTACCAAAATGTACCCAAACCATGTTGGGAGGAAGGTGGGGGTACTGGTAGGAGCACCAAGTCAGTCTAAAGCTGTTGTAGAGGACTTGAGAAATTTACCAATTAGATTTCCCTTTATGCTCTTCGGGAAATACAAGGAAAGGATGGAATTATTTGTAATGTTGGTTCCTTGATGGGTTGGTGTCTTTTCGTGTGACTTTGTGCAGGAACAGACCATGGGGGGTCCTATCACATACAAACTGTGTTCTGTCTCTAGATGACTATGTAAAGTTATGCCATAGAGTCCTCTTCTCCCAATAAGTGCCTCAGTCTACCAGCCCACAGCTCGGGACCAGAGTTATGGGGGTGGGAGGGTGGGGGTGGGGTCATGAAGAGGGAAGGGAGGCCTGTGCTCAGACGAAGATTCTATAGGGACTGTCTGCATAGCACACTGAGCAATGGGGAAGAACAGCTGTCTACCTTCACGATGCCAGTGACCATGTAATCAAAAGTTCGATTGCTAAATCCTTCGCTGGCAATTACAAACACGGTATACTGGAAATAGCCGGCTGGACCCGAGTGCGTGTGAGTGCCACTCAGGATCACATTGTCTCTCCTGTACAGGGAGCCATATTTACTCTTGAGTCTGTTCAGGACCTTCAAGAAAGAAAGAAAAGAGAAGAAGTGAGATATCATAGGAGCTTAGCATAAGAAAGGCTCTGATTAGCGCAATCACTGATCCATACCAATGACTTCGCTGTCTGTCCAGTGGCCCTTCACTCTATATATCATCATGGTATATCTACAGTGCACAAATAGTTTATAAAGGTATATACAGCTTCAGTACATCATCATAGCAATAATAACAACAGTCATCGCAATAGCTAACATTTCATAGATTCTTGCTATGTGCAAGCACACAATGCTAGGTATCACATACATTATGGCATTTAAAAATCATAATAACTTCAAGAGGTATGTATTTTTAACCCTGTCTTTTAGCTGATAACATTGAAGTGTGCAGAAATTAAATAATTTGATCTAATAAGTAGCGGAGCCTGAATCCAGATCCAAGTCTAACTATAGAGTCAGTTCTCTTCCCCATTCATCTTTTCACACAGACCATTAATATTCAGGCTCCATTCTAAGCACTAGGAAAAACTCTGAAGAAGTTTTTATTCTAACGAGAAAGATAATACAGTGATGAATGTTATGAAGCAAAATGGGAAAAAGAGCGTGATGGGTGTTCATGAGGAATGATCTTTCCAAAGAGGTTCCCCTTCATTGGAGCCTTAAATGAAGAGAGCAACACCTGGGTGAAGAGCACTGTGGGAGCAGTGAACAGACAGTGCAAAGTCCTCTTTACTCTACTGCCTCACTTCCCAAAATGAAGAACTCAATATTCCCTGGCACCAACTATTACTTATTGATCTGGGGGAAGCCAACTCTATGACCAGTGACACCCCAACAATCCCATGGAGAGGTCCTTGTGGAAAGGAACCATCTGGTCAGCACTAACTTGCTAGCCACATGGGTAAGTAACCTTATGTAAGCCATAGTTAAGCCTTCAAACAGCTGCCATGAGTTCAACCTCATGACACAGAAGTGATAACACATGACTTCTATAATAACTCTTAAATCAGAATCACCCATCTAAGTCTCTTTGGTTTTCCTGACCCACAAAAGTCCTGAACAATGATATATGATTATTTCTGCTTTAAACTGAGTCTTCCATATAACTCTTTGTATAGAAATATGTGATTAATAACAAAGAAACTCAGTAACTGTTCATTTCGTTAATTAATTAATGAACATCCAAATGCATGATTAGGATCTTTGTATGGTGCATACACATAAAAAAAAAAGAAAAAAAAAAACAGGAAGAAAACTAATGATGTTGCTGAGTACCTATTTCTGTTTGTGCTTTAATCCATGGCAACCTAGAGTTAAGTATTATTGTGGCTTCTTTATGAAAAATACATTACCTTTATAGTTCTTTCAGCCTTCCATTGTAAAACTCCACTGTATTAAATCCCCCCTGTTTGAAATATCTAATGTGATTACTGTTTTCCCAACTGGACCCTCACCAATAGAACCTTGAAATTAATTTAAAGAATCTGCCCATTTGTCTTCTCCTCTATTTCTAGTCTATTCCAATCCACCTCAAATTCACCATCTGAGTAATCACTATAATGCAAAATTGTGATTGCATCACCTTTCCATTCAAAAGTTTTCTAAGAATCCTCATTCTTACAGAATTAAAAACATCCTGGCATCCCAGGACCTCTATAATTATGAACACACATTCCAGGCACATCTCCAATTACATGCCTACATGTGTCCTAATAGAACTAACTAAGCGTTGTTTCTAGAGTCTCTATTCCTCCCCTGTGTTCATGCCGTTCCCTGCATTTCTCAGCTCTCACTCATGTAAACCTTTTAAAATTCTGCACATTCAAGTGTCACTTCCACTTTGCAAAATTTCCCCCTAATTTTCATTTCCTGAATCTCCATGTGGTAGTTTTAAAATATTGTATACCCACAAATTATATGATACTCTTGCCTTCAAGAAGTGAAATTTAACTTTACTATCACTGCGTGTGAAATGGACTTAGCGACTTGCTTCCAATGAATAGAAGAGGGTGGAAGTGATGGTGTCTAGGTTAGGAAAGGCACTGTGGCTTCTTCCCTGCTCTTTCCCTTGAATTACTCGCTCTGAGGAAAGCCAGCGGCTCTGCCAAGAAGATATGGACAATGAGCAAGTGAGGCCTTCTGCCAACAGCCACATGAGTAAATATTCTTGGAAGTAGATCTTCCAGCCCCACTCCAGCCTTCAGATGATTGCAGTCCTTGCCAATATCTTGATTTCAAGATACCCTAAGCTAGAAACCCCAAGAAACACATAATCAGAATAATATAATAAATTCCCATGTCTGCCTATCACACAAACATGGGAATTTATTATATTATTCTGATTATGTGTTTCAGCAATCTATGGCCAACCTAATTTCAGTGTTGTATTTTTAATTCTCATCAGGTTATTTTGATCTATTTTCAGTTATCTAGAAACTTGAAGGAAGGATTATTGATTAATTGACACTCTCAGACTTCTATCAAGGAAGATTAAATGAGAGAATGTATGTGCAGGCCCCCTGGAATGTAATAAACTTTCAAACAACTTTAGCAATCTATAATGATGATGCTCCACCAGCAAAACTAAAAGCAAATCTTGACCAAGATAATTCAGAATGGGAAAATTCAGATCACTCTTGTCTCCTGGATTGTCAAGAGCCTATAATGTTGCAGGTAGTAGAAACTTACTGGATGAAAAACTAGGAGGTCTTAGCTACTGAGTTTATTTTAACATCAAGTCATTTCTTCCTCACATCAATCACTTACCTCCAGCCTCAATCGTTGGGATACCATGCCTATGTCGATGCTCACAAATGCCATTCGATTGGACCCATCAGGCTCTGCCATGACGAAAGCACGACTGTACAACCTGGTGAGGAGGCCCCGTGCATTCTGGCCACTTTTGCTGTAGCCCATCTAAAGGGGGAAAGACCATCAGAGCCCATCTACAGGGGGAGAGAGAATCATAGGCGCTCTATTTCATCTCGCCCACCCCAACCCCAACAGAAAGCAGGCTCAGCCACGGAGGAAAAGACTACTTAGGAAAGGCAAATAAAAAATCCACAGGTCACTGAAAGTGAAAGCTCCTAGTGAGATAATACATGTGTTTTCAATAATAAAGCTAACAACATAAAAGAGTCTTTACTCTTCTGTATAGAAATAAGTAAAGGCAAAGTAGCAATAAGCTTGACAGAAGCTATTCATTGCCCTACGGGTGAGGAAGGAGCTGGTGTAGCCCAGAATTTTATTACTGTCCTGGAGAGCTTTCAGGGCTTCTCTGTTTTTTGAAACAAGACCTTTCCTCTTGCCAGTCTAAGGTACTACACAAGGAAGTAGTTCCTCTCCCACCATGCACACGGAGGGGAAACATCCTGAAATTGAAGGATCCCTCCCTTGAGTTGCTAATGTGTATGTTTCGTCTTGTTTTGTTTTCAACCTGAGGAAAATGGTTTCTTTATGGTTAAGTACTCAATCCTGGCTTGTCGTATGTTGTCCCTCCCTAAGCCAAGTCAGATCAAAGACATCTGCCCCTTCTCTCACCATGCCATAAAACCCACCCTTAAAAGTCCACATAGGTCTTCAGAATGCTCCCTCTACTGCTTGCTTTACCCTCATATGGGTGTTTATTTAGGGTTAGATCAATTCAAGAGTCAGTTATCAGGACAGCAAAGAATACAGTTTACCCTTAAACAACGCAAGTTTAAACTGTGCATATCCACTTATGTATGACTTTTTTTAATAAATATAGTCAGCCCTTCAGATCCACAGGTTTCAAATCCTTGGAGTCAACCAACCAAGGATTGAAAAATTAGTATTTTTACATTACCAACCGTGGATCAAAAATAATGTTTTGATCTGCATTTTGTTCAGGTACCTAACCCCCTCATTGTCCAAGGGTCAACTGTAACTCCTTAAAGCTAAAGATTCTTGGGTAGACAGGAGACAATCCCATCAGACAACCTCATGCTCTGGTTTCCTAGGGAAGGATTGATATCAACAGTGTTACCACCATCAGAGCGAAGAAGCTGCATGCTAATAGCCAACAGACCACACCTAACACATGGAAGGGTTTTACTTGGCTAATGCACTGTTGGCTCATGCTAGGTTTCCAGTTTTAACTAACTAGAGTTGCTTACATTTTCCAAGTGACCTATTTAAACCCTCAGATCTTCAATCCAGAGATGTTTCTGCCTTCTCTTGGAAAAAACTGTCAGATGTAGCAACCCTAAGTCCACATGCTTACATGGCAACAATGAGCTGAAGCTGTGCACTTCCTAGATGCACCACCATGCCCACAGCTTCCTACTGTCCCCAAACTGAGGATCACTAGATGTTGAACATCTTACACTGACCTGCTTCAGTCACTTACAGTACCTGCTCATCCTCTCATTTGAGTTTCCTAGCCCTGCCATTTCATAAAAAGTGGCCAACTGTCTTGACAAGGGAGCTGTGGTTGAATAAATGAACCCCTCTTCCCTATAGGACAATACTCATAGTGTTACACAGCAGTGAAGTCAAGAGAAAAGCAAGATGATGCTATAACAACCAGGAATAAATGCAGGATTCAAAATAATAAGACTTTATTTCACAGTCTCTTTGAGGAGCCCACGATTTACCTACCATATTGATATCCGCTACTTGTCCTGTGCAGTCAGCTCGCCCAACACCTATGTGGTAGCCACTGAAGTTCTGAAATAGAGGAGGCTCTGGGGTAGTAGTCACTGGGGACGCCTGGGTGAGTGTGGAGCCCTGGGTAGTAGTCACTGTGGGGCCTTGTGTGAGTGTGGAGCCCTGGGTAGCTGTGGGGCTTTGGGTGGTCTGAGGGCTCTCAGTGGATGGAAAACCTAAATCCAAAAATAGAATAAAATATTTGAGACTTGAATCGGGCTGGTAAACACACCATACAGATGACGTATTGTAGAATTCTATAGCTGAAACCTATATAATTTCATTAACCAATGTCAACCAATAAATTCAATTAAATAAATAAATATATAAAATGTTAAAAAATAAAAATAGAGTAAGATATTTAAGAAACAGCAATTCAGATAACTTAGATCACTTATGTGTCAGCATCAGTTAGAACATATAAGTTCAGGTTCCTGAGAAAAAAATCTTTGTATATTGTTTATGTGTGTGATACATGGTGGAAAACATCTCAGGAACTTGTTTTATATCATTCCTAAGAATGATCTTTTTCTTTACTGCACATGTTTCAACGAAACAATCAAGGTCTCCATCAAATCTCCTTCAGCTTCTCCTCACAAGCCATTCCTTTCCAAACTCATTACCCTTCACTCACTCGCCATGCACTTCTACTCCAGCCAAACAAATTATGTGCCAGGTTCCTGGCACACAACCTACTAAACACAGCCTCTTGGGATTTGTTCTTGTCATTCTCTCCATCCAGAGTCCTCATTCCTTTCTTCTTCACCAACCAGTCTCCACTTCCAACTACAGAATTGATTCATTTTCATCACACTCATCTCCAGGATGCCACCCCAGCTGTCTCTATCCTGCTTTGATCTTCCTCAGCCTTCTCAAGACTTTTATTCTTTTTTTTAAAGACTTATTCTTAAGTATATATGTAAAAATTATATATAATTTTTTATTGTTTTTTAGAGAGAGAGGAAGGGAGAGGGAGAGAAACATCAATGTAAGAGCGAAACATCAATCAACTGCCTCATGCACGCCCCCTACCCTGGATTGAGCCTACAATGTTGCTGGGAATCCAACCAGCAACCTTTTTCCGTGCATGGTACCATGCCCAACCCACTGAGCCACAACGGCCAGGGCTAAAGACATATTCTTAATGCAACCTACATCATATATGTTGACATAGTTTTATCTTATGCTAATGATTCTCATGTCACCATATACACATAAGTACACACTATATTTCTTATCAATAAGTATTTCACATATACATATAAATACCAGGGAGGCAGAATAGCATCTATACTAATAAAAGAGTATTATGCTAATTAGACCAGGAAACCTTTTGGAGATATTCCAGACAAAGCCAGTGGCTTGGCTGGCCTGCAAACCACCCCCAAATTGCCCTCAGCCCCTTGCCCAGTCTGGTCACACACCCCAGCTGGGGACCCTTACCCCGATGGGGAAGTGACCAGCTTCCCCCCTCAACCCCTCATCCAGGCTGCCATGCCCCCCAGCAAGGACCTCACCCCACCCCGGTGGGGGAATGGCCAGCCTGAAAACCTCCCCAGCCTCTCACCCAGGCTAGTCCTGACCCCCAAGGATTCCCTTTAGGGAAGACCAGCCAGCACCCCTTTCAGGGAAGTCAAGCCAGTCCCCACCCATGCACCAGGTCTAATTAGCATATTACCCTTTTATTAGTAGAATAGAGATCATGCAGGTCTCTATTCTATACTAATAAAAGGGTAATATGCTAATTAGACCAAGAGACCTTCCAGACATATTTTAGGACAAAGCCATGGTGCCAGGGCCGAGGCAGAGGTGGTTTGGGGCAATCAGACCAAAAGGGAAGGACAGTTGGATGTGTTTAGGTCATCAGGAGGGGCCAATTGTGGGCAAGCAGGCTGATGGGGGGAGGGGGGAAATTGGAGGGACCAATTGGGGGCAAGCAGGCTGGTGGGGGTGCAGTTGAGGGTGATCAGGCCAGCGGGGACAGGCAGTTAGGGGTGATCAGGCAGGCAGGCAGGTGAGTGGTTAAGAGCATAGTGGTCCTGGATTGCAAGAGGAATGTCTGACTGCTGGTTTAGGCCCAATCCCCTAAACCGGCAGTTGGACATCCCCCAAGGGGTTCCAGATTGGAGGGACAATCCACCCCCTGCAGGAATTTCATGCACCAGGCCACTAGTTGAGAATAAAAGGACAGGTGCCAGAAATCTGGATTTGAAAACCGACTTTACCAATTAATGCCTAAACAAATTACTTAAGCTATCCACCCCAATTTTTCTCATATGTACAACAGAGATAATAATAATAATAGCCTGCTTACAAGGGTTATTTTGAACAATAAATATGTTAATGTATTTTAAAAATATAGAGCAGTGACTGCCTTTTAGGTTTTTGTTTTATTTCTATATTTAGACATTTTACATCTACATTTTACTTGTTTGTTTTCAACCTGGACAACAGCCAGGGATGACCATGGCAGCAGAGGTCAGTGTCAGAAGGCATTAGTGCTCAGGAAGTACTTAGGCGAGAGATAGCAACTAACTCATTATGGAATCCTAGACTTCTGGACCTCAGAAAACAAAACAAAAAAACAAACAAAAAAAACAACACTTAGAGATCACCTGGTCCAATCTCCTCACTTTACATATAGGAATATTAAAACCAAGAGAGTGACTTAACCAAGATTTCAGAGAGCATATGATTAATCATGTGACCAAACCAGATCTTCCAACTAAGAATCTGATGAGCTTTCAACCACATTCCAAAGGGAGTTAGGCCACATTCTCTACTGGACATCTAGTATTGCCAGAAAGGAAGCAGGAAGCTTTGCTATTGCTTTATTGATACTGACATAAGGATGTGGTGCCAACCAAAGCAAAACTTACATAGCCAAGGGCAAACTCTTTGAGATCTCAAAGTCTCAGCTTTCACATCTATAAAATGATACTAAGACTGGCATCTACCTTCATAGGAACCTTATTAGAATTAAATAAGAAACTGATGTAGCTCCTGATTACAGTGCTTGCTACAAAGAAGCCCTTCAATAAACAGCAACTTCCACTATGGGAATAGTTGCTGTAATTATCTCTCTCTCTCTCTCTCTCTCTCTCTCTCTCTCTCTCTCTCTCTCTCTCTCTCTCTCTTTTGTTTTGTTAATCCTCGCCCAAGGATATTTTCCCCATTGATTTATAGAGAGGGTGAAAGGAAGAGAGAAGGAAAGGGGAGGGGGGGAGGAAGGGAGGGAGAGATGAAAGGTGAGAGAGAGAGAGAGAGATCTACGTGAGAGAGACATATCTATTGGATGCCTTCTGCTCATACCCTCACCAGGGCCAGGGATGGAACCTGCAACCCAGATACATGCCCTTGACTGAAATTGAACCCTGAACCCTTCCGTCTGTGGGCCCACACTCTAACCACTGAGCATACTACCCTGGGCTCCCTGAGTCTCATTTTAAGACCTAAAATTAAATAAGCCTACAGAGCCTTTCATTTTTAACAGCCCAGGATCCGCTCTGCCCACTCCTGGCACAGAGGATTTCTGATCCTCTGTGTTTGCAGGAAATTCAAAGCACGGGGACATGGTGGAGAATACACTGGGAAAGAAAAAAGGCCACCAAAGGGAAAACTGGGGTTCAGACATTCATCTTCTCCATTTGGCCTGAGTCCAGCCCTCCCTTTACTTTGGTCAGAGCATTCACACCCCACTGTCTTCTCTATTCCTTTAACAGGTATAACATGACCTAGAGCTGTGGTTTGCCGCTCTGTTGACTAATACTAGTGAGTTTGCCGACCACTGGGATAGGGGCTTAATCACAAGGAACAACAACAGCTTTTAATTATTGGAATCTCTGGGTCAGTGGTCAGCAAACTCATTAGTCAACAGCAGCAAACCACAGCTCATGTGCCGCATGTGGCTTGCAAGCCGTAGTTTGTCAACCACTGATCTAGAGGTTACTTTATAAAGACTCATGGACCTATTATTGCCTCTAAATAGAGCCTAGATAGTTTTTAAAAACTAAATTAATTTATGGAGCTGAAAAGCAATTAAGATATGTCTAAACACCCAAATTTCTAGCTTCTCTTGAAACTCTGGAGAATTGAGTCCATGTTGATCCTAACAACAATCAGCTGGCTCTCAGGAGGGGCTGTGGACCCTCTTCACCAAAACTGCAGCTACCCCATCCTGGTCCCCTCCACACTCGAGCTCATTTACAGAGCTTCCTTGACCCTCCTGAAGATGTGAATTCAACACTCTCTTCTTCAAGGCTTTTAAAAGACTAATTGATACTTAGTGAATCTTTCTTCTCCTTTTGCCTCCATTATCAGCATTATCAACAGACACTATTTCCTGCCTTAGTGTCCACAGTAATCAAGAAATTTTCTGCAGGTGTAGGCACAGCATACAAGAGGGCCCATGACACTTGCCTTTGGGGTTTTCAATGGTCCCACTGGTGATAAACAAGAGGCTGAGAAGGGCCACCGTGATAGCAGTCATCATCACGAGAAGGACGATCAGGAACGTCTCTAATGTAGAGAAGGTGCGCTTGGCCATTTTTCCTAAGAAAGCAGCAGAGATGGAAGAAGAAATAAGGAAGAGACAGAAAAAGACAGAATCATAAATTAAAATGCATAATATGCTTCAATCTGAGACGTCTTAGCTCTTTCATAGGAACAGACTAAAGAGCACATTCACCCTAGTAGTTCCATATCCCAAGCCCATAGCAGACAAGACCAATCGATTACAGCACTCTTCAACAAGTTCAGGTGGGCACAGTACTCATCCTGGCATCCACCACCCATCCTTTGGCATTGGCAACTAAGTGAAAACCTATTTGCCTTCCTCGGCTACATCACTGCTGCTTTCCTTTATGGTGATGATGCTATTTCTGGGTCTAGGTTGGAGCACTTCTGTCTGCGGGATGATGGACCACCCACGTTGTTTGTGCATGGGAGAGGGCTTGCTGAGGGGTGTGATCAGAGACTAAGTAAAATGATCTTGTCCACCTGGAGGTGACGTCCATACCATAGGCTTCCAAACCCCATGCTCTGACTTTCTCATCTACCCGATAAGAAAATGGCCTGTAAAGGGGGGTTGGCATCTCTGGTCTCAAGCCAGGTGTGAATAAAATGTTCCTCTTTGGTGATAAGGATCTCCACACATTTTGCAAACCCTGTTGCAGATGAAGAGGATAAAAATACAAATGCCCCTGTGTTCTACAGAAGTGGAGAACATCCTTACAAATTCCTTAGCATATTTTAGGAGAAGAATTCATCATTATACAGAGGAACTATAGAAGCTTAAAAAGTCATATAACAGGAGAAAGTATAATAATGGTCATTAAAAAAATTGGATTCTGGAGTCTGACTCCAGAATTCAAATCTCATTTCTGCCACTTACTGCAACTGAACTTGGGAAATCCCAGACACTGAGCCTCAGTTTCTCCATCTGTAAATAGGAATATGATGGTTTTAATTTTAGTATCTATTTCACAGAGTTCCCAGCAAAATAAGAGGAGATAATGCAAGTGATAATTTGTTGGTTCCATGGAATGTAGCAAGTGCTCAAAATGTTTACATTCATCACTGGGTTCCAAATTGGCAAAACTCTGTGTTTCTCAAGGTCCTTGAAGGGCGTTTATATGAGACTACCATTAAAGGACTATTGGGATCACAGGAAGGGACTTGCTAGCCCACTTTATTAACCGTACTTTGGGAAGCCTGAGCAGTGAGATGGGACTGGAATCCCAAGACTTGCTCACTTCCCCTTACCCCCCTGCCCTCAGAAATAGTAATATATGGCAAAGATGCTGCTATCCCCAAGAGTTGTAAATTGGCAACAAAAAATTGTGTTTAGTACAGCCCAGACAATTTTTGGTTTCAATTTGACTTAATTGACAAGATAAAAGATTAAGTCTCACGATTTTTCTATAGAGTCCACATTTGCAAATCTGAAACTTCAAATTTCTTTCAAAATACTCCATAAAACGTGGCAACGCTGAGCCAGCATTCCCATTTGCCAAAAGTTTCAAAACTTAGTAGGTGCTGTGCTTTTTAGATGGTGTGTGCTTTCTCCAACCTGCCAGAGCTCCTACCTCATGGTTCCTATACATCTAAATTACTACCTGGTCTTTGTAGTCATTTTGTTTTGCAACCCCTGGACTAAAGGTTAAAAATCAACCAGCAAGCAAACACTTCAGAGGAAGGGCTGAACTGGGAATGGACAAAGAGACGGAAACATCTTTCTACATTTCCTGGTTATTGGTAGACTTTCCTCTCCATATGGCACCACCATGACCACCTTCCAGACCAGCAGTAGGAACAACTTTAAATTTAAGGCGGAACAAATTAGTTCTGCGTCTGGGTCCCAGGTTTCACAGACAGGCCCCTAGAAGTGAGGAAACACATCTAAGCTTTGCCTCTGGAACTTTGATCATCCAAAGAGGCTTATTAGTCATTAGCTATTGTTTCAGTAGCAAACTTCAAACCCAGTACACCTAGTTCTTGCTCTAATCTTTGGTTTCTGTAAGCCTTTCTGTTAGCTGAGACAACTTGTGTACAAAAAAAGGGCAATAAAAAATGGATGACTGCCAAGTGGGCCTCCCAACCCCGGATCATCTACAGGCAAATGGTATATATAAGAGATATAGTCACGTGGTAGGAGCCGGTGTAACAAACAACAAAATCATACTTTTCTTTTTACACTAGTTTTTCTCTGTTGACTGATTATCACTACCCGCCTTTTGCACAAGTCAACAGAAGCACTTCATTTAACCTTAGAGTTCCCACCTCTTACTCGGAGTTGAGTGATGTGTTTCATCACTCTTACTTTGTTGCCAGAATTACTGCCAACATATCACAATCCTTTTGTAAGCCATTAGTACTATTTATTTCTCATAACAATTAAAATCTGATTTCAAACATTAAAGCAAAAGCCCTCTGTTTTGCTGCAGAAGGCAAATGGACCAAGAATTACATTTTTTCTAAAATATGCATTTCCTTATGGTTCCCACTTAATCTAGCATAATCCTAGAAGGTCAATGATGAGGCTCTAATGAGACAACAGCAAGCCACTTGTCACATCTTTACAAATAGTGCTGAGGTCTGAAAGAAAAAAGTAATAATATGGCAAAATGGGTTTCCAAAGCTAAGAAAATGGGGTGGAGGTTTGGGTTTTCATCAAGATCTCTGAGGCAATGGGTGACTCAAGATCCATCCCTCCTCTCCAAGAAAACAGAGGCATTCTTACCTTATCCAACCCCTCAAAAGACTTTCTGCATCAGGGAAACCAAATGGTGGTCCAAAATCGTGTTTCCTTCCCCTTGCACGTTGCTCAGCTAAGACTTCTCAGCACTCTCTGATGCCTACAGAGGAAAGACTTTTCACAGTGATTTCCCAAAGAGTTCTCATTATCATAACTTTGTGGGCTGGGTACAAGGATAAGATTAAAGTGTATTGATAACAAAAGGCTTACAGACACTCTCCCTTGGGACAGCCTAACACTGAGGTAGAATTACAGAAGACCTGCAGGGCTGAAGGTCAGTCCTATGCAATGTGTACAAGCTGGAACAGAAAGAAAAGAAAGAAAGAAAAAGAAAGAAAGGAAAGAAAGAAAGAAAGAAAGAAAGAAAGAAAGAAAGAAAGAAAGAAAGAAAGAAAAGGAGGGAGGAAGAGAGAGAGGAAGAGAGAGAGAGGGGGAGGGAGAGAAAGAGGGAGGGAGGAAGGGAGGGAGGGAGGGAGGGAGGGAGGGAAAGAAGGAAAAAACACCTGCTTTTTCCTCAACTGGTCCCTCAACCACATTCCGGTGGCATTAGAGTGGGCTATGGGTCCCACTGGGCAATATTTACTCTGATTTCAGAACAGAAGAGCATTTTTAATTTTTAGTAATTATATGTGGTTAAGATTATGGATGGGTTTCACACAAACACACACACACACACACACACACACACCCCTTTTGGCTCTTGGTATTTTCTGTACTAGCCATGGAGCACATTTGTAAAGGGGAAATAAAACGTTCACCTCCTCTTGGAGAATACAAACCATCTAACAGCGTGAAGTTAAACAGTGGCCCACCAGAGACAAAGAGAGTGAGAAGGAGGCCAGAGCCCCCTGTTGGGCTAGGTAAGCCCAAGCTGTCCAGGAAGCACTTTGAAGATGACAGTGGCTGCTTAATTCCTGGCAGAGTTTGGTCCGCCCCTCATTTAGTCCAGCTAATAAACGAGGCCGGAACGATGGACTTAGAATCTAAACCTTTTGCGAGCCCCTAATGAAATGCAGGATCTAGGCCATGATCGCCCACAGCTGGCTGCTTTATGTCGCCAGAGGAGACAGGCCTCTGAGTGATGCACACAGACAGCTCAAGTATTCCGATTAAACCCAAATAAAACCAGCCCCTCGCTGTAAGTGCCTCTTTATGGGAAACACTAATGACTGGGGGGACTACGTCCGAGGATAATGCAGACATACAGGAAGCAAAACCCACACCGTGGGAGACTTTCTAAGACAAGAGACCCAGGTCCTTCAACAAACACAGTGGAAGTGGAGAGGGAAAGAGCAGAAAAGTGGAGAAGGGGGCGGGCAGGGGGAAGAGGAGGGAGGAGAGAGAGGAGGAAAACAGGAGGAGAAGAGAGACTGGAGGGGAGAGTAGGCACGGGGAGGAGAAGGACCAAGGAGGAGAGGAAAGGAGAAGAAAGCTGTAGATTAAAAAAGGCTGAAGAGACATCAATCGGCTGCATGTTGGAAGCACTTTTTAAACCATCATTATTTGGAACTTGATTCAAACAAACTGTTTTTAAAATTATGAGACAATTGGGAAAATCTGAACACCAACTAGATATTTGATGATATGAAGGGATTATTGCTTTAAATGTTAGTGTAATAATGATTTTATTATACTTTTTTAAAAATCCTTATCTTTTTGATACATCTCAAAACTAATAAAAATAAAATACCCAAAGTGCAAGACTGATCAGTGGATAGATATGGAGGTGCATAGATGATGGACAGATGGAAAACAACTTCGTTCTGTAATATGCCAGTGGACGGGAGAGAGAGGGCTAAAAGCACGGTGGAGGGCATTGTAGAGAGCTTCATGCTCCACTCTCTTTAAACCCAGCCAGGCGCAAAGGGGGACCCTCCTGTGCCTACGATCCAGATGTGCTTGAGGTTCTGCCTTTCAGAAACCCTAGTGTGAGACCCCGGTTCAGAACTGAGCTGCTTGGGAAGAGAGGCGAGGCCTGGGACACGGGGTTACTGTTTGGGATCAGGGCAGCGGGACTCTGCTGGCAGCCTGGTGGCTGCTTCTGAAGCCCAGTTGTTTCCTCACCCCATGACCATGACCGTGACAGACTAGCCCACCCCTTAGCAGCTCAGCTCCGCAGTTCACGCTGGGCAGTTGTTCCCAGAAGCTCAACCTCCCTTCCCTGTCTTTGCCTTCACAGAGGCTCTGCATGTTCTCTCTAGCCACTCACAAATCTCTCTTCTTAAGCCAGTTGGGAGTGGATTCTGTTACCTCCAACTAAGAACGCATCCTAGCTGAACCTCAGTGAAGTGGGCGGCGGAACATCCATGAGGTTAAAAGCGATGGGCAGAGAATCCAAGATGGCTGCACAGGTAAACACCTAGCCGCAGCCGCACACAACAATTTCAATAAAACACAACTAAAATAGAAAATGGGCATTACCCAGAACTACAGGAAAGTCGACTGACTGGAAATTCTACAACGAGAAACAAGGAGAAAACCAGAAGGAAGCGCAGAGGAGCTGTAAAAACCTAAGGTACGGAGACATGCGGTACGTGCGGAGAGGACTGAGTTGGAGCCAGAGAGGAAGGGCGGGGCAGCTGATTGCCTGGCTGGTGTTCCCTAGTGGGAAGGAGATAAAAGCTCCGACTGTGCTGGGCCCCAGTTCCGACTGCTCTGAACCCCAGTTCTAGGCCAGACCCCGGGGACCCAGGCTCAAACAGAGGGAGCTGGGCTATAAGGCGGAACCCTGGGGGAGCAGCGAAAGGAGGTCCTGGAGGCGTGCACATTGCATGCAGAGAAGGATGGTTGGCTGTGCTGCAGGTTTGCCTTGGCGGGAAGGAGACTGGGGCTACAGACTGCTCTGAACGCCACCTCCAATCCCACTTCCAACTGAACTGAACCCCAGTTCCGGGCTCATTGGGGGAGAGCCTAGACTGTTTGGTAGCAGGCGAAAATCGAGGGCACCTTTCTCTCAGAGGTGCTTGCAGCGAGTACTGAGACTCAGGAACCGCATAGGGCGGGGCTGACGGAAGCCAAGGCTGTAGGCTCCACCCTGAAACTCTGCCCCATCAGGGAAGCTGCGAAAATGCCTATACGAAATAGATCACAAACGAAAGAAATGGAGGACAAAAAGCGACTGGATATAGAGTTCAAATCTACTCTTATAAGGTTTTTCAAGAATTTCCTAGAAAAGATGGATAAGACCTATGAGGATATGAAAAGGGATCAACTAGAATTAATAAGGAATCAACAAGAAATGATAAGGGATCAACAAGAAATAAAGAATACATTGTCTGAAATAAAAAATATTATATAGAGTCCTAAAAACAGAATGGAAGATCACAAGAATCAAGTCAAAGATTTGGAACATAAAGAGCCAGAAGACACTCCTCCGCAGAAGCTAGAAGGCAAGAGAATCCAGAAAATTGAAGATAATGTAAGAAACCTCTGGGACAACTTCAAGCAAACCAACATCAGAATTATGGGGGTCCCAGAAGATGAGAGAGAGCAAGATATCGAAAACATACTGAAAGAAATAGTGACAGAAAACTTCCCCCACCTGGTGAAAGAATTAGACTTACAAGTCCAGGAAGCGCACAGAACTCCAAACAAAAGGAATCCAAAGAGGACCACACAAAGACACATTATAATTAAAATTCCAAGAGCAAAAGACAAAGAGAGAATATTAAAAGCAGCAAGAGCAAAGCAGGTAGTTACCTATAAAAGAGCACCTATACGATTGTCAGCTGATTTCTCAACAGAAACCATGCAGGCCAGATGGGAATGGCAAGAAATATTCAAGGTGATGAATAGTAAGAACCTACAGCCAAAGATAATCACTAAAGCTATCACCCAGCAAAGCTATCACTCAGAATTGAAGGTCAGATAAAGAGCTTCACTAATAATAATAAAAAAAAAAAAAGCTAAAGGAGTTCATCACCACCAAACCAGAATTATATGAATTGCTGAAGGGGGTTCTTTCGGAAGAGAAAGTAAATAAAGATAAAAATTATGAACAACAAATACGTAACTATCAACAAGTGAATCTAAAAACTAAGGAAATTTTTAAAAATCTGATAAACAATATTAACTGTTGAATATAATAGAATCAGAGGTATGGAAGGGGAGTGAACTGACGATTCTTGGGGGAAAGGGGAGAGGGGGATGTGGGAAGAGACTGAACATAAACTGTGCACCTATGGATGAGGACAATGAGGGGTGGGGAAAGGGCAGAGGGTGGGATGGGAACCTGGTGAAGGAGAGCAATGGGAGGGGTGGTAGGAACATTTGTAATAATATGAACAATAAAAATTTATTTAAAAAAAAATAAAGTAATGGACAGTCTGGCACACTACATTTTCCTTAGGTCCAAACAGAAACGCGTTGTACGTACACCACAGGGCTGTCATGGTGAGAGCTTACCCCCCGGGTTTGTGGACTGGAAAATTCCTTGGAAACCCAAAGCAGTGCCATCATCAGTTGACTATGTATAGAACCATCTTTTCGCTTCTCTCAGTTGAACCTTGATCTTAAACCACAAATAAACAACAGATAAAAGAACAGAGCCCCTTCTGTTCCAAGCCGGAGAGAGTTTCTTGTGACACCCTCTGCCCTGTGCTATGCCGAGCCTGGGGCTGTGACGAGGTGCCGCGCCTCATTGTAGTGGGAGCCCAAGGGCAGGGAGGTGGCCTCCACAGGGGCCGGGCTGGCCAGGCTGGGCAGACAGGAAGATGGCACCGGACAGAGGAGCACCCCAGGGCTCCTCTCCCCCTGGGGACTCACCAAGTCCAGGTTCCCAGCAATCCTTATGTTCTGCTTTCCTCCGAGGACAAGAGAGATCAGCTACTCAAGGGCTTCAGTTTCTCTCCCCAAATGTATCCCAGTCTTACCTCCGACATGACGGGGCAAAATGATAAAGAGAGATGTTGAGGTTATAGGAAGGCCTGGAATTTGGATTCTGAAGATTGAGGCTTTTTTTCCTCATTGCAAAAAGACAAGGAAAAAAAAAAAAAAAAAAAAAAAAAAAAGCAGACTAACAACCCTGGCCAGTGTGGCTCAGTTGTCTGAAGCATCATCCAGTACATGAAATGTTGAGAGTTCAATGCCTGATCAGGGCACATACCTAGGTTGCAGGTCCAATCCCTACAGGAGGCAATTGATCAATTTCTCTCACCTCTCTCTCTCTCATCAATAAAAATACCTTGAGTGAGGATTAAAAAAATTGGATTTGCACAACTTCCTTAATTCTCTACTGTTAGATAGAGAACAGTGTGGGGCTATAGGACGTTTGCAGAGTATCTGGAGATTATTCTCTGATGATTTATCTTTTTCCAAAACCACAGATAAGAATGTATTGCATTTGGCAGTGACAAATTTGACCAGTTTGCCATACAAGATTACGAAGGCAAATTGGGGGAACGCAGGCTGCACCTTCATTTATCGTTATTTCAGGGACAGGGTGACAATACTGTTTGATGTAATGCTTCCCCTCTGCATAAATCTCAGGCTCGGCATCCCCCACCTGTACTGTGCCCTGCGGGGAAAGTACCGCACTGTCCATGGATATAGAACTTGGAAAAGAAGGGACCAAGAGAAGCAGGAAGCAACATGCTTGTATCACAGTCCAGCCTAACTGGATGTTCTCTCTGGCCAGTGGGGGGACAGGATGGCCTCAGTGGAGCTTGACATCAAAGTATTTGTCTTCCTCATACTGGGCAGAACCACGCTGAAGCAGAGCAGTGCTTGGTGAGAACTGTTCTTTTCCGTGCCTGGAGCAAGTGGACTTGCAATCATTCACAGCGGATCCCTCGCTAAACCAGCTAAAAAGCAGAAGGGGAAGAGGACCAGACCATCCCCATGCTGGAGAGCAAATGCACGCATTTCTCACCTTTTCTGAAGCTGCAATATGTTCACCTCATCCCCAAGGGCAATCCAATTAAGATGCAGGAGGAAAAGAAAAACATTCTTGCTCATATGCATCCACCTGAAGAGATAACCTGGGTATGTCATTTGATTTGGGATGATGATAAGGGTTAGGTGGCATCTGAAATGCCCACGCTCAAAGGGGATAGCTTTGTGGTCGGCAAACGGTGGCTCACGAGCCCCCTGTGGCTCTTTGGCCCCTTGAGTGTGGCTCTTCCACAAAATACCATGACTTGGGCAAGTCTATTTAGAAGAAGTGGCATTAGAAGAAGTTTAAGTTTAAAAAGTTTGGCTGTCAAAAGAAATTTCAATCGTTGTACTGTTGATATTTGGCTCTGTTGACTAATGAGTTTGCCAACCACTGGGATAGCCACTGTACCCTATGTGAAGGCCAGGACTGAGTCTCAGTGTGAACAAAAGCTGAGCAGGTTTTGGGTCCCAAGGGACTGAGGTTAAAGTATGGAGTTACCACCAAAGGTTAGTGGTAACTAACCTTGTTACCACAAGTGGTTAGTGGGTTCTCCAGGAATCAAAAGGCCAGCCTGGGAAGTCCATGAGCTAAAGCTAGAGCCAACAATGGGTGGAAACCATACAGGAATCCCAAGCTTGCAGGAGCCAGAGACAGGATCCAACTCAATATAAAGCCAAGACAGTGTCAGACAGGGATGGAATCTAGGCTAAAGCAGATGAAGCACCAGAACAAAGAAGTTGGTGGTCTTGGGCAAAGACCCAAATCACCTACAGGTACTGTTTGCGACTCCATTTAATGGGTCAGTAGATTAAAGAGACTCGCATGGGTTGGGCTAGCTAATCACACCAAGACATGAAAGACAACAACTTACTGAGCTATTACTGTGTGGACACGTATCAAGCCAGGGCAAGAAGGATAGCCATCTTTTTAAAAATAATAAAGAATTAAATCAAATAAGCTTACAGAACTCTTTAGTGTCTTCCAGACTTTGTTATGATAACATTATATGAATTCACTCATTTGATACTTAAGGATGATACTATTCCTATTCCCATTTTACCTTTAAGTTAAAAAGCAAGCAAGACAGAAAAACATAGACCAGACCCGTGGTCGGCAAACTCATTAGTCAACAGAGCCAAATATCAACAGTACTACAATTGAAATTTCTTTTGAAAGTCAAATTTTTTAAACTTCTTCTAATGCCACTTCTTCAAAATAGACTCGCCCAGGCTGTGGTATTTTGTGGAAGAGCCACACTCAAGGGGCCAAAGACCTGCATGTGGCTAGCCAGCTGCAGTTTGCTGACCATGGGACCAGACCATCAAACCTCAGAGGGAAGGTAGGGGAGGGTGGAGGTAAGGGAGCGAGATCAACCAAAGGACTTGTATGCATTCATTATAAGCCTAACCAATGAACACAGACACCGGGGTGGGGGTGGGGGGGTGAGGGCATAAGCAGGGTGAGGGGAACAATGGGGGGATAAGAACACATATGTAATACCTTAATCAATAAAGGAAAAAAGAGCAAACAAGAGAAGTGAGCCAGAGAGAAGTAAAACAAAGAACCGAAGGTCATACTGCCAATAGGTAACCAAGCTGGATTCAATACCAGATCATGTGCCTCAGAAGTGTCTCTCTTAACCATCAGCTACCAGTGTTTCCCAAACTTTTGACATATGTGTACCCCTTCTATAATTATGGTAACGCTGAGTAACGCTCGTACTCATGAGAACGTAGAATTAGGCACAGCTAAGCACGGTGCAGTGCATATCCCCACCAAACTTCGGCGCAACACGTACCCCCACCAAACTCTTCCCTGGGGGTACGCGTACCACATTTTGGGAAACACTGATACACTACGCATCACAAGCATCTGCCCTTTACTAGTATGAACATGCCTGATGGCCTTAAATAACACTGAAATAATGCCTACAATGTAATAAATACACAACACTCACAGTAAGAAGAAATCAAATACTGAGAGTCAGCGACTGTGAGAAGAGGTAAGGATTGTTCTCGAGTCACCTAGTTTGACCCTTCTGTCATTGAGACAAGGTGAAGTTACTTGCCCAAGGTCACTGTGAAGGAGACTGGCAGTACTCATCCATATCTGGTCCTCCGCTCCTTTGTGGGCACACAGGAAGGGCATCAGCGCCCTGGTAGTCACTGGTCCATGGCTGTGTGCGGCAGTGACATGTGTATCTCCGGGACTGAAGCATTTTAATGTGGAGGCATCTGAGAGGGGGTGTGAGCTCTTTGTGATCGCTCTTCCTCCACTGTGTTGACCCTGATAACTTCATGTCCTAGATGATACGTGACAAGATCCCTGAGTCACCACTTCGAAGAAACCTACCTCAGGGAGTCACCAGACCAGAAGTATACTTTGCATAAACAAGAAATAAATGCTGATGTGTTAAGCAACTGAGATTTAGAGAGGGGTTTTGGTTACCTCAGCAAGACCCCCACCCACCCTCATTAATCACCTGATTAACACCAGTTAATAAAGATGACGCCTTAGCTAAATTCTAAATCTTCTTTTAACATTTATTTCAGTTCCATAAATTCCACAAATCAAATGGTTTTTATTTCTGGGTAACTACATGCAGAAAAATGAAAAGGGAATTAATTAATTATATTAATTTCAAAATATACTGAAATCTCTCAAATTCAAGAGATCACATTTTATGCAATTTCAACTCTAAGACATAGTAAAAAATGAGGAATAAATATTGAAAAACCCAGAAACTTATTAAATAAAGTCCATGCTTTTTATACCACAGGAGAGATTCAAGTCCATGGAGAATTTGGTGACTTTTAATTCACATACAGTTCTAACCAACCATTCTTTTTCTTCAAATCACACACACACACAAAAAAAATTAGAATACTCCAGGTGGCTAGCAGCAGGCATACAAGTAGCAAAAGTTATAGCTTAAAGAGACTCACATGAAAATTACTCATGACAATAATCAGTAGTCAGAGTGACAACTTGAGTTGTTTTTAACAATCCCTAAGAAAGCAGAAGAATGTGCAAAATAATTTGAAAAGACTTCCCTCCATGATTTTTTATTTTTAAGTTCAGAGTTTAAAAAGAAAGAACTTCAACTTTTTGTTTACTTTAATTTTCTTTATTGATTAAGGTATCACATATTTGTCCTCATCCCCACTTTTAAAGCTGTCAAAACTATAAAGAGGGAGACAGAGACAAAGAGATAACTAGACTAATCCATTTCAAAACACTACCATGTTTTTCTTGAGGTGGGATTTGGGAATTTTCTTGTCTGTATGCTACTTTACCTATTTAATTTTTCTGCAATAACTATGTATTAGTTCTGTGGTAAAAGCTAATTTTTAAAAGGATGATTGCAGGATAGAAAAAAGAGACATGGAATAAATACTTTAATTCTCCATCTAGGCTTAAAAAAAAAAAAAAAAAGGATAAAGTCTGCTTGCCCGTTGTTCATTGTTATGCATCGTCAAATGAAGACTAGCCACTACTAAAAATAGAGCTTCTGTGTCTTTTCGTGGCTAAACAAGACAGGCTGTGCTCACTTCAGACTCCATCTTGGTTGAGCTCATCAGTCAGTGGTATGATTATCTGGGAGGTGTAGGAATAATGAGGCATCCACTAATTTAGCCAGAGCCAAGTTCCACCTGCTTATGCATTTCACTAATGAGAAAACAGGCTGAGCTGCCTTTTCATGTTCCAGGGAGCTGAACCTTGGATGCCCCGTAAGAGATAAAGACTCTTGTGAATTAGATAATTATATTGGTATTTACATAAGAGAATTGATATCACCAGGCGGCATGGAGCTGGGCTACACCAAGTTGATACACCTACCGCCTCATAAACTAGTCCAAAGGTAAAGACACGATTGGAGACTGGCATTTTTTCCATGCCTATGTATTGCTTTCAGGGTTGATATGTTCAAAAGATTTAGCTACTGATTCAGCCTGAGTGCTGACCAATTAGAACAGATGCCAGGGTAAACAGCTGGCATGCCTGTCCCAATGCCTTCCTGCTGAACATCAGCCCACCTTGGTGAGTTTCTTTTTAAAACCTGGAATTATAAATTGTCTGAGGGGTTTCTTTTTTCAGAGACTCCATCATTGAATTTATAAGCCTGGTAAGAAGAATGAATAGTCATAAAAAAAAAAAAAAAAAAGGCCCTCCAAACTCATCTCACACTGCTAGAAATATTATTTCAATCCATCATGAAAGTGACAGGCTACCCATTGTGGATTTTATGTCGACCTTATACTACCACAAAATGGGGGGGGGGGGGGAGAGAAAGCATCTGAAAACTGGTGTGATACTCCTGACAAGCTCTCCAGTTTGAAACTGAATTACGAGATGAAAAACAAACAAACAAACAAACAAAAACCATCTTTCTCTAGCTTAGGCATGTTATAAGCCAAATTATCCTTGAAAACCCTTTGCAAAGAGAAAAAAACAAACTCAATTTGTAGGGGAGAAAAATGAGACCAAGAGCAATGCTTAAAAATCTTACCCAGGAAGAGAGAGGCTGTCTCTATCACAGGCATATCAAAGGCAGAAGACAATAAGTGAGGTACATTTATTAGCCACTCTCCTACGTGTGGGGTGCTTTACAGCAGGCAAGTAGCTGCATGGAACATGCAGATGTCTGTGACAGAACCAACTGCACAGATGCGATGGCAAAGCATAGTGGGTGGCTAGGAGACAATAAGGATCAGTGAGGACTGCATCAGCCAGAAAGTGTGTGCTCCTCGGAAGGGGACGGCCACCACTGGTTGGTGCCATGAGGAAATGAAAGCCCAATGTTGATGAGTCTTTTCATTTTGTAACGAAAGTCAGAAAAATTGGTATTTATCTAAAATGTCTTGATTTTCAAATGTTGGCAAACAAATTTAAAAAACACACACATTTATCTGTCATTTAGATCAAAACTATGTGTGACCAACTGTCCAGGCCACAAGTTGCAACCTCTTCTTTTAATCCATTGCTTCATTCAGAAATAAAGAGATTAAAGATTTAAAAAAGCTTTCTCTCTTATGTGAGTGATATAATATAAATAAACATAGAAATAATGCAAAGTTGAACATAAGCATCCTAAATAAAATGCTCTGGAGGTTCATAAAAAGGAGATAACATATCTAGTTTAAAAAATAAGACTTCATGAAGGAGATAGAATACAAGCTGAATTTTGAAGAACAAAAAAAACACAAAACTTGCATGTAGAGATATAAAGGTGGAAGTCTATAGTTAAGTATAGGAGAAGGGAAGCCCAAATTATCTATGTATATAAAAGCCTAAATAACTGGACAATTGGCCAACTGGCCAGTAGCTATGATGCACACTGACCAGCAGGGGGCAAACACTCAATGCAGGAGCTGCCAGGCTGTAGTGACTTGGCAGTTGTGGTTTTTGGGTGATGCACCCCCAGAACCAGAGAGGAGGGAGCCCTCGGGGGATGTTGGAGAGCTGGTTTTAGCCTGATCCTACAGGCCAAATGAATGAATGAATCTGTGCAATGGGCCTCTAGTGGTTGGCAAAGAGTTTTGTTTGTGAAGAAGGGCAGCAGTGCTTCGTCAATTTTGGTCTTGTCCTCCTAAAGGATGATGTTCATATGTGACGCTCTCCCACATTCATATCCCGATGATGCCAGCACGTGGTGTTACATAAGATCAGCACATGGTGTTACATAAGATCACCAGGTCTCTGGTTATGACCTCATCCTCTCCTACCCAAGGTCCATCGTGACACTGAATTTGAGAATCACAAACATAATTTTTCTTAGAGTAGCAATGAAAGAAGCAGCTGAGAAGATCAAGTTAGGTTCTCAAATGCCAGGCTGTTGAATTTTAACCTAGGGAAGGCAGTAAAGAGCCCCAGAATATTTCTGAGTACAATAAATACATACATTGAGGTGCATTTTGCAAACATACATCTGACAAAAGTGGATAAATGCAACAGAGAGAGGCTGAAAGAGAATGTTTCTTTCTTATCCCCTGGTCATGGCAAGCATCACTAATCAATCAAGGGACCTTTTCTAGAGAATCTCAGATACAGCCTCTGAGTTCTTCCTAACTAGTGCTCTACTGGTACAGAAGAAGGTGGAGCTGAAAAGCAAATGGGAACCTGAAGGCTGCCCTGAGGCTAGAGACAGGTAATCATTTAAGAGGTGAGAGCCCATTGGGGAGGGAAGCAGAGCCAGGGTAGCATGTAGAAAGGAAAGCAGGGAATACTTGAGAAGTGTGCGTGAAGTATGGGGTTTGACAGGGGTTCAGTTGGGAGATGAAGAAGAGGAGAAAATCAAAGATCATTCCAACTTTTTTAAGATTGGAGAGAACTGTGGTACCAATAAGCAAGAAAAGGGAAACTTGGGAAAACAAACTAATTGTAAATATTAGAAGAAATGGATTCAGTTTGAGTGTTGGCTATAAACACTAGGCCTAAAGCATTAGAATGAGGGCTGAAGCTCAAGTTTGCAACTACAACACAGAACAAAAATCTCACCCAGCATTTCTGCCAAGATTCCAGCTTATGGAGAGAAACTGTTTTTGTTGTTGTTATTGTGTGTGTGTGTGTGTGTGTGTGTGTGTGTGTGTGTGTGTTTTGTTTGTTTGTTTGTTTGCATAAGAAACCCTGGGGAGAAATGACTCTTGTGTTGCATATGGGCCACAACCGCACAGGTTGAAACCTGAAGTTTCCTACTCCACCTTCCAACGTCTGCTCTGTCTGAAGCTAGGAGTTAATCAAATACCTGAAAAACTTGATCCAATTATGAAATCCATGCTCTTGCTACCTCTAACTTGAGATCATTTTTCACCCAACAAAAGTGGGAACCCAGGTTCATTGGAGAGGAGCTAAATTTCCATTTTAGGAATATAATAAAGAATTATAACTTAGAGTATGAGTTCCAGATTAACATATTCTTGAGTTCAAATCCCAACACTGCCCTAACCTGAGGACGTCACTTAACTTCTCTATGCACCTAATTCCTCATCTGTAAAATGGAAAGAGTAGTAGTATTCAAATTTTTTTTATTAAATTATTATCTGTGTACATATCTTACCATTCTCCCCCCTCCCATACATACCCTCCCTCCCCAGAGTTTTGTGTCCATTGGTTGTACTTACATGCATGTATACAAGTCCTTCGGTTGATCTATTATCTCCCCCAGATCTCCCTCCCCTCCCCTCCCCGCTGTAATTTGACAGTCTGCTTGTTGCTTTACTGTCTCTATAGTAGTATTCAAATCTTAAGGTTGTTGTGAGAATTGAGAAATACATGGTACAATGCACTCAATTATTAAATATGATTGCTTCACAATTACCCTTCCTCTTTGTTGTATAGACACTCTTGCAAATGCTAATGAATAATTCCCCTTATACATTAATATAATCCATGGGGATTTCTCACATTTCAATAAGAAAAATTTCCCTTTGGGTTAGCCTAAGTAGATGAGAAATTTAAGAATCTGCTTATGAATGAATGACTTCTATGATGGGAATTCTAGAGACTTCCCCATTCCCTGAGAACATAAGGTAATTCTAGCCATAGTGTTAATCTCCCTGTATATGAAGTTAGAAAGATAGACTTCAACAAATGACCTTCCCCATGTGCATATCCCAATTTATTCTTCTACCAACCTAACCAGGTATTTTAGAAGTAGAGTATTCTTTTACTTCAGCTCCAAAGACTTACTTATAAATTCTTCCTCTTATTAATATAGTAACATAAAGTTGCGGCTCTGGGGGTAGTTAAATTAGCACTGTTCAGGGATCTGACCATTTAGGAAAGTATGGCCTGCCCTGAAAAGGCAACCTGGCCAGAGCCCTCCCCATTTGTAACCTAGTAGATCTGTTCTGCCCAGTAAACCTGATCCTGGGTCTAGTGTAATGTTCTATCACAATACAAGTAATTTCTTCCTTTGGCTATTTTTTCTCTTAATGTCCTAACTCAGCATATGGTTTCTTTATCAAAGAATTTCCTGCAATAAGTATTGGCATGGTGCATGGCTCTGGCATGTCACATTTGCCAATTTCTGTGGTGTAAATACTCTTACCACGGCTAATTTCAAGCTACCATAGGAAGACACTGAAAATAAGGTTGTGAAGATCTGTGTACAATTGGTTCCAATGAACCGATATGAAGTTTCTTCAACACACACTTGTCACTGCACAAACCACCTCCTAAGCCACCAAGTTTAAACTCAAGTATAGTCTCAGGTGTCAGTCCTGTCCCTAGAGACAATGGGGAGCAAGAATTGAGGCTGGATCCTTCAGGTGACTATTGAAACCATACCCAGCTGGTACACATCACTTTGTTTTGTATCATAAATAAATTCTGAGGGTTTTCTTTAGGTCACTTGCTCTTCCTAGCCCAGGGTAGAATGCAAGAGCTATCAGGAAATGTGGGTGCAAGAAAAACAATAACAAAAACAGTCCCGGGAGATTCTCTGAGGCCCTTTAGGGACCACCTTTCTAGGCAGAATCTCAAGACGCTGAGGTTATCTTCCTGAGCAGACATTTCAATTCTCCTTCCAAGTCACCAGCGCCCTTCTCTGCACTGCCCTCTTGTGGCTTCACTAGCTGCCGCAGTCTGGGGATGACTAACCCCTGATGACCTTCTTTCCTTCTTTTTAAGTATCTTACTGGAGCTGAAGCTGCTCTCAGTAAGGCATGAGGAAAGCCTCCTGAGCCTTGGGTACACACATTATTGGACACCACCTTTTTGGGAAAATGTGGGACAAATTCCCTCATGCTGAATGGGAAGATAGCTAGATAGCACAACTTAGAGCCACAGCCAGAGTGTCCCTTACTGCAGGGAGCGGGGTGTCAGGTTCCATCTCTTTAGGGTAACCTCCAATTTAATGTTGGTCATACAGAGTGACTCTTATCATCCTGTTTTGGAGACTTGTTTGTTTGGTTTTGTTAATCATTACCTAAGGATATTTTTCCATTGAATTTAGAGAGAGTGGAAGAAAGGGGGAGTGAGGGGAAGGAAGGAAGGGAGGAAGGAAGGAAGGAAGGAAGGAAGGAAGGAAGGAAGGAAGGAAGGAAGGAAGGAAGGAAGGAAGGAAGAAAGGAAGGAAGGAAGGAAGGAAGGAGGGAAGGAAGGAAGGAAGGAAGAGAGAGATAGGTGAGAGAGACACATTTATTGCTTGCCTGCCTCATGTGCTGCACAGAATTGAGCCTGCAACTGAGGTATGAGCCCTTGACCAGAATCAAACTTGAGACCCTTCAGTCTGTGGGCCAACGCTCTAAGCACTGCGCAAACTGACTAGGGCCTGTTTTGAGTCTTAATCCTGGGGGTAGATAACTGGCCATCTCAATGTTTAGATTACCTTTTTCCCCCAAGGGAACCCACTCAAGCCTGATGCTAGGAGGATGTCTAGTGCCTGCCCCAAGGCATGATCCACATTAGTTTGGTTCCTTTCCTTCCTCTGGCAGGGCATTTGTGCACTAGAGATTAGATATGACCTTCGTTTTTCTCACCTACTGTTGACGTGACCTTGCCTCTTGGCAAAGAAGCAGACTCTTCCTTCTCCGAGGGGGACATGGGGAGACTGGCAAAGCTCTCGCCACAGAAAGGCTTGGGAGAAGTGCCTATTTGGAAGAACATTCAGAGCCAGCTCCTGGCATCTCTGCTTTAAGCCCCAAGGCAAGGTTTTGGGCAGGGGTCTTCAAACTACGGCCCGTGGGCCACATGCGGCCCGCAGAGGAGTCTGATCCGGCCCGCCAGGTTTTTTGGGCAGTGAGCGCAGCCGAGGTGTCACAGTAGGAATTAGTAGTTCCTATAGTCCGGCCCTCCAGCTCTCTGAGGGACCGTGATCTGGCCCCTACTTTAAAAAGTTTGAGGACCCCTGGTTTTGGGTATCCTTCCCAGCTCAACTGTTTCTTTTGGTAAAGATGATGGAGTGGGGACATGCCTGTCCTCACCCTTCTGCACGAATCTGCTTCGCAGGACTGTGGAGGCACTAGGGCAGGAAGTATGTGATATTGCGGGGTAACCTCCAGAATGCTGAAAAGATGTTAATGGTCAGAACAGTATCCCCCCGAGTTTGCAGCTTACCCTATTTCTTCCTCTTAAACTTGACATGCTCTTCTATGCTGGGACTTCTATTTAATGGTCGTGTCTCTCACTGCGAGTCAATGTGGTATTGGAGTGCCCTCCTATTCCTCTCAGTGTCACCAGCCACCCCCTCAGTGTCACTGCAGCTCAAGCAAATCCCCAGGGCTAATAAGCCGCAGACATGGGGTTTGAATTCGCATCTTTTGATTCCAACTGCAGTGATCATGGCCTTGACATGTGACAGGTGACCATACTATGCCAGTTGGAGGAGAGGAGACAGGGTGGCCCTTGTCCCTCAGCCACCAGGGCCTGGTCCTTGCAGAGAGCCTCTCCCCAGCTTGTGCCCAGCAGGGCAGGATGACCAAGACCACATTTCCCCTGTGAGGCACAGAGGACGCTGCCAGGAAGCAATGGGCTTGCTAGGATCAAAGAGAGGAAGGCCCAGACTGGGGACAAAAACTGAGTCCCGGCTAGAAAAGCATGTCAATCTGCTATCCTCCTCCTGTTACAAAGGCGTCCAAAGAACATGCCCACCCCACCGTTCTGCCTCCCCTCCCCCACCACAGAGCTCCAGGAGAGCAGCCTCAAGGCCAGCTCTGTTCTTCTCCATTCTAGACCTTCCCCCAAGTTCTCCTCTGCCTGGATGCCCTTTCCCTTTAAGAACACATACTCACTGCCCAGCTAGTGTGGCTCAGTGGGTGAGCATCAACCCATGAACCAGAAGGTCATGGCTTGATTCTGGATAAGGGCACATGCTCAGGTTGGAGGCTCCATCCCCAGCCAGGGGCGTGCAGGAGGCAGCCAATCAATGATTCTATCTCATCATTGATGTTTCTATCTCTGGCTCCATCTCTCTTCCTCTATTATATTATTTTTAAAAAAGAACACGTACCCCATATCAGCATTTCAGCCCAAACGCTGCCTCCTCTGTGCCCTTGGGACCATTAGATTCCTGAATCCATTGCATCCTGCTGTATGCTTGCCCAGAACCCAGTTCCTGCCTTGAATTACAGCACTGATCATTGAATTACCACGCCCAGTGACCACAGGGGGCTGAGAGAGACAATTCACAATTTTGCCCAGCACAAGAGGAGATGGGTGGGTAAGCATTTGTGGAATGAATAAAGAAAGCAATGAGTGGTTTAGGGAAAAGAAAGCCTGCTGAGTACGTCAGTGAATAGACCCTCCTCTTTGACCCTTGTCTTATGAAAACTTTGCCACTGCACATCCTGCTTTCTGGTGATTAGGCAACTGACTAGGCAAGCACTGAATGCATCAAAGAGATCCGCGCCAGCCGGTTCACAGAGGAAGTGGGTGGGGCTGAGCAGTGGGGCCTACAGACCCTGAAGTTGTGGGGAAGCAGGAAGCATGCAGGGGGCCCAAGGCCAGCAGCAGATGCTGGGCAGTCAGAGGCAGAGGCCTTGCTGCCAGACACCTCGCCTTGAGGCTAATTAATCCATGCCAGTGGTCTTCACAAAGTTTTGCTTATGCAACCCCTAAAAGAATGTTCTACTCTCTTGCACATTTTAAAAGATGACGTCAACAGCTTTTATATGGTTATAAAACCTAGCTGGTTTGGCTCTGTGGATAGAGTGTAGGCCTGCAGACTGAAGGGTTCCGGGTTCGATTCCACATGCCTGGGTTGAAGGCTTAATTCCTAGTGGGGGGCAGGGGGGGGGGCATGCAGCAGGCAGCTAATCATTCTCACCACTGGTGTACCTATCTCTCCCTCTCCATTTCTCTCTGAAACCAATAAAAATATATTTTTAAAAAGTTTTTATATGCTTAAATATTTGCAAAAGTTGAAGCATCTACTTTTTTTGTACATATTTTGAACATGTTTTCGGCAAAACCTTGAACAGCAAAATTGGCATGTTGAATTTACAAAAAAATATCCACACCAAACCAGACTCATCAATTCAGGCTGCCCAATCAGAATTACTGTTAGAAAATCCCTACTTCCTTTTCTCTCCAATAAGTGCATTCCTACACACACCTTGCCCTCGGGGTAACTTCTCACTCCTGGTAATTCTAGGGCTGAGGGACAAGGCGTGGAGCCTGCGGCAGGCGTGGGAACCCGAGGTGAAGTGAGACGTGGCCACCTCCGTTTGCCTGGCTCTCCCCCGGGAGCAGGGTGTTCTGAGCTCGCCCTTTGTGTGTGGCCAGGACTCTCCACGCCCCTGTGACACTGTGTGCCCAGTCAGTGAGAAGTCTGTCTTCCCTTTCTGAAGCAGAACCCAGAGGAGTTCTCCTGAGAAGAAACATTTTGGAAAGCAGTTCCAATTAAGGTTGAGGAGCTGAAAATTAATTCCCTTCGATGCCAGCTATGCAGTCTGCGGGCACCTGCGCCTGCACCACGTGTGCAATGCCTTCTAGGTCCTGCCCTCACATCCCAGCTGCCCCCTTCTCGGGGGGCTCAGTGTTCCCCCTGACCACCTGACCACTACTGCAGCACCGATTCAGGCTCTGCTCACCAACCCCCTGCCTTCAGAGCCCAGGCCCCAAATTCCCGATTCTCTCCTCCTTCCCTTCATTCTGGAAAATCTCTATTACTCCAGGGAGCGGGATTTGAAGGAAGTATTAAATGGGAAGGTATTGATACTATGAAGGTATTCGTGAACCTGCCCAAGTTTTAAAGAAATGCTTGCTTTTTTTTTTAAGAGAAACTTATTTACAAAACAAAGTCTCCCATTGGTTAGAAATATGGGCGAACATAAGAGGAACTATAGTCATTGGGGAGGAAATAGTCCAGGTGATTCCAAGCCTGGTTCAGACCAGTTTTGCTCACTGAGCTGGGAAGCAGTTGCTTGTTAAGTGGCATTCCATATTTTAAATCTGCAGAAGTGCCACCTGGGACAATGTCCACGGGGTCCGTTAGCTGCTCAGAGAATGCTGCAGCGCCGGAGAGGAGGACTGAGAGCCAGACAAAACTGACGTAAGCCCCCCTGTCCTTGGAAACTGCATCAGATCCAGGGCTCTGGAGGCAGTTCTCATCTCCTCTGCATCTCCGGTATTTGTTAGTCAGGAGAGACAGCTATCCCACGTGAAGGGAAGGCCCATGTGATCCCGGCAAGGAGACTCAAAAACAGAACTAGGATTCTAGAGGTTATTTCAGGTCACGCTGCCTGCACCTGAGACTAAAAGCCATCGCGTTGTCAGAAAGAGTCTAGATCCAAGATGCTGCTGCGTTTACTCGGGCATGTGGAACATTTGGAGAAATTTTCTCTTTAAGCCTAAGGAGATGACTCCTGCTTTCCAAAACAGGCCAGGAAAATGGATTTCTGCCACTGGACCTCACCAACTCAGCAAACAACTCCGCAAAGCAAACCTGTCTCTCTGAACACAGATGTGCAGATTTCCAGAAAGAGCAGGCAAAATAAACCTCTTGAATTCCACTGTAACTGTGACATTCAAATGACCTGCCACACAGCACTGGAGTTCAGACAGAATCGAGAAAATCTGCCCTTGCCATCAGAAGCATGAATGAGTATGAAGAATCTGCCCCCCCCCCCTCCGTCCCCCTCCATCCTGAGTCCTTATTTTCATCATCCACAGCAGGCAAATACGCATCTGCTCCTTGTAGGTGTCTGGGCGGGGCGGGGGAATCTTGTTTGCAAACAGGAACAGCCATTGCTTTGTTCTCTCGGGAGAAAACAGAACACTAGCAATCAAAGCAGAGCTACGTACCCAGGCCTGCTGCCGCAGCTGCTCAGAAAGCCGCTTGTCTGTGGTCCCTCCGGCAAGCCAGGGCGCCGGCACTTTTGGATCCTCGGCCCCTGCTCCTCCGAGCAGCGCTGCAGGTTAACTCCTGGAGGCTGGAGGCTCTAGCCAAGGAAGCCAAAAGCTTGCCAACTTACCTAATTGCATGCTGACTCACTCACGGGGCAGGACGTGCTCCAGCTGAGCCGGCTCCTGGGCGAACCCCGGCACCATCCTCGGAAGGTCACACCTGGAGCCCATCACTTTGCACTTGCACGCACACAGCCTGCTGCTTACACGGACCTGGCTCATTTATTTCCTCACACAGACCTGCTTCTCCTGTCTGATGGGGAAAATGTTAAATTCTTTCCCCACCACGTCAGCCCCACACCACCGATGAGAGCAGACTTTGCAGGACAAAGCAGCAGTGAGATGGGAGGACCATTTGGATGAATGCCTTAGCCCTGGGAGAGGACATGCCCCTGATTTTCTAGAAAGGCTGTAACTCGACAAGGGTAATTGATCACACGTGGTCATCTTGGTAGTTTGCGGGAAGCAAATAAGAGGGCTAACATTTCCCCTGGTGTCCTTCTGCGGCAAAAATCAAACATCAATTCCCTGCAGTATTAAACGATATCACAGTATTAAAACAAATCACATGATTACTAGAGTCCCTAGGGGGAAAGCTCAAACTTCTAACCCTTTGGGGCTCAGGTTAGCAGGTACCAAAGGCAGGGAAAAGAATGCAAAGACTGTTTGTTTTCTTAATATATTTTTATTGGCTTCAAAGAGAAAGGGAGAGAGATAAAAATATCATTGAGGAGAGAGAATCATTGATTGGCTGCTTCCTGTGTGCCCCACATTAGGGATCAAGTCCATAACCCAGGCATGTGCCCTGATCAGGAATCAAACTGTGACCTCCTGGTTCATGGGTCAACACTCAATCACTGACCCACGACAGCAGAGCATGAAGACTCTCAGTGTTTGATCAGTTCTCTGAATTCCATGTCATTTCACTGATGTCCCATGCAGAGAGCACAGAAGCCTGGAATTTCTCAAAAAAGCTCATGTCACTTTTCCAGTTATTGGTGAATTCATTTGAATAGCAGATACTGTCCTAGAGCAAGCCCCTGGTTTTCTTTCGGCCATAACAGAGTGCACCCCAGGACTTCCAGGGCAAGAGAAGGTAGGTGTAAGGCAGGGAGCAGGGTGTAAGTGTCTGGGAGGCAATGCACTGCTGCAGGCAGACAGCACAGAGACAGGGAACTATGTGGGGAACTGGGGTTAGCGGGTTCCTGCACAGGCTCTTCTTCCCACTGACTGGAGCTGCAGAGGTGCCAGATGAGGTTTATTAGCTGCTAATTGGGCTCCGAGGCTCTTCCTATTTTTGCTCTTTCTGGACTCCAGAATCTTAACTATAACGGTCAAGCGGTAATATCCATTACCTCCTATTGACCAGGCACTCTGTTAGGTCCTGATGATAGAGAAGTGAACAAAAGTCCTTTCCTTCATGGTGCTTTCCTTCTAAATGGAGAAAGACAAACAAAAAATAAAATATAATTTCCTAGGTTATAAATGCTTAAAGGAAGAATAAAGCAAAGTAAGAGGTGAGAGAAGGTTGTTTTACATAGTATAATCAAGAGGTCCTCTCTGGTGGGTTAATACCGCAGTAGAGGCCTGGAGGAAGTGGGAAGAAAGGATAAGGCATGCTGATACCTGGGAAAAAGCATCCCAGGAGAAAGGAATACACATCAAGGTCCTCAGGTAAGAGTGTGCTTGGGGGTTTGAAGGAAGGAGAGATGCCTAGGCCTAGGTTAACATACACAGAGAGGGCAAGAGAAGGAGCAATTGGAAATGTGGTCAAGGTATGTGCCCTGGAGGTGCAGGGCATGGAGGTCAGGAAGGCCTTACAGATTGAGGTAAGAACTTCAGGCTTACTCCAAATGAGAGAAGGGAAGTCATCGGAGAATTTTGAGCAGCGCGATGGTACAATCCGTTCTTCAGAAAGCTCACTCTACTGTTTATCACCTAGACTTGATGAGGAACACACCCTGCCAAGGGGCAAGTTTAAAAGCAGGGAGGCTAATTTGGAGCATTTTGTAATATCCAAGCAAGAGACTGGGACTAGAAGGCTAGAAGCAGAGATGATGCGAAGTGGACTAAAATGGATGTATTTTAAAGGTACAGCCAATAGGATTTCTCACTGGGTTTAGAAGGATGTGTGAGAAATAAGAGTCAGTCAGAAGATGAAGGGATAAAAATGGCTGTGGTGCATTTACACAGTGAAATACTATGTGGCTGTAAAAAAAGAAGGAGTTCTCACCATTTGCAACAGCATGGATGGACCTGGAGAGTATTATGCTTAGCGAAATAACCCAGTCAGAGAAAGATAAGTATCACATGATTTCACTCATATGTAGAATCTAATGAACAAAATAAACTGATGAAAATAAATAAATAAATAAATAAATAAATAAATAAATAAAACTGATGAGCAAAATAGATCCAGAGACATAGAAGCATGGAACAGACTGACAAATTTCAGAGGAAAGGTGGGGGTGGGGAGATGGGAGGGAAATGATTAACTGGGGAACTTACAAGGACACAGACAATAGTGTGGTGAAGGCCTGGGAGGGGCGTGTGTGAGGTAGAGAAGGTCAATGGGAGGGAAACAAAGGGGACATCTGTAATACTTTCAATAATAAAGTAAATGTAAAAAAAAAAAAAAAAAAGTCAAGAATGATTCCAAAGCTTTCTACACTGAAGAACTGGTAGAGTGGAGTTAGCCTTGGCTAAGATGAGGAAGAGAGTGAGAGAAATAGGTTTGGTTAAAGAGAGGCAAGCATTGGACATCTTTGCAAAGGAATTCTGGAGGGATTCTTTAGCTTAAGACCTTATTAAAAAAAACAAAAAAACAAAAAAAACTTGTTGGGATTGGTTGGGAGATAGCTAAATCTGCAAAGACAATGACAGAAAAAAAATATCCCAAAGGGTGATAGGTTTCAGGTGGTTCAGAGTAGACACTTTATTTTATAATTATGAATTGATTTTGTTGTGAATTAGAAATATAAATTGTAGAGTGAGGCTAAGCCAAATGTTAAGGGCTTTATTGAAAGAAAATGCTAAATAAATAATAGTACAATGATAAATACCCTGTTTCCCCAAAAATAAGACAGTGTCTTATATTAATTTTTGCTCCCAAAGATGCGCTAGGTCTTATTTTCAGGGGATGTCTTATTTTTCCATGAAGAAGAATATGGTACACATTTATTGTTAAATGAAAATAAAGGAAATTTATTACCTGTATACGATACAGTAGTACGATAGTTGTCAACACAAACCAGACAAACTGTGAATCCTACAGTATCAAGAATTTACTCATTTATTCAATGACAATCATGTCATCATCTTCTGGAACATCATCATAACAATCTAATTCCTGAATTTCCTGGTGAATTTCTTGTGACTCCATTTCTTTCAGGATCAGTGGACCAAATCTCTCATGTTTAGCCTAGTGGGGGGAGCCTTATTTTCTGGGGGATGCCTTATATTTCACTCAGAAGGAAACCTGTAAGTAGGTCTTATTTTCGGAGGATGTCTTATTTTTGGGGAAACATGGTAGTTACGAGAAAAATCCTGTTAGCTATACACTAATGGATTAACTTTGCGAAACATGAGTGTACAATTTAATATGGGGTTAATTTAAAGGCCAGTCTCTGAGAAGAGAAGCCTTAGCCATTAAATCTGCTGATTCATCTGAATTATTATTCACTTACAGGTGGCTCATTGTCTTCTATGATCTTTCCTCACATTCTTTTTCACGTGAGGGCAACTCAAGGGCGGTGTGTCCTACACCAAAGGCCAAAATTAGCATCTGTAGATTGTTCTCCTGGGTGTTCATATGTGATTGCTCAAAGGTTACTCCAGTTGGAGTTCTTATCATCTGGCTGATTTCTAGAGAAGGTGTGCTTTCCTTCACAAGCCCTGAATGAGGCCAGTTGCTGCCTCACCCCTGTCTTCTGAGAGGTGAAGGTTGTAGTAGCTCTGCTTTCAAACTCCAGCAAGTGACTCCATTAGAGAGCCATGTAGCTCCCAAGACACCAGTCATGCCTTATGCTCCAGTTGACAGTGTCTGGTGGGAAGA
This sequence comes from Pipistrellus hanaki, assembly GCF_964339955.1. Classification (NCBI taxonomy): domain Eukaryota; kingdom Metazoa; phylum Chordata; class Mammalia; order Chiroptera; family Vespertilionidae; genus Pipistrellus; species Pipistrellus hanaki. The sequence goes on from NC_140516.1 coordinate 29,711,899, forward strand.
ACCCCTCCCTGATGAAGTGAAAATAGGAAAGAAGTTACCCCATGAGACCCAGAACATGACCCTCGCTACGCCCCCCCACCCTTAATGTATAAAAGCCATTTACCGTATTTTCCGGCGTATAAGACGACCCCCTAATTTTACAGTTAAAACACAGGTTTAGGTCTATATTCGCTGTATAAGACTACCCCCCACTTCAAAGAAAAGACTTACTTTGCTGTCAAGATCTGCAGGCAATTTTTGTGCAATTTTGGTCTTTTGCCCCCGATTTTCAGTTGACTTTTTTTCGTTTCAAAAGTCCTCTTATACGCCGGAAAATACGGTACATTTAACCCTCAAACATCTCTCTAAAGCAGCTATTATTCATAAATAAAATAACATCCAAAGCTCAGGTAGCTGCATGTCCAATGTCACCCGGCCCTTAAGTAACACAACTTATTTTCTGATCCTTAGTTTTTCAACTGGTTCAATGGCACAATAAGCATTTTGCAGGGTTACTTCATTATGTAGTTGTGTTTCCTCCCCAGCTGTCCTCATCTAACACCCAGGATAACTTGAGGAAAATTAAGTGATTACTATTTTAACTAATGATAAAGCTTTTGCCTTGCTAAAATGAAATATGCAAGCTGAGAGAAGTTTGGAGAGAGAATATGAAGGGAAAAAAAAACAAAAAAAACCCTGTGTTAATGAAGAGGCTACAAGAGGCTGTTTGGGGGAGACAGAGAAGCCAGGGGAAACTTGAGGAAGAGGGAGGGATCGGATGGGGAAGTCTAATTTTGGTGTTTAAAAAAAAAAAAAAAAAATATATATATATATATATATATATATATATATATATATATATATTTTTTTTTTTTTAATTGATTTCAGAGATGAAGGGAGAGGGAGAGAAAGATAGAAACATCAATGATTCTCTTTCATCATTGATCGGCTACCTCCCGCATGCCCCTTACTGGGATTCAAGCCTGCAACCTGGGCATGTGACCTGACCAGGAATTGAACCATGACCTTCTGGCTCATAGATCAACCACTGAGCCACACCTGCTGGGCTCTAATTTTGTTTTTGTATTGGTATAATTCCTTAAATGTTTGGCAGAACTTACCAGTGAACTCAACTGGGCCTCAAAATTTATTTTCTTACTTCCACTTTTGATAATGTGTGATAGAGCTCTATTTCCTCAAGATCATCCTGATACTGGTAATGCTGTTTCTTGACCTGGAGGCTAGTTACTCCAATATTTTCAGTTTGTGAAAATTAATCTGTATGTACTTGTGTATGTAATGCTTCAGTTACGTTTATAAAAATAGTAGAGGCTCGATCCATGAAATTCGTGTATGAGTAGGCCTTCCTTCCCCTGGCTGCCGGCATCAGCTTCCCTCTGGCACCCAGGACCCGAGCTTCCCTCTGGCTGCCATCAGTCACCGGGGATCCGGGCTTCCCTGACAACCCCAGCTTTGTCCAGAAGGATATCTGGTCTAATTAGCATATTATGCTTTTATTATTATAGAGTTTTACTCCATATGTCTAGCTCAGACTGACTGAAATAATAAGGGATGTTACTGACTCACATAATTCCAAGGAAGGCATCTGAGAGTGGCTACTTCAACATCCAATGAATCATTAAGGACCAATTTCCTTCCTATGTGTCAGTGCTGTCCTCAGAGCTGCAGAAATTCTGGGTATTGTGTCTACACAGAACCTTTCCCAAAGGAAGGTCTTTTCATCCATGAATCTCTTTTTAAGAGCAAGACAAATTTCCTATAAGCAGGTCTGGTAATTTCTGAAAAATTAAACATTTATCTACCCTATGACCCAGCAACCCCACACTTGGGTATTGACCCATTAGAAATGAAAACATATGTACATATATATATGTACACACACGCATACACATGTGTGTGCACATACACAGAGAAAACATACACAAGAATGTTCCTAGATGCTTTATTCATAATATTCAAAATTTATAAACAGTCCAGGTTTTAATCTATAAAAGAGTAGAGATAAATTGTGTACACTTATTCAACAGAATACTATTCACTAAGAAAAAAGGAATAAATTATCAATATGTACAACATGGATGAATCTAAAGATGTTATACAGAGTGGAATAAGCCACACGACAAAGAATACATACATAGTACATGGAGAGGCTGGGGTGGGAAATCAACGGGGAAGGATGGATACAATAGGTGTTTTCATCTGGGAGTAGGTGAGGGCGGGCCAGGATGGACTGGGAAGGAGGTGGAAAGGAACTTTCTGGGAAGATTGTAATCTTTTTGTGATGTCAGGTGTTTGAGTTACACAGATGCATGTGTCTGTCAAAATAGAAAACATACACTTAAGGTTTATGTAATCCTTTGTCTATAAATTTCATCCAGAAAAAACTGTGAACAAATTTCGCATTTTGGTTAATGGTATGAATATTAAAGTATTTAGGGAGAAGTGAACTGATATCTGTGATTTACTTTGAAATGCATTAAAATAAGAATAATTGGTTGGGTTGGGACCGGTTTGGCTCAGTGGATAGAGTGTCAGCTTGGGGACTGAAGGGTCCCGGGTTTGATTCCGGTCAAGGACATGTACCTTGGTTGCGGGCATATCCCCAGTAGGGGGTGTGCAAGAGGCAGCTGATCGATGACTCTCTCTCATCGATGTTTCTAACTCTCTATCTCTCTCCCTTCCTCTCTGTACAAAATCAATAAAAATATATTTTAAAAAAGAAGAAGAAGAATTGGTTGGAACATTGGCCTACATTGGCCTGTGCACCCAAGAGTCGAGGGTTTGATTCCCAGTCAAGGGCAGGTACCTGGGTTGCAGGTTCGATCCCCGGCCCTGGTCAGGGCACATGTGAGTGACAACCAATCAATGTGTCTCTCTCACAGTTATTTTTTTCTCTCTCCCTTCCCACTTTCCCTCCCTTACACTCTCTCTAAAAATCAATGGAAAAAATATCCTTAGTGAGGATTAACAAAAAAGAAAAAAAATGATACATGGATAAAAAGATAGACAAATGGATTGATATGTGATAAAGTGAGTTAATAAAATAATGATTGATACTATATGGGTTCTTATTGTAAAATTCTTAAAAAGTAAGTGTGTTAGAGGGAGAAAAGGTTTGTACAAAAAGGTTTTCAAGGCCAAATAAATTTAGGAAGTACTAACTTAATGAAATGTAAGTAGATTCCTTTAGCACACGTGTCAAACACAAGGCCCGCGGGCCAAATCCAGCCCGCCAGGCCTTGCAATGTGGCCCGCACCACGCTGTCATCACTGCACTCCGCTGTCAGTTTATGACATTGTCAGTTTATGACTGTTCAGTAAACCATTCGGCCCGCGATTTAGGCTGGATTTTAGATTTTGGCCCCTTCTCTGATTGAGTTCGACACCCCTACAAGGAGAGATTTATTAGAGCCTTAAATATAGTGATGCAAATGCTGAACTTATATACGTGTGTGTGTGTGTGTGTGTGTGTGTGTGTCCTGAGAACTCTGTCCCCTGGGCTCCAGTCCCATTCCTTCCTCTCCCTTCAGTCCTGAGCAAAGGAAACAAGCTGCTCTACATCAAAACAGAAGCCAGCAGGTCTTTCTAGCAAGCTTGGCTGCCTCTCCCGCTCTGACCTTCTAACACCAGTAAAAAGATGGCCATTAATTCCCCATTTTTGTAAAATGAGAAAGAAGTGGATTTGGGCCCTCTTCAAGAGGAAAATGGATTTCCTAGGACTTGAACAAATTCATTGTTGTTCCTGATTTTAATTGGTGATTAAGCTCTGAACATCTTGAGAAATTAAACCAGTTTCATAGCCCAGATCTACAGAAAGCCAAATTGCCACAGTTCTCCGCTCTCACCATGTGTTACAGTGACATTTCGGATACTTCCCCATCTAATTTTGGTGACTTTTCGTTTGAATTCGCTCTCGGCGAATGCTAATAGCATGTGGGGGTTACATGTGCTGAATACATTGACATTTTCTCTCCCTAAGGAAGAACTATCGCCACCGCCACCCTCAGCAACTTTTGCTGTGTGTCGGACACAATCGGCTCAGAGGACTAAGGACAAGGAACAACACCTCGGCAACATGCCTTGCTTCAGTGGCTCTGTCTTCCCGCAGTTGGAACCCTAGATGCTCAGGACCCAGGAGCCTCAGGGGGAAAAGCCTCGTTAGGTGACCTCGTGGGCAGAGGTCTCTGAGTGTCCACTGTGAGCTGCCCGGGAAGGGACAGCAAGCTCTGTGCAGGCATCTGGGGTCCGCTCACAAACCCAGGAATGGGCTCCAGCATCCAGAGCCAGTGACGCTTCCCAAGCCAGCACTGTGCCAGCAGCCCTCACTGGACTCGATTCCTTTTCAAGCCGTTTGTTGGCTTTACAAGTTCATCCCTGGAGCCTGTGGAGAAACAGCTAGCAAACACCCGCAAGCTCACCTGCCCGCCTCTGCTAGGAAGCCTGCAAGGCTTGCTGAGGTGCGAAACGCTGCCTGCTGTGCAAAGGAAGCCTGAGCTGGGAACACATTGTATCCTCACTCCTTGCCCCTGCCAGGGCCCTATCACAGCCTAACACCAGCCAGAGATCAAAGGCTCCCTTGGCCAAAAGGCTTGTGATAAATTTTCCGTAAGCCTGGTGATGCTCTGATTGTGGCCTCACAGCCAACGGTTTCAGAGAAGCCTTCAAAACAAATATTCATTTAAACAACCAGATTTTGTGAAACGTTCTAGGAGCATTGCTACCCATACCCAGTGGGAAACCCAACATGTGCCTTCCCACGGTCAGAGGCTCCTTAGAGAAGGCATGGAAGGCACTGCTTTGGCTGAAACCTGTCTTCCCTTCCCTCTTGTGCTAATTCCACCAGCAGAAAGCAATTCAAATGGTACCAGTTGCTCCATGTGCCAGCACAAAGCTGGTCTGGGGAGCAGACTCCAGGCACCAATAACCCATGGTAGCCACGTGTTTCTGCTTCATTGCTACCCTGGCTTATCATTCAAGAAGACTATGTCATGCTATTTCAGCATTGGCCAATACTGCAAACCACCACTGTGCACACACATCAATGCAAGAATTTTACCGAGGGTAGTAAGATGTCAATAGGTTCAGACTACTGCTAATACCTACTCAGAAGTTCACATAAAGGCTGAGTCCAGGCATGGTTTTTTAATCCAGCCTAGCTCTCCCTTTCTGGCTGAGGCCAGAGTTTGGATTGAGACTTCTTCCCTGGCTCCACAGGGGCCTCGTGTTCATCTTTCTCTTGCTCACATTCCTCTCCATAGAGACAGTGGTTGTTTACTGAGCACTTTACACCCATGCCTCATCATCGTCCCACATGACACAGAACAGGTAAAATCATCCCTATTTTTGAGAGAAAAGTGAGGCTCAGAGCAAATTGGCCAAAAATAGTGCCTACAAACCCTCTTCTGAGCTTCCAATATAAACTCTAATGGATATGCCATACTCAATCCACTTTCTCCTGGGGCTGCTCCTTTCCCCAGGCAATTACTTTCATTCTTCATAAAACAACAGAGCCACTCATTCATTGATCCTTTCCTGAAGCTGCTAAGCAAGTTAAACAGAAGTAAGTGCTTACTAGTAGCTTCTTTCTAAGTATCCAGTCCCCACGTCTTTCTGGTTCCTATAAGCAAGCAGGTACCTACACGATCCACTGTGGTCTCCAGAGTCTGTAGTTGTCATAGTCGCATGGTTTTTCTTCTCAAGTGGCACAGAGGTAGACGGTAACACTGATTTTAAGGGTTTCCAGTTGATAAGGCATGAAGTCCTTCCTGGAAATGACATGGGTTTAAAAAACAAAGAGCAGTTGGTCCTTCAGATCCTTGGATGCCAAGGGCTGACTGTAAGTCATAGTTCTATGAAGATTTTTCCACTGTTGCAGGGGTAACACCCCAAACCCTGAGTCATTCAAGGTTCACCTATAAAAGAGCAGTCAAACTGAAGTTTGGAGTAGGTTTTAAGGAATCTCAAGAAAAAGGAAACATGATTATCTCAAACAAAACCACACACACACACACACACACACACACACACACACACACACACACATACACAAAACCTCAGTGATGAAATTCTGAAATGGAGCCTCTTACCTTGCTTTAATGATTCCACGTAGGACTTCTGTGAACAATGTGAACACATCAGAAATAGCCACTTATTTTTAAGTATCAGTTTTTATTAAAAAGTGCATTTTGATTAATTTACGATCTAGGTAAGCTATTAAGATATCAGTATGCTCTCTGGAATAATAACTTTACAAAGATTTAAAACAAACCAAATTTTAAAAGCCATTTTATTTCCTTCACCATTATTGTTTTACAATACAAATATCACCTTGTGAATACACACGCACATAAAAAGAAAAAAACCCTACAGAAGATAATTCTGCTGCACGTAAAATACAGAATGGATATATATACTTCTTCATTCTTAAAAAACTATTTTGTTCTCCACATTGGCAAGTATAGAATAGAATACTTCCCCAACCATCCTTTTGTTAGGAACAAAACTTAGAGTTACATGCAGTTTCTGCACAAATATATTTTAAAGAAATAGATCTCTTTTTTGTTGTTCACCAACAAAATTGTCATGAGAGTATGGATAACGAATTCATAGCTTTCAAGTTTTAGTTAAGTGATCATTTTCAATACTCACTTTTAAAAAAAGAAGTATTCATGGCTATTTTCACTGTAGAGTTAAAACTGAACCACCCAATAGGTAAAATAATGTAAGTGGGCCAAGTCGTGGCCACCGGCTCACAATATGGGAGCCGGTGCTGACTTTCAGATTACCACCACGTCTCCTCACCCCCAGTCTGTAATTCAGAACAACTGAAAAGCCATAAGCAGTCTTCTGATTTAATTTAGCTACAAATGCAAAATTTAGTAGTGTATACATACATTTATATTTTCATGGAATACTTTATTTTAAATAAAAACATTTTTTTAAAGATTGCCTACTGACCATACAATCAAGACAAGAAAGGCACTAGAAACATAGACAAATTTCTCTCCCAAGAAGCATTTTTAAATTTTAACTCTCTCTTCTCTTTGACATGTAAAAATCTTGAAATTTGGTTTTCATAACATCATTTGAAAAATAAAGTTAGGAAATACTTAGAAAATCACTTTATAACAGAACCTTTTTATTTATTTTTTGCACTTTTTGACACACTGTCTCTGCTGATTTTACAAAACCCAAAGTTACTAAACCTTTCTGTCTGTCATTTTTATTTGACTATCGGTGCAACAGGTAGAAAGATTTCAGAATCAGACCCCAGTCAGGTCCTTAGAAACCTTCATAGAGACATTGGCTAGAAAATGGCTTACAGCCCAATCTTTGGGGCAAGAGATATGAAAAGTATGTTTTCCCAAGAAAAATAATACATTTTATTTCCAGATGTGACTGGAAAGAACAAAACTTAGGATACAAAAGCTTACAGTTATGCTGTTGCATCATATACAAAGGAACATGGTGGGTGTGGGTTATGTAAGTCCCAGACTTATGAACAGGAAATGTGTACAGTGCATGATAGGTTAGATTTTCTTTATTGTTGTCCAACGCAGGTCCTTTGGAGAGAAAAAGATCACAGTGCTGACCAGGTAACTCAATAGGTTAAGTCAAGGTAACCGTTGAAAGATAGTAGGATTAGGGAGGTGTTTATTTTATGGCATCTTCTCTCGTGGAGTTCTTAGCACTTTGGACAGGTCCTCGTTCCCCCTCTTTGCACAGCTGTTATGTGTCTGTCACCAACCGGCTGTATCTAACTGGTCTACTGAGGTGGACTACTGGCCAGGGGAAGGGCCAATGGTAAGATCGAGGTACAATTCCTTGGACATTCTTTTCAAAGTACTGAAACGGCCTGTACCACCACACCCGGGCCAAGAGGTTCATCTGGGAAGCTTCTTTGAGCACCTAAGACAATAAAGAAAGGAAAAACCAAGTCAGTAAGAGCAATTAACTTGCTGCAGCCCCAAAGGGAACATACATATTTTTCTCATGACCTTTCACTTTAAGATCAAATTTTTTAATATTAAAATGCACAAAGGGCCCAGACTGGCTCCACGTCTTCCCCTCCATTCTAGTTTCACAGTCACACCACCATTCTACACTTGGCACTCATCTGCAAACAGGGAAACACCCTGGTAGAAAAACAAGTAACTCCGATTCCAGGAGTGCAAGGAAAACCTGTGGCTTACTCAGATAAAGACCGCAATTAGTTTTTAGTTATTCACTCTTCTACAATGAAAATGGACAAACTTAATGTTAAATATTAAGCTGGTGAGGGGCCAAAGGCAGGAAGAAGAGGGTAAGAATGTAAGACAAGAAACAGGTGGGCACAACTTAGTAAATATTTTTAGGGACAATGAGAATGTGATATTTGTTCTAACAGGATGCAATTTCTTGGTCATTTTTTATTTTTAAGTGGATCAGCATCACAAAAGATAACATAACCATAATTGACTATCTCTTAAGGAAAGAGAAACCTAAGGCATCTGTGGGTCCTTTGTACTTTTCCCCTGCCACAGTAACACCAACCCCGGAGCAAAAGACAGGAAAATCAAATGGGGGAAAGCTCACTTGCTGATTGGCCATAGTGTGGTACCACCAGAAGAGTCTTGTAGTGATGTAATATGCCACCACCACGTCCACAGTGTAGTGGTCATGCGCTAAGAGAATACAGAAGATTCCAACTACGCTGAGAAGCCAGCAAATCCAGTGATACCACCAGAGTCGTCGAGGGGAATCTGAAGAGAGAAGAAATTTGCAATAATCCCAATATTCAAGGTGCCCAATCACACCTCTACCACCATTGTGAATGCAGTTTCCTCATGTCCTTCCTTCTGCAAACCACCTCTTGAGCTATCAAATCTTTAGCTTATCTGTAACCAATGTTAGAATAGTTTATAAAATCTTATTATAAAGTGTTTTTACTAGCAAGAGTAATTCATATTTGGCTGTTATTTAACTCATACAGCCATAAATACAGTTTAAAAGGACAAATAAGGACAGGTTAATGTATCATGATCCATTTTTTTAAAAAGCTGTTCTTGGACATTTAATTTATATGTAAGTAATTGGGGATTAATTCTCTATACAAAATCAATCATTTCGGTCCATAGATCCTTATACATGAATTAAATATAATTGATATGATTTATTTGATTTCCAATCTGTGCAACCATACACTACTCTGAGTCTGAGATTTCCACGTTCTCAAATACAAATCAGAGAAGACCCAAAAGCCTGGGAATTCAGTCCAAGTGCATTCCCAGTGGTGCGGCAGTGTCAATAAACACTGTCCGTGCTTCCACTGGAAAATCACCTGAGGGAAGCACCAGCATCTCCATTACTGTGGGCCTTTCAGCCTTGTACTCGTATTAGATGGTCTGAAAGTCCAGGCAAAAATAGTTTAAATGTGGTCTACCCTCCCCCTCCTCATTCCAGGAGAGAAATTTCAGGATTTTATTAGATTCTCAAGGGGTCCAAGAATCAATCGCTCATTCATGCAACCATTGTATATTGATTGAGCATGTACGATGTGCCCAGGATGGGAACTGCTCCAGGTACTGAGATCCATGTACAAAACAGGCAAAAAGCCTGCCTTTGTGGGGAGATCCCTTTCCAGTAGGGAAGAGAGACAATAAAAATAATTATATTAAATAAGAAAATTGTATACTATGTTAGAGGTCTTAAATGCTATGGAAAAATAAAGTTGAATCGGATAAGCAGGGTCAGAAGGCTGATGGGTGGTTTGCAATTTTAAATGGAGGGTCAGGGTAGGGATCTTAGTGTATGTATTTTTATTCCATTTCCAGGAAAATTTGTATTTGATAACAACATAGCAACAAATACTCATTCCTCATGAACATTATTATAAATATCCATCTACTTTAGCTTTTACCGCCTCTCTTTCACTCATTAAATAGCTATCAGTATCTCATTTTAAACATATATAAACCAAGACTTAGAAAGGTTAAGTGTTTTTCCCAGGGTCACAGAGGTAGTGACAGCACCAGGATTCAAAAATCAGAGTTTGTGACCCAATATAGCACACTGCTTTATTATCTTCCAGAAGCATAAGGCTTAATTCCATGAAAGGATTCAGGTACCAATCAGCAGGAGGCAGAAATCCCTCCTTCAGCCAACTGACACCAGATCCATTCTGTTCCCTTGAGTCCAGTTATACCCTAGTACAAGGGCTCGATCACACCCTGACAATTCTGGATAGACATTGTCAGAATTAGCTCTATCTGGTCAGTGCCCCAAAGCCCATCTTCTCTTCTCCTGTTATGTCCCCCAGCTTAGTTTTGCTTAAGACCCAAAATGGGCATTCATCCTTCATTCTACCACCTATCTTCCGAACCTCCACAATCAATCTGACTGTCGACCCTTCTTGGTTAATCTCTCTCTGGTCCTTCTACTTCTCTCCATCCCCAATGCCACCCCGGTAGTCTGAGCCACCACCACGCTGTACTGGACTACAGCAGCAGGCTCCTAACTTTTCTCCTGGCCTTGTCTTCTCCCTCTCCCGTCCATCTTGCAAGCTGCTGTAAGAGTGGTTTCTCCCTCCAGAAGGAATAAGGTGACACTGCCCCACTGGAACAAGCCTTCAGTAGGCACCCCATCCCTGTCCGATGGAAGTTCAGATTCCTTCTGGTGGCTTACGGCATTCTCTGCATGACCTGGTTCTACTTACCAGTTCATTCTCATTTCTCACCGTTACCCCCACTAAATTCCAACCATGTTCAACTTCCAAGGTGCCATACGATCCCAAGACTTCCCTCCTGTAATGTGTGTCCCTCCTCTGTGATATCAGCAACCTGGTTACCTTGTCACTCTATCATGGAACTGCCTGTATAAAGCTCACTGGGACTGTTTCTAATGGTAAAATATTGAACACAGCTGAATTTTCTACAAGTAGATTAATGAAAAAATGTAATCTGTGGTTCATTTGTAGTACTGAAATATAAACAGTAATTAAAATGAACTGGAGTCTCATCTCAAAAACACCATTGAGAGAAAATTGTAAAATTTAAAAACCAGAGAATAATGTAATACACAAGTACAAAAACATGCATGGAAATTATATAGGAAAATGGGAGGGGGAAGGGACGAAATGTTTTAATCATATGTTAACACTTTATTTGCGTTTGTGTTTCATAATAAAATATTTTACTAAGTGCATTTCTTTACAGGAACTTTCCCATTTAGTGTCTGCCTCACTTAGTGTTCCTGAGCCCATGGCCTCTACCGCCATGGTCCACAGACGTCACTGACCCATCACTGCACCCTCAGCTTAGAGCACAGTGCCAGGTGCTTGGAAAAATGGCTACCGAGTGAACACATGATCTTCCATCATCCAGTTAGTCAGGCCCAATACTAGATTTCTGTGTCTTGGAGATCTCCTTCTGATTTCTTCCAACGGGTGTCACACCCCACAACACTACAGATGACACAGAAGGAAACAAGAAACGCCAGCCAAGAAGAGCAGTTACTCCCTGCCACACAGAGTCTCCGGTGCCTGCTGTCTGTGTGCAGGCGAGGTGGTGAGATGAGGCACTGCTCCTCAAGGCCTCCAGCCTTGCTTCGGCAGACTTGCCACAGACCCTGGGAAACGGCAGGTGAGAAAATTCTAATGGGAGCCTGTTTTAGACTTACACTCTTTGATAAATAAGTAGGTGAGTGTGAGCATGACCGTGTGGCCGCTGTACAGATAGTCCCCACACATGTTGTGAGAGCCAGTTATGGACAGGCCACCACCAGCAATGAGCTTCATTATTCTCCGCAGTTGGGCTTCCCAGTCTCCGAAAAGCTGGTGGGGAGAGAGAAAACAAGATGTATCAGCCCACATGAAGGTGTGCTACAATTACTATTTATATTCTAGGCTTTGGGATATTGTGGTTTATATTAAGAAATATATATTTGGTCTTTGCCCCTGTTCCTGACACAGAGCTTCTAAACACTTTGGAATTTCCTAAGCGATAAGAAAGATAAAGGTGTCTTTATCTTTGTTATTCATAACAAGCATTTTTTTTCAACCACACCTGAGTTCACTGAATTGAAAAGCCCTTAAAGATGTTTGCCAGAATCAACCAGGTGGTGCAAGGGTTGGAGCTTTGAGTCCACTTGCCCCCATCTCTGGCTTAGTCACGAATGGCCAGTGACTTAATCAATCATGCCTACGGAGCAAAGCCTCCACAAACATCCCATGGGAGAGGCTTGGAGCGCTTCCAGATGGTGAACACGGGGAGCTATCGGGAGAGGGTGCACCCGGGAGAGAGCACGCCCTTCCCACACACCCTGCCCGGTGCATCTTTCCCATCTGGCTGCTCCTCGGTTATATCCTCTACAATAAACTTATAATCTAGTAAGCACTCCTGTGTTCTGTGAGCCACTCTAGCAAATTGAACCAGAGGAAGGGGTCAAGGGAACTTCAGAAGCAGATCTGGCCTTGTAATTGGCATCTGAAATGGGAGAGTAGTCAGTGTCTGAGTCCTTTACCTGTGGGATCTGACACTCTCTCCGGGTAGAGAGTATCAGAATTGAGTTAAAGAGAGTTGGAGAATTGCTTGGTGTCAGGGAACATGCCCCCCCTCTCGCCCGACCACCTCCACCATGCATACACCTTACTGAGAGTAGAGGAGACACATAAGAGAGTCTTTCCTTTAAAAACTTATAGTAAGACATGACCCCCACACCCACCAACACCTTGAAGACTGGCCACTCAATATTTCTGTTCCTTGGGCAACCTTCGGAAAGAGTATGGAGTAGCTTCAGAACTTCCCTGAGATATTAATATATTTTATATTTCAACAGATGCTTACCCATTTTTTCTATTACTCTGATAGAGAAAGAATGACTGGTTTGCTCCTATTACTGCAGTTTGGGGTAGGGGTTTAAACCTTCAGGGAAAATTTAGAGATATATTTTTGCATGCATGGCCTGGAGGACAACTGTTGTATTGCTAAAACAGCTGAAGACTGAGCAGTCAAATATACAAATAGTGTTTGGTGTATGATTTCCGGGACCAAAGTAAAACAAGAAACTGAGCAGGATGTACCTTCAATCTTCTGAAATTATATGGATTAAATTGCATGTTTTTCCTTTCAATAAAAGTGAAAAAAGTTTAAGAATAAATTTGCCTGTCTCTCATACAAGTCTAAGCTGGTTCCTAGAGTAATAAATAGCTTGAACAATTCACTCGCTGCATTTTCAATTGCTCTGTCAAATGAAATGTGTGACTGTCTCTATTTTATGACTGTCAGACTCTTTTTAATTTCTGGTTGGCCAATTTAATCACCATGATCATGTTGCAGCTTTTAACTGATAATATTACCACTTTGGAAAACATGTTCATATAAATATAAATTTATTATAATTTCCCTTTAAAGGTTTTACGAAGATTTCTAGTTAAGGAAGGCAGGTTGAACACACCACAGAGAGGATATGAATTTCCAGATTCAAAGGGATCATTGAATCAGCTCAATAGAAGAAAAAGATCTACACAGCAAGACTCAGCATCATGGAATTTCAGAAACGGGGGGTGGGGGGGAGGGAGTAAAGAAGAAACTCTGAAGCTTCCAGAAATTAAAAACAAGTTTCACATGAAAGATCAGAAATCAGAAAATTTCAAAAGCAACACTAGAGAACAGAAGGCTTTAGAAAAATGCCTCCAAATTCTGAGGGAAAATAATTTCTAACTTAGAATTCTATCCCCAGCCACAATAACTAAGCACCAACTAAGGATAAACTAAAGTCATTTTCATATGTACAAGATTTCAAATATTTACCACCTGTGCACTCTTTTTTTTCGGGAAATTACAAAGGGCATGCTCCACAAAAGAAGGACTAAACACAGAAAAAGGAACAGGATGTGCTAGAATGCCAATAAAAGGGGGGCTGAAAACTGCAGTCAGCCTAGAAATGGGTGAGTTAGAGCTCTGGAGAGCTGTCTTAAAGAAGATGAGACTGACAGAACACCCAATGCCTCTGACGGTATGGCTGGCAGAGTCACAATGTGAGCGTGAATAAGTACATAGAAGACAAAGTAAAAACCATGGTAATTACTAATTCTACAGGAAACAAAATACTATGCAGAAAGGGAAAATTATAGGAAACTACAAGACTTGACTGGGAATAGCATTTACAAAACTGTAATAATGTAAACACTGCATATTGAGTTTAATCAAGGAGAATCCATGTAATTTCAGATGACTGAAGGTACAGCCTACTCAACCAAACCAGTAGGGCCTGAATGCTCATTTTTGAAAGAAGAGTTATTTTGGGGGACATTCACATCAACACTTTTTCAATGGACAGACACTACAAAGTTGTGAAAATGTAGGTCTCATGCTATATTAGGATGTGAATTATGGTCTCCTAGGTCACAGAAAAATCAGTTCTCAATGAAAATACACCAGTTTTCTTCAACTTCTAATGAACGGCTAAGGAATTAAGTAAACTGGCCAAGTCACTTAAGCAACAACCATGCACAGCAAGAAACAGAGCAGAAGGTGGGAATTTCGACTTCTGAATGAGACAGGCCACTCCAGCACAGTTTCAGCCAGTGAGCCTTTGGTTATTAAAAACAAAGCATTCTTTCGGTGCTAAATCATAGCGGGCGCTGAGGGCTGAGGGTGGTCTGTTGGCCATCATTCTGTATGCAGACAGCCCATGCCCAGCCTTCTCTCTTAACTGCTTTGTAGAACAGGGGGTTCACTGTGCTTCAGCCCCACTGGCAGGGGAGGGAGAACCTGGGAGAGAAGCTCATCAAACAATGATCATACATCAATGGCTTTGGTGCGACTCTGACAAGGGGCTGAAAATGAGTAGTAGTAAGGAGTAGAAATGCTATTTAATATCGTCCTTGTACCTTACTAATGTTTTCTCTTACAGCAGCCCGAAGAATCAGCAAGGCTTCCTACCCCTCCTACCCCCACCCCACCGGCTGTTCAGTGTGTCAATGTGACCCATGTCCTCTGGCTCCGTATAGGTACTGCCTGCAAAACTATATGCTACCTGTGCACTGCCAGTCCCTCGCCAGTCTGGGTGAACCAGGAATTGGGTACAACTAGAGGAACCTCTCCTTGAGCAGTCTGGGAACCTTACAGAGGTGATGTCATGCTATCACTTCCCATTCCAACAACCAGGAACAGCCAGCTGTTGCTCAAAGTATTCATTCATTCATTCATTCATTCATTCATTTATTCACTCATGAATCCACTGAAAACCACCACCAGGGCAAATCGTTCCTTTTTTTTTTTTTTTTTTGTTCCAGAAGAACAAATTTCCTCCAAAACAAGAAATTCACTATCATCCATGACAAAGCAAGACGGCCAGCTGCTCTTACACTTAGACCACGGGTCACACCCGCTGTGGGAATGAAGCGTCAGGGAGCAGGAGGACCAATGGAACCCAGCCAGCCCCACCCCCACAGCCTTCAACTGAGAAACACACGCTACACACTACGGTGTCCCCTCAGCCTCAACTCCCCAAAGGACAAAGGCCCAAAACAGCAAAATTACGTCCTTTAGCACACGTCCTTGAAGCCCCACAGGCCAGGCAGTGTGTTTATGAGTTTGATGGATGCTTTAGATTTCCCAGCAGCAGGGAGAGGCTCAAAACTGCCCCTTAACATTTCTCAGGCTTTCTTAGTATTATTGGAACGGGCAGTAAAAAAGAGGGTGGGAGAGTGGTTCTACATAATAAAACACTGCCCTTTGTTTTTATAGAAATTCCAACTTTTTAAGAGCTTTCTTATCAATTCCTCCTATCGCCACATGCCTGCCATGTGCTTAGTGCACACTACATGATGTCCATTTAGATTATTAATAAACAGAGAGGCTATTTCTGCTTCACAGTGACTCAGTTGGGATCAATTCGAACGTCCTGCCTCTCACCTACATAATCTTGCCCTGGGTCCGGGAAAGAGCCTGCTATGGCTGCAAATACCCCCCCAGCGACAAAGGCTGTACAGTGTCCTCAGGTTCACTTTTTGTTGTCGTTCTAATGAAATCTAATCCATTTTACATGCCATTTAAGTGTAGTTGAGTAGCTAAAACAACTTAAAGTAATTTATTCATTATTCTCTGAGGATCGATTTTTCATAAGCGTTTTTCTCCTTTTAAATGAAAGTTCCCCATTTCTATAAAAGTTATTTTCACCTTTCATAAACAAACCAACCATTTTCTGCCTCCTCACACAAGGTGTTTTCAGTGTGATTTTAACTTTCCTTGCTTTAAACTGTGCTCTGTCGGACTGATATTCCACAGGTTACCAAGTTCACTTTCGTAGGAACAACAATGAGCATAAACATGATCTCAAGCCCCAGTGTTGGGTGACTGGACAATTTCACCAGCTCTTACTTCATTTCTCTTATCTGTAACAGGCAAAAACAATACTTCCTCATCCTCAACCCTCACAAACCAAAGTGAGATAATGTTTGTAAAGGTGACTGTTAAAATTGTACAGCGCTATACAAATTCAAGACAGCATGACAATTGCCAGGTTAAGTCAATATTTTTTGGTGGGGGGAAGGTGTAAGGGGGGAAGGGTCCTTAAGTGAGATCTCAAGGCCTAGCAGACAACAAGAGAAATTCGGATGGTTCTCTCCAACACACAGCCCTTGTGGCTGCTCATCTGCTGTGATCACGAGAGACTCTTCTGAACTCTTCCTCCAGATTCACTCCAGGAAAGATTTAGTTTCACCCACAAATATTATGTCCACCTCAAGTGATCTGAAGCAGAGAGATTTCGGTATGCACGTCCTCTTAGAACTCATGTATGGGTCTTTTAAAAATACTTTCCCGTCCACTCAGCTCTGAAGGATTTGCTCTCTGTACCTCTCCATTACCAAACACATCCATTAATTCCTATAATCCCTCCCTCCTTCCCTCCCTCCCTCCCAACAGCTTACTTTCTAAATCACTGGACTCTGAGAGATCTGAGACAGATGTGATCACATAAACCCCTGCTAAAACCTTTCCTGGCTTGCTGTGGCCCGACTAATTGATCAAGCCCACACTCCTAAGCAGGATGGCAGGTCCCCTTAAAACCTGCCCACAACCTGCCACTCTGGCTTTCCCTCTGGCCACAAAACCCACAGGATCACATGCCCAGACACATCTGACGTTACCGGCTCCCCAGACTCTCTCTCACCCTTCCTGTTTTCTCCACCTACAAGCTCTTCCTCTCTCCGATTCCATGTGGCAAACTCCTACACATACACATCCTTTTGAGACTTGGCCCAGACAGCTCCCTCCTCGGTGCAGCCAGCACTACACGCCTATGACAGGAAGGGCTGAACAGGCCAGAATGGCCTGCGCGTCACATGTCTGTCATGGCTTCTCGGGGCCCATTTACCAGGGGAGGGGCACTTGTCTTAAACATTTGTGTGTCCTCAAAGTGCACCCGCACAGATGGGTTCTCTAGAAATGTTTGTTCAGGAAATAAGCAACTTGCTTGTTTATCAAAAAATGTCACATCTGCAAACTCTCTGCCCCACAATTTGCAAGTGTGACATTTACTGATTTTCCATAAAGAAGAAAAGCATTTAGAAAGTTTGGGGTTTATAAAATCATGCCAAATGCATAGATCAAATGTTAGCTATATGAAAGCAGAAATAATCACGCAGAAATCATAACCAGAAGTAAGAAAAATACACATAAGGAACTAATAAATCTACTAAAACATTAACAGTAGATAGGGCCATGAGTGGTTATAAAAATTTCCCTCTTTTTCTGTATTTTCAATGAATCTGTAATGAATGTGGAATTTCTTTAAAATAGAAAAAAAAAATTTTAAGAGAAAGAATGTTCACATTTCTTTTTTAAATCCCTGTAAAAGGAAGAGTACAGTGGAGAGAGAAGTGGTTAAGTAGAGAAGAAAGTTGAACAAAAAAAGGAAACTATACTGACATTAAGGAACTGGCAAAGCGGAAAATTAGGTACAATCAAGCATTGACAATTTGAATTCCACACAATTCAAAAGGATGACATGAAGCTATTTTGATGACAGAATATAAGCCATATTCTGAAATATTACTAAGGTTAGCAGGAGCTAATCAGAATAACTTGTCAGCATGGAGGGCAGCCAGGAACACTGAAGCAGAGAATGTAAGGAAGAACTGAAAAAGGTTATAAAATTCTCAAGAGCGATGAGTCTTTTGCCTTGTAGACAACTCATGCCAGAGAAGGAGGCTTTTCGGGCTGAAGACTGTCCCATCGGCTCAGCAGTGAGTGAAAGGAAGCGCTCTGATGGGTCTAGTTTGTGCAATGCAGGACCACAGGGGTGACAGAAGAGAGCACACAGGCCTTTCGTCGCTTTTGTATTTTATTGTTCCACTGAACAACTGAATTAATCTCCAATGCCACTCAAACATAGCCCTTGTCCAACCGTGGGCTATGTTCAAGTGTGTTGGGAATTTTTTTTTTAAACCATGCCTTTCAAGTTCAAGAGAATCATTTCACTGAAAATACCATGTCAGATTAATGCATTTGCCAGCTAAGTACCTTAGCTGTAACAAAACTCCTTTAGAAGGTTTTCAAATCTAAGCTCACCATGGAGACCAAAAAACAGAACCCAACACGCATCTCACTTTAATCCTTAGTCACTAGATTAACTCATACGATTATTACAATGGGCGTGGAAAACTGCATAATTTATTTCTTCCCTTCCATTAGCAGCAGCCTGTCAGGGTATCTGGTGTCTAGGGCAGGTTTGTTTGTTTGTTTGTTTTTCTCTCTTTGGGAGTTTGCTAAAACAGAAAGCTTAGAATACCAAAGAATTCTCCCATGTTTCTGCCTCATTCTTTTAGTTTTTTAATGGAATCCTAAACAACTGGAAGGAGATGACAAGAGGTTGCTTGGGGCGTTGTACACATGTTCCTCGGAGAGAAGCTGGGATGAGATTAGTGTGGGCTAATCATGGTACCGAAAATTGGGCAGCCTCCAGTGTAAGCCTGGAACACCCATAAGCTTCTAATCTAGCAACTGAATACACCTACTTCCTTTCGCATTGATGATTATCTTTGATGGGAGGGCCATCTTTCACACACATATTATTTCTCTAAGCCAGTGTTTCCCAAAGTGTGGTATGCTTACCTCCAGGGGTACGGGAAGAGTTTGGTGGGGGTACCTGTTGCACCGGAGTTTGGTGGGGATATGCACTGCACCGTGCTTAGCTGCGCCTAATTCTACGTTCTCATGAGTACAAGGGGTACTCAGCGTTACAAAAATTATAGAAGGGGCACACATATGTCGAAAGTTTGGGAAACACTGCCTAAGTTATTACATTCTGTGAAGTGATGAGTACACCACCATCAAATACATGAATAGGACAATTTTTCATAATTACTACTGTATACTTGTTGTGACATTTTTTTTTTCAGAATCCATGCATTTTAAGGTATTGGCATTAAGGGAAGAATTAAGTATACTAACTATGGGGTTCAATATGATGGCAGAACCAAGTTTAAGTTCATATGACTATATTAAACAGAAAGTCCTATTCTAAAGCTCCATTCTTTTTAATTATTATTGAGAACCAACAGACAGGCCTTAAATGGTGTCTCTAATCAAGGAGGAATATCCAATTCTAGAAACGCTATTCCATTATGTCCTGTCTCTGTCTTTTCATCCATTCGCACAGTCTTAATACCATCTAGATTAAAACAAATCACAAATATTTAATTTTTAGCTCTGATTTTCCCAACTTCAGGCCTATATTGCTAACTGAATAAACAAGCACCTCAAACTCTATTTGTTTAACCTGAAATCATTAACTCCCTTTTCCTCCTTCCCTTGTATCTCAGTGGTAAAAGTTTTCCTTTCTATCCTCATTCCCTACCTCAAATTTTGTACTAAGTTGTACTGATTCAGCCACTTGAACATGACTCAAATCTGTCTCCTCCTTTCTATCCCTATGGCCAGTGGGTTAGCTCCAGGCCCTTATCACAGCATTTTACAAATGCTAGACAAATAAGTCTAGGGGTTGACACATGATGATGATGATACTGAGCTACCTTATTTTTGTACAGCATTTCACACCAATAGAACCCTTAAGTATTGCCTTCTTCACTCTCACTCCTTCAGACAGATATCAAAAGTATCATTAGCCCTGTTTTGTCAATAATCCTTCTGGGGTTCTTAGAAGTTTAATGCAACTGCCACACAGCTAGTAAGTGAATGTGCAAGACCATCCTAACCACTGGGTAGTAAATTCCTGCTATAGGCAATGGTTCAGAGAGAGGATGATCAAGATTTCACGGTGAGGATATTGACAGACATCAAATAGAACATGGGGTTGGATGACATTTTGAAAGGTTTTGAAACTCAGCTCTGCGTATGCCTTTCCAGTAGACA
Source organism: Pipistrellus hanaki (assembly GCF_964339955.1). Classification (NCBI taxonomy): domain Eukaryota; kingdom Metazoa; phylum Chordata; class Mammalia; order Chiroptera; family Vespertilionidae; genus Pipistrellus; species Pipistrellus hanaki. The sequence goes on from NC_140516.1 coordinate 29,732,256, forward strand.
AAGCAGGTGTCTGGATCTCTCTCTGACAAAGTGCTACCCTCTCTCCCTTCTGACATTGTGCAGTGCAGCCCCCTAGCCCTTGGCCGACCCCTGAATTTTGTAAGCTTGATCTGACATTCTGAGGGCTGCACCAAGCCAGTGAGGGCTTTGCCTACTCTCCTGTCTAGCTTCAGAAGTCACTGTTTCACCGCGAAATGCTCTTGCCAACAAGTTAAAATGGAATCAAATCAAGTTCTATGTAGATGAAATATGCAGGAAAGAGGAAGAAGTTAATTGACACTAGAAGCAAATAAACAGATATCTAGAATGTGGGATATTCTACAGGACAACAAATCTGATCTCTACAAATTTCTGATGGGGGGATGGAAGGAGGAGGAGGAGGAAAAGAGAGGGAGGGAGGGAGTGAAGAAGGGAAGGAGGGAGGGAAGGAGGGAGGGAAAGAGAGAAAGAGAGAGAGAGAGACTGGTCCAGAATTAGAGACTTAAGAGATAGAACAATCACTAGTATATGTACTATAAAGAGATCCTAACTTATACAAACCAAATGTAAAAAAAAAAAGGGGGGGGCATTTTAAGACAATCAAAGTACTCCATGAAATGGTATTTGTTATACCAAATAACTGCTGTTAGTCATATTGATATATCAACAGCATTAAAATTATGCAATAAAATGTCCAAAATTTCTAGATACATACAAAAGTATGTAGCAATAAAATGACACTGACTTGGATTTAAAAATATCTTGAAAGAAAAAACAGTTGAAGCAAATGTAGCAAATCTTGACGATTACTGAATCTGGATGCTAGGTATACAACAGTACCTTATACCATACACTAGATTCTTAATTTTGGTATACATTTGAAAATTTTCAGAATAAAACACTGTTTTCTGAATTCTTTCTCCCAAGAGTCCTATACTGCAAAACAAGTAATTAGATTTAACGAGTTTTAACTGATAATGTTTGCTAATATTCCACCCTCTCCTACAGACTTGATTTGAAGAATTTCAATTTCTAGAAGATGGTCATAGAGTGATGTCCTTATTCAGGGTGTTCAGAGACACAATAAACAAGTGACACATTTGGGTTTGGTTTCTACATACACTTCCTGGTATTACCTCTGCCTTTACCAAGAAAACCCACAAGCTATTTTTGGTCCCAGATCTTGGGTAGATAAGCTGATGACTAAAGCTGCCTCTCTAAGTGCCTGTGCTAGCAGCCCGCACTGGCCAGCAGCTGGGCAGAGCTCCTGAGGAGAAACCAAGCCTGAGCCCAAGTCCGGAGAAAAGCTACCCAGCATGAGGTGGATCCATCTCCCACCTGAGCCTGGTCAGATCTCACATCTAACTAAGCTGGCATAACGTGTTCCTTGGTGGAAAAACTTCCCAATGCACACACAGGCTTTTTTAAGGAGCTGAACTAAACTTGGGCGAATATCCTAACCAGTGGTCAGCAAACCGCAGCTCGTGAGCCACATGCGGCTCTTTGGCCCCTTGAGTGTGGCTCTTCCACAAAATACCACAGCCTGGGCGAGTCTATTTTGAAGAAGTAGCATTAGAAGAAGTTTAAGTTTAAAAAGTTTGGCTCTCAAAATGAATTTCAATCATTGTACTGTTGATATTTGGCTCTGTTGACTAATGAGTTTGCCGACCACTGTCCTAAGCAGTCAGCCTACTACTGAGAACATATTGCTTAACAAGCCAGGCTCCCAGCAAGGGTCTATACTGGATCCTTCCTACAGCCCAGGAGCTGCAAGGCCAGTGCCTGAGCATCTACAGAGAATAAAGGAGATCTGAGGCTGGCTTCTTGGTCGGGCGGAAGAGCAGCACGGGAGGCACAGAGGTAGAACCGCTGACACAGATGGGGACACTAGGAACAATTTTTATGATGCTTCTCCAGAGTTAAGGAAAGAGTTTGTAGCAAAATGGAAAGAGCAGAGAAAGAAACTAGCACAATATAAGACTAAAAAAAAAGAGGAAACACAGTAAGCAAGTAACTTAAAGGAATCCGAAATTTCAAATGATAAAGACACCACTATAAATATCCAAAGTCCATTTTCAGCCCTCTTCCAGGTCCAAGCAGAGGACAAAGCTCCCTTCTGGAAGGAAAAGTACAAAGGGCTGGAACTGAAAGTGCAGTGCAAAGAAATTATGTCAAACTCACTAAGGTAATCACCCGCATGCCCCCCCCCACCCCAATCAAATCCAGGAAACCAGTCTCTCCTATTTCTTTTTGCATCAAAGAGCTTTGATGTAGATAAACATTTTAAAAACCAAATCTTCTGCTAATTATTTCATGAAGTCCCAATGATTTCCCAAGTTGAAATTACTCCAAGGTAAAAGTAAGGAATGTTATGTGACCCTAATGGAAAGGCAGAGACAATAAGAGAGGAAGTTTAGGTTAAAGAAGGGCTTCTATGCTACTAGAGGAGATCACTACATTCGGCAAAATCTCCATTGTTTGGGAGAAAGGAGAACGCAAGGAGACAGGAACTGGCTCTGCTGTTACAGATTACCACCAAAGAGATTCATAGAAAGAAGGAAAAAAAATATCATTTCAAACTGAACTTTCCATCTAAGAGAGGGAAAAGCCATCTAAACGCTCTTGGATCTCTGTCAAGGGAGAGAATGATATTTTAAAAATCTGGCAGGAAACCAAAGAGCTACACCCACATACGAAGCGTAACTGCTTCCAGCACACTCACTAGACCACATATTTCCCCAGCTGGGAAGCACTGGCAGGGTTTGGAAACCCTGAGAAGGGTGGGGCTGCCTGGCCATACTGCTTGGTGATATTCCCAGATGAGGGTGGGGGGCTGGCCTGTGTTCCAAAGAAATTTTCACCTTTGGCCTTAGTCAAAGGACCCCTGGGCAAGACGAGAAACAAACAAAAAGGGAAGTGACAGTGAGGAGTGGTTTACCTTCGGAGAGCAGTTGAAATGCATACCGGGTACTGGGAGTGTAGTTACATACATTGTAATACACCGATACAGGTACAGCGTGCCAACTATGCAGAAAAATCTTCTGCTAATAATAGACCTGGAAAAAGGGAAAAACAAGGCAGACACTCAGTCATGAAATTCCGCAGGTTCATTTAAAGTTTTCAGTGATCCAATAAAACAAACCCCAAAAATCTACTTGAGTGATTGAAATCAGAATGCTACAACTACAGTTAATAGCAGGTTAGGGGGCAATTTTTGAGAATGACATGGTGGGTTTTTTAAAATATTAACTTGCCAAAAGAGTTTAAAACACTCTAATTGCTATTCATTAGGCCTTAAAGCTGAGATGACATTCAACTGATGTATAAGTGGCGCACATGCTGATTGGTCAAAGTCCACTTGGTACCTGTGGTTAAATATTCAGAGTGCCTTTTCTGGCTTAAAAGGGGGGGTTACTTATAAAACCAGAATGACATTAAAATGAGAATTCAAAACTCTTCTGACATTTAATGAGCCAACAATGTCAAACAATTTTATTTGTACATCCCAGAAACTGATTCTCTTAACTGATCTGAGGAAGCAAGATGCCATGAAAAGAGCCTAAATGACAGCACCCTACCCCATCTCCCTCTCTGTCTACTATGTGGCCTTGGGATACACTATGGAATTTCTGAGTCACAGTTTCCTAAACTGTAAACCGGATATAACAACATTAGGAAAAATGTATGAAAACTCCCTGCCATACACACACAATGGTAGCCAACAAATGTATAGTTTTATGGTAAGAAACAAAATTAGCAAGAAATAGAAATAGATCTCTTTTCCATTTTAAGTTGATTAGTGGTTCTAATGTAATTATTTTTTACATACATATGGACATGTATGTTGAGTTTGCTAACTTCTCCAAATAACAAATTCCACATAATGAGGTTTACTTTAATTAGATTTCACTGTGCAAACCTAAGTATATGCTTGGATAAGAATATCCCTTCCCTCTATCTCAGTACTGGGAGTCTCCTCTTCCTCAACTTGGGGGCTGGGGGGGGGGGGAGGGGTGTGTGTCAAATTTTACTAGTAACTTGGCCTGGGCAACTTGCATTAAATATACAAAGAAAAAGAAACAATGGCAGGCTTTCCTCTGAGAATATGGAATGTTGATTACCCTACAAATGTATAGTGTAGTTCAATTTTTATGGGGAATAGATAATCCTACTGAAGCATGCTAATTGGAAGAGAATTTGAATCATTTATATTTTTTATTTTAATAAGAGGAATAAAATGCTATATCACTTGTGTGATTAAAAATTAATTAAAAATAACCCATGCTGCCTGGATGGCATGGCTCAGCAGTTGAGCGTCAACCTATGAACCAAGAAGTCCCAGTTCGATTCCCAGTGAGGGCACATTTCTGGGTTGCGGGCTTGATCCCCAGTGTGGGGTGAGAAGGAGGTGACCAATTAATGATTCTCTTTCTTCAATGATGTTTCTATCTCTCTCTCCCTCTCCTTTTCTTTCTAAAATCAATAAAAATATATTTTAAAAAAATAATCCAGGCAACTATATTAGCAGTTCACGTGAGCTAAGTCACTTGGGTTGTATGAATAGAGTCTGGGTGTTTTGTCTCTTTGCCCAGATTTCAGAAACTGGGTCAGAACTGCTTACTGTAGAAGTCATCTTATTTTTTTTAGGAAAGCTCTATATGCCACCTCCAAGGATGAGAAATTATTCAGCATAAAGCTGTCTTGTAAAGCTATGTGTCTCTAACTTCAAGTATGATGAAAGTATGGCATAACTAAACAATGTAAAGAGGGTGATACTAGAGAATAATACTAGCCCATGTCTTAACAAGAACACGTGAAATATAAAAGTTAATTTTCCATTGTAAGACATAATGTTCATCTTTCTTAAAAAGATAATGCCCTCTCTAGCCATCCTGCTCAAACAAGTAGAAATTACCTGCAATTTCACTAAACTATAAAGGAAACATCTAATAAACTTGCTAAATCTATATCTATTCATCTTTTTTCGAGGAAGAAACACAAGAAAATGATTGCTATCACTCAATTTTGGTCAAGAATGTGGTCTTAAAAATACTTTGCCTATTTCATAATACACAAAAGACACACACACACACACACACACACACAATACACAAGTAGCTATTTTCACATCTTAAATTTGAGTCACAAGAGTAGTAGTGAAAGGATTCAGGTATCTATGAATAAGGTGTGGGGGACAGATGTGGTGATGCCTAAATCAGATTTCTAATGATTAAACAGACATCTATGATTTTTTTTTTTAAGAAAAGAGGGAAAATAATCCCTGGGCATGCTATAAAAAAGAAGGCATATATGATACGATTTAAAATTATACACATATATAGGTTATTAATACAGGCACACACAGAGAAAATATAAAAAAAGATACTACCATTACCATTTATCTCTGGCAACATAATAAGTAACTTTTCTCTTTTTGTTTATTTTGTCTTCTAATCTGCCTACAAGCATTAAGAATTACTTAGCTTTCTTTGGTGTTATAAAAATTAACTCAGGAAAACTACCTATGTTTTTTTGTTTGTTTGTTTTGTTTTTTTGCTTTCCCCTTATAATATTTATAATAATTTAAAAGCTAAATTGTGTTAATTACTGAATTTAGGGTGAATCTATTTTCCCTACAATTCCTAGGACTATATTAGTATTTAGGTCCTGAGACCTAAATTGGTAAAAATTAGAGAAGGTGAAAGCAGATAAGATCACTAATTGGCTAAGAGTAAGAAGGGGACAGAGCCTGGGTCTGAATCTGTCACTAGTCCCCACTCCAAATACTGACGCTGGTGAAGGAGGCACAGAACAGGCCTGCAAAAGCCTCACACATCCAGGCTGTACGTATGGGAATGGGACAGGGAAGGTCCCCAGGAAAGGACAGAAAGCAGGACCTCAGCCCAGGCTCTACAGCTCAGATGGGGGATGGGTCACAATTCGTGGGAGAAGAGAGAACTTACTAGAGACGGAGAGGAAAGGAATAAAGTGGGCATTCCTGGTCAGTGGTCTTCAGTGGGAAACTGTGACTGAAAGTTGGTGGCCAAGGAGGTTTCCCAGACTGGCAGAGAGGAGAGCCCGTGTCATACGGAGAAGTTATAGGAGGTTACAGCACTCAGGATGGAACAAAGTACGTTTTCTACAAACTACAATGGAATGCAAGATGTGAGAGCTCTCAGGGTTGGCAGGTCCCTTCTGGGGCAAATGGATGTATGACACCTGAACCCTATTATCAAACACTGAGCTGCTCTGTCTTCATTCCATCTGTGCCATGCACATGGTGCCTGTGCCACTCTCTAAGATAACACATTTCCAAAGGATGTTATACCAGGACCTAGACTGGCTTTATACTGAAGTGCCTTCGGTCATCCCCCAAATGTACCTGGGGCAAGTCAACAACTTCTCTGAGTCTCACTTGCCTTTACCGAGAGAGAATCACACTACAATTGAGTTTGAATTTTGTTCCAAGTGTGATAAGTCATTAGAGAAGAATGCTGTGAACAGATGTGTATTTTAAAGAGTGATTGGATCAAATGGCATGATGCATGTAAAAAAAAATTATCAGCTAGTTTGGAATCTGCCATTTGAGTAGGATGACAATGATTGTTGATAACACGGATGAAAAACAGCAAAAGAAAACAGACTTTGAGTAAGCACCTGACAGTCACAGCTACATGTAGAGAGAGAAACAAGAGGGCAAGAGATGCATCCTGAGCTCTTGTTTTATTGCTGGAGAGGAGTATAAATGCTTATTAGGCAATTAAATAAAGGGAGAGATGCTTCTAAAATATTCCATAACATAAGGAAATTTTTATCCTTATGAGTTTTATACTTGGATACAGTTTGAACACCCACTTTCAAAAACTGAGATGTTAAAATGAAAACAAACAAATTCCTCTCTGCAGCTGTGGGTGTTTTTGTTTTGTTTGTTTGTGTTTGCTTGTTTCTGCTTGCTTAGTATGCAGTCTCCAATAATTCTTGATAAGTAACTCAATATGAAGATGCCCTGAAGCTCCATTAGAGACTAGCCTTGTGGTCCACAGTATAAGGGCAATTTGTAATAAAATGACACAGCTTTAAGGAAAGGTTCTTCTGGAACTTGGGAAATAAATTCTATTGAATAGGAACCTGGAGAGAACTGCTTCACATCAAATGCTCTATTACCAAGGGCTTTTAAGAACTCTACTTAATCACAACAATCAAAGACTTAAACACAATGGGGGAAATGTTGACAATAACTATGGTTATTAACTACCTTGGGGAGTGGAAGAGGAAGAGATAAGTATGTTGATCCAATCAACTTAATGTGAAAAGAAGCGCTGATAGGATTACAATGGGATAAAATGCAAGGTAAATGTCAGTGGAGAGCCTAAGACAAAAAACCAAAAATAATCAAATTACCATCTAGCAGTCCCCAGGCAGCACAGGATTTCGTCCTTGGAAATTAGATTGCATTCATAGAAGAGAGCTAAATGCTGTAGATAAGCTTTCTTACGTTGGCAGATAGCCACCTCACAAAAAAGGCCTCCAAAGCCAGAGCTTTTATCAAAGGTTAAAATACAAAACGAATCTTTTCCTAAGTGGTCTTTAAAGATACGATACATACTGCTGCCAACCAGCTGAACACCCGTGCCAGGCCTCTCCGAGCGCAGCCCCAGAAAAGCCACGCTGGAAGTCTGCACCTGTTCCTCTGTGGGCAGCAAAGCCCCTACAGCAGCTCTGAACACAGAGGCCATGACAGGTCTGAAGCAGGATCTGCCACCACCATTTCCCTTCTCGATTCCTTTCCTATCCATGTGGGATCAATATGCAAAGAACCTGCTCAGGCACTGTTCCGCCGGTCTCTCCCTAACTACAGGACTGTTCCTGCCCGAATGTTCTACCCATGACCAATGCCTGAACCACTAAGCTCTTTCCACTCTGTCCCACATCCTAGCTATCCACTGGCTCCTTTACTTTTTTCTTCCCATCATTTCACCACCAACAGACCCATATATCCCCTCAACTGACCTGTACTACCTCTAGGCCAGTTTTTCCCAAACTTCCCTCATGATGAGAAGAATCACCTGGTGGAGTTGTTAAAATACAGATTCCTGAATCCCAACTAAGAAGTGCTAAACTAGAATTTTTGGGAACATATAGGTAAAATATATCACCTATATGTTACCTATATGTTCCCTAAAATTCTAGTTTAGCACTTCTTAGTTGGGATTCAGGAATCTGTATTTTAACAATTCCACCAGGTGATGATTCTCATCATGAAAGAAGTTTGGGAAACACTGCACGAGGCAAATCTCTGATCCACAAGACATCAGTAAGGAGCTTACACCAGGAAATGCACACAACATGCCTTTGCTCTCAATAAAAATATTCAAGCAAGGTTGTGAGAGCTCCCCAATTAGTGAATTCTATCTCCCCATTAAATTCCATATAAAATTCAGGGGTTCACAGAGACCTCAAAACCTTGCATAGATACAACAGAAGGCAGCACTGTAGCTATAAAAGATAAGCAGCTCTACGTGTAATAGGAGCCATGCCTTCTCCGGAGTTCATCCCTTCCCACCATCCCAGCACAAAATTGACTCACTGGCCACGTGGACTGCGTGTATGTTATGATTATTTCCCACCTGGACAGCAGCAATGACATCTTAACCAGCCCCCCAGCCTTCCCCACCCCCTCCACTCACACTTTCCTATTCTCTACACTGCAGCCAGAGTGAATCTTTTAAAATACACATCTGTTCTCTAATACACATTCTTCTCTAATGACTTATCACACTTGGAACAAAATCCAATTTCTTTAACCCTGGTTAACAATGCCTACCTCACCCACCATCCACACCTCATGACCTGTGTTACCTTCCCCAGCTGTTCTCAAGTTAAAGTAAGTCTAGGGCAGTGGTTGGCAAACTCTTTAGTCAACAGAGCCAAAAACAACAATTAAAATTTCTTTTGAGAGCAAAAATTTTTAAACTTAAACTATATAGGTAGGTTCATTGTTATTAACTTAATTAGGGTACTCCTAAACTGGCCTTTGCTAAAAACTCAAGGGGCCAAAGAGCCGCATGTGGCTCGCAAGCCACAGTTTGCCGACCACTGGTCTAGGGGACTCTGCACTTCTCCTACTTCCTGTCTGGATGCCCTGGCCCCAAATACCTATATGTATTCAACCTCATTCGATTCAGATGTCACCTCATTAGAGGACTCTTCCACCACCTTATCTAAACCTTCTTCCCAGTATTCCCAGTACCTTTCTATTGGGTGCCTTGGTTTTCTTCATTTCCCCTATCACTACCTGGTACTACGTATTCATTTGCTTACTGCAAATGAATAGGATCCAGACTTTTCCCTAGAGAAACGAATAGGATCCAGACTTTTCCCTAGAGAAACTTAAAATTGAGCAGAGAAGGAAATAAACAAGGAATGCAATGGAACGTGATAAGAGCTTCAAGTACTTGAGGGATACTGTGGAGTGAAGTAGCCAGAGATGAGGCAGGACAGGTCGGAGACAGATTATGAAGAACCCTGAGCTTCATGCTAAAGAGCTGGGCCTCCATCTGAGCACCCACTATACATCAATAGGTGGGAATGACAAGAAGTAGTGTTAGGGTTGTAATATTAACAAAGGGAAGAAAGGAAAGGGAATCAGATATTGTAAGCATGGTCACCTGGGAAGCTTCCCAGGAAGCTATAGCTCCTCCCAGCATTGTTCCTCCGCGGGGACTAACACCCCCCCTTGCCCATCTGGTGCTGGGTTTTTGCTCGGAGCAGGAGAGATAGGCACATGCGCAATAAAGTTGGGTGGCAAAAGGGAGTCTGCCGGCCAGTCTATTGAGAACAATGGACTGGCTAGGCCACATGTGTCAAACACAAGACCCGCGGGCCAAATCCAGCCCGCCAGCCCTTGCAATGTGGCCCGCACCGCGCTGTCATCACTGCACTCCGCTGTCAGTTTATGACATTGTCAGTTTATGACTGTTCAGTAAACCATTCGGCCCACGATTTAGGCTGGATTTTAGATTTTGGCCCCTTCTCTGATTGAGTCCGACACCCCTAGGCTAGGCGATGGACCATCAAAAGCACATGAAATCTTGGAAAGCTAATTGTTTAGTTTGAAGAAGCTCCTGGTTAGATTAGAAACCCCGACAAAAATGCCCTTTCTCTCGCTCCCTCTTGCTCTGTAACCTGCACTCCCCAGTGCGTTCCGTGTTCTCTCCATGGCCAGGTGGCCTTAGGAAACGGGATGGCCCGGCCACGCAGACTTCACATGCAGAAGGCTGGGCGGAACTGGACTTTCATGTGCAGCAGGAACTACGGGCAGAGGCCTTCCTCCTGGCCCAGCTGAAGACAAGATGGGACATCTCCCGTGGCAGGACGGACAGAGATGGGACCTGGGAGAGGAAACTCCTTAATTCTACATCAATAAAACTCTCCACAAAACCCCAGCTTCCTGTGGGAGCCTCAGCAAATTCTTTCCTTGCAGAGCCCCAAGAACTCCACTTCCACCAATAACAGCAACAAATCTGAAATTAGAATTGATAGAGTCAGCATTTGTATAAAAGGAACTGAGAAGTTCTAGGATTTTAGGAAATGCCTCTGCCCACAAAGGAGGAAGAGTAAGTTGGGGGTGGGGGGAACGATAAACCTAGTATTAGACCAGTTAAATTTGAGGGTCTAAGACCATCATGCTAAACTAAGTCAGTGATTTCTCTGGGCTACAAAACGCTTGACTTAGAAGTTCTACAAACCTGATCCTTGGCCTTCTTCACCAGGTGTTCTCAACATCCCACTAGCCACCCTGTCACCATGTGGTAGCCATGATTTAGCCATGCATGGAAAGTCCTTACTGAGTCTGCAAGGTTAACAGTCTTTATCATGCTTTCTTAAAACAAGGACTTCCCGATTTTGGTGAAGTCTGGCACATTGATTGGTTGTCTCCTGCTCGCATTCTGCAACCCAGGGACATACCCTTGTCTGGAAATCCACCTTAGAACCCTTTGGTGCGCATGCCAACATTCTAACCACTGAGAGCACTGGCCAGGGCTAGTCTGTTTTTAAAAGGGCTCCGAGACTCTTAAAATCAAAGTAAAATTCACCTGTGGGATTACTGGCCAAACAGGGTCACCTTTGAGGAGTCGTATGCAACGTGCCTCCTAAGTGGCAAACCTCCTGGATGGGGTTGGGGAAAAGGGTCGAGAGCCAGAAGAGCCAAGCGGGAAAGAGGGAGACTGAACTTCCTGTTTAACACAATACCCTGTACTCAGAAGTCTCTATTTCCCTGCCATGCTGGATAAACAAAACTGCTAAATAGCAACAGGCAAATAACCAGAAACAAGGGGTCTCTGACATGACCGAGCATGAGAGCTGGGGAAGGCGTGTACCAATACCCACCGCATCTGTCCTGCCACCTCTTACATGTCTGGTGAGTCACATACACTGAAGACAGACCTCAGGGAGGCCGATGGGAACCCAGGGGTACGCCCAGTGAGAGGACAGCGGGTGGGGCTGTTTAGGGTTATCTTGACAAGAGGCGGCTTCCATTTCCCATGTCCCTCCTATCAACATGGAAACAGGTGAGAACACTTTTTAAAGAATCCTTAGTTGCCTGTCTTCTGGACATAAGACAACACTGCAGGTAATGATAACCTAACATAATTGGCCCATCCAATCACGTTAGAACTAAACAAAACACAGTTGTATAGAACAGACATCATCTGGACTGAGAGGCTCCTTTTTATCTGTGAGAAAAAGCAGGCTCCTGAGGCTGAGAGTCACCCACACCACCCAGCATGGCAAGGCAGGGCAGGGCAGGGCAGGGCTGGGCTGGAACCCAGGCTGCCTGCGGCCAACACTGGGTTAATTTGGTCCAAGGCACAAATAACAGATTTGTTGCTACTGAACAATGCAAATATACAAGTGACTGTAGTATTGGCAATAAGTACTAGGAAAATGAGAAATTAGAAAGCTTAAAGCAAAAACAGATATGAGGAAAAAGTCCCTGCTGAGAGAAATATAAAAAGTGACATATTTTAAAGAAATTAACCCTCTGGTCAGGATACTTCCTTAGAACAAGAATAAATTATTTAAAAGTCACAGTTTTGTGAAAGGTTTGGACTCAAGCTTGGTATGACTTAACTAAAGTTATATTCTGGGTCAGTAAATTATTTGCTTGCATGTAAAATGTTGATGGAAAACCAGAAAACAACCTGTCATAAACAAAACAATGAACATTGAGAAAAATCTCAGAAAACATAATTTAGTTGACTTTGACTTTTAAAAAAAAAATTCTGGCATATTTCTAATGTGCTCTTGGGAAAAGAAGTTTAGAAGTTAACAGTCAAGTGCAGAAACTGAAGTTTGGCAGCCAAAAGAATGTAATTAATAAATTGGAAGCATCTCATATTTCTAAAGCTTATTCCTATCAATTCAGTCTCTTAAAGCTAAAGCAAACAAAAAAAAGGTCTCCCATCAAATCAAATGCAGCCCACATCATAGTTTCTATTTCCAATTTAGCTGAAACTCGAGGACTGCCAAATCAGTCCCAAAATAAACACTGGCCACTTAAACAGTTTCCTTTATACAAGTTAAGAGAGTTCTTTCCTGGCTGAGTCAGAAATTGCTTTTACTTCCACTTGCATCTATGTAATTTATAAACTGACAAAACACAGTCCTTTAGGAACATACCAGGAAAATATTCATCATTTCTGCTAGGTCAAGTTCACATAAATCCTGGCTACATTTTGTTTTACTGATATAAGATGATTTTCTTAATATGCATCCATACTGTGGGTCATGAAACACAACCCACTGCAGAGAAACAAACCAGTTTTTAACTCCCATGAGTGGAAGCCATAAAGATGTCCAAGTAATAGGAAAATCATGCAGCAATGACGAGAGGACGTGTTTCGTTTGCTATACATCCCAAGCAAACAGCTTGCCTGAGGGGGTCTATGCTGAGTTTCCAGTTAGGGACATGAAAGCCACTTTAGTTATACTGGAAACTAAAAGGAGGCACCTACTTAAACCCCAAGAAATGTGAATGGAATAGCCACATACTGCTTTAGTTGCCACACATTCTAGAAGGTGAAAAGCCACACTGGCTCGCTGCATTGCACCTACCTAAACCGAGTCATTCCCTGAGAGCATTATTTTCCCAACGGCCCAAGCCACTGTGGAATAGCTGTTCTCAATTTTGTGTGTGAAACCTCCATAAATACGCATTGCTAAGTTTCCAGATGTCTGACTCTGCTTGGGAAAAGCTATACAGCCATGCATAGTGCTTAGGCCAACTGTTAACTATTTATCTGCTGGGCTAACACCACCAAGACTGGCTGGTTTTTCTGTGGTTCAATAGCCTATATATACCCTCTGAAGGTGTTTGAGGGTTTTCTTTCCTGTGAAGTGAAAACAGGACAGTCTCTCTAACAATCCTTTTCACCATTCTGTACAAATCTTGCCCAAAACATGGTATTTTCTTAAAGCTGCCAGAGCTTCAGTTGGGTATGTGGCTTTAAAAACGGGGGAATAATAAGCTTTGATTGCATTGCTTCATAAGTTGCATCTCCAAATAATGAGAATTAGACATCTGCAGTGCAAACCCCTCAGTCCCTGAGTCTGAGGGCTTTTGCTTTACTTACTTGTATTTTAAGAGCAGCCACTGAACTAACCAGAGTCCTACAAGGATCATGCCATTAATTTCACAAATAGAAAAGGCCCACTGCACCCGGTTAAAATGGTCAAAAAACGTGTCCGGTAGTGGAGGCTGCACCTCCTTAGGAGGTACTCGTTCATGGACGACCGAGATCATCACTGTGGTGAGAACAAAACAGCAAAGTGCATAAAGAAAGGCCAGAAGAGTCTTGCCCCACTCCATGGGGTACTGGGAGCGCTCCAGTTCTGGCATGGGGATCTTGATCATCTCCTTCCTATACCCATTTGGCATCCCGTTGGGTTTGACCTTGATGCTGAATCTGCCGTCAGGGGTGGGGACGTCTGTGCCAATGCTGAGGTGCCCGTTGGCATGGCCGTTCTTGTGTACTTCCATGTGGTGCTCCATTTTCAAGGTCTCTATCATGTCCAAGAGCCGCTGCCCGTTGTCGGAGGAGACTCGGCACAAGGGGGGTTTTGTGAAATCCTCTTGGGTTAGGTTGATCAAGTCCCGGCCCGTGAAATGTTCCAGAGGCTCACAGTATTCTGGCATAGCATTCTCCAGCAGCCAGTCTGTCACCTTTTTGGGTGACCAATAAACCACTTCCTTCATTGTACTGGCAGACGACAGGCAGGCCCCTGCTTGCTCTCGGCAGGTCAGCAGTCTGAGTTTTTACAAAGCAGGATGCTGGCCATCGGAGGCGTGCTCATCCTGTCAGGCCTCATGACAGGGACTGGGGTAGCAAGATGGTAAGGGCAGTTTTTAAACACCTCATGTAGCTGTCCAGGATTCTTGAGTACCGGAGCACTCATTCACCTCATTTTTCAACAAGGTTCTTCCTCCTGTGGAGGCAAGAGAAAAGGTCAAGATATTGGTCAACCCCCTCAAAATGCAAAACCTCCATAAGCATAAGGAAAATGGGAATCCAGTTACCGATAAAGCCTGTAGTTTTCAAACATGTATTAGTCTAAGGGGCCCCTGATTCCCTGGCTGGCCTTCCCTGAAAGAGCATTAAAAGGGCCAAGTGATGGATAAAGTCAAAGGGGAAATGTTTTACAGCCTCCTCAATGGGGTCTTTTCTAAGATATAATTCATCATGCTGTGGACACTGCTTAGTATGAATCAGTGGTTCTGTGTGTGCAGGTGCTTCCTGGGACAAGCTGAATAAAGGTGGCACGTTGGCTTAACCTATCATCCTAGCTGGTGAAGAAGTGTTTTAAAAGGTACATAACGCACAGCAACTTAACAGATACGATAGAAATGTTGAGCTTCAAGACAGTTTGGTTCAACATTTTTTTTTTTTACATACACACAAAAAATCAATGAATCCCTGTTTCCTCATGGACTCAGATGCCGAAATCTATAGAGGAACTTCCAATGCAGCTCCAATGCCACACAGGCAGGGTGAAGGGCCAGCGTCTTCCAGCTCTGCCCACCTTTCTGCTCCCTGCCCAGAGGGTATTTCCTGGAATCCCAGTGGTAAAATCAATGATCTGATTCAACTCCCTCATTTATAAACTTGGAAACTAAATTCCAGGAAGGTCAAGAAACTTGCCCTTTATTAAATGGCAGCTTGCAGCCAAGAGCTGTAAGTTTCCTTTCTGAATCCTGAAGTTCAAAACACTATTTATTAAAATACTTATGTGGTAATAACCAATTCACATCTGCAGGGGATATTCAAAAGCCAGATTCAAAATTTTATAAAAGTATGTAAGTATCAACATAAATTTACATATAAATAATGAATCTCCTCTTATTTAAACTCAGCATTGATTAATGAACATAACATTGCATAAACCTGGGGGAAAATACATCACATTTTAACTGAAATTATATTTGATGACAGGCCTGGGGGCATTTTCTACTTCTCTCCCATCCATTTTTCTTTAATAGGCATGTACTCCTTTTGTAACAATCATTGAAAATTGGAAAGCAAGTGAAAAAAACTAAAGTTTTGCTACCCGGAAGCTGCCTTTTTGGGATATTGATTTTAAGCTGCTTATTAAGAAACAAGATTCAGAAAGAACCTTTGACCCTCTCCCTTTTCAGCCCAAGAGATTCAGACAGAGAAGTGTGCTTCAGGAAGGAAATCTTAGCATGTTCACTGTAGCCTAATTTGAATTAAGTGTGGTAATTATAGGAATGCTTCAGGCAGGGTCTGTTAGCTAGAGATCTCTGTGTCCTTCTGAGTTGCCTAGCAAGAATTTGCCTGCCATGAGTGTTCCCCTCTCCCTCAACAACCTGTAAATAACCCATTGTCCCTTCTGAAATATATCTCCCCCACCCTCTTCTCCTTTGTCCAAAATGCCACTTCTACCCAGTGTTGCCTCACTGTCTCTGGAGTTTTCATGCCTATGTGAATTCCCCATGGACAAGTGTTAAAAACTTGATTTTCGTCTGATAATCTGTCTCTGTTGATATGATTATCAGCCTAGCCGAGAAGTTAGAAGAAAAATATTAATATTTTTTAGTTCCCACACTAGAAATGTTAAAAATAAATACCTAGCTCTAAAACAAAGCCTTGTTATTCATGTAGCATGCATGGCCTTTGGCTGAAGACAGACCATGGTCTGACTCTCAGCCTCTCTCATGCATAGCACATTAGGTGAGCTTCAATTACTTATTTATTTGTTTGTTTAGTTATTTATTTATTTGAGTGAGAAAGAGAGAAACATCAAAAAGTTGCCTCCTGCATTCATTAAGCCTCTCCCGCTCCAACCCCAAGAACTCCTACTCGCTCCCTATGGAGCACATGTGGCACAAACAAGACCTGAACCCAGGTCTCCTGATTTCAAAGACCAAGCTCATCACTGCTAACCCCCAAATCTGACTCTGGAATAGAGATGGACAATATGTCCACTCCTGATTTCCCTGTCTAAATAACAACCAGTCAAACGGCAGTAAAACTTAAAAGACATTCCAGACTGCAAAAGAGATAGGCATTCCCGCTCCTGAGCATCCATCCCAGTGCTGTGTGCCTTCCCTCTGACACTCCCTGTGGTGTCTGTCTAGACCCCCCAGGAGCCTGTGAGTGACTGCGGAAGAGCTTCCGTCTAAACTCTAAAGCATCCCCGTCTCACATTCCCAGGGCTCAGAATGTGCTTGATCAATATCTGCGCAATAACTCAGGAAACAAATGTCCCTTACATGGTTTAATGGAAAATAAAGCTACAGAAAATGTCACTGACACTGAAAAGGGCTTTAAAATGATTTGGATAGTCAAGGAGAACCAGGCGGGCAGTCTCCAAAGAGAAATAGGACACCCAGGAGAAGCTCTGACCACTTGGAAAGCACTACACAGGAGCTGCAGCGGCACCAGAGCTGCCTGGAGAGGCCAGAAGACGCATAGGCACGTGGGCGCCCTGGCAGAGGTCCTGCAGGAAAGGGATCTCCCAGCATCAGGCTCCAGGCTTCTCCCCAAATCCTCCTCAGCAGCATTAGGCTAACAGCCAAGGAACCCTCAACATCTGCAAGTGGCCACAAGAACTCCAAAGAAAAATGCTTGCTGGAACGAATGTTCATGCCCAAGGACATGAACGTGGGCTTTCCCCTTTGTCCAACTCAGGAAGGCTGCCAGGAGGGGAAACCCCTTCAGAACCACAAAGATCAGACCAACGCCACAGGGTTATTTCACTTCTCTCTGCCGGGGGAACAGTCAGATAACTCCTTTTAAAAGATAACACTGTAATCTTTAAAAAAGAAAAAATATCAAGTGGTGGGAGACAATCTAGGCCATCAGACAGACAGACAGACAGACAGACACATACAC
Organism: Pipistrellus hanaki; assembly: GCF_964339955.1. Lineage (NCBI taxonomy): Eukaryota > Metazoa > Chordata > Mammalia > Chiroptera > Vespertilionidae > Pipistrellus > Pipistrellus hanaki. Next base: position 29,749,652 of record NC_140516.1, read on the forward strand.
ATGCACATATTCTTTCTGGCATTGCAAGCCTCCATCCAAACGAAGGACCCTGATCTTGCAAAGGCAAGTCCATAGGCAGTTTCCAACAGCCAGAGGAACTCTCCAGTGACAGCAAGGAAAGTAAATGGCTCCTGTTAATAAGTAGGAAACAAAACTGCTCACTCCTTAGGAGAGTGCCTAGGCGTCCCCCCGTGTTGGAGTTCTCCATTTCCTCCTCCTCAGCAAGGCCAGGCTCTTCCCTTGGTCTCTAGGGTCCTTCTCTGCAGACCCTTCGCAGAACATTCCACTTCCCCATCCTTTTCCCTGCTTGACTTCCTGCATCACTTTCATCTGTGACACGTGATCTAATTTAACCCTCAGGTGTGCCTGGTGTGGCAGAAAGAGCACCAGCTGTGTGAGTTACAGAGCTGATAGCTGAGACCCAACTCAGCCACTTCCCTTCCTGACAAGGTCCTTGAACCTCTCCACACCTCAGTTTCCTCTGGGAGATGGAATTACCAATTACCTACTTCATGGGGCTGCTCCTGTTGTGATAAACCAATCATGTAAAAAGAATAAAAGATATAAGTTACCCCAAGAAACATGTCTTGTTCTTTACATAATGTCCTGCTTCCTTTCTAACACGCAACTGGGTCATAGTGACATGTCATAAATATTTACTGAAGCTGCCACTTCCAAAGGGCATTTTAAAATGCCTAATCATTCTGATACAAGAATAAAAACAGCCCTCCAAATTCCATGAGAAAGCAACCCTGTATTTTTCAAGCAACTTTGAAGCTTGAAAATAAAGATATACATGCTGTTTTCCTGAAAGGGGGAAAGCTCACTGTAGGGAAGTAAACGTTGAATAGCTACTCAGCACTTCAAAGGCCACTGCGAAAAAGATATGGACTTAGAGACCCCAGAACCCAGCTGTAGAAGGAGAAGTGAGATGGTGGCTCTCCCCTGGTCTCACACACTCAATTTAGAACATACGGTGGCAAAGTGTATTCACATCTAGACCCAAAAGACTGTATCTTAGGCTGGGCTCAGAAAACAGCTATTACTACCTTCATTCAGGAAAGCCACTCAGAATCCATATCCAGGAAAATGTTAAGAAATAGTACAGGAGAAACCAAGATGGTGGCATAGGTAAACACCTAAACTGCTGACTCGCACAACAATATCAAAACTATGACTAAAAGATAAAACAGACACCATCCAGAACCACAGGAAAGCTGGCTAAGTGGAAATTCTACAACTAGAAGGAAAGAGGAAATTGAGACTCAGAGGAGCTGTAAAAGATTGAGGTATGGGGACGTGCTCATGCGGAGAGGACGGATGGCTGAGTGCACGGCTGGCTTTCTAAAGTGGGAGAGAGACAGAAGCTCCCAACTGCACTGAACTCCAGTTCCAGGAGAGTTTCTGGGAACCCAGACTCATTCAGGGTGAAACTTGAGAGCAGCTTTCTCTCAGATGTGTTTGCAGTGGTTACCATGGGACACTGAGACACAGGGGCCTTTTAGGGCAGGGTTGATGGGAAACCAATGCTGTCTGTTCCACCCTGAGACTCTGCCCCATCCAAGCTGAACACAGAGGTTTTTGCAATTTTGCAAGTCTTGTCTCACAAGGCTGTCTCCAGCACAGAAGTTCTCCCATTGTAGACACAGCTGATCCTCACAGCCAGTTGGCCTGGAGGTCAATTCCTCCCAGTGATACCAACAACAATCAAGACTTAACTACAACAACGCTGTGCACACAGTCCACAAAGGGGTACATCAAGAGTGTCCACCTCAGGTAACTGGGGAGGCTGAGCCACTGAGCCCTATAGGATACCTACCACAGAAAGCTACTCTACCAACTCAGGGAAGCAGTGAAAATGCGAGACAAAGAAACAGATCAAAATGAAAGAAATGGAGGAAAGCAAATGGCTGGATATAGAGTTCAAAACCAAGGTTATAAGGTTTTTCAAGAATTTCCTAGAAAAGGCCAATAAATTTAGTGAGACCCTCAAGGATATGAAAAAGGACAAATTAGAAACTAAATATTCATTGACTTAAATAAAAAATACTATACAGACTAGGGGAACATAAGAATCAAGTCAAAGATTTGAAATACAAAGAAGCAAAAAACACTCAACCAGAAAAGAAAAAAAGAAAAAAGAATCCAAAAATTTGAAGATAGTGTAAGGAGCCTCTGGGACAACTTTAAGCATATCAACATCAGAATTATGGGGGTGTCAGAAAAAGAGAGAGAGCAAGATACTGAAAACCTATTTGAAGAAATAATGACTGAAAACTTCCCCCACCTGGTGAAAGAAATAGACATACAAGTCCAGGAAGTGCACAGAACCTCAAACAAAAGGAATCCAAAGAGGACCACGCCAGGACACATCATAATTAAAATGCCAAGAGCAAAAGACAAAGAGAGAATATTAAAAGAAGCAAGAGAAAAACAGTTAATTACCTACAAAAGGGAGCACCCATATAATTGTCAGCTATTTCTCAACAGAAACTATGCAGGCAAGATGGGAGTGGCAAGAAATATTCAAAGTGATGAATAACAAGAACCTACAGCCAAGATTACTCTACCCAACAAAGCTATCATTCAGAATTGAAGAGCCGATAAAGAGCTTCACAGATTATAAAAAGCTAAACCAATATTATATAAAATCCTAAAAGGTAATCTTTAAGAAGAGAAAGAAGAAGAAAAAGGTAAAGATAAAAATTATGAACAACCAATACATGTCTATCAACAAATGAATCCAAAAATCAAGTGAATAAAAAATCTGATGAACAGAAAAAACTGGTGAATATAATAGAATCAGGGGCATGGAAAGGGAGTGGACTGACAATTCTCGGGGGAAAGGGATGTGGGGGCGGGGGGAGTGCTGGAAGAGACTGGACAAAAATGGAACACCTATAGGTGAGGGCAGTGAGGGGAAGGTAAGGGCAGAGGGTGGGGTGGGAACTGGGTAGAGGGGAGCTTTTTTTTGGGGGGGGGAGAAGAGGAACAATTGTAATAATCTGAAAAATAAAGATTTATTAATTTTTAAAAAATATATTTTATTTACTTTTTACAGAGAGGAAGGGAGAGAGGGATAGAGAGCTAGAAACATCAATGAGAGGGAAACATCGACCAGCTGCCTCCTGCACACCCCCTACCGGAGATGTGCCCACAACCAATGTACATGCCCTTGACCAGAATCGAACCCAGGACCCTTCAGTCCGCAGGCCGACGCTCCATCCACTAAGCCAAACCGGTCTCAGCTAAATTTTTTTTTAAAAAAAATAAGAAATAGTACAGATCTTGCCCTGGCCCATTTGACTCCATGGTTGTATTATCAGCCTGTGCACCTATGGGTTACTCAATGCAGGGTGTGTGGTGAAGACAATTGATGTGTCTCTCTCATGTTGATATGTCTCTCTCTCTCTCTCTCTCTCTCTCTCTTTCTCTCTCCTTTCCTCTCTCTCTAAAAATCAATGGAAAAAATATATCCTTGGGTGAGGATTAAAAATGAAAAAAACACACAGCTCAAATCATTAGACATATTTCTCAGAACTGGGAAGAAATAATAGAAGAGTAAAAATTCTATCTAAACTCTACAACAAAATAGCACAGAATTTGAGAGTCAGAAGTGCCAGAACTCTGATTCCTCTGAATTTTTTAGACATAAACAAAGTCCAGTGAGATTGTGATGTCTAAAACCTCACACAAAGAGCTGGTCCTGGAGCTAGACAAACCCAAATGCTCACTGGGGCTCTCCCACTGCAAATATCCAACAGCCTCACCGATTTGAGCACATGTAAAGGATAGTCAAAAAGTATCTTTTTTATAGAAGTATGGAACCCAAAAGGATAAAAAAGGGGAACAACAGCATATTCATTATGGATTCTAAACCCAGCAGGGATTTCTATCTGGTCTTAACTAAGTAAAAAATAAATGTGCTACTAAATATGATCCTGCTCCAATTCTTAAAATAGACATTTTACTCTTTAATATTATTAAAACCATCAGATAATATGCCATGACACATTAGAAACTACTTAATTATCAAAGCCAGAGAGCTGGCAACAGAAAAATAAGTTAAAGCAATTATCCTGGTAATGTAAAAACATCAACCAAGCAAAACCATTGAATAAATAATTTATGAATATCTGTTCATTCTTACTCGAAAAGAATCTATTATATAATCTTGTTATCTGGCATTGTCTGGAAATAAAATGTGTAAACAAAAAGCTAGCATGTGAAATATACACTGAACACGATATGTAGGTAATTATAACACCGTGAAGTGCTCAGTACAACTGCCCATGGAGCAATTAATCAGGAAACCTGAGTTCTAAAGCCTGCTTTGTCATTAACTTGTACTCCAAACCAGCGCCTCGGTTTCCTACAATGGAATAATGTATTCCTTCTGCTTGCTCCATTAGTAAGGGAATTTACACAGACTGTACAGTGCTTTGGAAAACATAAAGCAATACATAAAAATGTAAGGATTTATGATAATGACTGTAATTTATTCTTGTTTGAAAGCTTTAGTGAACTTTTAAAATGAGTGTTATGTAATTAAGAACTGAATTTTTGCTAATTTTTTAAGACACGATGGACCCAAGACTGAACAAACAAAGCTGGCATGTCAATGAAGAAACTACAGGAAAGTTCCAGATGTTTTTAAATGCTGATAATGGCAAATGAAAAAAGGAAGTAGAGCATGCATAATTAGTCTTATAAGCATACAGTCAACTAAACTTTCTGCTTCGTGCATCAAATCTCTAAAAACAACAGAAAACTCCCAAGCTAATTTTACGAGGCCAGCATGATCCTAATTTCAAAACCAGATAAAGATATGACTAAGAAAGAAAATTATAAGCCAATATCACTGATGAACATGGATGCTAAAATATGCAACGAAATATTAACAAATCGGAGCCAGCAATATATTAAAACGATCATATACCACAATCAAGTGGGATTTATTCTAAGGATGCAAGGATGGTACAATATCTGCAAAATAATAAATGAGATATACCACATAAACAATATGAAGGATATAAACCTTTATGATCATATAAATAGATGCAGAAAAAGGATTTTCTAAAATCCAGTACCCATTTATGATAAAAACAAAACAAAACAACAAACTCGCAGAAGAGTGGGAATGAAAGGAACATAACAGCATAATAATTATATATTATAATTATATATTACAAACCCAAAGCCAACATCATACTCAATGGGCAAAACTACAAGCGTTTCCCTTAAGATCAGAACAAGACAGAGATATCCACTTTTACTACTTTTATTCAACATAGTACTGGAAGTCCTAGCCACAGGAATCAGATAGGAAGAAGAAATAAAAGACAGCCAAATTAGAAAAGAAGTAAAACTGTCATTATTTGCATTAGACATGATGCTGTATGTCGAGAACCCTAAAAAGTCCTCACAAAATTGCTAGAGCCCAGCCAGTGCCACTCAGTGGTTGAGCATTGGCCTATACTCAGGAGGTCACAGTTCTATTTTAGGTCAGGGGATATACCCGGGATTGTGGGCTCAATCCCCAGGAGGGAGCGTGCTGGAGGCAGATGATCAATGATTCTATCTTATTTATGTTTCTATCTCTCTCTCCCTCTCTCTTCCTCTATGAAAGCAATAAAAATATGTTTAAAAAAAGAAGAAAAAAAAGGGGGGGAACTACTAGAACTGATAAATGAATTCAGTAAAGTAGGAGAATACAAAATAAAAATCCAAAAATCAATTGCATTTTTATACACCTATAATGAACTATCAGAATGGGAAAATAAAACAACAACTCCATTCACAATTGCTTCAAAAAGAAGAATAAAATACCTAGGAATAAATTTAGCCAAAGATATAAAAGATCTGTATTCGGAAAATTGTAAGACTCTGAAGAAATTGAAGAAGATACAAATAAGTGAAAGCATGTACTGTTTTTATGGATAGAAAGAATTAACATCATTAAAAGTCCATACTACTCAAAGCAATCTATAGATTCAATGCAATTCCTATCAAAATACCAATGGCATATTTCACAGAGCTAAGATAAATATTCCAAAAATTTATAAGGAACCACAAAAGACCCCAAATAACAATAGTGATCTTAAGAAGAAGAAAGTTAGAGGAAACATGCTACCTGATATCAAACTATACTACAAGGCCACAGCAATCAAAATAGCATGGTATTAACATAAAAACAAACATATAAATCAAAGGAACTAAATAGAGAGCCCAGAAATAAACCTACCCCTTTACAGTCAGACAATATCTAACAAAGGAAAAAAAAAATACAGTAGACTAAAAATAGTCTATTCAATAAATGATGGTGGTAAAATTGAACAGATACATGCAAAAAAAGTAGAAAGTAGAAACACTACACATAAGAATATACTAAAAATGGATTAAAGATTTAAATTTTAGACTCAAACCCATAAAAATCTCAGAAGAAAACATAGGCAGTAATATCTTGGTCATTTCTTGTAGCAATGTTTTTTTCTGATCTATCTCCTCTAGCAAGTAAAACAAAGGAAAAAAAAATAAACAAATGGGACTACATCAAACAAAAAAGTTTTTGTACAGCAAAGGAAACCATCAACAAAATTAAAAGACAACCCACTGAATGGGAGAACATATGCACCAATACATCTGATAAGGGGTTAACATCCAAACGTATAACACTCAACACCAAAGAAAACAAACAATCCAATTAAAAAATGGGCAAAGGGCCTGAATAGACACTTCTCCAAAGAGAACATACAGATGCCCAATAGACATGAAAAGATGCTCAACATCACTAATCAGAGAAATGTAAATGAAAACTACATTGAGATAACACCTTATACCTGTCAGAATGGCTGTCACCAATAAATCAACAAACAACAAGTGTTGGCGAGGATGTGGATAAAAGGGAACCCTTGTGCACTGTTGGTGGGAATGCAGATTGGTACAGCCATTGTGGAAAGAAGTATGGAGTTACCTCAAAAAATTAAAACTGAAACTGTCCTATGACCCAGCAATTCCATTTCTGGGAATTTATCCAAAGAAACCTGATACACTAATTTAAAAGAATATATGACCCCCATGTTCACTGCAGCTTTACGTACAATAGCCAAGATTTGGAAGCAGCCCATATGTCCTTCAGTAGATGAGTGGATAAAACAGCTATAGTACATTTATACAATGGAATACTACTCAGCAGCAAAAAGGAAGAAAATATTACCCTTTGAGACTGAATGGATGGACTTGGAGAACATTATGGATTATGGTAAGTGAAATAAGCCAGTCTGGGAAAGACAAGTGCCGTATGATTTCATTCATATCTGGAATTTAATACACACTAAACTAACAAGCAAAACAGAGACAGACTCACAGAGAACAGGCAGACGGCTCTGGTGGTGGAGATGGGGTGTGTGTGTGTGTGAGAGAGAGAGAGTGGTTGTGTGTATGTGTGTTTGTGAAGGAATTGGACAAAAAAGAAAAAAAAACTAATGGACATGGACAACAGTGTGGTGACTATGGTGGGGAAGGAGTGGGTAGAGGTGGAAGAGGGTATATGGGGGGGAAATGGTGATGGGACAAAATAATAAAATAACTCTATGTGGGTACCTTGTTAAAGAGCAATGGAAATCAAGAAGTGATATCATGTTATTATGAAACAGATGATCTGCATTTTTGCAAACGCTTCAAGTCCAGATAAAGGTCTTTACATCTACTAGAACTTTCTATAAAAGTCAGTAATAACCTCACACACCTTTTAAAGCAATGTAGTCCATTGAAATATTCTCTAACTCAATTTGGATAGCTCCTGAATGCTTTTCTCCAAACCAATTTAACTAGCCATCGGTTTGGTGTTTGTTTATTTGTTTGTTATTTAGCATTTAAAGAGTTAAGTAGGTAGAATTCATAAAACTATATTTGTTTGAAAAAAAAATGGCTAAAATAATAAACTTCAGTCTCAGCTGAAGGACCTACATATTTACTTCAATCTGCAGTGGGGGAAATTTTAGAAGATTACTTTAACCTTTAAATCATCCTTTATTCTAAGTTATTATTACATGCAGCGCTCACAATTCTACAAAGTCCGGCTAGCAAATAAAACCAGTCCTTATGCAACAGCTCCTGGAACTAACTATCCGCTGACCTATTTTGCTTAGCCACGTGAAGGAAGGGCATGCTGAAGTGTACATATTTGCCTTTCGGTACACTATGGGCTGTTAGAAAATCCTCATGTGATAACATCTTTTCATCTCCGCCACGCCTTGTTTATTTAATGATATCTGATAATTAGATTTCAAAATATTTGGAATACATTCCTTCTCAGCAGTTGTCATAACTTTCCTAATAGCCTCCCTTTTTATGCTCCTTTCTCAAAATGACCCATTCCAATGTAGTAGCCCTCAATTCTCCAGAGAAAGAGATGATTTTTGATGACAAAATTAGTAGATATGACATGTTGACAAGAAACCAGCCATATCAAATGTAAACCATAAATCATGATTCTAGTTGTTCTCTGACAGCAGGAAATACAATACTGTTTCATGTATTTCACAGAGAGTTCTACCTTCAGCAAGACTAGCTAATTCTGTCTCCCAAACCCTGAGCGTCCTTTTAAGTCAGTCTGTAATGGAATGTCAATATTTAGTAAGCAAACAACTCAAAGAATAATTTATTGTGGTAAAAAATTAGATACAATCTGAAAGTTCCATGAGAATTGGTAAAATACATCATTACAACAGAAATTAATTGCCTCCACCAGAGACTGGATAGAGACTGTAAAAGAGAATGATACCATTTTTGTAAACACACACATATTTACAAATTTCAATAGAAAAAGTATAGAAGATGTATATCAACTTCTGTTACTTTGGGTGATTTGGTGATAAAATAATGTTCTGCTTTTTTCTTCTTCAGTGTTTTCTAATTCGCTGATAAAGTACTTATTAGTTGTGTTTATTTTTTTCTTATTATTAGTTGTGTTTAGGAAAGTTTCTTTTTTAAGTTGTTGTGTTTTTAAACATGGAGGTTGCATTATAAAATTAAAAATAGATGCTTCCTATATTAGTTTTCTTTAAAAATATGAAATGGGCTTGCAGATTTGTCTAAATAAGGCGAACCTTTGCCTCCTATGTATAATTAGGTTCCCAGATCCTTCTAGAACATAATAGTCCCGGGAGATGAGCCAAACCACCAACAACCATAGAGCTGAAACTCTGAACTTAACTAAGTGCATAAAGAAATTCCAGGCTCAGATATTTTCCATCATTCCAGAGAGAAAACAGCAACAAACCTCAGAGTCACAACTGTTCTGTTATCTACATTTTCTTCAATATCCATCTGCCCAGCTTACTGCCAAATGTAAGGGACCATTCGAAACTGCTGCCTTGTTGACATTGCAATAAGGAAAAGTCTGTGTAATCACTAAGCTGTCCCCTCGGGGTTCATCCTTAGACCCCGATTTACTGAAACTCTGAAGATGATCCATTTCCACTCAAGTGATTAACTCCCTTCCTAAGTCGAAAACCAGCAGGGCCATTTTAATATCATCTATTTAATATCATCTATTTAATCTGTAGGTCTTGGACAGGGTCTCACTCTGGCAGCACTCAGGAATGTCGGGACATAATCAATGTTTGCAAAATCGTTGGCTTTCAAGCCCAGCCGAAGCTGATGTGCACAGTGGTAATCTCATCTGCCCCAAGAAGCTGGGAAAAGGCTCTGTCTCTATTACATTCCACTCCATTCTCTTCCTTTCTTCCCACTCTGCCCTTTCAACGTGAGAACTAAAAGCCTCCTACTTTTTGCTTGTTCTGCCGGAATAAAAAGATGCTGTGTACTTCTGAATCTATCTTCAAGTATATCCGGGAGAATAAAAAAGTGAAATGGCTTAAAAAAGGGATGAGGCTATGCTTTACCTTCCTCTGGTTTTGTTGTTGTTTATCCTCACCTGAGGACATTTTCCACTGACTTTTAAAGAGCGTGGAAAGGAGGGGGGGATATAGTGAAACATTGATGTGAGATAGACACAGTGATTGGCTGCCTCCTGAATGCATTCTGGCCCGGATCAAGCCTGCAATTGAAGTATGTGCCCTTGACTGGGAATCAAACCCATGACCCTTCAGTTCGAGGCCAATGCTGTATCCACTGAGCCAAACCCAGTAGGGCTTCCCTCTGTATTTTTAAGAAACTTCAAGATCAACCAAAGGACTTGTATGCATGCATATAAGCACAACCAATGGATACAAGACACTGGATGGGGGGTGGAGAGATGAAGAGGACATGCGACAGGGAGTAGGGGAGGCTGGGGGAAGGTTATTGGGGGAATGAGATATATGTACTACTATATGTAATACTTTAAATGATAAAATATAAAATAAAATAAATTTAAAATAAAGAAACTTCAGTGCAGTATTCTAAAGCATACTGTCAGACTGGCCTACTTAAACTGCCTCAGTTTACTCATCTGTAAAATTAAAGTAATCCTGCATTCCTACGGGGCTGCTTAATAAGGTTTAGAACTCAAAAGTGGTATTGAGTACTTGCATAACAACAGGAGCTGTTCCAAGCATCTACTGGAGGGGAAAAACAACAACAAACAGATCCTTCCTCTTTTCCTCTCTTTCCTGCAGAAAATCCAATAGGGATCAGTCAAGAGACTGGATGGGAACGGAGGCTGGAGATTAAGGATGGCAACAGAGCCAGCATCAGAGGAGAGCAATGAGGTCACCTTGCCCCACCATTCCTTGTTCCCGCCTCATCCTGTCTCTCCCCCTCAAGCCCCAGGGTAAGCAGGCACATAAAAAGGCTGTCTAGGGAAGTCATTACACCGGGCTCTCAGCTTCAGCCACCTTCAGGGACCAGGCAAGTGGCGTCCAGCTGGGTCACAGAGAACAGGGAATGGTGAGAACCGTGCAAACCGAGTGAGACAAGCCTGCTCAATGCAGTTTAAATTTAAATGTTTTAATGGCAAAAATAGACAAAAACATGCAAAGTGAAACTGGCCCCTGGGATTGCCATATCTGTGACTCTCTTGCTCCCTATATCTAATTGGCTGCAAATTCCTGGAGATTCCACCCTCAAGGTGCTCTCAGATCTGTTCCTGTTTTCCTGTCCTCATTTGCTCTTGCTTCTCTGCCTCTAGTCTGGCTCATCTGCAACCCACCTGCATACACTATCAGACGGGTCCTCATTTGATGCTTAAGACCTTTGGTGGCTCCCACAGCTCCCAGACAGTATCTGAATTTCCCACCTCATATTTCTGTTCTTTTGGCCTATCACCGTTAAAGCATAGGTTCATTTGTGTTGGAATCTAGAGAGCCTAAGACACAGCACACATTTGAGAGATGTTTGTTGAACACAGGAATAAATGAGCATGTATGAATAAATGAGATGGCTCCCGGTTCTATAAGATGGCCTCAGTGGTGTATATCTTTTTTGTATTTTAAGCATATAAAAATCTACCTAAGTTTAACAGCTGAATTTTTAATACCACAATCTATTTCAAAATAAAAAGAGAGAACTTCCCATGTACCCAACGAAGAGGAATCTCAAAGCCAGAGTGGAAAATATACAGCGTAACACGTGCAAACGGGCGAGGTAACCAGCCTTGGACCCAGCAGCCAGGGGATGGGGTTTACAACCTAAGCCTGAAGAGAAAACATGGCCAGATCCAGGCAGGGAACTTTACCAAGACTCTTAAGAACTAGAAAAATCGGACTCATGCAATTAGCACATGCTTGTGAATGCTCCAAATTTACACTCCCTGCACGGGGTGGGGTTTCCAAGCCAAATAATGCAAATACAAAACAGAAGTAAATGCAAAACGGTCCCTTAGAGACCCTTCAACAAGCAGGCGTTCACAGGACTCCCAGGGGAAAGGCAACCTCTGCTGAGGACAAGCAAACAACTGAAAAGCACAGATCACATGAGGGAACAAGCCACGCCAGGTAGGTTTGGAGGTGTGACCAACAGGAAGTTTACCAAATCATGAACATGAGAAAATAAAGTAAGCCTAGAGAGTCTGTGCAGTGAATATATTAAAGAGGTAAAAGAAAATAAACAAAACTGAAACTACAATGAAAAGAAAAAGAGGATAGCTGTGTTTAAATAAGGTTCAGGAAAATCCTAGGCTCTCCCTTTGGCCAGTAACATACTGATATCTCAGGAGAAAAGGTGAGAAAGGGAAAGGTTAAAGCGAGGACAAGAAGAAGGAGACAATGGGTAAAAATATAAAGTATGTAAATTTAAAGGCAATTGACAGGTTTTTTCAGACCTCAAAAATTCAAATAATCTAGCACCCCATATATTCTTTTCGGAGGCAGGGTGTGGTGGTGGAAGAAAAGGGAAGAGAGAAAAGAAGCTGAACCCAGTCAATCAAAAGATGAATCAGACTTCAAAAAAGATGTCTAACTGAACGTATGCATTAGTTTCCACTGCATATTAAAACTCCCTTAAAAATGATAGTATAGGGATTTTTTTTTAAAGGCCAAGCAAATTAAGAAGAGGAGTCAGCAGCAATTCAGAAAGTAGGGAAGAGGACAGACTAGTTACCAATTTAGCAGACCCAAGAAAACTACCCCAGACAGCAAAAAGTAAAGGTGAGAAGTGATCTGATTTTCGTAGCAGAAGCCGTAAAAGGATGAGGAATTGGTGGCACAGGTACCTTACAAAATGAAATGAAGGTGGTGCTAACAATAGCATGGCTGGTTGAAAGAAGTTACTCACTTTGCTTGACTGACAACTGCCTCTCCCCAACACCAGAGAAGACTGAAGTTTATGCTCCAGAAAAGGGAAGTGGGGAATCTGGGCTGAGACACCACACAGTTGAAAGCAGGAGAACTGTACAAAAAACAAGGAAGGAAGTAAAAATTGCCAATGGATGTTAAACTGGATCTGGCCTTGCCCTTTACCTTAGTAGACACTTAGAATACTGGATGAAAACTTCCTGGTAGATGACCAGATACATTTTTACTGGGAACCCCAGATATTTTAAGAGAAAAGACCTAAGAACACTGACGATCTAATACTGAAATCATATGAATCACCTCCACTCAAGCCAAACACTTCCAAACGTCATTTTAGTGGTTCCTTTAATGTATAAATAGATAGCTAAAAATCAACAGACATGTGAAGAAATTCTATTAAATATGATCGCCAGAGATCAAAACAAAAAAGTAATTTAGAAGAAATAGACTAAGTAGGGAAATGATAATGTTAAAAAAAAAATTAAAAAAACTATTCACATTCTCAAACTCATATCCAGCAAGAACAAAATGGTACCAAAAAATTTCAGAGAACTTGAAAAGAAAGCTCTTGAAAATTTATGGTTGGAGATATAAAACTTCACTAGACACAACAGAAAGTAAAATTAAAAAATCAGAAAGCAGAATAAGACAGAAAGATGGAAAATAGAAAGGTAAAACTATTAAGTAACCTAGGATGTTCAATATGTGAATAGTAGGAACTCAAGAGGGAAGCTATCATCTAAATACTCATTCACACAAATTTCTCAGAACTCAGAGACATGAACTGCTGGATTGAAAGGACTCAAGTGACCAAGAACAATGGCTAAAACCCAAAATACATTTGTTATTATTATTATTATTATTATTATGTATCATTTTAAAGAAAATGGGAAAAAGGAATCTCAAAGAATGTTCCAGCTCCCAACTGCTTTCACCACCTTGGATAAGTTTTCCTCTTAAGTCTTACCCTGGCCACAGTTTGCAATCTCCATTCTTAAACTTCCTTACTGGATTTCTGTCCCTGACCAGAATAGCCATTGGGGACTTAAAGCTCAAAGATAGTGTTCTTGGTGTTCAAGGGTGCAAAATATGCCCCTCTGGCATAAGGATTATTTGAACTGAAGGCACTGAGAAGAAGAAAACTGCTCTACCCTCTGATTACCTAAAAGCAGGCCATCAGTTTGTAAAATTATTCCCTTTCCCATCTCTACCACGAAGGATAGCAGTTAATCACTGAGACAAGGACAATGTTAGACTCTACCAGCCTAGAGATAGCATCAGAGAAATCTAACAAACCTTTCTACAAGTGGCCTTTTTCCGCCATTACTTTGCCCATATATTTGCCTTCCCACATTTACTGCCCCTAGAAGCTTGAAGTCCTTTTCCTTTGTCTTGTCAGTTCTCTAAATGCTTATTGTTTGTTAAGAATCTATATAAGCCCAAGTTTTTACCATCCCTTTGAGTTACTCATTGCTTAGTGCTCCCATGTGTACGTTCCACAGGTGTTAATAGACTTGTTTGTTTTTCTCTGTTAATCTATCTTTTGTCAGTCTAATTTAAGCCAGATGGGTGGAGGAAAAATATTGTTTTCTCCATACAGCATCCCAGAGTAAAATACTGATTGCATTTACAGTCACACTACTATACTAGACAATGCCTCTGTAATACCATATAAATTATGAGAATAATAGTGCCATAAAATTTAGACACATTTTAAATACAATAACTATTTCTTCCAGATTTTTATAAGAAATTAAACTATTTATTAAAAATATTTTTAATGTCCTAACAAAACATAGAACAACTTTATGACTTCAGGGTAAAGAAAAAAAATTTTATAAATTCTACAGAAAAATAATGATAAATTTGACTATATTACATTTTATTTTACTTTCCTATTTTTTATTGTTTGAAGCATTACCAATAGTAGTACGTATATCTCCTTTTTCCCCCCTTGACCTCCCACAGCCTCCCCTACCCTCCCCCACATATGCCTTCACCTACTCGCTCCCCCCGCCCCCCGGGTGTCTTGTATCCATTGCTTATGTTTATATGCATGCATACAAGTCCTTCGGTTGATCTCTTACAGCCCCCTCTCCCAGATTTTTTACGGCAATTCAGATTTCAAGTATATTTTCCCTTGTCTCATATGCTATTATAACAGCCTACAAGATTTACAATTTCAGTTTCTAAACCACTTTTCTCCCAAAATGCTTCTGCTACCTATAAATAGTAAGAAATTATTAAACTTATTATTTTACACCAAAGTGTGACCACTCTTAATAATGTATGGACTTTGGAAGACTTATTGGAGCGCCAATCACCACACATAACAATAAAACACAACTAACTAAAGTATACGTTTGATGTTTAAATGGAGGGCTACCTAGTGCTACTAGCAGGCTTAAAAAGAAAACAGTTTCTTGATTTATATAACATTTTAAAAATCTTCTCTACAGTGAAGTAATTTTTTGCAGTCCACTGAGGATAAGAAATACCCACTTAGCTGGGTAACCAAAGCTCTTCCACTTCTGTGAGGAAAGCTACCAAATTCCTTCTAAACTGAAACTTATAAAAAGAAATTTAACTCGCTGAGGTAGAGGAGAGCTACTTTAAGAAACATGACCCTGGGGACTAACACCATGCTTTAAAATTAGCAACCACTCACAGCCTTGCCAAATAGGAGAAATCAAATTCAAGTCTATCTCCCAAAATAAAATTCTAATACTTACCTTTGATAGCTGGACGAATTTAAACTGTTTTCATACCAGAAAGCATATAAAGGGAAAATATTTTTAATATATTTTTTATTGTTGATAGCATTACAGATATCTCATTCCTTCCCCACCTTCCCCCCTCCACCCAGCCCCTTCTCCCCTCCCCCAGGTCTTCACTCTATTGAAAATTCTAAATTGATGGCACTCAGTATGCATCCTTTGGGCAGTCCTTGTCCTGAAGGCACTGTGCCTGTTCTCTCATAAATGACCCCCTCTGTCTCCTTCCCCGGAATCCCTTCTTCTGGTCTCCTACAGGTAAACAGAATCAAGGACTTCAAGGGAGGCAAGTGTAAGTCTCCCCTACCTTTATCTCCACTCTCAAGAAAGATGCAGTACACATTTTTTTCTGACACCAGTTATGATGACTCTTAAAAATGAACACCTATCAATTCCTCAACTTCTCTCCAGTCAGCCCTGATCATGACTTCTCAAACTTCCAGGGCCCACCTTCACTGAGAGTCTTGATCAACTGTCGGATGGTTAATAGCACCAAAGCTCGGCTGCCACCAGAAGGTGGCCAGCACTGGAGCACAGGCTCAGGTTGTAAAGGGACTACAGCTCTAGCTTTGGACGAAGGTAGAATACCACCAGGGGGCAGCAGAAAGTCTAGAAATTACTGGTACATAGTCATCCATCCCAACACCTTCCCCTAACTATGAAGTATTTCACCAGAGATGCTGAGCCTAAGCAGCACAACTAGGTCATAGAACTACAAGAATCAGAACCCCAGCCCATCAATTGATGCTCCTTCTTCCTATACTTGAAACACATGCAACATGACCATTACAGAGTTTTTCAGGCAAACATCCAGTAATATCTGAACTATCCTGACATTTCACCTAAATAGGATCATGTCTAGAATGCAGGAACTCAAAGAAGTATTAAAGAAAGAGCACACCATTTACCAGAAAGACTAACCCTAAGACAATCATTGTAAATATTTATTCTTTCTTTATATAAAACTTTTAATAAGCTTTATTCTCTGACCTCCCTAACCATAACGAATACAACAAAATTAGACCCTTGCAATTAATTCATCAGTGATAGTTGAACTGTAAAGATACTCTGTAAAATTACCTAAGTTGTGAAAATAGTAAAAGGCCTAACACGTTTGAAAGGACAGAAACACGTTCCACCTCCCCACCCCACTAAATACCACACCCCCATCCTCTATTATCAGCAGACACGGAGTGGAGAGACCTGACAAGTGACAGACTAAATTTAGCACACAGATCTAAGCTACAGTTCCTCTCAAAACCAGTCCCTGAAATAGTTCTGGTCTTGTGAAACTGAGCTTCGTTTTATAAGCTTCTAGTTTTAACAAATGGTGACAGAAATCACATACTATTAAAAATAGCGCCCCGGTGTGCTGACTGATACAATGTATTGGCAAACAGCAACTTGTTTTCTGGACACGCCTACTACATGCAAATCTCAAAAGCAAAGGTCAGTCTTTAGAAGCAGATTATTAACTTCAGGATCATAAACAACTGTCCAACAGCTTCTTACTGAGAAGGAAACACTTCTCCATCGCACCACATGAAGAGTTATAAACCTAACGATGGCAGCACAGCCTCTGGATTTAGCCTCGGCTCTGTGGACAGCCACGTCATTAGTTATAAACATGAGAGTCCTGAGATGCCCTGTATTGCAGGACAGACTGTTACTCTACACAGCTCAGATGTCCATAAAAGCACTGGGGCGTGATTATGGGATGAAAGTACTCAGAAAATCAGGACGTGATACAGCATCAGACCTTAGCGACCAGGAAGTTGACAGCCACTTGAGTTTTCTCAATGCCAAGGTAGGAGGGCACCTATGAGCCATGAAGTTCAAATAAAATGCAGGCAACAACCTGACAGAGATGAGGCCAAGATGAGAGCACTGGCCAGTGACTTCTAAATTACCTTGAAAAACACTGGATTTTCAAAAAGCAGCTGAAGCAGAAAACCAAGCAGGATCAAGGGCCCAACGTCTTTTCTCGGCACACTTCTGCATGACGTGTAAGGTGGGAGGTCTGTCACCTCCTTGCTTCTCATTTTCCTGCTCCTCTCTTGGCAAGGAGGAAGATGAAAATAGCTAACATTGCTAAGTGTGAGTTCCTATGACTGACGAAGATGCAGGCCCCAGAAGTGAGGTCAGGCACTCAAGGTCAGGACGGGAGTGGAGCTCGAACAATTGGGTCCAAGGCCTGTTTCACCAACGAGTGGAAGGTCAAGTGGAGCTACCACTATTTCCCTTTACCATGGGGTAAAGCTGACAGAAGATTTTGGGATGTGTTTTCAGTTCCTTAAAATGAAGTGCACTGTTGCCACAAGGACTGTTATCATTGACAATTCTCTCCTCCTCCCTTGGTTTCAGGAGTACACTTAGGGGTCAAACGCAAGGTTCTCCCGCCCTCCACTGCCCTTGGTCCAGGCTAACTGTCCCCACCCCGACTCTACTATCTGGGAAATGGGAGCAGGCTTCCTGCAAAGCCTGAGCTGTGGACACAGCCTTCCTTCCTGGCCTGGAGTGTCTCCTGGGCTCCAGGCAGCTTCTGCACGCACGTACCCCTCAGGCAAGTCTTGATACAACTCATCCTCTGCAACAGAGTGAGTCCCTCAGGGCCAGAGGAGGAAGCTCCACAAGTTTCACTTTCCTCAACCACTTAGGAGAGGAGTGAAGACATCACTGGGGGATTCTCAGAGTGCTCCCATGCTCAGGCCTTCCCAGGTCAGAAAACCAGACCCACACAGCCAGGCCCCAAGCCGCTACTAGGAGGGCTAAATTTCTCTGTGTGTGTGTGTGTGTGTGTGTGTGTGTGTGTGTGTGTGTGTACTTATTGACCTTCATAAAGGACTTTCCCTTCTTATAAAAGCCATATATTTTCTCCGTGTAAGAGATTCAAATGATGCAGAAGTACATTCAAGTTAATAGATAGTAGGTAGTTAGGTAGGTAGGAGAGAGGGATGGAAGGAGGGAGGGCAAGTGGGCTTCCTCAACCCCATCCTTTAGAGACACTCAGTGCTAAGAGTTTCATGTACACCCTTCAGGACTTAAAAAAAAAAAAAAAATGGAAATCTAGTTAATGAAAAAGGTGAACGAGCTTATTTACATATATTCCATAATACCATCTGTGTAAAGAGAGAGAAGGAGGGAAGTATGTACATATTTGTTAACGTAGTCATAAAATATCACTTGAAGGCACCAAATGCATTTTGCTTTAAGTCATATCTAACTTAATTTCAGAGGCAGGAAAGCAAGTCAAGTATGACCCCAATGTTCAGGCTGTTAAACCCACTCCACATTATTTATTTCTAGGTCTTTGTTTCTCAAGTTGTTTAATAATTGCTTTGAATTTTATCTGCCTCTCCTAAAAGTGAAAATAATAAAGTTAATGACGGATTCTTAAAGTAAGTCAAGTTATGAACCAAATTAATAAATCACTGTACCACACAGACTAATTATACTTTATGAACGAATCATCTCATACAGAATAGTGTTGGATCCCTTTTAGCTTTTACATAACAGGAAGAGCTTGGCAGAAGCTCTCTGGTGACACTTGAGTGAGCTGGGAGTTTTGTCTCATGTGTAACTAATAAGCTGACACTTTTATCCAGAATATCCGGAGATATAAAACTGTGAGGTGATGGCAAAACCCAGGCCCTGCTCTCTATAGCCACACAGCTACTTTTTTATTAGATTCAAAAAAAACAAACGCCTTCATAGGTTGCTGAGTATACCGAATGTTTACAATTCCAGGTACAATCCACATAAAAATCAGGTTAAACAAGTTGGTGGGGTCCTGGGTATTACACAGATGGTATACCTGTTAATAAATAGCTCCTTAAACCATTAAGAAGCAGGTATAACACTGCACCACAGACTAGATATTTTTAACCAGTCTCCAACTGGATTAATTTTTCCCTCACAGCATTCTGAGACATGTGAAGCTAAGCAACCTCGCATCATCACTGGTATAAGCCTGACAACTCTGTTCTCACTGGTCAGTGTGCAATGCTTACCAAGACATTATTATTATTACTATTATTATTATTATTATTATTATTATTATTATCATCATTACTAGAAGCCCAGTACATAAAATTTGTGCACTGGAGGGTGGGGGGTGGCAGTCCCTCAGACCAGCCTGCACCCTCTCTCAGTCTGGGACCCCTCGGGGGATATCCACCAGGAGCAGGCCTAAGTTGGACATCTCTCTCGCAGTCCGGGACCCCTCGCTCCTTACTACCCACCTGTTTGCTGCTCCTTAAGCACTGCCATGGAGGTGGGAGAGGCTCCAGCCAGCACCGCTGTGCTTGCCAGCTGTGAGCCTGGCTTCTGGCTGGGTGGCACTCCCCCTGTGGGAGCACACTGACCACCAGCGGGCAGCTCCTGCATTGAGCATCTGCCCCCTGGTGGACAGTTCACATTATAGCAATAGGTCTTTCTGGTCATTCTGCCATAACGGTAGCTTAGGCTTTAATTATATAGATCACATGTGTCAAACACAAGGCCCGCGGGCCAAATCCAGCCCGCCAGGCCTTGCAATGTGGCCCGCACCGCGCTGTCATCACTGCACTCCGCTGTCAATTTATGACATTGTCAGTTTATGACTGTTCAGTAAACCATTCGGCCCGCGATTTAGGCTGGATTTTAGATTTTGGCCCCTTCTCTGATTGAGTTCGACACCCCTAATATAGATGATGATGATGATGATGATGATGATGATGATGATTATACACCCCCCCTCGCGAGGTTTGGTGCACAAAATTCATACACAAAATTCATATTTTGTGGGGGCGCGAGGGGGGGTGTATCTCAGCCCAGCCTGCACCCTCTCTAATCTGGGACCCCTCGAGGGATGTCCAACTGCCCGATCCTCACAACTGCTGGCCTGATCACTCACAACTGCCCTCCCCTTCTGGCCTGATCACTTACAACTGCCCTCCTCTGCTGGCCATCTTGTGGCGGCCATCTTGTGCCCACATGGGGTCAGCCATCTTGTGTTTTGGAGTGATGGTCAATCTGCATATTACTCTTTTATTAGATAGGATAGATGCCTGGTGCATGGGTGGGGCCCAGCTTGTTTGCCCTGAAGGGTGTCCTAGATCAGGGTGGGGGATCCCTTGGGGCATGGGGAAGCTTGGGCGAGGGGCCTGTGGTGGTTTGCAGGCTGGCCACACCCCCTGGCGACCCAAGCAGAGGCCCTGATATTGGGACTTATTTATCTTCTATAACTGAAACTTTGTAGCCTTCATTGGAGGCCTGAACTGGCCAGGGTGTACTGGAAGCTTGGCTTCCTCCATCGCCAGGGAAACCCAAGTCTCCTGCTTGCTCCATGGCCACAGCCATCTTGTTTGGGTTAATTTCATACTTGCTCCTGATTGGCTGGTGGGTGTGGCTTGAGTGTGGCAGAGGTACAGTTAATTTGCATATTATTCTTTTACGAAGTCAGTATTCAGCTGCTCTGAAAGTTTGATGTTCTGGCAACATTTTAAAGAAATAAGACTGGACATTGTGGATGGCGTTTTCTGAGTAGGGTTTGCACAAGAAAGGCACCATGGAATATAAATCAGAGGACCTACATTCCTGAACTACACGAAAGACTGACCAATAAGATGGTTGTGGTATCACTTTTTATTTCCACTGTTAACTGATTAATCATCTAACTACACCTCCCACTGTACTCGACAGGACTTTCTCTAAGGAACTTAACCAAGGCCTGCACCTTCCCATGTATTTTTGTCTTTCCTTGATGAAGAACTTGAACAAAAATGAAAGGGGGGAGTTTGCCGCAATGAAATGTCACTCCCCTTTCAGTGGCCACTTCCTCCGAGTCTGCACATCTTTAAGCTCCACAGAGTGAGGCTCTGAGCCCCACCCACCAGTAAACACAGTCTTTTCTCCTCTGCCCTCACAGTTCCAACCCCACTATCTCAAGTGCACGAAAGTTCAGCTAGGAGTTGAGCAAAGCAAGGTAAAGGTCAGCTCCCACTAGAAGGTATGTTTCTCTTCTCTAGGATGTTTGCATTTCAGAATATCTATGTCCACCTACTTACAAGTGGCAACAGTTCAAGAATACATAAAGAGGAAGTAAAAAAAAATTGTGGAAGGAGTGATATTTTGGAACTAGATAGGAAAGAGCAAGTTAGTCTTAACTAGTTACAAAGTAGAAAGCTAAACTACATTTAAATTCCACCTAGGACTTTGGGAAAGTTAACAACCCCTCCAAACCAGTTTCCTTGTACATACAAACAGGATACCACTACCTACTTCATAGGATTAAATGAGATAAAGAGTTATAAAGTGCTTAGTACAGTCCAGGCACACAGTAGGTGCTCAATAAATCCTGGCTGTTTTAGTAGTCTACCTTCTCACATCCAATGCCTCCATACCCCCCAAAACTGCATAATTTTTTTTTTTAACAATATCTTTCCTCCCCTGATTTAAGAACCGAAAGATTCCCTTAAAAGTAGCTGGGTCCCCACCCCTCAAGGACTCCCCCAAAACAACAGCTCGATTGCACTCCTGTGAAGAAAGCTGTATAGGGCAATGTTACTTGTAGGTTATGTCCTCACCCCTCAGTACACTTGGGAGCTCTGAAAGTATGGGCACTCAACTGTGATCATCCATTGGATGATTTATATTATTAAATTCACTCCAAATCAATGTAAGAGCAAAAGCAAAGCAAAGCAAAAGCAGTCAGTTTATTCTCTTTACATCAATACTCCCAACGCTTTTTCTTAGAGTGAGTCATCATCTAAGATCTCTGATGTGGTTGGTAGATTTCAAGATCCAAGTTGCACACTCTGCAAAGAGCAGATTATCAGGCTTGAGGTGAAGGTTCCCTGCACACCTCGATGAGAGCACCCTCAGGGCAGGGCACTGCATGTAGCCGGCAGGGTGCAGGTGGTGGTCAGTGGCTACTTATATCACCACTCCCCGGTCCAAAGGGAGGATCTTGAATCTTGAACCTTACACATGCAAGTTCTGTGCAAGACGGAGATGCTGAAGAGCACAGGAAAGACTAAATATGGTTGGCCTGGTCTAGTTCTGAAATGAAAGGAAGCAGCAAGACACCAGCCCAAAGGAGAATGGCTAGGAGAGGGAGCACAGCTGGTTTATTCTTAACAACATTCTAACTACACACACACACACCTGGTCACAACTCGCTCCCCTTCCATGAAAGAAAAAAACATTTGTAAGTTCTGAAAAGCACGATGTCTGGGTGTATTCAGATGTCTGCCTCTCTCAGCCTCTGTGCAAAGGGGTTATCCTTTCTGGATAAGCATCAGCTACTACACATTGCTTTGACTTTCTCTTGAGAAGACAAACGTGTTGAGAAAGCCGCCTTCCCCATTTGCCAAAGATGATAAAGTAGCAGCTGTTACCTAAGCAACCATTCAGGTTTCAAAAGTATTCAAGATAAGTCTGATATTTCCTCAGAAGAAATGCTTTTCTCCTCCTCGGGTGCTAATTACTGATTCCTAAAGAAGCCTTAGAACAGCTGAGCTCTGGGGCCACGAAAGGCTGAGATGACAGAACCTGCCCCAGGAGGCAGAGTGGCATTTGAGAACTGTGATGCTAAGTCATTTCACTTCTCCTCAGAAGGTGTCTTGGGAATACCTTTTTACATATTTTTCAAAGGCTACACACAGAAATGATCCCAACCCTGGACTCTGTGCACTAGTATGCTAATAAATGTTTTAGAGTACAGTTAATGTCATACTGCATATTTTCTCATTAATAAAAGAGGCAAGGCTGTTATCTTCCTACTCTCTCTGACCTTCTTAAAAAGTAGACATCTTGCCAAAACCAGTTTGGCTCAGTGGTAGACCATCGGTCTGCGGACTGAAAGGTTCCGGTTTCAATTCCGGTCAGGGGCATGTACCTTGGTTGCGGGCACGTCCCTGGTAGGGGGTGTGCAGGAGGCAGCTGGTCGATGTTTCTCTCTCATCGACATTTCTAGCTCTCTATCCCTCTCCCTTCCTCTCTGTAAAAAAATCAATAAAATATATATTTTTTTAAAAAGTAGACATCTTTGGAAAATAATAATCATTTACTTGAAGTGATAGTTAACAAGAAATATGTATGCTCTTCATATGGAAACCCCCAAAGCTGGCTCTATGAAAAGGACAGATTAACAGCTCTACAAATGGAGGGAGTGGGTATCTAAAGGACTTGGGGGAACTATCAGATATTGACATATTAAATATTGCAATAAAATTATCCCACATTTTAATTACTAGCTTTTAATTCAAAATGGTTTGTAAAATCAATAGAATAGTAATTTTAACTTTTGAAAACTTTTTAATTATTTGAATACTACAGAGTTGTTCAGTCCAAATGAACTGCACTTTTCTTTGTAACAAGAGGCTAACACCTAGTGCCCCAAAGATATCATTTCTGCGAACTTTTTAAGAATCCTCACCTAAGGAAATGTTTTTATTAATTTCAGAGAGAGAGAGGAGTGGGGAGACAGAAACATCCATGTGAGAGAGAAACATCGGTCAACTGCCTCATGTGCGCGCTCCACAGCCAACAACCTTTTGGTGTATGGGGATGATGCTCCAACCAACCCAGTCACCCAGCCAAAGCCACTGAAAACTCTTTGGTATCACTTCTCAGAGGTGACGATCTGGTAAATTCTTGCTATGTTTTGGTAACATATCTTCTGTAAAAACACCAAATATTTAGTTCTCAACCAAACTAAATCAAGGATCCCAATTACTATTGTGGTAGGCACTTAGACAGACATGAGTATAGCAAGGCAGATGGGCCAGGTACAGAAGGTCACCAGGGTGGAAAGCCTTGGGTGCCAAGCAACAGACAAAACTGGGGGGGAAAGGACCTCTGCTTCAGGATAACCTTTCCTCCCCTAGCAAAAAGGAGGAATGAAGGGATGAACAAGGGGACTGGAGAATAGCTCTTAAGTATTTGAGCCCCCAGGACAATGAGGTTCTTACCTGCACCAAACACATCTAGGCCTCAGTTGTGTTTGAGCTCCAGGCCCAGAAAAGCAGCAAAACCAGACAGATAATACTGCAAAGATCAACAACCCCCTGCCCTGGCGCCAACCAATCAGTAGAGGCCAGGGCCATGAAACACACACCTGCAAAGCTGATGAATATTCTATTGGGATGCTCCCCAGAGACATCCAGATAAATACCCTCAAGACTGAGGACCTAGTGTGCTCATTCTTCCTCCCAGGAACATGCCCTTGCCTTTCTGTCCCCTCTCCTCCCCCCAGACATATTGTCTTTACTTTTCGTTCCTTCTCCTATGCTCCAAGAGCCCTTCTTTTGCTTCTGTCACTTGTTTGCTGAACCCATTTTTTCTACGACTCACTTCTACCTCTGGGATTGCCTAAATAAACTTTGCTTATATTTGAGCCTGGGCTCTGAATTCTTTCTTAGCTAGAACTCAAGTACTGACTTTGCTGAACTGAAATCCAATTGTTGGTAACATCCTGCTGTTATCACCACCAAAACTCAAGTGACCACGTGAAGAAATTAACTAAATGTGCTGAAACCACTTAACAGTTCACTTCTGATATGGCAAACATTACTGAGGAAGCTTCACAACCAGAGGCAGTTCATCTCTGCAAAACTACATATATTATTATTACTCTAGACAGTACTGAGCCCCAGTATACTTAATGAGCATTTCTAGCTGGGAGTTTTATATGCACCAAATTATTCAAAAGAATAAGAAAAGAAATATTATTCATGGATAGAAAATTCTTAATCATGACAGGTTATATGAAATGTCCAGAAAAGGCAAATCTATAGAGACAGAAAGTAGGTTAGTGGTTGCCTGGGGGTGGGAATGAAAATGAGGATTAATATAAGAGGGCAAGAGGGATCTTATTGGCATGATGAAAATATCCTGAAACTGGTTTATGGTGCTGGTTTTGTAACTTGGTAAATTTACTAAATATCTCTGAATTACACAATGATGTGAGTTTTGGGGCTGAAAAGTATTATCTCTAGAAGTTTTTTAAGTGACAAGGTAATCATTTCGATTTAAGTATTTTGATTGGGACTGGGACTGGGAAGTAACTAAGTAAGGATGTGCTAAAAAATCTTCAATTTTGAGAATGTTCACACTAGTTCCTTCTAATAACCTGAATTTCAAAAGAGGATTAATTAAATTACCATACTTTCATACAATAAAGTATATGCACCTATTATAAGTGATGCATGGAAAATGTGATAACAATCGAAATGTCCATTAATGAAAGTGGTACATCTAAAGAAATTATGGTTCAACCATCCTCTGAAAGTAGTGCAGGTCATACTAAACAGTTAGAAAAATGTTAGATTACATACAACATATAGAGAAATATGTCCAGGATATACTGTGTGAAGAAACACCTAGCAGGACAATGCATACAGTAGGACACATGAGAAATGGGTGTGGATTATCTATGTATGTTCATGTGTGTTTGCATGTATGCTTAGAAAGATGAATACTAAGCCATACCTAATTTTGAGCCCTTGGAAGTACAAATAGGAGAGGAAGAGGATTTTCAATCAAAGTTCAAGGAAAAGAATTGGAAGTAGGTGCATCCAAGGGCTGAGAATAGTTGTCACTGGACAGATGGCATTTTTATGTTCTTTTATACTGTCTAAACTTTCTTATTGGAAAGGAAGGTTAGCATAGTGGTCAAGAGATGGCCCAAATTTAAATCCTGGCTCTTCTGTGTATTTGCTGGGAGATCTTGAGCAAATTGCTCAACCACTCCATACTACTTACTGCCTTTTGCCTCTATTACTAAACCAAGGATAATAAGAGCACTTACCCGCATAGCCTGGGAGGAAAACTAAGTGTATTATGTACAAGAGGCACCGAGAACAGAGTCTAACACATAATATGTATTCGTTGATAATGCTCATTAGCGTGCATACCAATACCTTATTAGTAAGAAGAAAACACGAACAGAAACTTTATTTTTATGGTGGAAAAAAGAAGTATAAAAACACAGGCACTGCCTGACCTCAGGTAAGTTCAATGCCAGGATGCGAGCAGAATGTATTAGGCACAAATCAAAGTCTGGACAGTTATCAGAGCCACTATATGACCAACACTGATGTAACCAGCCTCCCTGAGGGCTGCACTGAGGGCAGAGGGCACCTGGGTGGGAAGCTCCCAAGTGCCTGGGCTCCACGTACTGTGATGGACTCATAATTCGAGAGATAATTAGCACGTGTGACCAGACCAATGGGCAAAGGACACCTGAAACACAAACACTCCAAAACAAACACGCCTCATAATTGACCTCAATGGGACTTGTGGCCTCACCTTGGGACATAACGATATAAACCAGGGTCAATTATCTGACCCTTAAAAAATCATTAACCATCACATTATAATAACACAGAGCAAATCTGTCTTCCCGGGAAAAGGCAAGTTCTAACATACCCGGTTCCCCACACCTAATGGTGTGAGGAACTTGAAACGTCAGTAGTCCTTTTCCAACGGCCACCCTTGCACAATACCGGAAACTCGGAAGTACACGTATTTGTTGAGTGACTACTTTGTACCAAATTCATCTTTTCTCTCGAAACTCTTGGAAGTAGGTATTTTAATCTCCACTTTTACAAATTCAGAAAACTGGGGCTCAGAGTGTCCACGCATATGTGGCAGCACCGAGAATCCACTACAGAATCATCCATTTCCAAATCTGCTTTTTCAAGCACCATAAATACTATGGATTTCACCCTTAAAGCAATTCATACTTTTTATTTCAACTGCAAAGTATTTCCTTCAAAAAGGCCTGTATACCACCTGTATACCACCAAAAATGTAGAACACCTGGCCAAAAATATCCCACAAAAGCTCCTGAAATTTCCTAGAAGTATGTATTTTTTACAAAGAACACAGCTGATAATCACATTTTATTTTTTATTTCTTTGTTTCTCTAAAGCCAACTGGTGCTCAACAGGGCACAGGTCTCACCCACAGACCCGTCTCCATTGAGCAGAACAAACCACAGAAACTCCTGTTTTCAGAAACTAATTTTTCAAAGTTGATTCCATTGCCTTATTGATTTATCCTCCTGGATAAAAAGTCAAGGACAAATTCACAATTTTTTTGTCAGCCTTACTTTGTCAAATTGATTTACAAGATGGTCCGAAGTGATCCAACACTATTGTGCTAAAATCATTTATGAACTTTCCTTTGATAGAACTGGACAGTTTTGAACACCCTCATTTATCTTTCATTTTGGTATACTATTTAGAAAACTGCCATTATCAAACTAAAATAAATTGGTCTGGTCAAAAGACAAGTTAATGACATCAGTCATCAATTGTTTCATCAGTCTGCACTGTAGTAGATTCTTAATAAGTGCCTGATCATTCAAAACAGTGGCTGGTTCTCTATTGTTCTGGTATCCAATTATTTTTGCATTCAATGCCACTGTACAATAATGCAAGTCAAAGTTTAGCATTTACTTCCTCAAAAATAAATGTAATTTTTCTTATTGTAGGCTTTAATTTCAACAAATTCAAATGAACCAAATCAAACACTTTATAAAACTATGAAGAGAGTAAACAAAGCCATTAGACATCTCATTTCAGGTCAAATGTTATCAAAAAGAGGCCATCATCCTACTAGAAATTGAAATTTTCATGGAGCAACAGTGTATGTCAAATCATTTTGCTTATGTATGAGTAAGATATGTATAAAATATAAATTTATTTGAATTGTTAGTGAATCCTTAAAATCTTCTCTGGAGATGTTTATTTAAATAAAGAATTAGCCAACTATTTTCCTTGAGTCATAGTTAGTTTACATAGATGTAGCTAGCTGTTTTTGCTAACTAGAATCACTTTAACTGTCCAAAGGAGAAGTTTAGTCCATGAAGGAATTTTGAGAGAAATCCATTCTTGATATAATCATTATTTTAAAATAAACTTTTGTATAGTTTTAATAACCCTCTACTCACAGCAAACAGACATAGTTATCTCTCTCTGGCCAGTCTAGAGAGAGAATTATGTGAACACAAAGAAAGAAGAGATTCAACCAATTAACACTTGATACCAGGGTATTGCTTCCACATTCATCATCCTGTAAAATTTATCATGAGGCATATACTGCACACTATTCTCTTAGAACTCACCCTGCTGCCTAGAAGCTAACTGAATAGGGATTATGAAGAGAAGAAATGCAAGTGTTTTGGACTCTATGGTGTATCTGTCATACACGTAGTTGACTAACGCGTTCCAAAGTGAATCTTTCAGTCAAGTTCTCAATTCCTGTCATTCCCCCTCCAGCACTTCTTGCTCTTCCTTGACTCCATCCTTTCATTCAATACACTGTATTTCACTCGAGGTTCAGTTCTAGATGCTGGGGACACAGAAGCGAGCATTCCCTGTGGTTCCTGGAATGACCTCACCAGGTGGCTAAATTCTTATGTTTATAGACATGACTGTTCATAAACTCACAGGCTCTAAATTAAGAGGCCCAATAAACTGCTGAGGGCCTAGGCAAATACAGAGGGGAAAGACACCGAGTCTATCACTCCTTCAGAGTAAGGACATTCTTGTTGTAATAAGATGGTACAGGGGGTCTCCAGAGCTCAAGTAGAAATAACTTCTGCCCCAAACTACAACTACTTGAAAAACAATACAAAGCATGGCCAACTTTTCTCAACCACACCTTGCTTTTGTTTCTTTAAAAAACAAACAAATATGTTTTATACTCCTTGCACCAAAATAAAAATGTTTTTAATGAACATTAAAAGACTGGTAATAACATGGGAGAAAATATTTATAATACACATGAAATAGGACTGATTTCCCTATTTTTTTAAAGTATTTTTTTTTATTGATTTCAGAAAGGAAGAGAGAGGGAGAGAGTTAGGCACATCAATGATAAGAGAGAATCACTGATTGGCTGCCTCCTGCATGCCCCCTACTTGGGATCGAGCCTGCAACCCATCCCAGCATGTGCCCTGAAAGGAATCAAACTCTGACCTCTTGGTTCATGGGTCAACACTCAACCACTGAGTCACACCAGCTGGGCTGATTTTCCTAATTTAAAATGAGATAATATCAGCCAATCTAGTAAGATAAGAATCCTATGAGAAAGAAAGAGAAAGAAGAGGAGAGGGAAGAGGAAGAAAGTATAAAACAAAACTCAAGAACAAGTTTCCAGAAAGAAATTCAAATGGCCAAAGAACCTATAGGATCTAAACCCATAATTAAAAATAAGCCTGTGGAAACAGAGATAACATCTGCAATTTATCAGATTGGCAAAATGTTATAAGCTCAGTGATTTGCAATACTGGTGAGGG
The DNA here is from genome assembly GCF_964339955.1 of Pipistrellus hanaki. NCBI lineage: Eukaryota > Metazoa > Chordata > Mammalia > Chiroptera > Vespertilionidae > Pipistrellus > Pipistrellus hanaki. The sequence goes on from NC_140516.1 coordinate 29,779,453, forward strand.
TGTGGGAAAGATACAACCCTGATTAAAAAAAAAAATCCATCTGCATAACCATTCTAGAGTATAACTGGGTAATGTTTATCAAAGTTTAAAATGCTTTCATCCTCAAACCTAGCAATCTCACTACGGTATTAGGAGTTCAACATTAACCTACAAGAATACCAGCAAGATCTTTATACAAAGTATTTACCAATGGGGGTGAGAAGGAAATTGCTTTGGGAATTATGTCTAACACTATGCTGTACATCTGACACTAATATGATGCTGTCAGCTGTAATTGAAAAATAAGAAGGAAATTTAAAAAAGGAAAAAAGTATTTACACAAAGCAGTCTGCAATAAATCCAATAGCTCAACACAATTCCTCCTTCCCAAATATCTGACAATTACTAAAATAGCCAGAAATAAGGCAAAGGTGAAACCTATTGCTGTACATCCATTTAATGAAATCTTATACACATTAAAGTGAATAAGGAAGATTGGTGTGTATTGTTGGGGAAAATCTCTAAATACATAATAGGAAAAGTACACACCAAAAAAGAAAAAAAGGCTACAGAAAAAACCCTTTATTAAGCAATCTAAAAAAAAAACAGAGAACCGGACAGATGCAGATATTTACCAAAAAAAATTTTTGCCCCTGGAAGGAATCACAAGAAATGTAATAATAGTTACATTTGAAGGGAGGTTTTTACCTCTCTTTCTGTATCTTTTGATACCATTTGAATGTTAATCATGTACATACAGTTTTAATTTGTTTTCAATGTCATCATGGGTTATCTGAATGGAAGATTATAGGCTATTTTCTTCTCTGTTTATGCTCTGTCTTTCAACAAAATCTAATTTAAATATGTTTAATGAGATAAAGACTTTTCAGTAAAGTTCTGAAGGAGAAAAACAAAACAAATGAAGAAATGAGTAGGAAAAACGAAGCAAGGCAGATAGATAAAATATCAATATGGGTCCAAGGACAAGGCGGAGTATTTGTCTTTTTCCAGTGTTTTAAACAAAAGGATAAATGTTGCATTGCATGGTGGGGAGGGAGCAAGAAGTCACAAAGCAGTTCAAAGCTGTGGAATGTAGAAAACAACTTGAAGGAAAAATCGTTAAAAAGCAATTCTGGATGAAGTATTCTTCCAAATTCACAAGAAAGCAATTTAAAAGAAAAGAAAGAAAGCACTAGTAAACTAAGTAAAAAACCTACCCAAAGCAAATAAAACTGGAACCCTACAATGCATTATGAAATCCTCTGACAAAAATTTATAAAGTCTAAAAAATAAAATCCCAAATTGAATTACTCACACAGAATTATAATTCTAGATTGTTCTAAATATCTTCACAGGCATTAAACAAAAAGCCTGGAATGTCATCTAGCTGTATGTTATTTCCTAAGTGGGGTTCCAATTCTTGATTATCCGCGTGTTTATGTAATGTTTAAGAGGCACACAATAAAAATGAAAATTAGAAGAAACTGAATCTCCAATAGCCCCTTAGGGATGAGTCACGCTATGTATAATACAGGTAATCAAACCACACAATGTTAAAAGTCTACGGGAAATGATGAGGTACCATTGAGGGGAGAAAGACGAGAACCACCTAAATATATTACAGCATGCACAATGCCTGCTTGATGAAAGAGAACCGAAGATCAGTGAAGAAAGGTGGGATTTTTTTTCCTCCCTGTGCCAGTTATCAATGTATTGCCTCTCAGCTAGCTACAAATTCTCCCTTTATTCCCTGGTCTGCAAAAATAGACATGGGCCCCTTAAATTCTTTTTTCACTTGTTGTTTAGCAAGATGCTCAGTTTTGTCAGAAGATGCTGGAAAGACCTGTGGGAGGAAGGCATGGCTTCTGGTTCTGCAGTGTCTCTCTCCCCCCCACTCTCAAGCCCCCTTCCTGGCCCTGCTGCACCTGTCCAGCACTTATCTGGTAACAGTTTTGCTATGTGTGAAGAGTGCCTGACTCTGCATGCCTGAGAAGGGGCAGCATGAGGAGTTTCCTTTATACATAAGAGGTGTCAGCTGAAAAGGTACCAGCTACATCAACAGGCCCACTGATCACGCCTTCTGGTCCCTACCTCTGCTCTGCATTATCACACGGGCCACTGGCCGAAGACTGCAGGCAGAAGGAATGGAGAAGTTGCTGGGAACTTTCTCACCTTCCTCTGGACTGATATCTGGATCTGCTTTGTGGCTTCACCTTCCATCTGCCCTGACAGCCTCCTCCATCTGTCCCTCCAGCCAGAGGCAGTTATGACTTCCTGCTGGGATTGACCTCAGGGGTCATCAAGGTGCCCTGTGGGGCTCCCTGCCACACCATCACCTGTGGATGTAACTTCACAAAGTCCCCTCTGGTTTGTCTGCTGAGGCCCCGACAACCAGTTGTAACAAAAAGGCTGAACACGTGCTGATGAATCACTATGGCTACTCTCCCAGTCTGTCATGCTCTGCTAGAATCCAAAGTTGAAACTTGAGGAAACCTAAAATTTTCTAATAATTTACCTTCATTAGGCCTAAAAGAGCCAATGTTAAACTCCGGAAACATTCTGATTTACATAGGAATTCGTGGGAAATGGATTCAATGTTTTATCATCTTTTTTTAAGTCCTCACCCAAATATATTTTTCCATTGATTTTTATAGAGAGTAGAAAGGAGGGAAAGAGAGAAACATCAATGTAAGAGAGACACTATTGATTGGATGCTTCCCACACACACATCCCAACTGGGGCCGGGGATCAAATCTGCAACCCAGTATGTGCCCTTGACTGGGTCCATGGGCTGATACTCTAACCATTGAGCACACCAGCTAGGGCTTACCATCTGTTTGTTTTTTTAAAGATGAATCATCCTCCCCAAATGAGAGGATGGAAATGTTCTGTGTCTTCTCTGTCCAGCAGGGCAGTCACTAGGGACATGTGTGGCTATTGAACACTTGAATGTGGTTAGTGTGATTATGAAATGGACTCTTTAATTATATTCCATTTCCATTTAAATTAATTTTAATAGCTGTCTGTGGCTAGTGACTACAGTATTGGACAGCGAAGTCTAGCATATGGTCATCTCTTGCAAGGAAGGCCTTCTGGTACAGGGGGTGTTTCTGTGCGCTCTGGCGGGGGTGCAGAGGGAAGTATTAGCCCGAACATCCCCTCGCCTACCTGACCCCTGCCAATGCAGACATACAATTTCTCAGAGAATTTTGTTCATAAATTTTCAGGGAATAAAGGGCCTTGGAACATAGTAGCCTTGATAGTGAAGAAGTGTGGAGGAAACGGAGATTGAGGAGAGGTATCAATCCAGTAAGGGGAGACACCCTCTTGCTTTGTTTCTCTATCAAAACCTTCAACCCCGTGGAAACAATCCTGGTCTGCCCTAGGAACGATGCAGCCACTCCTTCCTCTTTCCCCGAGGAGTCCCCTCCAGTCTGCCTGGCCTGTGTGGTTAACACACCACCGACTTCTAGTGATCCTGGCGCTGTGACACTGAAAGACCTTCCCGTGGATGCAGACTGGCGATGACTGGTGTCTGAGCTAAAGATTTAATTTCACATTTCTGACCTTTACAAGGACATGATCAAAGTAAATGACAGCAGGCACTGATTCCCCTGAGAAATTTGCTCCTAGAAGTAAATGCTAAGGATCTAAGAAAGTGACTGACCCAGGTCCCTAGACCGATATTTATCAAGCAATTGTTCAGCAGACAAAAATCACTACCCACAGTAGGTAACTGCAGAAACCCATTTCAAAATATTAAAAGTAGGAATTAGTGAACCTTTTTTAAAAAAAATATATTTTATTGATTTTTTTAACAGAGAGAAAGGGAGAGAGATAGAGAGCTAGAAATGTCGATGAGAGAGAAACATCGACCAGCTGCCTCTTGCACTCCCCCTACCAGGGATGTGCCCGCAACCAAGGTACATGTCCCTGACCCGAATTGAACCTGGGACCTTTCAGTCTGCAGACCGACGTTCCACCACTGAGCTAGTGAACCTTTTAATTGTAATTATAACAATCTATTCTAGTTTTACTCATGTTTACACCAGTCGCTCACAGAACAGAACACATTTCCAGCGTGACTAGGCACGCAGTAACACTCCTTTCTCTTCTCAACATTTTTCGGTGCAAAGAAAAAGACACTAGTGTTATGGACATCGCACTATTATGGTGCAAGTCAAGTAGAAAAGACAACCCTAGGGAGTAAGGAGTGGGCTGCTGGTGGATTCGCACAGTCCAAGGCTGGTCCTTAATCTTAGAGATTCATAAATATGACGATCAGGAGAGGGTTCATACTAACCACGTTCATGGTGCTAGGAAATTAAAAAAGTTGAGTTAGTATCTTGTGAGAAAAATAAACCATCATGTAGACTGGATGCTGGTACCTGCTGATCATGTGTCTCCCAAAGCATAATTACGCAAGGAGCCCAGATCACAATCAGAAGGATGCATAGTGGGCATGGCACAGAGATAACTTCTGTGGATTCCTTGTGGCTTCACACTGCATTGTGAGGTTAAGGCAGGCTCAGCGGTATGCAGTGACTAGAGTAAAGCCATACTCTGACTGAGGTTTGGAACCTAACAGTTGGATTTCAAAGCCACAGACAGCCCCACCGCAGGGCTAAGATCCACACAGTGGCCTGTTCATGCTATGCTGGGGGCAGGGTGCCCTCTCCTGTAGACAGGACAGACTGACCTCTCAAGCTTGGTCTCCCACTCCAGCCTCCAAGTTCCACTTTCTATATTCTTCAAACAAATTCCCTTTGCAACAAACATGTTAGTACCTTTAACCAAGTTATAATTCTACCCTAGAAACTCTTTAATCTTTACTTATTTTGTCTATCTATGCTGTGATCCATTCATCACACACATTTTATAGTTTCTTTTGGAGTCTGATATTTTTTTCCAACTCAGAAAGGGAAAGATCTCCCTGTTGGCACACACATACCGCACTTATGGTAGGAGCTAATAATTTCATAGGGATGTGAAGGCTTTAGGAATTTCAGGGAAGGTGGGGGGAGGGGAGGAAACCTCTTAAAAAAACAAAACACTACACCCACAACCTATATTGAAAGAAGTATATTAAAGAATTCATTAACTACTAAGCATATACTCTTTTAAGACTACAAGCTAGCAGCCCTGGCCAGTGTGCTCAGTTCGTTGGGTGTCATCCCATGCATTAAGAGGTTGCCAATTTGATTCCCGGTCCAGGACACATGCCTGGGGTTGTGGGCTCCATGCCCGGTAGGGGGCGTACAGGAGGCAGCCCATCTACATTGTGTTCTCACATCAATGTTTCTCTGTCTTCCTCTCTTTCTAAAACAACCAATAAACTATTTTTAAGATAATAGACTTATAACATAAGTAATCAGATATATATATATATATCTTTCTTATATATATACATATATATATCTTTCACATATATATATATATATATATATATATATATATATATATATATATATATGTTTCACTCTACCTTGACGTTTTGTTTGTTTTGTTTTTTGTTAACCCTCACCCAAGGATATTTTTCCATTGATTTTTTTTTTTTTTTTTAACAGAGAGTGGAAGAGAGAGGGAAAGACAGAGAGAAACATAGTTGTGAGAAAAACACATCAATTGGTTGCCTCCTGCACAAGCCCTGGATCAGGGAGAAGCCTGCAACCGAGATGTGTGCCCTTGACCAGCATTGAACCCGGGACCCTTTGGTCCACAGGCTGATGCTCTATCCACTGAGCCAAACAGCTAGGGCCTTGACATTTAAAATTTTTTTTTTCTTCTATGTCTAAAATGTGTGTGGGCCTTTTGGTGAGACTCCATTTTCAAAAGGCAAAGAAATCTATCCTTAAATTTGTTGATCCCGCACAAATCTAGAACTTGTGATTTTGGTACACAATACTACAGAATTTCACCAAGCTGATGCTGAGGAGACTAGCAAATATATAATGAGCCTTCAAATATTTTCATCATTACTTTCAGAAGCTCATGGAATTGTCTGGTCCCACCCACACCTGAGAAATCAGTGATGGGTTACACCTACAGTGAAGAATCATCCATCAGGCCTAGAGAATAGTGGTCACCAGCACCATCTAAAATCGTCTTCTGTCTGTTATCTCTTGGTTTCTTGTTAAACTGACTTTGGCTTGGCTTAAATATAAAACTCTTGCCTTCTGATCCTACAGAGGTATTCAATTTTGTGTATCCAGTTCAAGATTCCCTTTAGAATCACTGAATTTTTTTTTTCAATATTGTTTACGCTGCAACTCAGGGGCAGCTTAGGACCACAAGTGTCTGGAACATAAGCTTCTATTCTCGGCACCATTAGGAGAGTTAAGTAAACTTGAAGGTTACGCTAATGAAGGTCTCCAAGCATTAACAAACTTAGTCTGTGTTATACTAGTAAATTCCTCAGAAGTACGTTCTGATCCCCAAAATTGTTTCCACTCCACGTGCCACTTAGGCTATGACTGCTGAACTTCACCTTGGGCTGCCACCGCCCTGGTGGGGTGACACAGCCAAGAGCTCTCCCCGCTGCTCCAGGAGGGAAGACCTCCAGGTGCCACAGACAGGCAAGATGCTGGGAGGAAGGGGCAGTAACACCTGCTCCATTTGAGGGCTTAAGCCACATGTTTATGTGCGACTAATTCAATCCAGTTCAAATGCACTAGGGACCTTGAGAAGGAAAATCCAGAGTAACCTCCCTTTAAAAAATCACTAACTTCAATTCTCCAACCTGGATAATAGTCTCTTCCTAATAATCCGGGGAACTTGGCATTGCTGGGTCTCTTACTGCTGCTACCTCCTTGGAAGACGATCAGAGCTGCAAACATCTCCACCTTTACCAAGTAGACAGTGGTGGGTGTGCACTCTCAGCGATCTTCCTACCCAAGCCCTATCATTAAAAAAAAAAATCCCACTCTTGAGTTAATTTCCACCTGACCTGATGGATATGCCACATACGGCCACCGGTCACCACTGTGGCGACAAAACAGTGGGACTCCTGGCTGGTCTCCAGACTCCCAGTGCCACAGTGACAGGAGAGGAGGTGATGGCAAAGTGCTCACATGGGAGTTTGGCTCTATCTTTAGGAAATCACGAAAAATGCAGAGCTGACACATCCGCACAGACACGGGCTCGGGTTCCTGACTTAAGCTCACCGCTGAACTTTGCACGTTTTTATCCTGGAGCAATTCACAAACATAGGTTATATTCTAGGCCAGTTCCAGACCAGTATGAAGTAGGTTGTGGTTCTTCCCTATAAGCCAAAGTAATACTTTCCTCTCCTAAATTCTGAAGAGAAGCCTTTTTGTTTACTTTTAGCTGCTAAAATCTAATTTCTTTACTCACCCTCTTTCCAAATCTCATATTTTGATAAGTACCACTCAATCCCATTAGCAAAATAAAATAAAAAAGTTAATTTAAAAAACAATTGCTTATGATAATGCCTAAAGGCAGCTATGAGATTTACATTTATATCTTGTTTATCACCCCCAAACTCTATGAAACAGGGATTGGGTTTTCATCGATAGAATCTTGCCCCAAATCACACCACAGGTTAAATCAATAGGGCTGAGATTCAATCACAGGGTTATCTGACTCAAACCACTGTGATATATTTCTACAGGGAATGGAGTAAATGATATTTACTGTGCTGCTGCTAATAAAACGTATATGCTGTATACAGCTGCAGACCTAAGAATACATTAACTCTCCAAGGCCCTTTCATAAATATATCCTGGAAGCTACTTTGTGATATTGCCAAAGCAAAGATTAGTATTCAAATTTCACAAAAAGAAGCACAGATACTGAAGAGGTAAGCCAGGGGCTGGACCTCAGCACTACAGACATTCGTACAGGACAATTCTTCTTGTGGGGGCTGTCCCATGCACTGCAGATGTTGGCATCCCTGGCCTCTCCCATGAAATGTTAATAGCACACCTTCCTACCCCAATTGTGCAATCAAAGATGTGTGTGGACATTGCCTAATATCCCCTGAGGGGTAAATTCACATCCTGTGAAACACTGAGCTAAACTAATTGCCTAAGGTCACATAACTGCTTAAAGAATGTACTGGAACCAGGAAAGAGCTCTTCTAAATCCTAGCTCAGTGGAGATGTTCATTGGACCAAGCTATGGCTCTTTAAGAGAAAGCACTGTGAGTTCTGCCTCTCTCGGCTTTTACACTGAGTATACATCCGTAGTGTCTTTAACCACTGTTCAGTTTCTAGACCCTCTCCAAGGCCTGATGACCTCGGCTGGACACACTTTTAAACATAAACCCAGAACTGTGCACCACACTGCCTCCAGTTGTAAAAGCAGGAGCAACAACCAAAGACTAACATCCCACACACACAATGTACCACCGGCTGTTTGTGAGCACTTCACATGAGTTACCTAACTTAATCCTTCAACATTTTTAACAGCCTACGGCATAGGTGTTGTTATCTGCATTTGATGAATGAAGAGGCTGAGGCACAGAGAACAGACCGCGTGCCCAAGGTCAGGCGCCAAAGCCCCTGCTCTCAGCGCCTCAGAGAACGGTGAGATTGTCAGCAATTGGTTCTGAAGAGTCCATCTCTACCAACGTGTGAGTTTTTCCCCTGCTGTACCAAGGGCCCTTCTCGAGGCACCTTGGTCAAGTCTGACATCACTCTACTGATCACCCCTGTTGGGTATGACAAGATGCAAGCCCACTTATCTATCTACTAGAGGCCCGATGCACGAAATTCATGCGAGAGTAGGCCTTCCTTCCCCGGCTTCCCTCTGGCACCCGGGACTCAGGCTTCCCTCGCAGCCCGGCTTCATTGGGAAGGACGTCTGGTCTAATTAGTATTTTTTTCATTATAAATATTGCTATTCAACCCACATGTGTCCATCTTGAGTTAAGAACACAAAGCACTCCATCAAATGTTTTGAAGCAGGCATGTCAGATCTACAGCAATGTTGCTATACTTGTCCAGTAATGCTCAAAAAAAGAAATGAGGTCAACTGGAGATGAGTGATGCTAAATACTGATCATCACCACCTTTTCTAGGTGATCCCTACTCATCCTTTTAAAAATATGACTTATAACTCTGCTAGACACCAACACAAGCTCTGAAGCCAAAGGGTGGAATTTACCATCTCCCCTAGTTTTGAAAACCAAGTTGTCTGGCACAGTTCCTCCTCTCCGTGATTTTCACAAGATTAACCCCAAGTGTTTTTATCATCACACTGGCATGTTCTTTCAACATCCTCAAGAACTCGAGGCACTTCGAGCAGCTAGATTTAGAGAGGTTTGAGGAGGAGCCCGGGACATCCTTGCTGTGCTTGGGAAGGGTGGGTGTTCCTGTCCAATAGATGGCGAGGCTAAGGAGGTGGGGCTGTGAGCAATCTCGGGTCCTGGCATAGGTGCTGTATGTAGTCCATGGTGGCATTGGGAAGGTGGCATTGTCTATGATGACGTCCCAACAGATGACCCAGCAGACGATCTCAGAACTGGCTGCCCGTGGTGAGACACATGGAGACTTCCCACTTCCGTTTATCGAGAAAAGCTTCATAACCTCACCATTCTAAACAAGCAGGTTCAACACGAACCGGCGTGCTAACAGAAATTGTGAAACATCGCACACAGCGTATAATAGACTGCGGGTGAGCATCCACACAGATAAATCCCCTCCTGGAAGCCACGGGCCCGGCTGCTGGGTTTACAAGCAGAGAACACCTGAGTTGCACTTTGCGAGGAGCAGGACGAACAGGCACGTCCAGAACGAAAAGAGCTGCAGGGCCAAAGGAGAAAGTCGCTCGGAATCAGCAGCCATGAGGCGGCCAGGTGTATTAACAGGTTCACCAAGAATAGGACTTGCTTAGTTAATATTTGAAAACCACAGGCTTCCAGAGCAAATGCATGATTCCCTGAACTTTGACATTTTGGCACGAGGGTAATGAGGAGCTTTTAAAAATAACTTCAAAATCTGCTCTGAACTTAGAACCTCCCCTGGATTATTTCACACAGAAAGATTAACAACACTATTTTGTTAGGAGCAAGGGGAGCCACCTGAGGAAAATTACAACCTTAAATGCTAACTTCGAGCATAAATGAAATTAACTGGCTGTGAGATTTGGCGAGGATTATGTAACCTTGCCCAGGCTGTTTCTTGAACTATAAAACAGAGATAATAATACCTCTATACCTTCCAGCGTTATTATGAAAATTAAATGAGGCAGAGGGTACAAAGCATCTGCATCTGATAAAAGCGGGCTCTTTACATGTCTGGTTCTATTACACCCATTGGGATGAGTCAAAATCCAAATTTAATTCTCTCTTTAGATTTGAGACATCTCCCAGATTTAATAAAATAGATTCCCATTCTTACCACCTGAGGGGGCTTTCCAACTACCCTAGTGCAATTAGGGCCATTTCTCTCAACCTCACGGGCTGTTCTCAAAAGAAAGGGGATCCCGAGTTGATACCTCTCACTCAGAGCCACTTAATTCGTTAAACTCAAAGCAACTGAACTTCCAAATTAGCATATAAGCTGGGAAACAGTATTAGTATTTGTTCAATGTATAAATAATTTAAAATTCTACAAATTATTTTAATGATCCTATTTAGAAGTGACTAATGTCTGGAGAAGCTTCCTTCATAGACCTGATAAAGTCAGTTGCAAAGAACTTAGCTCTTTCTTTCTGTTACTGAGCCCGTCTACTGAGCCAGTTTACATCTTCATAAAGTTATGAAGGACATAAGGACTTAAGGACAGCATCATAAATTCTGTCATCCTTTATGCCACCGGACGCCTTCCGCCTGCCTCTTCAGCAGTCAATGTTTCTGATGGCGATGTGTCTGCTGCACTGTGTGTGTCTTTAGCAAAACTACAATAATCACAGATTCTGCTTCTCTGCTGCCCTCCTCCCCATCTTCTTGCAAGAAAACAATTTACTTGCAACATACACATCTCTATGCACTGCTCACTAATTTCTTACATAAAAAGCAGATTTTTAAAAAGAAGTTCACCGACTTTATTTCTACAGCAATTTAAAAGTGATAATCAGCTCAACAGGCTAAGAGTGGACTGGGAATATACCACCTTGGAGGGTTCCCATTGGGGTACAACGTAGATAACAACTCCAGATGGCAAACACAAATCGGGGGAAATAAAAATAAGTGCTGTGCACTCTTCTCAGTGTTTTTCTCTCCAAAAATTCCACAGCACAATGATCTGGCCACAATAAATAGAAAGCATAGCTGTGGAGTAAACACGCTCCCTCCACAACGCGGGAGCACGTGCTGCTTCTGGCACCGAGCAGAGATCTCCCTCACCGGCTAAGCACCCAGCCAGCCAAGGGAGTTGGTCGACAGACCTTTAATTTTATTTAGTACAGGGCCCGGAGTTTGAGAAAGTGATATTTCCCCCAAACTTAGTAATTAACTGTAAATACAATCCCATCCCCTCCAAAACAAAAACAAACAAACAAAAAAAACCCACTCCATTAGGAGAGCTCGATCACCCCTAACCTGAACCACCGCCTGACCCTCCGCTCTCAGAAGCACCCACAGGGCTGGAGCAGGATGCAGCCTGCCTATGTGCTGGCAAGTTTCCCCAGCTTCCCCGTGAGCGGTCCCAGGTGTCAGCAGCTCCTGCCCATTTACCATCAGAGCGAGGTCCGGCACCAGCCAGCATTCCCTCTCCTTCGCCAGAGGCAGGGAAAGGCAAAGATCGCGTTAGGGGGTTCTGCAAGGCCAGGCTGTCCCCCGCTCTGAGCCAGCTCCCAGGGGCTGCCAGCGCTTCGCCCGCCCCACAGCACGTTAATGACGCGGCATCCCAGACGAAGCAGCACTTACGTCTCTCCGGGCTGGAGGCAAAGTCTCCTGCAAAGTTCCCGGGCACTAAGTTTCTGGCCGCTCGCTCCTGCGGGCGGAGAGGCGTGGCCCCGCTCCGACCCCGGCCCCGCTCCTGGGCGCGCCCGCCCGCGCCTCCGCGGCCGCGGGGCCGCCCTCTCCGGGCCGGCCGCTGGCAGCCCCGCGGGCTGAGCCCTGGTCCGCGGGCGGGTCCTCCCCGCGGAACAGCTGGACGCAGGCACCCGGCGCAACCCCAGGCTCCACGGGGAGGCCGCGGCTCAGCCGAGCCGAGCAGGACCGCAGAGGTTTTGGAATGCAGGGTGCGGCCCTCTAACACAGCAAAAAAGAAATGAGTCAGTCCTGCGATTCTAGCCAATAAGCGTGGTTCAGTCGGTGAAGGCGGAACTTTCCATTCTTGATTGGGCTTACTAGCCTTCTGCAGCCTTAAAAAAAAAAAAAAAAAAAAACAACACCCAAACTTCAAGGCAAACTTTGGCAACTTCAAGACAATGTAGATGGCCTTTTTAAATAAGGAGTAATCTTATGATAGACATCTGAACAATGGATGTGCATTAATTTCTATTGCTTAATAAAAGTTCTTGAGTTAGGCAGCGATCCAGGGTGTAATGAGGCGGTGGCATCAGGAGTCCCAGCAGATTTGGATCTGATGCCTGACACTGTCTGACCCAGAGCAGGATAATTATCTGCAATGAGGGGGTAAGATGCTCACCTAACAGAGTTTGAGGGGCAGATGATATGTTCTAATACGTGCAAAGAATTTGGCACAGCACTTGACATAGAGTAGGCACTTAAACAATGCTATCTGTCCCTATGAGTTCTGTATCAGAACCTCCAAAATTGTGGAACACTAGCTCACAGTTTTTCTATTCCTTTCAATGTTAAAATATCCCAAAAATTTTACAGCTGAAATCGTTCTTTAGTATTGCACGGTCTCAGTCCCATATTTAAGTGGTGAAAAAACTGTAGAAGATTTTGGTTTAGGATTCTTGGATTTGGTGTTATTACACAATAAAAAATTAATTAGCAAAACAAAAGGGTTAAAATTGGAATCATTTCATTTATGCCACAATTAAACCAACTTTTTAAAAAGTAAGTGATTTTGGAAATACTTTCCTTCTGGGTCATTGTGCCTAAACATTATTTTGGAATAAAAATATTTAAAAGAAGCTTTAAGTAGTTGGGAATTGGCATATTACAGGAAATGATAGAACTGGTAGGTCCTGATTACCATTTCAAAAGTCAGTTGATTACTAGTAAGGGAGCAGAGTTTTTACAGAGGAAATCTTTTTTTTTTTTTTTTTTAAGTTACAAATTAAACCTACTTGGCTTTGGAGAAGACTTCTTGAGTTTAATTTTCTCACATTTGTTTAGAAACAGTCATTCTATTAGCCAAGATTTCTTCAAAATATTCAACAGCCAAACATAAGATCTCAAGTGTGGTCAAGGGATCTAAAAAGCTAGATTTTTCTCCCAACCAGCATGGAAGACTGATAACTACACCAGGAGTCAAGAGCTCCTGCCCTAACCCCAGCTCTGCCCGTTCGTGGCCCAGTGAGTGGCCCTTGGTAAACTGCTTCATCTGCCTCTGAAGGCCTCTAAGAGTTCTCCTTGGGAGACCAAGTTATGGTCAAAAAGGATAGGTGTTAAAGTACAGCGCAGGGAATGCAGGGATAGGCAAAAGCAGGTTTACAGTTGTATGTGAAACAATTTATTCTTGTATTATTATTATTTATTAATTATTGCATTTGTATTTCAACTGTATAGTCAATACCATCGTAATGACTGTGTATGGTGCCCGATGGGTAATGGATTCAGAAGAGTGATCACTTTGTTGGGTATATAAATGTCTAATCACTATTTTGTTGACCTGAAACTAATATGACATTGTATGTCAACTATAACTAAAAAATAAATTTAAAAAATCTAAAAGTTACTTTAAAAATAAATTTTAAAAAGGACAGGCGCAAGATAAGCCTATAACTTAGCATTTATCCTTAGCAACAGGTATATTTGGTCCTATATCTTATAAGATACAAAATTGGTAAATCTCCCTCAACTCTCATATTCCTCACAAAGATAATCTTATTGTCTTGGACACTTTAAGTTAAATTCTGAAAATAACCGCTCCCTCCCTTTTTCTTGATGAGTCACTGTTAATAGGTAAGAATACAGCTTATCTTTCACTTCTGTACCATTTTTCCATTCCTGGTTCAGGCATTCATCCCCTCATGCCAGGGTCACCTGTTGTTCCAGCTGCCAGGTCCCTCCCACTGCTTCCAACACATCTCTACCATCACCTGGCAAATGTCAAAGTCCGGTGTGCCATCATGTCATGAACCTTTCCTCTATCACCTGAACAACAGTAAAGATCCAAAGGAAACCATTTGCTTTATAGACAACTTTCTTCAAATATTCATATAAATATGTATTTTCAGGCACATCATTTTTCTGCTTACAAAACTATTATAATCAATTATACTAGCCAAACTAATGATATGTTGGCTGTTACACCAAAAATAGAAGCTCTTTTATATGAGAAGAATATATAACACCTAGGAGTATATGAGCATCAATAAATTCATAACATTATAATCTGAGATACACAATTATATGTGGACATAGGTCCCCAGAGATACGTAAAAGTGAAAGGGAAAGCTAGCACATCCAGGAAATAGATAGTCTACTTTGTTTCTATTGTCCAGGATCCAGTCATGTTTAAAATTCACAGCGTGGGTGCTCCATTCAGGAAGAAGGAGAACTTTGTAAATATGTTCACCTGCAATCATAGCTCAAAGCACTTAAAAGATGTTTACAATAATCCTTATGCTTTGGAGTAAGGATGCGATTATCAACATTTTTAGAACATCCTCCTGATAGAAAAAGGATAACTGTTCCTAGGATGCCTTTGTTGCCTAACTAAATTCAAAGCACAAAGTCTGTCTTTCCAGCTTAAAAAAGTAACACGATGCTTAGTTATTCAAAAGCTAGTCTCTACCCCACCTTCCACTTAAAAAAAAAAAAAAAAAAAAAAAAAAAAAAAAAAAAGGAAGAAAGAAAAAAGAAAGAAAGAAAGAAAAAAAAAAACACAAAAAATTCTGCCAAGTAACTGGCCTGGGCCACTTGTTTTTTCCCTAAGGCGGCGGGCACATTACCACCTCCACACCTGGGCCCACACCTAGCCCTTGTCTGATGCCCTCTCTTACTCTTCTTCCTAGTTATCACCTTCCAGACCCAGTCAAACCCTCACTTTTCCTGAAACGCTCCTTCCTGGCTCAAGCCCTGGGGAACTCTCCCCTCCTCTAAATACCTACAGACCTGCTCCTTATACCTGCCTCTCAAAACTGACTGCAGAACCTTAGCGTCTTCCTTCTTTTTGAGATTCCTAACTTTTCTTTCTCACCAGATGATAGAAGTCCATCTGAGGCAGAGATCGTGTTTCCAAGGCCTTGTATCCCCACAGGACCTGGAAGATTCTACATAAATAGCCACCGGAGATATGATAATGTTTAAGTTATATAATCACAAAAGAGAAAGGAAAACTTCCTTTTGGCTGCTGACACATCAAGAATAAACAAATACTATAGCTGTTTAAAGCAGTTGGCAAGCAGAACTCAAATGGCAGATGCTTTTCTTTGCTCTTTACAACATATTCAAACAATACAAAATGCTACTACTGAGAAGGCAAAGCTGATACTTCCTGAAGGGAAGTGAAGTTTACCAGTGTTGTCACATAAAATCTCAGTTCCCCAAACACTAACCTACTGAAGAGAAGAGAAATGTTAAGTCATTCTATCTTTCCTTTCCAGTAAGGAACACAGATGTACTTATTTGATAATCTTGCCAAAGTACCAATTCCTCCTTAAATAGAAACATCTCTCTCAACTGATATATATATCTCTGAACATCTACCTGATTACCTACAAGTGCTCCTGCCATAAATGGTAGCAAAGGGCAGATAACTACTAGAAGCATCTTAAGTATATGTTTGTTTACATAATGTAAAATAAAAAATTATATGACATTTGCATTAGAGAAACCTCTGTCAAAAGAGTCATATTATATATATGTGTACACACACACACACACACACACACAGTTACTAGTATCTTTTGATTAGTGCTAATAAATTTATGCTTTTATGAGGAATTAAATGCTACCACTGTTCTCAAAAGCTATGTCGTAAACTAGCTGTCCCACTATACAATTATATTTATTATTAGAGGCTTAGAGCACGGATTCTGCATCATTGGGGTCTCTTGGCGTGGCCTGCAGGGATTGGGCCAAAACCAGCAGTCCAACACTGCCTGTGGCTCCTGCCTGCCACTCCTGCTCATCCTGGCCCCGCTGCACCTGCCATGGCCGCTGCCACAGCCACTGCTCAGTAGGCTCGCTGCAGCTCTGCTGCCGTGGCCAGCCATGAGCCCTGCATCTGGTGCCCGTTGGTCAGCTTGGCAACACTCCCACTGCGGCAGTGCACTGACCACCAGGGGGCAGCTCCTGCATTGAGCGTCTTCCCCCTGGTGGTCAGTACTTATCACAGCAACCAGTCGACCAGTCATCCGGTTGTTCAGTAGTTCAGTCCTCGGTCGCTTGGACTTTTATATATAAATAATTGCCCATGACAGAGACACTGGCTTCTTAGACATTCCAAGTATAAACAACCAAATGAATTAGTCTGTATTCTTTAACTTGCAGGTGAACAGAAACAGCACTTAGAGCAGCTCAGATAAAATCAGGTTGTAATGCACTGACTCTACATAACCCAGCAGCAGGAAGGCCACAGCTGGGCTCCAGGATCAGCTCAAAATGAACTCCACCAGGACAAGATAGTGTCTTCGCTTCTATAGTTTGGCTTCGTTCTCCCTTCCTGAGCTCTGCCTTCTTCCACTTAATTCCCTGCTCTACCACAAAGATGGTCCATTCCACTGCTGTAGTTTTTAAAATCCCAACAATAAATCACACTCGTCAGCTTGGGGCCATGCACCCACTCCGGTGGCCCCGGTCCCTTGTTTGGCCAGTCTACACTAGAACTATAACTAGAACTAACCAGTTGGATTGTCAGGAGTAGCACTAATTGCTCCAAAAGGTGAGTTTACTTCCCAGAAGTAGGAAGGAGGGCTCATTTGTCTGCCCCCCAAATACCACCACTTATCAAGAACGTCCATTTCTGTGTCTATTGTGAAACTTTATCTAATAGGCAGTCCTTAATCTGGTAATATGTTACATTCTAGAAGTTTACTTTCAAAGTCTTAATTAAGTTAATGATCTCTTATGTGGCACTTGAAATGCATTTCTTAAGAGACAAAATGTAGAGACTGGCTTCACTGGCATATTAAAATCATAACTGAAGTATAATGTTAATAATGTTCCTAACAATATACTCAAACCCCAGTCATAACACTGTTCCTATGGGAAAGTGTATCTGAAATTCCACTTAGAATAAGACAAAGATGCTCAATGTAACCCATTTACTGAGTACCTAGTAATGCCAGTGGCTAGCTTTGTACGTACATTACACTTAATCCGTACACAACAAGAAGGTGGATGTTAAAAACTGCACCAAAACCAGAAGGAAACTGGGAGTCAAGAAGGTTTTTATGCCCAAAGTGAACTGTCAGAATAAATCAAAGCCAGATTCAAAACCATGTATGTTTGACCCCAAGGCCGGGACTGCTGTACCTGATAGTCACAGCAGCCAGACAGACGTGGGTTTACCCTGGAGGAGACTGAGAGCTAATGTTTCAGGCTCTGTAACTATCTGGATTTTTGTGTAGAGAAGGGACTACTGGGCAGTCAGAGCCAACAGCCAGACATTAACTTTCTGTCTGAGAAAGCACGTCTTCCTGAGAAGGCACGTCTCTGGCAGAACAAAGTAAAACATTTCTCTGAGTAAGCCTTCAAGTAAACTGATGCTTCTTGTACTTACGTGAAGAGCATCTGAAAACCAAGGGTCTGTAAACATTATCTTCATAAAAAGTTCATTCTGCCTTGTTGAAAAAAAGAGGGTGTTGCCCTCACTGGTTTGGCTCAGTGGATAGAGTGTCAGCCTGTGGACTGAAAGGTCTTGGGTTCGATTATGGACAGGGGCACATGCGCGGGTTGCGGCCTCCATCCCCAGAGGGAGGCATGCAGGAGGCAGCCAATCAATGATTATCTCTCATCATTGATGTTCCTATCTCTCTCTCTCCCTTTCCCTTCTTCCCTAAAATTAATAAAAATATATTTAAAAAAATAAAAAGCGAAAAGAAAAAAGAGAGTGCTATCTATTGAAGCACTTGTCTAAGGTGTTTAAAAGAAAATTAAAAATGCAAAAATAACTGACTAAATGTGATTCAGTTCTGCCAATATAAATGCAATTAATGCATTTAACCTCATTAACTGTTTTACACTTAGAAAACTTTTTGGTTATGCAGTATTTAATACATGCAGGAGAATATATTAGCACGTTTGTTGGGGGAAATAACATTAAAATTGATCATTATAAACCTGCTACCCAACCTAAAGGGCAGACCATCACCGCTGAGCCATGCAGCTCCCTCAGTGCTTCTGTCTGTCTGACTTAGGCCGACAACAATTTCTTTCTGAACGTCTTTGGTTCAAGATGGGACTTTATGGGACTTGAATAATAAATTAACACTGTGCCTTTTGAAATCAAAGTGGAGAAGTGGTCAGAAGTAACAAGACAGAAAACAGCTGATTCATAATCATGAAACAAAGGAACAGCTCTGTATATGGTCTTAACCCAGAAACTGCTAGTCAGAGAGACCTGTTGGATCTTTTGGTTTCACTCAAGGCCCAAAGCCAGAACGAGTCACTGGGAATACAAAACTAAGTTAGATCTCCTTAACATCTGCCAGATTTCTAGACACGTGACCTTGCATATGACTGGTGAACTCCAAATTATTCCAAATTGCGGTAAGGTATGACTAAGCCCAGACAAACTGGTTTTCCCATGCAGAACGTTAAACATGACAGACACAATAAAAATCAAATAAGAAGGAAAAGAAAGGAGCACTCTAATAATGAACTCCACTTCATATCATGGAAAAAAGAAACAATGACTTGAGGAGGGAAATAAAATAAAACAGTCAATAGTTTACTAAGAGCTTAATTTATTGTAATAGTGTGTTAACCAATTTATATTATGGGGGAAATTTTAAAGTATGTCACCTGTGAGGTTGAAGAGTTTACAATATATGCCAAAAGAAAGGACATACACATTTTACTATGAATTGTTTCACTAAAAATACAAATGGAGAATAAAAAAGTCGAGCATGTGTTACAAATTAAATGTATAACAAATATATGCAAAAAAGGAAAGGGAAAGGGAAGCTTAACTAAAGGGAAGGAATGACACAAAGATCCTGCACGATGATTGTGTAAGCGCACCACTATTCATAAACAAAGATGTACATCATAGAGAAAAGTTGAAAACAACTACAATGTCCACTAATAAGGAACTAGTTAAATACGTTATAAACCACCTATGTATGGAATGCTATCTCACAATAACAAAAATGATGTAGATGGATATTTGTTGATGTAGCACGGTCTTGGTATATTGTCAACCAAATCAGCTTTCAAAACAATGTAACAATCCATTTTAGGGAGAAAAATCATGTGTAGCTAATCTAGGCATAGAGAGAACATGGCAGAACACACACACATACAAAAACAATATTAAGAATGGTTTCTCGCAGAAACTGGTTTGGCTCAGTGGATAGATCATCGGCCTGCGAACTGAAAGGTCCCAGGTTCAATTCCGGTCAAGGGCATGTACCTGGGTTGCCAGCACATTCCCAGTAGGGGGTGTGCAGGAGGCAGCTGGTCGATGTTTCTCTCTCATCAATGTTTCTAGCTTTCTATCACTCTCCCTTCCTCTCTATAAAAAGTCAATAAAATATATATATATATAAAAAAAGAATGGTTTCTCTGGGTAATGATAATTTTGATGAGTTTTCTACTCTTAATAATTTTCACATTTTTAAAGTTCTTTCCAATTAGCAATGTTAATTTTCAAAAGGCATTTTAATTAAAAGGCATTAATCATTAAATACCCAATTCAAATGTCCTCAGCTCCTGAAACCCTCCGGATCTAGCCCACTCTTCTGTCTGCTTCTGGAGTATTTAATACAGGGTGGTGTCAAAGCAGGTTTATAATTGTTCATATGAAAAATAATACAATAATTGATACATAATTGTATAAGAATATAATTCAGATACAACTGTAAAATTACTTTTGTCCCACCTTGTCTATGTCTTAGATCATCAACCATACTTGTTTGAAATTATAACTTTCTATGTTCAGGCTTGATTATCAACTCCCAAAATGGAGTAAACCTGTCTTATTTATACTGGAATTCACCCTCACAACCAAGATTCCCAAAATCCAGCACACTACTATGTTGATTTAAACCTAATGCTAGACTGTAACATTTACATATCTGAAGACTACTTTCCTAGCAGCTCTCTAACCAAAAATTCATCTATGCTGGGCGTGTTCAGAAATAGCATCAGGTTCATTCTGGGAAGAGAAATTATAAATCAGAATATTTCTCTGTTAATTATTACCTCCATGTTTACTTTCCAAGTTACCAAAGATACCCTCATTCAACTCAATTAAGACAGAGGTCAGTATTTCCCAACCCAGAGGCAAGTCTCTCAGATTTCTATTCACGAGTTTCTGCTTGAAATGAACAAGAATTACTTTTGCAATAATCCAAGTCCATCCCCAACTCAGTAGGAACCATAAATACCTATTGAGTTAGGGAGAAATAAGGAAAATAAATGTTTTAAGATTACATAAGGGAATTGAAATATCCTAGGCATTTTTGAAAGGTTCAATAAAAAAAGTGTTTTTGAAAACTAGGTGGGTGAGATTTAAAATAAAAACAACCACCACAATCTTTGCTGTTACTTAGCAATTTCAGGCTTCAATTGTTCCCTTCTAAAGGGCAAGTCAGAAAACCGAAGAAACTGCTTCTAAAAGAAACACTGAGAGACCTGGTCCAGTTTCCTTTCTTCCCTCCATGTTATTCCCTAGCATTTTAATCAAGCCCCTGGGAACTTTAAACTGCCAGATTCAGTTTTGTTTCTCTCTCTCCCTCTCAGAAGACAATTTGCTTTCACTAAAACTTAATTTCTGAATCAAAAAGCAAAGCCTCACGTTAGTGGTTAGTCAGGAGGAACCCCAGCTTCCAGGTCCTGTTGTTTCACTAAAGCAGGAAATGGAGATGCCACAGAGCCCAGGGAAGGGAGACGAGGACGTTATCCTCAAACACTGCTGCTCGACAGCCATGAGGGGAGGGATACCAGGGCCCTGTTACAAACTGAGAACTCCAGTCAACTCTTAAGAAAAGTGGCTTAAATTTTGAATTGGCCTCAGCATTTATCTTCAATTCTAGAAGCTCTGTGAGCATGGACAACCTGAGTTGACAAGCAAGGATTCAAAACCAAACCTTGCTTTTATCAGCCCAACCAAAGTCATACCCTCCAGGGCTGAGACAATCATTGAAAACTGGTTCAGCGGGAGCCAGCTCATACCAGCCCACCAGAGTCAACTGTCATTTTCTCCGGATTTGGGGCAAGCCAGTTGTTAGACATAGCCATCATTAAAAGTCAAATGATATAAACATACAATTGAAATAAACTATAGCAAAACAAATATAATACTCAAAACTCGCCACTTCCTATTTCCTATCACCTTTGCTCTTGATGTTATTTGAAAGTATTCAATCTGGCTGGTAGATAGCTATGTAACAATGTGCTTCTGCACATCACTTCCTGCCTCTGCTTGTGGTGATTTGTGTTGAAATCAGCCATGATGGGAATATTTACACCACAGAAATCAGCAAACATCACACTCCCCTCCTCCCTTCTTCCAGCCAGCTGGGCCTTAACCCACCACTGCTTGATAGCAGTTAAAGAAGTTGAGCTGGTTAATCTTCTGAGTCAAAATAAAGGCTTATAAACTGTAAGTCACGATACAAATATAATCCTGTGGCTCTATGATGTACCAGTTATGACACAGAGTACTAGCTACACAGTCTTTCATCTGTGTATTGACTCATATCAAATCTAATACACAACGAGTCAACCAAGTTTCAGAGACTGGGTAACTACGAAAAAAGCAAGAGCAAGAGTCAGGACTATGAATGTCTAACTCAAAAATGTATTATCTTTCCACTAGGCGACCATGTATTAACATTATCATAATCATAATGAAACCAAAATCAACCACATAAAACTGCCTGGTAGTTAGCAAACATTAATAGCTTCTAATGTGTAAAAATCGCATACACAAAGAAGAATATAGGGAAGGTATAGACAAAGAGCACAGTCTTATTCATATTCAATGTTTATTCATATCTACCTCCAGAATGTAATCACAAATTAGAGGTAAGAAATGGGGCCCACAGAACCAACAGGACCAAGATTATGTGTATTTGAGAGGTATACTACCAAAAGGATTCCTCTTTTAAATACTTATGCTCTACCCACCAAACTGATGTACCCAACAACTTAAAGTGACACATTCTACCAGGAAAGAATCATTTCTCAAATGCTAACATAACTTTTTGAAGTACTTTTGCTTTTTTACTTTTAAATATTTTCTCCTTCAGACTTTGAAGTTATTTGATTGTGCTATTCTTTTACCAGGGATTCTTATAGAAAATTCACTTGATAGTCAAAAGAATTCTGAAAGGCTAATAAAACTTTACTTACTGATTATTTAAAAAAAAATTCTTGTCATCTTGGCTTCCTATGAGTTACCGGCTTCTCCCATTGTTCCAGTACATTTCCATCACCTGTCACAAGGAGAAAGAATCTGATTAGTCATAAGTCTCATAGACCATTTCTTGGTGTCTATGTTAGTTTCCTTTCTTTATACCAAAAACCTGTTTGTCTCTTCCTTGCTTTTCTAAGTCAGAAAGAAAGATCTCCCCAGGAGAAAAAAGATGTAAAGAGCAGTATTTCTACTGTTGGGGTTTGGAATGGAGAACCCTAAAATACCCTCTCTTAAGTTTTTGGGAAGAGATTCTTAGTCTGTTTCCTGGGAGGGGGCAGTATTAAAGGAACGCACTTTTTGTCCTTCCTCCCCAATTCCTTCCTTCCTCCTTCTCAAAAGTGAGTGACTAATTTGCCTGAGAGGACTAGGAAAATAACTGACTTAGTAGTTGGCTACTGCACTCAGCTGGGCAGCAAGGGCCACTGGGAACCAGCTCCCCTCCACACGGTAAGCAGGACAGGGGCTGCCTGCTCCCTAGAGGGCCAACAGCTCTCTCTGTCCCAGCTGATGATGGGTCAGGGTTGCTGGGTCCAATGCATGTGTTAGCGAGGAACTTCTGTGTTATCTAATTCTGCCTTATCGGTAATTACATTACTATCTGTGTTGATTCCCATTTGAATCCTTGCTCTGTTTCTTGAATTGTTTAAAACTTAAAGAATAAGAAAGGTGAATAATTAGGTAACCCAAACCACCAAAGGACAATGCACAGGTAAAACCGTGGTTTAAAGCCCCACCACTAAGTAGTCTTGGGAAAATAATTTCATCTTTTCCCAGCCTCAATTTCTTCATTTCTGAAAAAGGATCAAATGCCCCCTACAATGCTGTGTGGATGAATGATCTAATCTGCCAAAGTCAAGCATGCTTTGATCCAACAAGTACATTATCCCAGCACCAGGAACACCCAATGCCCAATGATCAGACTTGCTACTTTGTCCGTATATCCAACTCTAGCACTGGATATTTATAATTCATAAAATAAAGGAATATGCCCAGCAAAATCCCTTCCATTTTCCAAGAGAAAATCATTCAGAATATTTTACTTTTTTGAATTTCATAACATTATAGGGTCTACAACCTAGGGATAGAACTGCTGTTGTCTTCCCCTTCACCGAAGAGAAAAAAAAAAAAGGAGAACACTCAAATCCTACCAAGCAGGATGTAACTATCACTCATTTTATATGAAGAACATTTGGCTCCAAGTAGACAACACATAAAATAAAAGCCTAACCACCTTCCCTCGCCTGAAGCCCCAGTGCTAAGTCCTTCAGAAAGATTAACAATAATTGTAAAATGGCTCCATAAACTGATGTTCCCTGAGAGACAGTGTCGCTTCAGTTATTTATAGAAGAGACAGAACCTCAAGTTATCCAAACCATTAGGGTGTGTGTGTGTCTGTGCGTGTGACAAAAAGAAGGCAGAGATTGAAGCCACCTAAATCCAGAGTGCCCTAGTAACAAAGAAAGAACTTGCCAACATCAATAAAAACAGCAGGGAAGGGCTGACAAGTCAAAGGCTCGTAAGATTACACCCAGCACTGAAAGGAACATGCTCATGACGAGCTGTAGCTTTGGATGCCTGGTCACTTGGCATGGACGTCTTTTAAATGATGAGAAATGCAAAAGGCTCTGTTATAGGTTTAAAATAAATAGGCTTGAATTCCACCTCTGCTATTTAACTGCAGTGTGGTCTTTGCCATGCAATTTAATCCTTCTAATCTTCAATTTCCAAATCTGTAAAACAAGGACAATAATATATACCTTGGAGAGTAGTTATTTAGATTAGAGATGATGCATTACAGAATATGTTCCCCAAACGTAATTGCAATTATTTTTTACTAGTCTAAATATGATAGTCTATAAAATTCATGGTAACCATTGCAATTATGGTATTCAGTCCATTAAATTCAGACTCTGTCCCTAAGTGACCATTTTGGAGAGAGGTTCAAACCATACTTTTAATAATAATATAGAACTTTTCTATGTTGTTCTGAAGTGTTAAATAAAAATCCCCATCTTAGTTGTTAGTCTTCACTAATGTGGAAACAGCTCTAGCTATGCATATGTTAGCATTCTTCACACAAGTACTGAGTGTTTTTTATTATAAATTCCTGAAAGAACAAATCATTTCCATCAGGGCTAATTCTTCTGATGTCCCCCGTAATGCCAGGAACTCAGCAGGCATCTGTGGGGGATGAAAGCCGCACTGAGAATGGCAGGCCCCTATGGCCCAGGTTAGCTCCACAGGCAAGTCTTGGCAACAGTATGATCTGTCAGCTATGTTTTTGTGTGTTTTTTTAAAAAGACACAGGCAAGGCAATACCAACATTTAAACAGAACTTTCTATCTATTGATAAAAAGAAGTTCATTTTGAAAATGATGCCACACTATTCTAATAAAAAAAAAAGTATTATTTTTATTGAAAAAAGAAAATAAAGTGTTCCTTGACTCTTTCCAAGTCATCCTCTTGAGGACTCACTCCAATGATGCTGATGCTCAGAGTACATTGAGTTCTCTTCTTGTCTCTTCAAAACCAGAGTACAGGTATTGCCCACAAGAAAAGCAGACCCGTTACAGACTAGTCACTCCTGAATTCTAAACAAAACCACTTTATTTTCTACTATACTGTGTGGATGAAAGTAGACAATATTTTAATAGGTTCAAGGAATCAAGTTCTTCCTCAAAGATGGTAATTTCCCACCACAATGGGTATTCAAAAACAAAAATTACAAAGTGTCTTCAACACCAGACTTGAATGAACCATTTGGCAGAAGTCCTAGGGGTAGGGAAGAGGTTATAAGGTGGTTGAGATGATGTTCATTTCTTTAAAATGCAATGCAATGGCAGTTTCAACAGAATGTAAGCAATTAACTTAGCTGACGCATTTAAAGGGAATGATCTGAATGTACAAGTCCTGGGTGGGCTTCATATACAATGTTGAGATCCACAACAGTCACACAGAAACCTGGCTAAAAATAATACACTCCTTTTTGGATGTATGGTCGATCTCTCCTCTTGGGCGAGGCCAAGCCTGTTCCCCAAGGTGGAAGGAGTGGGCATCAAAAGCGAAAGCATTTCAGAGCGAAGAGGCTGGGGGATGGCATTTGCATTAGGGCTGCAGAAGTGGATGGAAGCTCCTGCACCCACATGATTGCTTTGGATTTCAGGCTCCGGTCTCCAGAGGAGTTAGCTCACTAAGCATGTTAAGGCTGCCACTCCAGAAGGCAGTGCCCTGTGGGCATGAAGAGCATGTGTTCTGCAATCACACGGACTGCATTCCTCAGTCTGCCCCGAACACCTAGAGCATGTTGTTTAATTTCTCTAAGCCTCAGTTTCTTCATCTTCACAATGGCAGTCATAGTAGTACTACAACTTACTATTGATATACGGGTTAAAAGACATAAAGCCTGCAAACAATTTAAGATGGCTCATGGCAAATGGTAAGTGCTTATTAAACATTGTTGATACGGCAAGAAGCATACTATCCTCATTCTTAGCAGGCAAAGAAAGTATCAGGTGATGATGATGTCAATCAAAGAAGAGCCAGCCTCCTAAACTCAAATATGTTCCTGCCCACTCCACCAGGAGACCAGAAATGGCTTGAGGTAGTTGTATTTAGCAATAAAGCACAAATTACTCCTATAACTGCACACACATCTTGGGTGAGAGTTGCACCAGCTGGTTGGCCAGTGGAAAAATTTAAAAAAAATGCAAATATCAGCCATATAGACACAAAATGAATTCTCTTGCCCGAGATTCCTCAGATAATAAAGCGCACAGCTGAGATTCACATCAGGCGGTGTGGCTTCAGTCCTTGCTCTCAATCACTGAACAGTGTCTCCTCCCCAAAGAGAAAGAGCATAAGCCACATTAGGACTTAGAAACACCTGCTAGGGGAGTTGTCACAGATTCAAAATACCAGCTGTCAGGGGAGGGCCTGGTAGCAAGAGAGTTGTCATCAAGGCAGAGTTTCTTGTATCTTTTTCTTGCATTTCTACAGCCAAAAAGAAAAGTCACCCAGGGCTGTGAATTCTCCGAAGGTCAGAAGGAGGGAAGAAGACAAGAAGGGATAGAAAATGTGCTCCTGGTTAAGTAGGAGAATGCACAGAGAGGATAGGAAAGGGGAAGAGGAGCCATATTCCTGCCAGCCTCAGATGTGGCTGGCTCTCTCTAGAATGGCCCTCAGGAGCCCTGCCTCTCATGATATATCCCCTTGAGTGGAGGTGGGGCCTGTGATTTGTTCTGGCCAGTGGAATAAGGTAAAAATGATGGAATCCATGTGGTTATATCACAGACTATTGTAATGTCGTGCTGCTGCAAGATCCCATCCCTTGCTGACTCTGAAGAAGCCAGGGGCCACGAGGGGAGCTGCCTAGAGTGAGAGCCACGTGAGGGCAGCCTCCAGCTGACAGTTAACAAGTAACTGAGGCCTCAGCCCAGAGCCCACAAGAAGCTGACAACCATCAGATGAGCTTAGAAGCAAATCCTTTCCCAATCGAGCCTCAGATAAGACCGAAGCCTGATGGACATCTGACTGCAGCTTCTAAAGCACCTTCTAAGCCACGGCCAGCTCCTGGGCCACAGGGACTGGGAGGCAGCCTGCGCGCTGAGGAAGCTGGGAGCTTGTAGTCTGCTGCTCTGCAGATGACTAACAGATGACTAACACCGAAGGGAAGTGAGGAGGAGTCCCCGACGCGACCACACGTCCTTCCGGGAGAGGAGGGGAAGGGAGAGGAAGGCTCAAAGGCCAGGCCTGGGAGAGTGATCCAGGAACAAAAATGTCTCCATTTTCTAGACTTATCATTTCATCTTTCCTTTCCTCTCAAAAAATGCAGTGCTTCTGGTTTTAAAACTACATTTAAAAGGGCTCTCATTCAGTAATATTGATTTTGTGCTCTATTTTAAAGCAGATAATTTAAGCATGAAGGCTTTCTTATTCAAGTTGTATTAGTAAGAATCGTTTCTTTAGTGTTACCTGAGCAAAAACTTCAAACTAAAAACAAAAGACATGTATTCCCCAATAAATTTAAAAGCAAAACTGGCTTTGTCACAAATCCACGTCAGTGAAGGAAGTCGGTCACCTGGCACCAGCAGATTCACAGAAAAGACAAATGACAGATACGTGGCATTTGCATGCTGTGGCCCTTTCAACAATCCTGACGTGGGTAAGGCAGCTGCAGTGTTCGCCCCGTTTTCAGAAAAATCACCTGCAGGCCAGAGAAGGACAGTGACATATCTAAGCTGGCTTTTCTAAGCGGCAGGCCTGGGCTTCAAACCTGGTTCTTCTAGTGGAGTCAAAGCCAGTGCTTTTTCCCCTTTAGGCCACTGCGTAGTGAGAAGTAATGGGAAAACCCTCTGAGGATGAGCAAGAGGAGAAGTGCTGAGAACAAAGACCGGCAGTGATAAATGAGGTGTATGCCTTGAGAGGCGTCAGCCCCACTGATTTACCAGCACAGCCTGGGGCAACTGGTGAAAAGGAAAGAAGACAGAAAAATCAGACAACAGAGATGACACACAGCACACTGGGTGTGGAAAATATGAGAAGAAACACCAATCAAAACAGAGAAATTATGGGAGGCATTTGGTTATGGATTTTGCCTAAACTAGTGGTTAGCAGACATTTTCTGTAAAGGAACAAAGAGCATTTTAGGCTTTGCAGGGCATATTGTATCTTTTGTAACTACTCAACTGTCATTATCGTGCAAAAGCAGCCCCAGGTATTATGTAAATAAATGCATGTGATGGTGGGCCAATAAAGCTGTATTTTATAAAAATAGGTCTGAGCCGGATTTGGCCTTCCAGCTGTAGTTTGCTAATCCCTGGCCTAGATAGTGGCCTGGTCTCCACGGGAAACCTGTGAGATTCTACAGGAGCAAAGAGAAAGATGCTACAGCCCACCATAAAAATTCGGGGATAACATGACCAGTTAGCAGGCAGCACGCACCCGGGGGTGCCATACCCATAAACACCTAGTCCGCACAGCCTTTTGACTAAGACACTGAAGTGATGCATTTATTCAATTTTAGTTTATTCAAAAGTTATTAACATTCAAAGAAACACCATGTCGATTATGATTCACAGAACTGGTAAGCCCAGTCGTATCACATATCTTACATGGAAGACAATGGGAAAAAGCACCCCAATGTTCCAAAAGTAACTGCAAAGGAAAATTGTCATAAACCGCGGCAATTGAATGAGTGCTGGCTTCCACGTCTGACAATTCCTCCCCCCAACTTTTTCTGTCTAATTTTCCTACCTAAAATCCCACTCCTCGTGTAGGTGTCAATTTAAACATCTTTTTCTCCAAGAAATTTTCCTCAAACATCCCAGATGTTTGACATCAAGACACCTGCCATACTCTTGCATGACATGAACTTCTTCATTACTCTCAGGATACCTATAATTCCTCCCTAGCTCCACGACTGCTTCCTGGCTAGACTAGTATAAATTTTGGAATGCTGCCTTGCTCAACGCCAAGTCCAAGGAGAGCGAAGAGAGTTTGATTAAACAGAAGGCTTTGGTGTTTCAAATGACACTCTGAGCTGAGAGACTAAACACATAGCTGATTAGCAAAGCATGGTTTTTCAGAGCAACTTGGGGCTTTTCCAACCTGTCTCATGTATGACGTGATGAAGATCATGTGCAGGTGCCTGTAAGCAATCTGCCCCTACATTCAAACAGAGTCAGAGCACACCACCCATTCCCACGTCTGTTAACATAGAAGCTACAGAGAAGTTTCTCTTTTTAATTGAGAAGTTTCTCTCAGTTAAACAAAGCAAATGTTTAATGATAAAATTTAATGATAAAATTTTCATTATCCTCGCCCTGGCATATTCAAAGATATTTAGCTGGATAGATTTAAAACAAGTATCTGCACTATTTCCTTTTGTTTATACATGCAACAAACGTAAAAGCACAACAAACACTCACACACTTATAGAATTGCTTGAACAAAATGGGGAAAAATCATATTATAAAATACATATAGTATGATCATTTTTATAAACTAAAACAAAAAAGAATAACTAAAAGAATATATGCCTCACAAAGAATATATGTACCTCTTTGAGGGACTTGGGGTTCATTGGATTTTCTTCCTTGTCTTTGATAGTATATTCTTCTTTTCATACAATGACCACATATTTTTGTCAAGACTTTTTTAAAAAATTTATTTCAAACAAAAATCTCTTGCTGATTAGGCAATACTTCAAAGCTGTTTAAAAGAAACATTATAGACAGGGAAAATGTGGAACAGGGCAATGCTGTTATTATTTAACATAATCTGCTGACAGAGTAAAAAAAAAATGTTTCTGACCTCCTTAAATGTTCACCTATTCCTACCAATGTCATAATGATGGTACACTTTACCAAGGTGAGAATCCGCAGACAAAAGCAAAACAGTACCAATGCTGAGGGTGTTAATTTCAGTTTCTAACGACATTTTTACTTACCTGGAACATGATATATTTTAAGTTGGCCTAATTTCTCCCCGGTCTTAGACTATGAGAACTGCACTAACTTATCTAGCTAACTTTAGATACCAAAATGCAGGAGGGGCAGATAATAAACATCAAAAGTGAGATCTCCTCTCTGAAAGGTTATTTAAATGGGTAGAAATTGTCAGCGAGGCATTAGGAATGTTGAAGTGGTTCTTTGAAATTTATTTCCAGTGTTTACACTGGCAGTTTTAAATAAATATACTAAGTATGTTAAACTTCAATTCATGTGATTATTGAACATGAGCCTGTGCCTAAATTAGAGAGATTACCAATTTTCCTATCTTAGAGTATTCCTTAATAACTTATATTTCTTTTCACAAATACTCAATATTGGCTTGTGTTTAAATAATGCTTGATTGGTCAGTAATAATAGTTTCATCCACTATACATGACTTGAAGATATTTTTAAACTACAAATAAAAATAAGATAAGAGATTGTATTTGCCCGGCCAGTATGGCTCAGTGGTTGAGCACCAACCTATAAACCAGGAAGTCACGGTTCAATTTCCAGCCAGGGCACATGCCTAGGTTGTGGGCTCAATCCCCAGGGTGGGGCTTGCAGGAAGCAGCTTATCTATAATTCTCATCATTGATGTTTCTTTCTCTCTATCCCTCTCCCCTCCTCTCTCTCTAAAAATAAAAAAATCAATAAAAACATTTTTAAAAAGAGAGAGGTTGTCTTCATGATGACAGAGTTGCCCTCCATGCAATAACAATTGAAACTGTGAACAAATAGAAAAATTAACTTGGAAGCACTAGAAAACAACCAAAAGCAGGCAGAAAGTAGATGATCCACAGCCCTTAAAAGAAGGGAACCACAGAAGATGATAATTTACATTAATGCAGCTTATCTATTGGCACAACCAAGTCTGTGCCAAGGCAGATGGAATTTAAGCAGCAAGCTACAGTCTTATTGGCCAGAAAAGGGTTCTGCCACGGTAGCAGCAAAATAAGGCAGAAAATCCCCTAAATGAGGAAATGATAGAGGGTGAATTCCCAAATTTGCAAATAAATTCTACACTTGTTGGCTACACTCAGAACTATAAAGACCCAAGGATGTGTGTGTGGGCGGGAGGGCAGCACAGGAACAACAGTTGAAAGTTTTTAGAAAGCTGCTCTATTCCAACAGCTGCCCATCTCAGAGGAGTTTGAACAAGATGTGTGAGGTTCCTGGGGCCTGGTAAAGGCCTCAGACCTTCCCTTGAAACCAGGGCTTAAGAAATAGAGACCACTTATCTTGACTAGAGAATATTTCCTAGGAAATAATAGACAAAATGGAAAAGGCAAAGCATAAAAATGAGCCTACAAAATATCCAGGTTTATTTGCCATTATTTTAGCTGTTTGCCTGAAGAAAACACAACTCCCAACATAACAGAATCCCAAGTCTTTACAATGTAGCATCCACAATGTCAGCTTCCATTAAAAATTCAGAGCTATGTAAGGCAAGTAGAAAATATAACACCATTGTCAAAGATGGAGCAAACCACAGAAACATATACAAATAAACCAAAAAAAAAATGGAATTAGAAGGCTTTAAAATATAAATGATAAATATATTAAAGAATCCACAGAGAAAGCTAGATATAATGGGTAAAGAAACAAAATTTCAGTAGAAATATAAAAACTAAAAGAAAAAACAACTGGAAATTCTAAAACTGAAAACTACAATATAAAACTTTTTTAAAGAACAGATTAGCCTAATAACAGATTAGACATAATAGTAAAAAAATTATGGGTGGACTTCAATATATGTCAATATAAAGAATCCAGGCTGAAGCACAGAGAGAAAAACAATGTTTTAAAAAGAGCTTCAATGACCTCTTGGGGAGTATCCAGTGATCTAATTTACATACTGAAAAAAGAGTACAGAGAATGGAGCAGAAAAACAAATGCAAAGAAACACAGCCTAGAAATTTCCAAAGCTGAACAAAAATAGCAATACATCAAAGGAGGACACTCAGTTACCCACAAGAAAACTTTACCTAACCATGACAACCAAAGATAATAACAAAAATAATCTTAGAAATAGCTAGAGAAGAAAAGGTATAATACACATGTAAGGGCAATAAGAAGAGTGATGGCAGACTTCTCGTTAAAAACAGATGGCCAGGAGAAAATAAACATCTTTAAAGAGCTGAAAGGATGGGGAAAATGTCTACGAGAATTCTCTATATAACAAAAATATATTTCAATAATAAAGGGAAAATAAAGAATCGTCACACAAATGAAAATGGAGTCTGTTGCCAATAGACCTACACTGCAATGAATGCTAAAGAAAGCTCTGCAAGCTGAAAAGAAGTAATACCAGATGTAAGTTTTAATCCACAGAAAAGAATGAAGAATGTTGGAAATAGCAAATCTGCAGGTAAACATGAACGACTTCTCTTAATTTAAGATACAGTTATTAGATCTATGATACTTTATCAAGTATTCTATATGTATATAAATATACTTTATATATGCTGCATTATAAGTATAATTCTGTATAGTTTATAACATATGGATACATGAAGAGAACAGTGCAATGGTTAGGGGGAGTGTCAATTGTAACCATACTGTATGTTTCATATTTTTATATGATGTAATAAAATATTCATTCAAAAAAGACTTTCTATTAAAGATGAATATTGAATTCTGCAGAGAAACTACAAAAATATTAATGCAAAGTTGTTAAAGTGGTATAACTAAAAATCTGAGAAAGAAATTAAAAATATGATACTGAAATGTATTCAATTAAACAAAGAGAAGAAAGAAAAGGAGCTAAAAGATTCAAAAGTATTTCAAGAATAGGACATTTAGGAAACAATAAAATGGTAAATCTAAAACTAACCATATCAATAATTATAGTAAACTAGAAGCTCGGTGTATAAAATTCATGCGGGGGTGGGGGGTGCGGCGGCGAGGTGTGTCCCTCAGCCCAGTCTGCACCCCCTCTAATCTGGGACCTCCGAGGGATGCCCGACTGCCCTGTGGGATCCAGCCTAAACGGGAAGTCAGACATCCCTCTCACAATCTGACTGCTGGCTCCCAATGGCTCGCCTGCCTGCCTGATCAGTCCCTAACTGCTTCTGTCTGCCAGCCTGATCACCCCCTAACCATTACCCTGCCAACCTGATTGACACCTAACTGCTCCCCTGCTGCCCTATTGCCCCCAACTGCTCTCTCCTGCTGGCCTGGTCACCCTTAACTCCCCTCCCCTGCTGACCCAGTCACCCTCAACTGCCCTTCCCTGCAGGCCTGGTCACCCCCAACTGCCCTCCTCTGACAACCTGGTTTCCCTCCCCCGCCAACTGCCTTCCACTGCAGGCCTGTTATTAGATATTAAAAACCCCTGAATAAAAACACCTGAGAAAAAGACTTATCAAAATTAAAGAAGCTTCCCTAGTTTTACTAAAGGATTTCTTTTTTTAATGTATTTTTTCTTATTGATAGTATTACAGATATCTTTCATCCCCCCTCCTCGCTACCCCTCCTCCCAGCCCTACCACACACACAGGTCTTCACTATAAAGGATTTCTTAAGGATCTTTTAAAATTAGTGAACTTTCTTTGTCAACCTAAATTTATTCATTTATTAAAAATATCATAGATATTAGTTTCAGAAATGCACTCACTACATGAAAAATACAACTGTGATGATAAAAAGAAAATGTTAGGAAAAGTCTGTTCTCAAATTCTGAGCCCAAAATAATAAAGAGCGAATGCTTTGAAATAAATAATTTAAAAACCTGAAAATTATTTATAACATGGGTTACAAACTATTTTCCTTAGAAACTATTTCCACCAATGCCAAGTCAAAGTAAATAGCACAATATTTTAAAAACAAACAGCCATTTTCAAAGCTAACTGTGCAGCTATGCTATGCTAACATAGTTTGCAAAATTAAAACTTCCAAACACAGCTACGCAAAGAAATCATAATAAATAAACCCCAAGCCCTTCAAATATTAATTTTAAAATTTCTAATCATAATGTGGTCTTATGTAAGTGTGCATCTGACAAATTGTGCTACTAATCCAGCCAGCATTCTTACCATATTATGTTTCTGGTTCCTTCCATGCACTAAATACACTACCAATTTTCAAAATCTCCATCCACCAATCTATATTGACATGTATTCCACTTGCTTAGCATCATCATACAATATATGCTAAAAACTGTCTATTATTTAAGTCATGTTAGATATATTGCTGTTGCCAGGAAACTGGGTTCTAATGTAGCAATGCAGACGGAGGGAAGGGCCTGGAAGGGCTCTGGGGGGTAAATCAGAAGCCCAGATAGGACAGCAGGTCCCCCTCGGCAAAACTAATCTAACATGGGATTCTCAGGAAACAACAATAAAACGTTGACAACAGTATGTGATTCACTTAGGTTACTGAGTGGCACAGGTACATGCCACCTATTTCTTCCTGAGTCTGATTTCTTTTTGCATCACTGGGATCCTCTACTTATTGCAACTCTTTTCATTATATCCCACTAATTCACAATCAAATGAAATAACACTGAATTAAAGAACCAGAGTACATCAGAATCTCTCAGGACATCATCATAGGGACCCATAGCAGATAGCACATAATAAAAAATATAACAAATGACCTCCTCATAATGAAGGAATTATTCAGAAATCAAATCTTACTTAGAAGGGTAAAATTATATGACTTAGTAAAATATTAGGCAAAAAAAATCAAATCATTTTAGTTTTTGTGTGTGAATTTTTGTGTTTATTTTGAAATAATTCCAGACTTTAAAATGTTGCCAAAATAGAAATGTGTGTATACATACATGTCTATATATACACATAGAAACATATGTATATATATATACACATAGAAATGTGTACATACACACACACACACACACACACACACACACACACATTAAATACCCATACACACAGAGCCAGAAACAGTAACATAATTCTGAAAGTCAGGGATATACAAAGATATACTCAGAAGAGAGATACCATCTCCATCCCCCTACCTCATTCCCTCCCCCATCCATTCCATTCTGTTCCAATCACCCATCCCATGGTGTTGTTTTTTTTTTATTTTTCACTTTAAATATACCCCTAGAAATCATCCCATACTTTCATTCATAGAGATCATCCCTACTAACCCTCTATTGTGAGATTGTACCAGAGTTCATTATGTCACTTCTCTACATCTAGGTATTTAAATTGTTTCCTGTATAAACCAATCTCATTTAATAAGTAATGTTTCAAAGACATCAAGGTTTCTGCCAATTCAGGGAGCATATTATAGGCAATTATTCTCCACCTCATTCCTTACCTCATCCAACTGTTTACAGCAAACATTCAACTTAAAAGTTGAGTTTGTACTTGTACCTAAGTTTTAAATATTTTTTTTCCTAGTATGTCGTCTCTAAACATCTTCCCACCTCATCTATTAGAAGCTCCTACTAAAACAGATTAAAAACAAACAAACAAACAAAAAACAACAGGTCCTCCTCTTCTGCAGAATGACATGATACATACCTTAAACTGCTCTCCCCATACAAATATCTACAGAAGAGAACATATGACATTTTTCTAAATACACCTGTGAAGTGACGATAAAGTAAGAGAGAACGAGGGAAACTGGGAAGACAGAAAGCACCTAGATGAGTCTGGCCACCCTGAACTTCCAGTTTCTCTATCTTCATCTCATTTTTCCCTGGAGTGGATTTAAATTTTCTTTTTATGTGCTATATGCTAGCAATTATTATCTTTAAATTCAATTTTCACAATCTACTTTTAAAAAAAGTTATCTCAGTTTCTACCACTAAATGCTGATACCTTGAGAAACATCTTAATTCCTTAGTTCCGAAAGAACACAACTTTAACAGAGGAATCTCATGTTTTCTTAGAATTATTTTAAGGAAGCTGGTAAATATAATAATATAAGTAGTACAAGAAGTAAATAGTCAACAAGAGGCAGGTTGTACATTTTAGGTTAAATTCAAAATAGTCTTTCCTACTCTGAGACACTCTGTCACCCTATTTCGTTGTCTTCATAGCATTTATTCAAGTCTGAAATGTTCTTGTTTATATATACCTCTTTCTCACTTGTCTCCCTGAACCAGCCTGCCCCACTCCCATTGGACTGCAAGTTCCTTGAGAGAAGGGATCTTGCTTGCCTTGTTCACTACTGTAGTCTAGTATCTAGAACAGTGCCTGGCACAAAGTAGAGATGCTCAATAGCTCTTCGATGGATGGATGGATCTGGATAATGGTGCAAATGATGTCACAGACACAAACAAATTGTATTAGGAATATAAAAGTCCACTCCTCCTATCCCCTCTGCTGGCCTCATAATCAACTGAGAACGTATCAATACAGGCATCAGAGTCCATGTTTTTAAAAAAGGGCATATTTTTAATATCAGTAATATACTTCAGTATAATTATGAAACAGTTACATAAAAAATGAGCCAGTGCATCAAAAGCCAGACATTCACTGAAGGTCACAGCATAAGAAATAATGCATGACCATGACCTTGATGATATGTTATTGAGGAGATAAAATTAAAGGCTACCCCTGGCCAGGTAGCTCAGTTCATTGAACATCATCCACACACTAAAAGGTTGTACACCAAAAGGTTGGGGGTTTGATCCATGGTAAGGGTATATATATATACAGGAGGCAACCAATCTATGTTTCTCTCACTCTCATTCTTCCTCTCTCTCTAAAAAATCAATAGAAACATATCCTCAGGTGAGGATTAAAAAAAATAATTAAAGGCTTATAAAGCAAGAAAATGAAGTAACCATGTAATTGACATGTAAGGGAGTGGGGTGAAGGGGTCAAGGAGACAAACAGGTCAAAGCTTATGACTAATAGGAAACCAGTCAAGCCAATACAGCAAGCATCCAACCAGATACGCCTTGACATCCTCCAAGATAAGAGTAAAGCCATTAAATAACAGCTGATTTCAGAATAACAGCTGACTCGCATTCACTGAGCTTTGATACGGACTGCCCATTCCCAGAAAAGAAGGCAGTGAGGTCCTGGCCAGAAACCTGTTATCACTTTCATCCGCTCAGAGTCCAATGTCGCCTCTATCACCTTTATTGTCTGTCAGGCATAGGAAGGACTGGAAACAGCTGAGTCAGAGCTGCTCAAGGAAGCATTGAGTCACATCTCACTACGCAGTGAAGCTGAGAGAACAATAGCAACTAGTGTATTTGAGACCACAGGCTGGGTAATTCCCAGAGAATGGCTGGACTTGACTTAGTACAGCAGAGTGGGTCACACTACATTCAATCCAAGCTCTAAGTTGTCACATACCTCCAACAGCTACTGTTCTGCATTTATCAGTAGTTTCCTTTAAAATTGTTCTCATGTACACTTCCTGAGGCAGGGTCTTGTATTCTATTTCATAAGCTTCCCAACCAGACACTTCTGTGCCTCCCAAAGAACTCAATGGTGTACCTAGAAGAAAAGGGCAATTTTTGTTTAATCACTTCAAAAATGGAATCATAAAATTCTAAAGCTGAAAGAGACCTTATAAATCCAATAGACCTCACTATACATAGAAGTATTAGATTGGAAACAAAAAATTCACAACTGACCTCCCCACCTCCCACTCCCATGTGTCTTCCTTCCTCTCTTCCTTCCTTCCTCCCTCCCTTCCTTCCTTCAGCTTTTTTTATAGATATAATATAAACCTTACCCCACCTTTTCTTAATTAAAACTAAAGTCTATAACCCTCTATCACATAGAGGTGCTAGTTTTATATATTTACATATTAACGTTAATTGTCAACAAGTAACTGATTTTCACAAATTAAGTACAGCATCTTCAATAAGAAAACAAAGAGTAACTTAACTACTAAGATACCTTCTTTACAAGTTGACTGATAAAAAAGATGGTCATTTCTCTAAGACCCAAACATTGTCCTCATAAATGATACCTTTTATAGTTACATGTTGCATAACCAGGAAGCTAGAGATAATGTTTTGCATGTGACAAAGAACAAAAAGGTAATTGTTCACTTAGTCCCTCATTTATACTTATTTGTACTTACATGTGAAAGAATGTGGAATCCAATGGTAGCTAGCAAGGTAGCATTTTATTTTTATCATGTTTAATTTAATTGGTAACATTCTATTTTTTCTTCTATTATAAATGACCTATTAGAGGTGAGTTCTCGATCCTGTTCAGGATCATATGAACCATACATCACTGAGTACCTGATGAAAGTTAAACCTATTCTACTATTCAAGAAGATCTTGAACTCTTTGAAGCCTATCTCAAGACCTCAGAATAAGAATCGTAGGGAATTCTATGTACCAAACTGAATAGCTGATATCTTGGGCCAACTAACAGTCATAAGAGAAAATGATTCTTGGAACAACAACAACACAAACAAACAAAATAATTTTTGATAGTCCCTAAGGGCCTAGTCCAACCAGGCAACCCTCGCTTAATAATTCTTTATCCTACAGGTCAGAAATAGTAATACACTGTAAGTTAGGGGTGTGGAATGTCTAGCCAGCTGGCCACATAGACCTATGAAATCGTTTGGTCTGGCCCTCCAAGGCATTAGGGGTGAGTTAATTAAATGTTTAACCAACTGTAACAGGCTAATTTTTAAGCTGATAATTTTGTATGACCCATGAATGATGTCATAAATTCCCAAATGCACCCCTGACAAAAAAAAGTTCCCACCCACTGTAAATAATCAATACAATCACAAAGAAAGTCACTGTCACAAGTAACTAAAAAGAACACAGGACTCTCTTGACATTTTATTAGTTTATAAGTATTCATTAAAGCTTAAGAGTAAAATAGATTTAGATAAAAGAACATCATCTGATAATACCGACATATAGAATATACAGCTAACGATAAATCAAGGGGTTCCCTCCAAAAAAGTGTCTCAGGAAATAGAGTGTCACTAAGTCTCATATTAAAAACAAAAATTTCATTTTATTTTGAATAATGAAATGACATTTGGGAAAGTAACATACTAGTACAGATGGTCAATAAGTACATGAAAGGATGCTAAACATCATAATCAACAGGGAAATGAAAATCAAAACCAAATAATGTGTCACCTCACACCTATGAGGATGGCCACTATAAAAACAAAACAAAAAAAAACACAGAGAAAATAACAAGTGTTGGCGAGGATGTGAAGAAAAGGAAACCCTGTGTACAATTGGTGAAAATGTAGCCACTATGGAAAAAAAAAAGAAAGAAACAAAGAAAGAAACAAAGAACTACCCTAAGATCTAGCAATTCCACTTCTGGATATCTACACCCAAAATTGGAAGCAAGATCTCAAAAAGGTATTTGCACACCCATGTTCACTGCAGCCTTCTTTATTCAAAACAGCCAGGAGGTAGAAGCAACTTACGCTAAGTAAAATAAGCTAGTCACAAAAGCACAAATACTTTAAGATCCACTTAGATAAGTTGTCTGAAGTAGTCTAACTCTTTGAAATAGAAAGTCGAATGGTGGTTGACAGAATCTGAGAGCAGGAGGGAAAGAAGAGTTGTTCAGAGGGTGTAGAGTTTCAGTTTTGCATGAAAAAGTTCTAAAGATCTGTTGCACACAATTCGAATATAGTTAACACTACTGTGCTATATGCACTTAAAAATGGTCAAGATGGTAAATTTTATATTGTGTATGTTTTTACCACAATAAAAACAAATAGGGAGATTATACTGGATTGTCTATGTGGGTGCAATGTAATCATAGAGTCCTTAAAAGTGAAAGGAGACAGAAGATGAGGTCAGAGTAATGCAGTATGAGATGTAGTTGACCTGCTATTATTGTTCCTCTAAAAGAGAGGAAGGGGACCGAGAAGCAAAGAGTGCAGCCAGCTTCTCTAGAAGCTAGGAAAATCAAGGGGAGAATTCCTCTAGACCATCTAGGAAGAAATATAGCCCCACTGACACCCTGATTTTAGCCAAGTGAGACCCATGTCAGACTTTTGACCTATAGGGAGCAAGATAATAAATTTGTGTTGTTATAATAAACAATAAAAGGGGGGGGGGTCAGTTAGAATCCGATCTTCTCCCCACCTTGTAGAGCCAGACAAGCCATCTCTACTCCCCTAACAGAAGGCAGTTTACTCTGGAGAAAATGATACATCAAGACTTCAGATTCAGAGATGTCAGATAAGGCTGAGAAGGAGTCATTAGAGCTTAGCATTAGCAGGCTGGGATGAGGAGACCTTTGGCTCCTTTCCCTCTTCTGGCTCCGCCCAAATCCCCACAGGCAGGGTTTTAGTCTTTTGGAGAAACTGAAAGATCTAAGAAAAAAAGACCTGAAGATTCTGAGATCTAGGAGTCACCAACTCAAACGGCCAGGTCTCTGCCCCAAAACCTTTACAGGGAAGCCCACTAGGTAATCAATTTCTAAATATAAATAGAAAACTAAATCTTCACCATTCATTTGAGAAATCTTCTTCCATTAAAATCAGGGACCAAAACAAGCTGATAGGAAGAGGAAACACAAAGGAAAAAATTCAAAGAGCACGAGAAGACAGCAAAATAATTCAATTCAGATTCTCAAAGGAAAAGACAAACTGTTGCATCCATGAAATAAAAAGTTGTTTTGTTTTGTTTTACTTCGATTTTAGTCATTTATTCAAAATATTGTCCAGGGAAGCTAACATGGTTGGTAAAGAAAACGGTGTATAAACCATAAATTGGGTAAAAAAATCTAGGAGCATTGTATTGGCCATGTATAGCATTAAGTTGAATCTGTTCCAAAAAGACGTGGCCACTATTGTGCTTATAGCAATAATACTCTGAGAATAGTCCTATTTTTAAGAAAGAAAATATTCAGAGACAAATTTTAAAAATCCTAGCAGAAATTACAAGTTCAATAAATTCTAAGGAAATCTCTCACAAACTATTAAATGCAAAGAGATGGCCCTTGCCAGTTTAGCTCAGTGGAAAGAGTGTCAGCCTGACGACCAAAGGGTGCTGGGTTTGATTCCCGTCAAAGGTATGTACATGGTAGCAGGCTCCTCCCCAACCTGGGCCCTGGGTGCAGGAGGCAACCAATCAATGTGTTTTTTCCTGCCTTACATTGATGTTTCTCTCTTTCTTCCACTCGCCCTAAAAATCAATGGAAAAATATCCTCAGGTGAGGATTAATAATACATACACACACACACCCCAAAAAAATGCAGAGATGAAAAATAGCTAAGAAAAAGACATTAAAAATTAGAGAGTTAAATCAGTAGGTCCAAATATACAAC
Source organism: Pipistrellus hanaki (assembly GCF_964339955.1). Classification (NCBI taxonomy): domain Eukaryota; kingdom Metazoa; phylum Chordata; class Mammalia; order Chiroptera; family Vespertilionidae; genus Pipistrellus; species Pipistrellus hanaki. The sequence continues at coordinate 29,820,779 of NC_140516.1, forward strand.
AGACAGACTTGTAGAAAAGAGTGAATAAGATGGAAAGATAATTATTTTTTAAATATTACAAGAAAATTTCCCAAATTGAAGAACACGAGTTTCTGAATTGAAAGGATTGCGAGCATCAAAAAAATTATTCAGTTCTTTGTAGTAGGAAAACACGGGAAAAATAAACCAAGCATCAAGGTACATAAAGAAATTTAAAATACATTTACCTGATTTGTGTTATTTTTCTTCATTAGCCTTCTTTCCAATCTAGGAGAAAATAATAAGTAAATTAAAGTTCTTTCTTCAAGTAATGAGCTGCTTATAAGGAAAAAAAAAACCCTAAAATTGAAGGCAGCTATTTTTCATTTCTTATTCTCTCTCTATTGAAAAAAAGTATTCTTTCCTACTTCCCAGATAATTTCTGACTGCTATTCAGACTAAGGTTTACAGGTCAAACCAAAGCAGAAGCAAGCATGTGCATATAATGCCAATAAAAATTGCACACCATGTACATCTAATAGTATGAGTTTTAAAATCGTGTACTTATGAATTATCTCTTATCCATTCAGGTAAATAACTGCTAATTGACAATATAGAGAAAGATAAAGAAGCAAGAAAGTACATTTTTCAAACTATAAGAATTAAAACTGTAGGGTGAAAGGGATAGCAACATGTTTACATTTTCGTTTTTACCAGAACACAAGAACAAGTGGAACAACTAGAGTCCATATACATACATGTATGACCGAAGAGCTTATAGACTTTAACCCACATCACCTTAAAGGTTTAGAAATGCTTCCTCATTTACTTTCATGAAACGCATCCTCAACTAAAAATGAAATATGACCCTTTGAAAACATGTATGTGGATATCAAGTCCACTTAACCACAAGGACATGTTCTGAGAAATGCGTCATTTGCGATGTCACAGAGTGCACTTAAACAAACCAAGGCCACGTGGACTAGACTGTAATTGTGCGCACTGTACTTTCATAAAGCTGGCAACACAGTACGTGTGTTTATATACCAGTACCACAAGCAGGAGTGACTGTGGTGTAATCCCTGACAGCTGGCTTGTCTTTTGGGCATGCAACTGTCAGATTTAAGCTTTGATGGGCTGGCCCAGATCTCCACTTCAGAGAGGCATCCCTTCAAGGAGACTATCTCGGATCAACACATTGCAGCCACAGGCCACAGGACCAGATAATAACAAGGCCGCCTCTTGGTTTTAGAGATCTTGGTTGATTTAGATAACTGACCATTTGAAATACTTGTTCCTCTCTCTTCCTGAGCTTTAACTCCTGCTGTTACATTTTAAATTGACCAATAAAGAGGGAGCCTATGAAACCCTGACCCCATCCTCCTACCCCAATAAAAGCAGAACCTCAAGTTCAATTACTCTCTCTAACCTCCACCTGGCTGGTACCCCCTGGAGTCTCTTGTGGGCTCAAGTAAGAGACACTTTTTTCTCCACGTTTCCTAATGGTTATTGCCAAAGGGTGTCTTATAATGTAAAAACCACAGGGTGAGTCAGTTCGGTTATAACCCTGGTTTAGGAAGGGGGGTGTCAGTGGGAAGCTCACTGGGCCCAAGGCAGTGCCCTCAGGCATTTGTAGAGATTGCTAACACACTGAGATGGCACAAAACAGTAACTTTCCTAAAATTTTAGAATGGTTACCACCTCCCTGGGCAAAATGAATCCACCTCCATTATAATCTTATGAGACCACCATCCTATACACAGTCCACCTGAAACATGTTATGCAGCATGTGACTGTAGTTGTAAAATATATATGTGAATTATGATATCTGCAGAAAGAGCAGTTCCCTTAAAAATTAAGAGACATTTGCATTAATGGATGTATTACAGACTGACAGAAAAACACAGAAACCTTGGCTGGCTTCCTTACTTTCCTACAGTGAACACATGTGGGACCACACTGTTCCCAAAGGACACCACTGCCCTGACTTTGAACACCACACCAGTTTTGCCGGTTGGAAAAGGCATTATTTTTCAGGGATCTCTCTGACAGTCTAAGAGTCCCAATATCTGGGCCCAAATAAAATGCTTTCGGGAGAGAGAAGCAGGTAGTCACTGAGTGCAAGGAGGGGTTATTTCAGAAGGATGTGGATGAGTCTGAGGAAGGTGCTTTGTCTGGTTAGATGGTTGTTTGAGGTCCACCTGAAAGTTTTTCAGAGACTATAGGATAGAGAAGCAGGTTTGTGCTATACATGGAAGGGAAAGGTGTTGTCCAGGATGAATGTACTGCTGAGGGTGAGATGGAGGAGGGGATAAGAAGGAAGAGGGGAGGAGGTCAGAGGGAGTTTGGACTTCCTTCCTGTAGGTATAAAAACACATCCTTCCTATAAAATAAAAGGGTAATATGCAAATTGACCCTAAAGGCAGAATGACCAGAACGACCACTGGTCCAAGTCACTATGAGGTGCACTGACCACCTCTTGGTCCCTTTCCCCGGCCAGCAGGCTCTGATCACCTGATGGCCACTTGCGGTGGGGGCAGGGCCGGAAAGTGGGCGGAAACAGCTGACCCCTCTGTCCTTTCCTCCCGCCATCAGGCACCGATAACCTGATGGCAAATGGGGAACTGAGGGTGGGTGGCGGCGGGGGGTGGGGCTGGCTGTGGGCAGCTGGGGAAGATGGCCCTGATCACAGGCCAGGCCTAGGGACCATACCCGCACATGAATTCCGTGTGCTGGGCCTCTAGGATAAAATAAAGATAATAGCCAAGCCAATATGTGCTGGAAGCTCAACTAAGTTACTGATGTAGCATCATTTCATTTGATCTCCCAACTGCTATAAAGCCCACACACAGATACAGAGATTAAGTTTCAAACTTTAAGTATGGAACTCAAAGTTCAACAGTGAGGAGAAGAGGCCACCCGCTCCTCTTTTCAGCTTCTGTGTAGGATGGGAGACACCAAAAACAAGAAGGAAAATGTTCACAGAAAAGAGGCCATTGTACTTAGATACAGAATATACTGACTGTATTGTTCCCACCAATGAATGATTTAAAGAAAAAGAACCAAGTCATTCAGGGTCCACAAAGTGTTCTGAGTTAGCAAAAAACCTGAAGGTTTTGTCTTTTGTATCTTATCTTTCTGTAGCTCAAAGGAAAAACACTTTAAAAAAATCCTTACACTTCACAAGGTCTGATTTTCTGGCACGTTAACTTGTTTTATCGCTCTGTGTGCTTTCACACCGCAGTGGGGGAAATCAAAAGAACACACCGTCCCTCAGAAAAAGTCACAGGTGCAGAGAGGCAAATTAAACAGCAAACCATTTGAGGAACCTACGGTAATGCCACCTTCAAATGACATGCCAACCCGCTAAAATAGTTAATGCTGTCGTTAATGCTTTCCAAAAGCAGGAGCCAAAATGAGAATACGGTACATTTGAAAGAGAGAACTTTACATACTGCTACTTGAGAGGAAGAGGAAATAAAATATCTGAATAAGTTACATAAGACTATATCTGATGTACTGCCTACAGGCATGTGGCTAAAAAGGCCTTCCTGCATCCTCATTAATACATCAAAAATTAGGTGTCCGTGACAATAACTGTGATGGTCGGATAGAATGAAATTCTTTACCTTTAGTTCCACCAAACCCTGCAAAGGAAGTAGGGTTCGTATCCCCAACTTCCCAAATGCGGATATTTGGCCCAAAGAGGTTACATAACTTGTCCAAAGTTGCAAAATTATCCAGGGTCAAAAACTTATCCAAGTTCACATTGTGAGGAAGTAGAAAAGGTTTCCAAATCATGCCTGTTGGATAGCAAAGGCACGGGAGAGTTCTGGCTTACTGATGAAAGCAACCAAATATCCTTTCAATTCCAAATCACATCATGATTCTTGCACTATTTTCTGGTTTCAAATTGCTTCTGTTAAGTCCTGGGTAAAGGATATTGACACTCTTCCTCCAGTGAGATGGGGAAGCGTGTTGTTAGCCAGTGGCTTGAGGACAGGAAACCAGAACAGGTCTGGATGGACTCTGCATAGATTAGACAACTGCTAATGTGATGTCTTTATACCGTGCACCGGGGAAGGCACAGTAAGAGTTGCTGAACTTTACAGTGGACACAAGCTGTGAAGATGCAATAGGAGTTCTTTCCAGGACTAGTTAATGAGCAACTTAACTATGCTGTCCTTGCAAGTAAAGTATCTACAGGAAAAAATACGCAAATTACACTTGTAAGGCTATTGCTCTAAACTTGCAATTAAATCTGAGTACAGTAAGGCAAGAATCTTTGTAGCATTAACCCAATGACATTCAGAAGAATATCAGGGGCATTCTGGTATAGCAATTCTCAAACTCCGGTGTGTTTATTGCCAGTGGCTTCCTCTCCAGAAAAACTACACTGATGTAGCAGTTCAAAGAGTACAAAGGAATGAGCAGGAGAAGCGAGGCTGCGGAACGGAAGATTGAAGTTGAAATAATTCTGCAAGGCATGGCAAACTCCCACTTCACAAGTTTGTGTTTGGATGGCCAGTCCTTTCAAAGCTTGCTATTTCCTCCTAGACCAGGGAGGGCAGTGATTTCACATTGGCACCCACCTGGTTGAGTGAGTGGCTGTCCAGAAACCACCACTGGGAGACAAAGCTGAAATCAACTGCTATGTCTACCATGCAAACAGAACACAGAAATCACAGCAGGGCCCTCGCCGGTGTGGCTCAGTTGGCTGAACATTGTCCGATGCACCAAAAGGTCTTCCTCTCAATTCCCAGTCAGGGCACATGCCCAGTTTGTGGGCTCCATCCCTAGTAGAGGACAGGCAAGAGGCAGCTGATAGATATTCTTCTCTCACATCAATGTTCCTCTCTTTCCCTCTCACTTCATCTCACTCTCTCTAAAATCAATAAAAACAGATTTTTTAAAAGAAAAAGAAGAGAAATCGCAGCAGGCATGCTTCATTTTTGGCAGCCCTCTGCCAAATTCGAATTCTAATTTGGTCATTTCTTCTCAGGGGAAAGATGGTATGTAATTAGACATGAATAATTTAGAAACCAATAACAGCACAAGATAAATTTAATTATATTTTTCTATTTCTATTTTGTTTTTTCTATTAAAATTTTACTTTATTAGAAGAGTAAGAACCATGGGAGACTTTCTCATTCTCATAAGCGGCATGTTAAGCAAATGAATTTTTAATTTAAGAATACACAATCCAAAGTACTGCAAAGATAGTGCTTTCTTCCTCTAATGTCTACCTCTCAAACAAACACAGTTTAAGTGAGCTTCTTCTTTCTTTCCTCTGCTTAGAGAAGAACTTCACAAACCTCTCAGGATGGAAGGAATACAGGTGAAAGGCCTCAGCCAACACATGTCTAGCAGGAGAAAAGCGTGTAAACCAGCATTTACACTTCTGTCTGGTACCTAATACCACGAAGGTAAGTATCGACATCAGCCATGAGCACTCCCAGGGAGGCGCCAGGCACAGTCCCCAGGCAGTTTATGTAGCTCATTTTAACCCTGAAAATAAGCATGTGAAACATCAAAATGCCTTTTCCTTTGTACTGGTGGGAAATAGCATGTAGGTGACACAAAAGAACAGTTTTCCAAACCAAAAAGACATTTTCATTCTAATTAAATCATCAGATCCCCACCCCTACCTTAAAATATAAATCTTAACCCTTATTTTCCCTTTTGCAGGCTGCCCAGAAGACACTCAGTTTCCCAAAATTTTTACTGAGAAATCCACAAGTTGAAGAAATAACTTTCTTACTACTGATGTGCTAATTTAAACTTTTTCATATGTCATTAATCACAGCTCCTTAAGGGCAAGAGCCACGCTTTATCTGCACCTATAATGATCTCATTCCCTAGGACAGGAGGTGGAAAGCACCTAACAAAACCCCATTCATGTTTGTTGCCAATTATATCAAATCAAGTTTCTTAGTCAAGCAATCTGGTTCATCCACCTTTACTTTCCACACTTAGTCATTATTTTCAAAACTGGATTACCACCCAGTCTCGAAAGATGTATTCATTGCTAAATGTTTGCTCCTGCAATTCCCTGTAATGTCCTTCTCCTAACCCTGCTCTTTACCCTCCTAATCCATGTGTATACCTTATTTAGAAACAACAATGGAAATATATTTGCAATAATGGATGAATTGTCCACATGCTCTTTTTTGACTTAATAAAAACTTTTTTTCTCTAAATATCATAGATGCATTCAATAAATTCTGGCTTAGGCTCAAACCGGTTTGGTTCAATGGATAGAACGTCAGCCTGTGGACTGAAAGATGCCAGGTTCGATTCTGGTCAAGGGCATGTACCTTGGTTGCAGGCACATCCAGTGGCACATGATCGATGATTCTCTCTTCGGTGTTTCTAACTCTCTATCCCTCTCTCTTCCTCTCTGTGAAAAATCAATAAAATATATTTTTAATAAAATAAAATAAATTCTGGCTTAGTAATTACCTTCTCATAATATATGATTATAGTTTATCTTCCATTAAAACCATCTTTACACAGTCTTATGCAACCATCCAGAAAAAATTTTAACTAAGATCAAAAATCTATTAATCCTGCCGAAACCAGATTGGCTCAGTGGATGGAGCGTCAGCCTGCAGACTGCAAGGTCCCAGGTTCGATTCCGGTCAAGGGCATGTGTCTTGGTTGTGGGCACATCCCCAGTAGGGGGTGTGCAGGAAGCAGCTGATCGATATTTCTCTCTCATCAATGTTTCTAACTCTCAGTCCCTCTCTCTTCCTCTCTAAAAAAAAATCAATAAAATATATATTTTTTAAAAATCTATTAAATCATTTAAATAATCCTTTAAAACATTTCTCTAAAGTGTACCTAATCTCCTATAGTTCAAGTAGCCTCCCTTTGAAAGTCACACTATCTCTCAACTCATCTCATAAGCACAGGCTATGTCATATCCCGAACAGTGTGTACTGCTCAGCAATTTAATAAATACTTTAAAAACTAATCTAAATGCCTTGCCTTTTGAACCTGGATTATTTTTCAATATTGAGAAGAATAAATATTTAATGAAATTAAAGGAACTCAGAACAATAAGAACTTTCTAACTTCCTTTTTAAATACTTTGAAGTAATTTATAGCTTCAAAAGAAAATTCAGCATGAATTGTAAAACCAAGTTACCATAATAAACTTTGCAAGTCACAAAAGCTGCCTTCTGTGTTCCTAAATGAGACTAATAAGAATGTAAGATGGGCTATAAGAAAATCCCAAATTTATTCCAATATCGAAACAAATTAAAATATTAAATACAGTCTCAGAGCAGATTATGGGAAATGTGTTTAAGGGAGAATTAAGTAATTTATTGTAATAGACATAAATCAGGATTTCTGTTCACCACTCATATTTCTGGGGGATCTGCCACGACCTTAGGCTCAGTTTCTGTCTTCGGTATCACCTGCTACAACCACACACACACACACACACACACACACACACACACACACACATACCACAGCTGACTGGGCCTGGAAGAACACCTGACCAAGAGGCAGCCATTCACAGGCTGGCCAGGGGCCTGTGACTTGTGTTTACTGGCAAAGAGATGGGTCAGCCAATCAGCTTCTCTGCCTCAAGAACTGAATCAAGAAGCTTAAAGGAAGCTGCCATTCAGATCTTAGGTAAGAGCAACCGTCATGGACTGCCTGCCATAGAAAGTGAGAACTGAACCCAAGTCAGTTCCTGAGATCCTCACACCTACCTCCTGATCACCAACCCCATTCCCCTGCCTTTTTGGAGTGAGACTGGCCTGGTTTTATCAACCAAAAAGGAAAAAAAAAAAAAGGAAAAGAAAAAGATCATCATAGGAACTTAAGTTACTTTTTTATGTAACCACTTATTATTAATGTAGTTAGAATAAAGCCACCTTGTTCCTTACACTAAATGGAAGAAACAAATCGGATCACTTAAAAAATCTGAGGTCAAATGTTAAAAGAAATGCAGTTTTATTATTTTCTACTTCCTCTCTATTCTGACTCTAGGTTTCTCACCTATACAATGAGGTCAGTTATGAGAAGGTCTCTTGGTTGTTTTCCCTGGCTTACAATCCTAGTACAGGCAGTCCCTTGCAGACCATGAAGGACTCTATTTCTGGACAGTTTGGAAAACATTCTCTATTACCTGGGCTGTCCCCTGATAAATACACAATCTATCAAATTCATAATTAAAACTAACATTTCCTTATAAAATTTCTTAAAATGAGTTGTTTCCCTAGGTGTCCCTGTTATATAAATACACATAGAATATTAGAAATTTTCACACTATTTTCAATTGCTCTGTCTTTCATCTAAAATATACAATGAAACTACAATGCCCTGCCTTTCCCTTAGTTTAAAGAAACTAAAAAGCACAGCACTTGAAGAATCATTCATCCATTCATTCATTCTGCTGGCTTAAGTGTGTACATCACTGAAGTAAGTTATAACCCTGGGCAACAAAGCATCATTTACCTCATGAGACACCAAATCCTCAAATGGTTATCAAATAAAATAGGAAACTTTTCTTCTAACTGTCCAGGTAGAAGAAAGGTGACTGTCTGGGCCGATTTTTTTCTCTCTCTTTTTTAGCTACTGAAAATCTTTGTGAAATGTATTAAGATTTTTTACTTTTCCCATTTGCAAAAGTAACCAATGTTCTTTGAATGGTATTAGTAAATCAGATACACATAAACAAGAAAAATTACCAAAACCTTACCTTTCAGTCAGATCACTTACCATTTAGAAATATTTCTCCCTAATTCTCTTTTTAGGGCACCCAACAACAGGAAAATTTGGTCCACTGATGTGTGTGTGCCTGTGCACGTGTGTGTGTGTGTGTGTGTGTGTGTGTGTTTTAAATATATTTTTACAATGCTAAATATATTTTTACTTTCTGTAAATTTTTGTATATTTTTGGCATACTTTGTATATTTTTTAGGCTTTTTATACATGCTTTTTGAATACTTCTTGTTTGATAAATTATTTTGTAAGTTTAGAACTATTCATATTATTTTATAATCATTTTCATGTCACAATATATGAACATGTTTCCAGGCTATTGAACTATTAAATATTTTTCTATATCTTTGCCCCTTTTCTTTTTTTGAGAGAAGGGAGATTCACTGCTTTGTCAAGAAATAGGGTTTTTCCCTCCCACTTCTAATAACATTTATTTTCTTATAAGAGTTACTTTGGTTCACTATAAAGTTTTGAAAAACAGTAATATCTCACCAAATTGAGAACATATATGTATACTATTTTGAAACTTGTTTTCATTCAAATTGCATCCTAAACACTTTCCTATCTCCTTGAATGTACTTCTGGGGTTATTTCCTGATTTATTTATTTTTTACGTATTTTTTATTTATTTCATAAAAGAAGGGAGAGGAAGAGAAAGATAGAAACATTAATGATGAGAGAGAATCATTGATCCACTGCCTCCTACACACCCCACACTGGAGCTGGAGCCTGCAATCTGAGTATATGTCCTAACCGGGAATCAAACCGTGACCTCCTTCTAGTTCATAGGTCGACACTCAATCACTGAGTCATGCTGGCTGAGCATTTCCTGACTTTAAGACAAGACTTCCCAGAACACAATTTCACATGTTTGTCTTGAACCAAGGTCATCATTAAGAACACTGAAAACTGCAATACACTATAGCTATGGATGCAAGCGATATGTACACAAATTGTAATGAACAAACCCAGGAGATGCCCTAAATCTGTTCTGTTTTATTAATTTTATTTTTTTAAAGAGTTCTCCAATTTCAAGCTTTTTAATGAGTGTTCTTTCCCTCCTGAAAATAAAGGAGACAAAACAGCTCTAAACGAATCTAATGTCTGCACAGTGAGTTATTATTAACTCAGACCTTTCCCCACTTACATTCCCAGTCTCTATATAATAAGAATAAAAAGGAGAAGGGAAAGCACAAGAAGGAGAATTATTTTCCTACTACGATGACTTGGGTGATTTCAAAACAGCCTCTATTTCTGAATCACTAATGAAAACCCATGTCAACAATTCAAATGAACTTTTCTTTCCCACAATTAATATGAAATGCATATCCTTCAACACATCCAAATTTGTATAAGGGTATTTGGAGAAGATTTGGTCCGACACCTGCAAATTCTCTCCCATCATTCATCAGAAGCCACTTCTGCACTGGTCATAGTTCCCTCAAGCTCTGAGGCTTAACTAATTAACCACAATCCAAATTTGAGGTCCAAGCAATTCTGTGAGGTTAAAGATGCCTTTTAAAAAAGATATAATCATCTAATGATCTTCCCCACATAATAAATCAACTTTATTAAATCTGTTCTGCAAAATAAAAATCTGTTCCAAGAAACATTTCATATTCCATATGCATTCAATCTTTTCAAGTTATCTTTTATTGAAGACACAGAAAAAGTATTGAAGCAGCACCATAAAGAAGAGGCAAAATCTATATCCACTTCATCCACAGAACTTAAAACTGTATCTGCCACTTGACAGGGATTGAAGTTTTCTGAACAAGTGAATGTTCTCAAACAATAACGTTTTTCATTCACCAAAAATTCTTTCCCTCTGCAGTATTTCCCAGACTTTTCACATATGTGTACCCCTTCTATAATTTTTGTAACGCTGAGTACCCCTTGTACTCATGAGAATGTAGAATTAGGCACAGCTAAGCATAGTGCAGTGCATATCCCCACCAAACTCCGGGGCAACGCGTACCCCCACCAAACTCTTCCCGTACCCCTGGGGGTACGTGTACCACACTTTGGAAAACACTGCTCTAAAGGAACCACCAGAAAGAGTCTAGATGAGATTAGTTGACCTGCCTCTTATTCGACTTAACAGTGGGAGAGCCTGCACAAACTCCTGCTAGGGGAAGACTGACAAGTCTCACCCTAAGTGTCCAGTTTTGTCAGCATTATAAAAAGTTCAAAGGACCTTTTCCAAAATAGCCACAAACTTGTCCTGCAGTTCCATGGTATGCTGTTTCAATTCAATTACATTAACTCTCCAAGTGGCTCCCTCTGAAAGGTCAAAATCACTCATTAGAAAATAAACACAGCTCAGTCAAATCCATTGGCCTGAAGCAAACTGGGTACGCAAAGAAATGGCTCCCAGCTCAGTAGGGGCTAAGTCTAGTCCTGCCGACTTATTTTTTGACTTTCAGAAGGTCTTTTCTCCCATCTTTGTGCCTCTCGGTGGGTAGAAGTGTGTGTGTGTGTGTGTGTGTGTGTGTGTGTGTGTGTGTGTGTGTGTTGCACACATGTGTTTAATCCATAAAACAGGGATCTGGGTGGGATGCTCTCTGTCAGCTGTGATTCTATACTCAAATGATTTACAATTATTCTAATTATTCTTACTATTCCAAATTATGAGCAAGAGTCAAGTTTGATTACTGTTGATTAAAAAATTCCCATGGGAGGCAATGTAATATAATGGTCAGAGATAAGTATGAAATTAAGAAATGTAAATATGACACCTGGTAGAAGACATTGGAAATATGTGGGACATTTTGGATGGCACAGTCATTGGGGTCTTAATGGACATTTAGTGGGTGGGTTCTAGGGAAGCTAAATGTCTTAAAATATGTAGAACAGGCCCACACATGAGGTCCTGCCTTAGATAACTACTGTGAGCAACACTGACGAATCTGATTTCAGACCATGAGGCTTCTCATTAGCAGTGTGACCTTTAATTGCCTATGGTTAGGTCATTTAATTCTGAGCCTCAGCTCCTCAGAGGGACTTACAAACTGTGGGCCCTTGTGTGTTCAACTATCCTCTTCGGTTTCCTTATCCATACAACTCAGCCAAAAAAAAAAAAAAAGTTGCAGGGTTTTGATGAGCAGTGGTCTGTTATTATTTATGGGAGGCAGTTATTAATAGGTGCTCATTGGGTGCTCCCACATTATAGAAGTTAGATACATATACTTTCAAAAGCTCAGTAACTACACCCATCTCAGATCACCACTGACAAGAACAATTAGTTAAAAGGAGTAGAGCCTATTCATTGGTGATACTGATTGATATTTTAGCAAATTGTCTTTCAAACAAAACTGTAGGCTGATATTTTGTGTGTGTGTGTGTTTTTTTTTTATTTAAAATACGACATATTAATTGACTGACCAATGAGGTACAATATACACAGATTTCCAGGTTTGTCCCAAAATTTAATTGTGGTAATTATAATATGGTTAATAGTCTAGAGCAGAGGTTCCCAAACTTGTTTGTGCTGTAGACCCCTTGCCATGTTTTTCGGTTTTGGGTAGACCCCCTACTTACCTGATATTGATTTTTTTGTAAATTTCTAATTGTAGTGAAGTTTAGTGTTAAAATTTAATAAAAAATAATGTACCTACTTTTCTCCGGCATTCTCAAACAAAATAACACTGATTCACTATAATTTGTATGATAAACTACCAGTTTATAGTTTTTAAAATATTTTCTCAGCACTTTCCTATTCAAGATCCAGGAAACGAATGAACGTATTTTTCTCACATTCATATTTATAGAGTGACGGATTGAACAAGTCGGTGCAAGTTCGCGAAGCTTTGAGACAAAAATTGGCAAGAATGTTTACTGCGCGTATGCTTGTAACAAGATGATACTGGTATATCATTATGTGCAGGTTTTTATCCTACAACTTACACAATTTTATAAACATATATAATAAATTTTTTACTTCATAGGTACTTTTATAAATAATTTATATGTTTTTATATTATAAGATAATATGATGTAAGTAAATAGGTACTATCAGTATATGTTGAGATCCACTATCGTGGACCCCCATTTTCATTTCATGGACCCCCAAATTTTTTTTTCGCTGACGTAGACCCCTTGCAGGTTGTCATAGACCCCTGGGGGTCGATATAGACCACTTTGGGAATCACTGGTCTAGAGAATGAAATGGCAAAGCCCAGGTTCCAAACACCAGGTTAAATACTAAAACATCTAAACAAAAACAAAAACTCACTACCAGTTTCTTTAAACATCCTCAGATCTTCCTAAGAAGATTTAACTTTAGAAAGGTGATAAAAAACAAAAATTTGCAGAAATACGTCGATATGAATAAGAAGTTTAAGCACACCCCCTCAGGTAGGTTAACATGCACAAAGCTGGCAGAAAAGTCACCAGGAACTGGTGGCACAGAAGTGCAGGTAGAAAACAGAGCAGCAACAGGCCTGTGGCTACAATAGGAGCGGGTCCTTGGGAAGCTCAATACTTGCCCCTAACAGCCTCTGGGCACATTCCCCACATTCAGGTAAGCTAACTCCGCATCCAGGGAAGCCAGTGGCCCCACACAACCATGGTTAGTTTACAGTTCTTGGATCTTAATGGGGTGCTGGGGCTCAGATTCAACTGCTGCTTCTATCAAGAGAGGGACTTCTTTAACAATTAAATTGCCCCTACCTGAAATAACACTTATTGAAATACCTTACTTTTAGGAGAAAATGTTTAAATAGAAGTGATGCGTTAACCAGCTCCTTTACACAATTGCTGGCAGGATGGAAACTATGTTAAACAAGTTAAATTCTAAAAGGTGACTGGTTTTCCACACAACAGATGTCCAAATGCTAGCTTCACAAAGCCACAGAAAGTCTTCCAAGATCTCGCATGAACAAAACTTAACAACGAAGGATGTACCATAAGAAAATACCTCTCAATGTTGTTTTAAAAAGAGTTAATGTCTAGCCCTAACCAGATTGGCTCAGTGGATAGAGTGTTAGCCTGAGGACTGAAGAGTCCCAGGTTTGATTCCCGTCAAGAACATGTACCTTGGTTGTGGGCACATCCCCGGTAGGGAGTGTGCAGGAGGCAGCTGATCGATGTTTCTCTCATCGATGTTTCTGGCTCTCTGTCCCTCTCCCTTTTCTTCTCTGTAAAAAAAAATCAGTAAAATATATATATATATTTTTAAAAGAGTTAATGTCTAAATGAGGGTGGTTAAATTCTGGTTGTCCCATACATGGGAATCGTGTAGCCACTTTTTAAAATGGGTGAAACTTGTATGTGCTGATATGTCATCATCTCCATAAAGTGTCAGATAATGAAAAGACCAAATCATAAAACAGTGTGCATATTGTATTCAGATTGTTTGTGTTTACATAGAAGGTGGTGGAAGAATACACACAAAACTGAAACTAACTCTGGGGAAGGCAAAGGAGGACTGGAATGAAAGGACGGTTTTCACTTTCTACCTTCTATGTTGCTTAGGGAATTTTTTAAACCATGTGTGCATATGTGTGTGTGTGTGTGTGTGTGTGTGTATGTATATATATATATATATATATATATATATATATATATATATATATTACTATAAAAGAAACAATTTAACCTTTTTTAAAAGTAAAGTAGCAGATGTTCCCTACCTGTCAGTTTTCCTTTAATACTGAGGCCTGTGTATTCAATGATAAGCATGGCCAAAGCAGGTAGGTTGTTTAAACAAAGTGGAAAATCACAGTTCCTTGCTTCTCCCCAAAACTGCTAACCACCATTCCTACATTGTGGTAGATGAGCTACGCACTTTCCACAGCCGCCTGCAAGAAACAGGCCTCCAGAACATTTGAAAAGCCTGTTTGTTTTTTTTTATTCTGGTATAAATAATCTGTTAGTAGCTATAAATTTCTTGCTACCTGCATTGTCAAGCAGGTTGCACCAAGCACATAGTTCTGTACAAAGTAAACATCATATAAAAGCTCTCTGCTGGTTGTCTGCTGTTCCTTATTCCTCAGCCAAATGCTGGGAACTGGCGGAACCTGCTCTCGTCAATAAATATCAACGTACAGCCAACTTACTAAATAGAATCACACTGTGTCCTCTGCCACCACCCCCATTATGCCCAACACCCCCCCACTACCACCATCCGGAAAAGCAACCCGGCATCCAGGTGCCCACAGCACTAGCAAATGCCCCCAACTGGCCATTCCTCCACAAAGCCCAGGCCAGGCCAGCTCCTACGGTAAAAAGCTGTCATCTCTCCAAGAAGGAACTGGCGTGGCGGGAGCTACCTGAGGGCTCCTGGACCCAGTTCAAAGGCAAACAACCACCTCTGGCCCTTCTGAAACACAGCACCAAGGCCTGCCACCATCCCTGATCCAGTCAGCACAAGCTGTGTGACCTTCAGCAAATTGCTTAGCCTCTCTGCTCCTGAATTTCTTCACCTGAAAAACGGTACTGGAATGCCACCCACCCGGAGCTCACAGAGCTGAGTTAGACAAGCACGTGAAGCTTTTGGCACATGGGCAGCATGTTGGCTAATATCACTGCCATGGTCTTTAGGCACAGCAGCCTCTTTTTTGGTCTCACTAATTCCACTCTAGTTTCTACCCAGTAGTGAAAGCAACCTTAAAAGTGGGGAGGGTGGAATCACCCTGGTTATTTCCACCCTCCTGTCCCCACAGACGAGGAACAACAGCCCCCACTGTCTGCCGCTAGAATGAAGTTCAGAAGCCTTGGGACAGCCTCTCCAGGCCACACGTCACCCATCATCACTTGGGGAACGCTGGTTTCACCCACTCTTCTCCTCCCCTGCCCCCCAAATAGGGGAAAGGCCTCTCTGCCAGATACTCCCTGTATTCCTTTGTTGAACTTCCCACAACACGGAAAGATGCCTAATGAGGCCCGTTCTGCACTAGGGTATGAGGTCCATTCATCAGAAAGGTCGGAACCATCTCTTCAAGCATTATAATCCATACATGCGGTCTAGTATTAAAGCTGGGAGCTAGGACAACCTAGCTTCACTGTTGTATCCCACTAATACTGTTGGAATTGAATTCGGAACCAGTGAGATTCTATAAGATAAACCAAAAGGTCACTGGGGGTTAAATTCCACAACCTTCAGCTGACCAGTTCAGACCAGATGATTCATCCACTTGCCATCTAACACTGGGCTTAACTGAAAAGCATGACTCTCAGTTACAAGTTTTATTTTAGAAACATCTTGTTTACCCATCTGAATGCCAACCCCGGGTTATTTCTGCACGTTGCTTTTCCTCTCAGGCTGAGCAAGCTGCTATTAAAACCCTGAGTGAAAGTATGCTGGTATCACCCTCCAGGGAATTCGATTTCTAAGAAAAGCCCATTCATTGTGCTTGGACAAAATGAAGAGAATGAAGACTTCAAGCAAGTTATGGGGAAGTAAAACTCAAGGTCTCAAGGAATCCCCACCACCCCCGATTTCCCAAAGAACACTATTTGGGTGGGTTGAAATAATGTAACTTGCAAAATATGTGACTGGGATTAAAAAAAAAAAATCCCTTTTATCCTTCAGAGGAAAGAGTTCACAGCCAACCACGTCAATCCCCCCCCCCCCTTTATAATTATTATCATACTAGAGGCCTGGTACACAAAATTCGGGGGGGGGGGGGAGGTGTCCCTTAGGCCACCCTGCACCCTCTCCAATCTGGGATCCCTCAAGGGATGTCCAACTGCCCATTTAGGCCCAATCTCTCTCACAGTCCAGGACAGCTGGCTCCTAACTGCTCACCTGCCTGCCTTCCTGATAGCCCCTAACTGCTTCTATCTGCCAGCCTGATCATCCCCTAATGGCGTTCAGTTCCTGGTCAGGACACATGCCTGGGTTGTGGGCTCGATCATCCCCTGCCAGCCTGAATGATGCCTAATTGCTCCCCTGCCAGCCTGATTGCCCCTAACCACCCTCCCCTGCTGGCCTGGTCAACCCTAACTGCCCTCCCCTGCCAGCCTGGTCACCCCCAACTTCCCTCCTCTGCCGGCCTGGTCTCCCCTAACTGCCCTCCCCTGCAGGCTTGATTGCACCCAACTGCCCTCCCTTGCAGGCTTGATTGCTCCCAACTGCCCTCCCTTGCAGGCCTGGTCCCTCCCAACTGCCCTCTCCTGCAGGCCTGATTGTCCCCAACTGCCTTGCAGGCCTGGTCCCCCACAACTGTCCTTCCCTGCAGGCCCGGTCGCCCCCAACTTCTCTCCTATGCTGGTGTGGTCACCCCTAACTGCCCTCCCTTGCAGGCTTGATTGCTCCCAACTGCCCTCCCTTGCAGGCCTGGTCCTTTCCCAGTGCCCTTCCCAGTGCCCTTCCCAGTGCCCTTGTGGCGGCCATCTTGTGTCCTCATGGGGGCAGCCATCTCGTGTCTTGGAGTGATGCTCAATTTGAATATTACTCTTTTATTAGACAGGATTTTTAATTGCGGTAAAATATAATTAACATAAAATTCACTGCCTTAGCCACTTTTAAGTAGATAGTTCAGTGGCAATGAGAACATTCATATTGTTGTGCAACCATCACCTCCATCAATCTCCAGCACTTTGTCACCTTCCCAAGTGAAACTCTGTTCCTACTAAACAATAACTCTGCATTCCCCTTTCCTTCCCTCCTCCCACCCCGCCCTTGGAAACCACCATCCTACATTCTGTCTCTGTAATTTTGATACTCTAGGTACTTTATATAAACTCATATTTGTCCTTTTGTGACTGGTTTATTTCACTTAGTATAATGTCTTCAAGTTCATCATGTTGCAACATTTGTTAGAATTTCCTTCCTTTTCAAGGCTGAATAACATTTTATTGTTTGTATACACCACATTTTATCTACCCACTTACCATCACAGAACGTTTGGGTTGCTCCCACCTCTTGTTTACTGTGACTAATGCTGCTATGAAAATGGATGTGCATATCTCTTCCAGATCCTGTTTTCAATTCTATTGGATACTCAGAAGTAGAATTGCTGGATCATATGGTAATTATATTTTTAATTTTTTGAGGAATCACCGTACTTTTCCATAGAAACTGTATTATTTTACATTCCTACCAGAACCAGAACATAAGGAACAACTTATCCATATTTTTGTCAACACTTGTCATTTTATGGCTTTTAAATATATATATATATATATATATATATATATATATATATATATATATATATAAAATTTCAGAGAAGAGAGAGAATCATTGATTGGGTGCCTTCTGCATGCTCCCCTCAGGGGATCGAGCCCACAACCCAGGCATGTGTCCTGACCAGGAACTGAACCATAACCACATGATGCTCAACCACTGAGCCATGCCATCCTGACTATGGGTTTGTTTGTTTTTTTTAATAAATAGCCATTCTTATGGGATTTCTTTATCATTTTTTTTTTACTTTAAAACTTGTTAATTCAATTAAATGTTTGTCCCACCTATGCAGTTGGCTAAGAATATTAGCAAATCGTATGCTAAATAATTGTCTTCTGAGAGGTAATTTTAATAATGCAGTTGGAGCTAAAAAAAAAAAAAAAAATTGGGGGCACAAAACCACCTTTGTATTCAGATCTGAAACTACCACTTCTGAGGTAAAGTACCTCTTCTCTAAACCCCAGTTTCCTCATTTGTGAAATAGAGCTGTGAATACGTGTGTGTTAAAATGTAGGAAAATTAAACTACAAAATTGTATAAAGCACTTAGCATGTACCTGGCATCTAATAAGCGAGTAACAGATGATAAGGAAGAGAAAGGTTTCCTTATTACTAAAATACCATAAAATGTAAGTCACTAAAAGATCTCATCTCTAGCACTTTACATATGTGTGTCCCTCCCAATTTATTTAGATCTTATTTGACACAATTTATACACGTACACCTCAAACCTCAAAATTGTCCCTGCAGCCACAAAAGCATGTTCTTACATATCCTATATAAAAAAAGCGTAATATGCAAATCGACCAAACAGTGTAATGACCTGCTGAACAACTATTGATGTGCACTGACCACTAGGGGGCAGACACTCAACACAGGAGCTGCCCCCTGGTGGTCAGTGGGCAAGCACTGCTCAGCCAGAAGCTGGGCTCACATGTGTGGAGTGCAGTGATGGTGGCGGGTGCAGTGATGGTGGCGGGAGCCTTAGCAGGTGGTAAGGAGTGGGGGTCCTGGAATGTGAGAGGATGCAGGCCGGGCTAAGGGGGCTACCCCCTCCCCCCAAACACACACCAGTGCACGAATCTCGTGCACTGAGCAAGCAGGCTGTCAGAAATTAAACAGTACTTTTAATACAAAATTGCACTTTTTTTCACAATTTGAAAAAGGCTTGCCACATATTTTATACTTAATTTTCTACTTAATCTGGTTATAGCAAAAGGGTAAAGCATATTGTGAGATAAAATTGCTTTTCTATGTTCTCTGGGTTAAAGAGTTAATAACAATGGGTTGTCTTTTTTTAATGTTTTTACTGGTTTCAGAGAAAGGAAGGAAGAGGGAAAGAGATAGAGAAATATCAATGATGAGAATCATTCATCAGCTGCCTTCTGCATGCCCCCCAATGGAGACTGAGCCTGCAACCTGGGCATGTGCCCTGACTGGGAACTGACCCCAGCAATAATGAAGGGCTATCTTTTAAAGTATGGCTTAGGCTAATTTCACATACTGTATTAAAAAGCAAAACAAAACTAAAAAAAAAAAAAAATTAATCTGATAAAGACTGTCTAGGTATCTTTTACTTTACATCTTTATCTGGCTTCTCATTGAAATTCACAGAACCTGAGTGAAAGACTTTGGAATATTTAAACCAAATTCCTACAAATAACTGCTGTCAGTTTGTTCTTTGTATAAATTTACTAATAATTTACAGTAAAATATAACATAAGTGAGAACCTAAAGCAGTTGTAAAGAAGATGTATGTATGCATACTTTACATTTATGAACATGATAATGGATTTTAAAATAAAAATTACCTCAAAAGGATGGTGATTCATCATCAAAACACTTAAAGACCCTTTACTGTGTGTGTGTGTGTGTGTGTGTGTGTGTGTGTGTGTGCGCGCGTGCGCGCACTAAGCATTTTTCTAAGCACTCCACATTTATCAACATTTTAATCTCTACATAAGGATTCTGATTCAGGTTCCATTAATATTATTACATTTTCAATTACTCCTTAAAATCTTGACACATTATTTATATACTCCACTGAGAAGCATTCATATAAAATAACACTATAAAACCTTAATTATGTTCCTGGCTCCAGGTTTCTGGACAATCTTCATCTCTCCATATTGGCTATTATAAAACCACTAGGGGCCCAGTGCTCAAATTCGTGCACCTTGAAAGGAACTGTGGGCCTCAAGGCTGCGGTGGGCACAGGGACGGGTCTCGGCCTCTCTCCGCCAGCAGCTCCGCTCCCACCACCACCCGGAGCAGGGGGAGGTGGAGAAGCCCAATCAGGGTCAGCACCTGCTGATGGCGCGGAGTGATCGGGACCAGCACCGGACACCAGTGCCGGGTGCGAGTGGCAGCTCTGGCACTGGCAGCGGGTGCGAGCAGGGCCGGTGCCAGCAGCAGGTGTGAGCGCTGGGTGGGACCATGGCACACAGGAGCAAATAATTTTCAGTAACCACCAGAGGCTCGCCCTGATGACAGTGACCGGCGCCCTGCCTTGGTTTGGCGCCCCTGCTCACCTTCCACCATCCTGCCACGACCAACGCCCACCATGTTCCATGCTCTGCCACCTGTTACTGATACTTGCCATGTTCTGCACGCACCCCCTGTTGGTCAGCGCACCTTATAGCGACGGGTTGTTCAGTTGTTTCACAGTTCGGTCTATTTGCATATTAGGGTTTTATATATATAGAATATTACCACCCACCCCAGAAAGTGGTTTAAAACACTGGCATGCTCTGAAGATGGAATATTTTTAGATTATTAGTTCAGGTTTAAACAGGAAACTATTTCAACCATTGTTATGTTAAAATGCTTTGAAATTACTTTCTAACTTCAGTGATTATGTATATGATATATAATTTTTAAATCTTTCTTTGTTGGTTCAAGATTTAACAAGGGATCTCAGCTGATTTTTCAAAGAACTCTTTAACCAATCCTAGGAAGGCCCATGGTCAGCTATGAATATCTATCGTCACTGGGTCTCCATGATCCCTGGGCCAGGCAGAAGGAACTGGGCTGAAAAGTGACTGATAACAAAACATGCCCTATAAAATAAATTCCTGAAACTAGCTTCCCCACTTTAGAAGACAGCAAGACTGTACACAAAACTATTTATGAGTATGTGGCACTTCCTTCTATCCCCACCTCCCTGTGTTTTCACTGTAATTTGACCATCAAGAAGAAATCAACAAATAAGAACATCAGTGCTACCAAAAAGGAAACCTGTCAGTCACAGTCTTGACTTTTCCCTCCTTCACTGGCTTTTGAAATCTGAATCCTACCTGCAGAGAAGCTACAGTAAACCCTAGCAATCGCATCCTTGGATCTAGGTGTGCTGTTCAGATTCAAAGTTAGGTAACAGCAGAGTCTCTGAACCTCAGAACTCCAACCTCTGAGAAAGAACCATGGCTACAAACAGTTTGGGGAGGAGAGGGATGGGGGGGGGGGGGGGGGCAACAGAGCCCCGATTAAAGCCAGGTCTCGGGAATCCAATTCTAGGGTTCTTACCTCTGCTGATCTTTGACCTGCTGCCCTGGTCCTGCAACATGACTCAAGCCACCCAGATATGTGGCTTGTGAATCCTGACATTTTATCCAAAGAGCTAAATTAGACAGAAGCGCTCCTGCTGGCTTGTGATGTTTCCCAGGTCCCCTTTGCATATTTTAATCTCATCAATCGTCTTAATGACCTTTACGGCAGTTTTCTTTTCCCTGGGAGCCAGCACAGAATCATAAACTGCTTTTAACCCGTGTGTCTCCTTAGTGTTCCTTCAACTGAAACAGTTCTTCGGCTTTTGTCTTTCATGCCATTGATATTTTGGAAGAATACATGCCAGTCATTTTAGAGAACAGCCTTCAGTTGGTTTTCTCTGCTGTTTCTTCATGATTAGATTCAGATGCCCCATTCTTGACTGGGGTGTGACATCCAGAGGCAGGTGACACCATTGTCCCTTATTGTGATGTAAATTTTGATCCCTCCTTTAAAGTGTTGTCCAGACTTTCCACTTCCGTTACTATTTTTTCCTTCTGTAATCAATTATTAAATTTGGGGGGAAAGCAGTGACACACTTTGGTTTCAGAAACTGACTCAAGCATTCGATTGGTGAGTATATCCTTGCTGCGCACCTGTTACTTACCGGGCATCATGGTGGCGCTGGAGATACTGCAATGCGATACAGACATATCCCTGCCTTCGGGGAGTTTTCGTTCCAGTTAGGAAAGCAGGCAATGAGCAAGTAAATAAATAAAACGCTGTGTGATCTGGTGACAAGTGCCTCCCGGAAAATAAAGCAGAGGCAGGCACAGGGAGGCCTGAGGGAGGAGCAATTGAATGTGCAAATGCTGTTGTGGCCCTCAGTCCTGTGGCCCCCAAAACCAGGCAGAACAGATCTTCCTACAGCAGAAATTGTGTCATGTCACATCCTGCTTAAAACCCAAGAGTAAGTAAGAACCTCCTGCACAGTGTCCCAGCCTCTCCACAGTCACAGTCATCTTCTGGCATCCTCTCTAGCAATAACGCCTAAGCTTCCCCCAGTGGGCCCTGTCCCCGCTTCTCAAGTCCTCAGCCCACCTGCAGGACCCCTCTCCCTGTCCACCCACAGCACCTCCCTGGGGAATCTCCTTCAATGCTGAGAACTGGGGAGAGGGAGGAATCCAGCCCCCAAGCTCCATCATTCTAACACAAATAAAAACAGAGTTCTAAATTATGTGAACATTATAACAACTACTTACAATTATCTCTTGTATACATGATTTTATGCAAAATTTTATATTACATACTAAAGTACTTTGTTACATTTTTAACTATCCTAGGCAGGGCACTTAATTAACCATGTTTGATTTTTCCCTCTTCTCTGTGTTGATTAAGAAAACTAATTTGCAGAGATAATTCTACATGATTCACACACAGACTAAGAAAAATTTGCAAGCATTTCTTGAACTGAAACAGCTTGTAAATAAACATCATGAATATGTGAACACCCACAGGCAAGTAGTGCAGAATCCACCTACATAAATCAACTGAGTCACACTTCAAATCAATTCAAGTCATCTCAAAATCCTTATCATAAGGTTCTCTGTCCTGTGTTTGGTGCAGCAGGAACTTAGAAAATATAAGTTAGGAATCCCACTTTTAGAAAGGTTAGGCAATATGGTGAGATGTTAAAATACATGCTGTCATTAAAACCCTAATAAAAAAAATCTTAGAACTGCATTTTAGATAATTAGACATAATTACATTAACAATTACAATGTTAAGTATGGGTATTTAACAAAATTAAACTTGCGCATCTTGCTTAGTGTCCGTTTTTGTGCCTGTATGTTTGCTGGGGGAGTTGGGGTTTTTAGTTTCTTTGAACAGAGGTCTTCCTTTGTAGACAGACTGTCCTCAGTATGTACTGTACCTGTAATTTCCAAATGCCTGGCGCGGGCCTTGCCTCCTCCTGGCAGCAGGACCCGAGTGCCAGGTCCCGCTGTTCTTCACCAACTCCCTCCTCCCACAGAGGCCCCTCTCCTGACAAGGCACCAACCTGTGGCTACAACGGATCAGACCGGCTTACCTGGGTGATCATCCCTACTGCCTGCTAACAGATGACTCTTGAACTTCCACCCAGAGATGATTTACAAATGAGGAAAGGAAAAAAAAAAAAAAAAAAAAAAAAAGCCAGAACAGCCAAGGATTCAGGAACGAAAGCAATGCAGGCCTAGACTCGTCCCATCACGGAGCTCGAGTGAGGGAGAGGGTCAGTCCCCAGGAAGGGCGGATTCCTCTGCCTGCCCACCTGAGAGAAGAAAGCTCACTCACCCGCTCGCCAGCCCCGCCCCGGCCTTCTGTCTGGAAGGTTTAGTCCTTTAGGCGTGCCAACTCTGCCCGTATTTCACAGAATTTCCCCATTGAGTTGTTTTTAAATTCACTAAAAGTTTAGGATTCCACCATTTAATGATTTTCAGATACAAAATTTTCTCACATGAAAATATGAAGGCAAGGAAAAAAGGATAAGAAATACCTTCCCTTTGAATCTCTAGATTCTTAACTGTAAATGTGCAGTATTTAGGTAGATGCCCTCAAGACCTCACAGGCTTTTTCTAAGGAATAAAAATATGCAGAACTACAAACACACATCAACTTTTCCACTTTTTTTAAAATCCTCACCTGAGGATATTTTCCATTGAGTTTTAGAGTGGAAGGGAGGGAGGAAGGGGAAAGAGAGAAACAGTGATGTGAGAGAGACACGTTGACTGGTTGCCTCCTGCAGGCTCCCCAGTGCAGGTCCGGGATGGAGCCTGGCGCTGAGGTATG
Source organism: Pipistrellus hanaki (assembly GCF_964339955.1). Taxonomy (NCBI): domain Eukaryota; kingdom Metazoa; phylum Chordata; class Mammalia; order Chiroptera; family Vespertilionidae; genus Pipistrellus; species Pipistrellus hanaki. Next base: position 29,844,923 of record NC_140516.1, read on the forward strand.
TGCCCTCCACTGGAATCAAACCTGTGACCCTTTGGTCCACAGCCTGACGCCCTAACCACTGAACAAACCAGCTGAGGCAACTTTCAATTTTTTTAAAAGTTCCTAAACCTGGGTTGATGTGTCATGAGTCAGAAAATGAATTTAACATCCAAATAACATTCTTAGCACAAATAAATTTCTCCCATGATAATGCAAACAGAAAAATACAGTTAAGGTCAACCTGAAATAAATCCCATTTAGTAATAGTACCAATTAGGCTAGCACTTAAATGTTAACAATAACACATATTTATTTTCTCTTAACCCCACAAATGATAATACAATTTTGGTGACACCCATGTAGGTAAGAGGTTAAGTAACTTGTGCAAGGTTACACAACTAGTGAGTACTAGTGATTCAAAACTGTTCATTTTTTACAAGTGATGGCAATAGAGTTATTCTCAAAAGTTAGTAAGTTTTGGAACACATCTGAATTATTAGGCCTTTCAAATGACTAGCTATGCAGAGATCCAACAATATCTCTAACAGGAGGTTTGTATCCCGTGCTGCCCTCAAATTTCTGCTTTGAGGTCCCCTGCTTGTGATCCCCAGCAGGTCAAGTGAAGTGAACCATCAGTACACAACCATGACCAATAAAAAAACGGCTGCTGGAGAAAATTCTTTAGATCTTCACAGGCTCCTGTGAGAGAATAACCGCCTACAGCCCCAGCCGGTAGCAGTCCCAGCCGATGGGGGGGTCCCACGCCTCACTGAGAATGGAAACCCTGGATTCCTCCCAGGGTGTGAACTCCTCCTGTGATGTCTGTAGAGAGCGCAGCCCTGGCAGTCACAGTCTCGGCTGCTCCTATCCCTTTGTCGCCGAGAGGAAAATGACTGCCTGGGCCAGCGAGGGGAAATGAACTTGCGGGCTTGTGTGAAAACAACAGAAAGCTGTTTTTCCAGAACAGCTGATTAAGAACACGCTGTCCTGAGTGCAGTCAAGTGCAACGTTCCTTCCTGGTTCCCAGCGCTCAGAGGAGGGAGCAGCTCCAACAACAACGCCACCGGGCAGGGGTCGCCTTGCAGCACGCAGACACTTCCCGGGTCACTGCCACCCTGACAGCCGGGCCGGAGGCCTCAGAGGCTTGGGAGGATGGGGCTGTCAAGATACGTTGGCCAGGTCACTGTGTCTACTTCACAGAGCAGGTTGTAACGGTTGTCAGGTTTTTTAAAGAGAAAGAAAAGGCCAACAAGGCTGAGCAACTTAGGCCGCAGCCACGCTGTTCTGTAGCTGCACATCATCTCATGTTGCTGGGAACCCAGAGCAAGTTACATCTGCTTTGATGAGAGAGGAGATTCTGGACGCGACGGCCTATACAAACAGTGGCCAGTTTCCTGTCTGAAAATTGGGTCATCACCCGGCAAGGAGAAGCACACACCTGAACTCCACCGGGCAGAGTGTCTGAAACCAAGGGCAGGCTCACAAAAGCAAAGGTGGGTCATCACCTGCCTCCCGGAGCACGGTTCCCAGGACCCGCCCCCGGAGAGCCGATTCAGCAAACCTGGGTGGCACCTGAGAACGCACATTTTCACAGGCACCCCGAGGATATTCTTACGCCCAGGCAGGCCTGGGGAGCGTTGGAGTGGGCCAATTATATTCTCTAACACCTGGTTCTCTGTACGATACTTCTACCTCTAAATCCCATTTCATAATAGCATCAGTTAGGTTAGCTCTTAAATTTAACAACAATGCATATTTGTTTTCTTGTAACCTCTCAAGTAACAATACGATTTGGGTAGCACCCATTTAAAGTGAGAAGTTAAGTAACATGTGCAGGGTTACACAACTTGTAAGTGCTGGTGATTCAAACAGGAGTGTGACAGCAGCACTATTTTCGTAACTACACATATACAGCCTCCTCTTTCACAATCAGAGATCCGTTTTTGTAAGTGATGGCAAAAGATTTATTCTCAAAATTAGGAGGTTTAGGAACACATCTAATTATTAGTCCTTTCAAATGACTGGCTATGCAGAGACTCAGAGATCCAACAATATCTCTAACAAAAGGTTTGTATCCAGTGCTGCCCTCAAATTTCTGCTTTGAGGTAGTTTTGATGGTACCCTCCATACCTTTCTCCAGAAAGTAAAAAATGTCACCAAAAAGTCAACGGCCCCTCCCAGAAGAGCATGGAATTACAACGCGTTATACTTTAGCCCCCAAATCTGAACAATTTAACAGATGGATATCTTAGTTTTTAGACCGATTTATAAAAATAAAAAAAATATGTGATATTTAAACATTTCGTAGCTGCTCTCTTCATCTTATCTAACACTGGATTAAAAGAGAAAAGCAACCTTCTAAAATCACGTATGGGCCGAGACCGGTTTGGCTCAGTGGATAGAGTGTCGGCCTGGGGACTGAAAGGTCCCGGGTTCGATTCCGGCCAAGGGCACGTACCTTGGTTGTGGGCACATCCCCGATGGGGAGTGTGCAAGAGGCAGCTGATAGATGATTCTTTCTCATCGATGTTTCTAACTCTCTGTCCCTCTCTCTTTCTCTCTGTAAAAAATCAATAAAATATATTTTTATTTATTTATTTTTATTTTTTTTAAATGTGATCCATTATTTTTTTTGTTATATATCAATATATATATATATATATATATATATATATATATATATATATATATATAATTGACTTTTACACAGAGAGGAATTGAAAGGGATAGAGAGTTAGAAAGGTCGATGAGAGAGATACATTGACCAGCTGTCTCTTGCACACCCCTCCACTGGGGATGTGCCCGCAACCAAGGTACGTGCCCTTGACCGGAATCCAACCCGAGATCTTTCAGTCCGCAGGCCGATGCTCTATCCACTGAGCCAAACCGGTTTCGGCTAAAATATATTTTAAAAAATAAAATAAAATAAAAAATAAAATCACGTATGGAATCATATCATGACCCATCCTTAAGTAGCTCAAAGCTTCCTACTGCTTTTTGGAGTAAAACCTGGCTCCTCCATGTCCAGGCCACCAGCCCTCTATCTAGATCATTCACCCCAAACTCACTAGCTCACTAGCCTCCGAGTGACCATGGCTTCTTTCACACTCTCTGAAGGGCCCAGCTCCTTTCTGCCAGGAAACTTTGCTCGTGTTCCTTCTGCCTGAAAAAACGCCTTCGCCATCCGCCCTGGCATGCTGTCCCTCTCCTCCTTCGCAACTCAAGCTACCTGTCACCCTGGTGACTGTCCTGATCTCCCCATCACATGGGATCCTACATCACACACTTATCCGCACTACTTCTCCAACCTCAGTCAGCTATACCGAAGTCATCACTTCTGCAGTGGAATGTCGGCCCTCCCCCAATAACCTAATCTCCATGACGGCAAGGACCACATCGGCGATACTCATTTCTGCATCTTCAGTGCCTTAAAAATAGCAGAGTTCAATAACTATCTGAGAGGAGATGAAGCCTTCCTTTGCGAGCTTCCCTGTTTTCTCTCAAGAAAACATAGCTGTTTTTCCACTCCATTGTATATGCTTCACAAATTTCTAATAACGAAAGTAAGGAACTACGAAAAAGCTATGTTGAAACAATGAAGTCCCAAATTGAGAAATGCCACGTTGAGCCACTTAGACCATGCCTGTGGGCAGTTTCACTTCCTGCTATGGAATCCTCTTCAAAGGGCAGCCAGAGAGCAGAGCTGCCCACGCTGAGACCCCAGAGGTCAGCCTCTGACTCCCCTCTAGGAGCAAAGTCACGTGATGTTAAGGAATAGAAAGCAGGGAGGAAAGAACGTCTTTCCGGTCCACAGTTACCAGAATTTGTTCTTATTAAAGCCAATGGGAGCCGCTCACTCTGTGCTGTAAGACCCTCACAGACCACGTGCTAAGGGGGTCCATATGCTAAGGTGACTGTCCCCCAAGAGCTGTACCCTTCCCAGGCAAGCGCCAGAGACCTGCTCAGTGCTTTACTCACACATACCTCACTTAATGGACTGAATCATTGCAGCTACACCGTGATCCAAGTGCCTTGGTCCCCATCTGATCAAAGATGTGAAGGAGAAGTCACTTGCTTACGCTCACAGAGCTGGTAAGTGCTGCGACCCAGGAATCAGAAGCAGCTCTGCAAAGCATGCCAAGTAGGACCCAGTGCTCTAGCATCCAATGTACCCAAAGTGCTGGTACTGAGTACGGATCACTCAGCTGCTCTAATCCAAGCTTCCTGGATTACAGGCCCAGAGAGGGAAAGTAACTGAGACAAGATCACACAGCCTGTTGGTAGCTAGATCCAGCCAACAGGTCCATCCCTGTCAGACTGTCCTGACAGAGAGCCCCTCCCCTCACAGAAAGTCCCCAAAACCTTAGGAATAAATGCCCCAAGTCAAATTCTCCTTAGGAACTCTGCAATATTATAACAATCCTGAAGCACCCTTTAGAGTTGAGCAAAAGCAAAACAGAAGGACTCGATCACTCTCCTTTCTTGCAGCTGCCACTGGTCTGAATTCACGTAAGTAGCTCCCTGTCTCTGCACTGAGCTCTTCTCTCAATGACAGAGCCCAGGAACGTGGAGCCCTGAGCCCAGGCTAACTGGGGCCAAGCCAAACGGGCTGGAAGGCACGCAGCTCAGCCACCCCTTTATCCAGCGCTGCTCAATCTGAAGGAGCAAGCAATCACGCTGCTTCCTGTCCAAGAGCGCGTGGAAAAGGCCTGACATTTGGAAGCACCCCACACCCTGATTTTTATGATCCCTGAGGCAAGTCCTATCACCTGCATGCTACGACGGAATCCAACCACCTCTCCCCCTCCCCAAATCAGCCAACCACCGCCAACAGTCTGCTATACACTACCACTTACTGCCACCACTGGACCTGCCAGGCCATGTGGGCTGGGTGATGGAGGCTTTCGGAGAAGCAGCCCTAATGGCCTCATGCCACCCTCTGGAGCTCCAAACCCCAATACACTCACACCCCAGAGTGGCAACACCAGGAGAATTCCTGTTCTGACCGAGGCTCCCAGCTCAGCCTGAGACAGGGGGGAGCCGCTCCCTCTCACACAGCACATCCCAGGAGGGACAACTCCCAGAGAAGGAGGCTCACCCCACTCCCATCAGCCCGGCCTCTGGGCCAGGGCCGCTGGACCTCAGGCTCTAGGCCACGCAGGGGCTCCCTGAGGCTGCTGTGCTACAGCAAGGCTCTGCTAACAACTCATTCTGTGAGATGTTTTTAAAGTAAAACATCAAAGGAGGATGCACATAAGAGTACCACAAACATTTGAAGAACTCAACAATCTAACAATATTAACAATTTGCATTTTGCTGACCACGCTTAAGGGCTGAGAAGCAGAGGATTATTTTAAGGGGTTACTACTGTCCTGGAGATGGGCAGATGGAGTGGAATCCCAGAGCCGCCACCTGGGGCATGTTACTCAGGCTTCCACTGCTCACTCTCCTGGTCAATAAACCGGGGTTAACATCTCTCTTAGCATCACAGTGAAATATACAAATGGGAAAAATCAAGTCATCATCTAACATAGTGACTGGCACCTGCTACGCCATAAATTAATGCTCGTTTCCATCATCAATGTTTTTAGAGAACTTCCTTTCTTTTTTTCTTTTTTTTTAAATTAAAAAAAATTTTAATATATATATTTTATTGATTTTTTAGAGAGAGGAAGAGAGAGGGATAGAGAGTTAGAAACATCGATGAGAGAGGATCATCGACCAGCTGCCTCCTGCACACCCCCTACTGGGATGTGCCCACAACCAAGGTACATGCCCTTGACTGGAATCAAACCCAGGACCTTTCAGTCCGCAGGCCGACGCTCTATCCACTGAGCCACACCGGTTTTGGCGAGAACTTCCTTTCTTTAGTACCAAGTGTTTCTTTTCTCTTTATTAATTTCTCCAATTCTGCCAAAATGAACAACTCACATATGCTCCTTTCCAGCAATTGAGTATATTTTCCCTAAGGACATATGTGGGAAAGACATCAAGCTATATGTATAATGATCGTCATTACAACACATTTGTGCCCTTCAACAAAAGTAATGCCTGCTAACTAGAATTCTATTACACTACAAGGAAAGGACTTCAAGATATAACTTTATATAGTATGACCGAATATGGATATAACATGGATTGAGTAAAAAAGAAAAAAGAGGGGGAAAAAACTCATGAACATGAAGAGCAGTGTGATGATTGTGGGAGAAAGGGGCATAGGGAAAGGGGGAGGAGGGTACAAAGGTGATGGATGAAGACTTGACTTGAGTTGGTGAACACACAACATAGTGTACAGATGATGTGTTGTAGAATTGTGCACCTGAAACTTGTATAATTTTGTTAACCAGTGTCACCCCAATAAATTCAATAAAAAGGAAAAAGCTTTTATTTTTAAATATAAATTTAAAAATTATATATAATAAAAATTATATATAATTATATGCATATATAATTTTATACACACACACACACACACACACACACACACATATATTTGGTGCACAAACAGTTTACCAGTGGGGAGGAAAAAAGGGAATAAGGATGGAAGATGTGATGGGCAAAATAATGGCCCCATGTCTACATCCTAAGCCCCCAAACCTGAGGATATATTACCTTACATGGTAAAAGAGGCTTTGAAGGTATGATTAAATTAAGGGTATTGAAGATGTGCTACACACACACACACACACACACACACACTGGAATATTATTTAGCAATAAAAAGAATATTGTCATTGCAACAATATGGATGGGTCTATAAGATATCAGGCTAAGTGAAATAAAATAGGCAGAAAAAGACAAATACCATATAATTTCACTTATATGTGAAATCCAAAACAAAACAAAACAGACAGACAAAACAGAAATAGACTCATAGAAACAGAGACCAAAGGGAGGGGGTGAGGGGATGGGTGAAAAGGGGGAGGGGAAGATAGTCAATAATACTGTGAAAAGTTTACATGGTGAAAGATGATTACTAGAATGAGTGAGGTAATCATATTGTAAGGTATAAAAATGTCGAATGACTATATTGTACACCTAAAACTAATATAACCAATATCAGATTGTATGCCAACTTAAACTTAAAAATATTTTCAAATTAATTAATTAAGGATATTGAGATGGGAAGAGTATCCTGGATTATCCAGATGGGCCCAATTCAATCTAATCACGCAGATCCTTAAAATCAGAGACCCCCTTCTTGGATTTGACTACAGAAAAATCGTCAGAGGGAAGATGGAGGAAGAACCAAGAGCGAAAGAATACTGGCAGCTTCTGGAAGCCAGAAACGGCCAAAAGCCCGGACTCACTGATTCCAACCCAGGGTGACCCATGCTGGGTTCTGCTCTACAGAAGCATAAGACAAACTTGTGTTGTTTCACAACACTAACATTGTGGTAATTAACTGCAGCAGCGATAGAAACTAATACAGGGGAGGAAAGGGGGTAAATCACTTATAATTTTATATCTTATTTACTACATGTATATTGCTTTTATTTGAACTCTTATTTAGTTGAGGAGAAAAAGAAGAAATTCTTTGCCCCGTTTCTAAGTCATGATTCCCTGACTACAAAAGCTTTCACATAGCACTTAACTCCTTCTGCCTGCAAAATCCAGGCTTTCTCTCTTCTGCAGAGAACAAAATTCTACTTACACGCAGAGGCTAACTCAAGTGTCATCTCTTACGTAAGGGCTTCCTGCTGAGGGGTCTCCCCTGAGGCTGAATTTAAGGGAGCTGCACATAGCTTGGTCCACCTGCTTTCTGGTGGACTACTTGAAAACAGGGCTTGAGGCTCATTTGCTTCTGCAAACCCAACACCTCATAATAGTCATGACTTGGTTAATAATTACTAAGTGTTTGCTCAGCTGAAATGACTACTGGATAGCATTAAAGCCAAACCAATCAAATAAAACCCAGTTTTAAGTTAACAAGGAGATTTCTGTTGGGGAAAAAACTGTTGTAGTTATCTCATATGCATTACCCAGATCCCATAAAAGTAGAACTTATATCCTTCCAACACCGAAAATCATAGCCAAGAGTTTGGAGTTTAAATCTTCTTTCAAAATCAAATTTCACAGAGAGAGTTTTGATTATCAAGAAACACTGCTTCAGAGCTCTAGCACTTTAAATTTCCGGTATTAATCTTCCCATTCCTGCTATAAGCATGTGTGGGCTACATTTAAATTAGACTACCTGCTGAAGTGCTGAAATCATCCCTCCCTCCTACCGATCAATTGTGTTGCTGGGAAAATAGGGCATTTTTATAGTCCATTAAGGACAGTACAGTTGTTAAAGCTGAGATTTAAAACAATCCAACAACTCAAGTCTTTTCAATGAATGGCTTATTTAATGACCAGGGACCCAGGAGAGGAGATAGAGTGATATTTGATTAAATGTTCATATGCTAAAGGCTATATCCGCAAGTGAGAGCCGGGAGCTTTTGTCTTAATCTCCCTGCAGCATTCTGCTTCACAAATGTTAGAGCACCCAGCTCTATGATCATAGTTATTTCCATTGCTCAGTTAGAGACCAAAGCACTGAAGAGGCTACACTCATGTCTGAATGAGACATCTTGTGTAACTAATGGCCTCACAAATCCTTAGTCAATCATAGGCTAGGGCAGACACTGAATTCTTCAGGGGGGTTTAAGCCAGAGCCCATCGTGTGTGTGTGCGTGTGTGTGTGTGTGTGTGGGGGGGGGGGTGTGGTGGTGGTGGTGGTGGTATTGTTTTCACGTTAAAGTCAGATTTTGGGGGTATAATTTAAATGCAGCAACCCATTCTTTTTAATATACAGTTCTATGAGTTTTGACCAAAACATACAGTCACAAAATCAACACCACAATCAGAATAAAAACATTTTGTTCAATCCAAAATTCCTTATGCCATTGCAAGCCAATCCTTTCCCCAACCCCAGCCAAACATGGGTCTGCTTCCTGATCCTACACTGTAGCCTTTTCCAGAATGTCACACAAATGGAACTACATACAGTAAACAAGTACCCTTTGGAGTCACACAGGATATCCCTTTTTGAGTCTGGCCTCTTTTACATGAGATAATGCATTTATTTGGGATTCATCCAATAGTTGTGTTTGTCCTTTACTATTGCTGAATATTCCGTTGATAGATATATTAGCTTATTTATCCATTCACTTGCTGCAGGACATTTGTGTTTTTTCCAGTTATGGGCAGTTATGATTAAAGCTGTTAGAAATATTAGCCTACAGGCTTTTGTGTGAACAGAGGTTTTCATATCTCTTGGGTAAATACCTAGCTAGAAAATTCCTGGCTTGTATGGTACGTATATGTTTAACTTTGTAAGAAACTACCTGTTTTCCAGAGTGGCTATACTAGCAAAGCAAGAAGTTCTAGTTGTAATACATCTTTGCCAGGACTTGGTATTAACCATTTTTGTTTCATTTGCCTGATTTTTAGCCATCTTAATAGGTATATGGTGGTATCTCATTGTGTTGTGTGTGTTTGTTTTTTTTTGTTGTTGTTGTTGTTGTTTTACTATTTTGTTGTTGGTAATCCTCACCTGAGGATATTTTTTTCTATTGCTTTTCAGAGAGTGGAAGGGGCTAGAGAGAAAAACATTGATTGGTTGCCTCCCACATGCTAACTGACCAGGGACAGGGAGAAAACCCACAACCCAGGTATGTGCCCTTGACTGGGAATCGAACCCAAGACCCTTCAGTGCATGGACTGATGGTCTAACACTAAGCCCACTGGCCAAGGCTTTTTTAACTTTTGATTTTGAAATACTTTAGACCCACTTGGAAGTTGTGAAAATAGTAGAGAGCTCCTATGTATCCTTTCCCCATGGCCCCCCTTTATCTTACATAACAACAACACAATGATCAAAACTTGACATTGTACAATTTCATTAGCAAAACTACAGACCTTGTTCAGATTTCACTAGTTTTACATGTGTTCTTGTGTTTTTGCCTCCAATTCATAAGGGTCACTAGACACTGATCCAATCCTCTGGCTCCCAAAATACCAACTCAGTATGACTCCCAAACACGCACATTTCCCCCCAATACCAGTGCTCAAGGCTCTAAAAGCATCTTCTTTGCTTCTTCTCTACCGTCCATCCCAAATCAAAACTCCCCTTCCCAGTCAGTTCAGTTAGGAAATGGACTTAGTTGGGAAAGACACGGAGGCTTCTCCTACTCAAGAGGTTGAAATAATAGTTCAAGACCAGATAGAGGAGTTAAAATATCTCACAAGAACTCATTCACCCAAAAGGTATCACAGTAATTAACTTAAAGGATGGCACTAAAAATACCTTAAACACATAGTCCTAAATTTATGAGATCAGTATTAAACTTTACATGAACCTCAAAATTAATCCACTTAAGCATATACTATTTTTATTGCATATAAGATACTTAGCACAAATATTTCCAACTGCAACTTCACATCAGAAACTGGAACTGGATTATTCTTCAGTGGGAGAATGCTTCCAGAGAGCCATAGGAGCTACTTACAAAAGGACCCAGAGGAAACGTCACACCCCTTGTGTTTTTAAACCCATGAAAAATAACTATGAACCAAAACTAAGTCTGAAATCTCATTTCAATTCCAACTGTCCTCCTACCCAAGGGAAGGAAACACATGTTGGGTTCAAAAGACCCAAACAAGAAATCAAAAAGCAGCTTACAAGCATTAAACAAAAAATATTTTATATAACTTAACTACAAGTGCAAAATTGCACTTCACTGCAATTATGCCTCTGCCCACAGGCCATTGTGTTCTGTCATAAGTATTTCTAAATGAAGCAGTCTCAGCAAAATGCCCATTTTTCAAGCTAAAATAAGAACAGGTTAAGAGAAACTAACGTTTTAGTGATTACCTACCTACCATGGATATCAAACTTTGATACAGTAAGCATTTGAGATTGCTAATCCTATATATGTAATAAAGAGATAATATGCAAATTGACCCTCACACCCTAATGTCACAAGATGGCTGTCTCCACATCACCACAAGATGGCCACCATAAGATGGCCACCCCACATTGTCACAAGATGGCTGGCAGGGGTGGGCAGTTGGGAGGGAACCAGGCTTGCAGGGGAGGGCAATTGGGGGTGAACAGTCCTGCAGGGGAGGGCAGTTGGGGGCAATCAAGCCTGAAGAGGAGGGCAGTTAGGGGTGACCAGGCAGGCAGAGTAAGTAAGTTGCGGGGGGACTGGGCCTGCAGGGAACAGCATTTGGGGGGGACCCAGGCCTGCAGAGGAGGGCAGTTAGGGGTGACCAGGCTGGCAGGAGAGAGCAGTTAGGGGTGCCTAGGCCTGTAGGGGAGGACAGTTAAGGACAACTGGGATGGCAAGGGAGCAGTAAGGCATCAATCAGACTGGCAGGGAAGTGGTTAGGGAGTGATCAGAATGGCAGGCAGAAGTGGTTAGGGGCAATCAGTCAGGCAGGTGAGTGGTTAGGAGCCAGCAGTCCCGGATTGTGAGAGGATTGCCCTATTGCTGGTTTAGGCCCGATCCTCCTTTGAGGAAGCTGGCCTCTCAGCCCTTTCTCCTCAAAAACCTTGGCTGATTTTGACCTGGGCACCTCAAAGATTTGGACGATCCCTCCGTCCATCAGAGCCTCACACACCATCTCAGAGCAAAGAAGGAGCTATTTGAGGCACTCAGATCCGTGAGATGTCTGGAAACGGGTAGAACAATGAATTTGACTTACATGCTGGCTTTCAAACACCATCTGCAATGCTCCCACTTCACTGTTCTTGAAATTCAGAGAATCCACAACTCCTGCAGTCACGGGAGCTTTGCCTGGAACAAAAAAGATAAGAAATAAGGAAGAGGGCACCTGGAAGGAACCAAAGGGTCTACTGGGGAAAGTCTCTCTCCTAGAATTAATCTTGACATTTAAAAGAATAAAAAGCCCCTGGAGTTAAGAAAAAATCTCTACCTCAGTGTAAGCCATTGTTCATCTTTAGCCACAACTACTAGTAATTTAATAGTTTGTACAGGAAACCATTATTTACAAAGAGCTTTCCCATGCATTTTCTCATTGAGCCATAAGACCTTGAAAATGGGCAAGTATTATTTAAAAATACAGCAGCTGGCCTGGCCGGTGTGACTCCAGTGGTTGAACACTGACCTATGAACCAGGGGGTCATAACACAGTTCAATTCCCAATCAGGGCACATGCCCAGTTTGTGGGCTTGGTCCCTAGTAGGGGTCAGTCAATGATTCTCTCTCATCATTGATGGTTCCATCTCTCTCTCCCTCTCCCTTCCTCTCTCTGAAAGCAATAAAAAACCCACATTTTTCAAAATTAAAAATAAATAAATAAATAAATAAATAAATAAATAAGCAGCATCTGGACTTCCCAAAGTTACAGAACTTTCCCATGACCATTCAGCTGGCAAGTATCAAAGGAGGGATTAGAACCACCTCTATGACTCCTCATTCTAAATTCTTCTATGGCACGAAATGAGATAATGGGTTCAACTTGGAAAGCAATCTTATTTCTTCTTGCGGTAGACTTACTTTCTTAGCTAACAGATATAGAAATGGCTTTGCCTGCTGAATGACACAGATGCTGTGTGATTGGATTAAATGTTCATTTGCCAGAGATAACCAAAAGGCAGAAAATCCACACCAAGATAGTTAAGAAACACATGCATCTTTTCCACATACTCTCCTTTGCTCTTTAAGTCATTGTTATATTGCTGGGTGTGTTTTTTTAAACTTGGAAATAACTTCAAGCTAATAGAAAAGTTGTAGAATAATGACTAGTTCAAAGAACACCGTATATTCTTTACCCAAACTCACCTCCCATAACATTTAACCCACATACTTAATAATTCACTGTTTGTCTACAGATACATTCACTCAACATTTTTTTTCTGAGCCACATGGTGATAATCATCAGGGCTTTTTACATCTAAATACTTGTGAATTTATTTCTTATAAATAGCAGAATACTTAAATAGCTATAATGTTATCAATCTTAGATTTAATACTTTCATCTACCACCATTTCCAATTAACCAGACGCACTGGAGCATATTTTCCTCCAACTGAGGATCCAGTTCAGGGTCAAGTCTGACACTAATTGCCATTAATCTGAAGCACACAGCTTTCCTTTGTCTTTCATTACACTGACACTTTAGAAAAATATAGCTCTCCCCCTTATTTATATGAATAAAACATTTCCTTTTTATTTGTCTGACATTTCCTCATGACTCAATTCAGGGCATGCATTATCAGCCAAAAACTACCGAGGCGATGGTTTCCTCTCCAGGTATCTATACACAGTACAGGACCCCCCTTGGCAAGGTTAATTTTGATCAGCCTGCCCAGGTTTTGTCTAATTTCTTCAATGGAAAATTACTATGTTTTCTCTTGCAACTAATAAGTTACCTGTGGGGAGGTACTTTAAGACCATGAAAATACCTTGTCCCTTGGCAAAATTTCCTCCTAGATTTAGCATCCATTGGTGATCTAAACTGGATTGTAATTGCCACAACATGCTGACCGCTCCAATGCCAGCATTCCCTCCAGATTGTCAGTCAGTACTCAGCATTGTACATCATTTATCTATTTATCTACTTATGATCAATATGGACGCGTGAAGTCCTACTTGTTCGATGGTTTATAATTCATCACTGACTTAACTATTCTGGTTCTCAAACTGTCTCAGATTTAGCCAATGGGAGGCCCTTTATCCTTGTGACATGCCTCATCATTTTTTTTTCTTACTTTTATATCCTTACTTGCTGACATTACAAAAAAAAAAAAAAAAAAAAAAAGGTCCTGGTTCATCTTGTACCTATCCCATCTCTTCTTTGGATGCAGTCTTTTCTCCAAAAAGTCCTAATGCTATTAGAGACAAAGATCTAATGGTTATCTCTGGCAAATGAACATTTAATCCAAACACGGTTTTAAAGGCATTGTCTGCTTGCATTGACTGCTTTTCATTTTAAATATGAGTCATATTTTCCTGCTTTTTGTATGCTTTCCTTCCATTATAAGGTAGACAATTAGAAGGTATTCAGTTTAATTCCATTGGCAATTAAATTATTGGCAGATCCTCTTAATCCTGTCAGCCTTGGTTTTATACCTGCTTAAGACAGCTATGTCTATTTCAGCGATGTCCATGGTTCTAGCATAGGGTCCTACTCTAAGATATGGCCCTTACTCCTAAGATGTGGTCTTTCTGGTGTCTCAGTAGAATGGCTAAGGTGCTCAGTGTGGTCTCTCCCCCTCAATAGGCCAGAAGTCTCCTTTTGTCTCAGGTACATGACCTCTGGTATGGCCATTCCCTTCTAAACCTGTAGAGCTGCTCTCTGCTGATCTCACCTAATGTATGTACACATTCTGTGCTCCCCTAACACAGCTCCCTCCTCCCCAGGGCCCTGCCATATACATCCCAGCCTCTTAGGTAGCTCCATGAGTCCAGGACAAAGGCTCTAGCAGAACAGCAAGGCAGATGAGGGCCTCACCTCACCTGATACTCTTCTCTCAAGGATTACAGACAAAACCGGTTTGGCTCAGTAGACAGAGCGTCGGCCTGTGGACTGAAAGGTCCCAGGTTCGATTCCGGTCAAGGGCATGTACATTGATTACAGACACATCCCCAGTGAGCGGTGTGCAGGAGGCAGCTGATCAATGTTTCTTTCTCATTGATGCTTCTAGCTCTCTATCTCTTTCCCTTCCTCTCTGTAAAAAATCAATAATAAATATATATATACATATATCACAGTCCTGGCTGCCTGTTGCCCAATGACAAATAATAACGGCCCCATATGGTGTCCGGTTTTCTAGTTTCCCACAGGAGGGCAAGTCTAGCACCAGATTCCCCGCCTCCTTGCTGCCTTCAGCATTAGTGATGCTTGAGGGCCATGGGGCTGACTATTGGAGGTGCTAAGAATCCAACACTTTGAGCATATTGTAAATGCTCTTTATTTAAGCATTTCAAAGACACATTCTTAGAAAAGTATGCTTTACTTTTATTGCAGTGCTGTGGCAAGAGAAACACTCTCTAGCTACCAGGCAATTCCAAACAAAATGACCAGAAAATGTCTCTCTTCCTCACAAAGCTGATACTCCCTTCGGGTAGGCAGCTGTGTGTCACCCCAACACACATTTCCACTTATTTCTATCACTCTTCTTCCAAATGGCATAACAAAACACAATAGTCTATCCAAAGAAATGAAAGTTAGTTGCTAGTCTTCATTTTTCTTGTTTATGTGCATGTACTTAGGGGTGGGGAGAAAAATCCTTTTCATATAAATTATTTTCTGATGTATTTCCATTTCTACTTCTCACCACAGTAAGAAAATAATTAGGGGGGGGGAAATGCAGTCAAAAAGAAAACTGGCAATCCCGGACACAAAGTTAATCAAGAGGAAATTGGCTAACAAGAACACACTGTGAGAAAAGATAACTTTGCAATTACAGGAAAATGGAGAGCAGTGGTTCCTTCCCTGCACATGCCAGCAGACTTGTGCCTCTAGTGCGCACACACAAGCAGCGTCCCCACAGTGTGCCAGGCAGAAATGTGGGCGACCTCCTTCTACTTCTTGAGCAGATTTTCTCCATAACAGAGATGGTCCTCGCTGGTGTGGCTCAGTGGATAGAGTATTGGCCTGCAGACTGTAGAGCCCCCAGTTCGATTTCAGTCAAGGGACATCCCCAGGTTGCAGGCTGGATTTCCAGTAGAGGGTGTGCAGGAAACAGCCAATCAATGATTCTCTCTCACTGATGTTTCTATCCCTCTCCCTTCCTCTCTGAAATCAATTAAAAATATATTTTTTTAATTCACATTGCAGCCACCTAATCCATTTCCTCAAAGGGAATCAAAGGATGGCAAGTTATGCCTTTCTTTGGTTTTACTTCAAGTCCCCTAGAACTTAAAGGCGACCAGCTGATGCAAACAAAGTGTCTATTTTTGTCCCTTGGCCTTCCTCGCTGTCCCTATCCTAAAGGGACTCTTGGATCATTCTTCCCACAGGACTCAGGGTCTCCATGTGGAGGCTGTTGAACTCAATTTCCTCTTGTCAGCACAATAGTACAAAGTCCTCCGTGGTTCCTCATTTCCCAGGAATACAATCAGAGCCTCTGGGCTTGAAAAACATCTGCTCCCTGCTGAATTCTCTACTTTGCCTTCCAGCAATTTCTGCCCCATCACTAGTAAATTCCTTGTAGACATTTCTGACTTTTCTTCTCTTGACTAACTCACTGAGGCTTGACACCCTCTGGGGAATATTCCACTGAAAGCTGGGTTAGTGTCCCAACCTTCATATTCTCACAGTTCCTAAGCTCACCTTTGTGATAATCACTTATTATTCTAAGTGTACTTCATATGTATTATAGTATCTCAGGGACTGCAAACACAAACTCTGTACAGTGGGTGCTGTTTTCAGCCCATTCTACATATGAGCAAAGGGGAAGTGAGGCTCTGCAGCTTCCCAGTGTCACTCAGCTGGGGAGTGGAGGACCAAAGCGCTTACAGCCTTTCCATAAATAGCACCAGATACATTGAATGGAAAAATTAATAGCATAACCAGTGTTTCCAGGTAAAGGCCCAGAGCAGCAACAAATGGTGGCCTCATGGCAACACTAAAAGGATTTAAAAAATAAATAAATAAAGTAAAATGTGAAAGATTCATCAGAATTCTTCAGAAGATAATATAACAAAGATGTACATAAGCTAATATCAACTATGATACTCACGATGATAAAGACCAAAATATTTCATCCAGACAGTATTATAAACCTGTTTCAAAATGCTTAGAAAAAAAATTAAGGCATCCATTATAAATAGGGTTAAAATAGCTGTTATGCACTGAGAGCCTACTCTGTGCTTAGCCCTATAACAGGCACTTCACAGATGTTCTTCTATCGTCAAAACCACTCAGTGGCTCATCGAATGATCTGTTTTACAGATGAGGATCCTGAGACTCGGATTAAGTGATGGGCTCCATGTGGCATTACAATAAGCAGCAGAGATTGTTGCTTAAAAAGGAAAGATGCCAGCAGGGCCATAATCTCAGGGTCGTACAGCTACTCCACAAGCATTGCCTTGGCACCAATCAGAACTTCATTGAGCAACATTCAAGGAAATCCATCTCTCACCCCCAAGATGTGCTTTACAGAACCCCCAGCCACTGACAGGTTGAGCTATGTCCACCCATCAAAGTGACCTGCTGGTACAAATCTCCTGCTATCATCCTGTTTAGTCATAATGTCCCTCAGGAACAGTCAGAGAAGAGTAATCTACAAATCACTACAGTTATTCAAAAGTGACTCAATTTCTACAAAAAAAAAATGGGTTCTAGGGCTGGTACACTGGTGAAAATGGAGTAACATCAATGTGTTATGAACAAATATGTGTTTGGGGTGAGAGTAGACAGAGAAGGAAAATGTAAATCAAAATATCCTTTTCTAATTTTGCTTGTAGCAGAGCATTCTTATCCCAAAGAGCAAATCTTTGACTCTTGTACGTTCTGATTTATGGTTTTCTATGTGTCACCGAGAGACATGGGAACAAAAAGTTTTCTTTGTGCCCTCAGGAGAAAAAGAAGACAGTGGGAACGTTCACTGTGCATCTCCTAAGACTTCAGTCTGCTTCC
Source organism: Pipistrellus hanaki (assembly GCF_964339955.1). Lineage (NCBI taxonomy): Eukaryota > Metazoa > Chordata > Mammalia > Chiroptera > Vespertilionidae > Pipistrellus > Pipistrellus hanaki. The sequence goes on from NC_140516.1 coordinate 29,862,500, forward strand.
GATACTTCAGAAAATGAAGTCCATCCCTGAGGCCAGAGTCCCTACCTTGGTCACTACTGTACCCTCAGCACAATATACCACCAGGTGTACTGAGGCCTTCGATAAACAAAGGTGCGTGTCCACACCCAGCACATTACAGAGCTATAGAGGAGGAAAGGTCTAAAGACCTGCCTTAGGGAGGGTTTTTTACCCTATTCCAGGAGGTCTCAGCACCACATTGCTCTTTGGAACCTACTAGCTACAGAAACGTGAAATTGCAGAACTTTTTTTTTTGAATGAACACGTAATATGCTTTGGGGGCGAAAATGCCTCCCAAACTCTTTTGACTATTCAAAATATTTGCTAATATTTTGAAATACTTACTGGACTAAAATATGCCTGCTAATCTGCTATTTCAGAAATATAAGTCATATATGCAAAAAACTCACAACTAGCATTGTGCTAGATGAAGCTGACAAAAGCAAGACCAAGGCTGGGCCAACTATAGTTTCATAGAGACACAGACATAAACAAATAATTACAGTGCCATACAATGAGAGCTTTCAGCAAAGTAGAACCAAGTGCAGGAGGGTGCAGAGGAGGGAATAACTAACCCTGCTGCACATTTCAATCCCACATTGAGAAAAAGAGCCTTTTTGTCCTCAATAGCCTTTGCAGCTTCCTTGTCTAATCTTCATTATTTCCTTCAAAACAAAAAAGCAGCACAGCCCATCTAAATAATAAATACTTAGTCGCCACATTCCTCAATTATCATCCCATCTCCATGAAAACCTGCACATTGCTTTAATGTAAGCTGGTTAGATAAGATCTTCATGATCAACCATACTGTAATATTAGCTGCTTAAACTCACACACAACTTAGGTGTTTAGGCTGTAGCAAAAGATTTTTGGCCCTGGTACTTCCTCCAGAATCCCGGGCCTTCTTATAGCCGATTAAAATTATATTAAATATTCTGCCCAAAATCTTAAAGATACAAGCTAAGTTAATGGTTTATCTAAAATCATAATACAATACTTAGCAGTTCGTTTTTTAAGTTGTTTGAGAGCTATCCATCTCCAAGAGAGATTTAAGAATATAAGACATATGCACTTGGAAGGGACAGTCACAAATATAAAGTCATGAAATAAAAAAAGAAGGTGATTTTCCAGTCACCAGATAATACTCTTGGTGTGCTTGAATAGGAAAATGATTTCTAAAGTTCTGGTGGCAAAAACAAAATGGGAAATGGGGCAGGGCACAACATTCTGATCAAAGGAATAATATAAAGGTCTTTTCCCCTCCTCCACCTCCCCCCCATCAAGGTATTGAGAAGCTGTACAGCCTGGAGATGGTGTGGAATTCACAAAGACAGAAATGGTAAAGAAGTGGCTACAGACATCAGACTACTGCCTCAGAGAACAGATATTTTTTAAGATACCAGCATTGGACATTTCAAAAGAACTACAACAAAAGTTATCCCAAAAGTACCCAGTAAAAAACCAAAATGGCCCATTGCCAGGATGCATTAAAGGTGATTTTGTGATTCCTACGAAACTTCCCTTTGGAAACAAAGATAAAAATACAAGGTGACCCTGTTGGAAGGCAACCACATTAGGACATGACAAATTAGAACAAGCGACCACACAGAAGTTCTACACGTTAGTTCACTAATGAGCCAGAGAAATGGGTGTAATTGCTGCCATGAGAGATGGTTTTGGTTTCATCAAGCGTGTGGATCGTGATGCTCGTATGTTCTTCCACTAGAGTGAAATTCTGGAGGGATCCAGTTCCATGTTGCAGAGGCAGGAGAGTCTACTATGGCTCCTGTTAGGCTCTCTGCCCATGAAATCATGCATGAGGATTATAAACTTCTCTGGGGCATGATCTCATTCCGTTCCCATTCAGGTCATTTTCTGGGCACATAGAGAAAGAAGCCACTCTCCTAATCCTGAAACCACTAGGCCAAATAAGGCCAAGACAAGGAGGCTGAGGATTAATCATGTTATTATTGCTTATGATGATTGTCGGGTGAAACTGACTATTGTTTTTCAAGCCAAGGATGTGGACAGATCTACTCCTCAAATGGGGGATAAGGTTGAATTTATTATTAATGACAGAGGGCTGGACAGCAGCTAAGCCTGTGTGTGACTTTTAGGTCATAATTCTAACTCTAAGAGGCTCTTGGGTTATGTGGAACTCTGAAGGATAATCCTGGATTTACTGAAACAGCCAAGCACGATAAGGAAATCTTTTTCCATAACAGTGAGTTCTCTGGCGATGCCAATAGCCTGGAACCGGGGGACATGGTGGAATACAGCTTGCCCAAAGGCAAAGGCAACAAAGTCAGTGCGGGAAAGTCAGCAAAACACACATGATGTGAGGGACTACCAGCTCCTCTGAACTACAGGAATATTTGGGTTTAAAAATGATTAAATATTGAAATATTTGGATAAAAGGTTGACAAAGCACCTTTAAATACATCATATCACGTTTCTACTTAGTTTACTTGTTTTAATTACAGAAATAATTCTATCTGCTTACATTAAATATTATAAGTATTAAAGCCCTAAGAAAAAGTTCCAGGTACTTCAAATTCTACCACTTAAAGATAATCAAAGGGAACATTCTGATTAATGGCTTTCTGGATTTCCCCCTGTACTACACAGTTTCTTTGTTTAGTATGTTAACCTTAGAAATTCTATTGTAGCCTATTTTTCATATGTTTTTGTCCTATGTCAATATTTTTCTTCAACGTCTTTGTCATGGTTACACAATATTCTATTTTACAGACGAATTATAGTGGATCTATCCATTGCTCTTTGGAGGAGCTATCTGGGTTGCTTCAATATGTAGTTTCAAACAATGCTCACTAAGCATCCTCAAAGTTATCTCTCTGAACACATTGAGCTTATCATTTACTTAAAAATTACTCCTAGAATTAGGCTCACTGAGTCACAAGATCAGCACATTGTTCTCATGTAGTCACCGGAGGCCTTGTAGGCAAAACAGGCCTCTGAATCACTTTAGTCTGCACTTCTCTCAACCTCCTGTGGCTGAATTTCCCAGTCTGTCCCTACTGTCTTTACTGGTAGTCCAATTATAATCTGGTTTACAAGATATTCAAATTCTATAGTCTATTGAACAGCCTTAGTTCAATAAGCGATCTGACTTGGCATAGTCTCTGAGTCCTTTAAAACAACACCTGAAGTTATCTGGTCTGTTCGTCCTTCTGGGTTTTTTAATTTTTATCCATCTGTCATTTCTCTAATATCTCTAACTGAATGACTAAAGCAAATCACCAAATAACCCAGGACCCTGCATTGACCTGCCTAATCCTTAGTTCAAACCTTCTTTTCTCACCAGAGTAACTTTCTAATCCACAGGCAAAAAGTTTGAAAGCTCAGAACAAGTGCCTCCAAACCTCAAACCCTCCTTCTGCTAAGGATGTCCGCACGGCAGCTTTTCTCAGAATATACTCAGTGAGACAGTAGTCTTGTGAGCAGGCTCCCCTGGGATGGTGTCGGTGATGACACATGGGGTTCTCTGCCCTCTCCCTCTCAGGATATAACACGTCACTGACTCAGCATCTCCCTGTTGATCTAGGTGGAACCAAGATGTCAGTGGAACAACATGCAGCAGCATTTGCTAAGATCAGAGGGTGCTGATGGGGACAGTCGCAGCAGCTCAAGATTACTTCCTGGACCATAATTATCGTCCACATCGTACCATCAGGAAGGTGAGGCTGCGGAGCTGAATCCAAGAAGAGCAAGAGCTTCACCATAAGTATCATAAAGGAAAAAGAAGCAGAACACACAGAGAAGCCTTGACGTGAACAGAGGTGGAGACCTGTAACCTCCCTTAGGAGACCAGACCAGGGTTCAGATTTGCCACGAAATGCTTTCTCATAGACATCCTGGCTCTCGCAGCTTCAAGCTGATTATGTGAGCTGATGTAGGTAAAGCACATCCTACCCACTTGGAAATGCCAGCTTTTAAAATCACTGTTATTATTTCTGCCTTCCAGTTCAGAGCAAATTTTTCCCTTGCATCCAGGGTATCCAGAGAGCACAGGAAAACAGTGGGTGAAGGTGAAGGTGAAGGTGAAGGTGAAGGTGAAGGTGAAGATGAAGGTGAAGGTGAAGGTGAAGGTAAAGGTGAACGTGAAAGTGAAGGTGAAGGTGAAGGTGAAGGTGAAGGTGAAGGTGAAGGTGAACGTGAAAGTGAACGTGAAGGTGAATGTAAAGGTGAAGGTCACTGCCGGCCTGGTCCTGCTGGGCAGCCACAGAGAGAAATCAGAAGCACCGCCCTTCACTGCAGGACTGGCCCTCGCTCGGCACTGAGGAGAGCAGAGCCTGGCCTCGCTCCTTTCTGCCCACGGCAGCTGTGGTCAAAGGGCCACTGTTCCCAGGGGGCCAGTGTGTGAAGCCTCTGGGGACAATGCCCTTTGTTGATCTGTGCTCCGGCTAAACAAGGTCACGGACTGTTTCCAACCTTAGCCACAATCAATAGCTGTGCCTTTTATTGGGCAGCGTTGGCAGTGGTATGTTTGCTTTCTGATGTCATTGTTATGCTCAGGTGAGACTGAGAAGGTCAGTGAGTGAGCCATCCTTTACAGATCCCGTTCAGAACTTACTAATAGCGCACAATATACCAGGCATTACCTGGGCGAGGTTCTCAAACTTCTGGAGCTTAATAATGCAGATTCTCAGGCCTCAAAAAGTCTGGTTCAGTAAGCTGTGGGGGTGGGAACTGTGATATAACCACCCACAGGTGTTTCTGATTCAGGTGACCAGGGTGCACCCTGTGAAACACTGCCACAGAATGACAGTAAACTAAACAAAAACTAGCTTCTCCTTGACATTTTGCATTCTATCTCCTTGAAATGTACTCCTGCCTAGCAAAATAAAAAGCAAACATCTAGTACATACTGAAACAAGATATCAACTTAATTCTGAAAGAAAAACAGTCCCTGTTGTAAAGCCCATATATAGATAGGATAAGCCTGTGATTAAATTTCAGATTTATGTGAATAAAAAGTTACATTTTATTTCTTTATTTTAAAATATATTTGTATTGATTTCAGAGAGAGGAAGGGAGAGGGAGAAAGTTAAAAACATCAATGACAAGAGAGAATCACTGATCGGCTGCCTCCTGCACACCTCTCATGGGTATCAAGGCCACTACCTGGGCATGTGCCCTTGACAGGAATCAAGCCCAAGACCTTTCAGTCTTCAGGCTACCACTCTATCCACTAAGCCAAACCCACTAGGGCAACAATTTACATGTTAGTCACCAAAAAAGAGTGGCGGATCACAAGATGAGTATTGTTATATCAAAGTATAGTAAATGTAACTATACAACCTTATATTTGAATAAGCTTTGCTAATTTTTCAATGTTTCTTACTTTATCCTCAAGAAAGAATATCTTATCTTACCATCTGATCACTCACAGCAGACTGGTGTGCAAACTAAACATAACAAGTTTACACGATGTGTCTAAAGATCAACACAAGAACTAAACATCCAGATTGCTATGCTTCTGTCTGCTAGACTAGCAATGGCCAGCAGGTTTCATGGACGTGGCAGTTCAGAAAGACCAGCAGCCAGAAGCAGCTGCCTAGCTGCCTAAAATGCACACTGAGAAGCCAGCCAGGGGGAAGGAGTGGTCACCGACTAGCAGTGTCTGCTACCAGCACAGGTGCACACATACACTACCCATGCTGCCTCCCCGAGTATTTAGAAGCACTTAAAATGTTTATAAACAACACTACTTTCACCTGACAAATACAATTCAGTATCGACTATACGCCAGACACTGTGCTAGGTACTGGAATATACCGCTGAGGTGTGAGTACTGCCAATGGGATGGGCATGATACGATAAGGTGGTCTCTCACTAAGGCTTTACCTGACAACACAGAATTAAGGGGAGAACAAGAAAACAACAGAAGTCAACAAAAGTTTTAAAAGGAGGGAGGAAAGTGGAAGGGAAGGCCATTTCCTAAGAAACAGAAACCGAGCCACCACGGCCAATCGCAGAGGGAGGAGGACTGGGGAGGGCTAGGGAAGGGCACCAGGCACTGGGGACTTAGGCTGTGAGATTGTGATTTCAGTGTAAAATCATGGGAAGTTACAGAAAAGCTGGGTGGTGCAGGTTGGTTTGTTTGGTTTTTCTGAGGGGAAGGAGTGTGAGTTACCAGGTTTGTGTTTCATCAAGAGAACGGAAGAGTCACAATGAGCACGGGGAGCAATTCCACCCAAGCAATGAGCCAGGCGGTGGCCGGGAGACAGGGAGCAGTGGTGGGTGCGAGATCACTTTAAAAGCAGAATCCACGGTGACTATAGGGGATGAGAGAGAGAGCAGACCAAGGTGCAGCTCTGTTTAACATGCTTAGGATACACTCAGGTGGAAACTACAAGGCAGCTGGACCAGCCAGGGCTGGAGACCTAAGAAAGGTTTAAGATTTGAAAATTGGAGGATCGCAGGAAGGGAAGATGATAAGACCAAAAACATTATTCCTATATCTTCTGCTTTCCAATCTGGTTAAATTTTAGCATGGTTATTGCTACACCTGTAAAGACTTATTCCAGTGGAGGCATTATCATATAAGTCTTTGATTTTCTAAATTAAAATACTTACTGCAGTTTTTTTTTTTTTTACCTCCCATAATAATTTAACTCAAGCAAATAAAAAACTCCTATTGAAAATTTTGTAAAGATTTTGCACTTTACTGCCTTCAGTGTGGCACATCAACATAACTTCATCTTTCTTTAGGAATTTAGTATCTTACATTAATTCTGCCATGATCTCGAGCCCGCCCCTCTCTCCCACTCTACCCTTCCCCACCCCCAGAAAGTCCCTGGCTGTGTGAAAGAAGAAGGCTGAGCTTGGCGAGCTACCTCATCTGTCATACTCTCAGTGCCCAGGGCAGTTGTGAGTTGCCCTACTTGGAGGCCAGGGCAGGAGATGAGGCCAAGATCCTTGAAACCGTAATAAAGATGCTGGCCCCTGACTAAGCCACCCACTCTCTGAGGTTTTGTGAAAGAAAGGCTTGTTTTAAATTCAATCTAGAGAAGCAGGGTGGAGCCTCCAAAAGTATGACTAGACCCAAATTGTAAGACTCATCCACTTAAAAAAAGTACTTGATTCCTGGACTGATGTTTTCTTTTCTGCTAAAAAGCACATCTCCCAGGAAGAAAGCACTGCCATTGGCAGTAACTTCACTTCAAGAGAGTTTCTCATAGTTTCCTGCCAACCAGGGATTAATAGGAAAAGCTCAAGGCGCTGGCTCCCAGAGGTGGAAGAGTCTACGTGTCTCACACTTTGGCCTAAAATCCCCCCTCTTACCCCCCCTCCCCCCAGCCCTCTGGGCAGACCCGGTCCTTTTTCTTCTTACAATCCTCCCAGGGCCGCCCCGGCTAACATCAGGTTCTCAAGGCACAGCCGGAAGTTCCAGCAGCCAGAGCAGACCTGGTGGGAAAGAAAAGTAAAGGTAACCCCACCCAAGGACTTCCACTTTTCATGCTTCAAAGACTTGTATGGCATACGAGAAGAATGTAAACAAAATTCCTCAGCTTCGATGTGTGAAAAATAGCCGGAAGTACAATTATTGTTCTCCTTAAAATTATTTTTAAAAATTCAAAAAGATCTGACCTGCATATGTGTTTATTTACAAATCACTGTTTTGAAGTGCTGCCATTCATTTATTTCTTAAGATAGCTGTTTAAGAACAGATTATGAGAAATCCAGAGATTGAAATAAAGGGAAAAAACTAGGATTTCTATGATACCACCAATCTGGGCTTAGAGCATAAAATATGCATATTTATCTGTTTTTTTTTTTTAAAAAAAGAGGTCAAGGCAGTGAGAAATTATGAGTAACATGAGTCAAAGTAAAAGCAAAGTGCCATAAAGAAAAGTTTGTGAGAAAACAGAAAAGCTATATATGTAATATTTAAAATGTATGAAGTTACATATTACATATCATATGTATATTATATATGAATATGTCACATATATTTTATAAATATAAAAAGTTATGTTATCTATAACTTACACATTACAATATATGTTTTTCAGAAAGTCCCAATTTTTCTCTGTTAATTGATTTTTATCTTTCAGCTACCATTCACGCAGGGTTTTTGGTTATTGTAAACGTAATGAGAACTGCAAAAAAAAAAAAAAATGTTTTCTAATCTCCCAGTTTTTATCGTTTTTAACATAAAAGACAGGGCAGGGGAATAACATTAGCACCCAGACTATCTTGGAGACCGAATGTTGATGCTCTGCAGAGCAGTGAGCATTTCAAGACAAACTTAGATTTTCCATTACATTATGCTCAGCTGGAAACCCCGCCTGCAGCAGGCTGGCAGCCTGGCTTCTGAGCCTCTCTCCGGCTGCGGCTGCTTTCCCATCCCGGGAGCCATGGGGGGGAGAGGACAGCCGGGATGGGAGGCGCTGCACTTCAGCACGTCCACAGCGCAGGCCTGGGCTGGCCCTCAGTCAAGTTATTTTTAAAGCCGAGATGAGTAGATACACTTGTTATACATCTAGTTGTTAAAAATTATCAACCGGTTCAGAGAAAAAAGCAAACCTGCGAGTGAAGCAGAAAACAACCCCACTGGCCGTAGGGAAAGGAGTTTCTGTAGGGACTGACCTGCTTCCCTGATGCGAAGTGTGACTAATGCTCATGTGCAGAGGAGGCAGGTGGAGAGAATACTCTGGGATGTGCACGTTCTGACATTATTTACTTCTCAGCGCCTGCTGTCCTTACACATGCTGACATAACTTGTAGAAAAGTAATAACAGCAACATCAGGTAACAGGCAGTGAATGTGGGGAGTGCCTGGAGTGCTCTAGTGTCCTCATTTCACAGGGAAGGGAGCGGAAGCGGTGACTTTAGTACCCAGGTCATGTGGGGAGGAATGGAGCAGATGAACCAGGGCCTGCTCTCACAAACCCCATCCCAAACACAGGAAGCCGGAGCCCCGGACAAGGTAATTCTGCACCCGCCACCCAAGCGCTCTATCCACCATGGCCCTATCTTGCTTCTGGAAGGAAAGCGGGTTTGAGGGCCTCCTTCACTCCCCCACATGTGTTTCCCTCTCAGAGATAGATTTTCAGCTGCAACTCAGTTTCCTTTTTGCTCACATTTCCTTTTTTCCTTAAGAGAAAGTTTAAATCAAAAGTTTTTGCTGAAAAGCTAAGAACAGACAATGTGGTAGGTCTCACTGCAAAGTCCAAGAGAACCAAAATAGATCCTTGGTGTAACAGTCAACTGAAGCACCATCTTGGCGTTTCAGAAGGCGAAATGCTTTGAAGATGGGAATAAACAGGGGAAACAGAAAGAATGTGCAGGGTCCAGGCTGAGGCCAGCATCCTGGTTACAGAAGCTCAGTTCAGACACGCCATGAACCCCAGGGAACGGGGCATGCTACAAATCCCCTCTCATCTGCAAATGTGAAACGTGGGCCCTTTAATTTCACTGATGTGTTCGATCTATTGAAACTACAGTCCTCTTCTATTTGGAGCTGATAAATAATTGGGTTAAGTGATTGTCTGACAGAAAGGAAAAAGAGAAGTAAAATGAATGCCGCCTTGGTGGACGCTGCCATGCTCAGGAGAAAATGGCAGCCTGTGTCCCACATCCATAAAGTCAAAGAAAGGGGACGTGACTAGCCCTGAGGATGACATGGCAGTATTCCACCGAAGCACATGCAGAGCATCAGTCCTTTTCCCCCGTAGGACAAGCTTGGTAATGTTAACGGGAACCGCAGGCTCTGCCCCTGGCACACTTGAAATTGAGGCGCTCAGAGAGAGACCATTCCCAATCGTGCTTTCGAAGTGACTTCTCCTCCCGGGTTTCTGTAGGCTGTGGTCTCTGAAAGAGGCGCTGGCATGTCCCCTGGTTGGTTGGATGACATGGAAGGAGCCCAAATGGTTTTCTTTCTTTTGTTTCTGCTTCCAAAAAGGTTTGGTTGCTCAAAACAAAACAAAACAAAACAAAAGCACAGCACTCTGTAGCAACGAACAGAAGGCACAGCCACGGCAGTCAAAACATGGAGACGGGGTTTTATAAGCAGATTCTAACAGACTTTGCTTAGAACACACAGAACTTGCACTGCATCCCTTACACCGCATCAGTACTCATAAAGCAGGTATCTTTATCCTCATTTTACAGATAAAAAATAACTTGAACTTCTCTTTAATGAAATGTTGTTTCCACCGCAAAGTGGGTATCACTGTCACAACGGAGGCCGCTGACAGGAACCTGCCAGTGGACACAGAAGAGAGCACTCGGTTTACTGAGAAGGTTCCCTCACCAGAGAAAACTGAAGTAGAAAGGAGGTACAGGAGGGCTACTCGCCGTTTCTGTTGAACCAAACACATCACAACGTTTGAAGCTGGCTGATTCAATACAAAAAAAACAAGCTCTACTTAAGAATTGGTGATTTGTGCCCAGAAACATTTCAGGAGCAAGAGGGCGCTTTTTAAAAAGTTCAGGTCATACCCCTATTGGCTGAATATGCTACCCTTATTTTTATTTTATTTTATTTTTTTAGAGAGAGTACAAGGGAGGAGGAGAGACACAGAGAGAAATATCAATGTGAGAGAGGCACATCAATCTGGTTGCCTCCAGCATGTGTCCCAACCAGAGCCAGGTATCGAGCCTGTAACCCAGATACATACCCTTGACCAAATCAAACTCAAAACCCTTCAGTCCACGGGCTGACACTCTATCCCCAAAGTCAAACCAGCTAGACGCAGGGGTCCTCAAACTTTTTAAAGTGGTGGCCAGATCACGGTCCCTCAGAGAGCTGGAGGGCAGGACTATATGAACTACTAATTCCTACTGTAACACCTTCGCTGCGCTCACTGCCCAAAAAACCTGGCGGGCAGGATCAGACTCCCCTGGGGGCTGCATGTGGCCCGCGGGCTGTAGTTTGAAGACCCCTGAAGAGCTATGCTTCCCTTTTTATAAAGCATGTAGATTAAGGTATAGTAGCATTTGTCTCCTACTTACATGCAAAAGAAATGACACGTTCAAGATGCCAGAAACCAATGAAAAACAAGAAGAGTTCCCAGGATTATTTTCTCAACACAGCCTCGGCTCAGTGAGTCTCTCTATGCCATCAGTTATCTCAGAAGCACCACAACTTCTCAAAGAAAACCCCCGCCAAAAGAGGATCATGCAGGAAGTTCAACAGGAAATAATTTTGAAATTGACTATAGACAGCCTATGAAAACCAAATTAAAAATTAATATGCCATTAACTTGGATTGTGTGACATTCCAGCTGAGTGGAGTTCAAGTTCACCTCTGACTCTTCTCCAAGAAAAGGAAACCATACACATTCATAATTACAAGGCAGGGTACATATTTTAAGACCTGTGTCTTTTATTGCTTCAATTGTATTGTTTATAAGCAAATAGATTGCTTAATCACTAATTCCTCTCTATTTTTCTCCATTATGGAAAAACCTACCATATGCAGACATCTTTGGTGAGCTAATAATGGTCTCTCCAGGCACCAGTGAAGCAACCACAGTGCTGATTCCTTTATCTAATCGGTGTGTAGCTGACAAACTAATTATCCTACAGCATTGTTTTTATCAGCTTTACCTAACCCTCCTCCAACACATCCAACCCTAACCTTATTCCCTACTGCCCTTCCTTCCCAGCCTTCCACTCCTGCCGGACTGGAGTTAATACCTAACCCTCAACAGTGTTCTTGACTTACAAAGGCCACTCTCTCGCCTGAAATGCTCAACAACCCAGGAGGCCATCCTACTGTACAGCTCAGGTTCTCTAACCCTCCTGGTTCTCTAACCCTCCTCCTCAGCCTCCTTTGACAACTTTTACCTCTGCCTAAACCCTACATGTTTGTTCTTTCCAATCAATTCTGTTATAGGATTCCAGGGCAGGAGGAATAGGGAAAATGAGACAGAAAAGTTAAAACAAGGCCAAAGAGTGTGGGCAATTAGCAGCCAGCTTGTAACTAACAAACCATTATCTTCTCTAGCCAAGGACACGAGAGAAAATGGTTAAAAAACCTCCCTAAGGAGATAATGCAGAAGGGGGAGGGGGAGGGAAAAGGGGAAAGGGAGGCAGTTTTACTCCCTAAGCAGGGAAGCCAGCAGTCTCAAGACTTGGCAAGATGAAGCTGCCAGGTGCTTCTCCCGATTTCTGGGAAGGCCACAATGAAGTGAAAAGGGACCTTAGAATTAATCTGTACCAGAATATCCACAGAGGAATTTTGAGACCTACAGACAGGAGGGTATATAACATCTCAGACTCCTAGCCAACTTGCTCTTCAGATTAGCTGAGAGTGTGTCTGTGCTTCATAAGCCAGACGTATAGGTTTGCTTGCTTTGCTATTTCAATAAAGGTGCATGCTTTAATTGCTTTAGTCAACTGGCTTTTCACAATGCAGTCAAGTTCTCGGGTATAAATTAACTTATATGAGAAAACAAGGATTAAGGCTGGGGACAGCCCTCTCCCATGGCTCAGGGCGCTGTCCTGTCTGGTAACACCTCTTGGTGTTGGTGAGAGGTGCCTACGTACACCAGAACTAATACATCCTGAATGTTCTAAGCACTTCGTGACATGTTAATAGGTATAGCCTTTAAAATGAAGTGTTTTATATTCAATTAAGTCTGGGGAATTCTGGGTTCAACTAAGTTAAGCAGCTTTCTTTGTCACAGGAATTTTCAAAGCCTTCATTGTACTCTGTGAATTTCCTTTAAAAGAAACATATTATTCAGTAATTCTCAAATCTGTTTGGCCATGGAATTTTTTCACATTTTTAGCATCTGTGTCCTGCAGAACAGTTAGGGAATTGTTGAAATGAAGCATCAGTTAAGAAATTGTTAAAATTAAGCATATTCCTACAAGGCAGACTGAAAGTCCTAACTCTTTCTATTTATCACTGTGGTAGACTGAATAATGGTCCCCCAAAGGATACCCATGTCCTAAATCCTAGAATCTGTGAATGTTACCTTATATGGGGGGAAAAGTGTGTGTGTGGGGGGATTTCAGGTATGATTAAGTTAAAGATCTTGATTAGGAGGGTCCCTAAATGTCCTTATAAATGAAAGGCAGAGGGTGATCTACACAAGACAGAAGAAAAGGCAATGTTACCAGGAGGCAGAGGCTGAAATAATGCAGCCACACACCAAGGAATGTTGGCAGCCACCATAAACTAGCAGAGGCAAGGAGCAGCTTCTCTCCCAGAACCTCCAGAGGGAGCACAGCCCTACCAACACCTTGGTTTCTGCCAATGAAACTGACTTGGGATTTCTGGCCAGGAGAACTGAAAGAAAACAAATTTGTGTTGTTTAAGTCACCAAGTCTGTGGTACTTTGCTACAACAGGCTTAGAAAACTAAGACAGCCACAATGCCAATCATGGCATAGTGGTTTTTTGCTGGCATTAAATATTTTGAAATGAAGTCAAATTAGCCTTGTCCACAATTAGCCTTGGCTAGTGCGGTTTCATCATCCATTTAAGGAAAACAGTGTAAGTCAGCGGTTAGGACTCTGGACCTGCACTAAACCACCTGGGTTCAAAGGCCAGTTCTAACATTCACGAGTTAACTGCATGACCTTGGTCAAGGTGTTTATCCTGTGACTTAGTTGCCTCATCTAGAAAATGTGGCTATATTCATAGAGTTACTTTTGGATTAGACAAGATCATGTATAAAAAACATTACCGTATTTTTTGGACCATAAGACGCACCGGACCATAAGACGCACCAGTTTTTAGAGAAGGGAAATGAAGAGAAAAAGATTCTGAAACAAATAGTGTCCTAAAATATTTTATGTGCATTAAAACCCAACATCACAGTCATAAACACATGTAATCAACCCTGTAAAGTAAACTGCAGCATTTAGAACCATTTTAGAGCTGGGCAAGCACACAGAGACCATTCAGAGTCGGGCAAGTAAAAAAACTTTTTTTTTTACAGTATATGTGTAGGCTATATTTGGACCATAAGACGCAGGGACTTTTCCCCCCCACTTCTGGGGGGGAAAAAGTGCGTCTTATGGTCCGAAAAATACGGTAATTCCTGATATGCATAAGCACTCAGTAAGTGAAAACCACAGTTATTATATTATAGTATTATTGCTATTTAGAGGCCAAAAAAAATCCACTTTTGCCCCAAGCTAAATCTTATATTCTTTTATTCTCAGTTGTTTATTATTATTATTATTTTTAATCCTCATCCAAGGATTGAGAATATTTTTTCCACTGATTTTTTTAAGAGAGAGAAAGAAACACACATGTGAGAGAGACACATTGATTGGTTGCCTCCCACTCGTTCCCTGACTGGGGTCTGGGGATTGAATGTGCAACCGAGGTATGTGCCCTTGACTGGGAATCAAATCCAAGACCATTCAGTCTAAGGACCAATGCTCTTAACACTGAATCAAACAGGTCAGGGCTATTCTCAGTTTAAGACCATACATCTTTATCCAGTTTCTAGCTTAGGATTCTTAAATGACCTCAGCAAGGTAAGGCAGATGGAAAAGTTCATGCTTGCCTCTTTGAATCACAGCTTTTAGGAATCTGACTTGATTAGATATGACAGCTAACAGCTCTAAGACATGCGCTTAATATCATGCATTAAACTCACGTCACTCAATAAAAGGCCTAAAGCTACTCTTCTTGCATGGGTTCTCTGTATTAATTAGGTCAAAGTGCCAACAAAGGTCTATCTTCTTAATTACTACTCCATTTGTTAGTCTTCATCTTAATACTTGGTTATGCTCAGAACAGCAGATGAAATTATTCTGATAGGTCCCAATATAAGAATGGCACAAGATCCCTGAAACCAGCAAAGGAGATGAAGGATCTTGGTATAATGTACCAAGTATGGCTGCCATCTCTTGGTCTGTCCTCACTTTTACTTTTCTCCATGGACAACCTCAGCGCTACTTGCTTCACATCCTACAGCATAGCCAGCCTACGTGGTGATTAAACAGCTACATACAACATAACCGATCATAATATTGAGTCACCGTTGGTCACAAGGTGTGTGAGACTCGGAGCTTTGAGTCCTAAAGACTTTAAAAGCCTTCTACTAAAATGGAGGTATCCTTAGGAAAGTTAGTATGTTGAGTCTTTATTAGGACTCAGTAGTGTCAAAGAACAAAGGTAAGATTGACATAAGAAGACAGAATGATTCTGAAAAATGATATAAAAAAAAAGCATACAATTTTCACTCTTCTTTTGGGTGTCACAATCAAGAATTATGAAGAAAACAGTGGCTCAAATAACCTAATCTATACTCTAGAATCCTGGTGGCATATTATGGGCCATAAAGACTAGCATTTGCATGAGATTCCAGTAGATACCACAAGAAAAATGATCACCATCTCTTTAGGACACTGGCACTAAGAACCTCCAACAAAGATTTTGAAAAAAAAGTCACCTCACCCTCTAGGGGCTGTCCCAAGTAGACAGCACCCTCTAACAGAGCATCAGAGACAGATGACAGATGGACAGAGATCTCCCTCTCTTCAACAAGAGTCACAACCACCAGAGTTGTCAGGTCATATAAGACAAGGATAAAAAAGAGTAGCATCACACAACCAACAAATTTCCCACCCACCTGACCCCTAGATGCCAGTCCAAGTCAATCTGCTTTGTGAGGAGTGGCCAGGAGGCAGCTGGGCAGAGATCGACTCTAAGGATTAGGATTGAAAGAACTTGAAAGGTCTTGAATCATCATGCAGAGGGAAGCAGGGACTAAGTATGGGTCTCAGAGCATAGCTGATGGGAGTTCAGAATCTCTACACAGATTTCTGTACCATTGGCTGTACAACCACAGACAAGTTACCACAGAAACTATCCCAATTAAGGGGTTGTGGAAGAAAACAAACCCGAAAAAGTCACACCTCTGGCCATATTCAAGTCACACCTCTGGCCATATTCAAGAAATAGAGATATACCACACCGTTGGCAGTTAGAAATAGATGCACAATCGCACAGCACGTGTCTATCAGAGAAAGACCATGCTGGGACACACCAAAACCTCACCAAGACCTGCCAGTTCCGAGAAGCAAGCTGAAACTAATGAAAAGTTTACATTAGGGATTTTTAAGAAGCACTCCCCTTGTTTTTACATTGTAAAACTAAGACTGAAGCTCAATGCCAAGCAAGCTAGGCTGGGAGGGCAACTGGGTCAGCTGGCAGATATGAAAAACCAGAAGGTGCATGCCTCATCCAAAGGGACAGCCACCTCTCAGCCCACGCCAGCTGTCGCCAGGGCGAGTGTGGGCCAGGGGCAGGCGGCAGCAGTCCCTGGGCAGACAGACATCTGTCATGGTTCAGGGGCTGCACCTGGCAGAGCCGTTTAGAGAATCACAGAGCCACTGGCTCTCCAGTTTGTTTTTCTTTTAAGATAAGAGTCAAATGAGTGAATAAAATTGAGTTCCAAGGAATATAAATTGGGAAGTGAAAGTCCTTCCCTGCTCCTCCTCCAACTGTTAACACATTAGCTCACTATGTTTCCTTCTTTTTCTAGACACACAAGATGTTCTACAAGTTGCTTTTTTCACTCAACAATGTGCCATGACAGCCTTCCACATCAGTACACTGGAAGTGGAGTTAACAGAGATTTTCATGAAGTTCACCATCTTCCTGACTCAAAGCCTTAAAGAAACAGGGCAGGACCTGGCTCACAAACAAACTGTTGATCCCAGCCAGTGCCCACCACGGGGCCTCCTGCGTCAATCCAGGGCTGCACCAGTGGAAGAAAGGATGTGGTTGAGGTCTCTGTTCCAAAGACCATCCTCAGGTAAGGAAACATTTATAAAAAGGAAGACCTGTAAACTTCATATTCAAAATATTAATTGAGTCAGTGACTCAAGGTACTGAAAAGCTAATTAAGTATTCAGACCTTCAGAAACTCTAGTTTAGCTCCCAGAAACTGAAAAAGCTCTCCATCTAAAGATATAAACTCCCTGGAGGCCAAAGCCTCCCTCCTTGGCTAGCTTTCAAAACATTTTAGGAAACTTGACCTGAAATTAACATCATCACTGATGCACGGGTTATTCCGAGCCTTGGAGAAACTATATTTCAGATAAACACAAACTGCAGAAATGTTATTCTCGCAACCTGTTAATACAATTTGCTTTATAACAGAAATGCTCAGAGTTTGTTTTTCCCCCGGGTAATCTTTATCTTAGCTGAGCAGAAATATCACCTACCTATTGCACGCTAGAACAGGGAGTATTCCAGATGGCTCTCTTTTTCTTCTCTTCCATTCCCAAAAGGGATCCATCAGAAACACCCCAGCCACCCTGTCTCTTGACTTCCTTTTCCTCTCTAACCCTTTGGTTTAGGTTCTTACCAATTCTCAGGGAGACCATGGTAATAGCCTCCTAATTAATTCTGTCCCCAATCTTCCCCCTCTCCTATTTGTTCCTTATAAAACTGCCTGAGTAATCTTGAAAATTCACTCATTTGACAAGTATTTACAGAACTCTCACTATTCAACAGGCACTGGGCCAGGCACTGAGGATAAAGCAGTAACTAACACATAGACTTATTAAGTGGTAGACACAATTACAGGCAATTAACTTATATTTATTTATATAATCTTCACGGCCACCCAAAGAGACGGGTACTATTATTACCTCCTCCCGTATCTTTACAATAAAGAAACTGAGGCACAGGGAAATCAAGCTACTTGTCACACAGCCACCAAGGGGTGAGCCTGATTTAAACCCAAATTCTGGCTCTAGGTCTATGCTAGTGATCACTACACTGTCCTGCGTCTCTGTTCCTTCACCTGGACCCGACAATTTCCGTGTGGCTGACAACTGTATGTGCTAAATGATTCCATGAACTCTCACTGACATCATCATCATCCCCATTCTTATGATAACTATTTATCTGGTTATTTTTTAAATTGTAAGGGCATTTTATTTAAAGGCACACACAAGTTTTCCTTTCCCTGTGAGGAATCTAATTCCCAGACTGGAAGCTTCCTGCCTAAAAAACAAGTTACTCCTGGCTGCTTAAATTGTGTGCCTGCAATACCCCAGATAAGCAACTTGGAATGAGCCAAACACACCATGGAAAAACGGCATCTGGCATCCCTCCTGATTAAATAGAGAACTGGATTCTGTCAGTGTTCAAGGACATGAAATTTCAAGGCCTCAACACAATGTTCATTGCACTTAAGTACATACTGGTCTGGGAGCTATTGAGGACTGCCCTGCAACGTGCCATTCGGATGGACAACCTGGGAAAGAGAATTCTGACCTACAACAGGCCATGATGCTAACGCACTGGTTAACATGGCACACATCACATATCAGAGACCTGTTGCTAAAACGCAAAGTTTGAACAGGACAACTCCTAAATGTTGTTCTACTGACCGTAACCTTTCATTTTAACTTGCTTTTGCTTCTTTAAGCAACATCAGTATCCAAACCAACCATACAACCCCGCAGGCGCCCCCATCCAGCTGCCAGAGGTACAACCAGAGCTGTCATTCCAAGTCATTTGCGATCACTCATCTTGTGTGTGTGCTGCTATAGCTGTTATCCCACCCACACAGGCAGTCACATGCAATGGATACCCAACCTGCTTTTGAAGAAAAGGAGAAAGGATTGAATATAGCTATCTTGGCCAAATCTCTGAATATGGAAGATCTTTCAGATACATTAGAATTAAACCCTTTTTCCTGGTAAGGAAACTGAACCCTAAAGTGAAGTAACTTGTCCAAGGTCATATGGGTCTGTCTGAGTGTAAACTAATACCAAGTACTCACTGTTTATTATCAGTAGAGTTTTAGCAGCCTTTCTCATAGCCTGTGCCTGCCCAAGGCCACAGGAAGCATTTTCACCAGCAGAGAAGGATTGAGCTTCTCATCTAGGGAGCTTTGGGACACCAAACCATGGAGTGGATGTTTACTAGCCACGCAGGACACAAGGATATCTTCAGTGTATACTCACTCCATCACTCAGAAGTTCCCAAAAACAAAATCCATTCTCCCTTATGTAAAACTATAAGCAATCTCAATTCTGTGTAAACAGGAGGAAGCATCTGACACCTCTTCCTTAAACACAGAAGAGTTTGTTAAGACAGAAGAGAGGGGAAAAGCAGGTGCAAATAGCTCAGCCAGAATGTGGTTTCTTAGTGGGAACTTTCACAATTTTTCCTTCGGTTGCTACATATACATACATTCAGACATATCATTTGT
The DNA here is from genome assembly GCF_964339955.1 of Pipistrellus hanaki. Lineage (NCBI taxonomy): Eukaryota > Metazoa > Chordata > Mammalia > Chiroptera > Vespertilionidae > Pipistrellus > Pipistrellus hanaki. Next base: position 29,881,691 of record NC_140516.1, read on the forward strand.
ACAGATGTGTGACTGTGTGCTGTTTAATGTTTTTCTTACTGATTCCAGCAATACAACTGCCAGGTCTTAATGCCAGCCACTGAGAAAGTGAGGAAAAGGTATCACCAATGACAAGTGTAAATGGAGTCAATGGAGTGAGAGGCCCTCTCCCCACATTCCTGGTGGCCCAGCCCCTTCAGCAGAAGATCTGACAACAACCACAAAAGCATCATATCCTTTGACCCATTCCTTACACGCCATCATTTCAGTGAATTTCCTTCTGCTTCTCATGTCGTGTTTTCACACAGCTGTGATCACGGTCCACACACATCTTCTGTATCCTTTTCTAACAGCCATTAGTAAAGGCTGCATTACTTGGCAAGAAAACACAACTGTTGGCATAGAAGAGTCCTGCTGTTCTGTTCATCTTTTTATGCTATAATCACACCTTGTTAGTCAAGAATTATCTCTGAGCATTGAGGCTAAACAGAGCTTCATACATTTTAGTGATTATCCTGAACAGATTTAAACTTTTAAACCCATACTTTAAGAACCAGTTAACTGGTACAGTAATGGGAACAAATTCACGACTAGGAGTTAAAAGTCTTGGTTTCTGAACCTGGAACTATTGATATGACCTCAAGCAAATCAGAATTTCTCTGAGTCTGTCTTTTCACCTGTAATATGGCATATGAGTATTTACTGCCTTTTGGATACTAGTCAAGCATTTTGGATATCATTAGGATCCCATGACAACCCTCATTTGCCAGCTGAGGACACTGAGGCACAAGGTTATACAGCTAGCATCAACTGGCAGAGCTCCCTGCTGGATTAGAGGATTTCTGGATTTCCTTCCAGCTCGAACTGTGACTGACGTTTCAGGAATGAGTTGGGCTTAGCTGGCCACATTTATGCCAGTTTTTTTATGTTGATTAATACCCTTCACTAGGAATAAATCCTTTCTCTTCAAACACTGACAAATGTAAAGCAGCTACCAAACACATTGACTTTAGACAGTGACTTAATGAAAGGTCACCCTAAACCAAACTAGAAATTCATGTGGCGCTTCATCCGCTTCTTGACAATTCCATTCTTCGTTGATATAGGAAGAACTAAGTTATTAGCTAAATTGAAAGACAGGAGGATGCCAGATTAAAAAAACAAAAAGCGCCGGGACCGGTTTGGCTCAATGGATAGAGCATCGGCTTGGGGACTGAAGGGTCCCGGGTTTGATTCCAGTCAAGGGCATGTACCTTGGTTGCGGGCATATCCCCAGTAGGGGGTGTGCAAGAGGCAGCTGATCGATGACTCTCTCTCATCGATGTTTCTGACTGTCTATCTCTCTCCCTTCCTCTCTGTACAAAATCAATAAAATATATTTAAAATAAATAAATAAATAAATAAATAAATAAATAAATAAATAAAAATAAAAAAGCATTTCACTTTTGGAATCAATGAGACTGGAAATATAACCAGAGCCAGTTTCAGGGCTCACCAGCTGGTCTCTGCTCACTAATATTTCAGATGGGCCTCTCCCCACGGAGGACTCAAGGAGTTGACCTGCTTGCTACTCCCCAACCAGACAAAGTGAGGAGGAGGATGCAGTGGCATCTCCAGGCCACAAGAGAGCATATCTCATCTGAGTTCAGAACATTTCACAAAAGGGTGACTTAAAATTTGAGTCTCTTATAATGAGAGTGTGAAACACCCACCCTAGTTTACCTGTATTTTTTTTAATATAATCTCTTTTAAGAATTTTTTTAATTGGTTTTAAAGAGAGGAAGGAAGAGGGAGAGATAGAAAAACATCAATGAGAGAGAGAAACATCGACTGGCTGCCTCCTACATCCCCCTACTGGGGATCAAGCCCGCAACGTGGGCATGTGCCCTGACTGGAAATCAAACCAGCCACGTCTCCGGACGATGCTCAACAAACTGAGACACACTGGCCAGAGTTACTGATCAACAAATAAGTCCAAGGCCACTCTTTCCCTTCTTTCTTCTTTCCAGTCCTAGTCTCTCCCCAATCCAACTAACCATCACCCAAATGAATGAATGAAACTACCACTTTCCAAGTCAGAGATTCTAGGACTCTGCTGTGCACCAAAGTCGAGGTGTCTGATTAAAATGAAGGCTCCTGGCCTCTATGCCCATAGACTGTGGTTCGGTGGGTTTGGTATCTACACTTCTGACTAACACTCCCTCCATACACACCTGTACCCTGTATCCCCTCCTACAGGTGAGAGACCATGCTGTCTCCATCCTGTGCAGGTGCAGAAGGGGCTTTCTCTATATGTCCCCCTTTCCCTGTGCATCTGCCCATGATTCCTGGTGCTCCTTTGAAACAGACGTCCCTCCCCGGATCTGGTCACTGCTGTAACCCTTACTAGGTGGATTCTAACGCTTCCTGGCGAAAGAAAACCTCAGTGACAAAGTTCCCGGCAGCTTCAGCAGCTCATTCATTTGCCTCAACTGTCCGCCTTGAGAGCCTTGGAACAATAATTTCACTCATGAACTATAAGCAGCTCAGCAGATGCTAACTTCTCATTAGACACTTGGGGGCAACTAAGAGCCTCGTGATAAGCCCCTGATTACCACTGCTTGTGAGTCCATCGTTCCCTGGGCAGATGGGAGGCTGGACTGCCATGGCTCAGGCTGGGCCAACAGGTAGGGCATCCTGCGCACACTGAAACGAAGCAATGCTGAGAGGCTGCTAACTCAATTAAAGGAATGCATTACACCAGTTAGAATGCCCCTCTCTAAAACACCCTGACACTGAAACCATGTCAAATCCTCTTACATAAGAGACTCTTAATGGAGCTCGTTTCCCATGCAATCAGTCCCATAGTGGCTGGGTTTACGTTACAAGGATCCACAGGTGCAGGGTTTCTAATTACACTTGTGTATGCTTCGGAAGGAAGGAGCTGGCAAGCTACCTCCCGGTGCCAAAGGCAGCGTGGAGACAGTTCCCAGGGCTCTGAGGCCGGCCCTCACACCACGCCTCCCCGGAAAGTGCCATAGGAGACTGAGGGGGCTCGACCCGAAAGAGAAGCAGGCATCACGCAGGGTCATGAGACACCAGGCCCCGGGCCAAGTACAATGACTTGTCATTCAATCTGACATTGAAGTGCAGAGAGCAACACCCTCGCACCCAAGCACGTCCCTGTCCCAGTCACATAGCCAGAACCTGAACCATTTACAACCTGGGCTTTCATGCACTCCCTGAACAGGACACAGTCTTGAACAAGCAGAAAGGATTTGGCAGAGTGCTAAATGGAAGACAGGTGCTACAAGGACATGACCAGTATAACTCAGAACTGTGGTTATCTCTGGGGGGATGGGGGGAGTCATAATTGGGGAGCACACATGGGGCTTCTAGAGGGCTGGAAAATGTCTGTTTTGTGGCCTGGGTGGTGTTAACCTGTGCTCACATGGTAAGCATGAATTTGAATTTAGTACAAGACCAGTGCTCCAGGTGTTAGGATCACACACCCTTGACAGCCATGGGGCTGATCAAACCACAACACAAGCACACAATCAGATTTAGCAGATGTTCCCACTGGTGGCCACACACCCAGAAGCAGAGTCAGAGCTCTCAGAGTTCTACAACTCTAATGCCAAGGCAGCACTTTATAAGCAAGAGAGAACATACGAGGATGAGATTTACCCACCATTCATCTCTTCGAGGGGCAAGTACCCCGTCACAGATGCTGAGAAGGAAAGCATGGTCTCCTCCAGCAATGCCACCAGTGTGTGCACAAGTCACCAAGGCTCAGACTGTCATGTTTCCATCTAGGACTGAATCTGAAGCTAGTGACACAGAGGCAGGGAGAGAGCAGAATGCAGCGGAGTGGCATGAGATAACTCTATACCAGGGCCTGGCTGGAGCCAACAGGGCCATCCTCACTCAATGTCCATGGCCCGGTGCTGGCCACTGTTCCTGTGGTAGCGTTTTCCCTGTGGTTCTGGCAACCTAACTTCCTTTGGTAACTGCTGGGCATTCTTTCCATAAATGCTTTTTCTGCTTAAGTTCTTATTTGCCTCTAAGAACACATGGACAGGGTGGGAAAATTTAGACTTCTGGCTTTCAGAAGTGCAAGAGGATAACAAAAACAAAACATCAAAGAAGCTAAACCAGAAAAGCAATCACTTAGAAAATGAGACTGAGCTAAGATTCACACTGAAAAGTACTCAATGAGTTTGCCCTCCTCTTTTTCTTTTTTTTTTCTTTTTTTTTTTTTACCTTAACCTCTTTGTAGCTCCTTCATTTTTGAAAACAGATGCTTTTTCTGTTTGCTTGAGACAGTGAAGGACACTACCACCAGGAAACATCGATTTTCTTTTATTCTGTTGACAGTCTTTTATTCTGTTGACAGAGTCTTCTGCTCTCAAGTTTCTCTCTGACTCTCTAACTAGAGGGTTATGGATTATTAAACTCCTTAGCATTCAGTTCAGTTTAACAAATCTTTATTAAAGAACTTTTGTATGCAAGGCCCTATGCTATGCATTTATAAACAAACCCATAACAACTGCAGATGTCTCCATTCAAATTCAACTAGGAATTTCTAATTAAAAATAAAAATTTCACAATGAAATTTTTATTTTTAAATGTAAAACACCAAGTTGATTATTATGGGTCGTACACAACATATTTTAATGGTACAAAGCCAAGAGGTTTCAAAGTGGTGACCTTTGAGTCAAATGCACAGGCAGGTTTGATTTGACCCGCAAGGCATGGTGTTGCCCTTTACGCAAAACTGTATTTCTATGAAAACTGGACGATCTGCCCTCCACCCCCACGGGGGCGCCATCGGACAACGGGGCGGGGGTTGCAGCGGCAGCTGCTCCTGTTATAAGCAGCATGCAGCTCTCTGGTGTGTTACAGGGCCCTGCTCTTACCTAATATCTAACCTAGTTCACCAAAGTATGCTGCCTGCCTGGCCCCAAGAAGCATTTGAGTTTGGGATCCTTGTTTGATACATTATAAAGTGGGCTTTTTAAAAAATAGAAACACACAGTTAACACAAATGCCTTAAACATTTCTTTTAAAAAGGGGTGAAAGTATTCTTTCCCACTTCAATCAAACATTTCTTAGATTTTAGACTTTTCATAAATATTAAACATATAAACTATCTCTTACCTCATCACTATGTTTCATATTTAGATGTCTGCTTTCGGGAAATGACAAACTGCTATGCCTCCCATTTTACTCACATTGCCACCTTTCAGGTGTGGGAGGGAGAGGAGTGTGAGAACATTTGTCTAGTTCACTTGAAAAAGAAGCAAATAAGGTATGAACCTCACAGTTTTTAAAACACTTTTGCCTTGAGCATACATTTCTAAAATATATCAAACATCCTATTTTTGTAAGCAAAAAGCATCTGGTACTATAAGAGCAATATTTTTAAACAGCTATAATATATTTTCATTTCCTTTTCCTCCCATTAAAAGGAGGCATATAAAATTTATCACACTTTTTGTTCTTGCATAGCACCAAAAAGAGCTTGAAAATTCAGCCATTCGATACGCTTGGTGAATGCTTGACTACCTGAATGAAGAAGGAATGAATGAAGGGACGAACACAGGGAAGAACAGAGTAACCGTATTTTGAGCCCGAGGACCCTGAGGACCCCTTGCGTGGCTCTCCGTGGCTCCAGCACCTGATTCCCTTCTTCTACTTCCCCAAGCCCACACCATCAGAGCTCCCCCAATTCGCAATCCCTGGCCTCCTCTTCCTAAACCTTTGTCAAGGTAAAGGTTGGTTAAAAAAAAAATAGCACACACAAACTTATATTTACTTTCCTGTGATCACTTTCCATTTACGTAAATAAGAAAAAACAATCTACAATGCACAGAGGTGGTATTTCTTTGTGAGGGCTGTAAGGGCTGTGCCTACACTAGATGCAGTAAATGGTGTGAATGGAAGTTTGGGTTTTGGGAAGGGATGAACAGTAAAGATAACATGACACAGCAGGAAAAGCACACATTTCGGAGTTGGTGAGTTTTTTCTAGCGTATCGCTCATTTCACTCACTGGGTCTTTATTTGCACTTTTTAAAAGAATATCATGTGTGTGAGGCAACAGACTAAAGAAACAGCTTCTATCCTGATCCTTCTGGTCAATCTAACTGCCAAAATTAATGAATGCATAAGTAAATGAAACAAATCTCTCTCTCTCTCTCTCTCTCTCTCTCTCTCTCTCTCTCTCTCTCTCTCTCTCTCTCTCTCTCTCTCTCTCTCTCTCTCTCTCTCTCTTTCCTCTCTCACTCCCTCAAATCAAATTTTTTTAAATACTCTTTGCCTGGGAAGAATTTTATCAGGTCCAGTTGCAAACACTAGCCATCTCTTGCTGACCAAAGCTATGATCAAATAACTAACAAAAAGAAGGACAAACTAAAAGCTGCCTAATAAATTCAGTTTGTTTTATGAGTAAATATTTTCTCCCTTAATATCCAAAGAGGAAAAATTAAACCTAAAAAAGGTAAAAAGATTAAGAAACACGTCTTTATGAGGCCCCTTTGCCAGGGGCCAGGCTGCCCACATTCCCTGCCCCAGGGAAACGTCATGTCCACTTCAATAATTAAAGACTTTCAAAGAACGTGGTGCAGACCAAGGCTTAAGAGTTAGAAGAACAAGATGAAGAAAAACAAATTATTGTAGAACCTCAATGCAACTCAAACAAAGCCTGGCATCTTTTTCCAGTTCCAGGCTAGTGTTCCTGAGAACTGCCCCCCCCCCCCCCCATGGCACTGCCACAGGCAGCACCGCGCTGGGGGCTCCCTGGAAAGCCGTGGCCAGGGCCTGGGCAAAAGTATTTCCAACTTCAGAAAGGCTCTTCTAAGTTCTACAGGAAGTAAAGTTTAAAACAATACATAAAGGAAAGGGTAGGCGTTCACCTCAAAAAGCCACTTCTCTGATCTTCCCAGAGCTATTCTGCTCCCGGCGCCCAGCCCATCCCGCTGGAGCTGTGTCTGACAGCGCACCGCCCTCCCAGCCACCGGGTGCGGCCTCTTCCTTCCCCTCCCGCATCACACTTCCCCTGTTAGACAATGTTATTATGAGGACCCTAACTGGGAACTAATGTATAGGTACTCGAGCCTCGGTGTCTCTCTCCTTTCACACAGCCCCAGCTTGTGATCCAAGACACCCCCCCCAAGAAAGTGGGTGATGGGCATGCAAAGCAGTTAACCCTGCCACTGACACCCAACTTCTTTAAACAGAAAATGGCCAATGGTCCTCATTATGGGCCCACAGTAAGTCTCTCCCATAATGTTGTAACTATGGCCTCCACAAAAGCCAACCTCTGAAGCCCTCACCAAGCACTGAACACTGACATTGGGGCTTCATAGAGTCACCCTTTCCCCTCTAGCTCCCGGCAGACACCACAGCTGCAGCTAGGGGAACACACCCCTTTCCACGGGACAGCCAAATTCCATAAATGCCACCCTTTCTTCTCATCCCCTACAAGAGCAGGCAGTCCCACAATGGACAGAATATTTCATTCACACTCTGTCTGAAGAGCAATTTTTCCATAGAGAAACTGGGTAGTTAAAATTCTCAACCAGACGAGGGGTCTATTCATGACAATCTCAAATCATAAATAACAAAGCTGTAGCCTATGTCAGACATTTTTTTGAATCACAAAGTCTTCTGTCTCATAAACTTAACCCTTCATTTCCTGAGAGCGTTTTTAATATCACCCTTTAATGTCTATATATAATGTCTGTATGTGATAAACCTTCTGCCAATAAAAGTTAGTTAAAGAATACAAATTATAATTACCACATACTAATGCCAACATCATGTTGGCAACAGAACGGAATTTTAAATAATAGTTGCACTGCAGGCATATTAAATGATTTGCAAGCCTAAGTAGTTGGTTCTTCCTTGATTCTTTATGCAGTGGTCTATGTAAATACTGCATAGAGCTGGGGCTGCAAACCCTGGGAGTGAGTGAGGTAGCTCTAGCAAGATCAGAAACTCGTACTTTGCAAAGATCAGTTGCAGTTCTCCTTTTAATTAAATATTTTTAAATTTTCTTTTCTCCCAGCCGGCATGGCTCAGTGGCTGAGCATCAACCTATGAACCAGAAGGTCACATTTCAATTCCATCTGAGTGCCCAGGTCTCAGGCTCCATCCCCAGTAGGGGGTGTGCAGGAGGCAGCCGATCAATGATTCTCTCTCATTGTTGATGTTTCTCTATCTCTCCCTCACTGAAATCAATTATATATATTCCATATATATATAGTTTATTTTCCACTGCCAACTCACAAAACTTAGAAGTCTTTCAAAGGACTCAGGCTACTTCAGCTAAGCTTAGGGTAACCAAGGAAATATTTTGCTCATACTTGGGCTCGACTCTTTAAAAGTGGAAGTGTGGCGTAGGCAACAACACTGATAATCAGTGAGGATGACAAAACTCAGGCTGGGCCCTGGCCAGCTAACTATCATCTGGAGGGTTTCCTCCTTCCACGAAAGACTCTGCTCTCTGCCTTCTAAGTAATACACACGGAGACAGAATCGGATGGCATGGGGGAGAGAGGAATACAGAGAAAGAGAGGAGCTGGTAACTTAACAAAAAGGGACCTTTCCTAAACTACGAGGATTCCTAATTTAATTATGAGCATTTTTTTAGAACTCAACAAACAACCAGGCATCTCTGTAGTACTGTGCTTCCTATTCATTTAATTCAACCTCAAGACAATAACCAAAATTACCCCTAGATTGTCAGTAGCTTTAATAATAAGAGTCAGTAACTTTCTAAACAAAAAGTCCTATGAACCTGGTTTCCTCAAAGGCTTACCGTGTAATGACAGGCCAGTGCTGTTCGGTGGAAAGCAATTTCTCGGTGTTGCACACAGCCCTGCTCGGAAGGCTGGGCACGCTTCCATAGCAATCAGCACGGACAGAGAGGCTGCCTTTCCTTTCTCGTGGAGAAGCCACAGTTACGGAAAAGCTGCTGCTGCACAGAGCTGCAAAGCTGAAGAGAACTTCTCTTATCTGACCAGCACCAGGGCCAGGCAAGGATCGAGGCCTTCCTCCGAGAGCCTGAGCTCCAGTAAGCAAGAAGGAGGCATGAATACTGACAGAAGGCATGTCCGACATTCAGTGGGGACAGAAAGCAATTAAATTTGTCACCACGAGAAACACGTCATGAAATGATCCAACATCAGTGGACCTATATGAAAAGTCCCACGCTGTCCTCCTAAAAACTGTTCAATTTCTGCAGAGACCAGCTGTCAGAATCAGGGTTAGTTTTTTACAACAGCTTTTTACCGACTCGCTGGCAATCTGAGCTTGAATGCTTTGCTGAAGCGTTTACCAGGGATCAAAATCACAAACACAGCCTCACTCCCTGTGCCATACGTAGGTCCAATCCCTCTGGCCTGCAGATGCCCTTTGTGGGTGGTAAAGGACAAATGGCATTAAAGCCTATTATTTGGCTTTTCGTGTAAGAAGGCTTAATGTGTCAGCTGCATTTTAATCTAAGGATTATACCCTTACACTCAGAAAATACCTTTTTGAAACATCAAAAGGGATCTTTTCTTAAGGATTTGTATTTTTTTATAGCAAAGCCCAATTATTTATAAATTCATTGGTATTTTATATCTGAAATGAAAGTGTTTAACAAAGAAGAGGCAGCTGCCGCAGAGTTAACAAGAAAGCCACAATCTCTGCTGAGGCCACCTAAATATATTTCATGCCTTGAAAACAAGGCACGCCAGCTAAGGCTGGCCACTGCAGGCCTATGCTGACCCGATGCCAGTGCTACAAACCCTGCCCAGGTTACTTTTTAAGATTTCTACACTGACTTCCGGGTAAGACGGTAGATGAACACTCATACTTAGTTCCTCTCCAGCCTAAAATCCTAATATAACAATTACTTCTCTTTAACAGCATAAGTCCAAAAAGCCAAAGGTAACAGGAGAGATTAAAGTTTTAAACTTTTTGAAGCTGGCAATCAAATAGATGATGGCAACTGAGAGAAGCTCATCTTCCCATTTGTGAAGTCCTATTTTTTTTTCTTCTTGACTTTAGAGAGGAAGGGAGAGGGAGAGAAACATCAATGATGAGAGAAAATCATTGATTGGCTGCCTTCTGCAAGCCAACAATGGGGATCAAGCCCGCATCCTGGGCATGTGCCATGACCAGGAATCAAACCAGGACCTCCTGGCTCATAGGCCGAGGCTCAACCACTGAGCCACGCCGGCCGGACTGAAATCCCATTCTTATCATGAACAGGATCATCAGACACAAAGTATCTAACAGAAAGAGAAGAACAAACAGTAAAAATATATATTTTTTTTAAATGGCAACTTACCAAGTCAGAAATTGTGGGGGAGGAGAGAATAAGGGAGGGTCGACAACAATAGCATAAAGAGAATGAGAGGCCTTGTGGAATTACTATGTAACCCTTTAAAAATCAAGCTTACAGCCCTAGCTGGTTTGGCTCAGTGGACAGAGGGCCAGCCTGCAGAATGAAGGGTCCTGGGCTCTATTCCAATCAAGGGCACATACCCAAGTTGCAGGCTCAGTCCCCAGTCTGGGGTGTGCAGGAGGCAGCTGATCAATGATTCTTTCATCATTGATGTTTCTATCTCTCTCTCTCTCTCCCTCTTCCCTCCTCTCTGAAATCAATAAAAACATTTTTAAAAATCAAGCTTATATAACCTCAATAAAAACTAAAAGAGATGAGAGTTACATCTACACTTAGTATTTTATTAGTGCCCCACCTGACAACTTACAAAACACTTTCATGTGAGTCTAATCACTTAACTTTTACTAAACTGCAAGTTAGGTTACCCCTTTTCACAGATACGGAAACCACCTCTGAAAATTATGAAACTTGATCAGAGTGGCACAGAACAACCACGTGGCAGAGGCAAGACTAGAAAGAGCACAGGTGTGTTTGCGATGTACAATATAGTTAATATTGTGATGTGCGTGGCAGTCTGGAGGGGGATGAGCCAAATCAAATTTTGGGGTTCCGTGGTTCTCAACCTTGAGTGTGCGTAAGAATCACATGGAATTCCGCTCAGATGCGGTATCTAAAGCAGTCAAATTCATAGAAGCAGAAAATAGACTTGTGGGTACCAGGGCAGGGGAGTGCCGGGAAGGAAGAGTTAGTTGGACTTTGTTGGGTATAGAGTTTCAGATTTGCTAGATGAAAACATCAGTTTCACAGCAATGTACCCCGTTTCCCCGAAAATAAGACAGTGTCTTATATTAATTTTTTCTCCCAAAGTAGTACTAGGTCTTATTTTCAGGGGATGTCTTATCTTTCCATGCGCTAGGTCTTATTTTTGGAGGATGTCTTATTTTCTGGGAAACATGGTACATACATTTAACCTTACCGAACTGTAAACTCAAAAACGATGAAGATGGTAAATTTAATGTTATGTGTTTTTTACAAGTCAAAAGACTCGCCTGGAGGCTTGTTAAAATACTGATTGCTAGCCTGGCCTGTGTGGCTGAGTGGTTGAGCATTGACCTATGAACCAGGAGGTCATAGCTTGATTCCCCCTCAGGGCACATGCCAGGGTTATGGGCTCGATCCCAAGTAGGGGGCATGCAGGAGGCAGCCAATCAATGATTCCCTCTCATCATTGATGCTTCTCTCTTTCTCCCTTCCTCTCTGAAATCAATAAAAAAATATTAAAAAAACAAACAAACAAAAAAAAAAACACTGATTGCTAGACCTCACCCACAGTTTCAGTTCAGTATGTCTTGGTGTGACCTAAGAATTTCTACTTCTAACAAGTTACCAAATAATGCTGCTGCTCGAGTTCTCAACCCTAAATGCACAGCACCTTTACCTGAGTCCCCAGACCAAGTAAATAAGAATACAAGGAAAGGAGGCTTGGGGGGGGGGGGGGGTATCTAAACATGAAGTGCTTTTATTTTTTTTAAGTATGTTTTTATTTATTTATTTATTTATTTATTTATTTATTTTTAGAGAGAGAGGAAGGGAGAGGGATAGAGAGATAGAAACATTGATGAGAAAGGAACATTATCAACTGGCTGCCTCCTTTATGCTCCCTACTGGGGATTGAGCCTGCAACCCAGACATGTGCCCTAACCGGGAATGGAGCCAGTGACCTCTTGGTTGACATGGAGTGCTATGAAAGCCCTTGGAATAATTCCCAATACACAGGCAGTTTGAGAACCCCTGGCCGGGACGCTGGCACACACGGATTGGCCATGCAATATATGCCTGTTTGTTTCATCATCTACAAACTGATGGTCACAGAGTTGCTAAAAATATGAAATAAGATAATCAACAAAAGAACTCAGGGTAATGCTCATCACACAGTGATAGTAATGCTATCACTTTTGTTGCTGACATTACAGAGAATAAGGTTGACCCTGTTTTTCTAGCTAATAAAATGGGGTCAGGTTAAAGACAATGAAGAAACTATTACTATTCAATCCCAGACTAATGAGCAGGGCCAAAAGCTCCCAAAGAGCTAAAAATAAAATAAGTGGGATTAAATCTAAGAACCTATTACGATTCCCACAAGCATTTTGCAAACCAACAGTCATTTCTGCAGAATTAGTAGCTAATCCCTTTCCTCTCTGAATAAGTGTTGATATTTAGAAATATAAATATCATTGTAAAACCAAGTGTCGGAATCAAGTCTCAAGACACCATCACCTTCACCTAAAGAAGTAATATAAGGCGATGTGTTCAGATGCAGAAGGTAATGTAAGACTCAGAGCAGAAATCCTGAAGGCATCTTCATGGTAAATAACTTCAGACAGTTCTCTTCATTCAAGAAATAGTGCCTCCTACATGCCAGGCACAGAGGCAGCGTGGGAGGACACGTCATTCATTGCAGGGCAGAGTTTTTCATGCAGTAAAGCGAGTGGGTCTGGTGATGAAGCAAGCTTTGGGAACACTGAATAGCCCGTTTTCCCTCAAAATCACTGCAGGAAAGCCAAAATCGTGGTTTCTGCTAAGTTTTTCCTTTTGTGCATAGCTACATATTTGGGAGGTGTATCATGGGTTACCCACAGTGATACTCTAAGTTTCCAGTGCCCTGAGTCCACAGCAAGTACAAAGAAATCATTGTCTTTGTCTTCAGAAAGAAACCAACATGACCCTCGTACATGTCTGGGTCACACCAAAGTCTGAGTCTCCAGGGCAAGCCTTCCCTACTAAGTCACTCGAATAACTTCCCCACAAAACACTCTTAACACTGTGGGGAAATACTTGTAATGAGGAACATGGGGTTCATTTCTAAATAGGACAGGCTAAAGGCGTTGGAAGTAGTATTCTGGGGCAGTCCAACCCTCTCCACCAGAAGGTAAGTCCGCACACCATACTGACAGGTTCAATCCACCTCCCGACCACCAAAGTCCTAGATTCCTCCACAGCTCAGAATACTGGACCTGATTAAACAATCCAGCAAACACATCCCTAGTGAATGCCAACCCTACACATGGCTGACTGTCCAAGCACGTACCCACCAGGTGGAACAACGCCATGTGAACTTCTTCGAAGTAATATTGCCTACGTGTACCTGGAGGCCCGGTGTACATGGGAGGATGAAGATCCATCTGCAAGTAGAAGATGTAAGTGACGCTGCCCTCTGTACACTTGGGGATTCCAAACAGCAGGCCTACCTGTAGGAGTGTTTTCCTCTCTCCGTCTTCGAATTATTATGAAGCTGAACCCCACAATCATTACACAAGACAAGTGTGGGGCCAGGGAGGAAGCCAGGAGACCTGAATGCTATTGGCTCCCATCTACGGGCCATGTGACTCTGGACTTCAGCATCCTCGCCTGCGAATGGCAGGGCTGTTTTAAAGATTAACAATAATAACAAGGGACAGAGAGACTAAACATGCATCAGGCACGAAGGGCCCTACAAATAGCTACTAATTTAATCCTTCCAGAGCCTTGTAAGATAGACGGAGACCTTTGTCCCCATCTCTCAGTTGAGGGAACTGGGGCACAGAGACGTTAAACTGTCAAAATCTTATGTGGCTCCTAACTGAACCTATGTGGTCTGACCCAGGACCCATGTTCTTAATCACTTCTTTATCCTGACTAACCTGATGCTTCTTTCAGATCACACAAAATAATACACCTGAATGCTTTGCAAACCACAAAGATACCATTTATTTATTTATTTATTTATTTATTATTAAAGTTTGCCTTATTATTACTATTATTACTACTATTATTATTATTATTAAAGTTTGCCTCCCAGCACCCACCAACCCTCCTGGTAACTTCCCTGATTTACTTCTGGAGGGATTCACTCCCCACTGTCATCAGTCAGTGCTTCATCCTCGGCTGAAAAGGTTCGACCTCGGGCTGTAGGGGTGAACAAATGCCCTGGGCACTCCCATCAGAACAAGCCCATGTCCTGGCCCCGTGGCTGGCCCAGTGCTCTAGGCACAAGGCCAAAAATGTTATCTGTACAGCATCTTGGATGATCACTATAATGATGTCAGCCTGAAGCTACTGGAGATCTTGATTCGTAGCCCAAGAACATGCAGCCAAGATGAATCCTCATGACATCATTGGATCCCCAGTCAAGCCCTTCCTCAAGCCAGATCCATTTCTAGACTTTCAATTACCTAAGCCAATGCTTCCCCGCCCCCCCCCCCCACTTAGAATAGTTTGAAATTGCGCTTTCTGTCACTTGCAAGCAAAAGAATCACCCTAGTACCCATTCTAAATATGTTTTATTCTATCAAGCTATATTCATCTGTATTTTCTGTCCTTTGTTTCATTCCTCTCTCTAAAATAAAATATTCCTGGGGCTGGAGTTCTTGACTAACGTACTCCATATTAGGTAAAACATAAAATTCAGTTTTCCTAATGCCACAGATCAAATGATATGACCTACTATAAACTTTGCTTAAAAAATGTATTTATTTTTTTAATATTCACCCAAGAATATGTTTTTATTGATTTTTGAGAGAGAGGATGGGAGAGGGACAGAAACATCAATGTGAGAAAGAAACATTGATTGGTTGCCTCCCCTACACACACCCAACTAGGGGTCAAACCCATAACCTGGGTATGTGCCCTGATTAGGAATCAAACCCGTGACCTTTTATTGTATGGGAGGCGCTCCAATCAACTGAGCCACACCAGCCAGGGCTCAAGAAACCTTATTTTTAACCACAGCAGTTAGGTCTGCCGTTTCCAGTTTTGTAAGGAAAGCAACTGTAACATTTATTTTCACTCAGTCTTTTTCATTTTTCACTTTCATTTAATCCTAAATGCAAACCACTATAAAAACCATTAAATGAAGAACAGAATTAATTTTTAAAGTATCTAAACACAAGCAGCAAGTATCACTTCTTCCTCATAAAAAGGAACTAAGCCTTAACTTTACTTAATAATTTTGGAAACAAAACAAACCAGTATGCAGTTTTAACCACGTCCATTAAACTATTTATTGCACTAAATGGCATTCCTTACTCTGTAGGGAATTCAGACCAATCCTCACAAGCGCCTCAGATTTCAGAGGAAAGCACTACTGCTCACACCGATACTGCCTCCAACTGTGGCAAGTGGAATCCATTTGATGTATGTCAGACGGCTCCTAAGGCAATGTGGAAACATTACCAGGACCTCATGCACTTTCACATCTTCAAATTATTACACACAGCCAAATAACCCAGCTGGGCCAACTGTGTTTCCTTTTATCTGTCCGAAGACAGTACAGGGTGGTGAAGGGGCAATCCTTAGCCTGTGTCCACCCATAAGACATATCTGAGCATATATGAAAATGCTGAGTTAACATGATGTTTTAGACTAGTAGTTCTATGTTCATTAAAATGCCTTCATTAGGCTCCTATTAAGAAGACAAACTTTTATGACCTCAAGTAAGCAAACAGATAAGAACACCAACAAAGACACATTTGTTCTACTACATTCAAAACTTTTTTACTTTGCATGCTGTTCTTTCTGTTGAGCTTTCTTATTATATTGAAAGTGGCCTAAGATGGGGGTCTGTTGTCGTGCTTTGATAAGCACTTCAAAGCTCACAGCCCTATGCAGACATGCTAGCTCCCAAACATTCCGGTGTTACTACATGTAAAGAAGGAGGACCTTCAAACACAAAGTCATTTCTATGTACACCATACTACATAAGTGAAATAACCATTAGATTATGTAAAATAAGAATTAATCCTATTTCTAAAATTAATAAATACAGCCAATATATTAGCTTAAAATTGAAGATTTGGTAATTCTATTCATATTATACATCTGTTTTGATTCATAAAAAGCACAATCCCAAAATGGAACTTCAAGTTCATAGAAGCCTTTTCTAAAGTCCTCAGGGGCAAGAATCATATCTGCTATCACTATTTTGTGCCTGACATATAATAGACTCTATACATATTTGTTGAATAGTAAATGAACAAATAAAGGTATTAACACTAAAATGAATGGGATTAGACTATTTTATTACTACAAAAATTACTATGTCCTTGCTTTTATGAAGTAAAGCAGGACTTGGCAAACTTTTTTGTAAAGGGCCAGATGGTAAATATTTTAGTTGTTGTGGATTACTGTTGTAACTACTCAACCCTGACCTCTTTTGAAACTAAACAATTCAGCTGTTATGATACAAAAGTGGATACAGATAACATATAAACAAGTGAGCATGATTGTGTTTGAATAAAACTTTATTTATAAAATTATCCATAATCCATAAAAACATTCAAATCCCTGCCGAAACCTGTTTGGCTCAGTGGTAGAGCTTCGGTCTGCAGACTGAAAGGTCCCAGGTTCGATTCCGGTCAAGGGCATGTACCTTGTTTGCGGGCACATCCCTGGTAGGGGGTGTGCAAGAGGCAGCTGGTTGATGTTTCTCTCTCATCGACGTTTCTAGCTCTCTCTCTCTCTCCCCTCCTCTCTGTAAAAAATCAATAAAATATATTTTTTTTAAAACAAAAACAAAAAAAACATTCAAATCCCAAGGGAAACACTTTCTTATAATGAACATTATTCCCTAAAGACTGGAAATTGGTTAACTTGCTAAATTCAGCCAGACATGTTTCGTTGGGTCAAAAAGTGGGCAAAGCATATATACTCATTCTCTATAGTGTCCACCACTCCTTACTAAACAACCTGCATGTTACAAGCCTGGCCCAACCTGCATGTTACAAGCCTTTGAATTTACTTCCTGAATTCTATAGTACAAGTGGTTTCCTGGGATGTGGCCCATATCCTTTCCTGTGAAACTATAACCACAACACAGGCTCCTCAAAGCCCACAACTTCGCCTTCATCAAACACCGGGGCGGGGAACATCCGGCCCATGCGCCTTTATCGTTTGGTCGGGCCCGCCAAGGCATTAGGGGCGAGTTAATTAAATGTCTGACCAAACATGGCAGGCTAATTTTTAAGTTGACAATTTTGTG
This sequence comes from Pipistrellus hanaki, assembly GCF_964339955.1. Lineage (NCBI taxonomy): Eukaryota > Metazoa > Chordata > Mammalia > Chiroptera > Vespertilionidae > Pipistrellus > Pipistrellus hanaki. Next base: position 29,899,061 of record NC_140516.1, read on the forward strand.
TGGCCTGAGGATGATGCTATAAAATATCCAAATGGCCCTATCTAACAGCTAATACCAACACCTAAGGACTTTAATTATCCACTGATTGCCATTATTTGGTGTGTTCTGTCCCGTCTCCTCGAAGGGGCTGTATAAGAGTGAAAAGGACAGAGAAGGGCATGGAGAAAACAGGTGCCAGCAGGAACATGGCAGAGTCCCAGGGAAAGCAGGAGTCATTACAGCACTGAAAAACCACACCCATCTCCCAACTATGTCTCAACCTTCTCTGCCGCCTGGCTTCCTCCTTCACATCACAGCAGAGCTGGGCAGAGGGAGGACAACCAGGGCCACCTCCACTGTAACCATAATGAGGATAAAACCTTGTTTATCCTCCATTCCTGCCAGAGGATGCTCTGGGTGAGTGAACACAAAAAATTACCTGCACCTAACAGAATTAATACAGTTGTATTTCCCCTATGATATTGTAGAATGCTCAAGAGCAATAAAAATAAACATTCTATAGCTATATGCAACCAAGTGGAGGAATCTCTCCAATATATTGTTGAATGAGAAAAGCCAGACAGAAAAAGAACAATTTGCATATTTATCACAAAGAGAGAGAAAGAGAAAGAGAAAGAGAGAAATAGAAGAATGAATTAATGCTCCTAGAAGTCTAGAGGAGCTACCCATGGAGTGGGGTGTCTAGAGGAAGCATGTTTCTTAATCTGAGTGCTGGTCACATGGGTGAGTTCAGTTTGTAAAATTATATTGAGCTGCACACTTACAATATGTGTATTTTTTGTGTGTGTGTTCTATTGGAACAGACAGTAAAAATCATCACCCCATATCTAAGTGGTCCAGGGCCAGAGAGCCAGCTGAAGGGCCCCACGTCCTTCCCCTTGACCATGTCCTTCAAGCCTTCTGCTTCACGGGAGCCCCTCTCAACTCCTCCTGGTCTTTTCCAAGTATAACCAGAGAGGCCAAAGGGCAAAACAGCACACGAGGTCGTTCTGAGATGCCTGCAATTACAGTTACAGCCTTCAGAATGGCAGTGTCTTTTGGAGGAACTTTACTACTGTCGTTACCTCTGTCTTCTAAATGAGACAAGATACTATAAGAAGTCTCTGCTGCCGTAAATGGCTCGTTTAAATGGACTTCTTTTAAAATGATGTCCTAAATGGGCAGGTCTAGTTTATAAACATCTATGAAGGAATGCTTAGATGCACAGGGAACCACTTAGAGGAAGATGCCATAAATAAAATGTAACAGAGATTAGAAGGCAGGACAGCTGACAGCCCTCCTGCAAGAACCTCAGAGCTGTACTGACTGACTGTGTGATGGACCATAATGGGTAATGGATAATAATCTACAATTATAATCATAGCTGAACACATCTTTAGGATATTATGTAAAGTCTCAATGCAGGGAGTCAAATTATAGGCTGAGAATAATTTTTTAATCACTCTAATGTTGATTTTAATATAACCACTCATATTCTTTATACATTCTCCTAATTTCAGGTTAAAAAATCAATTAAGACCTTTGATCACATTAGAGACTGTATATGCTGATCAGAAAGAAGCAGGAGTGGTAATCAACAACTGACCCAACAACAGACGTCACCACAGCGGGCAGACGGGCGGATCAGAGGGAGGGAAGAAAGCACAGTGATCCCCTCCTGGACAGGCCCACGTGGTACAAATTCACTCCTCCATGTTCAGATGTTTTTCAGAACCAACAAACTCATACTGCATATCTGTCTGTTAATAAACCACTGTTTAAAGCTTTTTTTTTAATCTGACTTTATTTATATCAGCTATTATACCTTTTAATAGGAATTTATAACTTCCCTTATATGTCACAAGGTTTATAAATGTTCTAAAATGGCTTTCAGGGAAGAATATCCTTATTTTCAAGAGTCTCATTCTCAAGAATTTAGGATAATGTGTCATGATGGCTGTAATATGCACGTTTCACAGAAACACACACACACACACACACACACACACACATACACGGCAAAATGCCAACAACTGTTAAATGTAGGTAGTGGATACATAAGAATTCCTGCACATTCTTTTAACTCTTCAGGATGTCTGAAAGTTTTTGTAATAAGAAGCTGCATAGAAACATCTACTCACCTTTCAAGAGGAGGCCGTCTTCTTTCTCCTAATCAAAAATGACCGATAACTAGCCCCAGGGCACACTCAGGGGTCGTTCATGCTGCCCTCATCCTGCAAGAATAAGCAAAACAACTTGTTATCACCAAAGATTTGCATATTAATGCTACTTCACCTGAGAACATATTCTCAATATAATGGCAAGTCTCTAGGTTAAAGCATTGCTGCAGCTCCTTGTTTTTAGCAAGGAAAAAAGTGAAAAGAGAAAAGAATGACCCCATCCCATATTGAATGTAGGGAACAACTGTAAACTTCACCCATCCTGCAAATGCCTGGAACAAAGGAATTCCTCAGTGAGTTTCTTTGATTTTGCATCGATTTTAGGACAGTGACGTAGTCCAAACCCCATTCAAACAAAAACTGGAGCTTCAATACCTGAGCTTTGCTCTGGATTTCTGAGACCACACCTAGAAGGCATCCGAGGATGCTCTCAGAACCACACCAGAACCGCTGATCCCCCGGAGTCCTTTCAGGCAAAGGTACTTGGACCCAATCTACTACTGTATCAGCTAGGGACCATGCTATGGGCAAGGTGGTTGTGGCCTGCAAGTCATAGTCCTGCTGCCACACCTTACATTTCAGCATTATCTCCTACAACGCCCCCCCACCCCCACCCCCACACACACAGCCCTGTGAGGTAAGTAAAATTTACTGATTCCATTTTCCAGAGGCAGTGGCTAAGTGTCAGAGAAGATGTATAATAAGAACAATCAACTAGAAAATATCAGAAATGAAATTTCAACTTCTGACCCTAAGCTCACCATACAGGTCATCCCTACCCCTTCTCATTCCCCCTCAACACCATGCTCTCCTAAAAGCCAGCTTCCAAGCAAAATGGCCAAACAGCACATCCACCTGCCAGTGGGGGATGGAGATAACAGTTTGTCCCCTGCCAGTATATATAAATAATCATTCTTAACAGGGTCCGTAGTACTATAATTTATGATTATCAATTACTACAATTACTATTAGTAATTTAGTTTCCTTTTAAACACAATAACCCTATTTTTTACATTACACGAAACACACACACACACACAAACACACACCTTTCCCCCTCTTTTCTCAAGAAAGCACACTGTTGGCCAATCGGAGTAAAACCAGCATCACATGGTTACCCTTGGTGATTTTTATCTTTGCCACAACAAAAGGCAGTAACTTACCGTTTAAATTTTTGTAAAAGGCAAAATACAGTTTATATATATTTTGCAGTAGCAGCAGAAGCAGGGCTGCCAGCAGACAGGGGCCAGGGACTGTGGCAGGAGAAGTCAGGTGGGGCAGGGAGGATGGGCCAAGACCCACCTCTGTGCCCACTGCAGCCTCACCGCCCACAGTTTCTTTCAAGGTGCACGAATTCCTGCACTGGGCACCTAGTATAATATAACGGCACAGACACTGCTCTACTAATAAAGATGAAAGCAGCACTAAAAGAACTACAGCTGGGGAGAAGGTAATATCCCTATGTGATGGCCTAACATGGCCTTTCATCTGTTGGTCACCAAAACTCTGCACACACAGAGGTTTAGAGGTATCAATGTCTAACCTCCACCTGTGAAGGCGCTGGCCCACGTGAGCCTGAGGGAAGCTGGCCAGGGAACCCCACACCTGGCTTGCAGGCCTGTCTCTTCCATCCTCTGTGTGAGTAAAACTCCAGAACCTCTGCAAGCACCTCCTGGCCTGGGGGCTGGAACACCTGCTCACAAGGACACTGAGACCCACAAAGGAGATAAGATGTGGCTCCATGACTCATAGACCCAGCCCTCTGACCCCAGGAAACTCACCAAGAAGTTTTGCCAGGAGCTACACAAAACCAAGGGAGAAACATGATATACCTTTGGAAACATCAACTGTACTCAAAGTTCTGGTGATTATAAGGAAATGAACCAGTAATTTAAAAGTTGTTAATAGTAAAACAAATATGCCTTTGGAGTAGAATGTCACCTGGCATGCAATTTTAACTAAAACTCCTTACATTCCTAATTCATTTCCGGCCATACCCTTACATGTGAGGGGAGGGGATGAGGATGGACTCTCTCCTTTATCATTAAAGGTGGTCTTGGGAGAATGCGTGAAGTTGGTAGGGATTTTATATCACAGTGAGCCCAGAAGGCTACATATGGCCCTTGTGAACCACATGTGGCTCTTTGGCCCCTTGAGTTTGGCATTTCCACAAAATACCACGGCCTGGGCAAGTCTATTTTGAAGAAGTGGTGTTAGAAGTTTAAGTTTAAAAAATTTGACTCTCAAAAGAAATTTCAATTGTTGTACTATTGATATTTGGCTCTGTTGATTAATGAGTTTGCCGACCACTGGTCTAAAGAATTCTCTTCAAAATCAGGAACCCCAGATTTCTTCGAGATCTAGGTCATGCAGACTGAAGGAGAGGCACACATATATAGTCCCCTCTCTACACCACACATCCTGGGGTAGGTATTCCGGAAGTTCCTCTCTTCACTGCCCTTCCCACCAGCTTCCCGGCCCCACCACACCCCTGCCCTCAGTTACCCAGTTTACATCCCTGACTCTCTTCAACCCCATTCTGACTGCTGACACATTCAGCACTGCTGCAATTTTCATTTACATGCGTGCTGCATCGTTACTAAAGAAAAATAAGCTTACCAGTTTAGTTTGCCTCTAAATACTTTTTGTTGTAAAATATATTAAAAAGTGCATAACTGTGGTAGCCAGCCCCCCAGGGGGTCCCCAATGATTCCCGCCTCCAATATTCATGCTCTTGTGTGGACTCCTCCCAAAATGAATAATAGGCTGGCTTGACTAGCCAATAGGATGCTGGGGAAATGATGGAGTGTGACTCAAAGGCTTGGCTGAAAGAGCAGCTTCCCCTCTATCTTGGGAGGAAAGCTGGCTGCCGTTTCCTGCATTCTCAGTGCTCTAAAGACAAGCCCATGTGCTGAAGAACTGAGCCTCCTGCAAGAGCCAATGGAGGTCGCCTTCTTAGAAGCACAACCTCCAGCCCAGCCGAGCCTTCAGAGGATGGCTGCTTCAGCTATCTGGAGGGCAACGCCATTGGAGACCCCAAATTACAACGACCAGCTAAACTGCTCCAGACTTTCTGACCCACAGAAACTGTGTGAAATCATAAATGTAACCATGTTTTAAACTGCTGGTTATATATATATAATATAACATGTCAGGTTAAAGAACAATAAAATATACCCCATGTACCTAATACCCAGTTGATATTGCAGGGGTTCAGGTTGTTTGTTTGTTTGGCTGTTTTTTAGAAGACCTATGTGCCCCTTTCTGACCACCTTTCTCTCTACACCCCTAGTCCCGCCTCCCCGCACAGATAACCACCAGCCTGAATTCTGAGTTAATTATTCCTTTGTCCCGGTCTGTAATTTTACCGCATATGTATTCTCAATACACGGTTGCATTATAAATGAAATAGACTATACATATTCTTCTAAGACTTGCCTCTAAAGAGTTTGAGATTCATCCCTGTTGACTCCTGTGGCTGTAGTAGATTTCTCACCACTATCAAGTTCTCACTGTATGAACATATCCGCAATTTACTGCTCTGTTCTACTGCGGAGGATCATCTGGGAAGTTTTCAGTTTTTTGCTGTATGAATAATGCTGTCATTTACATTCTAGTGCTCCTCGCCAGCAAGTTCCTCCAAAGGCACAAACCAAGGAGAGGGGAGCTGGGCTTGGGATTGCAACGCTCAACTCTCCTGAGGAGTGTCCAACAGTCTTCCAAAGGGATTGTGTACAACTGACTCTTAAGCAGCCTTTCTAGTCTGTCTCCAAATAAGACGCGTGTCTGTTTTGCTAATTACCAGTAAAGCTTTCAATCAACAAAGGGAAAGCTTTTCCTATTTGCAGCATCATTGCTGCAAATAAATAGTACTCCAGAGCAGTGACCCAGACAGCTGGAACAGATTAGTCACAGGACATCAGCACAGACTTCAGAATAAAGATGCAGACCCGGCCAGCACCACACTCTGCCCACAGGGGCAAGTCAAATTGGATTTCTAGACTGATGTTAAATTCAGACTGCCTTCCTCCCAGTGGACTCACAGCCATGGTCCCATCTTATTGTTATCTCGGAGGGGGGAAAATTAACTCGCATGCAACTGGCCAAGCTAAGATTAAAGCAAGAAAGTCAAATTACTTCAATGAAATTGTGTGTGAGAGCTGGTTATGTTTTTTATGTTTTCATCTATAAGATGAGATTTTTATTTACTTATCTAATTTTATGTGTAGTAATTCTACACAAAAAAGTATGTGTTCTCACCGAAACTGGTTTGGCTCAGTATATAGAGCATCAGCCTGCGGACTGAGGGATCCTAGGTTTGATTCCGATCAAGGGCATGTACCTTGGTTGAGGGCACAACCCCAGTATGGGGGTGTGCAGGAAGCAGCTGACTCTTTATCTCTCTCCCTACCTCTCTGTAAAAAATCAATAAAATGTATTTTTTTAAAGAATTATTTTTTAAAAAGTATGTGTTCTCTACACAAATAGGTGTTCTTTTATATTTAGTTCATTCCATTTCTTAAGTGGCAAAAGTAATATTTATGATAATGTATCTGTATTTCAAGTAAAAATAAAATCAAACATATATGGCATTAAATACAAAAAAAAAATATTTCAATTGGAACAGGAAGGAGAGAAGAAATATTATTGTAAATTTCAAGGAGGTTCATATCATGTCGCAGAAAAAAAAAAAAATGGTACTAGATGACCACAATGAAGTCATTTCAACTCAACCTCTAGACGGTTCTTATTTGTCTCTCTACAATCATTTATCCCTATCAGACAGGAAGTATTATTACACCCTTTTTCCAGATGGAGGAAACTAAGGCACAAAAAGCAATTAAGTGTACATAATCACACAGCTGATAAGTGGTAGAACAAGCAATTGAACCCGGAGGCTTATTTTAGAATCCACATTCTTCAACACTCTTTTGGGCAGCTTCTTCAGCACACACACACACACACACACACACACACACACACACACCCGCCAAGAGCAGCCAGAGGCCCTGAAATGGTAGCTACCAGGCACTAAGCACCTACAACATGCGAAGCACTTTTAAGGTGCTCTATTGCATTATTTCTAATCCTCCCCACATCTCCACCAGGCATGTATTCTTCCTATTTTATAGTTGAAGAAACTTAGATCTGGGAGTTTAAGTAATCTGACCAAAAACACATAGGCAATAAAATAAAATGGCGGAGATGCCACTTGAACCTTGTAGAGTTCATGCTCTTTCTACAGTGGGCCTTCTGGACCAAATAAAAGTATCACATCTGAGGCCGTGTGGTAGGCAAGTTTGACCTTAGGTCCCAGAAAAGGCCCTCTGAAGGAAGCAGGGGCCACACTGGGAGACGGTGTACTGGCCTTCCTGGTGAGCAGCAGCAGCACCTGCCATCCTTCCGTGACTGGCAGAGACGGAGTGGGTGCCAATGAGACTAGCAGGCACAGTCAGAAAACCAGGGCTCAAAACCACCTCTCAAAACTCAAGGACCAAAGAGTCAAGATGAATGAGGATGGATAAAACAAGACTAGCACTGAGCCAGATATTCCACTTCTGGTCATTTTACCAAAGAAATCCAAAACACTAATTTGAAAAAATATACATCCCTATGTTCACTGCAACACTATTTACAATAGCTAAGATATGGAAGCAACCTAAGTGTCCATAAATAGATGAATGAATAAAGAAGAGGAGGTACATATATACAATGGAATTACTCAGCCCTAAAAAGGAATGAAATCTTACCATTGTGCAACATGGATGGACCTAAAAGGTATTATGCTGAGTGAAATAATGCAGACATACAAAAACAAAAACATGATTTCACTTATATGTGGAATTTAAAAACAAAAACGAAATAAATAAAACAGAAACTGATATAGAGAAAAAACTGATGGTTATCAGATGAAAGGGAAGTTGAGAAGCTGGGTGAGAAAGGGGAAGAGAGGAAAAAGTACACATTTGGCAGTTACAAAATAATCATGGGGCTATAGTCAATAATACTGCAATAACTATGTATGGTGTCAGGTAGGGTACTAGACTTATTGCAAGTTACCGTATTTTTCGGACCATAAGACGCACCGGACCATAAGATGCACCAGTTTTTAGAGAAGGGAAATGAAGAAAAAAAGATTCTGCAACAAATAGTGTCCTAAAATATTTTATGTGCATTAAAACCCAACATCACAGTCATAAACACATGTAATCAACCCTGTAAAGTAAACAGCAGCATTTAGAACCATTTTAGAGCCGGGCAAGCACACAGACACCACACAGAGCCGGGCAAGTAAAAAAACTTTTTTTTTTACAGTATATGTGTAGGCTATATTTGGACCATAAGACGCAGGGACTTTTCCCCCCCACTTCTGGGGGGAAAAAAGTGAGTCTTATGGTCCGAAAAATACGGTATATAAATGTCTCATCACTATGGTGTACACCTGAAACTCATATAACATTTTACTTCAACTGTAATTTTAAAAAAAATAAAAAGTTTTTAAACAAACAACAGATAACACAGATACCTTGTTTCCCCCAAAATAAGACATCCTCCGAAAATAAGACCTACTTACAGGTTTCCTTCTGAGTGAAATATAAGGCATCCCCCGAAAATAAGGCCCCCCTAGGCTAAACATGAGAGATTTGGTCCACTGATTCTGAAAGAAATGGAGTCACAAGAAATTCACCAGGAAATTCAGGAATTGGATTGTTATGATGATGTTCCAGAAGATGATGACATGATTGTCATTGAATAAATGAGTAAATTCTTGATACTGTAGGATTCACAGTTTGTCTGGTTTGTGTTGACAACTACCATACTACCGTACCATATACAGGTAATAAATTTCCTTTATTTTCATTTAACAATAAATGTGTACCATATTCTTCTTCATGGAAAAATAAGACATCCCCTGAAAATAAGACCTAGCACATCTTTGAGAGCAAAAATTAATATAAGAGCCGGGACCGGTTTGGCTCAGTGGATAGAGCGTCGGCCTGCGGACTGAAAGGTCCCAGGTTCGATTCCGGTCAAGGGCATGTACCTTGGTTGCTGGCACATCCCCAGTAGGGGGTGTGCAGGAGGCAGCTGATCGATGATTCTCTCTCATCGATGTTTCTAACTCTCTATCCCTCTCTCTTCCTCTCTGTGAAAAATCAATAAAATATATTTTAAAAAAATTAATATAAGACACTGTCTTATTTTCGGAGAAACGGGGTATTTCAGAGATCAACAGAGTGAGTGATTGCCCAAAAAAGTAAAAAAGACTACATCAAACTTTGCATGCAGTCTGAGTACATCTTGACTGTATCCTAGTTGTTTTGCCCTTGCATTTTCAATCTCACTCTGCCTTCATCTTTGCTGTGAGAAGCCTAGAATTTAATAAAACATGTAGGCGTAGTTTTCCTGCAGCAGCCTACTTCAGAGGCTGCAATTTTCAAAATTTAGAATTTCCTGGAAATTAAGAATATGACTATTGAGTGCCAGTGAACCATTTCTGCAACAACTCCAGAATTCTGGGATGGAAACATTTTATTTTTAAAGGATTTAATAGAATGTAAAGAATACTATAATACTTAAGGATTAAGATTTTATGGCCACTTTATTAGTTTGTGAAGCAGAAAAATAGCTTGAAGTCAGTAATATTCCCAAACTGACCAAGTGAAATGGGACAAATCCTGTCCAGAGCAAACCCCAGAACACCATTTAATGGGCTTCAACTCTTTCAGCCAAATGAATCCAGGGAGACATACCACTCTGAGCATTTAACCAGAACTGAAGGAAGATTAGGGAAATTACGTTAAAAAGTATACCTGTGTGGACCCTGGGAAAAACGATACCTACCCAGAAGGACTCCTGATGGCTAGCGGGACTCAACTTTAAAAGGAGATCCTAGCAACCACGTTTACCAGTAAACATGGGCCTCTCATGCAAACTGCACTTCAGGGAAAAGCCTGCACTGAACTAACTGCCTGTCTGCACTGTGTTCCTGCTATCTAAGCCAGCCCTTATATAGGATTTCCTGGAATCCTATTTCATCCAGTAGGACTAAGGCTTTCCCATCCAATCAGAGATGCAGTTTTACCCACCTTAACACCTTCACTGACCAATCAAAGTGACACCATTCTGACCAATCAGGACAATGCTTTTTGCACCACTCAAACTGCATGATAGAGAAATCAGGGACAATTGTTTCTATATAAGTGAGCTCCTGCCCTAGCCAGTGGCTCAGTTGATTAGAGTGTCTTCTGGTACACTCATGGTGGTGGGTGATTCCCCATTAGGGCCAATAGAGGAGTCAAACAATTAATGTTTCTCTCTTACATCGATGTTTCTCTCTCTCCTCCTCCTCCTCCTTTTTCTCTCTGTAAAATCAATGAAATAAATATATCATTGGGTGAGGATTTAAAAAATTAAAAATATCTAAGTTGGCTCCTCTCTGGCTCTAGGAGTGCACTTTCCCTTTCCACCAAAGACTGGACTGCATTTCTCCAACGGGAGCTGGAACTGAAACACCAAAGACAAAACACCCACGAGGTCTTGCCAGACCAGAGCAGAGCAGAGCACGTGAAGCAGAACAGGCAGAGCAGAGTTGTCTAGCCTCACCCCAGAACTGCCTCACAGCCGTGCTGCCCTATGCAACTCACAGTTGAGTTTTTTGCACTGAATAAAGTTTCCTTCTTCACCACACTCCAAATTGAGAATTCCTGTTGGCACGGAATTGGCAACAATGACCACAGTTGACCCTTGCAAGCAAAGTTAATAGGCAGAAAACTTTTCCAACATCACTTGTCTTTTTTTGGTGATTAAATGTGAAAACATCAATATGATATAACCTGGTTCTGCTGGTTATGAAGAAAGAGAAAGAGCAGATGACTTCACCTCAAAGCACAATCTCTTTACCACCAACAGCTCACTCACTTTAGGCAAATTTCTTTACTCCTTATCTTCCTCTCTGCATCTATAAAATGGAGAGAATCTGTACTCCCATCTACACTCGGGCTACCACTGCCCCGGCCAGATGAGATCATGCCTGTAGAGACATTTATGGAGAATACAAATAAAAAGACGAAATCAAGATGTTATTTATGCTATTCTCTATGAAGGAGGAGAGGAGGCTGCATGTATTATATGTGCATTTCAACTGTCTCTTTCACATCCCAACTGTCTCTTTCAAGTCAGCCATATAAGTGAGTGGCTTCTTTTTGGCCACAACTGGGCTGCTGAGCAGATGCTGGAATGAGTATAGCAGAAAGGTGGTGAGGGGGAAAAAATGTGTCTCTCCTCCTGGTTCTAAAATGATTTTAAAAAATAATTTCTTACGCACTTATATTCTACTAATCTTTTCTGAGAACCTCCTGTGTGTCAGACACTATGCGAGGCACTAAAAAGAGTAACATTAAAAACAAACAAAAACAGCCTCTCTAGCATGTTCACTTTGGAAACAACTAAGCTGCCAATCACAACCCAGCGTGCATGGCATTATCTCGGCAGACACACGGGAAACACGCAACCCAGACGGCTGGGTGGGCTAGGACGGTGATGCTCCTCAGAGGAGATGCTGCTTGAGTCCAGCTTGAAAGATGAGAATAAATTAGATGAGTGAAGCAGGGAAAAGGCACTCTAAGCTGACAAAAGTTGTGGAAGCAAAGAACCAGGAGGGAAGGGAAAGAGTAGGTGAAAAGGATAAGAAGAGACAAACGATGGAGACTCATGTGTTCACTCAGGCTTTCTCCTAGGACAACAGGAACCACAGACACATTTAAGCAGGACCAACATGATCACCCGTGCAGTTAGGAAGAGGATTGTAACAACAGCTGGGAGAATAGAATGAAGACAGACCGAAGTGGATAGCTATGTAGAAATCCTGGCAGGAAGTGATGAGGGCTTAAGAATACGGATGAATGCAAGAGATGACAGAGGTAAAATGGCCCGGCTGGTGTGGCTCAGTGGCTGAGCATCGTCACATGCACAAAAAGGTCGTAAGTTTCATTCCCGGTTTCAGGCTTGTTCCCCAATAGAGGGCATGCAGAAGGCAGCCAATCAATGACTCCCTCTTATCATCGATATTTCTATATCTCTTTCCTTCTCCCTTCCTCTCTGAAATCAATAAAAATGTGTATTTTTTAAAAGAGGTAAGATGACCTTACTTGGATAACTGGAAGGATATAGGAGTAGAAGAAAAGGAATAGTGGATGAGTCCCTGGTTCTTTCTGTCTTGATGACTGAGAAGAGGATGATGGGCTTTTACAAAACACTAGAGAAAGTACAGATTTGGCAGGCAAGATGAATTCATTCTGTACATGACTTCATGTACAGAAGGAGGTCACTCTGTACATTTGTGACCAACTAAACTATCACCCTTCGCATCATTTAGTTAGCTATTCAAAATTCCCAGAGCCAAGAGGGCCTCTTAAAACTGAATGGGCCCTAGCAAGTTTGGCTCAGTGGATAGAGTGTTGGCCTGCAGACAGAAAGGTCCCAGATTCGATTCCAGTCAAGAGCATATGCTTAAGTTTCAGGCTTCAGTCCAATGTATAACAGACAGCCAGTCAATGATTCCCTCTCATCATTGATGTTTCTATCTCTCTCTTCCTCTTCCTTCCTCTCTGAAATCAATAAAAATATATATATTTTAAAATAAAGGTAGCAAAAATTATTTAAAACACACACAAACACAGAATGGGATGTCTAGGCAAAAACTCATTTCCATGATCTTAACTTCTCAGTGGCCAAAGTGAGAACAGTCCTTACATGAAACAGGATAGGTGTCCTTACCCCAGACTAGTGGTCAGCAAACGGAGACTCACGAGCCACATGCGGCTCTTTGGTCCCTTGAGTGTGGCTCTTCCACAAAATACCACATGTGGGTGCACACGTACAGTGCGATTGAAACTTTGTGGCCCAAGCGCAGAAGTCAGTTTTTGGCCTGGATGAGTCCATTTTGAAGAAGTGGCATTAGAACATCAAGGGGCCAAAGAGCTACATGTGGCTCTTGAGCTGTGGTTTGCCGACCACTGCTTCAGACCAACATAGCCAAAAAAAGAGGAGGAAACTAAACTCTAATCCAGGATGTATGCTTTTCATCTAGTATGCTCTACTGCTCCATTAAGGGCCTAGTACTATTAGTTATATGTAATAAGGACTCGATAATCTTGGTCTCTGTCCACTTTATTCTTCTTTTGTGACTCCTTTCTGAGAACAGAGTCCCAGCCACCTGACCTACCAGTTTCAATCCCCAGAAACATGATTCCCACTGCTGAGCTCTGGCTCAGCTGTCCTGGTACACTACAAAGCTCTGCCTTATCTCTGCTTCTTAAAATGTATTCCAACAGCTATTTCTGATAGCCAGCTGCTCCGGCTCTGCAAATGCAGGAAGAATATTCTGGTTTCTATTGGAGCTATTTCTGAATTCATTTGTCCTACCTTATATCATGGCATGAAAAGTTCCTTAGCTCAAGGGCAGTCTTTATTTATCGATACCTTATTTGTATCAGCTAAACTTAGTAGGATACTTCTCCCACCTCAATGGCTTGCTTCCTGTGACAGTGTTGGCTCTTGGAAGAATGGAGGGGGAGGCCTCAGGAGATGGATACAAGCACTATCCTAGGCATGAGAGAGCAGTGAGTCAGACAGCAAGGCCCTTCATCTGAGATTCCAGTGGAGGTGGATATTTTATATATAAACATGCATATATAAAACACATAGAACAAACACACAAAATGTATGTTAAAACTGGGAGCTGGGGATTGTATATGTGCATTGTATTATTTTCTATATTTTTCTATGTTTAAAATATTTTCAGAATAAAATGAGAATAAATAAATGTAGAACCTCTACTTCCTGAGGAAAGAACTCAATAGCCAAGCAGATTAATTTGCAAAGGTTCTAGAGAGAGATCTTATTTTAATATATATATATTTTTTAACATCACACTCTACCACTATCTGAAGAGCAATCAAGAGAAATTAAGACTGTCATTTCAAGCAAACAATAAAATGAGGTACTTAGTCAGTCTAGACTCTCCTTATCTACCTCTCCTGTCTGTATTTTCTGTAATGGTAAATGATAGGAGAAAACAACAGGAAAATATTACCACTCTCTAATATAGTCTGGTTTTAGGAGAGGACGCCCTAGCCATGATCACTACCATGTACTCCATACCTATAAAGTGCTAGGGCCTGACAGACATGATCCCATAATTAGTAGGATACTTCTAATATTTTTAAATGAGCATTATTTAATATTATATCTCCATTTTACAAATGAGGAAATTAGGATTCAAACAATTCAAGTAATTTGATCAACATCCCATTCCCAATGACTGGCAGAGTGGAGCACCCAAACCCAACTCCTCCAAGAATCAAAAGCCTTGGTGTATTTTCATTACACCATAATGTATGCCTCCCAATATCTAATAATCCCTCTCTCATTCTTTATAAATTTATGGGTTCCAAAAATGAGTGAATCTGACAAATAAAATTTCCAGCAGGCAGTTCAGTAAATAAAACATACAAAAAAGAAAAACAAGAAATCAGTCTTAAGATATACAGTAACTGAAACAGTACCTCCAAATATTAACTCAAGGCAATAAAGAAAATTGAGTGGCAAAGAAAACTAAACTGTACAATCCTCTCCAGTCATAAAAGAAATATTGCACAATTATTTTAAATCAAACAGCCATAACATTTGAAGGGACTTTAAAGATGCAATTGGCAACAAATCTGTGAGAAATGAATTCTTAAAGTCAATATCTAATACTACTTATCTTCAAACATTTGTTACTTCTGTAAGGAGTCCACAACATTTGTCTTCAACATGGAGACAGAGGAATGGGACAAACAGGAGTGTATGTGAGCAGGTTGAGATTTTATTATTTATTAGAGGCCCAACATGCGATATCCCGCGGCCCTGTCCACCTGTGTGGGCTGTACTCACAGCCACACTTGCCTCACCGAGCCACCCCACCCGCCCACCAGCCCGCCCGCTGCCAGCCTTGCTGAGATAGGAGCTTGTGGGCTTCGGGGGAGGGCCTGAGAGGTGTTCCATGCACCTCATGGTGAACAGTCATTTGGTCATTTTGGTCGAGACGCCTCTTGGCCTTTCATTATTATGATTGCATTTTCAAAAGTTAATAAGAACATAACACTTGTAATACACGTCATTGTTTATTCCAATAGGAGTCACATTAACTATTCTGGAAATGAAGTACAGATGAGAAAATGCAAAAGGTCAGATTTAATCTATGCATCAATACTTCTGACGCCTAGAGTTTATTCCTAAAATAGAGACCTTAATGCATAGAAGGCCCAGCACTTTCTCCATCACATCCACCTCACAGTCTACATTTAAGGGGCCAAAACTGCCCTAACCTTATCTCCCAGAGAGGAGAAACTTTCTGAGTCAAAACCACACAATATATCTCAGCATCTACCAGCTGGATCCCCATTCCCCCACCGCTCCACATCAAAGAGAGGGGACTGCTCCCTCGCCTGAGCCTGCACAAGCAGAGCTGCACATCACAGGCTGAGGGCTGAACTTCAGACATGGGCAGGTACGGATCAGACAGGTGTTCCAGGGAAGAGTCAAAGAAACAATCACTGGGAAGACAGAAGGACCAGAAGTGTAGAGAGCCTCAAAGACTCAAAGAGGAAAAAGGAAAGGAAAGAAGGGTGTTACGTGACAGTCAGGGAGGAGGACGATAAAGAAGCATTCGGTACCACAGGGTCAGAAGTAATGCCATACGAGCGATCTCAGTGAGGGCAAAGAACCGTGGTCGGCAAACTGTGGCTTGCGAGCCACATGCGGCTCTTTGGCCCCTTGAGTGTGGCTCTTCCACAAAATACCATGGCCTGACCGAGTCTATTTTGAAGAAGTGGCGTTAGAAGAAGTTTAAGTTTAAAAGTGTCTCTCAAAAGAAATTTCAATCGTTGTACTGTTGATATTTGGCTCTGTTGACTAATGAGTTTGCCGACCACTGTCCTAGAAAGTTGATGCAGTGCCAGATTAGCGAGCTACACTCAAAATGTAAATGGTACAAAGGATCTCAATTATCGTTTTTTCCCAGAGACACATCTCTGCTTATGTCTTGCATGTTAAACCCAAAAATTTATTCAGGCAGTATTATAATTATTCTTTGAAGTAGAATATTTGACTGATTGTCAAAAGTGATTAACTAAATATGTAAATTATATGGCTAAGTATTAAATATGCATGTTATTTTGTTGTAGAAGTCACCTTAATTTAAATCAAAGACAAAAAAATAATTAAACATAAAAGATAAAGCAGTGCCTGCCCATCAAGGCTCAGTGGTTGAGCATCAACCTATGAACCAGGAGGTCACATGCCCAGGTTGGGGGCTCAAACTCAGTGTGGGGTGTGCAGGAGGCAGCTGATCAATGATTCTCTCTCATTATTTATGTTTCTGTCTCTCTCACCCTCTCCCTTCCTCTCTGAAATCAATAAAAAATACATTTTTTAAAAAGATAATGGAGCACCGAAACCAGTTTGGCTCAATGGATAGAGCGTCGGCTTGGAGACTGAAAGGTCCCAGGTTCGATTCCAGTCAAGGGCATGTACCTTGGTTGTGGGCATATATCCCCAGTAGGGGGTGTGCAAGAGGCAGCTGATCGATGACTCTCTCCCATCGATGTTTCTAACTATCTCTCTCCCTTCCTCTCTGTACAAAAAATCAATAAAATAAAAAATAACAGTTTTTAAAAATCCCCCAGCTATCCTCCCCTTTAAAAAAAAAAAAAAAAAAAAAAAAAAAAAAAAGATAATGGAGCAAGAAAACATATTTTTAATATAAAAATAAAATCCACAATGCTGTCAGTAAACTCATGAGGAGCCTCTGTCTTGCTTCTGATATGTCACGAGCCATTGGAAAATGTGGGCAGTAGAAACAGACTAGACTGGCATTGTTTAAACTAGGGTTAATCACATGTGATTCTTATCTAGCTTATAAAAGTACAAAATGTCACTACTCTTACCACAAAGCAGAAGGCTAACCTCAATTTCCCACATCTCCACAAAAGAGTACCTAAATCATGTCACTGCAGGTGGCTGTGCCCGAGCCAGTAGACCACAGGGAGGAGGCTGTGAAGAATGTGTTACTCTATATTCTCCGTCAGGCCTCTGCTGCCACACAGATTTGGGAAAATATACAGGTTTAAATCAAGAGTGCTTGCTGTATGCACACAGTCTGCAGCCCAGAATCGCAGGTCCCCTTCCAGACTGGCATTCCTAGTCAGAAATTCCCGAGTGGCTAGGAGAGACAGAGTCAATCATATCTGCATATCCAGAAAGAATTCTGATGAGAATTTTACCAGCTAACACTGACTTCAGGAACCAACACCATGGCCAGCTTTTCCCTCGTGAGGTACTAACAGGCAAGAGCTATCAGAGCAAAAGCTATGAAAACACCAGGCTGTTTTCCAACAACCCTGACGGGCCTCACTCAAGGTTGCTGCCAAGTTCACTGTGAGAGCGCTCTGCAGTTCTGTGAAACTGCTCTCTTGACCTCAGGCAACTATTAATGCTTTCAGCCGAACACTGTTGGAAGTGCTTGGATGTTTTCATGTCAGTAAAGCAGGCATTTTCTTGACCAAACTTGGATATGGCAGCCCTCTAGTAAAACGAATCACGAGAAGATATAGATATATAAAGATAGATATATATAAAGCCTATTTAAAGGTGATTGACTTGAACAGATTTACAGCAGCATTATCCACAATAGCCAAAAGGTAGAAGCAAACCCAAGTGTCCACTAATGAATAAATGAATAAAATGTGGTATATACATGCAATGGAATATTATTAAGCCTTACAAAGGATATATGCTACAAAATGGATAAACCTTGAATACATTATGCTGAGTGAAATAAGCCAGACACAAAAGGACAAAAACTGTACGATTCCATGCATAGCAGGCCTAGGATTGTCAAATCATAGATAAGGAAAGTAGAAGGGTTGTTTGCCAGGACTGGTGAGGCGGGGAGGGGAACATTATTTTTTTAATGGGTACAAGTTTTCAGCTTGAGATGACGAAAAAATTCTGAAGATGGATGGTGGTGATAGTTGCACAACAATGTGAATATACTTAATGATAAATTTTGTTACATATATTTTACTAATTAATATGTGTGTGCCTTTTAAAAAGTAGATTAGGTTCAAAACATTCTCAGTCATATATATTAGAAATATTATATCTTAAACCTATACAAATGAAATATGTATTTTTATGTATACTTAAAGATCCACCAAAACTTCCATTTCCAAACTTGGCCCAAATCTGAAAGGCCAAAGAACAGAACCTTGGTGAAATGCTGTTTCTGGCGGCCCTGAATCAGTGTATGGTCAGGGATTGCACCTCATCCGCATGGCACCATTAGCAATAAGAACAAGGCACACTGGTCAAATATTTACCGGTAATATTTTAAGATCCATTTCCAAAAATTGGCGAGCACTCCAGATGTATCTTAGAGTAAAAATCTTCTCCCCACAAAGATGCCCCCAAGGGTGGCACCCCTATATGACACCCATAGGATTTTGTCCTGATGTCCAAGAACAGGATGGATGGCTAGTTATTACTTATTTGACAAGGCAGTTTGAATAACAGAAAATTCTAACACTATACTTTGCAGATAACAGCAACAACAGAGTGTGTTTACTAACAATATCAGAGAGCATGCTAGCCCTAGCTGTTTTTTCTGTGTTTAGAGAGAGCATCGGCCCTGGGACTGAAGGGTCTCGGGTTCGATTCCAGTCAAGGGCACATACATGGTACACTGGTTGCAGGCTTGATCCCCAGCCCCGGTCAAGGGGCATGCAGGAGGTAACCAATCAATCTGTCTATCTCACATCGATATTTCTGTCTCTCCTCTCCCTCCTTCCACTTTCTCTAAAAATCAATGAGAAAAAACATCCTTTGGTGAGGATTAACAAAAAGAGCATGCTAACAGCCGATGGTTACGTGGGGAAAGTAGCTGACTATTAGAAGCAGAGGTGCTTGAGGGAGCAGACATTTCTCCCATGTTACATCTGAAGGTCCTCTGTCACTCTTCTCCGGGGTATGAGCTGAAGTGTGAGCAGGCAGTGAAAGCCGAGATGCAGATGGAGATCTGGAAAACAGCTTTGTTATCTTGAAAGCTCATTACGCTGCTCCCAGGACACAGCTCCAGAGCCAAGGCTTCCGGACTCTCTCTCACTGGCTGTGAGAAGCAGCAAGCGTGAGCACAACACCAGGGAAGAAACTGTATTCAGGCCACAGCCTTCCTCTGTGTCTGCGATTATCCAAGCGCTGCACACAGCTGGGTGAGGAGGAACTTTAACGAAACTGCCTGATCACCACCAAGGAAACCTTTTGTTCCAGAAAAGCCAGTTATCTGACAAAAGTTTAATAAGCTGGAGGTAAACTGCCACTTACAGGGTTATATATTGAAAGTTAGCAAAAATAATAATAATTCAAAGACATAAATAAATAAGAGCCTTGCTCCTCCCTCAGCTGAAAGTCACTACCTACCCAGTAGCACCAGCTCTCTGCGCTGGTTGTGTGTGCTAAGCAATTAAGCTCCTGTACCACAATGCAATGACTATCATAATGTTAATAACATGTAATCATTTTTGTAAAATTTCAGATTTATACTTGTATCCCAGAAGCCAATTCTAGAACAGTGAGATTTAGCTTTGGCAAATCTATTCCTTTTAACATCCCGTCTTTCAGCATTTGATCAAAATGTTTATTGGTGGCACAGCCAGTATTTATAGAAAAAAAGATTAGAGGGATACATACCAAAATAATAGTGGTTATTTATGGGGATAAGGTTATGGATGGCATTCTTTTTTGCTTGTATACCTTAAATAGAGGAAGAGGGAGGGAATGGGGTAAAAGCAAAAGGCGTTTGGAAGAGGAGAAAGAAAAAGACAAGTTTTTCTACAAGAAAAAGCCAACAGGTTAAAAGGCAAATGCAGAGCAGCCTTGAACAGTCAGCACAGCTGTACACTGCCAACTCCAAGGACTGCCATTCAGTGTACAGCTGTGCTGACTGTTCAAGGCTTCTCTGGCCAGCCTACCCTTATCTATGTCCAGTTCAAACCTGCTCTCCCCAGCAAATGCCTCCATGCACATTTCAGCCAAAATTCCTGAGTCCCAATCACTAGTACAGACAGCGTTTAACCGCTCTGCACAGCCATGAGGCCATCTCTCAGCTGTCCTCTCCGGAATGTAGCTCCAGAGCAGGCCCATAACTCCTTCCTGTTCGGACCCTGTGAGCCTGACACAGCCTGACACACAGGGAAGCGCACCAAGTTTAGCAAAGAACACATTTTCACAAACTTGCCAAACGGTGCCAATAGCCTTTCTCCTTCACCTCAGGCCTGTGACAGGCAGCCGCACTAACAAAGACAGTCATTAATTCCTCCTCCTCAAGAAATGTGCTTTGCCTTGGAAGGCGTTAACCTTTATTGGAGCTTTGTGGTGAAGGGATTAAAATGCCTCCTCCTTTTTAAAGCCATCTGCCTGGAAGAGCCATGCCTGTGGTGACCGGGAGAGGCCACGGCTGTGCCTCGTGGCAAAGAACCCATAGGAAATCAGGACACCCGGATTCCAATCCAGGCCTTGCAGGCTCCAAGAAGGAATTTAAGCCAGATGATTTCTAAGAATAAAGCACCACTCCACATGACAGCAAACGCCCCAGACAAAGTAAGTCAGAGGCCCAACACTCAGAACAACATGAGGCCCAAGAGAGGTGGCAGTGACCAGCAAGAGACAATTCCAGGTGAACTAGTGATGCGGCTTGTGACAACTATAGTGCAAAGACAGAAGCCAGAAAGTAGGCAGGACTATCCCCAACTTCTAAAGCCACCACCCCTGTCCACCCAGAGTCTTGCACTGTGCTTCGGAGAAAGGAAGACCGACAGTTCAACAGGAGGGCACTGTCAGTAGGACATCTTAATGACTGACTTCAGGCTTTCTAGAACATCAGTGATTTCAGGTCAGCAATGGACCTAACAGGCAAACTGCCTGCTACGGAGTCATTCTTCTTGTAGTCCTCCTATAAGTACTTACAAACTTGTTATGAGAAAGCCAATATGGCTCGACTATTCCCTTATAGACTATACGCCTGTTAAGGGCAGGAACCGTACCTGCCTAGCTCATCACTATGTCACCAGTGCCTGGCTCATAGTAGGCACTCAGCTGGTATATCCTGAATAGTTTGGGGGTTTTTTTGTTTTGTTTTGTTTTTTACAAAATCAGTACAGCCCTGGCTGGGTAGCTCAGATGGTTAGAGCACTGTCCCCATACACCAAGGTTGGGGGTTCAATTCCTAGTCAGGGCATATAAAAGAATCAACCAATGAATGCATAAATAAGTGGAACAGCAAATGGATGTTTCTCTCTTTCTCTTTCCCTTCCTCTCTAAAATCAATAAATTAAAGAAAAGCATATCTTTTTGCACATAGCAATATTTTAGAAGAATATTCTACATAAGTATTCTTTTAGATATTATTTTTTAAGTGTTGCTTAGTATTCCATTGTGCAATATACATAATTTAATTAATCCCCTCTTATTGCATTTTGGTTTCCAACTTTTCACTCTGATAAACAGCTCTGGGATGAATAATAATCTTAATTATTTCTTAAACTCCCAGAAGTTGAATTGCTGGATAAATAGTGTGTAAGTATTTATGTCCTTCTCTTAAAAGCTACCCTTTCATAACCCTTATGGCGAAGGACAACTGACATTAACTTTATTATTTAGGTAAACTACTATGGACTTCTCACACGGAAGATTCTCCTCAAACAGGTGTCTTTGACATCAGACTCCCAAACTGTCCTCTCCAGACCTATTTTTGGTGCCATCAGAGCCAGAAATCTGAGAAAAGCATCTGCTCAAGTGGACTCCTGCTCTCCTCCAGAGCTCAACCTCCTTTTCTTGCTTTAGAGGAGAGCAAACCACACTGTAGCGTCACACTCCCCTCCCCCTCCCTTCTCCCACTAAGGTCACTGGTCTTCCATGACGCCAGCCAGCTATACCTGCTTCTCTTATTTCCTTAGAAGAATAGCTAACCCTGTCCCACCCCTGAGTCACAGAAATATCAAGTCCTTTACAGCCGCAGTGAGGCTCCGTGTGTGTCTGCCTCTTGCCTTGAGGCGTTTACTTCTCATTGGTTCTTCTAAAAAGGAGACAGACAGCAATAAATACCCTCAATGGCACAATTTTTTTTTAAACAATCTTTTTTTTTTAAATATATTTTATTGATTTATTACAGAGAGGAAGAGAGAGGGATAGAGAGTTAGAAACATCGATGAGAGAGAGTCATCAATCAAATGCCTCCTGCACACCCCCACTGGGGATGTGCCCGTAACCAAGGTACATGCCCTTGACCAGAATCGAACCCGGGACCTTTCAGTCCGTGGGCCGAGGCTCTATCCACTGAGCCAAACCGGTTTCGGCCTCAATAGCACAATTATAATCTTTTGTCCACTTTCATAAAAATGGACCTTTCCAAGATCCTCCGAGTGAATTTAGAGAAAGTTTTAAACACTCTCTCCCAAAAAATGCACACACCTAAAATGATAAATTTTACTTCAGTGGCTTGTGAAACCCGTCAAGAAGCCCTGGGCCACTGATAGGGCCTTCAAACAAATGGCCATCAGGAGACTTGAGACATTCCTGAGTGTTCTCACCACGCTGTCTCTGTTTCCAAAATCAGAGGGAGGAGAAGAGGCCAGGTTCAGGGCCTATGGAAACTTGGAGTGCTGCCCAGCACAGCTGCTGGCAACTCTGCAGAGCCTTCCAGAGTAACTCAGGTGTCACTACTCCACGGCAGCAGCAAAGCAAATGCCAAATCACCCACCTTGTGAATGGGCGGCAGAGCCCTTAGGAGGCAGGGGGAGGCTCTGCCTCCTGACCACCTGGCATGCTACATGTATGTTCACCGGCTTGCTTAGTGTCCGTCCCATGACCAAGAAAACTCCATGCAGACAAAGCCTTAGCTTGGTTCACATCTATACTGTATTCTTGTTCTGTCTAAGCCAAAGCAGCGGGTCCCAACGGTCTGGAAGTTTAGGCAAGAGACTTAGGCCATTACAAAGAGACTTCTGTAAGGCATACAGGAGACATTTCATGCCCTGGGGATCTGATGGTGAGAAGAGTGAACTGATGGCAGGAGGAACAGGGACAGGCTCTGGGATCAGGCAGAAACACAAGAGAGGGGCTTACAGTCCACATGGTGAAATCTCAACAACAGGCAGCCACAAATCTGAGTACAGCTGGGCAGCCCCAGTGCACTGACCCTGCCTCACTCATAGTGCATCTGGTCATGTGAATGGTCCACACTCACATGACCAGAGGGAGTGGAAAGGGAACCAGCACTCCCTCCCCCTCAGACAGAGAACCCGGGTCACCTTCTGCTGCCACTCCCAAGGTCACCTCAGCAACCGCGGATGGCCCTGCACTGCCGCAGGCACACGCCAAGGGCTTGCACTTACAACACTGAGAGGGAGTGCTTATTATCCCATTGAGCAGGAGAAAAAGCCGGTGCCCCAGAAAGACAGCCACACCTGTCCCCACTTGCTTCCTTAGTCTCGGGTTACCAGGGCAGCCTGCCTTGGGCTGAAGCCATGGATTCTCCCACACACGGTGTTTCTTTTCCGACACCCTTCGGGTCCCGGGCCTTTTCCTCCAGCATGCCCCCTGTCTGAGCACCTTCAGCCATCACCCTGCCTCCTCACACTGCCTCTCCCCTCCAGCTCCCTCAGAGAAATGAGCTCCTCTTCTTGGGCTTTAGGAACACCCGCAAGCCCATCTCCTGCTCAGACAGCTGCCCCAACTGTTGGCCTACTTCTCAGGAGGGTGACTGTTCCCACCCCCTTTCAGCTGCTATTTCTCTCCCTTCCTGACTTCTCCGGCCTCTTCTACACGGGGAGGGGGCACTCCCTTAGCCAGCCCTCCCCACGGGGACAGGGCTCTTGAGGTCTGTTCTCCAGCGCCCTATCCCTGGGATCTTTCTCTTCTTTCAGCCTTCTCTGAACCTGTGACTCAGGAGAGCCATTCCTGACCTGAGCATCATCCAGCCACTGGCTTAGCTGTGGTTCCCCCCACCCCACCCTGTAACCTGAAATTAATCATCACATCCTTTACAATTTGTCCTTATTTAATGTTACTCACAACAGCCTTTGTGGCTTCACAGAGTATGCCTGATTGAAACTTTTAAAAAAAAAAAAACTGGATATCCCACATTTTACACGGCTGGCAGAGCTAGCCTGCCAGGAGCATCAGTCACCGAGGGGAAAATACAGACAGTGAAGAATCAACCACTCACTGCTCTTTATAGAAAGTGGTTTGGGCACGCAACTTAAAAGAGTTCTTAGGGGTAGAACAGGCAGGCTTAGGGAGTTTTAGAAATAAAGAGGGTCCATGGGGGAGGACTGCAAAGCTGGGGGCTGGGAGCTGCCAAAGGCATACATTCCCAGAGAGAGAAGAGATGCCACAGTCTAAGGGGAGAGGAAGACACCCCTTCACAGAAGACCGGGGAAAGCCACAGGAGCAGAGAAACAAAAGGGAGGAAGAGGAAAACAGATTTTCACAGGGACAGAGAAGGCTACCACAGAAAGGGGAGATAAAGGGGGCCCACGTGGGGTTTGAGCTTTGAAGCTGCTATAGGGACTATCAGAGGGGACTATCAGGACCCAAAGAACTGCTGCCTTTATAAACCTTAGTTTTCCTAAGGGGGCTTAGGTGGTCACTCCCTTGGGACCCCCTCCCCACGTGGGAGTCTGTGCTTGTTTTCCAATAAATTTCCACTTTTCCCTATACCACCTTTTGTCCGTGGCTTCATTCTTCAAATCCACCTGGACAAGAACCCAGGAAAGAAATCACCTTTGTATCCTACTCAGAGAAAAACCACACTTTTCAGTTTGGTTTCCGCATTTCACTAAATAGGACTGCGGGAGGAAGTTCCAAAATAGGATACTTTTTTATTAACAGAACTAAAGGCCTGGTGCATGAAATTCATGTGGGGAGGGGGGTTCCTTCAGCCCAGCCTGCATCCTCTCCAATCTGGGACCACTCAGGGGATGTCTAACTGCCACAGGGATTGGGCCTAAACCAGCAGTTGGACATCCCTCTCGAAATCCGGGACAACTGGCTCCTAACCGCTCACCATCCTGCCTGCCTGATTGCCCCTAACTGCCCTCCCCTGACAGCCTGGTCGCCCCTAACTGCCCTTCCCTGACAGCCTGGTCGCCCCTAACTCTCCTCCCCTGCCAGACTGATTGCCTCCTAACCGCCTCTGCCTCAGCCCCTGACACCGTGGCTTTGTCCAGAAGGCAGGCAGGATGACCAGAAGATGTCCGGTTGACCCGGTCTAATTAGCATATTGCCCTTTCAGTATAGATAATAAATGGCTGATAATTGGAGCTCATGAGACACTCTTGTCAGGTATCACAGAATTCATGGAGTCTGCTAGGGGTCAGCGAATCCAAACTCTCCATTTACAGACAAGGAAACAGAGACCAAGTCTGCCAAGGTCATAGCTTGGCACCTGGGCCTTAGCTTGCAAATTGTTTATAAGGGTCTTAAGGAAGGGGAGGAGGGGAAGGGAGAGGGGAGAAAAAGAGGGTAAAGCAGGAAAAGAGAGGAGAAAGAAAATGAGAAAAGCAAACTATTGAAAACAAAATTAAAAGTGGAATTTAGCACTTTGTCAGAAATTGGGCTATAAAAAAATAAAACCTTGCTTTTAAGCAGGTATTTCTTTTAAAAGCTGATTTACCTTAAAGAGAGTTATTCATCTCCAGATTTTACATTCCTAGGATATAGCTAAAATTTAGCTCCATTTTTTAGACACAAAGAAAATAAACTGTCAAGTGTTCCTAAGACTCCCTATGTGGTTTTGAAATGCAGTTCCAGTTCCCAGTTCCACTTGCTAGCTGACCATTATAGTACACCTCTTCCTAGACTCCTCCCTGCCATGGGAGTTACCGCACTCAAAATGGAAACCCCCAAACAAAAACAAAACAGTGCCACTTCCAGTTCCGGCTACAGTGACCTGGGGCATCATCTACTTTCTCACGCTGCTGCTGTACAGGGAACCTGGAGCAGGTGATCTCCTCCTCCGTCCAGCCCACCCTACCCGGGAGGCTTGGTGTAGCTGCCACACTGCACTCACTCCTCGGCGATGTCGTTTATCTGTGGACATGTCTGTCTCCCCCTCCCCAAGTCTTCAAGGACCCACACCCCATCTTACTCATCTCTGATCTCAAGCCTTACCGGGGCCTAGCCCATAGCAGACAGAGCCTTAGCACATATCTGTGCCACTGCAAGCCCCAAGCTATAAAAACACCAGACTGGAGAACATCTGCACGTGTGAACAGGCCTCTCTGGCCTCCCCAGTCTTTCCTTAGCAAGCCCCATCCCCCATACTTCCCACCCCTTCACCCCCTATGCTCCCACCCCCCACCCCTTATCCTCTCACCAAGCAAAGGAGCTAAGTTTCTTCCCAAACACAGTGTTCTTGTGTGTGCTCCTCTGAGTGGTTCTAAGTCCCGATTTCCTACAAAAGCTTTCATTTCTAAAATTTCTCATTCACATTTTATGTGTAACATTGTTCAGAAGAGAGAAATGCAGCCTTAATGGCAAAACAGAAAACTTGTGCTATAATGAAGGCAATTCACACTTCTTGAGAGCTTCCTGTGTGTAGGCGCTGTGCTGAGCTTGTGCAAAAGTGGCTACTTTACCTCCCAGCAGCTGGAAATGGGTACACAGCCCTTCCTTTCCTGTTCCTTCCTTTTCTTTAAGAGCCTTCCTGCAGCCAGTTTTCTACTACAATGAGCCCAGGCAAATAAGATTTTCTCCCGCCTCTCCACAGTCAGACTATGGATCGTCATACACTTTCCATTTCTCTGTGCCTAAATTTTCCCCAAGGCATACATGGTGAACCCAAAGCTTTGAGGTGCCTATGGTGAGTAGGGTGGAGATATATATATATATATATATATATATATATATATATATATATATATATATATATATATATCAAAATTAAAACAAATCCATTTTGGGACACGCCCTGCTTTATAGCATTTCCAGCTGTTCTGCTGCCCCTGCACATCGAAGATTTGCCAGAAAAGGAAAAGCTGAAGATGGAAGTTGAGCAACTTCGCAAAGAAGTGAAGTTGCAGAGGCAACAGGTGTCTAAATGTTCTGAAGAAATAAAAACTACATTGAAGAACGCTCTGGAGAGGACCCTCTGGTGAAAGGCATTCCAGAAGACAAGAATCCCTTTAAAGAAAAAGGCAGCTGCGTTATTTCATAAGTAACTCTGGGGAGAAACTCCATCCTCAGTGGAAGAACTAGCTTATTTTAGTTTTCCGAAATAAAACCGACGTGCCTTTTAGAGAAGGAAAAACTAAATTAAAAGCGGACTTTTCTCAAGCACTCACGTAGTTACGGTTTTGTATAAAAGCTATGTGCTTCTCATCTTTGCTCACTCCCCACCCTCTTTAAGGGGGCAGAGAGTATCGAATGTACAATTATGGAAATAAGGACATTACTTGTGCATGACTCAAATAAAGTGTTATCGCTGGAAAAATAAAAAATAAAACAAATCAGGGCATCTTCCTAAGATGAGATGCATATGATGCTACTTCATGCTTCTAACAAGTCTTAACTTGCATTTTCCAAATGTTCTCTCCACCCTGGATCACCATCCACCTTAGCCGTGTGGGAAATACTGGTAGGGACAGAAAGCCCATTTCTACCCTTTGCTGGCGCACACACTCCTCTGCTGGCCTAGTTAAACAGGACTGTGTGCGTTCTGCTTTTCTTTCGGGAGGTGGGAAGTATTTTAAATTTCTGAACCTGAAGTCACCTCACCGGACTGCAACTAGAAGGGGGGACAGCTGGCCCTCAAAGCGCTGCTCCCCGCAGGGTTCGCAGGGTGGTCTCCAGACCAGCAGCGTCAGCAGCCCCGGAGGCGTCAGCTCCCAGACCCCACCCCACCTACTTGCCTCAGAAGCCGAGGGGGTGTGCGGAGCACAAGGTGTTTTCACAAGCCTCGGGGTGACTGTGATACGGGCTGAAATCTGAGAGCCACCAGCTTAAGCTGATAAACCTCCAAGGTCATGGGAATGCCCTGCTGGGCTGCCCTGTGTTTCACAACTAGACATAAATCATGTCCCTCCACCGACAGCACCTACTCTGGTCATTGTGCCAACTGGCAAAGGCCCCAAACGCCAAATTCCATCAAAGCACTACTTCTCTGTTGGGCAAATCCGCTGTGCCCCGCTCTCCTCCGTTCTAAAAAGGGGGTAGTAATAACCATCTCATAGGACTATCACAAGGGTCAAGGCAAGGGCTGAGTGCCTTGTAGGTGGTTTGCCCTCAACACATATGAATCCCTATGATTACACCTTCGTCAGAACTAGAAATACAGCAAAATGACACTTTAGTCCTGTGTGCTAACCCCCTGACCTCTTCTTTCCAGTCTTTCCGGAGCCCTGACCAAGGACATCCAGGATGGAGAGAGGGCACGTGACCCACTATCAAGCATGTACTTATTTAAGTCTGCAGCCTGAGCGCCCACCACTGCCGGCCATGTGCGGGGAAAGCCCACTCTGCAGGAATGTGCCTCCAGCAAGTCTTTCTGGACAAAAACTATCAACTCTGGGGCATAAGACCTCACGTACATACCCCAGTAAGATGGGAGAGAAACACAATGGGTAGGAACTAGTCATCACAAAAAGAGCTAACACTTTAGAGTGATTGTCTTGTGCCAGGAACTAAGTGCTGGGCATGTTAATTTATGTTGTTCTCACAACAACACTGTGAGGCACCTGCTGTTTACCACACCACCCTCCAAGGTTGGGAACTAAGGTGCAAGGGTTTACCTAACCTGCCTAAGGCCCCACAGCTCCTAAAGTAATGCCAAGATCTGAACCCAGGCACTCTAGCTCCAGGGTCAATGCTCTTAACCGCTGTATTGTATGTAAGACACTAGTTATCTAGGCATCTATTAGCCACTTGTTATCACTGATTGCAAAGCACTTAAATTTAGGGACAAAATCCACTGTCTAGGGCACATGTGTCAAACACAAGGCCCGTGGGCCAAATCCAGCCCGCCAGGCCTTGCAATGTGGCCCGCGCGCTGTCATCACTGCACTCCGCTGTCAGTTTATGACATTGCCAGTTTATGACTGCTCAGTAAACCATTCGGCCGCACTCCGCTGTCAGTTTATGACATTGTCAGTTTATGACTGTTCAGTAAACCATTCGGCCCGAGATTTAGGCTGGATTTTAGATTTTGGCCCCTTCTCTGATTGAGTTCGACACCCCTAGTCTAGGGGTTCAATAGGCCCTCAAGGCACTGGCAGAAATGCTGATTATCCTTGCTTTCACCAGTCCCACCTCTCCCCCTAATCCAATTCTACCCAAATCAAGTCAAAACTCTTCCAGAGCAGCATTTATCTTTCTCATAACTCCCCTGACATCACACCACTTAACCCCTAATTATACACCATCTGCCACATAGCATTCTCTGATTCTTGTATGTGTCTTTTCTTCCCCACTGGACTGTAAAATTCTTTGGAATTATCTTTGATTTCTGTGAAGCTCCACTAAACTAGGTAGGAGCAAAGGCTGCATACGCAGACTTAGAGGGTATTACACGATTAATTGATTAGGTTGTTCACTTTGCTTTTCTGACACTTCTTTGCTATCAATCCCTAAGAGGCAGAATAAAGGTATGAAGTTTATGCTATTCAAAGTCAGCATTAGAGAGGTATTACACCAGCATTCACTGAGCAGCAACTGCTCCAAGATCTGTCCCCTCTGCCTCTCCTACATTATCTCATTTAACCCCCTCAACAGCCTCCTGGAGAGGCTTCTGGGATTCAGTCTGAGTGAGGAAGGTACTGTTGAAAGGTAACTTGCCCAATGACTCTCAAGGCTGGTGAATGGGAAACCAATACTGAAACAAGATCTGTCCCCAAACCTCCACCCTGCCTTCCTCTAAGGTTCAGACTAAGAAGCCCACACTCAAATCTCCTCAGAGCAACATATCACCTTTGTAAAAAAAAATGTTATCATGAGAGAAAAATTTTAAAACTCTATTAAAAAGTCATTTTTAAAAGATGGCATGATAACCAAGTTAGCGGAAAGAATTCCAATATTAGCACAGAAAATGTGTCAATTCTCCCCTGTTGAATTATACATTCAATGCAATGCCAATCACATTTCCAGGACTTTGTTGAGAACTTGACAAGCATTACAAAATGTATATGGAAGAGAAAAGGTCCACAAACAACCAATTCTGAAAAAGAGGAGCCATATAAGACACACTGCAAAGCTTGTGTGTCTTTTTATTAATAAAAATAACCTGGCCTATAAACAGACAGATACGACGAGAACAGAACACAGAACTCAAAAGCAAACGCCCATAAAAAATCTCAAAATCAGTACGTTGGGTTTAATGTGAACAGTTTCAATCTGGGCTGAGGGGAAAGTTCTGGAGATTGACGGTGATGATGGTTGTACAATACTGTGAAGGTACTTAATGCTACTGAATTGTACACTTCAAAATGGTTAAATGGTAAGTTTATGTTATGTCTCTTTTGCCACAATTTTTTAAAAAGATTTTTTTAAAACCTGTATGGCCGAAACCAGTTTGGCTCAGTGCTAGAGCGTTAGTCTGCGGACTGAAAGGTCCAGGGTTCGATTCCGGTCAAGGGCATGTACATTGGTTGCGGGCACATCCCCGGTGGGGGGTGTGCAGGAGGCAGCTGGTCGACGTTTCTCTCTCATCGACGTATTTAGCTCTCTATCTCTCTCCCTTCCTCTCTGTAAAAAAATCAATAAAATATATTTTTAAAAATAAAAATAAAAAACCTGTATGTTAAGTGAAAGAAATCAGATGCACAAAAAGTACCAGACTGGACGGTTTCATTGATATAAAATTCTGGAAAATGCAAACGAATCTGTAGTGGCAGAAAGCAGACCAGTGGTTACCCAAATCTGGGGACAGAAAGAAGGATGAATGCAAAGGGGCCCGAGGAAGTTTTGGGGTAATGAAAATGCTTTGTATCTTGTTTGTGTGCTTGTCTCATAGGTACGTTCATTTGTCAAATTCATCCATTTGTATACTTTAAACGGATGTAGTTTACCATACGTAAAGTGAAAATATGAACTTGATATATGCTTGAGAAAACCTGATGTATGATAAAGGATGCTACACACACAAAAAAAAAAATTAGGAAAAGAGTATTGCTAAACAAATTATTTGGGGGAAACTGGCTCACATAATAGAAAGGGAAAAATAAAGTTTATTCCTCTTTATGCCATAAATGAAGATAAACCTCAAGGAGATGAAAGCTCTCATTGCAAAAAAGTAACTAGGGAGCTGATAGAACAGAATATAAAGTATCTTTGTAACCTTGGAGAAGGAAGAACATCTTAAGACTCCTAAAGTGCAACATAAGGCAAAAAAATTAATGGATTTGGGCTATATTAAAACTAAAACTTTCTGACAGTTACCATTGACAGACAGACAGATGGCAGAACGGGATTTCTATCTAGAATATGCAAGAAACACCTGCAAATCAATGCATTAGAAAAAGAGACTAAAGCTGATCAAAGATACTGTAATGGCTAACAAATATATTAGAAGATACTCAAATTAGGAAGATGGCTAATATCAACCACTAGTGAGGACGTGGGGAATCAGAAATCGCATGCACTGTTGGGTGTCAACCACAGCACCCACACTGGAGAAGAATTTGGTATGTTTATTTTTTTTACCCACCTCACTCATGAGGAGGTTCTTTCCCATGCATGAGACTCTTAAGGCTGGACATGATCAAACAGAAACTGATGGAGTTTGTCAAAGGGTTTCTGATTTAGGAGGAGTACATTGGGGCCTGAGAATCTGCAGCAGCTCCCAGGTGATGCTGCCGCTGCTACTGGGTGTGGACCACTTTGAAAACCGCTAGCCTAGAGATAATCTCACAAGCATGATCAAGAAGCTGCTACAGGAAATTTCACCACAGCTTTGCTCCCAGTAGCTGGCATGGAGACAAGATAATGGTGGCTGCACAGCAGGCCAGCCATAACGCGCAGCAGTCACAGCAACGCACTAGATCTCACAAATGAAACGTTGAATGAAACTCTTTCGACTTTAATGAATGTCTGAAATTTTCTGTAATAAAAAGTTTTAATGTTGGCTGAAAACGAAACTGAATGAAAACTATAGAACAGTACCATTAATGTAAATTGAAAACATGCACAAAATAATGTACATCTTTAGCAAAGACATAGATATACCCATGAACATATCCAACACAGAAGAGCAGGCTCCTCTGAGAGAGGAATAGGAGTGGAAAGAAGTATTGCACAGGGAGAGAATCTTGTGCCAAAACCTGAGGAATGTTCACCAACCCTTCAACAGAAGCAGGGAAGGAGTTCAACTTGGGACTTCCTGATTGCCAGCGGCTGGGACATCCAGGTAGACATTCTAGTAGGCAATGGTGCATACAGTGCCAGGTAATCGTTAAATCGGTATGAATCCAATCCCTTCATTCTCCCACCCCCAAATTTTCCTCTCCTTCATTTCCATGAATTTCCTAACCCAACAAGCCTGGCTTTCTCCACCTTAAGATATGACTGTATTTGGGATTAAGGTCAAATGGGTGAACCTAACCCAATAGGACTCTTTTTCCTATAAGAGGAAGACGCACAGGGATTCAGGCACACAGAGGAAAGGCCATGTGAGGACACAGCAAGAAGGTGGCCATCTGCAAGCCAAGGAGAGGGGCCTCAGGAGGAATCAACTCTACTGGCACCTAGATCTTGGGATTCCAGCCTCTATAGTCCTGAGAAAATTCCTATCTGTTGTTGAAGCAAAAACAAACACCAAAGCTATCCCTAAATGCCCACTCTCCTGCACTGAGATACAATGGTTACCAACTTCAGTGAAAGCCCCAGGGCTTTGCAGGCTAAGGGGGCAGATCAGCTTGCCTGAGAGAGGAAAGGGGGATCTATATGAAATACAAACTTAAGGTGATGTCAGTCCTGAATTTTCCCTCTTTGCCATTTTAGTATTTTTAAAGAATCTGGGGTTCTTAGCTTTCTACCTCTGTGCCTGTGTCTCTTCAGTGTGTGTCTGCAGAGCTGTGTGTCTGTGTGTGTGTGTGTGTGTGTGTCTGTGTCTGTGTCTGTGTGTAGTGTGTTATTTCTGGAGACAGAGGACTTGGGAGTGGAGCAGAGCACTCCAGTGGAAACTGAGCCACACTTGTTGATGAGCCATTCAATTCCTTTTTACTGAAACAGAAGTCACAGTGACAAAACCCAGCCGTCTTCCTATTCCCATTAGCCCTTCCCCTTTCTTCGCTCTCCCCTCACCCACAGCCAACACTGCTCCCCTACTCCCACATCCAAATGGGCTAATCCAAAATATGATCCTCTGCTGATTATGCAGCTTACTAAAGGAACAAACTTCGCAGCCCAAATTCCTGGAATGTGCCAGGCGGTGATACAAGACCATTTATATTCCTGACCAAGAGCCTTTATCGGAAACTCCAAAATCCTTAAGACTAAGAATGCCATATGGGTCTTCCAAAAGAGATTGCTGTGACTACCATCCAAAAAGGGGCAAAGAAAAAGCTTTCTATAATCAGTCGTGCCCTGGCCACAGCTTTTTCCAAAGGCCATCTAACGGAGTAGTGGCAAAGGCCATCTAACAAAGTAGTGGCAAAGTGTGTGAGACACTAAGAAGAGAAAAATCCCCACTGAGTGAATTTGTGTGAGAAAATACAACAGATCCTCCCGGCAGCAGCTTTAAGTAAGCAAGCCCATGCCAGGAAAGTATGTCTTTAGGGGAAGAAGAAATAGCTAGACAACTAGAGGAAGGGGAAGAGCAAAGGTAAAACACAGAGGAATGAGTGGGCCAAACACTCGTACTTTCCCTGTGCAAACAATCCCTGAATTTTTATTCCCAAAGCATTATTTTGTCTTTTCTACAATAGCACTTTCCATTGGGTGGTAAAGGTTTGGAGATTCTAGGGTTTTCCTGGAATGTTTTATATAAAATAAAGTTCTGTTAATAAAGTCTATTTGATAGGCAGCAGGCATACTTTTTAGTGTTGTTGTTTTTTTTAGTATAACACTTATACGTAAGAATCCTTTAGATTTTCATGAGATAGGTTAGCAAAGCATGCCCACATTTTTCCAGCTGAGGTACAGGATCTGCCACAATTTGAAAATCGGGGGGGGGGGGGGGGGGGGGGGGGGGGGGGGGGGCGAGGGAAGGAGTAAAAGAGTTGACTTTTTAAGGTAAAATTGAATGTTTATGGTCAACACAGGCAATCCTGACTTAAGAAAACACAAAAGGTTATTTAGGTGTCAAAATTCACTGACAAGCTACTGTTATGAAAACACTTTTTAACTTATAGCTGAATAAGCATTTCCTGAGTATCTTCTAGGTAGACACTGGGCAAGATGCTAGGGATCCTCCAATGAATAAGGCACTTTAAAATAACGGTGTCCCTTTAATGTCAGTGTAATCCACCCCTTGAATTAATTTTTTAAATGCTTTCTTATATTTGAAATAGTTGGCTAACAGCACTCGGAAGAGTTGCACAAATACACCTAACTATTTTACTAAGTATGTAAATTTCTTCTGAAAAGACAAGTTCTCTGGCTTTGCATACTGCCATCACCTTCTGAAGAAAAACGGCGTAAACTGTGTGTGGTGGCAGCTGCCCCCTCCTGCTATCTAGCAGGTCACAGCCCTGGAGACACTCAAACACATGCTACATAGTTGAAGAGAAGCAGTAAAGAAACTCCAAAGCCTGCACACCTAAACAGAAAGCCAATAGGAAACGTGAGCTGCTGTAGGCGGGAGGGAGGCAGCTAGCTCCTGGAGGTTCCCCCGAAGCTGGCACCTCTGGCAGCAGGCACAAGCTGCAGCCACGGCGCTCTGGCTGGCGTGGACAGGGCATGGCTTCAGAGCTGGAAGGCTGCCACCTGCTGAATCACCAGACCTCCCTGGGCTTCCCTGGGGCACTGACCACGCAGGGCCCATCCCCCGCTCTCCCCCCCCCCCCCTTCTCCCTGGGACCTCTCACACCCTGCCCAATGAGACACCCCCCAGCACAGGCCAAAAGAGCCACCAGCCCTGTTAGGTCTGGGCGGCCCTAGGCAACTCCCAGGCAAGTTGCTACACCCCCAGCCCACTCCTCTCCTTCTGCCCACTCCATGCCCCCTGAATGTCCAACCCCCAGAGAGAGCCAGGAGGCGTGGGGAGTTCACAGCACACCCGGACAGGCACTGAGCACTTCCACAGCCAGGCAGCCAGCAGAAACACCCCACCCCAACCCCCAAATCCGAAAGCAGCTTAACCTGCCCAAACAGCTTTAAATGCCACGGGAGCTAGAAAAGGAGGCAGGCCCCACCGCACGCACGACATAAACTTCCCTTTCAGGGAGCAGCCTTCATTCTTTGGTTTCGTAAGCGTGTGCAGCAGGAGCCAGTGCAGTTTGAAGGTGAAAAGAAACATCTGAGAAGCGCCTGCATGGATGCTCTTGGCTCCCTCCAGCCTCCTCAAGCCCCTGTCCCGATTTTTTTTACCCGCGACTCCCAAGAGCGAGGCAAGCGTTAACCAGAACGCGCCAGACCGAGTCCGTTAGCCGGACCCGGACAGCCCATCTGCCCACCAGACACGCTGCTGCGACCCGAGCCGCTTGCTCTGCCCTTGACAAGCCCCCTCGGAATGGCGGGGACCCCTCACTCACGGGGCACAGCCGCGTCCCGGGGAGACGGTCCAGCCCCAGGCTGCGCCCACGGCTCCCCCAGGCCTCACCTCTGCACACCCTCACCCACCCAGCGGGATCTGGGCGCCTCCTCCTACCTGGAGGCGGTTTTGCGTCCCATGGAGGGGAGCTCGCTCCTCGGGGACCGGGGGTCCCACCAGCTACACGGAAGAGGGGCACAGAGCGGCCACGGCAAGGGGGGTTGGGGTTCGGAGGATCCTGACACCCTGGGCGCCCGGCCGGCCGGCCGTGATCGGACCGGGAGGTACCAACTGTCACGCCGCCGCCGCCGCCTCCCGGGGCGTGGGGGTGGGGCCGTGATTTGGGGGGTTGATCCCTGCGGAGCTCGGTTCCCTGGGGGTCATCGGGAACCTAGCCGGGCCGCTGCCCAGAGGCAAACCCGTGTCCCGGCTTCTTTGGCCCCCGACACGGTCCGCTCGCCCCGCTCAGACATCAGGCGGTCTTCCAGCCCGCACGCAGCACCTCGGAAAAGGTGCCCACGGGCGCCCCCGCCTTCCTCCCCGCCCCGACTGGGACCCGGAGCCGAACAGGCAGCCCGCCCCCTCCGATCCCCGAGACGGGCCTCCCGGCCGCCCGGCCCGGCGCCCACTCCCTGGAGCGGCGGCGCGGGGGGAGGAGAGCCGCCAGGTAGGCGCGCGGCGCGGCGCGGGCAGCACTCACGCCCCCTCGCCCCCCGGCTGCTCGCACTCGGCTCCCGGGGAGTCAGGCCCGGGCCCGAGGCGGGTGTCCAATCGTCCCTCCTTCCCCCCGACATCGCCTTCTCCCCGTGCCCCACGACTCACTTGCTCCGGAGTGGCAGCAGTCTCCGGGATTCCGCTCGCCGAGCCCCGCGCCGCGGACTGGGATCCGGGGTGCAGGGCAGCGTCGGGGAGCTGCGCCCGGATCGCGCCCTCCGGCCGGCTCGCAGGGCGCAGGGACCGAGCAGCCTCCGCTGGCCCTTCGCGCTCCGGTCCGTGCCCGCCGCCGCCGCCGCCGCCGCCGCCACTGCCTCCCCGGTGCGAAGCCTCCCTCCCGACTGGCCAGCGCGAGCCGCCGGGGCCGCAGAGCATGCCCAGTCCGAGGCCCGGGCCGCCGGCTCCCGCGCCACGCGGATCGGCTCCTCCGGGTGTTCGCGGCGGCCGGGAGGGCGGGCGGGGCGGGAGGGTGGGGCCCGCCGGGGGCTCTCCCGGGACCGAGGCACGGGACCGGACTGCGCCCCGCGGGGGAGCCGGGGTTCGGCCTCTTTGTTAAATTCTTTAAGCTCGGGACGGTCCCGGCCCCGCCTGCACACGGTCAGGGGCGGTTTGCTGGAGCCGATCAGAGCCCAGCTGCTCGCTCCGAGGCGGAGCCGGAGGGCCGGGGAGCTGGGGCTGGAGCCGGAGCCGGTCGGAACCCCGGGCTCCGGGCACGAGTTGGCGAGCGCCCCGAGGTGGCTCTCCGGCACCCAGCCCGGAGCGGCGACACCTGGGATTAACTCCCGATCGAACGTGCGCTTCAAAGGGCAGGCCTGGGGCTTCACCGATCACCTTCAAACCCTATCCGGACACGAGCGCCCCAAAAGCCAGGGAGCCACCTGCGGGGCCGCCGCTGGAGGCCTGGGGGCGGGGGGGGGGGTGGCTGAGGAGGCGGGGCCCGCGGTCACGGGCTCGAGTCTCCCGACGCCCCCGCCCCGCCCGCCGGGCCCCGCCCCCCGCCGGCCCCTCGGAAAACCCGGAGCGTCCGCCGCGCATGCCCAGTGCAGGTTGCCCCGAGGAAGGTTTTCTTCGAAGGACCTGCGCGCGGGTCGGGGGAGGCGGTCGCCGAGGAGAGGCGGCCTTCTGCCGCCGCGCCCTTCCTCCCCGGGCCCCGCGCGATCCCCCCCTGCAGAAGCAGAAGGGCTGCCCGGGGAGCGCCTCCCAGGGTGTCGGAGACTCGCCTGGCGGGGGAGGGGGCGCACGACGATCTCGCGGGGACACGTGACTGTCCGAGGCGCTCCGGGCAGCCATCTTCCGCCCGCCCGGCCCCCGGCCGCCGGGGGCGATCGGGACGGAGAGGGAGCGCACGACGGGGGGTGGAGGGGGCCGAGCCGAGCGCCCTGGTCCCCGCCACGCCCTCTCGCGGGGCTCTGTCCTCCTCTCCTCCGCACCCACCTCCACCCCCGTTTCCCCCGGAGGCGCTGGGGTCCTGGCACTGCCCTCCCGGGGCAGCTCCCACCGGGCGGGGAGCGGGGGCTGGGGAATGCGGGGCGGGCTCCGGGTCGGATGGCCTCCGGTGGACGTTGGAGGAAGGGTCCCCTTCGGTGAGACGGTCATGCCGCTGCTCCAGCTGCCTCCCTGGGCTGTCCGGACCCTGCAGAGGAAGTGCCATGTGTTGGCAGAAACACCTGGACAGAGTCGGTCGCTGTTCCCCGCGGTGCAGTGTCCCGCAGCCCCTTCCGGTGGGCAGCTTGGATGGGGATATTTATTGAGCTCCTGCCACGAAGCAAGCACTTGGGGGTCCCCGTGATCTCAGGACCAGCCTTTTGACCGTCAGAGGAGAATGTGTTAGGATTGCAATATTCTACCACGGCATGGGACATGCTAAGGGTGGGATGCTGCGGTCTCCTTAACAAGCCCTCCAAGTGGTTCTCCTAAACCCGTGGTCGGCAAACTTGCTGCTCCCGAGCCACATGCGGCTCTTTGGCCCCTTGAGTGTAGCTCTTCCACAAAATACAACGGCCCGGGCAAGTCTATTCTGAAGAAGTGGCGTTAGAAGAAGTTTAAGTTTAAAAAAGTGTGGCTCTCAAAATAAATTTCTATCGTTGTACTGTTGCTGTTTGGCTCTCTGTTGACCCAATGAGTTTGCCGACCGCTGTCCTGGACATTTCAA
The DNA here is from genome assembly GCF_964339955.1 of Pipistrellus hanaki. NCBI lineage: Eukaryota > Metazoa > Chordata > Mammalia > Chiroptera > Vespertilionidae > Pipistrellus > Pipistrellus hanaki. The sequence continues at coordinate 29,937,870 of NC_140516.1, forward strand.
CTGAGCCTCAGGGCCGCCCCCTTCACAAGTCTACCTTTCTAATGTTATATTGTTGATCCTAAAAAACAGTGAGCAGTGGGTAAGTCAGAGCGAGCCAGCCTGCTTCGGTGCAGTGTTTAGCGCTGGCTTCTTCACCCCGTGACACTAGATTGCTCTTCTCCGGGGGACCGAGAAGGTGCAGTTGTCACATCGGACTTTAAAATAACTGAAATTGAGTTCATGTATTGAGTATCTACTGAGGGTAAGGCTCATGGAGTTACAGAAGCCCTATTGAGTTTTCCTCAGTTTGCACAAGAGGTCAAAGAGTTTGCTTTTTTGTAATGTAAATTTTTCTAATTAAGGAAATGCCAGAAAACCACTAGCTGGTTTCTCTGGAGTGCTATTTGTGCCATGTCGCTTAAGCTTTGTTTTGGACTTCCTAAAAGTAAGGTTCAAGCATCTGGTGTAGACTTGTGTCAAGGAATCTTTAAATTGATTGTAAGTGCTTTTACTACGGTGCTCATATTTTTTTTTCCTAATTTTCTGTTTGAAATTGTTATAATAAACATTTTAAATTGTTTTCCATGAGTAATTTTAAGACTATTTATATGAAAAAAAGCCAGGTATAAAACTATTTCTACTTTATTCCAATTTCATAAAATAATTCAGGAGGGGGGGAAAAACTTACAGCTTTTCCCCCCCTCCTGAATTATTTTATGAAATTGGAATAAAGTAGAAATAATAGACCCAAAATTAAGTCACTTATGTTAAGTCCCACATCAGCAAACCAAGACTTAATAGCTAACCTCATTGCAGTTTCAGCTCTCCCAGGAATGTAACTTTTAACCACTGAATCTGAAATCACCTGACCCACACTAGTGAGGTGATCTTGTTTGATAGACTACACCCTTCGCTCAAAGGAGGGTGCCTGGCCTGAAACAACCCTCTTTTTGTTAGAAACTTCTTTCCTTTGCCCCCTTCTGCTTATAAAAGCCTTCCATTGTATACAGCTCCTCAGAGGTCCTTTCTGTTTGCTAGATGGGATGCTGCCCAATTTGTGATTTTTTAATAAAGAAAATTTGATCTTTACATTTACTCAGTTGACTTTTGTTTTTTAACAGATTTGGTGGCAGTGGTGGGATCCAAAGCAAACTTTTTTTAAATCAATTTTGAGAGAGAGAGAGAAAAACATGGACTTACTGCTCCACGTACTTATGCACTCATTGGTTGCTTTCTTGTATGCACCCTGACCGAGGATCAAACCTGCAACCTTGGCATATTGGGACGACGTTCTAACCGACTAAGCTACCCAGCCAGTGCCAAAGTACACTTCTGACAGCATTTGGGGACAAGAAACAGGCCTAGCACCCACAAACCCCTTTTGAGTTCTCTGCCTTTGTAACCATTTCCAAGCGCCATGAATAAATTCTTCTTTATTCCAAGCTCTACTCTCTTTGCCTAGAGCTCCCAATCTAGTTGGCTTTCCAATACCAAGCAAATCAGCTAAAGCTGACAAATGATTCTACCCAGAGCCCAAACCCCTAGCCTTTCTTACAGACACGAGTCTCATTTAACTGGTTGAAAACTCCATCCCTTGATTCCTGTCCCAAGATCCACATGGGTTGGCAGTTTGCAGTTCCCCATTTATGTAGAGCCCCTAGTCTGTAGTCCCCATTTGTTAAGGTCAGCTGGTTCCTCAATTTTCCCTCGATACAAGAGTCACAATGGGAATTGTTATTAGAGAATTGTATGGATGGTCTTTCTCCATTGATAATGAGAGGGGGGTTCCACTGGAATAAGAATTTCAGGAGGATGAGATGTGGTAGAAAATCCCTCCGTTTCCGAAGTCCCATTTCCTTAATCCAGTCCTGAAAGAGGTGCAGCTAGGGATTCAGCAGAGCTAGGAGCAAAGCCAGAGTTCAAAGTTTCTGTTTCATGGTAGATGGGTCCAGTTTAGCATTAGACTAGTCACAAACCATCAGTCTGTTTTGTGGGGGCAAATGCAAGAGCTTGAGAGCCCCACAAGCCAGGAGCACAAACCAAAAGAAAACAGTGTGACAGAGAGGGAACTCCTTTGTTTAGGAGCTTATGTATCACAAATCTATTCAATAGTATTTATAGAGGCCACGCCTACTCTGGCCAATGCCCTGTTCTCAGGTGTGACTGACAAGCAAGTACCTTCCCTATGTCATCCAGACTTCACTGAGCATGCATCTAATATTTGGCCTTTCCTTTGTTCCTTTCCAGTTAATAACCGGGATTATTGTAATAGTATCAAAATATTATTAAAATACTTCAGCCATAAGAGCAGGTAAACTTAACTTACATAGTTTACAGTTGGGAGTGCATGGAACAGATTTTTTTCTTTATTATTTATTAATTATTGTACTATTTGCATTACGACTATAAACCTACTTTTGCTCACCAATTATCCAAATGCCAAAACAAAATCTGGATCCAAATGTTCTCTTATAAACTAGCGAGTTTCGTATTATTGTACAAATGACAAATTTTAGAATGAAAGCATAAGATTTCTGTTTGCATCTGTCTGTTTTTGCATATATATATATATATATATATATATATATATATATATATATATATATATTTCCTCTCTATATATACATATATGATATATGATATATATGTGTGTGTGAGTGTATGTGTGTGTGTGTGAATATATATATATATATATTATAAAATGGTATTTTTTACCTCCAGGTGATTTTGCCAAAATTAATGTGTAAGACAATTTATTTAATTAACTTAAAGATAATTAAATGCTTGTATAAATTAAACACTGAGAAATATGAAAGAAACTAAGCTAAATGCTTTTAAGTTCACTTGATCTAAAATAACCTTTAGTAAGTAAAAGCTAGCTTGAGAATGTTGATTTAAATAAAATAGGTGCCTTCAAAGTTATCAGCATTAAAAATAATACAGACATACAAAACTTTCATTCTACAACGGCTTATATTTCAGGGGGGAAAAATGAGATGATGGCTGACTTTGTCTACTATCTCAAGAAGTTTTTGTGGTTAGTTTAAACATAATTGTTATGAAAGTAAATTAAATAGATGTAAGTAGGATAAGGGTTTTTTTAGGTAAAGTTTTCAAGTAGTTTCCCCAAATATTTTTGGTAAACTGAAGCTTTAAGGTTTTACTGCATTAGTCAAATAATAAAAATCCATTGAGTATCTAGATCATCTATAATAATAAAAGGGTAATATGCTAATTAGACCAGACATCCTTCCAGACTACCTTCGGGACTAAGCCAGGGTACTGGGCACCAGAGGGAGGCCGGTGCTGGCAGCCAGGAAAGCCTACTCTTGCACTAATTTTGTGCATTGGGCCTCTAGTTTTTAAATAAGATAAAATATTAAAACATTAATTACTGAACATAGGTTTATCTACTTTTGAATTCTCATTGCCAAAACATTTGGGTGTGTTAGTAAACACATTTTTTACCACATTGAAAAACTGACTATGAAAAAGGCATATGCTTCTAAAAAGACGTATGAAATATATTTTAAAATTTGTTTATTAAGTGAATGAGTTTTATTTTTTTTTTTTAAATATTTTTATTGATTTCAGAGAGGAAGGAAGAGGGAGAGAGAGAGAGAAACATCAATGATGAGAGATAATCATTGACTGGCTGTCTCCTGCACACCCCCCACTGGGGATGTGCCCACAACCAAGGTACATGCCCTTGACCGGAATTGAACCTGAGACCCTTCAGTCCACAGGCTGACACTCTATCCACTGAGCCAAACTGGCTAGGGCTAAGTGAATGAGTTTTAATAACAAAAATAAGCTAGTAATCTACAGGCTGGAATGAGTTTTAATAACAAAAGTAAGCTAGTACAGCATCGTCCCAATATGCCAAGGTTGCAGGTTTGATCCCTGATCAGGGCACACACATACAAGAATCAATCAATGAATGCTTAAATAAGTGAAACAATAAATCAATGTTTCTCTCTCCCTCTCTCTCTCTCCTCTCTATCTCTATCTCTATCTCTATCTCTTTCTCATCAGGGTGGTTTTTTCTTTTTTTTTTTAAGTTAAATTGGTTCTTAAAAAAAGTAAGCTGGGGCAAAATTAGAGTTTGGTTTTCTCTCTGCTAAAAGGATAAAGTGTTCTTGGGCTATTATTGGTCTACTCTTGGTAACAGATTGTAAAACATTTTTCTTTACCTTTGAAAATAGTCTGCCTAGAAAATGAAATCTGTGTTTTGTCAAAATAATTTTCTCTGTTGTCTTTATCAGGTCTTTGATTACTTAATAATGCTGAATTTTCTCTATTTAAAAAGCTAAGGGTTGCCTGGCCAGCGTGGCTCAGTAATTGAGCAGTGATCTATGAATCAGGAGGCCACAGTTCGATTCCCCATCAGGGCACATGCCAGGTTGTGGGCTCCATCCCTAGTAGAGGGCACACAGGAGGCAGCCAATCGGTGAATCTCTTGTATCATTGATGTTTCTATCTTTCTTTCCCTCTCCCTCTCTGAAATAAAAATATACTAAAAATAAAAAAATTAAATTAAAAAAAAAAAGGGTTGTTTTGGTGTGTGTGTGTTTGTTTTTTTTAAACAACTATTTAATTTTCTATATTTGCCTGCAAAGTCTTTGTCAGTATGGTTAAACAGATAACTAAGTATTATTTCACATCAACCTATGACCTTATTTGACCAAGTGTGTTTAAATCTTTTGATATTTTTTATAAACTTCCCAAAATCAAATTCTAAATGAAGACTTTATGACCTCAAACTAACTTTGGGATTTTCCAGAGGACTTCTGAAGCATCTTTATGTTGTATTTGTATAGATATATAGTATAAGTGTTCCAGAAATTGTATGAAATCCCTAAAGTCTTACATGTCCTGGTGTAAGGTTGTCATCATAATTTTAGTTATTATTTTTACATGTTGTGTGTCACAGAAATAACCAAATTTTCTTGCCAATTCCATTAAAATGAACTCTCATATTGTTATCAGAGGAAATCATAGATAGTCTTTCTCCATTGCTAGTGGGATTGGGATGATAGGGGTACTACTAGAATAAACATTTCTTGAGGCTCCCAAAGGGATACCAGATGTGATAGAAAGCTTTATTTCTGTGAAATTACATCCCTTGGTTTGTAAAGTCTCATTTTTCTTAATCTAGTCTTGGATTCAGTAGAGCTACCGTGTTTCCCCAAAAATAAGACATCCTTCCAAAAATAAGACCTAGCGCATGGAAAGATAAGACATCCCCTGAAAATAAGACCTAGCGCAACTTTGGGAGAAAAAATTAATATAAGAAACTGTCTAATTTTCAGGGAAACAGGGTAGAAGCAGAGCCAGTGTCCAAAGTTTCCATTCCATGGTAGAGTTAGGTCCGGTTTAGCATTAGGCTAGTTACTGTCCATCAGCCCATTGTGTGGGCCTCATGGCCATGTGGGCAAATGCAGGAGAGAAGGAGTATGAGTGCCTCTGAGAAACCAGGAGTGCAAGAGAACAAGAGCACGAGAACAAACTCCTTTGTTCAGGAGAATGAATATCTCACATTTCCCCATGCTTGCAGTGGCCACGCCTATTCTGGTCAGTGACCTGTTCCAGGTGCCTTCCCCATGTCACCCAGACTTTACTGGGCATGCATTCATTCTTCCCCTGCCCAGACCCTTCCCCCAGCGATCCATAGGGAATAGACCTAGGGAGCGTTAAACTGAAGCCTCCTGGCAAAGCTGCACAAATGACAATAATATTTGGTCTTCCCTTTGTTCCTTTCCTATTATTTAACAATGGGGTTAATCAAAACAGTGTCAATATCTTTAAAAATGCACATCTTTAAGTCTTTTCAGGGATAGTTTTTTTATTCTGATGCTTTTATAAAAGCATAAGTGCTTCATCTTCAAGGAGATTCATAGAAATAATTTTGATAAGTAAAGGTTTCTGATAAATTTAAGATCATAAAACTAAACTGGGTGAGAATTTTGGGAACTAGTGGAAAAACTGGATTCAAGCAGAACAGGAATTAATAACATAGGACTTAACGAACAGAGGATGATTATAATTTTTAGGACTCCTTGTTTGAAAGGTTGCTGGTTTTTTAATTGGTGTCTTTTTTTTTTTTTTTTTTTTCCAGATTTGAAGAAACTTTTTCTCTTAAACTACATATGACTTACAACAGTTTGGTAAATTTTACCTTTTTAAACAAAGGTGAAACACTTTTTTTCCTACCTGATCCCATTTAGAAACTGTTAAGTATTTTTTTCATGGTAATATAGTTATTTGTATCAGTTTGATATGAATCTATTCTCCTTGTAACAGGATACAATTCAAAATACTGCTTTTATTTCCAACATGTAGATTCAGATATGACTAGACACCTTAAAGGAATTAATATGATTTCCTGGAGTCAATTAAGCCCTTGGGAAAACCACTCTGGCATCTTGTTCATAAGTTTCTAGCAAAACAGTTTTTAAAAAGCTTATATGATCAATCACTGTTCTTTCTTTAAGATTTTGTACTGATTTCAGAGAGAAAGGAAAGGAGAAGGAAAGAGAAACATGGATGGGCTGCCTCCTGCACACCTCCTACCTGGGATGGAGCCTGCAACCCGGGCACGTGCCCTGACTGGAAATCATATTGTTATCAGAGGAAAGCATAGATAACATCTCTCAGTTGAGGGGGAAAATTGTTAAAGAGAGACAACAGGCCCAAAATGGAGTCCGTTGTGCTAAAGCCCACATCAACAAATGAAAACTTAACACCTAACCTCATTACAATTTCAGCCTCTACCAGGAATAGAACCTTTCCAGTCAGTCAACCTGGAATTACCTGATTAGTACTAGTGAAGTAACCTGCATGATAGGTCCCTATCTCCCCCAAAGGAAACACTTTAGTTTCTGTTAGAAACTTTTTCTCTCCCCTTTTTGCCTATTAAAGGCTTCCATTTTGCACATGTCCTCATAGTGCCTTTCTGTTTGCTAGATGGGGTGCCACCAGATTCATGAATTGTTGAATAAAGTCATTTGATTTTTAAAGTTATTCAGTTAAATTTTGTTTTTTTCACAACATAAATACTGTGAGGGGGTGTAATCTAAAAATAAAGTGCAAATGTAGTAAAAGCAAATTCTAAGTGAAGTCATTAGGGGGCGGGGGAGAGACACCTGAGTTAACCCTCCCTGAAATTAAATTTAGTGAAGGTCCTTAAGTCAGTTAGACAGACAGGAGCAGAGCAAGGATGATGGACCAGGTACAGAAGGTCACCAGGGTGGAAAGCCCTTGGTGCCTAACAAAGAACAATTGTAAGGTGGGACCTTGCCCCCAGGGTGACCTTTCTCCCCTAGCATATTGCTGGTCATGCAATTTGGACGCCCCAATCTTTCCTCCCTAGAGATAATATATTGATATATGTCTCAGTTGTAGTTCAGCTCCAGGCCCAGAAAAGCAGAACCAGCTACAGCTGACCTCAGGACCAGCTCCACTAAATAATGACTCCCTGCCCTGGTGTCAGTCAATCAATAAGTGGAGATCACAACTTATTGAAAGGACATACATGGAAAATGGCTGAATAATCTATGGAGATTTTCCCCTGAGACCCTCCCTAAATTCTTCACCCTTAAAGTCCTTAGGGGAGCTCACCAGCACCTTTTCCTTCCTTTCCCCCATCGCCCAGGTGTGCTACCATTACCTTCCTCACTTCTAAAATCCCTTTGCTTCTGTAATTTGTTTCTTAAGTCCATTTCTTCTACAAATTACTCTCCCACCTCTGTGATTTTGTAATAAATGTCCTATTATAGTCTGAGTCTTGGCTCTGAATTCTTTTCTAGCCAGAACTCAAGTACCAAGGTTGGTGAACCCAGGTTGAATCTGACCCTACGGACTAACACCGGTTCCCACTGCCTACAATAGTTTGTGACCTCTTAGAAAATGTTTTAATAAAAACAATTGTCCCTCTCCAATATACCCAACCCGACAGAATTTTACTAATGCATTTTGAATCAAAATTTTAATAAGCATTATATTACTTGATTATAAAATTTCATGCTTCTCAAGTACATAGAATATCATAAAGTACATTGTTGTCAAGACAACTAGGAAATAAAAATGAATCACCTCCAAGACACAATCTGTCATTTAAATACATTAAAAATAATACTAAGAACAAATACTGGGGCAAACAATTCTCTTACCAAAACAGCTATTCTCAAGTAGGCGGTTTAATTCCAGGTGAACGGCTCTTTCTGCCTTTAGAAAGAAGACAACCTACTTGGTTAAAAATGCTTTTTATCCAGTTAACTTACAAGCAGCAGCCATCACTCAAATAGTGCCCAAGAAGCAAGGAGGTTCTTGAGTCAGGCAATTTATCTCAGTGGAAGAATCTGAAGCCACATAGCCTTAGTAGCAGGAATAAGACCTGGTGAGCTTCCTTCACTCTTTTAACTATCTGGCTGTTAACATAAAAACAAAACAAAACAAAAAAAAAAACAATAAACAAACAAACAAAAAATTGAAACCTGTAAAGAATTTTTGTGAGTTTATTTGAGCCAAACTGTCAACATATGTATGTTGGGGAGCAAAACCGCAATGAATTGAAATAATGCTCTGGAAAATGGCAGGTTACATCTGTATTTATACATTGCAATCAAAGGAAAGGGACGTAGGTGGGTTGCATGAAATCCATTGGTGATAGACTAGAGAGGTGGGAGAAAACAAAGCGGTGGTAGTGGGAGTTGGGGGGTGGTGGAGAGAACCCCTAGGATTGATTAAAGAGTGAAATGATAGACACATACTTAGGTGGGTGCAGGAACAATTAACATGATAATGAAGGAATGTGTGTATCTGTCCTGATGCCCAGCACATTAGGTTGTGCCCCAAGAGGTCCAGAAAAAGAGAAGTTACAAGTTACCCAGATATTTCAAAGGGTATGTTATTATAAATGTAAAAAGACAAATAGGCTCAGTTAAGGTAAAGATTGACCTTGTCAGTGAAGATACCCGCCTAAGACATAACTACCCACCGTAACTGCTTTTAAAGTTTAATTTCAGACCATCCTTTGTGGTTACTTTAGGTCTCTAAGTCTGCAAGACTTCCATGCAGGCCTCCCCTGAGGTTGTCAGGTTAAGAAGTGGCCCCATTTGCCCACATGGCTAAACCAAAGATGACTGGGTTGTTTTCAAGTACTTGCCCCAGGGCTTATACTTGAGATAACACTCAACCCTCTTGGCTCATTCCTAAACTTTGCAGCTCAGATTCCTGTCTTCAATAACTGCTTGGTCCTAGCCAGTTGGTCCAGTGGTTAGAGCATCGATTCCAGTCAAGGGCACATACTTGGGTTGCAGGCTCAATCTCCAGCCCCGTTCAGGGCAAGTGCAGGAGGCAACCAATTGATATGTTTCACATTGATGTTTCTCTTTGTGTGTCTCTTCCCCTCCCTTTCACTCTCTCTAAAAATTAATGGAGAAAATATCCTCTGGTGAAGATTAGCAGCAACAACAACAAAATAATAATAACTCTTGGTTTCTCCTGTTGGTCAACCAAACACTGGGATTCATTTGAAGACACTGGGGTAGATCAGGAATAAGCTGAGGCTCAAGCAGAGTTTGGGACCAGAAACTGGAGTATTGATAAGAACTGGGGAAATCTCCCTGTTTCCTCTGCAATTCTGTTTATTCTCTCCCCTTACTTCTGGCTTTTTCTGCCTTCAATTAGCATAGCAGGAAATTACTACTGGAGAGCTCCTAACTTCCTCTTCCAGACAATAGCAAGTATGATGACCCTGTTAGGGGCAGAAATCAAATATTGGAGACTAGCTATAATTATAAAAAGTATTAATCATGCTTAGGTAATTTTGATTGTTCTCTTCTGATAAGAGAAAGCACATTCTAACCTCCTTGGGACATGGAAGGAATGCACTCCTTCCTTCTTTTCCAAAAACTGCCTAGATTAGCAACCTCGTTGCCTGTAATTTGGTCCAGAAGGCGCCCACCCTTTGCACCCCCACCTCCCGCCCAGTCCGCATTGCCTATAACCTATAACCATTGCCTACTTTCCCATGCCTGTAATTCTTCTTTCCCATGTAATCTTTGTCCTTTTACCCAATATAAGCTGCTGACTTGTGGAGAGGGGCAGAGTAGATTTTTGTGGATGACCTGCTGCTCCCCCTTACTGCCAGCATTATTGGAATAAATGCTCTTATATTGGAATAAATTATTCAACCCTGTCTCTGCTTAATAGACTCAAGTAGTGACAGGCTGTCCAGACCCACTGATTGTCCGGTTCAACCCCACCTATATTCATTACCCCTTTGTCCAGCAGCTGGATTCCTCCTGACCATTTGAGCCAGTCCTACTAATATTTCAAGGCCCATCTCCATTTTCACCTTTTTCATAAAAACCTCTCTACCACCAAAGACATAGAAGCATCCTATACACACATTTTGGCACATTTAATAAGACATATTGAGGGTATACATATATTTACTAGAGGTCCAGTGCATAAAATTCTTGCAAGCCAGCGGGGATGTCCCTTAGCCCAGCCTGCACCCTCTCCAATATGGGACTCCTCCAGGGATGTCCAACTGCCCATTTAGGCCCCATCCCACGAGTGGAATCAGGCCTAAATGAGCAGTCCAACTCCCTCTCACAATCCAGGACTGCTGGCTCCCAACCACTCACCTGCCTGCCTGCCTGATTCCCCCTAACCGCTTCTACCTGCCAGTTTGATCACCTCCTAACTACTCCCCTCCCCTCCCCTAATTGCCCTCCCCTGCTGGTCTGGTCACCCATAACTGCCCTCCCCTACAGGCCTGGTCACCCCTAATGCCCTCCTCTGCTGTCCTGGTCACCTCCAACTGTCCTCCCCTGCGGGCCCGGTCCCCCCCAACTTTTCTTCCCTGCAGGCCTGGTCCCTCCCAACTGCCATCCCCTCCCGACCATCTTGTGTCCACATGGGGGCGGCCATCTTGTGTGTTGGAGTGATGGTCAATTTGCATATTACCTCTTTATTATATAGGATGCTTCATATTCCATAGTATTTAGAATAGGACTTGCACCAAATAGCCCTAGCCCACAGTAGATATTTATTAAACTGTAATGTATAGGTTTCTTTTCACTTTTCTTTTGCTGTATTGTTTAAAAAGGGTAAACCTTTAGGAATGATATGTCCTAGCTTTCTTGTTCTTCTCTAATTAGCAACCACCCTTTACAATCTGCTGTGTACATTTTAAATGATTTTTAAATTAGACATTTATAACGGGGCACTAAACAGATTCTGATGAATCAATGACACCAGCAGAATACGGTACTGACTAATAGACACAGCACCATTGTCAAGTCTTGCAATTTACTCCTGGCTCTTCAAATAGTCATTGTAATTCCAGGCAGGGCTTAATTATCGCCTCTTAAAATGGGCAGAGTGTAACCCATCTCTTTTCTTCACATGGGTATCATGGGAATTAATTAGGTCTTTAATAAGAATGTATGTCTATAAAATGTGTTATTGAACTAGAAGTAAATATAATGAAAACATGAGGTAGTCAAGGTCTGAATGTTTATTGTTGTATTTAGCAATCAGCTTGATTCTAAATACAAGGATTATAGTAGCAGCTGAAGTACACAAAATAATGAATACATTTTGGGTTAGTGTCTTCCAACTACTATTTGAAAACATGTCTTGGATGGCCAGAACTAATTAGAGGGTTGAGACAAAATTTATGTATCCCAGGCATTTTCTCACCTGAATTGACACCTGAAGAATACAATACTAACACAATCCAGGAGATGGCTGCCTCCTACAAGCCCCCTACTGGGGATCAAGCCCAAAACCCGGGCATGTACCTCCAATTGTGACTTCCTGGTTCACAGGTCGATATTCAACCACTGAATGATACTGGCCAGGCAGCAATCAGCATTTTAACAAGCTTTCCAGGTGATTCTGGTGTATGTTCAAGTTTGAGAACCACTGTTTTAGAAGGCAGGTTCTTAACCATGGCAGCAGAGGAGAAACATTGAGGGTTTTTTCAAAAATACTGGTATCTGGGTCCCACCCCTCAGATTCTCAGTCATGCCACTCAGGCATGGAGATTTTTAAAAGCTCCCCAGTGTGCTCCACTGATCTACAGAATTTATCCTCAATTGCCAAAGGGAAGGGAAACTCCCAATATTGCAAATATAATGCTTTCTACATCTGGCCCAGGTCAACCTACACAAAGGCAGAAGGGACAGTGATTACATGTTTTAATTTTAACAATACCAACAGGCCAAGCAATTCAGATATGTGATCTCTTCCTAAAGTCTTTAAATCCACTCCTAAAGGACCTACTAGAGTCAATATGATGTAACAGAAAGAGAAAAATTATTTCCGGATCCCAAGGCCTTACCCAAATGTTCATTAACCTCTTGAGACCACATTCTTTCATGTCTACACTATTATAACTATTTTAATTATTTTTTTCTTTTTATATTTCCTCATTTTTGTGTTTGTGTGCCCCAGAGCCATAATTCTTCCTGTTTTTAGTTCAGGAACTTTGGTGACCCATATATGTTTTCGGCTAAGCTTCCTGAGCAACTGCAAGGTTGAAGCAGAAATTCATTCTGTGAAGTACATGAACCAGAAGCCAGAAAGTGGAGCAAGACAACGGACTTTGGAAGCAGATTCAAGTTCCAACCCTGTCGCTTACTAGCAGTGTGACATTGGTCAAGTGACTAAACCTCCTAGAGACACAGTTTCCTGACCTGTATAATGTAGACAACAATAACTTACTTTTTGCTTGTGAGGATTACTTGATAATCCATACAAAGCACTTATTGTAATATAGTACCTGGCACATTGTGTAAGCAAGTAAAAAATGCTAGCTACCCGTGTTTCCCCGAAAATAAGACCTAGCGCATGGAAAGATAAGACATCCCCTGAAAATAAGACCTAGCACAACTTTGGGAGAAAAATTAATATAAGACACTGTCTTATTTTCGGGGAAACAGGGTATTACTCCAAGGTAACAGTTTGAGATCATGCATTCTTTTTCATCACCTTTTTCCTCCTTTTTCATTTATTTCCACCCAACTCTCAATTGAGTATATGGTTTGTCCTGCGCTCACAGCCTCTGGTGAGGAAAAAACCTGTTAGCCTTCCTGACTTTGGTTTCTAAAAGTTTGAGACCCGGTAGACTGAGACAAAGTGTCTTTGCCAGAAACAGAGTTTGGGATGGGTAGGGGACTAATGAGTGGGACTTCTTTTCACCGCAAACTATTGTACAAAGATTTTGTGTGGAAGGAGGGAGGAGGAAAGAAAAGGGTATCAGCTTCCCAGCACACCTGTAAGGGAGAAAGCAAGCCCACAGAGCGAAGGGCTGCTGAGACATCTGCGCAGATGTGAATATAAGCAGCCTAATAAAGATTTCCAAGCCTAAAGCATGAGTCCAAACAGAAACAGTGGAGCGGCTAGACATAAAGGGCCTTGCTTCCTTTCACCTGAGTGAAAAGGGGACTCAAGGTGCAATATACTCCTCAATGCTTCACCACCCTACACTTGCTAAACACTCCCTCCACCAAAAATGAGAAGGTAAGTTTCCTACCAGCTAGGTAGAAGGGGTTGTGGTGGTAGTGGAGGTGGTGGTAGTGGCCATGGTGGTGTAGAAATGGAAATTCAACCGAGTTTCTGGAAATAAAATTGTATTTCTCACACATTTGTTTGGGGATTTGTGGACTGAGATTCATAAAATATTCCAGAACCTGCAATGTCTCAAGTCAATTGTTTAAAGCATTAATTATTGTGCTCAGACTATAAATGCTGATATAGACATAGGGGGGAGGGGAGGGCAGTAGGACAGAATCAGAACATCCCCAGACTACCTTGGAATTCGCTGAATTCAGTGGCTGATGGCATTATTTTACTCCCTCATCAACATCAAGTAAAACACTCTGATGAGCAGTGCACAAGAAAGACTTTCTGTAAATGTGATTATTAGGTCAAAGGCTGGGTGCTTCCTTTCCCCTGGCTTTTCTCCTTTCCTAAAATCTTTATACATTTCTTTGTCATGCCTTTAGTTTATTAAACTGCATTTAAAATGTTTGTTTTTTTTTTATTCTGCATGAGTAAGATTGTGTGTCATTTCAGCCTCCTTGTCAGCTTCTGTTTTACTCTCATTAAATCTGTTGATTGAGTGTGAAGAAGGAGGCACTGTCATCATTTTCAGATTTTCTGCTATGGGTTAGATCTCTTAGGAGCAATGCTGTGATCCCTGCTGCAATTTCATAGTGATGTTCTGAAAGATGGGAATGAGACCAGGAAAGTCATCTTATTCCTTCTCTACTTTCATGAGTTCAGGGAGGCAGTTAGAGAGGGAGGAGGATACATCCATTTCCCCTCTACTCATTCATTCATTCATTCATTCATTCATTCACTTTACATAAAGTTACTGTGGCAGATACTGAAATAGGACTTGGAGAATGGAAGGTAAAAAGAAGTCTACTTTTCGCCCTCATGGAACCTATGGTCTGATGGTAAGACCAACTTTAATCAAATAAAACACTAATCAATGTCTAGTTACCCCAGAGATCCTGATCTAATTGAGCTGGAGTAGGGCCCAGGCATTAGTATTTTTTGTAAGAGCTATAGGTAATCCTAACAGGCTTCCATGGCTGGGAATCACTGGGCTAGACCACACAAGTTCTAATCAAGCACGGTGAAGCATTTTTTATTTTATCTTACAACAATGGGTAAGTTACTGAAGAGAGGTGATATGGTAATATTTGGGTTATAATAAACTTTTACTTTGAAATAATTGTAGATTCACATGAAGTTGTAAAAAAAATAATAATAATACAGAGAGATTCCATGGACCCTTTTCCCAGTTTTCCGCAATGGTAACATCTTGTAAAACTATCATGCAATATCATAACCAGAATATTGACATTGATATAGTCAAGATACAGAATATTCTCAAGACAATAAGGACCCTTCCTGTTGCCCTTTTATAGCCATGCCAAGTTCCTCTTATTCCCTCAACCCCCTAATTCCTAGCAACCACTAACATATTCTCTATTTCTATAAGCTTGTCACTTCAAAAATGTTACCAAAAAATGGAATACTCTAGTATCTAACCTTCTGGGATTGCCTTTTTCTCTCAACATCATTGTCTGAATATTCATGCAGGTTGATGCATGCATCACTAGTTTGTTTCCTTTCTTTGTTGAATAATAGTATCCCATGATATGGATTTACCACAGTTTGTTTAACCATCCATATGCTGAAGGACATCTGGGTTGTTTCTAGTGTTTGGAGGTTATAAATAGAGCTGCTACAAGTATTTGTGTACAGGTTCTTGTGTGAACATAAGTCTTCGTTTCACTAGGATAAATGCCCAATGGTATAATTGTGGGGCTATATGGTAACAATATGTAGAAACTGTCATAATAAAGAAATTATCAAAGTGTTTCCAGAGTGGCTGCACCATTTTACATTCCCAATAGTAATGTAATAACCCAGTTTATTCTCATTCTCGTCAGTTTGTGTCATGTTCTTTTATTTAAGCTATTCTTACTGCAGTTTTAATTTGTATTTCCCTGTTGGCTAGTGATGCCAAACATCTTTTTGTGTCCTTATTATCCATTTGCATATTATCTTTGGTTAAGTGTTGTTCGTATCTCTTGCCTTTATTAGACTTTAATGTTGAGTTTGAGAGTTCATTTTTATATCTAGATACTTGCCCTTTTTTGTTCAGTATGTGGTTTGCAGATTCCCCTCACCCCCACTTATCGAATATGTTTTTCTATCCTGGTAACAGAGACTTTTGCAAAGCAAAAGTTTTAAATTGTGATGAAGCATAATTTATCAATTTTTTCCATTTATGAATCTGCTTTTGGTATCATGTCTAGTAACTTTTTGTCTAGTCCTAGATTATGACTGTTTTCTTATGTGGGTTACTAGAAGTTTTATAGTTTTATGTTTTACATTTAAATCTATGAATCATTTTGAGTTAATCTTTGTATAAAGTGTGAGTCCTAGGTCAAGGTTCACTTTTTTGCTTATGGATGCTCAACACCATTTGTTTAAAAAGCCATATTTTTCCATTGAATTTCTTATGTCAAAACATCAGTTGTGCCGAAACCGGTCTGGCTCAGTGGATAGAGTGTTGGCCTGTGGACTGAAAGGTCCTGGGTTCGATTCTGGTCAAGGGCGTGTACCTTGGTTGTGGGCACATCCCCAGTGGGCGGTGTGCAAGAGGCAGCTGATCGATGACTCTCTCTCATCGATGTTTCTAGCTCTCTATTCCTCTATTCTTCTCTGTAAAAAATCAATAATATATATATATATATATATATATATATATATATATATATATATATATATTTAAAACATCAGTTGTATTTGTGTGAGCCAAACTCTGTGTTTCTTATTCTGTTCCATCAATCTACACATCTATTCCTCTGTTAATACCATCCAAGTCTTTACTACAGTAGCTATATAAGTCTTGAACCGAGGTAGGCTGGTTCCTTTCACTTTATTGTTCCATATCACAATTGTTTTAGCTATTCTATTGCCTTTGGTTTTGCATATAAAATTTAGAATAATGTTGTCTATATTTATTTTTAAAGCTTGCTGGGATTTGGGTAGGAATTGCATTAAGAACTTCACAAAATTGTTCACCAACCTTGTGAGCAGTTGGTTTCTTTTCTTGAACATAAAAATCCTTTTAATGCTTTAACTTTGAGATTGCCTTTCCCCTCCCCCCAAAAATAGCTGGGATTCACATCATTGAATTTTACTTGTTTTTTAAATATTGCACTGAGTTTTAGAATGAACATTAGGCCCCAGATGAACCTCTTTGCTCATATTTCTGGAAACACTTATGAAAAACAAGTGTTCCTAATGTTTCACAATACCTTTGTAATATTGTTATCATCATCATTAGCTAGTTGTTAATATTAATAATAGGAAGAAAGCAAAGGGGAGGCCAGACATATATGGTCATCTGGGAAGCTACAGCTTCACATTCCCCAGCAAACCACAGGTCCTTTCAAACAAAGGGGAGATGGGCTCACCTGCAGAGAAGTTAAGGTGACTGGGGAAGGTGCCTCCCTGGGAAGCAATAGGTTGGCTAGGAGGTGGAGCCGCTGGAGAAATATTAGAAAAGTAAAACCCTCAGCAAAGAGTTCCCTCTCTCATGCTTTACTCTTGCCGCTTGTTCCTCTCTTGCTCCAGGACCCAAACCCACCCCGTCCTCTCAGGATAGCCATGTGGCCCTAAGCAGCCACATGGTCCAGGATGTGGGACTAGAATTAACATGGAGCAGAGACTCTGGCCAGTGGCCTTAATTCTTGCCATACGGAAGACAAGATTGGACTTTTTCCCTGGTGGGATGAGGTGAAACTCAAGGGTTTAATGACACAGAAATAAAGATCACTCATCCTCTTGTGTGAGTCTCAGGAAATTCCTTTACTTGTGACATCACACAAACTCCACTTCCTCCAGTAACAGATAGGGAACCAAATAGCACCCCACTGATTACAACATGACATTATGAAGGTTCACTTAAGCACCTGCACAAGAAGAAATCAGGAGGTCTATCTGAGCCACAATATCATTCAACCTGGAGGTGGCCATTTTTCACCATTTCCTCTCCTTATTTTGTGATTTATCGTTCATTCACTCCAAAAATCCATTGATTCTCTACTCATCAGACACAATCCAAGACATGATCCTTGTAGTCAAGTTACATTGTGTCTTACTCATTTTTGACCCCCAACATCTAGATCTGCTACACACTGTAGAAAGCTCTTACAAAATGTCTGATAAAGTGATGATAAAAAGAAAGAACAACTAGGTAATATAATGTAGAATAATATATTCAGAAGTTTTTAAATCTTGGGGAAAACTTCTTGCCTTAAATATTTTTTTTATTCATTAAAAAATACATATTATACACAAGATTTTTTTTTTGCCTCAAACTGTTGCCAATATATATTTTAAAATATATATTTAAAAAAAACTCCTTAACTTTAGTAATGAGTGACATAGAGTAATCAATGTTTTCCAAAGAATGGTTTCCCAATTATCTACATGAGAAGGATTTGCAACCTTATTTAGGAGTGAAGATATTTAGTCTAAATTCTTAAATAAAGAATAATTGCTTTAACTAAGGGTAGGCTAAAAATGAAATTGAGCCACAAATCAAAAGGGTGTTAACTAAAAGAGAAGTCCTGATGCAGGACAATGAAGACTATTAGGGGCCCCTACTCCACACCAAAAAGACATTTGGGACCAAAGGCACAGAAGAGCAGGCAAGTTATAGCCTCACTTGAGAGGTTATAATAAAAACTTTCCCAATGGGGAGGCACCAAGCAGGAACTTCTTAGTGTTAACAAAGGGAGAATTTTAATCAGGAAAATAACATTTGCCCTCAGCTGAGCATCCTAAAGTAACCCACAATAAATAGTAGACAAGCCATCCAAAAACATTCTGGTATTGGCAACTGGGTGACAGATTTTCAATGTTAAGGTAAGAAAATTGTTGAATTAAATGTGTTCATAATGCCACTTTGCCCAGGTACTAGAATTTATCTCCCAGATACAATAAATAACATCAAGGAACCTATTCTTTTTTCTTTTCTTTTTTAAAAAAATGTGTTTTTATTGATTTTAGAGAGGAAAGGAGAGGGAGAAAAAGATAGAAACATAAATGGTGAGAAAGAATCATTGATTGGTTGCCTCATGCACACCCCACACAGTGGATCATGCTCACAACATGGGCAGGTGCCCTGACCTGGAATCAAATCATGACCTCCTGGTTCATAGGCCAATGCTCAACCACAGAGCCACGCCAGCTGGGCAAGAAACCTATTCTAATCAGAACTTATTAGATGTGTAAGATAAACAGTAATCAAATGTTATTAAACAAAATTCCATTTTTTAAATAAAATGTTCGAATTAATAATCATGTGTGGCTTCTTCAGTTACTACATTCAAAGAGTGTCTCATGGCTTGGGTCTAGTAACTACAAAGCAAGATTTTGCAACCCCTGGCTGCAAATGATCCACTTGGGGGGGACATAAAAAGTTCTCATGCCAGGGTTCCACTCTCAGCAGTTCTGATCCAATGAGTCCAAGGAAAGCTCAAATGTGGGCATTTATTTTCTAGAGAGACATCACCATTTGAATGGAGTCATTAAGTGGAACAGGAAATCATCAGCTGCTGTGGGGTTGCTGCCAAACCTGTAAAGCTGTAAGCCTCTGAAGTTCACAACCTTGGCTGCTTCTTTCAACCATTTGGGAGCTTGTAAAAATCATGAGGTCCAGACTGCATCCCAGACCAATTAAATCAAAAGCATTGAGAGAGGAATTTAGACATCAGCTTTAAAATATTTGTAGCCAAGGTCTAGAAGCAGGCTTTAAATGGCTTTACTATTAGAAGTCCCACAAGAATTAGAATAGCAGGTGTTTAGATCTCTGGTTCTTATGGAAAAAATGATCAATCAAAACATTTATCTAAATTGCTCAGCCTCATTGCTTCAGTTCCATTATTTGTCACTCTTCACCTAGGGTTTGTGAAAGGACACTGCTTGCCTGAAAGTACTGGCCATTTCAATTCCTATCATCTGTGCATGTATCCCATATGTAAAGAGCCTCTTACTAGTAATACATCCTGGGATTCTGTCGTGGCCAAGTTGTAAAGCACTAATATCTCAACATTAACCTAATTGGGCCTCGGGTAGAGAAATTCAAGCCTATAATTTACTGCCTGCTTGTGCAATTAAAAGACAGAACTGTCTATCTGATGAAACAGGCAGTAACGAATGGAAGAAGTCCCATGTTTAACAGATGTTGCTATCCATGTGACCCTGATTAATGCACTTGCTAAGAGTTCACTATTTTTAGGAACAAATAGCTGCAAATAGGTAACACTACACCAATGATAAAGTTTCCATTTTTTAAAGAAGCATTTCTTTGTAAACAGGTGATGTTTTTTTTAACAGTATAAAGCAATTTTCCATAGGCATTATTCAGAGTTGCTTTTGTTCTCTTCAAAGCAGTCAACACATTTTATATCTCTGAAAATCATTTTAAACTCAATTTATTCCAATTTACTGGCAGAGCATAAATATAGCTGTGTCTCTATACAACAGTGAAAACAAAAAAAGGGCATCCTATTTAGTGAATGCACTTGATAACTTAGATTTCAAATTTAGAGAAAGAAAAACAAAGAGAAATGCACTCAATCTGAATGTTTGCCTTTACATGGATGGCCCTAGGCAAAACTGGGGAGGAAATCTAGTTTGGTTTATAGTTTCATCATGGGTCTGGGAGCCTACTCAGGCATTCTCTTTCTGCCCCTCCTCTCCTTCCCAGAGCTTATAAGCATTAGTTATTTGTTTCTTAATAAGAATGTTCATTTTTAATGAGCCCCCTCCTAATGATATTTGCATTTTAAAGACTTATCTTTCTTATTATAATAATAACTAGAGGCCAGGTGCATGAAATTTTTGCATCGGGTGGGGTGGAGAGTAGTCCCTCAGCCCAGCCTGCACTCTCTCCAATCTGGGACCCCTCAAGGGATGTCCAACTGCCCGTTTAGGCACAATCCCAACAGGCAATCTGACATCCCTCTCACAATCCAGGACTGCTGGCTGACCTCCAACTGCTCACCTGCCTGCCTACCTGATTGCCTCTAACCGCTTCTGCCTGATCGCCACCTAACCACTCCCCTGCCAGTCTGATCAACGCATAACTACTCCCCTGCCGGCCTGATTACCCACAACTGTGCTCCCCTGCCGGCCCAATCACCCCCACTGCCCTCCCCTGTCAGCCTGATCACCTCTAAGTGCCCTCCCCTGCCAATATGGTTGCCTTAACTGTCCTGCCCCAATTGCCCTTCTCTGCTGGCCCGGTCACCCCTAACTTCCCTCCCTTGCCAGCCTGGTGTCCCCTAACTGCTCTCCCCTGCCAACCCAGTCACCTCCCCTACTGACCTGGTGTCCCCCCCTGCCCTCCCCTGCTGGCCTGGTTGCCCCCAACTGCCCTATCCTGCTGGCCTGGTCACCCCTAACTTCCCTCTCTTGCCAGCCTGGTTGTCCCCAACTGCCCTCCCCTGCAGCCTGGTCACTCCCAACTGCCCTCTCCTGCAGGCCTGATCATTTCTAACTACCCTCTCCTGCCCACCTGGTCTTCCCAACTGCCCTCCCTGCAGGCCCGCCCCCCCCCCCAACTGTCCTCCCCTATAGGCCTGGTCCCCCTCAACTGCCCTCCTCTGCCAGTCTGGTCACCCCTAACTGCCCTCCCCTGCAGGCCTTATCTCCCACAACTGCCCTCCCCTACTGGCCATCTTGTGGCTGCCACCTTGTGTCCACATGGGGGTGGCCATCTTTGACCACATGGGGGCAGCCATCATGTGTTTTGGAGTGATGGTCAATTTGCATATTACCGGTACCCTTTATTATATAGTATGATAATAATAATGATTGTTATTATTATAAAGGAGCAGTTACCCTAAAGAAAGTTAGAAAAATTGTAAATATATCCATACTCAAAGTGGAGTTGTTTACTCCCAGCCAGAGTTGCCCAGAAAAAAAGAAGAAAAAATTCATTACATATACTTACATCTTAAAAGAAACAGAGACCCATTGTATAAGTTTTTGTTGTGCCAAAAGGAAGAAAAATGAATTCAGAATATTTTTAAAAGAACTGGTAGAGAGGAAGATGCTGGAATGAATTACTCAGAAATAAGAGATCTGAGAGCTCTGAGAGGCAGAAATTATTAGGAATTCACAAGGGTGGTAATGATCCAATGGAGATGGTAGGACACAAATTAGACATTGATGGGATGGGATGGAAAGTTTCATTCAACAATTCAGTCTATCTGTACATTTGATTTTATACAGATTAAATATTCAGATGAATGACTTTTTAAACCTATGACAAAATGGATTTTATGTTATTGCTGGCTTTGCTTTGAGAAGATGCTATCTTGGAAAGAACTGAGAAAATATTTCCACAGGCAGGGACCTTTTGAAATGAGGAAGTTAATTTAATAAATAAGAAGTTAATTTTGAATAGCTTCAATTCATTTAGATAAAACTTTGTTTTTAGCCTGACCATTTAATACATTGCACTTCTTGCTGCCTTCTCCTTTTGTACATGAATTACCTCCTGTAGTACCTATAGCCTCATGCCCTCCTTCTTCATATTGCTCCCCATTGGCTGTTATAACAGCACAGTCCTTCAGTCAACAGCTGTTTCATGACCATCCCACCATATGTGTTTTGCTGGTTCCTCCTCTTGGTGAGCCGCCATCATCTACCAGAGCTGTCTTTATCTCCTCCCCCACTCTCCTCTTTATCCCCCCTGCAAGCTAAGAACCTCACTGCTTCTCCTACTCCAAGAATTTCCCAATGCCACTGCAGATTCACACTAAGCATTTTTCCTGAGGTCTGAGCAGTCATCAATTTACACTTTGATCCTGTTCTACTCTCTGACTTTGTCTCTCCTTTTTCTCTCCTCCTTCTGAAATTCTGAATGAAAGAAAAACTCTCTGTGCTCCAAACATGTGCCAGATTTTCTCATCTTTAGGTCTCTGCCCACTATTGACTCCACTGATAATATCCAACTCCATCATCTCCACCTATGAAAATCCTTCAAGCCCAGTTCAACTCTTTTTTTTTCAATATATTTTATTGATTTTTTTACAGAGAGGAAGAGAGAGGGATAGAGAGTTAGAAACATTGATGAGAGAGAATCACTGATCAGCTGCCTCTTGCACACCCCCTACTGGATATGTACCCGCAACCAACGTACATGCCCTTGACCGGAATCGAACCCGAGACCTTTCAGTCGGCAGGCCAACGCTCTATCCACTGAGCCAAACCGGTTTCGGCCCCAGCTCAACTCTTTAATGGACAAATGAATAATTGAATGAAGGCCCCACGACAATACTGACCACAGCCATATAGCTGGGTTCTCAGTGTGGCCTTTTTACCACAGTGCTGCCCTTTTGACCACATCAGCAATGCACTTCTTTTCCCCTTTCAAATTATAAGAGAAAGGTTATTTAGAAAGTTACAAAGGTAGTGGAAGTGAGCCAACTGGACTGAATAGGCTTCAGGGAACATGCTATAAAATCAAAAGAAGGGCCCTTGGAGTTTAGAAAAGAGAAAGGCAAAGGTAACATGAGTGGAGACAGAACAGGAGGAATGGAAAGGTATGGGCATGCTCCGGAGAGAAAGACCACACCCAGCACTGTTTGTTTTTATTTATTTTTTAATATATTTTTATTGATTTCAGAGAGGAAGAGAGAGAGAGAAACATCACTGTGAGGAGAAACATTGATGGGCTGCCTCCCACAGTAGGGATCAAGCATTTAATTCCCAATTGGGCATGTGCCAATTGGGAATTAAACCAGAAACCTTCTAGTGCATGGGCTGGTGCTCAACCAACTGAGCCTCATCCGCCAGGGCAGCACTGCTCATTTTTAATCAACACCCATAGAAATTCTATAGTTCAGTTTATCAAAAGTCAAAAGGAAACTATGTGCCCATACCTAAATTTTCTTTTGCACATATAGCAGCTATTAAAAAGTCCCCAAGACTTGCTTCCTGAGCTACAAAATCAGTGTCCTGCCTGCCCTCCAGCCCTTAGCTTTACATTTTCAATTCTCTCTTCTCTCTCCCATTCCCCACTTTCCCTCTTTCTTGTATTGATTTTAGTACCGTCCTTGATGGGAAGGTGACATAATCCTTTAGGGAATCAAGTAGATACTTCCAATTAGATTTATTACAAATTCCCTTAAGAACTGATTAGAGAAGAAGAATCCCAAGTGTCTGATTCCCTCAATAATCCCAGCAACATTTTTGAAGTGTTTGCCAACATAAGGCTAGGTTTTAAATACCACATTTACTAATCTAGCACCAAGGGATCCTTGAAAGCTTGCAAAACAGTGGTAAAGTAGTAATTTACTGACTGAAAAACCAGAAATATGAAAGCCTCATCAAAAGGTAGCTCAGGGTGGTGGTTAATTCGTGCATGATCTCTGTAGTCAGATGGTGCTGGGTTTTTTAACTCCAGTGACACCACTAACTAGCTGTAAGACTTGGGGCAAATTACTTAACTTCCCTGAGCCTCGGTTTTCTCATCTGTAACATGAGGGTAATGATAGGGCTTTTAGAAGAATAAATGCTTGCCATATAGTGTTCACATAAATGGCAGGTATTATGATTACCATGGACACTGATATTACAGTGAATCATGAACTGCTTCCCATTTCCAAAACCATCACCTTCAGTTGCTAAGCTATTTGTTCATTCTTCAGACTATAAGGAAGATGGAAAGAAATTTTAAAAAAATGAGGCAAGAATAAGTTTTCATACTTTCAGTGGGCTTCAGGCTTTTATTGTTGCCAAACTTTATAAAGTATGATAAATAATATTTTGAAATTATTTTTCTTTCCCTTTTTTATAAATCTTGCTCCTTACATCCAGCCATTTAGCTAGTATATCCTGAGGATATTCTTAATTAGGATAGAGGAAAATCTATACTAATAAAAAAAGATGCAAATTGACCATACCTATGTGATGTCCACAAGCCAATCAGGAGTGAGTATGCAAATTAACCCAACAAAGATGGTGAGTTAATTTGCATACATAGATACAGAGCGAAGAGTGAAAACTGAAGACTAAAGAGGCTTGGCTTCTCTGCTATGCCCATGATGCAGACGGAGCGAAGGTCTGGGTTCCAGGTGCCAGAGAAAAACTGGTGCCTGCAGCCAAGGGAAGAAGGTTTATTGCACATATCTTCATGCAATGGGCCTCTAGTATAATATAAATGAAGTCCTTCCTTCTGGCTGGTGGTTTGTGGGAGAAATAACAGAAGGCAAAAGGACAAGCAAGGTCATCCCCTCCAGGTCACAATCTGGATGAATGTGGTTAAGAGATGAGAGATTATATATAAACTAAGGAAGAGCCATACACAGAAGCAAAAGGGGCTTGTTCCCCAGTCCTTGTTTGGAACTCTGAGATAAGACTGCCATCTAGAATGGCCCACACCATCCTGGGACTACCATAGTGCAATGAAGATAGTGGGGAGGCACAATTCAGTAGAGAGGGCCTGTGTGCCCCCTCCCATGCCTGCCTTGGCTCTAAAGGGGGCATGGAAAGGCTCCAGAAGCTCCCATAATCTCCTGTGGGAAATAAAGTAAGCAACAGAATTGGCAGTCTCAGAACATGCTAAGGTAGGTGCTCTGGGGCTAAGTGTGAGGTAACTCTAAATCTAATATCAAGGCTGATGGCTATGCCAAGGACCAAAGAGAGGACCTGGCTAAGACTCGGTGAAATCTGCAAGTCCTGGCAGATGTAAGGTGGGTGGATTTAACTGAACCAAAGAACAATACTGCACAGGGGGAAGCACCACAGAAAGGCTCCAGGAACCTGACTGGATCAGCAACCCTACAGAGGAGGAATGGACAGGACAGGACCTGCACTCAGATCAAGTCTAGTCTCTCTTGTCACAGTGGTGTTCACATGCCTAAACACCATGCTGGCAGAGATGTGCAGAGAAGTGAGAAATGGACAGGAAGGAAACCTGAAAGATGGTTCATCTGCTCTACACAGGACAGATTAACTTTGCCCATAAAGTCTGGCCTTTGCTCTAAGAGGTCATCATT
Source organism: Pipistrellus hanaki (assembly GCF_964339955.1). Classification (NCBI taxonomy): domain Eukaryota; kingdom Metazoa; phylum Chordata; class Mammalia; order Chiroptera; family Vespertilionidae; genus Pipistrellus; species Pipistrellus hanaki. The sequence goes on from NC_140516.1 coordinate 29,963,474, forward strand.
AAAACACTTGGAATATTCTGCCTGGTTACCTGGGAGCCTTAGGACATACCAGATAGTCTTCCAGTGTTTCCCAAAGTGTGGTACGTGTACTCCCAGGGGTATGGGAAGAGTTTGGTGGGGATATGCACTGCACCGTGCTTAGCTGCGTTTTACGTTCTCATGAGTATAAGGGGTACTCGGCATTATAAAAATTATAGAAGGGGTACACATATATCAAAAGTTTGGGAAACACTGGATGCTAACAATGTGACCTAGGCTAAGAAAGTGGAGGCTTTGGGCCACCCCTATCAACTCAACTTCAGGAGGGGCTGGAAGCTAAGATCATGCAGATGGTCTACCATGTGACCAAGCTTCCAGTGCAGACTCTAGACATCATAGCTTAGGTGAGCTCCCCTGAAGCAATACTTTGTGTGTGTTGTCACAAATCAATACTGGGATGACTCCACTGGGAAAGGATAACTGGAGGCTTTGGAACTCTCCTAGACTCTGCCCCAGGCATCCGTTCCCTTGGCCAATTTTTATCTATCACTTTTGCTATGATAAACCCTAACTGTGAGTATTCAGTGAGTTCTATAAATCTTCTACTGAATTATGGAACCTTAAGGATTATCTTGGGATTCCCAATCTTTGCATACCCTAGACACTGAGCTGCCTGGCATGGCCAATGGGGAAAAATATATTCATTTGAGAAGACAAAGAAGCCTCATTGTCTTATCAATGTTGAGTGACATTTTGTAAATATGTGAACCTACTACCTAAGCAAGTAAGGATTCCTTACCACTCCAAATAAGGCATGAAGGAATCAGGGTTGGTTAGTCTTTCTTCCCTCAGAATAAGGAAGAGGACATGAGCACTGCCTTCAAACATCTTAAAACTGTCATGTAAGAAAGAAACTATTGATAGAACTAATTTGTCTGAGAGAAATTATAGAGGGCCAGATTTCAGTTTATTCTAAACACAAAACTTAGTGACAACCAGACACCTCTAAACACAGATGGAGCTGGCTCAAAAATAGATAAGTTCTGGGAGGACCAAGATGAAGGCATAGATAAACACCTATACCTGCTGCCTGATCTTGGACTTCTTAGCCTCCAGAACTATAAGAAAATAAGTGTCTATTGTTAAAGCCATCTGCCCTATGGCATTTTGCTATGACAGCCTTAGTAGACTAGGACAGTGATCTTTTAGTGATCTACTGACTTAGTTTCTGCCCATGTACAATAATATTATTCATATTATTATGGCTGTTATATACAACAAAATATATAAATATACCTTAGTGTATTTATAGAGGCAGACAATGCATTAACAGTGGCATTTCTGGAGATAGACCCAAATAGGTGATCATTGATGAAACTAAGATTAGCATTTGCTATAAATGCTAGCTTCTGTATGCATATTAACAACTACAGACATAGAGTTGGAATTTTACTATGGCAAAAATTATATCATTTCAAAACTGTACACAGGATAGATCACCTCTGAGGAAACAAATAATTTTTCTGCTCTCTACTCAGCAGTACCATCTGCTGGATATTCTCAAAATACAAATTCTCCAACCCTGAAGGAACAGAGCAGTGGCCAGATCCCTAGCTACTTCTTTTCTGGACCTTAACATCCCTCTTCTTGTTTCCTGTCATTGGCTGACACTTCCTTCCTGTGCTCATAAATATAGATGTCCTGTTTATATTTTGTGTTTCTACTGGGTTTCCTGCATATTTGTTATCCTTATATAATGTATGTTATGGAGAATGAATACAAGAAATCTATTGAGAAATTCTAAATATGAAAGTTAGTTTTTAATTTTGCAGAGTGTAGGCTTGGAAAGAGAGCTAATTCAAATGCATAGTAGTCCTTAAATTCAGCCCCCCCCCCCCAAGCATCAGTGTGTGTGTGTGTGTGTGTGTGTGTGTGTGTGTGTGTGTGTATAACTATCTCATTTGCCTTATTTTCTGTCTTTATATGCAACCCTCTCACCAGACCTTCTAGGCTCAAAATCTTCTTCCTCCTGCTATCTCACACTTATCCTTTCCTATCACCTCAGACTTTGAGATTAATTCTGACCTTAGCCAGAGGATGTTGAACAAGCTCCAAACTCAATACCAAATTTATTGCTATTTCAACCCTCATCTTTACCCCAGTTCAATGGTTGAGACTACTTCAATCTCAGTTCCCATACTGAACTTTGCCTTTTTCCCCTTATGCCTACATCTCTTTCTTGATTATCTGCCCAGATCCTCCATTTTCCAGAAATTGTTGGGAGAAAAATATGGATGAAGAACATGTCAGGCTTGCTGAGAGATAGTTGAAAAGTAAAATCAGGGAGGATGTAAAACAAAACAACTCAGTGATGAGCTCCCTGGGGAACTAACTCTGAGATAAAAATTAGCATGCAGGACTGGAGCTAATGGGGTAGAGTGAGAAATCCAATTGTGACTCAGTCTCAAACACAGTCTCAGCTGATCCTGTGGTGAGTTCTCCCTCATTCCTCTGGTTGAAGCTGGTTGTCCTATCCCCTTTGATTCAAGCTTGGTTGCACCACATCTTTGTGTATCACATCCACTAGAAGATTTAATCCTCTGTTTCCCTAAAAATCTTTTTTCATACTTAACTGTGGGTCCTTAAGGGATATAACTATTAGTTATTGGGTACCCTTTCTCCACATCCTCACCAATGGTTTCTTAAAAATTTGCTTCCATTTATAAGATGTTGCTTTATCAAATCAAATAATAAAATCAAATTCAAATATGTTTATGTAGTATATTTGTCCTTCACTTCTCAATGGAGGTCAGGGAGCATCACATTTTACTGGGGAGGGGAGGGGGATAGAGTAGGGGAAATATATTTTACTGCCCCTCTATAACAATGGTACAATTATGATTCCAATAGGCCATAACACCATTCTATTGGATGATTATTTTATATAAATTCTACCCCTCCAGGACACAAAATAAATAACTTTTTGAAACTTCATTTTTCAGTCCTGGGTTTTTTTAACCAATAAACCATAAAAGGACACAAGTGGAGACAAATTACATGCTTAAAAATCTGTCACTAACATCAGTTTTACATTAAAAAGTACTTAGCAACTGTTACAGTGGCATTTCTTTATTGTTGTGGATATAATGTGGAATAGCTATGAAAATTTAGAGGCAATTTTCAAGCTTCATGACTGCATATAAAAGCAGAGTGGTTCAATAGGGAGTGTTTGTGGGGGAGTTGTTAGTAGACTTTCTTGTTGTTTCATTATATTTTGACAGACTAATGATTGGAATACATTAAATATAAGATGTGCTTAATATTTTATGTGCTGTATGTCATCACAATAGTAAAGTCCATAGATCACATTATTGACTGCCTTTGGTTTTTAAAAATAAAGGTTGCTATCCAGATGAATGCCATTTCATTATTGCCTGCTTGCTCTGTCAAATTAAAAAATATAATAGCTATATTTAGTCCCATTTTAAAGAATGGCATCAAAATGTTGAAGCCTATAGCAATATATTAAAAACCAATAATTTTAATTTTTTTTGTAGGCAGGTTATAGGATATAAAAACAAGGTACTCCTTGCCTGGCCAGTGTGGTTCAGTGTTTGAGCATTGATTCATGAACCAAAAGATCACAGTTCAATTCCTGGTCAGGGTGTATGCCCAGGTTGTGGGCTTGATCCCCAGTGTGGGGCATGCAGGAGGCAACCAATCAATGATTCTCTTTCATTGATGATTTTAATTCTCTCTCTCTTTCCCTTCCTCTCTGAAGTCAATAAAAATATATTTAAGAAATAAGAATAAAACAAGGGCTTCTAAAGAAGACATCAATATTTTCATGGAGATCACACAGCCTTATTTAACACAACTCAGCACTCATTCTTCAACCACCCCAACTCCTTGTTTGTTGACAGATGTCCCTAAACCCAGACTTCTGCAGATTTCAAGAATTTGGGAAGGGGGTGTTAAAAGTGTCTCTTTGTTTTTAACAAGGTTCATTTTAGCTTGGAAGCAGCTGAAACCAGCTTCAATGAGAAAAAAAAATTGTTATAAAGATATAGGGGTGCTAAAAAGGAAGCTTTCAGGCTATGAAAGACACAGAGGAAACTTAAATGTATACTACTAAGTGAAAAAAGCCAATCTGAAAAAGCTACATACTGTGTAATTCTAAGTATATGACATTCTGGGAAAGGCAAAACTATGGAGACAGTAAAAAGATCAGGCGTTGGTGGGGAGGGTTGCATATGTGAAGAACAGGATTTTTAGGACAGTGAAAACACTCTCTCTGATACCATAATGATGGGTACATGTCATTAGACATTTGTTCAATCCACAGAATGTACAACATCAAGAGTGAATTATAGGCCCTGGTCCGGTAGCTCAATTGATTAGAGTAGGGGTGTCGAACTCAATCAGAGAAGGGGCCAAAATCTAAAATCCAGCCTAAATCGCGGGCCGAATGGTTTACTGAACAGTCATAAACTGACAATGTCATAAATTGACAGTGGAGTGCAATGATGACAGCGCGGTGCGAGCCACATTGCAAGGCCTGGAGGGCTGGATTTGGCCCGCGGGCCTTGTGTTTGACACATGTGGATTAGAGCATTGTCCTGGTATACCAAGTTTTCGAGTTCAATTACTGTTTAGGACACATACAAGAATACAAGAATCAACCAATGAATGCATAAATAAATGGAACAGATAGATATTTTTCTTTCTCTCTGTTTCCCTCTCCCTTCCTTTTTCTTTAAGATCAATAAATAATAATAATAATAATAATAATAATTCATCTTAAAAAAAAAAAAAAGAGTGAACCATAACATAAAGTATGTGCTTTAGGTATTGTGATTTGTCAATGTAGGTTCATCAGTTGTAACAAATAAACCATTCTGGTGAATGATGTTTATCATAGAAAAGGCTATACATGTGTGGGGGTAGGGCGTATACAAAACATTTCTGTACCTTCCTCTCAATTCTGCTGTGAACCTAAGACCACTCTAAAAAAATGAAGTCCTTAAAAAAAGTACTCAAGGTGTAGTTTGGTCTTACTGGGGGATTAAAATCTGCCACTTTGGTATAGGATTATTTTTAGCAGGTTCAGGAAGAGCTCTCTGACTTCCTTCTTTTTCTTCCTGAAAGCACGAGATAAGATTCCTCCCTATTCCAGGAGGAAAACAACATTTTTGTCTTCAGAAATAGAGTCATGGTTGAGAGAAATCTGTATAAACAAACTTTATAAGCTAACCCTTATCTTCCGACTCACAGCTCCACTATTGACTACCCTAGCCCAAGCCCCCTTGCTTTGTCACAGTACACAACTTGTCCAACTGAGTATATAAATGTTCAACTCTAACAACTTCTTTGGGTCTTAGTTTCCTTATGAGGGCTCCTGTGTCACATAAAATTTATGTCAAATAAATTTGAATACTTTTATCCTGTTAATCTGTTTAATTCTCAGGGCCAGCAGAAAACCTTAAGAGAATAGGGGTAAAATTTTGCCTCCCCTACACACAGATGGGATATTGAGAAGGAGTCGGTAGGCTTCACAGAACTGTCAAAGGGGTCCATGGCAAAAAGAGGGGGATCAAAAACCCCTGAGAATTCTCAAGAGGCCCTGATCTTTCACAAGAGTGTAAGCCCCACCCACATGCCAATGACGCCCTGATTTTCATCTGCAGCCCAGACTTCACTCCTCCATGGCTGCATGCCGCTCAGTTAAACCCTAGCAATCGCCCTTCAGTGATCTTTTCACATCACCATTCTTTTCTCCTATCCATTTTTCACACAGACACCAGGATGAATTTTTTAAAACGATATAACAGTATAGTATTTCTGGAGTAAATATTAAAATCATAGTTAACATTTCCTAAGAGTTGACTGTGAACCAGACACTCTGGTATTTTGTACTTAATTTTTAAAAGTTTCACTATTCCACAAATATGAGAACTAAGGATTATAGAAAAAAAAAGTCATTTTTCAAAACTACACAGCTAATCATGACAGAACTAGATTTTTATTTCAGAGCTAAAGCTCCCTTCCCATCTCCCCTTTCTCTATATAATTGATTTCAGAAAGGAAGGGAGAGGGAGAGAGAGAGAGGTAGAAACATCAATGATGAGAGAGAATCACTGATCAGCTGCCTCCTGCACAACCTCCACTGGGGATCAAGCTTGCAACCTAGGCATGTGCCCTTAACAGGAATAAAACCTGGAACCCTTCACTCTGCAGGCTCTATTCAGATTGGCTTCTTTCACCCAGGTAGGGCTCTTTACATATTTTTTTGAGATAACTTTTTTTATCATGAAAATTTTCAAATAGACCCCAAAATACAATAAACATACAATAAACATCCATGTGCCTCTCACCCAGGTCAACAATTTTCAGTATATTGACAATTTTATTTCATCTATCACTACTCTCTTGTCACCTACCCTTATTTCCTTTTTTCTTTATATCTGGGATATTTTTAAACAAACCCCAGACATCACAGAATTTTACCCAATGGAGTGGTAGAACCAGTAGAACTCAAAGGGGCACTTTAGTAGAATGATAATTTTTTTTAAATATATTTTTTACAGAGAGGAAGAGAGAGGGATAGAGAGTTAGAAACATCAATGAGAGAGAAACATTGATCAGCTGCCTCCTACACACCCCCTACTGGGGATGTGCCCACAACCAAGGTACATGCCCTTGACCGGAATCGAACCTGGGACCCTTCAGTCCACAGGTCGGTGCTCTATCCACTGAACCAAACCGGTTTTGGCATAGAATGATGTTTTTAAAATATTCTAATCATAGCTATTTAAAATACTCTAGCAGATTCCTATTCTATTTTGGATAAATCCTTAACATGATCTGTACTCTTCTGAGTCATGTGGCTGTGGCTTTCCACATCAACACCATTTGATGACTATGCCTTATTCAAGAAAATCCCAGGAAGCCTCACCTCTTCCTAGTACCTCTAGCTCTTCTTCATTGGGTCATAACCTTACTAAATCTTTTCTTAACCACAAGAAGGTTTTTCCTTCTGCCCACCCTCTTATTTAAATGTCCCTGTGCTAATTTAGATAACAAGTTCTTCACAGTTTAATTTATTCTGAGCCTGATTCTTTCTTATAGCACCCAGTGCTTTCATCTTACTTCTCATAATGGATAATTTTATACTTTATTTGTATGTTTGTCTGTCTCTGCCAATGGGTGGTAAGAGACTTGTCAGTCTTTTTCACTAATCTATAACTGGTTTCGATACTGTGGCTGGCTCACAGTAAGCACTCACTAAAATGCATATCCTATATAATAAAGAGGTAATATGCAAATTGACCATCACAACAACACACAAAATGGCCACCCCCATGTGGTCAAAGATGGCTGCCCCCATGTGGACACAAGATAGCCAGCAGGAGAGAGCTGTTGGGGGTGATCAGGCCTGCAGGTGAGGACAGTTGGGGGGGACCCAGGCCTGCAGGGGAGGGCAGTTCAGGAGGACCCAGGCCTGTAGGGGAGAGCAGTTGGGATGGGAATCAGAACTGCAGGGGATGGCAGTTGGGGGGAATTGGGCTGGTAGGGGAGCAGTTAGGCATCAATCAGGCTGGAAGGGGAGTGTTAGGGGGTTGATCAGCTGGAAGGCAGAAGCAGGGGCAATGAGGCAGGCAGGAAGGTGAGTGGTTGGGAGCTAACAGTGCTGGATTGTGAGAGAGTTGATTGACTGCTTGTTTAGGCCTGATCCCACTGGACATCCCTCACACACACCACTACCCCTCTGCACGAATTTATGCACTGGGCCTCTAGTATAATGTATAACTTACACAAATAAAAGTGTAAGTATAAAAGAAGCACCCTTTTAAAAAGATGACCTGTTTTACTAAAATTTTTTAAATTTTCATTGTTCCTAACTATATTAACAGAAGTGACTGTTCACAATCATTGACTGATGAAGAATTGATGTTATTTCAGATCATCTACTTTTTAAAAAGAAACTCTCTTTCTAGCATTGTCCCCAAGAGCTAAAGCTTAATAATATACTTTTCCTAAAAAAATCTTTTTTAATACTTTGGTGGTACTTAAGACAATAAGAAATTCAGGTGGTTTTCTTGGAAATATTATGAACAGGTCTTAGAAACATGTCTCTATTGCAGTCAGTACAAAATAGTTGTTTCCCATCACTATGAAGCACAGATAGTCTGGCATCTATTTTATTTGAACCAGCCCTGCTTCAGACTGTTGTCTTTAAATATCATTCTGGGCTGGATCTCTATTGCAATATGTATAAAATGGAATTACAGTCCATTGTTACGTTTGCTGCAGTTACTGACATGATGGATTACAGGTACTCAACCAAAGTGCACTTAGCATCATGATTTAGTAAAGTGGCTGAAAGGGGAACATTTGTTCTCTTTCTGTTTTACAATAATGTTTTTATTAGAAAAGTAATGCAAATACATTGTTTAAAATTTGAAAATGCTGAAAAGTATAAGGGAATAAAAATTGCTGATGATCCCACTACCTAGAACTAATCACCATTAATATTTTGTCTTATTTGTTTCAGATGTTTTTCCATTATGAAACTGCTGATATTTGATCCTTTTGACCTATAAAAATGTTAATTTCACATAGTTTGCCATAATTTATCTAAATAATGTTATATACATATTATTTTACATATTTAAGAGCATATTAAACAAATTGCTTTGTCGCTTGCTTTTCTAATGTAATATACAAATTTAAGTATATGTTCATAATATAAAATATTTTTGAAACATTTTAGTGAAGTAGAGGCCCAGTGCATGAAAATTCATGCCCTGGAGGGGGGAATCCCTCAGCCCGGCCTGCCCTTCTCACAGTCCAGGAGCCCTCAGAGGCAGGGGGCAACCAGTGATTGGGGGAAGGCAATGCCCCATCATACCTCTACTGCTGCCACTGCTGGCAGCAGCGCAAGCCTTGGTCGTCCCTGGGTGGCTGGGCAGCCACCATCTGAAGCTTGCCTATGCTTCGGGCCAGCCCTGGGCAACTGGAGAACTGAGGGGACTGGAAGACTCCGGAGGTAGGTGTGTGGAGTGGCCGCACATCTGCCGCCCCAGCAGGACTGAGGGGACTGAGTGTCACCATCTTGAAGCTGTGGGTGCCATCATCATTGAGGGTGGGGCAGTCAATTAGCATATTCCCTCCTTGTTGGCTGTGGGTGCCATCATCTTTGCAATGGTGTGAGGGTCGATTAGCATATTACCTCTTTATTAGATAGAATCGCTATTATATTCCAATGAATGGATGTGCTACAACTTACCTAATGATTTCCCCATTACTGGACATATCAGTAGTTTCCATTTGCCACCATTACAAATAGTGCTCCAATAAACATCTCTATGTATAACTATTTGTATCTGTTTCAGAGTATTTTTATTTTCAGAAAGGGATTCTTGGTTATAGGTTATAAATATTTTAAAGTCTTTTTATTGATATATATTGCCAGGAATTTGATTTTAAGAAGAAACACACATTCTATAAGTGCAAGGGCCATGTTTGTTTGCTTACCTCTGTATTCTCAGTGGCTAGACTATTACCTGTCACAGGTACTCAATAAAACACTAGTTCAGTGGATTACCATAGGCACACACCACTAAAAAAATTAAGAAAATTATTGTGTTTCTGACAGAAGAGAGGAGGACATTTGCAGTGATGTGAACCGGTACAAAAACACAGGGAGCAGGCAAACTGAGAAAGGACTTCGACACTTGAAAAGTTTCAAACCTGGACAAACTGTTGACATTGTGTGGCTGGGTCGGGTCATGGGCAATAGTGGTGGTGTATGGGTGCTGATAGATGACTGAGCAGGTACTAGGGTCAAAGCCAGGTACTTCCCAGGCTCATTAAGACTGACTGGAAGCTGGTCAGCAGTGCTGGGTGCTAGTGTTGACAGCAGGGATCATATCAAGCTTTAGTTTTTTCAGATGAACTATGTTCAGTCATTTAATCTACAACTATTATTGAAAGCCCACTATGTGCCAGGCGGTGACCACACAAAAAAGCAAACACCCTACCTGGTTTGGCTCAGTGGATAGAGCATTGGTCTGCGAACTTGAAGGGTCCCAGCTTCAATTCCAGTCAAGGGCACATGCCTGGGTTGTGGGCTCAATCACCAGCAGGGCATGCAGGAGGAAACTGATCAATGATTCTTTCTCATCATTGATGTTTATCTCTCTCTCCCTTTCCCTTCCTCTCTGAAATCAATTAAAATATATGTATTTTAAAAAGGCAAACACTCTACCTTTGGAGGAACTGTATTCTAGTGGGAGGATATAGATAATAAACAATAAATATAATACATATGTATATAATAATATATATTAGAAAGTGATAAATGCTTTGAAAAAAAGAGCTGGATAATGGGCAAGGCAAGTGTGGATTACAAAGTTAGCAATATTAAATGGGGTTAATATGGGTAGGAGTTTTAAAAAGTGACATTGGAGCCAAGGGAGGTAAGGGAGTAAGCTGTACAGACACAGAGAGTGTTCTAGGGAGAGGACCCTACAAAGGCGAGGTCCCCAAGGTAAAGTGTGTCTGTTTTTTAGTAAAAACAGGGAGGCCAGAGTAGCTGGAGCATAATGAACCAAGGATACAATGGTAGGATACAGGGGATTAATGGGGAACCAGTTAGTGTAGAGCTTAGGAGGCCATTGTAATGTTGGATAGTCCTGGATTGGAATTTCTCAGTTATGTTCTACAAGTGATTCATATTCTGCAAGAGCCATGCCATGGTGCTCAAAAGGATTGTAGGTACAAAACATATACTCCCAAGTTCTGCCATTCAATCATGCTCCAAAGTTCTTTGTCCTTGGGATGAGTAGAGGAACTTGAAAGCAATCTTAGGGAAATAGTGGGAGATGAAGATGATGATGCCCGATAGGCCCTCCCTGGTTATTTGCTTTGGAAAATTTGGGGTATGGTGTAAGATTCTGGTTCCTGGGGTCAGCCCTCAGGCTCTTGAACCTCACAGCTCTTCATGGCTAAAATGGGTACCCCTCAATTCTCAGGAAAATATGACTCTCACTGCAGACCCCAATACATAAAGAACTTGCTAAAGTGGGCAGATTTCATTCCCCAAAAGTAAGCCAAAGCTGTGGAAGCCTTCTAACTAAAAGAATCTTTTTGTTTGTTTTGTTTTGTTTTGTTTTGTTAATCCTCACTCGAGGATATCTTTCCAATTATTTTTAGGAAGAGTAGAAGAGAGGGGGAAAGACAGAGTGAAATATTGATGTGAGAGAAACACATCGATTGGTTGCCTCCTGCACATGCCCCTACCAGGGAGAAGCCTGCCAGAATGGAACCCAGGATCCTTTGGTCTTCAAACCAACGCTCTATCCACTGAGCAAAAATGGTTAGGACTTAAAAGAATCTTTTTAATTATTAACAAAAGTACTCACAATAATGAAGTGGAGAAGAATATGATTAAGCACTATGATTCAGAATCTCTATGAGTAAATGTAACACTTCAAAATTCCCCAAATTCTCCAGCTTTGTAGTCAACAGCTGAGGCACTTATTTACATTGTAAGCTTTGGGGTACTCAAAAATATTATGTTTTTAAGAGCTGTTTGCAGCTTTACCATTTTATAACCATCTTAGACATCTTACTTTTAAACATGTGTGCTTGACCTGACTCTTCACCTACCTTTCTGACTTCATCTTTATCCCTCACTGCTGTACTCAAACTACTCTTGCTTACTTTTGTTTCCTGGACCCATTCAATTCGTTCCAGCCTTTGTATTAGGTGTTTCTTCTCCCCTGGAACTCCCCCTCAACCCCTCCATCCTCTCGTGAATAGCTCCTCATCACTCAGATCTCAACTTAAACACCACCTCCTCAAAGAGGACTTCACTGACTCCCTAATAAAAAAATAGCCCTCACAAGTCAGTCTCTATACTTTCCTTCTTTATTTTTCTTTTGTAGCTATCTCCCTCTCGTTCCCAGAATGTAAACTCTGAGAGCAGAGATTTTGTTTGTGTAGTTTCTACTATCTTCCTAGCACTGGAACAGTGAGTTCTTGACCAGTAGAGGGCACTCTATAAACATTTGGTGAATGCATCATTTTCTTCGGGAAGGGTTGGTTTCTACTAAGAATCTGGCATGGGTTGGTTATCTTTATTTCCAACCCATAACTCTGGTCAGCCTGTTTCTTCCTGGCTACACACCTGATAGACCTGCAACTCCCTTCATCACTAGGAGGTTGATCACAGGGAGGGTGTGGGTGAACTAACTGAAATCAAATAGCCCAACTCAAAAGACTCAAAACTCATGCCCTTGTTCTTCTTAGAACTAAGACTAATATCTATCTATTTAGTTCTCTGCTATCTTTGTACAATAGAGAGTGAACAAGCATTACTCTGAGTTTCCCCTGAGAAACTTAGAGGATATTATTAAAATTATTTTAGAAGCTTTAATGCTATTTTAAATATGGAAAATTAAAATAAAGAGCCATACAATCTAGCAACCCAACTAAATAATGCAATAATTTTCAGTTTTGAGTCATGAGAAAAGTTAACAGAGAAAGAGATGGTTGACAAAGTAGACTGTAAACAGAGGCTATTTTTACATTTTAGGCAATGCCCTAGTATTTTGCTTAGTGTTTAAATAATTCCCTGCTTTCTTTAGCTTATTGTTAACTTATTATTTTTTATGATTATTATGCTCACTGAAATTTGGAAAATACTGATGTAATGGTAATTTGTCTGATTTAGAGCTGAGAATAAGTTAAATTACATGTAGACAAAAATGTGGTCTGAGACAACATTGCCCCCTAGGGGTCTGTGGTGTACAGCCAGAGAATGTCTGGCAGCTTCTTACAGTTCTTGGAGGCTTGTAGATACTGAAACATGTCTGGTGATTTCAACAGGAGTTAAGGAGTCCCATGGGAGGGGAATTGGTCCTGGTCCATACTGGGTTTCACTCATGAAAGACATGCCTGACAGTATTAGCTTACTCCAGGAGGATGAAATAAAGAGAAAGTCATCGTCCCCTGAGAGAAAACACTATGAGTGAGGATATTCTTAAGTATGTGAAATCAGAAGATTTATTCAGGGTTGTTTACCAAATCACTGTAGGAAAGAAAAAAGCAGAAGTGGGTGAGTATGTAGGCCAGGAGAGAAACTTGATCTTCAGACCTGAAAATTATCTGCTTAATTCTGTGCTTTTGTACTAATGCCAACTTTGTTCCTTATCTTTCTTTGCCCCATACCTTTCAGAATTCATTTGTATTTTATTATTCATTTCCCCCCCTCTCTTTTAGCCACATCCAAGATCAAAATTAGGCTACCCATGCAGCAAGGCTATCCTTTTAATAAAAGGGTAATATGCAAATTGACCAAACGGGGGAATGACTGGTCACCATGACATGCACTGATCACCATGGGGCAGATGTTCAATGCAGGAGCTGCCTCCTGGTGGTCAGTGCGCTCCCACAGGGGAAGCAGCGCCGCTCAGCCAGAAACCAGGCAAGTGCAGTGGCAATGGCAATGGCAGAGCCTTTACTGCCTCTGAGGCAGCACTAAGGTGCAGCGAATTGAGCTGTAAGGAGCAGCGAGCAGGCGGCAGAAAGGAGCAAGGGCTCCCAGACTGCAAGAAGGATGTCTGACTGCCAGCAGGAGGACATTCCCCGAGGAGTCAGGACCGTGAGAGGACACAGGCCAAGCTGAGGGACTCCCCCAAGTGCATGAATTTTCGTGCACCAGGCTTCTAGTTTGATATAATTGACAAAGCAATCTTAAAAGGCCAATTGTGGGAAAGGCACTATGCTGGCTATTGTGAGAGGTGGTAAAGGGCGATAAGAATGGTCTCTGCCATCATGGAGCTTACAGTGCAACAGGAAAAGTTCAAGATAATATCACTTCCCTGTCCAATATCACCTTTCCCCTCCCACATTACTAATGATGAAAATGAAAATTGTAACACCAAAAGATATTGTGTAGCTGCTTGACAAAAAGAGCTATCGCTCTGAGATGGCTTCATCTGTTTCACAAAAAAATATGAAGTTAAGCCATGCTTTGTAAGATGCATTCCAGGTAAGGAAATGGCATATGCAGAGAGGTGAGAGCATGGAACTTGATGTCACTGTGTGAAAACAAACGGCATTTGAAAATCTCCTCTCCTGGGTGAGAACAAGTTGACTTAACAGTCTATTTCCATGCATCAGCTTGCTGAGTAAATGGGAAGGCCTATTCCCCAGGCAGTGTTCCTCTAACACAAATATATATATATATATATATATCATGTGTAATAAGTTAGGAAAACTTGTTAAATGAAACATCTGTTCTGCATGCTTAAACACTGAAGTACGCTCAGGATATGAATTTCCACTTCATATTCTAGATGCTATGATGATGAGCTGAGAATGAGTTTGGAGGGTTCATCTTTTTCTAACAAAAAAGTTTCATTGTTTTTTTCTCTATTTTTATAATAATTATTTGTGGAACATTTTAGATGGGAAATTTAAAGAAATAGGACAAAAGGAATGATGACATAACTGAAAAGGAATTGATGAAAGAATCAATAAAGCTAAGAAATATTGAGAAATGAATTTTAATGATGAAGTCAACAATACCTTCAGCTAATTTAACCAAATTAGTAAAGTCATTATATTGTATGATGCATGAAGATTCGTGCAAGAATAGGCCTTCCTTTCCCTGGCTGCCAGAACTGCCTTCACAACAGCCTGGAGCTGTCTTTCTGCCTTCCCACACTGCCCAGAGGCCTGGAGCTTCTGGGGCATCCCACCCCACCCCTGGCCACTGGGCGTCTGTGTATGCAAGTTAACCTGCTATCTTTGTTGGGTTAATTTGCATACTCTCTCCTGATTGGCTGGTGGGTGTCTCAAATAAATGAATAATTTGCATCTTTCTCTTTTATTAGTGTAGATATATGATGTTTATTTTGCTACATTATAAAAGGTACTGAAAGGTACATCATAAAATGCAAAACCTTCCTAAATTTGGGATCTGAACAATTGTATAGATGTTTGAGAAAGGACAATATGGATATTCTTTTATTATATGTTTCTTTTTTTTAATATATATATTTTATTGATTTTGTACAGAGAGGAAGGGAGAGAGATAGAAAGCTAGAAACATCGATGAGAGAGAGTCATCGATCAGCTGCCTCTTGCACACCCCCTACCGGGGATATGCCCGCAACCAAGGTACATGCCCTTGACCAGAATTGAACCCGGGTCCCTTCAGTCCCCAAGCTGACGCTCTATCCATTGAGCCAAACCGGTCTTGGCTTATTATATGTTTCTAAAACCAATTAACATATTGCCTCCTTATTGACTGTGGGTGCCATCATCTTTCAGGGTGGGGCAGTCAATTAGCATATTCCCTCCTTATTGGCATGAGGGTCAATTAGCATATTCCCTCTTTATTAGATAGGATACATGAGGCTAATATGCAGTGTCCCATTGGGAGTTCAACCAAGAGAACCAGGAGTTCAATCGCCCCCTATGACATACGCAGATCATGAGGGGGCGACGTGAAATGAAGGAGGACCCCAGCTGGCAGCCGAAGGCCCCAACTGGCCCTGATTACCAGCCAGGCCTAGAAACCCTGCCCATGCATGAATTTCATGCACTGGGCCTCTAGTATAATATATAGTTACTTGAATATGTAGTAATTTATTGGACTATTCACCTTTTGTTTGAAATCTAAAATGCTCTATTTTTATAGTTACCGTAAATGACCCTGCCAGGAGCACCCCTGTTTATAAACCTTTGTCTGCTTCTCTGAACCAAAACTTGTTACCATGTCAGAGCATTACAGTAGGGCCTAAGAACTTAAGAAGAGCAAGATATATTTAAAAAATTAAAAAGTATAAAAAAAATACTGATTGAGCTTATATTGTCCACATCCAAGGCACTTGGTGATAGGACTTATGAAATATTCAGAGACACATGGAGTTCTCTTTCACTTTTGCTACAATGTGTAGTTGTAAACTATGCCATAAAGCACAAAGCTTGAACATGGCTAGAATTTCCCCACAGAAAGTATTGTAATTTGTGATCATGCTGCAAGATTCATAGCATATTTTATGAAGGGCAAAATACAAGATGAACAATAATATTGAACAACAGAGTTGTAGGTTATGTCCTATGCAATGAGAATGCAGTAATGCACGACATAATGACATTTTGAGTAATAATGGACTAAATATACAACAGTGGTCCATTAAGATTATAATGGATTATAAATGAAAAATTTGTTTGCGATTTTCGAAGACTGGACTATTATATTAAATGTCCAGCTACCTCTGAGTGCTTTAAATAGACCAGCAGGCTAAGAATGCTCTCTACCCTCTGAGCACCTATCCAAGGCTAGGGCCCAGAGTTAGTGAGAAAGTGAGGAGGGGAGAGGGCTGGCTAGAAAGTCCAGCAGCCTGCCCACTTTCCTGCCCACCCACACCAGCTCCTGCACACATATGCATATGCTTGTACATTCTTTCTCTCTCTCCCTCACACTCTCTCCAAATTCACTTCCCTTCCTCTGTTTATCTTTCATCCCTCTGTGTTCTCTCTCTCCCTCACCCCCACCTTCTAAAGGAGGACGCAGTGAAAAGCAGCTGTCTGAAAGCCAGGAAGAGAGATCTTCCTAGAAAGCAAGCTAGCTGGCTGGCATCCTGATCTCAGAATTTTGGCCTCCATAACTGTGAGAACATAAATGTATATTGTTTAAGCCAGTCTGTGGTATTTTGTTATGGAAGCACAAACTGGCCAATATATAGGATCATCTATCTCAACTTGGCCCACCTTACATAACATTATATTTTCAGCTTCT
Organism: Pipistrellus hanaki; assembly: GCF_964339955.1. Lineage (NCBI taxonomy): Eukaryota > Metazoa > Chordata > Mammalia > Chiroptera > Vespertilionidae > Pipistrellus > Pipistrellus hanaki. The sequence continues at coordinate 29,980,272 of NC_140516.1, forward strand.
ACAATATTACCTAAGTACACAGAAGGTACTGTATAATAGGATAAACCATTTAGTATTGATGGCAATGTTTGACCCACAAAAATGGCAGTTTCAAATGGTTCAACATAATGAATATTTTTCTAAATGAATGAATGAACTGAAATTTTAAGTTGCTGCCACTAGGGGACCATACACAGTTACATTTGTGTGCAGTTAATTTGTTCTTCCTGAGTTCACTTGATCACATTTTATCCTAAATTGACTCCAGAACTACCTCTATAGTTTTCCAAATAATAATGAAGATAACTTACATGCAAAACTTAAAAGTAATATCTCTTCAAGGAAATTTACTAAAATAAATAAACTTTTTTGGTGAGTTTTACTGAAACAATTTGCACACAATAAAATTCGCCCATTTTGGATGCACATTTTGATGGGTTTTGACAAATGTAAATAGTCAAGTGACCACTGCCACACTCAGTATAGAATGTTTCTATCATCTAAGAAATTATTTCTTACCCCCTTTGCAGTCAGTTCCCATGGCCCCTCCCAGCCCCAGGCAGCCTGTGATATGCTTTTTTATTATTATAGTTGTGCATTTTCTAGAATTTGCCTTTCAAGAATTTCACAAAAGTAGAATATGTATAGTTGTTTGTGTCTGGCTTCTTTTACTTAGCATAACACTTTTCAGATTAATCCACTTGTGTATCAGAAGTTTATTCCTTTTATTTCTGGTTTAATTTTCATGCTTTTTGGTAGCAGCTATCTTGTGGACCATCCTGAGCTTCTCAGAAAGCAGATGGTTTGCTTTTGATGGAAATGGACAGCACCAAAGGGTGGCAAGGCACAGTGAGTGATAGAACCACCATATGTGGCAGAACAGCTTAATACTCATGCTGTGTGCTGCAGACCTGCCAGGAGACCTTGGGGAAGCTGCTTGGCCTCTCTCACCTATAACTGTAATCCCTCATTTGTCCCCTCATCTGTAATTAGGATGATAAAGCTACCTACACCACATTAGTTAACCATGTTAAATATTAGCACAGTGCTTGACACGGAAAATCCCCAGTATGTGGCACCTCAGCAAGTCTTTTGGAACTAGAGAACCTGCCTCTCCAACATGTCTCTTTTGTTCACTTTATATCCACATGCTCACAGACACATACATACAAAACTGAGCACATATGTGAAATGAATTTCAGACACAAAATACCCCCCACTACACACACATTATGAAATCTTGCACAATAGCACCCTCTACAGTGAAAATGTCTTTATCTTAAAAAAAAAAAAAAAAAAAAAAAAATTAAAAAAAAAAAGTAATAATGGAAAAGGGTCAGGTTCTCCAGCTTAACAAACTTACATTCTCAGTGTGAGAAAATAAAAACGAAAGACCCTCTGTCCTAGAAAATTTAGACCCAAACGAAAATCTATGCACAAAAATTTTTTTAACAAAATTTTATCCTAGAGCTAGAGGCTTAGCAAGTTCAAGGTTGAGGAGCAGGTTGAGGACATCAGCTCTTACATTTTTTTAATTTTAAAGCAAATGGTTTCTAGTATAGTGCAATATGGAAAATTCCATATTATGTGCAGCTTAGAACCAGAATGGGAAAATGAGAGTATGAGGGAAAATGAGATAAATTCAGTCTTCCACCTAGCACTAACTACAAAGAGTGACACACCTATTTGCTTTCTGTAACAGTCAACTGCTGTTAATAACTGACATAGCTTTTAACTTCATACATTACTTTATTTTCATATAAATTTTGAAAAAGTCACAGATAAAGCCATATGCATGTCCTAATACCTCATAATAACTAGTTAGAGTAGCCTAATTATCGTCTCATATTTTTACCTTATTTTGGTCTTATAATTTCCCAAAATAGATGTGTTATCAAAAGGAAGAGTTCATGGGCAAATGTCATACTTTTCTCAATTTAGCTAATTATATTTCTGATTTTGCTTAGGAGAGATTAATTTTCCTGTTCTGCTAATAAACCATGTGACAGCAAAATGCCTTTAGTATTTTCATGCTAGGAAAATATGCCTTGACATTTTAAAGGATTGGGAAGCTATTTCAGATAAACCATCATGTTCAAATTTATTTATATAAAATGTTCAATAACTAGAAAATGATGATTTAAATAAAATCATTTCACAATTAAGTTATTTTTTATTACAGACATTGATTTCTTTTAATAAATAAAATGCCTATCTATATAAAGAAAAAAAAGCAAATCTAAAATAATGGGAAACAAATATTTATTGGGTCTAGCCAAGTAAGTAGCACCTTTGGTTTATCAGATGTTTGTGAGGAAGCATGGGACTTGGTTGGAAAGTCTATAAGAAGGATTCTCCAAAAGGTTGGGGCCTCTAAGGGGGACCTTGCCAAAGGTGGCAGCCCCTTGTCTTGACTTTTCCAAACAAGTCTGAGCCCCCGGGTGTTTTGCTGGAATCTCTATGTTTAGACTTTTAGACCCAACCTTACAGAAGCATGTGCTTTCTCAAGGATGCTTATATTGCTGATTGTATCTAGAGCAGTGGTTCTCAACCTTTCTGATACGGCGACCCTTTAATACAGTTCCTCACGTTGTGGTGACCCCCAATCATAAGATTATTTTCATTGGTTGGGGGTCACCACAACATGAGGAACTCATATTAAAGGGTTGTGGCATTAGAAAGGTTGAGAACCACTGCTCTAGAGGTTCATTTTAGCTCAAGCTGTTATTACAATAAAAGCCTAAGGAGGCAGGCAATTGGGGATGCTTTTGGTGCCTCCTGCCAATCAGCCCCTTAGTGTTCTTTTTCATTCATTGCTCAGGCTCTGTTAGTCAGTCCTGACAGATGTTGGAAACTTATTGTTAATTATTTAACAGTTTATAAAAAAAAGCCTTGCAATTGGAATAATAGCTTTGTTCATAAATATTTTCCAGCTCCTTTATCTTAAATTCCCTGGCTAATAATCAACCTTTTGAGGGAAGAAGAAGTCATATTGAGCGGTAAATCTATACTGAAAACATGTTTTAATACAATGCAGTCACACACCATCTACTTCTAGTAAATCTGGAAACTCTAAAGAAAATCAGAGGCATAAAACATTTTAATAAGAGTCTGGCTGGTGTTGCTCATTGGTTGAGCATCAACCTATGAACCAGGAAGTCACAGTTCAATTCCTGGTCAGGCACATGCCCAGGTTGTGGGTTCCCCAGGAGGCAGCCCATCAATGATTCTCTCTAGTCATTGGTGTTTCTATCTCTCCCTTTCCCTTCCTCTCTGAAAATCATTTCATAGATACAGTATATATCAGATTATTATGACCACGTGACGTTTGTAGGCAAATTAAGCCAAAGGCCTGTTCAAACATCTTTGTCTGCAGTTACCAAGATTAAACGTCTCCAGTTCACAAAGGAACACAAGGATTGGACAGTCAAGCATTGGAAAAAAGTCATGTGGTCCTATGAATCACATTTCCAGTTGCATCATGCAAATGGCAGAGTGAGAATTTTGAGGAAACAGCATGAAAGCATGCACCCCACATGCATAAATGCAATCCTTCCAGCTGGTGGAAAGAAGTGTTATGGTTTGGGGCATGATTTCCTGACATGATTTGGGCCCTTTAATTTGTGTGGAACAACATCTGAATAACACAATATGCCTAAGTATCATTGCTGATCAAGTTCATCCTAACATGTTGATGGCATATCCCAGGGGTCCTCAAACTTTTTAAAGTGGGGGCCAGATCACAGTCCCTCAGAGAGCTGGAGGGCCGGACTATATGAACTACTAATTCCTACTGTAACACCTCAGCTGCGCTCACTGCCCAAAAAACCTGGCGGGCCGGATCAGACTCCTCGGGCCGTAGTTTGAAGACCCCTGGTGCCATATCCCAATGGAGATGGCTTCTTCCAACAAGACAATGTGCCATGGTGCTCGTATTGTGCAGGAGTGGTTTCAAGAACATGAGGGAGATTCTACCTTACTTAGGAGGCTCCCACAATCACTAGATCTCAAATCAATTGAGCATTTGTGGGACGAATTTAAAAGAGCCATCGGGCAACTGGTGCCACAACCATCAAATCTCACAGAACTGGACAGTGCTACTCATCAGGCATGCTGTCAGATTCCTCGTATCACCTTTCAACATCTCGTGGAATCAGTGCCAAGAAGAATCGCCGCAGTATTGAAGGCAAAGTGGCCCAACGAAGTACTGATGGGGTGGTCATAAAATCTGGCCACTCAGTGTACATGCGAAATGAATTTTGGCTTTACCAACAATTGAACATGTTATAACTAGAGGCCTGGTGCATGAAATTCGTGCACAGGGTGTGTGGGGGGGTGTCCCTCAGCCCAGCCTGCAACAACTACCCTCCCCTGCATGCCTGGTCCCCCCTAACTGCCCTCCCCTGAAGGCCTGGTCACCCCTAACTGCCCTCCCCTGTTGACCCAATTGCCCCTAACTGCCCTCCCCTCAGGCCTGGTCACCCCTAACTTTCCTCCCTTACATGCCTGATCCCCTCAACTGCTCTCCCCTCCAGGCCTGGTCACCCACAACTTCCCTCCCTTGCAAGCCTGGTTCCTCCCAAACACCCTCCCCTGATGCCCTGATTGCCCACAATTGCCCTTCCCTGATGACCATCTTGTGGCAGCCATCTCCTGTACACAAGGGGGAAGCCATCTTGTGTGTTGGAGTGATGATCAATTTGCATATTACCTCTTTATTATATAGGACTAGAGACCTGGTACATGGATTCATGAACCAGTAGGGCCTCTCAACCTGGCCTGTGGGGATAGGGCCAAAATCAGCTCCAACATCCCTTGAGGGGCCTTAGATTGTGAGAGGGCACAGGCATGGATTGTGCCTGATTGTGAGAGGGCACAGGCAAAAGACCCCACCAGTGCATGAATCCATACACCAGGCCTCTAGTTTATCATAAAAAGTTTATATTCAACGAGGTTTTGTAATAAGAAAATGCTATTATTTTTTACTTCAATTTTGGTTGAATGAATGTTACCAAATTTCATCCATGCAAACATTCACTAGCTTATCAAAATCTGTGCAACACCTTTTATGAGATAAGTATTGTGTTAGGTATAGAAGGACCCCAGTAAAACTGAGTTGCCTATAATGGTAACCAGCTCAATAAATCCATTTATGGAGTTTATGGCCCATTGGAGGAGAGAAACACTAGATATATAATCTCTAATTTATTCATTGACAGATATTTATTGAGATTCTAACATGTTAGGTACTGTTCTAGGCACTCGGAATAGACCAATGTACAAAACTGATAAAAATCCATGCCCTCAAGGAGCTTAAAAAAGCTTCTATTGATACTTGTTATAAGTGCTATAGAGGTAAATGTAGGCTTCTATGGGAACCCATTCAAAATAAGCCAACTGTTCAAATATCTCCTGGAAATCTGACCCCAGCTGTGTTTCCTCAGGATGACCTAGAGTGAAGAACTTGAGAGTGATGGAGGATGGCTTTTTTTTATGCCTGAAGACCTGTACCTTGCAAATATATTTTCTGGAGTGTGAAACCACTACATTGATGAGATGTACTTGGACAGTTAAGGGTGTCTCTTACACCCGTTGTTGGCAAACTGCGGCTCGTGAGCCACATGCAGCTCTTTGGCCCCTTAAGTGTGGCTCTTCCACAAAATACCATGGCCTGGGCGAGTCTATTTTGAAGAAGTGGCATTAGAAGAGGTTTAAGTTTAAAAAATTTGACTCTCAAAAGAAATTTCAATCATTGTACTGTTGATATTTGGCTCTGTTGACTAATGAGTTTGCCGACCCCTGTCTTACACTTAACTAGACATGGATACATGTAGGAATATGCCAGCACTGTATGTGTGTATATATGTATATATGACTAGACTTAGAGAGACTTCTCTGCTTCCAGAGAACAAACTGAAGATTTGAGACCTAATTCTTTGGATTTATGGTAAGGATATATGAGGACCTAATATCCTGTAACTGCTACTCCATCAGTTAGAAAATCACATAATGTACCTAACCTGGCTTTTTATGAGGAAAATCAATCACGACTGAGTTGTGCATGTCACGCCACTGCCCCTCCACACACCATCTAAGCATGTGCTTTTCTTTTGAAGGCTAATTTGCAGGGCCTTTTGCTCAGTCAAGGGCACTGCCACTGCTAAGTGCAAAGTTTGGTGAGTTCCTGGTAGATAGGATTCTTATGAAACAGTCATCATCTGCAAGTACATTCTCTGGGGAGGTATTTGGGCCAGGAAGCTACATACACATGTAGTATGTTTTGGAAATTTTTGCCCATGTATTTTAATTGTATTGACTTTCTTTTGTGTTGTTTAGATATTGGGTCGGCAGCTAAGTAATTGCGGGTTTCACACATATATGGCTTCAGTTGAATTTTTAGGTTTGCAGACGCAGTACAAATGTAAAACACATTTTGTTATTTGATAGTTGGCTATTCAGCTGTTAATCAGTAAAAAAAGTTTTTTGATCTGTTTTGTAATTTTCGTTTGGCGTTCGTTGAAAAATGGAAAATCAAAAGGAACATTTTCGTCATATTTTGCTTTTTTATTTCTGCAAAGGGAAAAACGCATCGCAAGCTCATAAAAAGTTATGTGCTGTTATGGTGACGAAGCCTTAAAAGAACGGCAGTGTCAAAATTGGTTTGCCAAATTTCGTTCTGGTGATTTTTCACTCAAAGATGAAAAACGCTCTGGTCGTCCAGTTGAAGTTGATGACGCCCTAATCAAAGCAATAATCAATTCGGACTGTCACAGTACAACACGTGAGATTGCAGAGAAGCTTCATGTATCACATACATGCATTGAAAATCACTTAAAACAACTTGGCTATGTTCAAAAACTCGATACATGGGTTCCTCACGAACTGAAAGAATCACAGTTAACGCAACGCATTAGCAGCTGCGATTTGCTAAAGAAACGTAATGAAAATGATCCATTTTTAAAACAACTGATAACTGGCGATGAAAAATGGGTTGTTTACAACAATATCAAGCAGAAAAGATCGTGGAGCAGGCCAGGTGAACCAACTCAAACAACATCAAAAGCTGATATTCATCAAAAGAAGGTTTTGTTATCAGTTTGGTGGGATTACAAAGGAATTGTCTACTTTGAACTCTTACCACCCAACCGAACGATCAATTCTGATGTCTACATTGAACAACTAACGAAATTAAACAATGCAGTTGAAGAAAAGCGGCCCGAATTGACAAATCGAAAAGGTGTTGTATTCCATCATGACAATGCAAGGCCACACACATCTTTGGTCACTCGGCAAAAATTAATGGAGCTTGGTTGGGATGTTTTGCCACATCCACCATATAGTCCTGACCTTGCACCATCTGATTACTTTTTGTTTCGATCTTTACAAAACTCCTTGAATGGTAAAAATTTCAATAATGATGATGATGTCAAATCGTACTTGATTCAGTTTTTTGCTAATAAAAACCAGAAGTTTTTTGAACGTGGGATTATGATGCTGCCTGAAAGATGGCAAAAGGTCATTGATCAAAATGGGCAATACATTACAAAATAAAGTTATTTAGTTCCATGAAAAAATTGTCTTTGATTTTTTTAAAATCCGCAATTACTTAGTTGCCGACCCAATAAATAAACTTTTTTTTTTTTGTCCAAGTGGTATCTGTACTTAATCTTTTCATCCACTTAACCCTGCTATTGAAATCAGTTTAGTGGATGTATAATTAAGTTAGATTTAATAAATATAATACATTATCTAGCTTTTACACACCATTTTAAAGTTATGAGAGAAATTTTTAAGACTTCCTAATTTAGGCTTTGCATCCTATGGCCATACAGTGTAGGAACCATGGAATAGAGTCATCCGTAGCCCAGGTCATCTTTTCAATATAAAGGTTCATCAGATACAAAAACAGACTCATATCTGCATGAAATATACAGCTGCTTTGGTGGATTGTTTGAGAAAAGAAAGAAAAAAACAAAAACAAAAACCCCCACCATTTTCTTTTGCAATGAGTCCATTTTCCACTATGGCCCTGACAATGCATTCTCCATCGTAGTACTTCAAGATTGGGAAACTCCTCTAATTAGAACCCTTTAGTAATTTCTCTTTGCTCTTTGGTAAAATGTAAAATCCTTAATAAAATTAACAGTTTTCTGCCTATTGCTCCCATCTCATTTCAAGTCATTTGCTGTCTGTGTTACTGTTCTATTAGCTTTTAAGTTCTTGAATGTATCAAGATCTTTTCAAGTTCACAACTTTCACACTTGTTTTTCTGCCTGGGAAGTTCTTTTCCACTCTCTTAGCTGGTTATCTCTTTTAGACTAAGTATTAGCTAAGACTCAGAAAGTAAATATCTACTCCATCACTCATCAGGCTGGTATAATAAACATAGATAAAACCAGCTGCAAAGTTTATAGGAAACTATTTCTTCCAAGAACATTCTATAAAAAGTTCTAACAATCCCTCCTTTCAGTGATTACTATCTTCTTAATTGCTAAGGAAACTTTTCTTTAAAACCATAGACTATCAAAAGTTTTGTTATTTAAAACTACATTATTAAGAATAAAACATCCCACTCTTGTCTGGAAATGAGGTTCTTGGGAACCCCATAGAGAATTAGCCTCAATTTTCAAGCAGGGAAAGAGCTTAAGATAAGGGGCTTCTGGACACAACAGTCCACATCTACTTTAACTTTAGGTAGTTTCCAAGAAAACGACCCTGGATTCTTCCCAGACCTGATGTTGACCTCTGATTTACTTTGAATCTATCCAAACACTGCTTCATTTAAATGTCGCCCAATGCCAGCATCCCTGGTGGTCTAGTGGATAGGATTTGGCGCTCTCTTAAATGTCGCCCAAACTCCATTCTTACCCAAAATTCTACAATAACATTTATCTTTTTGTTGTTTGGTCAGATGCCTCACAGTTTTTCTGTGTGATCTCCCTCAGTGCAAGTAATCTGACTTTGTCAAACTATATGTTGGCCCCTTGTGCCTGTAGACTGGTTGGGCAAGGGCAAACGACACTTCTCCAAAGGGGTTGTTGTTTTGAAGATAAAATAGGCGCTCCTAATCTACTTCTCTCATAAGCACCTTCTGCTTTTCCTTCATGGTATATTGTATCCTTCAAGACCTCAAGGCAATGCAATAATTTGAACAAATATTAAGTTTTAAATATTAACGAGTTATATTTGTTCTATTCCACTGATAGTTTTGTAAAGTTGAAAGCACTCTAAATGCCCTGTTACTCCTTTCACTGGAGACTTTACGTTATTAGTTGTTAAGTCCCAAAGCCTGATGGAGGAGGGGGAAAGCTGAAGGGTCAAGAATGAGAACAGTAGAAAGAGGTAAAATGACTGAAATGAAACTATAATTTGGGGTTACTTCTGAAGCCTAAAAACTACCAAGTAGCCACTCAGTAACTATCTGTCAAATAAATGAATGTATATATTTGCCACTAAGCAAAATCAGTTTAATATATGTATATTTAACATTCAATTTCTCATAAGGCTGTTATTTGCATCTTGAGGATAAAAATTCAAAAATAGTGTGTTCAGCTCTTGACATTGGATAATGTGGACACATATTTATCTTATGCCTGTCACCTTTCCTTTCTGACAAGTTTCTACTCTGCTCTATCACAGTAAAACAACCACGCTAGGCTGACGGGACTCTTATCACTTTACACTTTCCTCACCCCCTCTATCCTGTGACTTTTGGTATTTTGTTTAATCCTAAATACTCCATTTATTGCTCATGTCAAGAACAGATACCTTATCATTGGAATTTGATCTGAGGGCAGAAACTCCACTGCAGTAATTAGTTCAAATATTAAGAATCAAGAAAAACGTTTTAAAAAGAAATAACAGCTATCCATCATCTAAATCCTAAATCATCAACTATTTTTATCCATTCTCCTTTACAATTTTGAGTTTCTTAAAAATGTTTTATTGTATTCCTATGCAAAACAGAGGTAACAAATAAAAGTAGCCGTGTACTAAGTACCACTGCTTCTTGCTTCAAAGAAAGTATGGTAGATTTGCTATTACTTGCAAGACATACATGTAAAACATACATGAAATATTCTAGTTGTATGAATAATAAAAATTACAAAAACTTCAATAAATAAAATTTGTGCCTAATGTACAATGTAGCAATGTTCTTACAAAGAAGTTTTTTTAAAACTGGAATCTTCTTTTAAGAGCTTCTAAGGTTTGTGAACTTTAAAATACCCAACACAGAAATCTCTGGTTGTCTACTGCTTTCCTGAATTCTTGTCTGAACTATAGCCTAGCTATCTTGAATAAAGAAAATTGTCCAACCTAATGTTTCTTTCTGCTTGCTTTCTTTTGCTCAGACTTTTATTTTCTAGATAACAACTATCCTTACACTATTATAGGAATATAAAAATAACTCCTGACTTTTCCATTCTCTTTCAGCACATGCATATTCATACCATGACTGCATGACCTTAAATATATTAGTTAACCTCAAAGAGCCTGTTTTCTCATCTGTAAAAGAGGATAATGATACCTATCTAAAAAGGTTGTAAAGGTTTTTGAAATAAAGTCAGTAAAGGTTTTAGTACAATCCTTTGTGTTTGGCAAATGAATTGTAAATTGTATATTATCTACAATATGACCTTCATCAATGTCCCCTTATTAATTTCTGATTTTAGTAATTTGAGTATACTGTCTTTTTTCCTTAGTTAATCCAGCTAAAGATTTGTTAATTCATTGGTCTTTTCAAAGAACCATTTTTTTTCATTGATTATTTTTTTCTATTCTCTATCTCAGGGGTCCTCAAACTTTTTAAAGTGGGGGCCAGATCACGGTCCCTCAGAGAGCTGGAGGGCCGGACTATATGAACTACTAATCCCTACTGTAACACCTTGGCTGCGCTCACTGCCCAAAAAACCTGGCAGGCAGGATCAGACTCCCCTGGGGGCTGCATGTGGCCCGAGGGCCGTAGTTTGAAGACCCCTGCTCTATCTCATTTACTTCTGCTCTAATCTTATTTCCTTCCTCTTTATGGCTCCAATCTCAATGAATACAATATATTCAAGAATTAATTTTTCCTCAAATGCCTAAACTCTACGAACAAAGAAGTATTTCTGAGTCCTGAGGCCAAGAGCAGCCTATTGGTTAGATTTACTGTTTAAATCCCTATGGACAGCTCTCAAATAATTCACAACAGAATATTACTACATCTTTATGAAGATATTTGGAAAAGGCAAGAGGTCATGGACGAGAATATGTTAAGGCATCTTCTATTTTGTGAGACTTTTGCCAGACTGAAAGAGAGCAATACCATGGGCCTCCTGAGTATTTACAGGAAAAATTGAAATCAAGCCTCTCATTTCTATATTATCATGTTATCATGAGACATATCAGAATTTGGTCTGTTTCTGAAGAAAATAAGCATGACAAGAACCACCTGTCATTCTATAAACACTGATTTTCCCCTCTTGAGAAAAGATCGCGGATGTAATTGACACAATTACTATAATGTGGGTTCCACAATTCTCCCCAAAGATGTAGCTCATGTGTCCTTTTCTAAAGGTCTGCTCAGTAGAGTTACTTTCTCTCTGATTTTCATCTGCATCCCTTGCTTTGCTTTCACACTTCACCTTACCTGACCCAGGATGCCCTCCATTACCAGATACCTCATCCAACCCACCTACCCAGTGCTTCCTATGTTTCAGAATTATGATTTTTCTGAGTTAGAGACTCATGATCATATCTAAGGAGATGGGATTTTCTGTTATTATTAAAAATTTAAATAAAAAAAAAAAACTTCAGAAATCAAAAAGCTCGAAAAAACATCCTTTAGAGTGTAAAGTTTAGACTAAGGGGTTGTTAATGGATACTTACCTGAATTGGGAGGCTTTCTACAGAAAATAATGAAACACTGGTTTAAGCAATAAAAACATTGACAGTATTACTTTAGAAAAGAAGCCCATAGTTGGAATACTCCAGGTTTAATTCATCAGCTCAATAGCATCAGCAAGGACTCAGGTCTTTCCACTTTCTTCTGAGTCATTTCATTGTGTTGGCTTTGTTTTTAAGTTGTCTCCTCTGTGGTTGCAAGATGGCTGCAGCAGGTGTCCAGGACAATTGCCTTTTCCTTGCGTGGATCTTCCTTTCACATTTTAAGAATGAAATTTTTATATTTAAAATCTTTGGCATCTCCGTGCTGTTAATCTATTTCATCTTTTTGAATCAAATCACCAATAGTATCTATTAAAATTAAAATGTCTGTGTAAAATAATTTATTTTAGCAAGATTCATGGAACAGTAGCTGAGTGAACTAGGGATTTTTAGGATTGGGGTGAGGAGAGGAGTGTATAGACTATTGGAAGGTGGGAAGCTAGTAGGCTTAAATCCAGTGGGAACAGTTTAGACCCAAGAACAAAAGGTTTGAGCTAGGACTTCTTGGCCTCTTAATTTCTTTTTTTTACCACCTTCTAAAAGATTTGTATTCTATAACTTGCTTTGGCTAACCTTTCTTAATCTCATAATCTCATTCCATCAATAACAACTCTTGCACCACCTCACAATATTCATTTTAAGCATTTTATTCAAAGAACATCATCTTCTTTCCTTCCAGCATATTTTATTGTGCAAACTGCAATATTCCTTTGGCTCAATAAGATCTCCAATTCATTGACCCTATAAAGTGTTGACTGTTAAACATCCCATCATTTGTCTCTTTCATCGCTCAGTGGCCAGAATTAAGTCACATGCTCTTTCAAAACCAAAACCGGTAAGAAAAATATAGGTACAGTATCAGGATTGGTTTAAAACAATCATGATTTTTTCCCCTGATTTGGAGATAGAGAGATCTTCTTCAAATACCTACACCTAGATTCCAAGGCAAAAGGAAGAATAAATGTTGTATAGTTAGCCAATAGTAACTGCTATAGCATTAGTGTTAACATTTATGCTTTTAGTCCTAGCTACATGACAGTTTTTGAAGTCACTTTTCATTTGTCAAGAATAAGGTAGGTATCAGGAAAAGAAACACAAAAATAGCTTTTTTTATCAATCACATTCTAGAACTGGTTCTACTAAATTCTTGTTGGATGACTTTAAGTAAGGCATCTGACCTCTGTTTGTCTTAATTTCCACATTCACAACATGATATAAATATCTGTCATGGGATAGCTGGAAAGATAATTACACTGCATAAATGCAAAGCAGTATCATTTCCACATCTTAGCTGCCCACACTGCCTGTTTATTCTATTTTCATGTATTCATTCATGTATACATCGTTTCAACAAATAGTTGCTGACAGTCTACTTAAAGTTAGATATTGGATGAATACTTTGGAATCAAAAAGTTTTCATCATGGCCCCTATATCTAAAGTATTAACCAATGAATTACTTAGCAGAAACTGTTTTAACTCTTGGAGTATAGAATCAGTAAGGCAATGCAAGATGTAATACAAGAAAGATAAAGTGGGGTAATGAGGGGTGTTGTGTAATCATAATGATTGCTTCAACTGGAATGTGAGCTGTCCTGTTTACAAAAGTGCCTGCAGCCAAATGTGTGAATCCACAGGTGCCTACATTGCTTTTCTTAGCTTAGGTATTGTTTGGTTTTAATATTTACTGTATGTAATATAGGCAAAGCAATGATATGGATTTATGTTATAATAAAATAGTGAACAAAAACTGAAAGAAGATTGGTTCATGCATGGGCTACTGAGACAACATGAAATTGACATTAATGGACTAAGGAAAAAACAGCTTTCCTGAAGAAGAACTAATAAAGAACTGTTCTGAAAGCTCTTCATTATTTGGAATGACAAGGAAACATTGATGACTTTAAACTCAGCTAACTAACCGGTTGTCTTAGGAACCCAATAGCCCAAAGAGATTTTTCAAATTTGGGAATTTTTTTCTCACATTTCAGAAAAATGTAAGATGTTAAAACACAATTACTTTTTTTTCTATGCTTGTTCTTAAAAAAAAAAAAATACAAGAGATAAGAGGGATTTTTTACCAGGATTTGGAACCCATTATTTATCTTTGTGATGGGATAACAATATATTTTGGATGAAAGGGATTTCTGGAGGAAATTACGTTTCTGAGCAACAATACTGGCTTGTGTAGGAAAGTAATAATAGAACAAGATTAGAAAGTAAATAGCTACAGTTTACCCTATTAAATGGGAGTAGCAAATCATTAAAATATTGGTAATTTAAACTTACCATAATTTTATATCTGGTTTCTCAAACAGTTCTGTGGATTTAGAACCAACATTTGATGGGAAGGAAAAATTCCCAACCTCAAAGTCCTCCTAGGATGTGTCAGGCCACCAGAAGAAAAGTTTGTCACTACAAAATAACTCCCTTAGCAGGGTAAAACTATATGTCAAGTCTATAGCTTTGGTGTGGTTCAGTGGAGTTTTATTCATAAGTTGAAACCATTTACAACTCTGCTTAGCTTTGATATCTGGGGAACAATGTTGAGGTCAGCTGTCAGTGACTTTGTGGTTCCTTTTGAGCAAAGGTATCTTGTAGTCTGCGAATGTGATCTACTCGGCCTCCATTCAAGCAAGGTTGAAGGGACTGCTGTTGAAGCAAGAATCACTCCAGCCCTGTCCATGCACATGGGCCACTCTTCTGTTGCCTTCTTCTACTGCAATAATAAAAAGTACTATATCAATAACTGGCAAAGAAAAGATAAAATGTTAGGGAAGTAAGATGCTGGAATTAAGACCTTCTTGGCCTAGAGAGAAACTTAGTTGCTTAATGTAGTTGTGAGATAACCCATATCTATAAAAAACTGGCCCCCCCCCTTGTTTTTTTTTGTTTTGTTTTTTTTTCAGTTTACTTGATTAAAGGAAAAGTGATAATAAGAAACACCCTAATGCTCCTTAAAAGTAACTCGGGGCCAGGAACTATACATAAAGTCCTTATGTAAATTGTCCAATTTAATCCTCTCAACAATCCATGACATAGGTTTTATCCCCACTGAACAGAGGAAAACAAATGGAGGCAACAGAGTTTAACTTACTCAAGATCTCACAGATATTAAGGATGAAGCTGGAATTCAGATACCAGAAAGTCTAACTTCAGAAACTGAGTTCTTACTTTACATAGACAGCCTTTCCTTTCCCCTCAGAAGTTAGCTTTTTCCTTTATTGTTTCTTCACCAGAAAACCATCTTTTTAAATAAATATTTTAAAAGCACAGTAGAAAGCTGTAACTTAAAATACCATATATGACATCATGCAATCTTAAGACAAAATACCTATTTTAGAAGTCCTATGAATAATCTGGCAAAAATAATTACCCTATTCTTTAATGTAGTGGATTGAATAAAAAAAAATTCTACTTAAGACAAGTTGAAATAATGTAGGAAAACAGACTTCAACTTTTTCCTTTTCATTCTGAAAGATATAACAGATTCAAGTGTTATATTCTCAGATCCTCAGAGCTGACCATCCAACTTTTAACATGATTGTTTCTCTCAAATCATTTCCCATTTCTCTCAATTGCAAATCTATGCCATTTCCAAATTCCATAAGATTTAACTCTCATTCCATTTCTTCAGACAAGTTTTTGCCTACTGCATCACTGAAAAAAACAAACAAACAAAAAACTGAGGCTACCAGGCTTGAAATCCAGGAATTCTCTCCTGCTAGACTAACAGATTTACCCATATACATCCTTTCCAATCTCCCCTCATGTCTCCTCTCCTTCTGGTTCAAATCAAATTCTAACAGTGCTCTTGGTTCTATTTCCTCCCATCTCTTTAAGGAACCTGAGTCATTAATTTTCTATCATATCATTTGTGCTGTTGTAGATTTGCCAAATACACTGCTACCATACCCACAACTTCTTAGGAGGGAAAGCAATCCATCCATAGTTTTTGCAAAGGAGCAGCTATATTTTATACCATGTAAATTCTTATGTACCAACTAATTGGACAATGTGGGCAACTATTTCAAAGGGTAGCTAACTTATAGGCTGGCCAAAGAATTAAGACATGTTCCTGGCATGAAAAGATAAGCAGGGTCTGTCAGTTTCTTAAAACTTCTCAAAAGTGCTCACTGCTTTAAGCATGAGACCCATCTTTAAGTGAGGTGATTTTTTATTATTAAAAAAGTTTTGAAATGATCTTTGATGCATGTCTTGTCTGTGAATGTCATTCACTTTGATGTGGAAGCAAGTTTATATCGTATAGTTGCTAGAACGCTAAGAATGTTAATATTGGAATAATAATGTTGAACATTATTAATGATAAGAATACAACTCACAGAAGCCTATTTTATGGGTTTTAAATACATCATCTTAATACTGTTGTAATTAACCAGTTATTATTAACAGGAAAGGAGCCAAGGGAAGATCTGCCCAATGACATAGGTATGTCATTGGGCAGCTTCGCTAGGAAGCTACTACACTCCCCACGGGACCAACAAAGGGGAGATAGGCGCCTGCCCAGTAAGTGGGACATAGGGAAGGTGCTTACTGTCAGTCACACCTGAGAACAAAATGGGCATGGCCACTACAAGAGTGCAGAATTTGGGATATTTAATTTCCTAAACAAAGGAATTTGTTCTCTTGGGCTCTTGGCACTTTTACTGCTTTGGGGACTCTTGGGACTTGTGTGACTCTGGGTTTGTAGGGCTACCTTGCATTTGCCTACATGGTCCACGGCCAGGCAGCCCCCACACACAATGACTAATAGACTGCAACTAGCCTGATGCTGAACCGGACCCAGCTCCAACATGGAAAGGAAACTGGACACTGGCTCTGCTTCTAGCTTTACTAAAACCCCAACTATACTTCCATGACTGGACTAAGAGAAATGGGATTTTGGAAATGGAGAAATCTAATTCCACAAAAATAAAGCTTTCTACCATATCTCAGCCTCCCATGGGGGCCTCCGGAAATGCTTATCCCAATGGTAACCCAAGAACCCAACTCCCATTAACAATGGAGAAAGATCACCCATGTTTTTTTCTGATTACAATCTCTGATTCTTACAATAATTATATGGTGTAGTTCCATTATTCCTAATTTTCAGATAAAGAACCTAAGGCTAAGATCACTCAGTTAATGTGTGGCTGAGCTTGGAGTTTGGATCCAAAGTTTATGTCCTCTTTATACTATATCTGTTTTTGTTTTTTTCTAACCAAAAGTATAAAGGCATTGCTTAATTTTATTTTATCATTTGTCATCTTGGCTTGGCATCAAAATAACTGAAGTTGTGCGCTCTCTCTCTCTCTCTCTCTCTCTCTCTCTCTATATATATATATATATATATATGCCACTCACAATATTCTTGGTAACTTGGGTAATAAGAATCAAAGAAGGTGATATAAGGTTTTTCCACCTCACTCCTGGAGGAAAAAACGAAGGTTCCCTCTGGAGGGGCTAAGAAATGTCATATCCTGCCTTGGCCGGTTTGGCCTAGTGGATAGAGCCTCAGCCTGCAGACCACAGGGTCCAAGTTCAGTTCTGATCAAGGGCATGTACCTAGGTTGCAGGCTCCACCCTGGCCGGGGCCCAGGAGGCAACCAATCGAAGTGTCCCTCTCACATTGATGTTTCTATCTTTCCTTCACTCTTCCATCCTCTCTAAAAATTAATGGAAAATAGCCTCAGGTGAGAGTAAAATAAAAATAATGAAAGAAATGTCATATCCTATGAAAGAGACATCACGAAAATGCCTATAGAAAGTTGTCATTTTTTTTTTTTTATGGGGACGGGAATGGAGTCTGTGTTGATGAAAATGCCTTGGTGGCTGCAGTGGCCGGCAGTGGCAGCAGCAGCAGGGTGATGGGGGTGGCGCCTTCCCCTGATCAGCCTGTCGCCTAAGCCATCAGTAAGACATCCCTTGAGGGCTTCTGGACTATAAGAGGAGGCAGGCTGGACTGAGGAGACCTCCGCCTCTCCCCCCCTACTCCCCCCCCCCCCCACACACACACACACGAATTTCCTGCACTGGGCCTCTAGTGAGTATATAAACAGCATAAAATTAACAGATGTGTGATTAAAGGAAAAATAAAATCAAGCTAGGGCCAAATATCAAATGCATGATATAGGTTCTGTAAATAGTTAGGGTCTGTAAAGATTGCTTCACTGGGAAGGAGTGATGCCTTTGGAAGACTTGATAACTTCTTCATAGGTTAACGTTTAGAGGCACACCCCTCTGGATCAGAGAGGCACTGAAGGACAGAGTAAGCATGGAGATGACTTGCCAAGAGCAGTTTACTAGTGTCTTTGAAGGAAAAGCTACACTTACAAAGACTGACCCAAACTTCAACACTTACATTTAAAAACGGAGTAAATCTGTTGGGCCATGACTCAATGCGCCCAAATGATCCGGATCTTACTCTCTAAGCCTTCAGGATCAACACACACAATAATACTTCTGGGGTGCGGCCTCACATTAGTCAGCATTGCTGGTCTGGGTCAAGAGACCAAACCAAACGCTCAGGAATTAAATTTCCTGGAGAACTGAGCCTCCTTCCAGGTTCTCCTCCGCCTTGCTGTGAATTGTTTGTGTACAAACACCTTGGGCCTCAGAAGGCATGGCGGGGGAGGGTCCAGGGTCTGCACTTTTACCAACAGCCCCGGGTGGACTTGATGAGATGGTTCAGACTATATTTTGAAAAGCAGAACAGAACGGGTAAGGATGGTGATCCACAGCCAGCTGTTCAAAGGTGTTCCTGTTTTGCAACTGTGGAGGCTCAGGCTTCACCCGGGCTTATTCACACCTTTGACCCTTCAGACAGCGGGGGCGTCGTGGCGTCAGCCCTGAGGCACCTGCGCAGGACGGACAAGGAAACTCGCCCACACCCGGACCAGCGTCACCGGCGCCGCCCAAACCGCCGGTCCCCAAAGCTCCTCGGGCTTCTCTCCGGTTTCATTTGCGCTCAGGGCCACGCGGCTCCTCGCCTCTTCCCGCCGGCGCCCAGGGTCCACCACCAGCGGCTGTTTCCGGGGGTCTCCACCGGAAGCGACGCCTAGTCCCGCCCCCCTGCTCGCCAGAACCGGAAGTCGGCGGCTGCCGCCCGGTCCCCGCCCCCCTCGCGGGCCCACGCGCACCATGCTCCGCGGCGCCCGCTGCCTGCGCGGGGCTCCCTCGCCTCCCTCCGCGGTCCTGGCGGTGGCTCTGCTCTCGTCGCTGTCGCGCTGCTCCCTCCCGGAGCCGGAGCCCCCTGTGGTCTCGGCGCTCAGCCCCTTCTTCGGCACCAAAACCCGCTACGAGGATGCCAACCCCGGGCTGCTGCGGGACCCCGTGTCACCGCGGCGCGACCCGGAGCTGCTGGAGGAGACCTGCACCCCGGTGCAGCTGGTCGGCCTCATCCGCCACGGCACCCGCTACCCGACGGCCAAGCAGATCCGCAAGCTGCGGCAGCTGCACGGGCTGCTGGAGGCCCGCGGGCCCCGGGCCGACCCGGCCGCCGGCAGCCAAGACCTGGGCGCCACGCTGGCCGCCTGGCCGCTGTGGTACGCGGACTGGATGGACGGGCAGCTGGTAGAGAAGGGGCGGCAGGACATGCGGCAGCTGGCGCAGCGCCTGGCCGCCCTCTTCCCGACCCTCTTCCGCCGCGAGAACTACGGCTGCCTGCAGCTCGTCACCAGCTCCAAGCACCGCTGCGTGGAGAGTGGCGCCGCCTTCCTCAAGGGGCTGTGGCAGCACCACCACCCCGGCCTCACGCCCCCCGACGTGGCAGGTGACCTCCGGGGGCGCCGGGCCAGTCCCCTGATCCCGATCCCGGACTTCCCCAGTCCCGGCCTCTCACTCCCCTCTGTCTCTCAACCCCCATCTCTCCCATGGTTTGGTCTGGACCTGGGCTTGGACTTGGCCATCTCGCTTCTCATACATACCCCATTTATTGGTTCATTTATCAGGTGTGAATATGGCATCTTCCACTTGCAGGACGTGGTGGTAGTAGACATCAGGGGATCCAGGAGGAAAAAGAGACAGACCAGGGCCGTTTCTGATCATCCATTCCCAAATCGAATTGCCCCCTCTGAGCAAATAAGCCCTCCTTTTCTTCCCTCAACTGGCTGCTCCTTCTGCAGTTGGGCACGCTTGTCTCTTAACCCTCACGCTATATAAATAACTTCTGTTTGTCTGTAACTTAAGGATAAGAGTAAAAACATAACATTTTTGTGCCGGAGACATGATCGAGTGTGAATACTTTTTTGATCAGTTTTAAGGTCAGAGTTGAGGAGAGACATCACTTCGTTTCCGAGTCCAAGTGCAAAATGAAGTAGACTGGTTTCTCATTTCTCCAGTAGCATCCCTAAGCAGTTCAGCCACAGCCAAAGGGTTCTTCCATTGCTTGTGATTTATTGGGCTGACTTGGAATTAGTCATTGTTGAACTGTGCTTTTTAGTTATAGCTAGGCCTTTTCTATTAATATGAGTGAAAATTCCCCATAAAGAAGTTAAATTAACTGAATGTTGAAAGTAGAATATACTTTGGTATAGCATAGTTTATACAAGGTGGGGTAAATGTAGGTTTACAGTTGTTCATATGGAAAACAATACAATAAATAATAATACAGGAATAAACTCTGTTTTGCATACTCACAACTGTAAATGTCTTTTGGCCCACCCAGTATAGTATATACAAAAAGGGGCCATTGGACCTCCTAGGTGACATTGGCCTTGAAGTACGAAGCCAGGGATCAGAAGAATCCAAAATAAGCCTACCCCCATCACCGTTTTTAGTCTCAGAATAAACATTTTTGCCTAGCTAATTATTATCTGGAGACAATTTGGCTGTTGTGTACATTTGGGCTTTTAAGGGAGGACATAATTAAATTTTGTATTCTTACAGAATCAACAATGCCTTTGTTTCTGTTTAAAGAGCAGCAGTATTAGATAATAGCAAGGATGAAATATCCTGACCCACCTGGAAAATTGTGTTTTGAGATCACAGAAAGATGACAGATCACTTACTTTCCTACTTAACATGCTTTCTTAAGAATTGTAATCTAATTTGCAATTAAAGTGGGCAGAATTATACATTCAGATCCTGAAGTGGAGATATATATATATATATATATATATATATATATATATATATATATATATATATATATATATATATATATATGTTTTCCACACCCATCTAAAGCAAAACAGTGTAACTAGATTTAATTTTCTCGTTTTATATACAGAAATAGTATACTTGTGTTCTTTTCATGGTCAATGAAAATTCATCCCAGTGGTTGATGCATGATTATGAATGCTTTTTCCAATACATACTTGTTCCCAAGTTGAGGAAATAATACAACTTGTAAAATTTTAAATGGGAAGTTTTGGGGAGCTTCAGTTAGAAAACAAACCAAACCAGAAGCTCCTAACACAATGAAAAACAAAAGTGTAGATGTATTTTGTGCCATTGTTAGTAGTAGGGTTGAGAAAGTTAATTTAGAAAATAAAATGTTGTTTTTAGGCTTTGGCTTAGAGTAGAAAAATAGATTATATCTGTTGAATGATCTCTAATCTAGTATTTAGAAATTTTGCTAATTTTTAGTTTTTCAAGTTTTCTGTGCCTAACAGAAATAGTACTTACATAACACATTTTTGTATGTTTTATGACTTTCATGGCTAATTTTTTTTTTTTTTTTTTTTGCTTTCTTTAAGAAAGCATTCATTTGAATTATCTTTATTGTGTAGTTTTGTTATAACACATTTCCCTTTGATACTCTGTTTTAGTCTTTTCTAGCTTATACTCATGAATTACTATTACGAAAGGGAGTAGTTTTGCCCTATGTCTTTTTTGAATAATGTGTGCTTATTTTAAACATGAATAAATGGGTTTTTAGTGTTGTTGTTTTTACCCTTGAAACAAAACATTCATTAATTTGAAATTGTCGCTTATGTCTTTTCAGACATGGAGTGTGGACCTCCAAGAATTAATGATAAACTAATGAGGTTCTTTGATCATTGTGAAAAGTTTTTAACTGAAGTGGAAAGGAATGATACGGCTCTTTATCATGTAGAAGCCTTCAAAACTGGACCAGAAATGCAGCACATTTTAAAAAAAGTTGCAGCTATTTTGCAAGTGCCAGTCAACAATTTAAATGCAGGTAACGTACCTATTATCTTTCATTTGGATTCTGAAGTAGTTAAATGGTTTTTGAATTCTGAAAATGGAAAAAAATATGGAAGAATAAAGTTATTCCTTTTAAAAGGCCCACAATTGATTTTACAGTAAGAAAATAATATTTTGCCCTGACTGGTTTGGCTCAGTGAATAGAATGTTGGCCTGCAGACTCAAGGGTCCCAGATTCGATTCCAGTCAAGGGCCTGAACCTTGGTTGTGGGCACATCCCCAGTGTGGGGGGGGGCGGTGTGCAGGAGGCAGCAGATTGATGTTTCTCTCTCATCAGTGTTTCTAACTCTCTCACCCTCTCCTTACTCTCTGTAAAAACATCAATAAAATATATTTTTTTTTAAAAAGAAAATACTTTTTTGGTCATGCTTAACTATTTTTAGATTGAAATTCTTTGAGTTTTACGTAAATTAATGTACAAGATTCTTACTATACTGGAATTTTTTTGAAGGCAGAGGTATATAAAGTTTCAACTTTCAGCATTATATATAATATAAAACAAAAATTATTTTTCCTGTGTTATCTCCTCATACAAGTGCTTTTAAAGCAATTCAGAAGTACATGTTCATGTTTTGAAAGGGTTAAGTTTTAGAAAGTGAAAGGCACAGTAGTGTGATTTATTTTATTTTTTTAGGCTTTAAACTTAGAGATGCCGAGAAAATGGACAGCCGTGTCTGTCATAAAGTATTGAAGTAGAGATGAGCTGACTGCAGTTTATCATGCATCCTAGGACACTTGAGGGTGAAAGTGACATTATTAATAATTATGCCAAGAAAGCAGATGGAAAACCAGGACATATGGTCACTTAGAAATGGGAAGTTAAGAAAAATAATAATAATTTTTTTAGGAATTTGTAATGCATAAGAGTAGGTGTTGACAGATATTCATACAAAGATTGTGGATTTCATTATATTGTGAATAAATTTCCAAAAGACTAGAAATAGGAGATATTGGAGATAAAAATGTAGACTTGAATCTGACAATCGTGGAGACTGAATGCTTAACGTTTGTAGGGGTGTCGAACTCAATTAGAGAAGGGGCCAAAATCTAAAATCCAGCCTAAATCGCGGGCCGAATGGTTTACTGAACAGTCATAAACTGACAGCAGAGTGCAGTGATGACAGCGCGGTGCGGGCCACATTGCAAGGCCTGGCGGGCTGGATTTGGCCCACGGGCCTTGTGTTTGACACATGTGGTTAAAGGATCAAGCAAGTGAAAATGCCTAGATGAGTTTAGCATTTAAACTTGAATTTTTTCTCTTTCCCCCAATTGGTTGGTCACTGCCAGTTTTAAAAATTATTTATTTTATTAGGAAATAATTCAAGCATCTACATAATAGTAATGGCTAATATAATGAATGTTGTTATACCCACACTTACTTTTATCAAATTTTAATATTATGCCTCAGTTGTTTTAAGTATATTGAGGTCTTTTGGTTCTACTGTAGGACCTCATTCATCTCCTTTTCTCCCCAGAGGTAAATTGTAATAAATTGAGCATTTAAATCATTCCTTCCCAGGTTTTTTTTTTTTTTGGTGTTTGTTTGTTTTGTTTTGTGGGCTTTTTTAGATTTTTAAAATTGATTTTTAGTGAGAGAGGAGGGAGAGGGAGAGAAACATCCATTGTCTGCCTCCTGTACGCCCCCTACTGGAAATCAAGCCTGAATCCTGGGACTGGAGCTGTTGTACAATTTTTTTTTAGTTTAATTGGGCTGAAATTTAGATATCCTCATGGTTTCTCCAAACAGTTCCTGTTCCTCCCCTTTGGATTATACAGGGTTAGCCTTAATCTTTGATAGCCAGGAAGAAAGTGGCAACTAACTTTATCCAGGCTGCACATGGCATTCCATAGATATTTAGCCTTTGAAAAATTGCAAAGTAGTAACCTACAAATTTTACCTTTCCCCCCTCAGATTTGATTCAGGTAGCTTTTTTCACCTGTTCATTTGACCTGGCAATTAAAGGTGTTAAATCGCCTTGGTGTGATGTTTTTGACACAGATGATGCAATGGTAAGTGTTAATTTTGCAGTTTCTTTGCTTTTTTGCGTGATTTATTGCTGCTTGAAGTATCTTCTCAAAAAATAATCAGAGTAGGGAATATTAACTATCTTTGACTAACTCATAATTTTTCTTACCTAAAGAGAGATTGCCTGTTCAGATAGGGCCCACCTACTTATAACTAGTTTGAGTTCATAAAACTCTGGAAAACATTCTCCCATTGTGATTTAATTTCTAGGCCCATCTATATTTAAAAACAATTTTTTTTTTTTAGAGATTTTTTTATTTTATTTTATTATTTTTTAAAAATATATTTTATTGTTTTTGTACAGAGAGGAAGGGAGAGAGATAGAGAGCTAGAAACATCGATGAGAGAGAGTCATCGATCAGCTGCCTTTTGCACACCCCCCATTGGGGATATGCCCGCAACCAAGGTACATGCCCTTGACCGGAATCGAACCCGGGTCCCTTCAGTCCCCAAGCCGACGCTCTATCCATTGAGCCAAACCGGTTTTGGCTATAATTAAAAACAAATTTAACCCAATATCAAACTTTATTGCTTGAGAGGATTATAGAGCTAATATAATTTAAATTCTCCTTTTTATAGGAAGCCAAGGCTCAGAGAGGATGAATGGTTTTCCAAATATCTGTGTTTTTTTAATAACAGTTTGCATGATAAATTGAGTTCGGTTCCACCTGGTGATGGCAGTAATTCATCTACAGTTTCTTTCTGCCTACTTCATATTTTTTCTTCCTCAGTCATAAGCCTTCTTTTTAGACAGGCCTCTGGTGACTTTTAGGAAAGTAAATTCTGGCCAATTTTGAGATTTTAGAAGCCAGAGAGGTGAGGTGGGAGAGCATTAATTTTTATTTATTTATTTATTTATTTATTTATTTTTAAGTATTGAGGATTGCAGCATTGGATAGAATTCTGGGGTTGAGATAGGATGTTTTTATGTACGGCTCATTAAGGAATATAGACTTTTGAAACCTTAGTCATCTTTATCTCTTGCATACATATGAAACCTTCAATATTCCATATGAAAATAAATTAACTTCAAAATTTAACCTCAAATTTTGAAAAGTGGTGCACTATTTTCCAGATAGAAGCAGGCTTTTAAGGTGAGAACTAATGTATCTTTGAAGGTAAAGGAGTGCTTTATTTTGTTCTCACAGACAAGTGACCAGCATGCAGGTTTTGTGTGTTATATTGTGCCAATGTGGAACTAGGCTTAGTGGCTGGGGTGGAAGAAGGGGAAGGGCCCTCAGTAGATGATTGCTTTAGGATGCTGAGCACCAAAAGCAATAGGTGTGTTATATTTTCTCTCCGTGATCTTTTTCTTTGTCCCAGGTACCCGGTATCTTTCTTATCTCCTCTCTTATCTCCACAACTCATCATTTCAGAAACTTACTTGGGTTCCCTCTTTGTTATGCCCTTTGCTTAGGATGATGATAAAATTTTCCCTTTAAATGGAATACTTTTAAAGTGAAATGAGCACCATTAATAAGTATGCTGGTACAGATATAAACTGAGATTTATGGTCACCATTTATATATGTGTCAAAATAGTGCATTTCCCTTTTCTCCCCACACATATTGCTCTACCCTGACTGTCCTTCCTGTCTACTTAAAAGGATCTGTGTAATTATTATTGGGTCCACCTGGATAGTTTAGGGTAATTTTCCCATCTTAAGGTCTTTAACTTAATCACAAATTCTCTTTTACTATGTAAAATAACATTCAGAGGTTCTAGGGATTAGGATATAGACATATTTGAGGTCATTTATTCTGTTAACACATATATGTAATCTTTTTCTTTTGCAAACCTCAAGAAACTTCACCCTTAAATACTTGGGCATGCCTCTCAACAAGAAGATTCTCCTACATAACCATAATAAACTATAATTATATATATAGAACACATGTCTTTAATAACCCACTGTTCTAATATACTGAATTCAAGTTTTCACATTTGTCTTAATAAAGCTCTATATTTGTAGCTATACATACATATATATATAATATATATTATTATGTATATATTATATATATAATATATATATATATAAAATAATAATTTCTATTGATTTCAGAGAGGAAGGGAGAGGGAGAGAGCGAGCAAAATATCAATGATGAGAGAGAATCATTGATCAGTGCCTCCTGCACACCTCACACTGGGGATCAAGCTTGCAGCCAGGCATGTGCCCTGATCAGAATTTGAACCGTGATCTGGTTCATAGACCGATGCTCAATCATTGAACCAAGCAAGCCAAGCTCAAGTCTTTTTGATGTAAAGTTTTAATAGTGCAAATAGGATTTTTTATTTTTTTAAATTTATTTTATAAATTTCCAGTTATAACTACTGTTTCATTTCTTTTTTAAAAAAAATAAAATTGGTTTTTATTTATTTTATTATTTTTAAAAATATGTTTTATTGATTTTTTACAGAGAGGAAGAGAGAGGAATAGAGAGTTAGAAACATCGATGAGAGAGAATCCTCGATCGGCTGCCCCCTGCACACTCCCCAATGGGGATGTGCCTGCACCAATGTACATGCCCTTGATCGGAATCGAACCCGTGACCTTTCAGTCCACAGACCGACGCTCTATCCACTGAGCCAAACCGGTTTCGGCTACTGTTTCATTTCTGATACCATTTTGTTTTATTTTCTGAATAGATTTGATAGAACTTTAATTGTTTTTATTTTAGTTTTTTTACTTTTTAAAAATGTTTACTTTGGGCTTTTTGCTAACTTTCTGATTTAGATGCCTCTTTATTGTATGTTAGTTTTGGTTTGGTTATATGGCACTAGCCTGCTCTTGCTTATTCTTACTTAGTTTCTCTTGCAAGCATGTCAAACTCATGGCATTAAATGAGGCATATGGTCCACTG
Organism: Pipistrellus hanaki; assembly: GCF_964339955.1. Classification (NCBI taxonomy): domain Eukaryota; kingdom Metazoa; phylum Chordata; class Mammalia; order Chiroptera; family Vespertilionidae; genus Pipistrellus; species Pipistrellus hanaki. The sequence continues at coordinate 30,007,234 of NC_140516.1, forward strand.
CCTGAGAATTTGACATGCTTGCCTAGGGTCTCTTGGGAAGAATGGCTCATAACTACTACACAGGCTCTCATGTACCTCTATTGGGTTGCAGGTTTTAATTCTCTAGTTTTGGTTTTTTATCTGATCAAATAATACTTGAATACAAAGTTTAACTTTCAAGTAAAGAAAGACTACTGTAATCACCAACTCCTATTCAAGACCACTCCACAGATTAATTACTGTTGTAATTGATGTATATCTTTCCACCCTTTTCTATGCTATTTATAATCTGTATTCTTCTTAAAAATGCAAACAGTCTAGTGTCTGTGTGTGTTTTGGTAACAAATGGTCATTTTACTATTTTTATTCTTAATTTGTTCTTCTCATTCAGCAGTATATCTTGGAGAGCTTCCATGTTAGAACGTGTAGATCTACAATATAGAATTTTTTTCATTGATATATATATCAATGAATTTTTTATTTTTTTTAATTTTTTTTTAGGGAGAGAGAAGAAAGGCCAGTGAGAGAGAAAGAGAAACATCAATTGGCTGCTCCTGAGTGGTCCCTATAGGAATCAAGCCAGGTTCAATGCTCTGACCAGAAATTGAACCAGCAACCTTTTGGTGTATGGTATGATGCCCAACCAACAAGTTCACACTGGCCAGGACAACAGAGTAGAATTTTTAATAACTGCATAGTATTCCATAGGATGTGTATACTATAGTTTAGTGAACTCTCTATAAATGATATTTTGTTATTTCTGGAATTTTTTTTGATTCCTGTAAGCAGTGCTGCTGTAAGACATTCTTGTATGTTCTCTCCTGTGTTCCTCTGTGAATATTATTTTATTAGAAATGGAATTAAATGGGCCTTAGGGATATATGTTTTTATGGATTTTGCCAATTTGCCCTTTGAATATCTATAACAATATACGTTCCTTTCAGCAGTACCAGTTTTCCATATTTAGGGAATCTGTTACATGAATAAAATGTAATGATTTAAAAATGATTTTTAAAATTTTTATTTTTAGGTATTAGAATATTTAAATGATCTGAAACAATATTGGAAAAGAGGATATGGGTATACTATTAATAGTCGCTCCAGCTGCATCCTGTTTCAGGATATCTTTCGGCACTTGGACAAAGCAGTTGAACAGAAAAAAAGGTAAAAACTTAAAAAGTAAATTTTTTTTTAAATCTTCACCTGAGGACATGTTTATTGATTTGAGAGAGAGAGAAACATTGATTGGTTATCTCTTGCATGTACCCCACCAGGCACCAAACCTGTAACTCGGGCCTTTTGGAATCGAACCCGAGACCTTTTGGAATACAGGATGATATCCAACCATCTGAGCCACACTGACCACGGCATGATGTATATTCTGAGTGCCCAGTTAAGCTTATGGAAAATATTTTTTTTATGGGTGATTTTTAAAAATAGGTTTTGCTTGTGTATTTGGCTCTACTCAGCAAAACAACCTAGATTTGCTATTTAACCATTGTTACTTTTTGAGCAGCTATGATTAGAAAAACAGAATGAATTTCACAAAGAAATGTGATGTCCCTGCATTTTATTCTACTATTTCCTTACCCATTATTTCTATCAGTATATTTCTTTTTTTTTTTTTTAAATATATTTTATTGATTTTATACAGAGAGGAAGGGAGAGAGATAGAGAGTCAGAAACATCGATGAGAGAGAATCATCGATCAGCTGCCTCCTGCACACCCCCTACTGGGGATATGCCCGCAACCAAGGTACATGCCCCTGACCGGAATCGAACCCGGGACCCATCAGTCCCCAAGCCGACGCTCTATCCATTGAGCCAAACCGGACCTGGCATCTATCAGTATATTTCTATTCTGCTTTTTCAAAGTAAAAGTTTATATTCTGGAATGTAATTGCTTGCCTCATGAGATCTTTTTGTGAGTGATACTTTCAGACACCAAAATTAATTGCTATAAATATTTGTTATTTTCATTGAATATGTTTCATTATCCTTTTTCTAACTTTTTATTGACTCTCAAATCTCTGGTATTTTCAGATTTCCACTGGATAAGGGTATGGCTTTTTAAGGTTGTGTAGTTCCATATTTTAACATAAGATGGCAGCATTGAAATAAATGTATAAAATAGCCATTTGGTTAATTAGCCCATTTTAATAGGAGAGCTTTGTCTTTTAAAGTTCTTAGAAATGCATGTAGAACCTATTTTTAATGATCTTTTTTGCTAACTTTCTGAAGTCAATGTTCCAGGGAATTTTAACTCAGTCTACCAGGAGGTGCCACCTCAGTTTTAGTGCTAGTTAATGAAAGAGATGATGTAAATGAGGGAAAAAGCAATGTACTCTGAATGCAGATTCAAATGGCCAAGTTGCTTCTGGAAGGATACTTTTTGACTCTCAGTGGAACTTTGTTTATTTCACCGCTCTCTCCTCAGTGCCTGTGAACAGTGTGGAATGCAGTTGGAACGCTCAGTTGATATGAAGGACTATCCACAGTTCTTTTTCTTCAGTATTCCCTGTTTTAGTCAATGACACCATCAACCTCCCAGGCAGCCAAGCCACAAACCCATGCATTATTTTTACTGTCTATCTCATCTTCTACATCTACTCATAATATTGTGATTTTTTTCTTTTGGCTTCCAGTTTTATATCAATCTCCCACTTTTCTTCACCCCCACTGCTACTGTTATTGGTGAAAGTAGGGGTCCATCTGTTACTGATGGGAGTGGGCTTCTTGCTATATCCTGAGAAAATGAATTTTCTGAGATTCACAGGGGATGATGAGATATTGTAGAATATTTTATTTCTGTGGAAAGTTGAATTTCAAATCCTTTAGTTTTCAAAGTTTAATTTCCTTCATTACCACCAAAGAAGTCCCATTTTGCCTTTAGCAGGGCTGAAATCAGAGCCAGTGTCTAGAATTTTTGTTCCATATTTGCACACTCCAGTCCAGCATCAGACTAGCTTAGCTTGTGTTCCCAACTTCAATCCATTAGTCCATTGTGTGGAGTCTGCATGGCTGTGGGCCATACAGGGGAGATGGAAAGAACCGGGTACAAGAGAGCTCCGTGAGCCAAGAGCAGTAAGAGAGAGGGTTTCTTTGTTTAGGGATTATGTCTTCCTAAATGTTCACAGGCCTGCTTTGGCTGCACCCATTCTGGCCAATCCATGGTTCTCCAGGCTTGACAGTCAGACAAGTACCTTCCCTAGTCACCCCAGCTTCACTGGATACGCATCTGTCTCCCCTTTGTTGGACTCCTTTACCCCCAGTGATCTGCAAGCTGCCCAATGGCCACGCTTTTAATGTCTGGCCTTCCCTTTGCTCCTTTCCTATTACCAATCCCTAGCTAATTACATAGGTATCACTACCAGCTCAGTTTATGCTAGCTAATATTTTCTCCTAGATTTTAGTACCTGCCTCCTACGTGCTTTCCTAAATTTCAGTATTACTCCGTTCTAACACAGCTTATGCAGGCAAAAGGTGAATACATTTAAATTACTGTCTCAAAGAACTCATGTCTGGTTTGGAGGATATTTGTAAAACCACTAAGAAAAAGTGCTGAAGGAGAATAAATTTGAACTGGGGTTTGGTAAAGGCTTGATGGGAGGGAGGAATTTTTGAGATTGGTTACTGAAAACTTCTGTCACTAACGTCAGCCTATCAGCCCTTAATATTTTTTATTTTTTTAAATAGTCTTATTGAGGTGTAGTTGATATAAACTGCACATACTTAAAGTGTTCAATTTGATGAGTTTTTATATATGTTTATACCCATGAAATTGTCACTAAAATTATGGTAATGAAATATCCATCACATGCAAAGATTTCTTTTTGATTCTTTATAATCTACTTTCCACCCTTCCCACCCACCCCCACCTCCATTCCAAACTGGACAACCACTGATCTGCTTTCTGACACTATGAATTAATTTGTGTGTGTTTTTTTTTTAGAATTTTATATACTGGAATCATATAATACATACATTTTTTTTATTTGGCTTCATTCACTCAGCTCAATGTTATGAGATTTATCCATATTGCTGTGGCTATCAATAGTTAATTCCTTTTTAAGGCTGAGGAATATTCCCTCCATGGGTACACCACAATTTGTTTCTCCCCTCTCCTTATGATGGGCATTTGGGTTGTTTCCAGCTTGAGGCTATTAAAAATAAAGCTCCTATGGACCTTTGTGATCTTTATATGGACATATGCACATCATTTCTCTTGGATAATATCTAGAGCGAGAATAGCTGAGTCATATATAGTTGTATGTCTAACTTTTTAAGAAACTGCCAATGTCTTCCCACCAATGTATGAGAGTTCCTATTATTCTTCATCCTAATTAATACTTGGTATAGTAGATCTTTTTAATTTTAGCTTTTATAATGGGTGTTTAATAGTATCTCATTTGGTTTTAGTTTGCATTTCCCTAAAAATGAATGATATTGAGCTGCCTTTCATATTTTTGGGGGCTCCCCTTCTCTGTGCTGCAGCCTTGAAACTCCAGGCAGTAATCTGGGACAGTTGTTGGGATTCACCTGATTTGCCTTCCTTCCCTCTTACTCTATTGTTGAATGTCTGAAAAATGCTCTTATATTTTGTCTGATTTTACAGTAGTTCAAGGCAGGAAGGTAGATTGGTCCCTGTTATTCCGTCTTGAATGGAAGCAGAATTTATTTTTATGTCTTTGCTTGAAAAAAAGTCTTTATGCTTGAGCCATTCTAGTTCTACATTTGTGTTAAGCTGTCAGACAGATGCTTCTCCAGGTGCCTCATTGGAGCTGATATTTCAATCAGATGTATAAGAAGATAAAAAAAAAATTCTGTTAATTTTCTACCCAAAGCTTCTCGTATTTCTGGCAGTTCATGTTGCTTATTTGTGCACTTACATAAGTAATGGGATTATTTGGATCATGTTTAAAAACACTTCTTTCATAACATTAGTTGAGTGTGAAACTTGAATTAAGAGCTTAGAAAGAGCCAAGACCGGTTTGGCTCAATGGATAGAGCGTCGGCTTGGGGACTGAAGGGTCCCAGGTTCGATTCCGGTCAAGGGCATGTACCTTGGTTGCGGGCACATCCCCAGTGGGGGGTGTGCAAAAGGCAGCTGATCGATGACTCTCTCTCATCGATGTTTCTAACTCTCTATCTCTCTCCCTTCCTCTCTGTACAAAATCAATAAAGAAAAATATTTAAAAAAAAAAAAAAAGAGCTTAGAAAGATCTAAGATGAGTATATTTAGGGGGAAAACATGCAATTATTGATTGTTTTTCTGGTTGAACTTTTTGAATGACTTGAAGTGCTTTTTTTGGAGTGTTTTACCTATTTTGAAAAACACATAGTAATCAGCCTTTATTTAACAACAGAATTTTAGACTTCAAATTAAATTTCACTTTTAATTAAAGGTTTAATAAAATTTTACCAGCTTATAATAGTAAAAGAAGGCTGTAATTTGGAGAACTGCATTCTTATCTTGCTAAATAACATTAGGCAATTCACTTGTCTTTCTTATTTCTTAAATGAGATAATTTGACTACTTCTCTACACTAAAACATTTATTCCAACAGTGTATTTCTATATATACATTCATATAGATTAATCACTTGTTTTCTTATATTTGTATTGATACTTTACATTTTTTAGAATGTCCTTCCTTGGGACTTGGGTATAGATCTCAAGAGCCTAGCAGATGTGTGACACTCTCTGTTGTGAGACAAAGCAAAAAATAGTGTGTTCCTGAAAGGAACCAACTTACTTAACAGAAATACTGATTTATTTTACAGAAACTTGGCACATACTTTTAATGGCCTTTGATAAAAATTAGATCATAAAGACTCTCGTGTATTTACTTTGACATCTTTAGAGTTATAAAAACCAATAAAAAAGCCCTACCTGTATTTGTGACCACACACAAATTCCATAACTCTTTAACTCCCACTAATTGAAGATATATAAGTCTCCATTTTTGATGTTTGGATATAATTTAGAATAGAAGTATTTTTCCATTTAACATTTAATGCTACTTTGTAAAAAAAATTGAAATGTAAGTCATCTGAAAGGGTAAACTGGTATAAGTATGAGCAGCTGTTTAAGATGGATTATGTTAACTCTTTGGAATAAAAATAACCACTTTTGAGTCATATATATTCCCATGGCAGTAGGTTTTTTGTTGTTTGTTTTGTTTTTAATAAACTCTTCTTTAGATTAGTTTTAGGTTTATAGCAAAATTGAGCAGAAAGTACAGAGAGTTCTTTTCCCATACACTCCTTTGCCTACCCCTTACTATTGACATTCTATATCACAGTGGTCCATTCGTTATTGATAACCCTCCAACGAAACATCATTATCACCAAAGTCAGTACTAGTTTGCATTAGAGTTCACTCTTGGTGTTGCACATTCTCTGGGTTTGGACAAATGCTTAATGACATGTACCCACCATTGTAGTATTATACAGAATAGTTTCACTGCCCTACAAATCCTCTGTTCTTTGCCCTATTCATCCTCCTCTAACTCCAACCCCTTGGAAACACTGATCTTTTTACTGTTTTCATAGTTTTACCTTTTTGGGAATGTCATATAGTTGGAATCATATGCTATGTAGTCTTTTCAGATTGGCTTTTTTCACTTAGTAATATGCAGTTAAGTTTCCTCCATGTCTTTTCATGGCTTGAGAGTTCGTTTCTTTTTAGCGCTGAATATTTTATTATCTGGATGTACCACCATTTATTTATCCATTCACCTACTAAGTAACATCTTGGTTGCTTCTAAGTTTTGACATTTATGAAAAAAAGCTTCTGTAAATGTCCATGTTTAGGTTTTTGTATAGATATGTTTTTAATTCACTTGCATAAATACCAAGGAATATAAGGATCATGTGGCAAAAGTATGTTTACTTGTGTCAGAAACTATCAAACTGATTTCCACAATGGCTATGTCATTTTTTTAATAAGATACCATTAAGCCCTTTTATTTTGTATATATTGTTTTATTGATTGCAGAGAGGAAGGGAGAGGGAGAAGGAGATAAAAACATCAATGATGAGAGAGAATTATTGATCAGCTACCACCTGTACACCCTATACTGGAGCCTGCAACCCGGGCTTGAGCCCTTGACCAGAATCGAACCTGGGACCCTTCTATCCACATGCTGATGCTCTATCCACTGAGCCACTCAAGCTAGGGCAGCTATATCATTTTGCATTCATACCAGCAGTGATTGAATGAACTCCTATTGTCAGCACTTGGTGATGTCAACTTTCTGGATTTTGATATGTAGTGGTATCTTGTTATAATTTGTAATTCCTTACTGACATGATGTGGAGCACCTTTTCGTTTACTTACTTGCCATCTGTATATCTTCTTTGGTGAGCTTTCCAGGTCTTTTGCCCATTTAAAAAATATATATTTTTATTAATTTAAGAGAAAGTTGAGAGAGGAAGGGAGATGGATAAATAGAAACACTGATCGGCTGCCTCCTGCACACACCCCCACTGGGGATTGAGCCTGCAATCCCAGGCATGTGCCCTGACTGGGAATCGAACCAAGGACCTTTAGGTTCTTTGGTCCATCCATGTTCAACCTCTGAGCCACACCAGCCAGTTTTTTGCCCATCTTTTAAGTGGGTTGTTTCTTATTGTTGAGTCTTAAGAATTATTTGTGTATTTTAGATAACAGTCCTTTGTCATAGGTGTCTTTTGCAAATATTTTCTCACAGTTTATGACTTGTCTTCTCATTCTCTTGACATTGACTTTAGCAGAGGAGAGTTTTGTTTTTTTTAATTTTAATTAAGATTAGCTTATCAGTTAACTTTTATGGATCATGCCTTTGGTGTTACATATAAAAGTCATTGCCATATCCAAGGTTATCTAAGTTTTCTCCTTTGTCATCTGCTAGGAGTTTTATTGTATTGAGTTTTACATTTAGGTCTATGATCCTTTTTTAGTTAATTTTTGTGAAGAGTCTAAGATCTGTCCAAATTCATTGTTTTTGCATGTGGATGTTTAGTATTCCAGCACTATTTGTTGCAAAGACTGTTTGCTCCAGTGCTCCTGTATTGTCATTGCTCCTTTGTCATAATTATTAGTTAGATGTTTACTCCTTGAAGAAGATTGCTTTGTCATATATATTCTAGTTTCAACACTTGAACCACTAAAGATTACTAAGTTGAATTTCAGCTTATAAAGTAGAATAGTGAAGAAAAGCAGTTATGTTTGAGACAAGTGACTCATAGTTTAAGCTGTTATTTAATGGCAATACTTTTGAGTTAATGCAAAAAATACCTAACATTCTTTTAGATCTTGTAATTTATTTAAAAGTGTGCTAAATTCTGCTTCTTACTCTTAAAACCCAACCTAGACATCCAGTGAGCTCTGTATTTTTTCTTGAAATGCAAAAATCAAGAAGAATGAAATTTTAAAAAACATTGATTCTTAGGATGGGTCCCAGCTTTGGAGTTATTGCATCATGGCTAGAGGACTTAAACTGTAAACCAGTATTTCTTTTTCTTTAACTTGTATCACTATTAAATTGCATTATATTTACATTATGGAAGTGGTATTATCTTTGACTTGCATATGCTCAAATGTATAAAGGGATCTGGGAAGTAGATATCCTATGTGAGATAGCATGGAGTGATGTACCGTATTTTTCGGACCATAAGACGCACTTTTTTCCCCCCAGAAGTGGGGGGGAAAAGTCCCTGCGTCTTATGGTCCAAATATAGCCTACACATATACTGTAAAAAAAAAAGTTTTTTTACTTGCCCGGCTCTGTGTGGTCTCTGTGTGCTTGCCCGGCTCTAAAATGGTTCTAAATGCTGCTGTTTACTTTACAGGGTTGATTACATGTGTTTATGACTGTGATGTTGGGTTTTAATGCACATAAAATATTTTAGGACACTATTTGTTTCAGAATCTTTTTTTCTTCATTTCCCTTCTCTAAAAACTGGTGCGTCTTATGGTCCGGTGCGTCTTATGGTCCGAAAAATACGGTATGTCCTGTGTAACACATTTATGTCCCCTCTGGAGGGTAATCCTCATTCCTATTATACTGATTATTGCCTTGTGTGGATATATATATGTTGCCCGATCTTTCATTTTTTCAAGAGGAGCCAAAAAAAAAAAAAAAAAATCTGGATTTGTAAGAATCTGAAATCACCCAGTTTTGAAATACTGACAAAATAATGCAAAATTGAAAACTATTTATGCAGGTGAAATCAAATATAGTTATGGTCTGAATGATTCTGCTTTGGGGACCTAAGGGGATGCTTCTTGGAAATAAATACAAGGCTTTAGATGCTTTAGATGACCTGCTTAATGTATACCAGTTAAGAAGAGAGCCTTACAAACACTTGTTGATGAGAATGTTGTATGCTTCTAAGTGTAGAAATTATTTTCTTTGACACGGATACATAGACATTCTTTTTCTCAATTTCTCATTTAAGGTCTCAGCCAATTTCTTCTCCAGTCATCCTTCAGTTTGGTCATGCAGAGACCCTTCTTCCACTGCTTTCACTCATGGGCTACTTCAAAGACAAGGAGCCCCTCACAGCGTACAATTACAAGGAACAAATGCATCGGAAGTTCCGAAGCGGTCACATTGTACCTTATGCCTCAAACCTGATATTTGTGCTTTACCATTGTGAAAATGCTAAGACTCCTAAAGAAGAATTCCGAGTGCAGATGCTATTGAATGAAAAAGTGTTACCATTGGCTAACTCGCAAGAAACTGCTTCTTTGTATGATGATCTGAAGGACCACTACAAGGACATCCTTCAGGGTTGTCATACCAGTGAAGAATGTCAAATACCAAAGGTGAACAACACATCTGACGAACTATGAGTAACTGGAGAACATTTTTAATTTATCAGGAATCTATAGGGTGTGATTACATGCTAGGAATAGGTGGGCAATCCCTGGTTACAGAAAGCTTTCACATTACTTGGGCATTTCTGTCTTCATAGAAAAACATTGAGTTTCTTTTTGAATCTGGACATGAACGTGTAAGCAACAATTCTTCACTGGAGCAGCTCTCTTAAGGGGAAAAATATTCAAAGAAATAGGTGGCATTGCAAATGTTTACAGAAGTTAAATTCTTCCTATTTTTACAAGAAATCTCACACTGAGAATATGTTTTCAAAATAATGCTTGAAAATGCTAGAATAACAAAGTATGTCAGTTGAATGATCCATAACTTGATTGAACCAAGTCCAGGAACTTTACTAGTTGTGCTGCAATTCTCTCTTTTTTTCCCTCAAGTAGCATAGTACTAGTATCATCTTTCATAATCAGAAATATTTTGATAAACTGGGAATATCATTTTGGAAGAAAACTAAGATCTCTGAGAATTTGAAACAATATTAAGCAGTCTGATGTAAAGGGACACTTTCATTGAAGAAAGACAAAAAATAAAATACAATAAATGTTTTTGTTAATAGTATTTATAAAGTATTTGAAGACTTTTTAATAATTCCTTTTAGACTTCTATTAAGTCCTAGAAGGCCAGTGTTTAATTATCATACCTAATTTATATATATAACAATAGAAGGACAAAGAGGACTATTAGCAAAGTTTCTTTAATCCATTGCTTAGCAGTTTTTAGCATTCTGTCACTTTGCTTTGGTTTTTATACAGGGTGTCCCAAAAAATGTATACACTTTGAGTTATTATAAAAGCAATGTTTATAAAAAGACATTTCATTTTCAAAATGTAGTAGAATCAGCTGTTAAAATCAATTTTGCTATTATTATATCTTTTGAAATACCTTTTGGCTGCCTAATTTTTTTTTATTCCTTTTGTTTATTCAGAGAGGAAGGGATAGAGAGAGAAACATCAATTGGCTGCCTCCTGCATGACCCCTACTGGAGACTGAGCCGAAAACCTGAGCATGTGCCCTGACCAGGCATCAAGCCTTGACCTCATGAGTCAATGCTCAATTACTGAACCATACTGGTCAGGCTCTTTTTTAAAACAAAGACTTTATTCTGGCTGACTTAGTTTCACAGATATGAACCCATTTTTAAAAAGAGCTCTGAATTCTGTCAAATACCATGAACGTTTTTGCTACAATAATAAGCAGAATTCTTGCCCCGGCAGGTTTGACTCAGTGGTGAGAGCATTGGCCGGCAGACTAAAGGGTTGTGGTTTTGATTCCCCTGAAGAGCACATACTTCAGTTGCTGGCTCCACTCCCCACCCTGTCGGAGTGTGCGGGTGGGGAGTGGAGCCAGCAATACTGAGTGTGAGACATCAGTATTTCTCTTTATCTCTCCCCTCCCTTCCACTCTCTAAAAAAAAATTAATGAAAAAAAGCCGAAACCGGTTTGGCTCAGTGGATGGAGCATCAGCCTGCGGACCGAAAGGTCCCGGGTTCGAGTCGGGTCAAGGGCATGTATCTTGGTTGCAGGCACATCCCTGGTAGGGGGTGTGCAAGAGGCAGCTGATCGATGATTCTCTCTCATCGATGTTTCTAGCTCTCTATCCCTCTCTCTTCCTCTCTGTAAAAAAATCAATAAAATATATTAAAAAAAAAAAAAAAAAAGATCCTCTGGTGAGGATTAAACAAACAAAATTCTTGGTCTTTTCTACTCTTCATGTTGATAAACAATCAGTCATTGATGATAAAAGTTTGGGATTTTAAGCAGCTTTGATTAAATCAGGCAATGTAAGGCAACTTTTTTTTGTAATTGAAATATTCTCAAATAAATTTTAACTTCTTTAAAAAATGGAAATCCACTTTATTAAAAATCTAAGGCACATCACAACTATGTATTGCAACTATAAAAATAAGATGCACAGATTATTGATCTTCAAATTAATAATGTTCCTAAAATAGATAATTAGCTGGTAAATCCTGTTGATCCATCAATATACTGCTGATTGTTCCTGCAAAAATGTCTGGTGCTTGCTTTTTTTTTAGAAACTATGTAAATAGGTAGACAAGAAGAGAATAAGGTAATGAACATTGATGCCCATTGTCCTCTTTTGTAAAAATTAGTATTATAATATTTGACTTAGATCCAAATAAGAACAATTCAGGACTTCTATGCATTTCCTGATGCTATTGCCCTCACTCCTTGCCAGCATAAAATTCAGTAATCACCCTTGCCATTATGTGCTTAACTCTGGAAGCTTGTAGTATTATTGTGGAAGTTTTAAAATCCTATATAATAAAGAGCTAATATGCGAATGAGTCAATCAGGAGGAGGCTGCGTGTGCAGCAGGTGCACATGGGTGGGCAGGGCTATGCACAACTGGCCACCAGGAGATGTATGGAGAACCTCTTGGTTCCTCCAGCTCCTGCTGGAGAAGGCAGAGGCTCCCTCCTGACTCCCATAGGCAGCAGAGGCTCCCTCCTAGGGTGCCGGGGGCTTGCTCCCACCTCCCTCAGAAGCAGTGCGGCTCCCAACAGCTCCTGCTGTAGGCGGCCTATTGGGTGCAATTTTGTGCACTGGGCCACTAGTATTCTATAAGAGGACATACTGTGCATATTATTCTTGAATCTGCTGTATTTGTTCTTTGAGACTTGTTAATCCCAGTCATTTGTCACAAATTAGTACCACCAATTCATTAATACCTGTTGAGTACTTTTTACATACAAACACGAGATCCAGTCTGTGGGCATCTAACGCTGAATGAACATAGTTCTTATAGCTTTCATGTGAAAGTTATAGCAGTTGTTTAATTTCATTGTTAAATAGAACGATGTCACCTTTGTAGTCATTGCTAAGTAAAATATTTCAGGATGGAGAGTAAAAGTGGTCTATTTTTGCTAATACAGAGATGATAGAGATAGAGATATTATTCTGGTGCTATTCTCATTTTGGAAATGCCTGAAACAAGAATATCCTGATGAAAACTAAAGGTCTTACCCAGGATAGGATATATCAGAAGTTGAACATCAAAAAAATAATCTTTGGCTAACAAGAGTTCATTCATAATAGGTGACCAAATTACTTCAGTTAAGCCAAATTTAATCCTGTCCGACATGACATTTTAGTCTATGGACATTCACCATTTTTCTGTCTAACCTATAATTTCATGAGTGCAGTGTATTGTACTTACTATTTTTTCTAATCATTTTGAAGTTTCTGCTCTCCAAAACACATAATCATCCACTGGATACTATTTTTGTATACATTGTAATCTTAATTTTAATACTGAAAGCAAAACCCAACTTGTAAAGAAAAAAAAGCTTTTTTCCCCCCCAGGTATAATCAACTTTTATGATATCTTTACTTGAATGCTTTTCTTTTTTCTTTTAAATAGATTCTTTTAAAAATATATATATATTATTGATTTTTTTACAGAGAGAAAGGAAGAGCGAGAAACATCGATGAGAGAGAAACATCCACCAGCTGCCTCCAGCACACCCCCCACCGGGGATGTGTCTGTAACCAATGTACATGCCCTTGATCAGAATTGAACCTGGGATCCTTCAGTCTGCAGACCGATGCTCTATCTGGTTTCAGCAATGCTTTTCTTTTGTAAACTGTAGAACTGATAGAGGCCCTTAAAATTTTGGAAATTATAAGCAACAGAACTAGAATATATAAGTATAAATTTTTGGGTTGTATTTCTCTAAGGTGGCATTTCATATGGTTCCTTAATTATCTTTGGAATTTGGACTGTCTTCTCCCAAATGTAAACTGAAAATAAATATTTGCATTGTCATATAATCTGCCTATATCTAATTTCTGTTCTTCACAGGTCACTTAATTCTCTCCTAATCATTCGTTTTCTCTTAAGCATTTTAAGCAGCTCAACTTACTTTTAAGCACTTTCACATTAATCTGTTAAGCTATTTTTAATTGGTGTGTGTCTGATAGTATTTTTGAGAAAATTTCACAGCAAGAAAAAATATGTCATATTTTTCCAGTTATAAGATTTGTAGTTGGAGCTCAATGCCTGGCAGTTTAGGAGGAGGTTAACTTAAAACTTTGTTTCACTATCATTACTTAGGTAATACATGTTAAGATAGGATTCTTAATTTTATTTCTAAAATTCATAATTTAATATTTCCCTATACTATTCCCAGATTTTATTATTTTTAAATATTTTTCTTTATTAAGTTATTACATATGTGTCCTTATTCCCTCATTGCTCCCCCACGTATACCCTCACCCCGCTGGTGTCTGTGTCTATTGATTAGGCTTATATTCATGCATACAAGTCCTTTGGTTGATCTCTCCCGCTTATCCCCAACCTTCCCTACCTTCTCTGAGGTTTGATAGTCTGATCGATGCTTCTCTGTCTCTGGGTCTGTTTTTGTTCATTTGTTTATGTTGGTCACTATATTCCACAATATTCCCAGATTTTAAACCATTATTTAGACCCAAGCATTTCATGTTCACACTTTTGTTTGTTGTACTGAGAGAAAAATATTTGTTCATTAAAATGGCAGCCTTCCAAATTGAATAGTACTCCTAGTATCATGAGAAAATTTTATTAGAATATTCATTTTACATTATTTCTGAAATGGGGAATATGGAAAATTAAGTTGGAATAGCAATCTACAGATTCTCAGCTTTTTTCATTAGAGTTTATTCTATCAGCAAAAAAAAAAAAAAATCCAGTTTTGATGTAAATTATATAAAAACTATAGGCCCAATTAACGAAATTCTTGCAAGAGTAGGCCTTCCCCCGGCTGCCTGCACCAGCTTCTGCACCAGCTTCGTCTGAAAGGTGATCTGGGATATCCGGTCTAATTAGCATATTATGCTTTTATTACTATAGATATACCGGTGAAGCATATCTTTGGATACATACAGATGAGAAAGTTTTCTTTAATAAGAAACATTCCAAGTTGGAGATAGGAAGAACACGAATTTTGCTCCAGCCATTACTTTCTTTTCCTTACAATTTTTTTCTATTCCTTGCCTTCCTGGGAAAGTAAGAAGACAAGTCTTGGCAAGACAATGTAGAGCTTTTCTCTTCTGTCTGCAGTGTTGCTCCCTGAAGCTTTGTCACTCTTTGCAATATGTAGATTAGGATGAGAGCTTGGTTTTCTAATTTAATTATTTTAGATATAGTGTTGTAGTTTCCTTAAGGAATGCTACAAGTGCTACCCATGGTGGGAAAAAATATCACTGACTTTCACGGCTTTTCTTGCTACTTTAGAAAGGGATGGCTAAGAGAGATTGGAGGAAAGATACTGAGACTTAGGGGGCAGAAAACTGAAGACATGAGATAGAAACAATCCTTGGCTTTTCCTTGCTGAGAGAGAAAGCATGAAACTCCTTGTCAGGGAATCAGAAGTAGCTGGGGCCTGGCCAGCATGGCTCAGTTGGTTGGAGCATGGCCTTGTACACTGAAAGGTCTCCGATTCCTGGTTAGGGCACATAACCCAGGTTGTGGATTCGATCCCCGGTTGGGACTTGTACAGGGGGCAATTGATTGATGTTTCTTCTTCACATTGATGTTTTCTCCCTCTCTCTTTCTCTCTAAAATCTATAAAACAAGATACTTAAAAGGAGTGGCTGGGGTTTTACAGCCACTTTAATATGGTTGCAAGCATCAGGTCTTTCTATATTTACTCTGTTTTTTCCCATACATACACAGCTTTTCACTGGAAGCACTTTATGGCTTTTCTTTGGCATATCTAAATTGCTGGTATTGCTACACTCATACTTGGGGGCCATTATTAAGTACACTAAGGGTTGCTTGAACAGAAGTACTGTGACTACAGTGGTTGATCTGATAACGGAGATGGGTGTTTGGTGAATAATAGGGAGCATATACAATGTGGATACACTGGACAAAAGGGTGATTCACATCCAGGTGGGACAGAGTAGAATGGTATGAGATTTTATCAGACTACTTGGAACAGCACACAGTTTAAAACATGAATTTTTTATTTCGGAAATATTTTCATTTAGTATTTTTGGACCTCAGTTGACGGCATAATTGAAATCGTGGAAAATGGAACTGGATAAGGGGGCCATCAGCTTAGCTTTTTAAAAAGTAGAAGTGGAGCTGGCCCAGCTGGCATTGCTCCGTGGTTGAGCATTGACCTTTGAACCAGGTTCGATCCGGTCAGGGCACATGCCTGGGTTTCAGGCTCAATCCCCAGTGTGGGGCATGCAGGAGGCAGCTGATCAATGATTCTCTCATCATTGATATTTCTATCTATCTCTTCCTTTCTTCAATTAATTTTATATATATATATATATTTTTTTGTTGTTGTTGTTGTTTTGTTTTGTTTTGTTTGTTTGTTTGTTTGTTTTTGTTTTGTTTTGTTTTGTTAAGTTGAAGTGTGGCTGGAAGACTCCTCCGATCCACAGACCTATAGGAGCTTCAAAGCACTGCTTTATTTAACAGGTCTAAAATCTCTTCGGTTACTAACTACTTTTTAAGCAGTATTGTAGATAGGGGGTACATGTATTTGTTAGCATTTGCCCAACACAGATGTGTGAAGTCTACTCTTTTATTTTTTTTTTTAATATATATTTTTATTGATTTCAGAGAGGAAGGGAAAGAGAGAGAGAAACATCAATGATGAGAGAGAACCATTGATCATCCGCTCCCCGCACGCCCCCCACTGGGATCAAGCCCATAATCAAGCCCACTCCCCGCATGCGCCCTTGATTGAAATCGAACCTGGGACCCCCCCAGTTTGCAGGCCTAGGCTAGACCGGGGCTGAAGTCTACTCTTAAGAGAAAGATCCTCTCATGTTACAGAGCCATAATGTTGCAGGCACTTTAAAATTCTCAATACTTAGCAATGTACCTGATGTTAACTAGGTTATCTATAAAATAAATTATGTGTGTGAAGTAATAGTTGCCATTGGGTAATTGAAATATCTTCACCAGCCAAATACTGTAGAGAAAGTGCATTACCTGTTGTTTCACTTACTTTTTTTTCATTGTAAACTATGAAGATGATAATATACAACCCTCTTTGGAGATGAGGAAATTGAGGTTGAGAATGAAAGTGCATTTTTTATACTTTAAGCTCTATTCAAATTTGTTATATTAGTGATAAAAGTGGAATTTGGACCTAAGTCATTGGGGCACTTGGGTATGTAGATTGTTTGAATAATACACACAGATTATAAACTACTTAAATCTCTTGATTCTGCTCACCACTGCAATTAAGATGCTTTTGAAATGACTGCCACCCTTTGTCCTTCCCTGCAGCCACTGGCTGTAATTGTGAGGCCAAGAAATTGCACACTCAACAGGAAATGGAAGGGAGACCAAAGTAGTCAGAGTCTCTTACATAACGTTTTCCAAGACAAATCAGTTTCTTCTATCTTCCCAGGCTCAGCTGACTGGACCATGCACCTGTTGTGGAGGCTTTCTGAGTTAACGAGGAGGGTGGGGCAGGTTGGTTGATTATTGTAATATGAACCATCTCTTAGGGTTGTACCTACTTTTCAAAGCACAATTCAGACCTTCTTGGAGGTTCTAGAAGAGTTGAATTCCAGAATAACGGGAAATAGAGGTATAGCGTGTACTTACTAGTACTTTCCTTTCCATTGTTTCCTTCAGCGAAGCAGCTCCTTATGTCAGCCCTCAGAGCCTCACTCCTATTGAGCCCATAAAGCCAGGCTCACTGAGCACACAGCAAGCAGATGCTTTACCATATATCAACCTGATACAGAATTCTAAGGGATGAAAAGGCAAGATTTGCCACAAGTTGCATATGGTACACAATGGCAATGATCTCTGCCCTGCTCCATCTACAAAATGAGTGTGCCACTTGGACTCTCATTGCAGTAACAAAGTGTGTTAACAGCAAACACCAAATGACCCCTCCAAATGGTTTGTTTGGCTCTTTGTGTGTGTGTGTGTGTGTGTGTGTGTGTGTGTGTGTGTGTGTTGAGATAAAATTGGTAGATAATGTTATATTAGTTTTAGTTGTTCAACATAATAATTCAGTCTTTGTATACACTATGTAATGATCTCCAAAATAAGTGTAGTTACTATCTATCACCATACAATTGATCCCCTTTACCTATATCACCCATTCCAGCCCTTTTCCCTTCAATCACCACCAAACTATCCTCTATATTTAGGAGTTTTCTTTTGTTATTTGGATTCCACATATAAGTGAAATCATAATGTATTTAACGCTTTCTGACTTACTTTGTTTAGCATTTTACCCTCAAGGTCCATCCATGTTTTTCCAAGTGGCAAGATTTCCTTCTTTTTATGGCTAAGTAGTATTCTGAATCACATCCAGCACGCCAGGGGTGAACCTGAGGAGTGACGGTGAAAGATTAAAGAAGACAGACAAGAGTATACAGTTGGGGCTAGGTAGGATCACTGTGCCTAAATGAGGCACAGTGACACAGCCTTGTAAGCCATAGCTTTATCTAACAGTCAGATCACACAAAGCAAAACAAGGCAAGTGATTAGCATGTTTACAATGTTCTAACACATGAGTTGATTTTTATGCAAAGAGCAAAGGGCAGCAATTGAGAAAGTGTTTGAGCATAATTATTACAATTTCAGGAAACTGTGAGATATAATCAGTGTAAGCAGTATACCTGTTGCAGAATAGGAATAGATGAACAAGGTATGGTTCTTGGATCATAAAAACAATTACCACATACCAAGGAAGCAATATATGTGTATTGCTTTTTTTAAGAACTGGGAAATAGTGTTGTGAGTCAGAGATCCATTTACAGGCCAGATTTCCCGTCGCCTGGTCTGTATTGAGACCAGGCAACATTACGAAAAAAAAAAAAAAGAAAAAGAAAAACCCACAAAAAACTTTTTTTCTTTTGACCCTCACCCTTAAATGCGGCCCAATTGTTAAGGAGACACCATGGGGCAGGAGGAGGAAGTGATTTCTTTATATATATATAAAATTGATTTTTTACAGAGAGGAAGAGAGAGGGATAGAAAGTTAGAAACATCGATGAGAGAGAAACATCCATCTGCTGCCAAGGTACATGCCCTTGACTGGAATCGAACCCGGGACCTTTCAATCCACTGGCCGATACTCTATCCACTGAGCCAAACCGGTTTCAGCATGGATTTCTGGAAATGCTTTTGGCGCTACCCATTTTGTCTCTTTTTACCTAGTCAATTCAACTGGTGATTGATTGTGAGAATTTCTATAACAGGAGGTAGAGCACGGGATAAAGTGCCAATTCAGTTATTCCTTAGAGTTTTATGAATCTTCATCCAGTTTAAAGGTCTGATCTTAAGAAAGGGTTGTCACCCAAATGTTGGCAAAGAACTGACAAATCCATCCACCCATTTTTGGAGTGTTTCCGTGGCTTTTTAAGATGAAACCTTCCATCTCAGTGTTGACAAGGCGCATTTTGACAAAGGATTTACTCCACTGCTGACAGATAGGTTTCCCAACACCAGTGATGAGAAGTGGCAGGAAAGATGAATTAGAGAGAGAGTGAAGAAGAGAAGAGACCAAAGTTACCAAATGGGGATCAGGCAGAGTAGGTCTGCCTCAGCTGGTGGTGTGTGGGTTCTCGACTTCACGCTGGAAAGATTTCACAACACGAGTCCAGGTGATTTTGAGAGAACGTGTTTATTAAAGCTGGGGACAGTAAAACAAGGATAGTGCTTAGGATAGGAAAAAGCAATAGGAGCTTAAAATATGTACACAGATAATAATTTAATAATAAAAAAAAATTAAAAATAAATAAATAAATATTAATGGCATTTAACTAGCAAAAAAAAAAAAAAAAAAAAAAAAGAAAGAAAAAGCAATAGGAAAGAGCCTTAGACAGGTCTGCTTTGGCTCCCTAGAAATGCTATAAGAAAGACACGAGCCAAGGAAGGGCTGCTATTGAATCACTGAAAAATCAGAGTAAAGGAGCATTGGAGACAGGTTCAGGGGTTTTGCTGCCTACTGGTCCCCTGATGCAAGTCCAGTGGGGGCCCCCAGAGTTGTTGTTTTTTTAAGTATGTGCCCAAGAAAAAGGCACAGGCACACTCCAAAGAGGCCACACCCCTGTTGCTTTTTATTTACTAACTAAACCAACTAAAGAGGTAGTTTTTAAAAGCCACAAAATCTGAGACTTTCAAAAAACTAATAACATTCATTCAGCCAATTAAAGAAACCAAAGCTCCTGTTCTGACATGCTAACTTCTTAGAGTAGCTTAGGACATCAATTCAGGGACAATAAGAAGGCTGTACAGAACAAGCAAAGCTGGGATCTAGTGTGACATTTGCAACTAAGTAGCTATGTGATTTGAGGAGGGTGACTTAGCACCTTCACATCTCACTTTTTTATTTTCATCTAGAAAATGACCAGAGTTCCACAGAGCACATGTTAGTGATAGAACAAGAAAATACTTCTATCATGAAGTCTAGAGGGTTTTTTTTTTTCTTCCTCTTTGAAGTCTGTATTTTGTTTTAAAGTACAAAAGGTCCTGATGGGTCAAATTAGTTCAATTTCAAAACCCCCAAGTAAAAATATAAATCAGGTTAATGTGATAGATTTAATTTTTAAAGATCACAGGGGTAGATGAGTGGGAATTTAAAATGACAGCTCAAAAAATCAAGCCCTGCCAAAGCCGGTTTGGCTCAGTGGATAAGAGCATCGGCCTATGGACTGAAAGGTCCCAGGTTTGATTCCGGTCAAGGGTATGTATCTTGGTTGCGGGCACATTCCCAGTAGGGGGTGTGCAAGAGGCAGCTGATCAATGATTCTCTCTCATCGATGTTTCTAGCTCTCTATCTCTCTCTTCCTCTCTGTAAAAAAAATCAATAATATATATATATTTATTTATTTATTTTTAAATCAAGCCCTACTATGATTGTGAAGAGCCTAACCCGAGCTTTCTTTTCATGGACTTCCAGCCTCATTTTTGGACCTGTGTTGGCATAACCAATGGTCTGGATTGGCCTGGAAAGGAAGATTGTGGTGGAGCATCTGTTTATTGTTCTAGCATTTGACCTCACCTCAGCTCATGGTGCTTAAGTGGATTATTTCTCTTGGCTGAACTTACGCTGAAATCTTCCTGCTTGTCATAAAAGGCAGGCAAATCATTTCCCAAAGCAAACAAGCACAGGCTATCTACCTGCCTCTCCAGTCTTGTGACAGCCACTTTTTCCTCAATTCAGATCAAATGCTAATTTTCTCCTTTGGGTCAATGACAGTCCAGGGACAGAAATATGAGATTCGTAGTGACTTGGAACTGAGGGAGAGGGACTTGGGCATTTGTTCCTTGTGTGAAAACCTAAAAAACAGTCCCGGCCTGGGTCAGCACTGTTCTCTGGCCCTCGCGCTGGAGAAAGTGGAACCGGGGAATACAACCAAAATCACCTCCTGTTTTGATCCCCTCCGTCACACCCTGCCCTCACGAAGAGTCAGACTAAAGGGCACAGCCATGAGCATGAAGGGAAGGAATTCAGCTCTCAGAGAGTAGAGGGCAGGTTTGAGGTGACCAGGGTCAAGGGTTTGAATCCTCTTTATGGTTGTGACTGACTAACTTCTAAACTGACGTGGGTAGGTTTTAGTATCTGGAAAGAGTGCTGCACATAATAGAGGCTCAATAAAATAAATGTTGAGTGAATTGAGTGAGTTAAAGTTCTGAGCCAGGTTTGGTCGTTGCTTTTGATTCTGTCTTCTGATGTTTTTCTCTCCCTCCGATGGGCCAGCAGTGCCAGGGCTCACACCTCCTGAGAAAGCCTGGAGTGAGCACTCGGTGAGGGACACGTGCTCTCTTGCGTGTGTTGCTTCTTTGCTGACTAGCTAGGTCTTCCTGCACTCCCTCTTCTCTGCTGGCATAGTAGTCACATCCAGAGCAACCTGAGTATGGGCTTTGGGAGGAAAGGGCTGCAGGCCCTAGGCTTGCCTTGAGTCGCATAGAAGAGACCTTCCACAAGGGCCAGCCCAGCTTACTGCAGTTGGGGGTGAGGTGGGAGTGGGGGGTGGGGGAGGGTAAAGACTTACAATGTTCATTTGCCTGGCCTTGTCTTTTGTTCTTTTGTTTCCCATAAAACTTAAGGTGGAAAGGGGGCCAAGGGGAGGGAAGGGAAAGAAGAGGTATATTTGAAATCCCAAGTTCCTGCCATCCTTCCCTCTCTATGCAAATCTCTGCTCTTTTTCAATTTGACTTACAATATCCATGAAAATCTTTTTGGAGGAAGCCATGGTCAGAAGCTGAAACATTGCCCATCCACATGCCAACTTACTGTTCCATTGATTTTAGTCATGCTGACAGGCAAGAAAGAAAAGCAAGAGGAACTAACAGATTATGGGCACACTGTGCCAGGTCCTGGACTAAATCATTTACGTACAGCCTTACTGGTCCTCACAGTAAACCATGGAGTGATACTATTAATATTTTCATTTTACTGATGAGGAAAATGAGGCTCCAAGAGAAGCACCTTGTCCAAGATCAGGAAGGGTTAGGTCTAGGAGACACATTCCAGCAACTTGAGCCAGTGTTCCTGTTACATGCGTGTGTGTGTGTGTGTGTGTGTGTGTGTGTGTCCCCGCATACTGAGGAACAGTCAACAGTGTGCTTACCACTGCCCAGCCTGGCTGACACACAAGAAGGGTTTGCTTCTGAAGAGGAAGGAAGTTCCCCTGCCTCCCAGGACACGTCCCACGCTATGTGGTTGAAGTTTGGGATTCCACCATTAGACAGACTTCCTTTTGACTTAAAAGCTTTATCCAATACACTTAGTGACACACTGATTGCATCAGTCATTTCCTTAGCGTGAAAGAATAAATTAGTTGATTTCCTGAATGGATTGTTCTATCTTTGTGCTTCTACCAAGAGTTACCGATTGAATCTAATAATTATTTATCTTAATAGAAGTTATTTAAATCTGAGCTTGTCAATCATTTCTAAAACATTTATTGACTAATATAAATAGCTATGTATGTAGCATTTACATGTTATTTTAGAAAGGGCATTGACCCATAATTATTCTTATCTGGAATAGTTTTTAAAAAAGAGCCAAAGAACCTAGATATGGTAGGACAACTGAAAGCCAGAGGGAGTGGGTGTATTTCTGTTCTCAGTGAAGTAGTGGTCTGTTGGAACTAAAATGAATTTCAGTTCAGGATGATGATCAGGTCAGCCAAGGGACAAGATGCCATATTTGCTTTCAGTAACCTAATGAAGGCCCTTGGAATCACCAGGTCTGTCCAAAGAAAAAGGAAAGACATGGAGAAACCCTGCATTCACCAGAATTATAATTTACTTATAGATGATAAAAAAAAATAGTATCTGAAATATATTCAAGGAAATGCTTAAAGGAATAACATCCTATGTGCCAAGCACATGTATCTTTAGCATATAAAATGACTTCATTTGTCATAAAAACTGACTTTTTAAAATGACTGGTTTGCAATTTGCTGAACTAGGAAAGTAAAGCTCAAATTTTCTTCACTTCTTCCTTCTTCCCCTGCAGATATTTATGAATATTAAACCTGATTCATCCTGGATGTTCCATTCAATATAATTGTGCAATAACCTACGTTATAACTGTGTCAAAGGTCACAGCAAGACAGACTCATACGAAGACGGTAACTGGTAGGGTTTTTCCCAAGTTTAATTGTAAAGGGTTATGGTTTTCTCTTTGTCTCTCCATAGAGGTTAGTTTCTAGTATCCATTCTTTGATGACATTTTTCATAGCGATCCAGGAGATCCATTGTCTCCCAGTTGGCAATCCCATACATGTTTTAGCAGAACTCACCTAAATCTGATGCCCAGAATTTGAGCTTTAGTCTTCTAAGCATTTACCGAGACTCCACTCCTATGCCAGGCACTGGAAAAATGAAACTCATGCTCTTCCGAGGGAGACAGACCCTTAAGATCACTGCAATACAGGGTGCAGGAGTTAAATAGAGGCATAGGATGACCCCCTCTTCATGGAAGGTCAGAGAAGCTTCCTCAGCTGAGCCATGAAGGCCAACTAGCACTCTCATGGTGAGAAGAGGCAAATGGTCCCAGGTCTCAGCTTGGTGTAAAGCTATGTTTAGGGAACTTCAAGAGTATGTCCTTTTATCTCACAATTATAAAACTTCAGTATTTTTTATCTAACTCTGAACCTGATTGTGGCAAATTTGGTTTTCTTGAGAAGTATGAAAACAGGGTCTTTGTGTTTGGACAAATATAACTTCAAATCCTGATTTGAACCATGTATCAGCTATAATCTTGAGGATATTACTATCTCTGAGCCTCAGTTTCCTTATTTGTAAAATTAACATATCCTTATTTTGTGTGCTTTTTTAAGGATTATGAGCGATAGCATTTACATAGACCTATAATAGGATTGTGAAATTTGGTAAATAAAAATACAGGATACCAAGTTATAGAATTTCATAAAACAACAAATAATTAAGTGTAAATATGTCTCAAGATTGCATGGGTCATACTTACACTAAGTAATTATTTGTTGTTTATCTGAAATTCAAACTTAACTGGGCATCCTATACTATTTTATCTAATAATAAACTCTAATAAGTGAACTGTCGCTCAACAACTTGTGGCAATATGTTTTTGTTGTTTTGGGGTTTTCAGTGCTGGGAACAGGAGTTTTGAAATACAAATATGGACTCTACATAGTATGCGAATGTGGATGCACACACATATGTGTGGGTTGCAGAGGACAGTGAGGAAATGAAGGGTATTGTTGATTTAATGGTAGAATCCAAAAGCTTCTCCGGGATTGTTGAACATATTCTCTTAAGAAAAAATTTTTTTTTCATGGTTATCAACAACGTCAACAAGTCTTTCAGAACCATTTGTTTAAGGGCCGTGCCAACAGGACCTGGGTTTTGGCACTTTCCAACTTTAAACATTTCAGCACACTGGAGTGGTATAGTGGTTGGCCTTTCTTCAAGACATAACAGCTTTTGAGCCCTTAATGTGTCAGACTCTACAATTACTCTCTTCTCGCTCCTAATAGCACTGCCAGGTCTCAGATCCTTAGCTAGTGGATGGGTGGGGTACTTTACAGTTTATGCCAGGAACTGTGGGGAGGGATTCAAAACAGTATCAGTCCCCTTCCCTCCAAGAGTTTATCATCCTGCTGAAACCAGTTTGGCTCAATGGATAGAGCGTCGGCTTGGGAACTGAAGGGTCCCGGGTTTGATTCCGGTCAAGGGCATGTACCTGGTTGCGGGCATATCCCCAGTAGGGGGTGTGCAAGAGGCGGCTGATCGATGACTCTCTTCTCATCGATGTTTCTAACTCTCTATCTCTCTCCCTTCTTCTCTGTACAAAATCAATAAAATATATTAAAAAAAAAAAGGAGTTTATCATCCTACTGAGTCTGAAAAAGAAAAGATAGGTAATTGCTAAATTTAGTCACCTCCTGTTACAGATGTTCTATGAAAGCCAAGCTGGTTGGAGAAGCCCAGAAACGTGTCATGATTTAAAAATATCAGTGTGGGCTGGATTCACTGAAGAAGATTTCATTGGGTAGTTTAGACTGGAATGGGCCTTAAAAGAAGAAGATATGGATGAGCAGAAAAGTGTTTTCATCGTCATCTAGTATCTGCCGTCTACTATGAACCAGACACTGAACAAAGATTTTATATAAATTCTGCATATATATTTCCAATAGCCCTTAAAACTTTATTTCTACCTGATCCAAAAGCCCCCCTTTTTCCCCTGCAAATAAATTTGAATATTACCTTCTCAGGGAGACCTTCTCTGACTATCCTATCAAAAAGCATTCCCTCCTGTTCCTTTTTATCTCAGGCCCCTGTCCTTCCATAGCTCTTATGGCAACTAAATGTGGATTTATGTGAATTCAGTGTGTTTGATCCGCCTCTGTACAGTCCATGGGGATAGGAACTGTTGTGTTTCCACACACATTTTGAATAATTATAAAGACAGTGTTAATTAAAATATATTTCATTAACAATTATCAGCTATTAAAGTGTGTGTATACACTTGGTGGGGGGGAACACTCTATATATATCAGGGATGCACAATTTCAGCTTAGAAAAAGAACTAGACAGACTCTTAGTTTACAACTGTAAAATAAATACAATAGCCATTAATTCCTTTTCGTGTTGAAGGTGTCTAGGGAAGAAATAAAAAATATTTTAAGGATGACAGGGAGGAGAATAGAAATATGGTAGTGGAAATTTTGTGAAATGGTGACTTTTTGTGCAAAATTAGATGAAAGACCACACACAGACTGGCAGCCACGCCCTGGAAGGACCTGCGAGATTAACTTCAGATTCCACTAATTTTTAATCAAGGGTGCTCTGTGGCAAGCCTTGGGGTAGAGGATTTCTCCTGCATTATCTGATTCAATCACCACTCCTTTCTTCTCGGGTTTCCCCTTTATCAAACTTTTATCCATTATCAATGAATGTCAACATTTTACTTTTTATTACCATTCTTCTCTGGAAGTGCTAATGAAAAGTTAAGGTAGCCTGGAGCAAAGCTTGGTTGTGGTAGGTAGAATAATGGAACTCCAACAATGGCTCTAGTCTAATCCCTGAGACCTCTTAGGTTACATGGCAAAAGGAAATTAAAGCAGCCGATAGAATTCAAGTTTCTAATCAGTAGACTTTAAGAGAGGCAGATTAGCCTGGATTCTCCAGGTGGACCCAATGGAATCAATCACAAGGGTCCTTGAATGTGGAAGAGTGAAGCAAAGCAGTAGGAACTCAGCCAGATGTCTCTAACTTCTAAGATGGAAAGACACCATATTGCAAGGGATGCGGGTGGCCTGTAGAAGCCGGAAAGAGCAGGAAAACAGATTTCCCTGTGGAGCCCCCCAGGAGGGAGTGCAGCCCTTGTGACCCTTTGACCCTGCTCAGATTTCTGACCTCCGGCACTGTAAGACAATACATTTGAGTTGTTTCTAGCTACCAAGTTTGTGCTAAAATGTTACAGCAGCAATAGTAATACACCTGTTTATGGCCTTAAATTGAGAACAACCACTCTACAGATGATCCTGCAGATTGGTTGCCTTGGGGTGGGATGACAGTGGAGTTCAGAGCCATCTCTGATGGTGGCCTGGTTGCTAGTGAACCTAGAGTGCTTTGAAGATGGAATGGCTCACTAGCTGACAACAGCATTGGTGGGAGGCCATTCTTTGCATAGACTTACCATGTGACCCAGCAGTTCCATTCCTAAGTGAAAACCTGAAAGAAGTGGAAACATATGTCTACATAAAAGTATACAAAAAAAAAAAAATCCGTAGCTTTATTCATAATATCCAAAGGTGGAAACAAGCCAAGTATCTACCAACTGATGAATGGACAAATAAAATATGGTGAATTCATACAATGGACTGTTATTCAGCCTTAAAGGAAATGAAGCACTTAAATGTACTACAATGATTATTAATCTTGAAATCATTAAACTTAGTGAAATGGGATGGTCACAGAAGATCAGCATATAGTATGATTGCATTTATATGAAATATCCAGAAGACAAATCCACAGAGAAAAATTCAGAAAGATCAGTGGTTGCCAGAGGCTTGGAAAGAGAGGAAAAAGCAGAGTGAATAGTAACGGGTATGGAATTTCTCTTGGGATAGAAAATATTCTAAAGTTGCTTGGTGGTAATGGTGCCAAAACTATATGAATATACAAAAAATATCACTGAATTGTACACTTTAAAAGGGTGAATGCGATGTGAATTGGGTCTCCATAAAGCTGTTATTCAATGCAGGCATACTTGCTTCACAATAATTTGGACTCTGTTTCTGAGATATCAGCATTTTACTTAACTATCCTACTTAATAGAAAACTAATAACTAGCAAGAATCAGCAAATGAATAATAACTAGTGGAGAATGTGGGAGATGAAAGGCTGGGAATGTAAAAAGGAGCTTAAAGCAAAACAAAGCAAATTTAAAAGGTGTGGGAGGTTGTCAGACACAGCCTGCCTGGTGTGTGGTCTGGTTGAGGAAGAGGCTCTGTCTCAGGGCCCCCTCCTGTGGTCTGTATGTAGTTCGCTGCACAAGGGCACCAGGGCACCAGGGTTCTACTGTGGCGAGTAAAGGTTAAGATTAATCTGTTCTCGGTTCCCAAAGCCATGTGCCCTGTTGCACCTCAGGGTACATCTGTCCAGAGAGGGCACCTTTTTCTCAGCTGCACAAAGATGGCACAAAGCTTAGTGAGAGCCCTTATTACAATAGTAAAGCAAGAGATAAGTGGTGACAGGCTTGAGAGAATTGGGCTTTGAAGAAAGGGTTCCATTTGGACATGTAAGTAGGTACCAGGTAGCAGGGATGATGACATTTGAGATATTGAGAGAGAGAAAAAAGACACTGGGATGCATGAAGATATATTTAGGGAAAAGCATGTAGCCCAGTTCATCCATTTAGAAAGTATTTACTGAGCTAAGTATTGAGGGCCAGTCCCTGAGCTAATTTCAGGGACCAAAACAACACCAAGATACAGACTCTGGCCAAAAGGGCCCAAAATCAAACAGGGGAAAGAAGCCAGCAGTCACACTGCAGTGAGATCAATGCTGATGGTAGAATGTTTAAAAGCCTCCAGGTGCTGAAACCGGTTTGGATGCTGAAACCGGTTCGGCTCAATGGATAGAGCGTCAGCTTGGGGACTGAAAGGTCCCAGGTTCGATTCCGGCCAAGGGCACGTACCTTAGTTGTGGGCATGTCCCCAGTAGGGGGTGTGCAAGAGGCAGCTGATTGATGACTCTCTCATCGTTGTTTCTAACTCTATCTCTCTCCCTTCCTCTCTGTACAAAATCAATAATATATATTGGGGGTGGGGGGGAAGCCTCTAGGTTCTCTATAAACAGAGAAAAAGTGATTCATGTAGGCATTATTTTTCATTGTCCCAGATGGTTAGAAGGTAATCCTGGCTGGTGAGTGCAGCAGGGAGAGAGAAAAAAAAAAGTGACTGAAAATATTTTCCTGTGTAAATAAAACAGATTAGGCAGTTCTCTGTTTGGAAACCTTATTGGATGATAGACCTGGAAAATAGGTTCTCTGAGGCTGATTTATTTTATGGCTAATTGCCTCCAAGCTATTGTCTTAAGTTAATGTGGATGTGAAAACACTATAAATGGCATATATTATGTTTTATTTTTTGCTTGAAGTTTGTATCCTCAGAGTAGAAGGTCAGAGAATTTCTCATTATTTCAATGGAAGACAAGAGAGGACAGCTGATTTCATAATCACTTGGTACAGAGCCACTAATTATGACTCATTAGTTTCTTAGAGATGTGGAGATATGTGGAGAGGTGACTACTCAGATTGAAAGTAATTGAAGTATCAAGTGCATTCCCAACCTGGATCCATACTAAATTTTTTTCTGTGAAAAGTTGCTTTATAATATCAGATAATACTAATTTAATGGCTCCAGGATTCACATCAACTGAATATTTAGGGGACCCAGTACAAAATTATGAACCCCACCCATGCTAGATCATCAGACAAATGAAGTGTATTTGAGGTCAAAAGTTTAATCCTCTAAACCAACTTCATTCAACTTTAGGTTGTATCTTACATCTCATAATCTTTTTCTACAGGTAACCCAGAAGCTTCATATTATTTTAAGGATGATAATGTCACAGGATAGTGTGAATGAAAAAAAGGGGGAAGAAAGCGCTCTTTGTTAAATCTGACAAGTTTCGTGATGGGAAGTAACCTCACAGGGTGATCTGATCATAAATTCCTCATGGGGCAGGTCATATCATGGTGAGTAGTCATGTCCTGGGCCTATAAAAAGCTTATCTTTTCTTTAAGCAAGCCCTGTCCATTGTTCCTATGCACCTAGGTTAACACACCTCTTTTCCGGACCTCTCAGAGGTGTCAGCACATAATCTTGCTAACAATCCTGTAATCCAAGCATAGAGTCTTCCCAACCTTGCTTTCTCCCACCTTCCTGTAAACTTCTTTCATTCCAAATGTGTTAAGAGAACTGCAAATCTGTTATTCTCAGAACACTGGCCATCTTGCTTCCCGCCATGTTAGTTTGGCTCAAATAAACTCTTGGGAAAATCCTCCACATGTTTGGATGCTTCTTACAACGACAACAGAGAAAGGAACTGATCAGAATGAATGAGTAGCATTGTCAACTCGTTTGTAGAATGCTCGAGGCCCTGGTATTACCTGGTTCTCATCTCATGGGAAGAGGCTGAAATGAAAGGACCTAAAATTGCAAGGATCATGTAGTGATTACAAGAAAGGAAGGACCTGGACCCACTGAAGCAGGTGGGCTTACCTTAGCCTTGGCTTACCCACTCGGCCCCACTAAATCCAGAGGGTCTGCCCTGGCCCCCGACACCCCAGTAGCCAGCCAAAGCCAATGGGCATGTGCAGGCCACAAGGAGATGCCCCTTAAGCGCCTGGCTCGGGTGGCCCCATGGGATTGAACAATGGGAGAGAAAGTTCTTGGTTGGATACCATGCCCAGGGCATGCTTCAGACAGCAGACTAAAACCTACCCCTAGTCTTCCTGTGAAAAAGGCCTGTTCACCTCATATCTTAAGGCTACAGAGGAGCTCTCGGGGATGCAGGTGAGGGTCACCATCTTTGCACTCTCCCTTGGCCTCACTACAGCTGGCTGGGTCCTCCCAAAAAGAAGCTTATACACTCTTCTGGAGCCCCAAGTTTTTCAAACTGTCACCAAGGGGACACCTCCAAATCAC
Source organism: Pipistrellus hanaki (assembly GCF_964339955.1). Lineage (NCBI taxonomy): Eukaryota > Metazoa > Chordata > Mammalia > Chiroptera > Vespertilionidae > Pipistrellus > Pipistrellus hanaki. The sequence goes on from NC_140516.1 coordinate 30,037,739, forward strand.
CAGGTCTGGAGGCCAGCAGGACTATATAGATATATTTGCATAGTTTAAAAGCTGCTGCCTGGGGCTCTGGCTTTCAATCCACCTGAAGCTGGGTGCTGAGTTATATCCCACCCTTTGCAACAGGGCCAGGGCTTGGCACAACCTCAGCCACGGGGATCTATCAGGAATTCAGGGAGGGTGCATAGACAGTCACGAAGGTTCCAGGAACAAGGAATGAGGGCAAAGTTGAACAATAAGGCCACTCCTTCAAGACTGGGAGAGGTAGCTGTTTGGCCTAGTATTAAAAATAAACACAGAGAGACAAGCAAAATGAGAAATATGTTTCAAAGGAAAGAAGAAGACAGAATCCCAGAAAAAGAAGATTAATGAAATAGACATAAGTAATTTATCTGAAGTGATGAGTTTAAAACAATGGCCATCCATATGCTCAGAAGACTCAGGAAAAGAATGGATGAACAGTGAGTCTTCTGGCTCCACTTAGCTTTCAGCCCCCAGTGGTTCCCAACGTAGTGCCCACACTCCACAGAAGGGCAATTTGGTTTTTAAGGGGGGCAATTCGAAAATAAGTTACTAACAGTGAATTTTTTGCATTTCTATGGTTCTAGGGGCCTCATATACAGTCTATAATTATAGTGATGTATTTATGCATTTCAGTTCTCTATTTCGTTTTGAAACTTTATTTGCTATTTTTGCTATTATCACTTCATATTATTGTTGCTGTTGTGTGTTTTGTGTTTTTTTGGTTGTTTTTTTTTTTTAACAATTTCTTAGTAATTTCTTCCTTAATACTTCAACTGTCCTTTTGTTCTTTTATTATTCACTTTCATGGATGCCGTGTTCTTTGGAAGCTTGTTTAGACCAAGTTAATGGCCTTTTAGGCTTCCTCCACATGAATAGGAGTTCACTTTTTGAATAATAAGAATTAAATGTCATGAGAGGGGGCATCAGGATTTTAGAGTTGCTTAGGAGGGGCAAGGACAAAAGTGGTCCATAACCACTGATCTAACCCGCTAGCCTGAAGAAGGCCTGCAGTTGATCTGCCTTTGGACAGTTGCCTTCCCTTTCCTGTTGGTTGTTTACTGCACTCACCTTTTCAGACTGGAGCTTCAGTCCCTACCTTTAAAGCCCCCATGCATATGGTGCCCTTATATGTTCTGGTCGTTATTTTCAGGGGGAGATAGTATAAGGAAGAGTCTATTTGCTGGCTTTCGCCCCCCCCGCCCCCCCCCCCCCCCCCCCCCCCGTGAACGTTTTCCCAGACGTGTTTAGGTTGCCTGGCCTGTTAACAGCCCCAAAGATGGCACCAGTTTACTCAGTCACTCTTCAGTGAAGAAGAGGCTTGTTGGAGAACACCCCAGCGTACTCCTGGTTTTCACACCTTTGTGTAATAACTTGCCCTTGAGTGTGCACTAGACCTAGTGAGTTGCCTCTAAAAGCAATATGGCAGAAAAATGGGATGCTACTTCTGAGATTAGGTTATAAAAAGACTGTGACTTCAGCCTCTCTCTCTCTCTCTCTCTCTCTCTCTCTCTCTCTCTCTCTCTCTCTCACACACACACACACACACACACACACACACACACATTTCTCACTCCAGAGGAAGCCAGCTGTATATTGTGTGCAGCCTGTGGAGAGGCCCACGTGGCAAGAACCAATGAACCTGAGAAGTTTCTCCAGCCAGCCACCATCAGAACCTGAGGCTCACCATTAAGCGTTTGAGTGAGCTTAGCAATAGAGCATCCCCTAGTTGGACATTAAGATAACTTTATGCTGCTCCAGCAAACACCTTGACTATATAGCCTGTGAGAAACCCTGAGCCAAAAGCATTCCTATTCCTGACACACAGAAGCTATGAGAAAACAAAGTGTTTGATTTAAGTTGCTAAGGTTAGGAATCAAGTGTTATGTAGAATAGATGACTCATATACCTAGCAAAAAAGTGAATGGATCTACAGCAGGTCCCGACAGGCCAAAATGTTTGTAGAATACTGAGGGTTCTGCATTAATGGGAGGGCCTAGAACCACATTCTAAATGCAAATCTAAGGTTCACAGATGTTAAGCAGCTTGTGAAACCAAAGCTCACAGATGTTAAATCACTAGACTTCACACATTAGTGCCATGTGTGAATCTAGTAAGAAAACAGGATCAAAAAGGTTCAATTGCATAATTTTGTAGTGGAAGCAATTGATTTATTTTGTGACACCTCCCTCCCCCCCCCCCCCATAAGTATCTCAGACACTGAAGTGGAAAATAGATAGCATCTCTATGCAGGGCTGGGGAATGGCAAAGTTGGGATGTTGAAAAGTCAGGGGGGAGAGGGAAGGGATCCAGCAAGGCAATGAATGGTGGCTGTCTTTTGGTTTTCATTATTTATATCCTGGAAGTTTTCAAAAATAAGTGTTAACACATTCTGTAAATGTGTGAGCATTTAATTCAGCATGAAGATGAAGAGAAGTATTGTAAAAATGTAAGTGATGAATAGGAAAGCTGAATTGGATGCATGTGGTAAAAAAAAAAACCATCAAATCTAACTTTAGCCAAAAGGATGATTTCTTGCCTCTAGTAAATAAGGCCAGAAGTGTGTCTAGCTTCACCCAAGGCTGAATGTAGGGGCTTGGATGATGTCATGAGGGCTATATATTTTTTTCTTCTGGCTTTTTCTTTTCTTTCTCTTGTCTCACTTTGCCTTGTATGTTGACTACATTTTCTCTTTCCTTACATTTCCCTCCTCTACTGTTTTATGTATGTGTGTGCATGAGTGTGTATAAGTGGGGTTTTTTGTTTTGTTTTGTTTTGAATATTTAAACACATCCTTAAATTTAGACTTTGTTGAAAGTCTAAATTCAATCTCTTTATTCTCCAACCCAAAAACGTAAGACACTGTATTTCTCTCCACACTCTTCCTCCCAACTCCACGTTACTACTCTCTGACATTTTGGTTCCAGATTGTTTTTATTTTTTATTTTATTTTTTTAATATATTTTTATTGATTTTTCACAGAGAGGAAGGGAGAGAGATAGAGAGCTAGAAACATCGATGACAGAGAAGCATCGACCAGCTGCCTCTTGCACACCCCCTTCCGGGGATGTGCCTGCAACCAACATACATGCCCCTGACCGGAATCGAACCTGGGACCTTCCAGTCCGCAGACCGATGCTCTACCACTGAGCCAAACCGGTTTCGGCCCCAGCTTGTTTTTAAACACACAATTTTTTAAATGTACTCATTTTGATTTACTACATTTTTTATGTTTTATTTGTTCACTGTGACTTTTTGCATCCTTCCTTTAAATTCACTTTTTTTTTCTTCTTACTAAAGTACACCTTAGGTTAGTTTTTTACAGAGAAAAAAATTGGCTAGCAAACTTTCAAATATTTGTATGTCTGAAAAATCTCTTTATTTTGCCTTTACCCATGGATGATAATTTGGCTAGACATAGAATTCTAGTTCCAACATGACTTTCCTTTACTTATTTTTCAAAATGACTTTTCTTTAGCATATTGACATCTGGCCTTTAATGTTGCTGACAATCTTATGATCATTCCTTATAGACATTCTGTCTTTTCCCTCTGGTAGCTTTTATAATGTCCATTTTATCTCAGATGCTCTGGAATTCTACATGATGTATCTAAGAGTGTATCCCCAGCTTATTCTGCCATCCACTTAATGGAATTTTCCATTTGAAGAGTCCTTCCCCCCCCCCCCCTTTGGGACATTCTTTTATATATATATATATATATATATATATATATATATATATGTAATTGATTTTTCACAGAGAGGAAGAGAGAGGGATGATTCTCTCTCTCTAGTTAGAAACGTCGATGAGAGAGACTCATCGATTAGCTGCCTCTTGCACACCCCCTACTGGGGATGTGCCCACAACCAAGGTACATGCCCTCGACCGGAATCGAACCCAGAACCTTTCAGTACACAGGCCGACGCTCTATCCACTGAGCCAAACCATTCCCGGCAGTTTTGGGACATTCTTGCTAGCCCTTCTTCAATATTGCTTTTTCGCTGCTCCTTTGATTCTCTGTTTCTGACACCGTTAAATATATATTGAAGGCTCAGTGTGTGTCCTCCTGGAACTTTTCTTTAATGTTTCCATTCTCTTTTTATAAGCTGTATTGTGATAGAAAAAAAATTGTTGGACCTTCCAGTTGACTCATTCACTCTCCAGCAGTTAAGAAGCTGCTATGAAGCTCATCTATTAGAATTTTTTTTTCAATAACTGTGTTTTTTTCATTTTACCATTTCCAGTAGATTCTAGTTCTAGCTTCACACTTTTTCTTATTTGTGACTTTTATTCCCACTTAAATTTATTTCTTTGGGGACTTTGAGAATATTCTCATTGGGAAGCTCACCCTCCACCCTAGTATTCATAGGCACGGAACAATAGAAGTTTGTTTATATATGGGTTAAATTGAAATAAATGTCCCAAGAGCAAGAAGCTTGTAAGGGAGAGAGACCAAGAATACTCCCCTCTCCTCTCTTTCTATTTTCTATCTTCTGAGAGGGTAACATATGGCGATGAAATAGAGAGGTTTCTAAAATGCATTTGACCCACTTAGAAATAGTTGGAAACTCTAGCCAATTTGGCTCAGTGGATAGAGCACCGGCCTGAGGACTGAAGGGTCCTGGGTTCAAATCCGGTCAAGGGTACATGCCCGGGTTGTGGGCTTGATCCCCCGTAGGGGGCAAGCAGGAGACAGCTGATCAATGATTCTCTTTCAACATGGATGTTTCCATCTCTCGCTTCCTCTCTGAAATCAATAAAAAAAATATATTTAAAAAAAATAAAAGAAATAGTTACAAGAAATTTTATTTCTCCAGAGAGGAGCGAGGAAGTTATTTTCCTTTCTCTCCTCCTTCAAACCTTGACAAGAAGCCAAAAGGCAAATAAAAAAGGACTGTTTGTTATGATAAGATAGATGAAATATTATGACAAGGCAGACTAAGGCAAACACACAAAATCACAAGAGCCAGGACTGTCGGCATGCACAAGTTTATCATCTGAAGCTTTAACAGCTGCACAGAGCCAATGACAAGAAGTGAGAAGAAACTGCGTCTTTAACTTTGGAAATCTGAGATTGATAATCAAGTGAAGTAGTAATCTGGATTTGGAAGAGATTTAGCTTTTCCCTCTTAATACTTCTAGTTTGAAACCCGAGCCCTGCTGGACAGGCTAAGGAATTTGAGTTTCTTAAGGCTATGTTGAGAAACTCACATTGGAAGCCTCTAGCTTTGCTTATTGTTGCTCAATATGGAACAAAAAGCATGAACCAACTGGTTCTGATTAGGTGTAGTGCACATTCAGGCCTGCTGATATGGATGCAGCCTATGACAGCCAACTTCACAAAGGTGGAATCAACTGTTGCTTTGATGATTTCATCATTGCTAATTATATTTTCAATTTCTTCTCATGCTCCCAAATGGTGTTTTATGCTATAAAGTTTGTTTTTCTTATGGTTTCATTTGCTCCTCCTTTCAGCAATAAGACATTTTTGAAATAATCATTGATAAGTTAGAATTTTGCCTGACAAATCGGAAATACCATGGAGCAAGATGGGAAACGACTGAACTGTTTCGTTTCCTAGGAGTTCCTGAGGTTACTGTTTGAGTAACTTATCTCAATAAACCGGCAGTGTTAAATGACAGCTTTAAGTAGTTTTAGTTTTTGATTCCCTGTGTGCCTTTTGGAAGATTTGTTCTGTCATGATGTCCAAGCAAAGGAAATAGATTGCTTAGGAATCCCGGAGCTTGCTTTGCACTGTAACCAGAGCCACTGTCAGAATATGTTTGTGCACTGGGAAACCTGTTTTCCAAGTAGGTTTTCCTTGTATTTGGGGGAAACCGTTTTGTGCCAATCAACAAAAATATCTTCTAGATCCTGTTGGAGCAGAAAATTAAAGTTACTACTGATATTTCAAAATTAGATTTTGTTAGAAAAAAATTTGTGCAGCAAAAATGATGGATAGATGTTAAATACGTTCATGCTTTTCATCTATTCAAGGGAACCACTGTGCTATACATACCACTGGCTTTAGGCACCAGGTTAGAACACAGCTTTTCAAATTTTATGTTAAAGCCTGAGGAAATCAGACATTCCCATTACCCGAATCCCTCCTTCCAGCCTGTGAAGTGAGTTGCTTCTCTGAAACCTGGTTGTTTGTAACAAGTCCCCTTGTTATACATGGGCTCTCAATGGTTAGTCCGTTTTAGAATTTTCCAGAAGTGACCATAGAACTGACTCAAGCTTTCTGAGTACATTGGTTAGGGGTGTTTTGTGGTTTGGCTCACAGACCTGAGGTTACTCCAGTTTTGACTAGAACCGCCAGGTTTGCCCTGGCAGATTTCAATATTCAAACATGTGCAAGGCACTGTGCTGGAGGGAATAAAGGCGGTGGAGATGGTAGGAACAGTCCCTGCTTAGAGTACACAATAACTTGTCATAAGATCCTGCTTAAAAACGAATTTCCTTCTGGTTTTGGCAATGAGATGGGCCAAGCTAAAGCCAGTAAAAAACAAACATTCTGATACAAAATAATATTTCCCAATTACCATTTCAACAGTATACAGTCATATCAAGCATTGACTCTCTAAAACATGCAGGTAGAGAGGAGCGACATTTTTAAAACCAACAAATAAACAACCTATGGGGTTGCCATGAGCATCTCCATTAGCAATCATACGTGAACATGGGGCTAGGCATTTATTAAGCACAGAATAATAATTGGTTGAATACCAGCCCAGTGCCTTAAGCTTTATAGGCTATCGCAAGGAGCTATGGCTGTATAACAAACTATCCCAAAATTCAGTGAGTTGAAGCAGTGACCATTTATTATTGCTTAAGGGTCTGTTGATCTTCTGTTTGTGGCTGGACTCACTCATACATTTGCAGTCAGCTGTGGTACATGTGTGGGCAGCACTTCAGACTTTTGACTGAGCTCATTCATTGGTGTGCTGGTTTAGCATGGTCCTGGCTGGATTGAATTCAACGGCTTCTTGTGGCCACTCATCCTTCAGCAAGTTAGCCTGGGCTTGTTCACATGGCTCTGCCTTCAGGAGAAGCCAAGTTCCAATATCATCCAAATAAAGTCAGGGTTTTCTCCCAAGAGGAAGAACACATGGCTATTTGTCTGTTGGTTAAGCTGCACAACAGTGTCAGCCATAGTACTTGTAGGATAATGAAGAGGAAGCACCCTGCATCCCTGACTTATTAAAAAAATAAATAAATAAAAAATCTAACGTTCTCTGAGTACCTACTGTGTGCCAACTTGTGTGCTGTTTGTAGATGATTTACTCTTATTTCAGCCTCACAACAGCTTTCTGCAATACTTAACCATCGTCTCCATTTTACAGACGAGAACACAGGAGTCGAGTGACCTCCCCAAGGCCAGTAAGTGGAAGACCCAGGACTCAAACACAGTAACCTAGGCATCCTTCCCATGGTGTCACCGGGCTGAGAGGAAGGATGTTTGATCCATAGGCTAGCTGGCTGGCACTGGGGGATGCAGCCTTTGGGTTTTGTGGCCACCTGTAAAGTATTAAGCACTTCCTGAACAACAGCTGGGGTGCAGGGGTGCCAGCCTAGGGCCGGGGGGTTGACTTTCCTCCCAGGTTTTGGTTCTTCTATAAAAGTGTTCACAGTAGGCTTTCAGGAACAGTGGGCCGTGGCCAGCGCATTGCTCATGCGTTTTCGTTAAACCCAATAGCAACCTGGCATGTGTATAGTCCAAGCCTGGCCAGACATATTATTCAGTTTTACTTCGTCACTTCCAAGGGAGTATCCTGCTCCTTCACAGACTCACTGCTGTGCAGGAGTATTTATAGAGTGTTCTGGATAAGGAGGTCAGGCAAACATTTGAAGAGACAGATCACAGACTACAGGGACACCACTGTCTTTTTCCAGGGCAAGCTGGGAAAAGAAATTGGATGCCGAACCAGACAACGTCTGCGGTACCAGCTAAATTGGTACAGCATGCCTGTGTCAGACTAGCAGTCAGGGGCAAGACTGAAGAAAGAACTGTAATGTTATTATTCTCAAAGAATGTATTTTTAGTACACTGTGTATAAGGTGCGACCCTCTTCTGGGGAGCAACACAGAATGGAAATTTGCCAGGTGCCACCACACAATGAAGAATTTAGGTAGTTAAAATCAACAAATCCTGTATATACCTTCAGAGAATTTTCCTACAGAGACCCTCAGATGTGTTTTTATTTTATTTATAGACACAAATTACCTCAGTATTCTTAATATAAACTAAAAGTTCATATGTCAGTACCTCTTGCTGATTTTCTTATATAAATTTCTCTGAGTTTTTCCCCCCCTGTTATCTAACAAGACACCAAAGCAGTGGTCTCTAACCTTTGGTGATTGTGTCCCATCAATAAAAATCCTTGATCCCTAGCTGGTTTGCCTCAGTGGATAGATCATTGGCCCATAGACTGAAGGGTCTGGGTTTGATTCCGGCCCAGGGCATGTTCCTTAGTTGCAGGCTCCATCCCTGGTCCTGGTTCAGCCAAATGCAGGAAGTGACCAATCGATGTGTCTCTCTCATATTGATGTTTCTATGTCTCTCCTCCTCCCTTCCACTCTCTTTAAAAATCAATGGAAAAATATCCTCCAGTGAGGATAAATACATAAATAAAACAAAACCATTACAATAAAAAAAACAATGGTTTAAAAAATGAAACAAAAGCTGAAACCGGTTTGGCTCAATGGATAGAGCGTCGGCTTGGGGACTGAAGGGTCCTGGGTTCAATTCTGGTCAGGAGCATGTACCTTGGTTGCGGGCATATCCCCAGTAGGGGGTGTGCAAGAGGCAGCTGATCAATGACTCTCTCTCATCGATGTTTCTAACTATCTCTCTCCCTTCCTCTCTGTACAAAATCAATAAAATATATTTTTTTTAAATGAAACAAAAATCTTTCTGTATTAATCTAATATAATAAAGAGGTAATATGCAAATTGACCATCATGCCCTCACAAGATGGCTGCCTATGACCAGAACGGCACGGGGGTTAGTGAGGGATGACCAAATGACTGCTTGGAGTGACCAGGCTGCATGGGGTGACCAGGCTGGCAGGGGGAGCAGTTGGGGCGACCAGGCTGATGGGAGGGACGGGAAGTTAGGGGCAACAATCACTCAGATAATTATAAGGAAAAAAAAGAAGGAAAATAACAAGTGTTGGTGGGATTTTATAATGGCTTAGTCACTTTAGAAAACAACCTGGCATAAGTAAAATTGAGATTTCTTACAAACCATAAAATTCTGTCACCTGCAGACAGGCAGGTGAGCAATTAGGAGCCAGTAGTCCAGGATTGTGAGAGGGATGTCTGACTCCTGGTTTAGGCCCAACATCCTTCAAGGGGTCCCAGATTGGAGAGGGTGTAGGTTGGGCTTAGGGGACCCCCCTACCCATGCATGAATCTCATGCATTGGGCCTCTAGTCTCCAATATATGTATGTTTATGCATTTATAAATCATATCCCTGTATTGCTGCATTAATAGTTATGTATGATAAAAATAGGCCAGGATTAAATTTTAAAGGAGAAAATAAAGATTAAGTTGTTTACAAAGTACTTTTAAATTATGTTTGATTTAGTTACTGTGCAGCAACCACTGCTTTTACTAATTAAAACAATATGATTAAACATACTTCTTTAAAAAAAAAAAAAAACATGATTTATGACCTAGTGACACTGCAATACAAAACTTAGGGCTAGTTCAGGTTATTACAATATTTATCTTGTTTTAATCTTTTTAAAATTGAGATTTCTTACAAACCATAGAATTCACCCCTTTGAAGTATACATTTCAGGATTTTTTTTAGTAGATACAGAAAGTTATGCAACCATTACCACTATTCTAACTTAGTATTTTCATTACCTTCCTCCCTTAGCTCTTGGCAACCACTAATCTATTTTCTGTCTTTACGGATTTGCCTCTTCTGGACATTTCACATAAATAGAATTTGAGCCTGATTTCTCTCACTTAGCAAAATGTTTTTAAGATTCATCCATGTTGTAGCATGTATCTGTACATCTATCAGTTGACCGACATTTGGGTTATTTCTACTTTTTGCATATTATGAGTAATGCTGCTATGAACGGACATTTGTGTACAAGCTTTCACAGGGATATGTTTTCATTTCTCTTGGGTATATACCTGACTGGAATTGCCAGGTCTAACTTTACATTTAACTATTTGAGGAAATGCCAGGTTGTTTTCTAAAGTGACTATGCCATTTTAAAATCCCACCAACACTTGTTATTTTCCTCCTTTTTTTTCGTATAACTATCTGAGTGAGTGTGGGTGGTATCTCATTACGGTTTTGATTTACAGTTCCCTGTTCACTAATGTTGCTGAGCATATTTTCATGAGCTTATTGGTGATTTGCATATCTTTTTATTAGAGAAATATCTATGTAAGTGCTTTGCCCATTTTTAAATTGAGTCATTTATCTTTTATTGTAAAGTAATGACAATAAATATATTTATTATATATTTTTAAATATATATTTTGGACATTGGACCCTTATTAGATGTATGTGATTTACATTTTTTTTTTTTCAATTTGTGGAGTATCATTCCATTTTCTGTTTGTGGCCATTACAAGATAAGTGATTTTATTTTGTAAAAGTCTATTTATCTATTATTATTTTTTGGTTGCTTATGCTTTTGGAGTCCTATCCAAAGAACTATTGCCTACTCCAAGGTCATGAGGCTTTACAACTATTTTCTTTTAAGAGTTTCATTGTTTTAGCTCTTTCATTTAGGTCTTTGATTAATTTTTAGTTCATTTTTTATATGATATGTGGTAAAGGTCGACTTTATTCTTTGAATGTGAATAGCCATTTGTCCCACCATGTTTGTTAAAAATACTTTTCTTTCCCCTGGTGAATTAGCATGGCATTCTTTGTCAAAAATTAATTGACCAGCTGAAACCTGTTTGGCTCAGTGGACAGAGCGTCGGCCTGTGGACTGAAAGGTCCGAGGGTTCAATTCCGGTCAAGGGCACGTACCTTGGTTGCAGGCACAGCCCTGGTAGGGGTTGTGAAGGAGGCAGCTGGTCAATGTTTCTTTTTCATCAATGTTTCTAATTCTCTATCCCTTTATCTTCCTCACTGTAAAAAAAAAAAAATCAATAAAATATTTAAAAAATAAAATAAAATAAACTGACCATAAAGGTATGAATTGAATTTATTTTTGGACTCTCAGTTCTATTCTAGTTACCTACATGTCTCAATATTGAAAAGATAACTCACAAAGATTCTTAGATCAAATGGGAAAAAATACATCTTTGGCTCCTTTTACTAATCATCTTTTTATCATATCTACTAGGTGTGCAAATGTTTGGCTAAAGATCTAGCTAGTGAGTTTCATCTTTTTTGATGTCTGACTTGATCTAGCAAACCAATAAATAGTAAGGCCTTGCATTTCCCCCCCTTTTTAACACACAGATACAAAACTCACTAAAATTCTTCATTTAGAAGATTTTAAAAACAAGCAAATTCTTTTTCCATGGTTTCAAAAAATGCAACCATAAGAATTTTTAGAAGGTGTCATTATGCTTTTTTAATTTTAGCAACAAAAACTGTGGGAGGATGAAAACATTTTCAGGGATTGGTTTACAATATAATCTTCTCATAGCTCAAGTTTGTTAGCTGTTGTCTAAAGAGGACTAAATCTAGTTGGAAGTGTGAGAAGTATCAGCTCTTCAATTTTATTATTATTTGCTTGTGTTTACATTAGTATCTTCTTTAATCCATAGCCTTTTTGCAGTAAATAATTTTGTATGTCCATTTAGAAAGATTATTTTAGTTAAGCCCAGCTAATGTGGCTCAATGGGTTATTGTGACCCAAGAACCAGAGATCATGGTTAGAGTCCTAGTCAGAGCACATGCCAGGGTTACAGGCTGGATCCCCAGTAGGGAGCGTGCAGGAGGCAGCCAATCAATGATTCTCTCTCATCATTGATGTTTATATCCCTCTCTCCATCTTCCTTCCTCTCTCTGAAACCAATTAAAATATATATATATATATATATATATATATATATATATATATATATATAATGTTTTTATATAAAAAAGTATATAGTTAAAACTACATAATATAATCTGTTGGTGGTTTTTATTTCATTGTCTTTTGTTTGCCTTTATTATTTCCTTATTTCTATATTCTGAGGGATAATTCTGTTCTTTTTAAACTTCCTAAGTCAGGTGTTACTAATTTTTAGCCTCACCCCCATGTGTTTAAATTTTCCTCTTAAGAGCTGCTTTAGTTTCATCTACAAGATGAGAGAGTATTTTTATTATCCTTGACTTTGCAGAATTTTCTAAGTTCCATAGCATTTCTATGTTGATACATAAGTATAAGTATTTCTCTCTCTTGGACCTCGACCAGCATGGTTAGAGAGCAGACACGAGTTCTGAGTAGGGGCAACAGGGGGTTGAGAAAAATGAAAGAGACAGATACAGAGACAGTAGGGAAAGCTGGGACCCAGTGGGACAGCTTGCCCTTTGATGGAGAGTCAGTGACCCAGAGCTGATATAGCACATTGATTATATATAGCATAATTCCAGAAAGTTTTACTAGAGAAACAAAGGAAATTATGTGAAATCTCAGTTAAAGATCAAGCTGTAAATCTTCATTCTTGTGACTTCTTTGTAATTGTCACTCCTGGCTGAGCCTGGATAATTGCATCCGTTCCTTGCACCTGGCTGAACTTAGATAATGAAACCCACCCCCTGGCACCTGAGCTAAAGGTCAAGCTGACAATATATCTGCCTCTGGCACAGTATGTTTCCAGGGTGTGGTTCTGATAATGCCACTGGACTCAGCTGACAATAATCAAAGAAATGCTCATGTGCCTTCCCAGGCGCTCTCTACACATAAGCTATATGTGATTTAAAAATCCCCAGTATATGGGGGTCTCTATTTCTTGTTGTTGTTGATGTTTAGGTCATGCATTGTTACCAGAAAAAGTAATGTGCATAATACTGATTCTTAAACTTTGTTGACATGTTCTATAGCTAATACCTGGTGCATTTTGGAAATGTTTGCCAGAGTTAATCAAACTACAGAGTTTGAGGACAGAATCCACACTTTAAAACAAGTTATATAGTCAAGATGCATTATTGTCCTGGCATCAGCGTGTGACAATGCCCATGGATTGTCATCAACCAGAGATGTTCATCTCAGCTTCCGAGTTCAGAGATTTTTTAATTAATTTTTTATGTTTAAGGTGTACTACATGTTAATGTAGTATGTGTGCACAGTTTTTTTGTGGCTCCATTGTGTAGACATCACCGAGTAAGTGATTGCCCACAGGTTTGAACATGCCTCCAGCTTGATCTATATACTGTGTGACCCAAAGCCCTCATTCTACAGGTTCTGTGTTAACAATTGAAGTGAAGCTTAGGAGTTAAGTCTCGGAATTTTCTCATTTCTGGAAGCCTCTCTTGAGCCAACTGGATCCAGCCCAAGTTTTCCTGGCTCAGGTTTCATTCTCCCCAGAGGGTAAAAAGTCTCTTGAATTCTTAACTACCTCTGGGTTTGAAGGCAGAGCTCTCTTTTGTGGGCTTGATCAATAAGAAAACCAGATTTTTGTCAGGAAAGCCAGTCCCTGTCAAAGTCTTCTTAGCTTCTCAGGAAACCTTAAATGTTGCTTTCTCCTGGACCCCTTTCCCTGACTCTCCATTTGAGTCATTCCTTCCTCCCTTTATGCTTCATAAAATTTCATTGCTGGATTAGAACATTTATAAAAGCTTGTCTTCCTTCCGGTTATTTGCTCTTCACTAAACTAGGACTCCTACTTTAGTCATCTTGTATCTCCACTACGGCCTGATCCAGAGCAATAACTACTATAGAGATTGAACTGGGACTTTGAAATTCAGACAACTGGCAGGAATAAGAAAAAGACACAGTTGATATGAATTTCATTTCATATAGGCCCAGACGTTGGTGTTTCCATAAAAATTTGGACTAAAATAACACAGTGGGAAATGATCGTTAAATGTGTGGCACAAATTAAAGAAATATTTGGAAGAGGTGGAAGATTGTCCAAATTCTTGAAGCTCAACTCATAAATTCTGCAATCCACATCTTTTTTTTAAAAAGTGTGTGTGTGTGTGTGTGTGTGTGTGTTGCGCAACTAGAAAAAAATATATAGACTCATTTAAACTATAAAAGGGGACCAAATGTTCTATTATGTTTGTTAAAAGCATACTTGCCATATATTGTGATCACTTCTTATAAATTAAAGGGTAATTATTTTTCAGTTCTTTAGACACTTAGAACATTCTGATCAAACAGTCAATGTCTGACTACATGTTCAGTTTGAAATGTTATTGCTAACACATTTGATTTTTAAATTTGCACAAAAAAACAATGACGTGGGATTTCACCCTCATGCAGTGCTCTTTAAAGGAAGTTAGGTGCATATGCAAGAGTGGATAGAAAAACTCCACAAGATCACTTCTGTAATGTGCCTGACATTAAGCTGTTCATTGCCAAGGCATTCATTTCAAAGTCATCCATCTTGAATGTAAGTACTGCCAGCATTATAACAGGGTTACCAGTAAAACTAGTTAAGAAGATAACCCAATCAACAAATGGGCAAAGGACCTAAGTAGACACTTTTTGAAAGAGGACATACAGAAGGCAAAGAGACATATGAAAGCATACTCAGTCACTAATCATCCGAGAGATGCAAATCAAAACAGCAATGAGGTACCATCTCACACCTGTCATAGTGGTTCTCAACCGCTGCTGTAGAGCCTAAGACCATCAGAAAATACAGATATTTATATCACGATTCATTAACAGTAGCAAAATTACAGTTATGAAGTAGCAACGAAAATAATTTTATGGTTGGGGATCACCACAACATGAGGAACTGTATTAAAGGGTCGCAGCATTAGAAAGGTTGAGAACCACTGCTCTAGGGTCTTGACTCTAGAGAACACCCCCTCTGGGTTATCTGATTCTGAATCTATAGAAGCAGTTTTAACAACTCTAATTTGTAGATACTAGACATAATACAACATAATTCTTGTCTGTAGATATACAATCAATTCTGTCCTGTCTTTTTTGAGCTCCATCGTGGAATAACCAGTTTTGCCTCTATTTGTGATTTACAGACAAGAATGTTTCTGGAATCTGCAGGGCAAGTACTTTTTGGGTAAATTGTTGCATACTTTAAGTAGGTGAATTGTATTTATGTGAATTCTGTCTTAATAAAGCCATTAAAAATCTTTTTTTTCTTTTTTTTTTTTTTTTTTTTTTTTTTTTTGGTCCTAACCGGTTTGACTCAGTAGATAGAATATGGACCTGTGTACTGAAGGGTCCTGGGTTTGATTCCTGTCAAGGGCATATGACCGGGTTTTGGGCTCTATTCCCAGTAGGGGGTGTGCAGGAGACAATCAATGTTTTTGATCTTTTGATGTCTCTATCACTCCCTCTCTCTTCCTCTCTGAAATAATTTTTTTTAAATGTATTATTTTAATTTTTTTCCCCCTGGCCCATGTAGCTCAGTTGGTTGAGTGTCTTCCTATGCACCAAAAGTCACCAGTTTGATTCCTGGTCAGGGCACATATCAGATTGCCGTTTGATTCCTGGTTGGGTACATCAGGAGGCAACCCATTGATGTATCTCTCTCTCTCTCTTTCTCCATTTCTCTCTCTTTCAAATAAATAAACATATTTTAATCTTTTTTTTTTTAAGTCTCCAGTCTCTATTTTGGTAGTTGTAGGTCCAGCCTTGTGTGATCCCATGAAAGAGCCCACACAGGAATAATTCAGGCCACCCTCCTGGCACTGGAGCCAGCCACCACAGGCCCCTGGGAGGATCCCATAGATGCTAGTCCCAATGCTCCTAGGGGCATCTGGTTGGCCCCAAAGGCATGAGGCAGGAGGTGAGAGAACATTCTACAGAGGAGAAAATAGATACAGGGCCAAGTGGGTCCCATTCCAGTTTCTAGACCAAAAGAGACTTAGACATTTTCAAAGAAGATAATTTAAAATGTGGGAGACTTGGGGGCCAGGGCCGAGGTAGAGGCTTCTTTTGTCCCAGCATAAGATCAAGTACCACTACCAAGAAAATCATTCATTCAAAAACGCTCACCTTTGGTGCTGTTCGAGCACCTTGGCATTTCAGTGCTGCAAAATCCCCATGTTCTCTAAGCCTTTTGGTTGTTAACCTGCACACATCTCTCAGACTCTCAGTTGCATGCGAAATCTCTTTCTAGATTCTTCTACACGTTAGGTCAAATTTCCCTGGAAGGTATTCTTTATTGCCTGTATTATTTCCATTTCCAGGACGTGTGTTCACATCTGTGTTGTAAGACAGCGTCACGCCTCCTTTTACAATATATCAGCCCAGGGTAAATGCTACTTTCTTGACAAGGAGTTTGGTTGCCTTCCAACCCCCAAGGCTCTGTGCATCAGTCTCCGTGGAAATATTTTTGTGCTTCCAGACAAGCTTGTCTTCTTCAGCACAAAGATGGATTTTGCACTCTTTTGTGCTAACTTGAGCCGCCTTCCCCCTCCACTCCCTGGAGGTCCGGTTCTTCTAGCAAGGAGGTTGGGTAAATTCCTTTCTGACCTGCCACTCTCCTCTTCTCCCACACCCGTGCTGGATTAATATTTCCCCCGTCTTCCAGCTTCCATGCCTTTGATCATGTTCTTGCCTGTACCTGGAATTTCCTCTTTATCACGTCCCTTCTCATGTCACCTCAAAGAGAGAGGGGCATCAGCTTAATCACAAGGCGGAGTTAAAATACCACCTTTTTGAAAGTGTGATGGTAGTCATTTGCCTTTCAGAAGCGGCTCAGAAAAGAATTGCATGTTACTCCCCATGTCACCAAAGATTTCCAGCTTTAATCAGTACCTGAGCCTCAGGCCGGCAGGCAGGCAGAAGGTGAATGGGGCACAGCTTTTGTAACCAGCCACCAGCCGAATGTGGGGGCAAACTACTTTTATTTTTATTTTTATTTTTATTTTTTTAAATCAATCTTTATTGTTCATATTATTACAAAAGTTCCTCATTTCCCCCCCCCTCCGCCAGGTTCCCACCCCACCCTCTGCCCTTTCCCCACTCCTCATTGTCCTCATCCATAGGTGCACAGTTTATGTTCAGTCTCTTCCCGCATCCACCACGCCCCTTTTCCCTGAGAATTGTCAGTCCACTCCCCTCCCGTATATTAATTAAAAAAATAAAAATAAAAAAATAAAAAACACCAAGGAAATTAAAAAACCTGATGAACAATATTAACTGCTGATTATAATAGAATCAGAGATACGGGAAGGGCAAACTACTTTTAAAAAGGCAGATATTATACGTGAAAAAATGTGGGAGAAGGGAGGGGAAAATACAACCTTTTTCAAAAATTGTGTTTTAAAAATTCCTGTAGGTCGAACTGATAGGGCCACATTTGGCTGCCTCCCACCAAAATGGATTTTTCATTAGCCCTAAATTTGTCTCTTTTTTTTTTTTTTTTTTAAGTGAAACATTTCTTTAATCCTACATTCATTTTTTATTCTGCTGATTTTAAAGGAAATTAAAAGTTGGGTGGACCTCTAATAGTACCTGGGGTTCTAGGAATTGTGCCTAATGGGCAGCCAGCTCTGAGACTGAATCTTGTAATGTAGCATAAAGAGGAAGTTGGTATAGAGTAAGAGTAGCATCCTGGAGCCAGGCTGTCTGGCTTTGGCTCCTGGCTCTGTCTTTCTCTAGCTGTGTGATCTGAGAGCAGTTACTTAATGACTTTGTGACTCAGTTTTCTCATCTGAAAAATAGGGATAATATCATCATACAGTTATAGAGTTGTGACTAAGGTTAAATGAGCTAATACCAATGTGCTAAGACCAATGATTGACACCATAGCTCTATATGTGTTAGCTATTATCATGATTAATTATTGCCAATTACAGTGCATGACTAATACATTGACTGAAACTATGGGAATTCTTCTTATGCCAACATGTTATTTTCAGCACCATCAAACCCCTTAAAAAAGGATGTTAAATGTGGACATAATTATTTCTATTTTTGAGAAAGAGGAAACAAAAGCTAAACCTTCTGGGAGATGAGGCAAACTCTTGATAACATATGGATGCATCTTTGTCTACATGTTATCAAAATCTCGGATCCTTTTCAGCTGGAGGCATGTCACAGGCCATCTAGCCTAGCCTTCCACACAGTGAAAAGGATCCTTTCTATGCTCAGCTCCCTGAGCACCTTCAGGAACACAGAGTTGAATCTCTCATCAAGCCTCTTATTCCACCACTAATTAGATCAGAGTTTGAGAACTTTCTTCCATCTACACTGGCTAAAATATTGCCTCACTGCTGCTTCCATCCATTGATGCTGCTTCTGCCTCTTTGAAGCTACTTAGAATAACGGCATTTCTCTTTCAGACAACAAGCTTTCAAGTATTTTTATTTTCAATTTTTAAATATATATATTTTTTATTTCAGAGAGGAAGAGAGAGGGAGAGAGAAATAGAAAAACCAATGCTGAGAGAGAATCATTGATCAGCTGCCTCCTGCACGTCCCCACTGGAGAGCCCACAACTGGGGCATATGCCATGACTGGGAAATTGAACTAGGACCTCCTGGTTCATAGGTCAACACTCAAGCACTGAGCCAAGAGGAGGTCAAATATTCTTTTTTTTTCTTTGCAATTCAAAACAGTGTCCATTTTTTCATCTAGTTCTAGGAGCTGTTACTTACAAACTCTTTGCCAACCTGATCTTTCTTCACAATCTAATGCCACCCTTACTATTTGACTCACCCAGCCGAACATGGCACACCCAGCTCTGCTCTGTCCAGGCAGAGAACCATGAGGCTATCACTTTCTTTGTTATGGATACCTTTCTATATCAATAGAAATATGGCTTTAAATGGCTTGAAGTGTTTTGGTTGTTGATTTATATTAAATTAGTGATTAACTAAACTCTCTAGGTTATTTTTATTTTTTAAAAAAATCAACCCAGGTTTTCTCTATCCTTTACTTCTACAATCCATTTTATAAACCTGATTGTAGGACTTAACCTTATGCTCTTAGTTCAGTGTCTTAGCCTATGAAATCTTGATTTGCTTTTAGCAACCACATTAGTTTTCCCACCCAGACTTTTACCATCTAAAAACTGATGGGTATACTTTTTCTGATTTTAGGTAGGTCACTTACATATATCTCACCTAGGGGGAAGGTCAGATTGTCTCTGTGTTGATATATATTTTGGATATAGTTACTCAACCATTTTTCAATGTCCTAATTACCATCTTTTAACTCAGATGTCTGATCTTAGCTACAGGGTGATCAGGAATTGTAACAGGGCAATTCAGATCAACATTTCGTTTGTTTAGACCAGTAATTTGCAAATCAGGGTGCCCTTCAGTAAAATACAGATTCCAAGGTCCCACTCTAGAGACTCTGAGTTGATAGGTTCTAAGTAAGTACTGAGAATTAGTAGCTTTAAAAAGCACCACAGCTCATTCCGCCATGGCTCTTACTAATCAAGGCATGGTCTGCCAATCATCAGCAGCAGAAGCACCTGGGGGCTTCTGGGAAGGACAGCCTCTCCTATCTCACTCAGTGGATCCAGAATCTACCCTTGACCAAGATCAGCCATGGATTCATATCTGTCTCCTTTAAGAACTGTTTAAGTTTGTGCTCTTAAAGTTGTGATATATTTATCCTTCATTTAATTAATACTTATTGAGTATTTACTTTGATGTAGCAGGCACATAAATCACTGGATGATTCACACCCTGTAGGGCTTACCATCCACTGATGATTTGTATCTAATTGGCTCATGCATTCTGTTTTCTTTGTGGGGGTTTTTTTGTGTGGTTTGTTTGTTTTTAAGATTATGATCATGAAGATGACACAAATCACTGTCAGAATGCTGACAGCAAAGAAATACAATAATGAAGTGGTGCCACTGAGAAGAGTCTAATGAAGGGACTAATTACGAAGTTCTGGGCAGATTAAGAGCAGTCAAGGGCTGGCAATGGCAGGATACTGTTAGACCTCAATAGGAAAAAGAGATTGAGGTCTCCTGAGGAGCAAGAAATTCTGCCTCCAGACTGACGACCTTTGGACTCAAGATTGCAACAACTGTTTCTGGTCTCCAGACCACTGGGCTTGTCAGTCTACAATTGAATGAGGCTATTCCTTAAAATCTCATATAATTATGTACCTACATACATATACTAGTATGTGTAAATATAATTACATACACTCATACATATATGTGTATATAACTACATGAACATACTACCTTATTGGTTCTGTCTCTCTGATGAACCCTGAATAATACAGTACCTAACTGCTCCTCCTACCCTTTGGTTTCCTACCAGTGCCTGCCACATGCGAGAAAGCTGGGGGAATGAGGGCCCGGGGATGCTGTCTGCATAGGTCAGCCTTCTGGGCACAGAGTAGGGAACAGAGTGGGGATGTGGAAGGTCAATTCAAAACTATCCAACAGCAACAATTACTTTCCCATAGAGAGGCACGTTAAAGCACAGATCTGGCCGTGCTGCTAATGACCTTCCACTGGCTCCCCATCATTGCTGGAGCAATGCTGAAGCTTCTGGCCCACTTGGCTGGCCGCATCCTTTCTAAGCTCAGCCCTCCCTTTCTTAACCAGCTTCACCTCTTGCGTCTCCCCTGCCATCCACTTTAGGTTTCCGTGGTAATTCCCCGCAGCACCTGTAATTCCCTGCACCACGCAGGTGTTTTCATGCTGCTGTGCCTCTCTGTACACACCTCTCCATCTGCCTGGGCTGCCCTTTGTCCCTCGCTCACATTCAAGGTCTTGCTTATCCTGCCAAATCCATGAAGTGTGCGAAGTCTCTTCTATTTGCTCAGCCCCAGAGCCCCCCCGCCAGAATTCACTGGTTACACAGAATTAAGGTGTTTGCTATAGAGGCTTGTCTTGTCAGCGCCATGTGGACAGTGATGGATGTGATTCTTCTCCACATCCCGCATCCATTCGGCTGGAGGCCTGCGGCCTCAGTGCTGGGCCCAGTGACCCGTTAAGGAGGCTCCTGGGCTTCTCATTGAGATGCAGACGGGCTCTCTCCTTAGGACAGTTTCAAATGTCAGCCCCCCGATTTCCCAAAACACATTTTGAATGTTCCTGCATTTGTGTACACTGGGCATCCTGGGCCAGGCTTGGAAAAGCCGTGCAGACTTATTTACGGGCCAGCCTCTGAGGTCAGTCTCCTACCAGCGCTCCGAGGTGTGGGATGCAACACACAGAGCGACATTCTTCGCCCGCGCCTGGCAGACTGAAGTGCGTGAAAAGCAATTGAACCGCTGGACAAGGCCCTCTTGGCTCATCTCGTCCTGAGGTTCCCAGCACCACGTCAAGCTGCTCTAAAGCCCTTTTCAAGATGGTTTTGTCAGCCACACACTAGAGATTCATTTCACGGAGGTCTGTGTGGGGCAGGACTGCGTCTGTGTGCTGGGGCGGCGTGAGGGGAAACCATAAACACGTTTGTGCAGTCCAGTTTCTTTAGTGCAGTCCTTATTCCTGTTTCCTTGAAATAAACTAGCATGTTTAGTTTCAAATCAGTATCCAGAATTTCCCTGGGCACAGCATAGAATTGTTTACTGTCAGTCAATGTGGAAAGGCCGTGTTTCACACCCAAGTTCACTGCAGGCGCCATCCCACCCACCAAGAGCCCCTTTCTGATGGCTTGGGAAGGCTGGGAACAAGAAGAGAATGCGTAAGGCAGTGTCCCCCCTTTTCCATGGGGGCTGCATTCCGAGACCCCCAGGGGGTCTGAAATCTGGGATAGTACCAGGCCCTATGTATGTTATGTTTCCCCCTATACCTATATACCTATGAGAAAGGCACAGTAAGAGGTTAACAACAACTAATACTAAAAAAAGGACTATTGTAACCGTCTGCTGTAATAATAGTTATGGGAAGGGGTCTCTCAAAATAGTTTACCGTGCAGCACTCACTCTTCTTCGTGTGGTGAGGTGAAGATGGCACACTGTCTGTGTGAAGAGATGAAGTGGGGTGAATGAGACATTATTAAGTAAAATGAAAGTTATTTGAACACAAGCACTGCAGCACCATGATAGTCAGTCTGATAACAGGGGCAGCAAGTAGGGGACTAACAGGTGGGAATCGGCTGCAGCGTGGATACACTGACAAAGGGATGATTCCCATCCCCGGTAAGTCGGAGCAGGATGGCTCAAGATTTCAAATCTTCGCAACAGCATGCAATTCAACACGTAGGCATTGTTTATTTCTGGAGTTCCCATTTAATATTGTTTCCCTGTAGTTGACCATGGGTAACTGAAACTTCAGAACGTGAAATCTTAGAAAGGGGGAGGGGGGGTTTACTGTATAATAACATAATTAATGAGACCCAATTAAACATGGTCCTGCTAGATTAGTAAACTTCGTGCCATTTCACATAAATTTAATGTACGAAAAACACTATTCCACAAAGATTGACTTGGTGATATACATATGCAAGGGACAGGGCTGGCTGATGAGAGGAAGCTCGGTGAGACATGTTCCTGCTTCAGGAATTTGCATGTCATCCCTGCACAGGACCATGCTAATCTCTGTGTCATCCAATGTTGGTATTTGTGCTGCCCATGCAAGCACTAGATGTGTTTCTGCCCTCTGGAAGCTCACAGGGGCATCTGGCACCTCACTGTCAACTGTATCAGAGAGAGCTTTGCTGGGGTAAGCTTGGAAAGCTTTGCAGAGGGAGTGGCATTTGAGCCTTGAGAAATGGTAGGGTTTCAACAAGGAGAATGTCATTCTTGAAAATGGAACAGTGTGGGTGAAGGCATAGAATGTACCATGTGCGAGGTTCCCTCAGGAAATGGTGGCCACATCTACAGCATTAGACGCTTTGAGACAGGTGACTGGTGGGGGATAAGGTTTGATATATGGCTTGAGAACCATATCTTAAAGGAGTTGGATACCTCCATAAAGAATTGTAGTCAGGCCCAACCAGTGTGGCTAAGTGGTTGAGTGTCGACCTTATGAATCAGAAGGTTACAGTATGATTCCCAGTCAGGGCACATGCCCGGGTTGCGTGCTCCATCTTCCAATGGGGGGGGGGGGGGGATGCAGGAAGCACCCGATCAATGATTCTCCCTCATCATTGATTTTTCTATCTTTCTGTCCCTCTCTCCTTTTCTTTCTGAAATTAATATATATATATATATATATATATATATATATATATATATATATATATTTTAATTATAATCAGTCAGGAGCTATGAGAAGGTTTGGGCAAGGATTTGGCATGATCTGATTTGATGCACATAGTGTAATGGGTGGGTTTAAAGAAGGAAAGGTTGAAGAACTCACTTCATGTTTATAGCTTTTTTTTTCTTAATACCATAGAGCTTAGGTTTATGGCATGAGGCATATTAACATGCCTGTCTCCTCTCAGAAGACAGACTTTCTGTCTCAGTGGAATTATTCCCTTCCCCTCTCATTACAAAGAGAATCCCTACAATTATATACATATATCGCTTATTGAATTCAAGTGACTTGAGATTTTTGCCCCTTCTAGTAAAGGTTAAGAGTGTCCTGTAAAATATTTACCTATTTTGGTTAAAATTTAAATGTGGGCTTTTTAAAAACTGGAAGCCCAGTGCACAAAATTGTGCACAGGTAGGGTCCCTAGGCTTGGTCAATGATCAGAGCTGATCTGTGGGGCCCAGTGCATGAAATTCTTGCATTGGGGGAGGGGGGGAGGGAGGTTGTCCCTCAGCCTGGCCTGCTCCCTCTTCAATCTGGGACCCCTCCAGTTTCAAAATAAAAGCCCACATTTCAATTTTAACCCACAGGGATCGGGCCTAAACCAGCAGTCAGGCATCCCTGAGATAGCCGGTATAGCTGACTCCTAACCGCTTACCTGCCTGCCTGCCTGATCACCTCTAACCACTCTGCCTGCCGGCCTGCTTGCCCCCAACTGCCCTCCCCCCTCCACCCCATCCACCCTCCACCCCCCCCCCCCCCCGCCAGCCTGATCATTTCCAACTGCCCTCTCCTCCTGGCCTGATCCCCCCTAACTGCCTCTGCCTCAGCCCCACCACTAAGGCTTTGTCTGGAAGGTCTCCTGGAAGGTCTCCCAGTCTAATTAACATATTACCCTTTTATTAATATAGGTACCCAAGAGAAATGGATACATATGCCTACACAAAAACTCACACATAAATGTTCATAGCAACACTATTTGCAACTAAATGTAAAAGCAGCCCAAATGTCCACCAAAATGGATAGAGAAAATGGTATTTCCATACAATAGAATATCATTGGCCATAAAAAGAAATAAAGTACTGATGTGTGCTATAACATGGATGAACCTTGAAATATGCTAACTGAAAGAAGCCAGACACAAAAGGCCACATATTGTGTGATTCCATTCATATGAAATATCCAGAACAGGCAAATCTGTAGAGACAGAAAGTAGATTAGTGCTTGCCAAGAGCTGAAGGATAGGGGAATTGTGGGGCAGTGGCCAAAAAGAGGTAATAAAAATATTCTAAATTTGATTTGGGGGAAAGATGTACAGCACAACTCCCAAATACTAAAACCCACCAAACAGTACACTTTGAATCGGGGAATTTTATGGTGTGTAAATTATATTTCAATAAAGCCTCTTCTTAAAAAAAAAAAAAAAGAAAGAAAGAAAAGAAAGAAAGAAAGAAAAAGAAGAGAAAGAGAAAATTGTTCTAAGCCTTACTGCTGTCTCATGGAACAGACAAAACCACATTGCAAACCTCCTGACTCCAGGAAGTTGCATGAGACTCAAGCTTAGCAAATCCCCATCTCATCGGCCCCTCCCTCCACGTTAGCTAAGGAGGGCACAGGATTTGACACTCGCTTTTCTGTGGAGTAAAAGTAAGTGACAGGATCCCCCATTCTCCTATCAGAGGCAATGGCAAGGCTAAAAAGGACTTGTGTTGCTGAGCATTTACCATTTTTCAAACATTAGATTGGAACTTTAGGAATTTATCTAAAGAACTCTATCCCATTCAATAATAAGAAGAGTTTATTTATAATTTTAAAATAATGTTTAGTCTATTCTTTTGCCTTAGAAACTAGCAAGGAAAGAAGTCTGGTCAATAAAACACTCTGATGTCTGCTTTTTTTAAAATATAGGATTCAAGATCCTTTCTTTGGACTCAAGTGATATGAAATTTCTGATTATTCAATCTGGGCAGGGCTCAAGATATAACTGCAAAAACATTATCTCAATAAAGGGTTTGCTAAGCAACTTGACATTGTGAATACATTTTCATGGACTCATTAACCCTACTTAAGAGAACAATCTGTATTAAAGTTCACCAGATGAACATGCATGAACAAAACTAGTCAATACAACTGCTCCTTCCCTAGCAAGGTCTTGACTGGAAACATAGTTCAGGAGTTGGGAGTTAGTTCTTGGAAGAATTTTTTTTTAATTACAAAACAATTTACTTTAAAGCATTATAATAAAAGTTGATATTGTCTCTAAAACCATTTAAGCTCCTCTTTTCACTTATGCAGAATGACTTTTCTACTAAAAACTGCAGGTTAATGAACATTATTCTGTTCAGACTATCTGTTGTTGTGTGTGTGTGTGTTTTTAATATATTGCATTCACAGGCACAGGATGGGTTACAAGCATGGGCTGTGGAACCAGCCTCCCAACTTTGCCATTTACTTAGGTACTTAGCCTATTTGTGCTTCATTTCCTCTTCTATGTAGTGAGCATGCAATATTAGCTGCTTTATAGGTGGCTGTGAAGGTTATGTAAGTTGCTATATGTAAGGCACTTAGAATAATATCAAGTGCTATGTGCATTATCTTTATTGTCATGACTTAGCCAACTAGGCATTGGGCCTAAAACAACCAATTAATCTTAACTCACCATCACTTCGTTGCGCTCCCTTGGGAATTTGTATTTGTAAAAGAACCCGATCATTAGGCCATGGATGGGTTAAGCTAATGCTTTCTCAGCCAAATTCTAATATGAAGAAAGGTGTCCATGGCCAAATGGATTAAGGAATGGAATGGATAATCAGGACTAAACTTGAGAACAGTTTTTTTAGGCAGGGAAAAGTTTACAGAAATTCCAGAGATGATTTTTTTCCTCCCAAACTTACTTAAAAAAGAGCACTGTGTATTAGTTTGAGAAACCCTCATACTGCCATCATTTTTGAGAAAGTTTGTATCTTGTGTGAATCTACTACCTACGTCAACGTTGGCAAGCTATGCTTCCTGTTAGAATAGCTTCTTAAGGTTTTACATACTGTATTCTTCCATAGCTCCTATTAGACACAAGTGCTTTTGTATGGTGCAAGTTCATACATGTTCAACATATTAGCATTTTATTTTAAATCTGCTGAGAAAACATTCCCAACGTGGCTGACTCATTTTAATGGAAGTAGGTATTTCACATACCAACGTGAAAGAGGAGTGAGTAATGGGTATGGACAGAAAGCACTTGATAATTGATTTAGGTAGGAATCCCAGGATCTCATTTTGTTAAAAGCCCTCTTTGCACTTCACAATGCAGTCATATTTCAGGATGGAAGGAAAATTGTCAATATCACAACTCCCACCATGCTCTTACTTCACTGTTTATTCTGTAAGGTTTGCTCAGACTGAATATGGGGTGAGCCAGTTGTTTATGCTGCCAGTTTGAAATACCACCATTTAAAAATATGGAAATATCGCCCAAGCCGGTTTGGCTCAGTGGTAGAGCGTCGGTCTGCGGACTGAAGGGTCCCAGGTTCAATTCCGATCAAGGGCATGTACCTTGGTTGCAGGCACATCCCCGGTAGAGGGTGTGCAAGAGGCAGCTGGTCGATGTTTCTCTCTCCCTTTCTCTCTGTTAAAAATCAATAAAATATATTTCAAAAAAAAAAGACTTCATTAAAAATAATAATAATAAAAAAATAAAAAATAAAAATATGGAAATATCTTCAGTTCATAATTTAGAATAGGTAAGTGTGATACATTTCTCTTTAGAAAAATTCAATGTTTTAACCCTCACCTTTGAAAAAATGGTTATTCTTCTGAAAGGACCATACCCATGACATTGGAAAGCATGCAGGTGTGTAGATAGAACTGAATTAACAGCTTATCCAAGAGACAAAGAGGAGTGACTTGTGTCTGAGTTCATGGATCTGACATCTGAGAACTGATACATTGCTAGTCATTTCTAAAATGGTCGGGAGGAGAAGGGGGCCAATTGGAACTGTCATATGTTACAGGAATGTGTTAGAACTGTAATGTGTTACCGTTTCAGGCCACTCTGGAATGATAGGTGGAATGAAAATGGAAGCACAAATCCACAAACTGGAATCCCAGCTGAAGCTGGCGGGTGTATTTTCACTATAGAAATAGGCAAATACTACAAATCAAGGCTTGCTTTATTTTTCTGCTGATTGTCCAGAGCAGAAGTCAGGAGCCTTTTTCTGTAAAGTGCCAGAGACGAAATATTTCAGTCGTTGTAGGACTTGCAGTCAGTCTCTTTTCCAACTACGCCAGACCCTGCTATGGCACACAAGTGGCACTGCATGCGTGAAGCCATGACCCGGCTGGGCCCATCACGACTTTATGCGTACCAAAAGTTGACTCTCATATAATTCCCACATGTCATCAAATATTCTTCTTTTGAATATTTTCAGCCATTTAAAATGTTAAAACCATTTCTATCTTAGCCATATTTTATTTTTTTTTACTGATCTCTGGTCTAGATTTAAAATAGTAAACATTAATAATGAAGATTAAACTTAAAATGAGTCATGTTTGTAGGTGTTATATTGTGAATAGTACAAAAATAGAAATAAAGGATGTATTTTTCTTCAAAAGCTGTGATACAGCACAGAAGCTGCTCTGTCATTTGATGAACAAGTGAAGTCCGGCATGGTAGTGCTGACTTATATGTCCAATTTGAATAATTTCACAGTAGATCACATATCAGATCTAAGGACAATACATTTATTAGGATGCAATCCCATTGACAAATCGTCCTTGAATTATACCCATAGATTAGCTACTAATTTAAGAATTTGGCGAAAATTAAGAACACATTCTGCAAAAATCTATCAGCTCTATGGAACTTACTGTAGAGAGTATGGATATTTGCTATTACTTGTGAATTGTGACCTCCCGCTTGAAGGCATAGGTCTCAGTTGACCCCTAACTCATTTCCAAGTCTGCACAGGACACGGTAAGAAGCTAGAGGTAACAGTAATCGGTGAAAAGTCTGGAGCACTACACTAGTGAGGGAGGTTCTGAAGTTTTAGTGGTGCTGAAAGATGTGAGCAGAGAGGTCCCAGGACGTTCAGTCCTTCAGCAAGCACCAGCCCCCGGAGAGATGAACTACTGCAAAAACTCCCCCATGTGTCTCCAAATGGAATTTGGTGAGGTCCGAAGCCAAAGGCTTGTTTCTCAAGCAGCTCTAGCCCAGAGCCTCAGGCAAGAGCCTGAACCCAGCCAAGTCTCCTGGTGCGGGGCCACAGAAATGGCAGAGACTCGGGGCAGGCAGCTTCCCAAGGTGCTGTTGTGTTTGGTGGGACTGAAGAGAAAGGACATCTACAGACAACCCAGCGTTTCTGACCTGAGGAGCCTTCCCTGTGATGGAAGGTCTGCTTGGGTTGCTGTGAGAGGCACACGGGCAGGATGTAGGACCCCAGCAGCTCTCCTGGCCCAGCACCAGACATCCTTTGCTCCCGCTGCAAGGAGTCCTCCCTTCTCTGACACGGCCTTTCCAGGCCTCTGCTTCTGTGGTGTCTGTGCTTCTCCTCTGTACCTCAAAGCTCTGCTTGCTCACGGATTTCACTGCTTCCTGACATCTGACAAATGGCTTTTCTGGATTCGTCATGTTTTAGCTTCTGTTACCAGTACGGAGTTCCTCTCTGTATCACATTTAAATGCCTGCCTTCTCCGAATTTGGAGCCGCTGCCTAGTCCTCTTCATAGCAACCTGTCCTGGGCTGGTGAAAGCATTAGTTCTGAGCGTACAGACACATCACATTTAAAACTTCCATGTTGTCCTTTCCATTGCACTCAGGGTGAGTGTGGACAAAGCTAAAGGCAGCCCTTAACATCTCATCACTCAGCACAGCTAATTCCAACTCATATCTTCTTCATAAGAAAAAAAATGAACATACTTTTTAATCATTTCTTTTTCCTCTTATTTTGTCTCTCTCTGCCTCTTCTTTTCCTTTAAATAAAATGAAATATGAACCTTACTAAGATTGTGATAGCACAGAATATTGCTGGTGATGCATTTTATTAACTTTTTTATTTTGAAATAAATTTAGAGTTACTGAAAAAATTGCAGAAGTAGTACAGATAGTTCTGTATACTCCTCACCCAGCTTCTCATAATGTTACTATCTAACTTCGGTGCAACTATCAAAACAAAATTAATGAAATATCGTCCTTAGTATTCTTCTAAAACAACAATGATATAAAGGGGAGTGGGGTAGGAATTTCATTTATAATTCCATAGGAATTACTTTACTGCATGTATGAGACTCAGGAAATCTAAATAAAGATACCATTTGCAAGAGAACAAACTTAACTATTTTATCAATTCTCAAATTAGTATGAAATTTCTTTATTAATAATTTAATACAGGCCCTATACAATTTTAGGGAGCAGAGTAGGGAGCTTACTAATTCAGTAATTAGTCTAGAAAAGCAAATGGGCAAAAAAGTTCCAAGTTATCTGTAATTGAGTCGCTTTTCATAGGGGCTCATAGTCATAAGGATTTATTATATTAACAAACCCCTGCCAGCTAAGGTTATGCATCTTGGAGGAAGCACCACAAACCGATAGAAAAGTGGATAAATTATTCGCTAAGTAATATTTGAAAAAATAATACTGTGGGACAATATTTTCAAAGTATTAGCTGATTTTTATGCTTCATATTTCCCCATCCTGGTCCTCTACCATTCAAGCAAGACCATTCTGGGCTCAGGCTACAAAGTAGAAAATGTAACTAGAGACTTCTGGATCCAAAGCCTAAAGCCCTATAGGAAAAGAAAGAACTCTGCCTAAGCAAAGCATCTGGGAGCCAAAATACCAAGGCCTCATTAGAAACTCTCCGCCAGAATTAGAGCGAAGTGATCTCAGCAAGGAATTTCGAGTGGGATTCAGGAATGTGTGTTTTTACAAGCGCCCCCGGGGGGTTTGTGCCCGGTGAAGTGGGAGAACCAGTGGGCTAGAGCAGGTTCCCTGCCGGCTGCAAAGTGGAATCACACCCAGAGGCGTTTAGATGGAGACGTTGGGAGGGAAGCCCAGGCAGCTGCATTTTTATTTATTTTTTTCAAACTGCCAGTGTGATTTTAATGGTTAGTCCGAGTTGGGAACTCCTGATAACGTCTTACTTCCTTCTCCACTAACCCTGTAAGATATCATTTTCATCATGCGGGTGATTTTTAAAGACTATCCAGAGTTGGTTGTCTCTGCAAACATCTAGTTTCCTTATTTTCTAAATTTCCTATAAAAAATCGAAAGGTGTGGGTGAGTTGGAAGACCTGTATCTAAGGCAGAGATCCACAGAACATGGGCCCTGGAACAGCAGCAGCAGCAGCAGCACCTGGGAACTTGTTAGAAATGCAAATTGTGTCCTATCCCAGACCTCCTCCAAAGGAGCTCTGCGTGTGGAGGAGGGGTAGCGATCTGTCATTTAACAGGTCCTCCTGATGATTCTTCATTTTTGAGAAGCAAAGGTCTCTTGAAGAGAGACTTACAAGACTACTGATACCTGGGGGCCCACCCTCAGATTCTAATTTAATGAGCCAGGTGTGTGATTCTTCACATGGTTATAATAAGCAGCGAAGTTTGAGACTTTTGGAAGCTTTAGTAGAACTGCCCCCTGCCCAGAGCAGAACTGTCTTTCTAAACAAAAAGTGAGGAAAAGAGCCCTGGCCAGTGTGCTTGGTTGATTGGGCATTGTCCCATGCACCAAGATTGGAGGGTTTGATTCCCGTCAGGGCGCATGCCCAGGTTGTGGGCTTAATCTGGGTAAGGGGCATGCAGGAGGCAGCTGATTGATATTTACATTGATGTTTTTCTTTGACTCTTCCTCTCTCTCTAAAAATCAATTTTAAAAAAATTTTAATTGAAGGAAAGTAAAACGAGTGTGTGTGTTTGGGGGTGGAGTAAATGGAGAATAGATAATGTTTTAAAAATAGGTGGATTTCAAGGTTTAAATATGTTTGTTTCGGATTACCATGTAATTTTGGCCAAAATTATTATTTTCATTGCCCCATTTATCTTTAGGAGACCAAGAAAATCCCTATGATTATAGTTGTATTTCTAGTTTTTAATGATTGAAAATATTATATGAAGAATTAGAAAATGAATTTGACTAATATTTTAAATGAGTATGCATTTGATTCATTACTGCTTCCACTGAATACATTTGGAAAATAGTAATATGAATGTAGAGCTATTACTTTTTAGAAAATGCTTAGTACCCATAAAAACACTCCAACAATATTTTCAAGATGCCTGAGGATTTTTTTACTTTTATATAAAAGGGTGGGGAGAGAGAGAAGGGGGAGGGAGAATAATTATATTGATTTTTTTTACTGCTTATCATTCCATGAAGTGACTGTCCAAATTTATACAATCCTTCCAGAAGGTTTGGGACCCACTAATAAATTAAATTATGTCCAACATATTTTAATATATATGTATTACATAAAATATATATGTATTTTTGCAAATTTACCATCCATTTATAGTTCTATGATATTCTCTAATAATTCTCATAGTAATATATATCACCACATATGTCAGATATGTTGGAAAAGAGAGTACTTACCATGTAAGTCATTCCTAGATGGAATATTTCTGTCCTACCATTAGAGATAAATTTCTCTAATTATAACTCTAATTTCTCTGAAAATATTGTGTTTAGTGATATTTTAGGCTAGATATCACAATGTCCACTTCTTTCTTTCCTTTTTTTTTTTTTTCTTCCTTTTGTCCTTTCTTCTTTTCTTCCTATAAAATGTCTTAAAAATCTAGCTAAGTTTATAGTTTGGTCTTTTCCTAATAATTTAAAGCCTCTAAGAGACATGAATTAAGTTATCTTCCACTTCGCTAACCATCTGTTAAAAGAACCTGTCGAAGGCTGAAAACTCAGGCAATCAATTGACTGAAGTATACGATTTGCCTGACTTGCTTTCACTGAGGTTTGTTGAGTTTTGGAGTGAATTTCCCTAAATGTCCTGTTTCTACTTTGAGTAACGTGTGGTTATACTAATGCTTGCACTTCTTTTTGGACTGGATTCCACCCAAGAAGTGGGAAAAGAGCACTCCTCTGGCCTGGATGTGTGGGCTGTGCCTCTGGCTGCCTAAGCTCGGTTGCAGCCTTTTGGTGAGAGGGCCAGCGATGCGGTGCAGGGGGGGGGGGGGGGGGGGGGGCGTTAAGCAGCTTCTCTGTGCTCCACCTGGGTCATTAGTGACAGGCTGGGGCAACTCCAGGGTGGCACAGGGAATGGCAGGGGACGAAGTGAATGACTCACGCACCCAAGAACACCAGCCCGGACAGCCGTTAGTACGGTGACAGATCACCCTCCTATCCATTGCTCACCGGGATCCATTGCATTTGTTCCCAATGCCATTAATGCCAGTTGTGCTTGTGACTGTAAATAAGCCATTTAGTAGATGTGACTTAAGTAAATAGCATACGAGTGGGGGGAAAAAGAATTGTGTTTTCTATGAAGACAAATGAGTACTGTGGAAAGATAAGCTGCTAAAAAATTGTGCTGGTGAATTAGGTATAGAAACGAGAACAGACAAAGATGGGGAATCTCCTCTCAGATTATTTAAGTGCTCTTGATTTTTAACTCCACCTTATAAAATCCCAAACTGGAAATTGTATTTCTTTTATCATTGAAACTCAGGTTAAATGGTCACCATCCATTGGACTTTCTTCATAATTAAGTCAACTGCCTTGGTGTGTGTACTTTCAAATATACCTATATTCAGACACTTTATCACGTTCCCTTGGAATTATTTATGTACATGTCCACCTGCCTCACCAGACCATGGACAGTGGCTTCTCATCCTTGGACATGAAAAGTGTCCCATGACTAATGGAAGGCCAGCCGTATAGCTAATACATTCTGACGGGCATGAAGAAGAGAGCACACAAAGTCAGGTAGCCGCCTGATTGTATATGACAGGTCCTCTCTAACAACTCCCCAACTTCTATTACATCTCCTACACTCAGCAATGCAGATGCTTATAATTTTCTGAACATACCAGGTGATTTCATATAGCGCTCTGTCTTTAAATTTTCTAATTAACATACACCTCACTTTGGGAAGAGGACTGGCAAAACCAAGCCTTCTTTCAAGTCTCAGTTCATGTATCAAATCTTCCCCAAGGAAGGCTGACATCACTCTCCATTGCCCCTCCTTCCAGAGTTCCAGAGATGATATTAATTGACTGGCTGTCTCTCCTCTGTGCTCCCAAAGTGTCGTTTCTTTTAACTGACCAGTTTAATCTACGCTCTCAGTTTCTTCTGGAAGAGATAATGACTGGTGCCCACAGCACACTGAATGCTATTGACAATAGGAGGCACGGGAATGCCCACACACTCCTTCACTCCACTCCTAAGCTGGGTGCTCACCGGGATCCATTGCGTTTGTTCCCAACGCTATTAATGCCAGTTGTGCTTGTGACTGTAAATAAGTCATTTAGTAGATGTGACTTAACTAAATAGTATACGAGTGGGGGGAAAAAAAAAGAACTGTGTTTTCTATGAACAGGTCCTTTGGAAAGATAAGCTGCTAAAAAATAGTACTGGTGAATTGGGTGTAGGCGAGAGAACAGAGAAAGACGAGGAAGGGGTATAGAAAAATCTTGGCATCTCCTCTCAGATTATTTAAGTGCTCTTGACTTTTAACTCCACCTTATAAAATCCCCAACTGGAAATTGTTGAAGACACCTTATGAGCGATTTTTGGAACTCCCACCAGCATACCCATACCACAAGAGAAGCCCTTAGCCCTACATTAAAGATCAGTGTCTTTTGTGTCAAAATAAAATGTCATTTTTTCCTGTGCAAGTGTGTACTGAGTTAAAATGATTGGGGTCAGGTTGGGGGAACACAGTCTGTCTCCTTCACTCGATAGTGAGTTTCTTGAAGACAGAGACCCCATCTTGCTGGTCTTGGTGTCTCCTGTGCTTGGGAAGAGTGGATCCTAGCCCAGTCTCTAAGGGCTTCTTGACCCAAGGGATCGGATGAACTTACTTTTGCACAGCGGGTTTCAATCATTAGGTCTCCGAGGATCACAGCCACTAGGGGGCAATGTAGCTGCATTTCTTTGGAATGATCATGGAGGGGGCAGTGCCTCAAAGCCTGTCTCCCTAAAATGTGATGAGTCCCCCCATTCTCACCCCCAAATGTGTTGGAGAACCTATGGCATAAACATCTCATCAACACTGGCATTCTTTGTATACGGTATGTGTTTCCCTTGCTTATTTGGGTGAGATAACTTATATCATCTTTTCTACACAAAAAGGACAAAGTCACCACCTCATTAAGTTAATTATTAAAGCCCATGCAGTTCCTGGAAGGAAAAAAAAACCAAAACCCACAACGTCATGCAAATGTTGTGACTAAGTCTCAAGGATCTAGTTAAATGTTGTGAGTAGTCTCAAGGATTATGAGTTGGCACAATCAGGGTAGGCCGCAGAGTTTCACAGTGGAGTCTGAAGGGAACATCCCTGAGAAAGTTAAGCAGAGTGTGTCCATAGAAAAGGATGAGCCCAAGCCTTCCTCCTCTACCCTGAATGAGGCTTCTCCCACTTCTGAGGTTCTGGAACCATAGACTCCAAAAATGAAGCTGCTCGCTGCTCATATGGTTTCTGAAGGAATGTCCTCTCCTAAGGTAGTGAGATGAAAAAGATTTCAAGACAATCCCTTTAAGAGAAAAACCTTGGGAGAGTAAAAAGAGAGAGAGAGAGAGAGAGAGAATATTTTGCTTCTCAGTGAGTTGCCATGTTGCATTGCAACTACACTGATGATGTTAAACAGCCCGCAGCTCAGGCCCAAGGGAGCTCAGGCCTGCTATTTCACACGTCTTTGGAAGCAGTAAAACAATATCTTGTCTGAAAGCACTACTTGAGAATTAATCAAATCTAAAGCAAGGTCATTTACAATGATCATGGGTCTTGAAGTAGTTGACCCAGACGCTGTGGGTGCCATTCACAGAGCATTTGGGGTTTGAGTCTCAACTCTGTCCAACTAGACGCTAAGTTCAGATTCCCCCTTATCTCAGCACCCAGGTTATTGCCCTCCTATAAATTACAGGGGAGCTGTCCTAGGAATTTGCCTTTAACTTCCTTCTTTTCAAGAACCTGGGGTTTTTTAAAGACAAAGTTTAAAAAAAAACCAATTATGCAAATTACTATTTCTCCATTGGTACGTAATTTACCTTTTCCCCTAGGGCAGGATCTGGCACTGTCCAAGATGTGGTTGGAACTGATACAAATGTTTTTGTTTTTGTTTCTCCAATGAAATTAGAATGGGATATTACTGTTTAAATCGCATGAATTCAAAACGTGCTCCTTTGCATCCAGTATAGAAACTCAAACCCGGTTTTTCCCCTCTAGCAGTTGAAGGGAGTGGTGGCAGCTTACTCCAAATGAGTAAGAAAATAAATACACGGACTGACATTTGGACACTGTGAAAACATGTAGGCTGCCTTCTAAGTTTTTGACTCCCGATTTATTTTCCTTCCCCATCTTTCCATGGAGAAGAAGGGCAGACAATGAACACTCAGATCTTCAGGTGTTTGTCCGAAGAGCTGGCCTTCCAGACAGACAATTGGGTATGAAAGAAAAGTTCCATCCCTCACCCCTATAGAGTCAGCTTCTCCAGTCCTCTCAACGTTGGAGCGAGCAGTGTGGCTCTTGTATATCTTCACTGTTCTTTCCCGGAACGTCCTATTCTGTTTGTGGCGTTACACAATGCCAGGAGCCCGGATACAAAGGGGGAGTATGAGGCCCAGTTATTGTCCTCAAGGTGCCTGTCACTAATCCCAGCTCCTCTCCTCCTACCTCAGCTTGTCCCAGACAAGCTCTTGAATAGAGTGGCCTCAAGCTGTCCTCTGATAAGACCTTGGAGCCCTGGGGTCTAGCCTTAAGCCTTCTCACCTTGGACATCCTTCTGCTCTTTCCAAACACATAGAAACAAGTATAGGAATATTTGGGGGAGTCCCTGCGCTACCACTGGCCATCTTCTGGGGCCACTGGCCTCGCTTGCTTGACTTTGTGAGATGGAGCAGAGCCTCAGCCCGCTGGTCTGTAACACAGGAAAGTGTGAGCTCCAAAGGAGGGCATGCATATAGCCCCCTTCGCACCACGCCTGGCTCTTAACACACGGGCCAGCATCCCGACTGAGTGAATTATCCTCATTGTGTATGACACGGGCATAGAAAACCTGGGCTGCCCAGGCTGGCAGCTCAGCTTGGAATCCCCTCACAGGGAATGGGGGTGCGCGTGAGACTGCAGGCAGAACTCAGCAGAATGAGGATGGGTCAAAGCTGGTCACCGCTGTTAGAACTGGGGGTTGATCTCGCGAGCTGGGCATCCGTGCCCCTCACCTCCAATCCCCTAATCCACCCAGGACCATGCCAAGACCGTGCCAAGGAGTCTGGAGATTTCAAGCATCCTTGTCCTTAACCAAATAAACTCTGGGTCCCAGAGGCAGGAAGAGGCTCGGGGAGGGGATGGGGGTGGGGATAGGGGTGGAGGTGGGGATGGGAATGGGGATGGGGATGGGGGTGGGGATGGGGATAGGGGGGATGGGGATAGGGATTGGGGGGGGATGGGGATGGGGGTGGGGGTGGGATGGGGATGGGGATGGGGATTGGGGTGGGGGTGGGGATGGGGATGGGGATGGTATGGGAATGGGGATGGGGGTAAGGTGGGGGTGAGGGTAGGGATGGGGGAATGGGGATGGGGATGGGGGAATGGGGATTGGGATGGGGATGGGGGGATGGGGGTGGGGATGGGGATGGGGATGGGATGGGGATGGGGATTAGGGTGGGGGTGGGGTGGGAATGGGGATGGGGATAGGGGAATGGGGATGGGGATGTGGGGATGGGGATTGGGGTGGGAATGGGGGGGATGGGGGTGGGGATGGGGATGGGATGGGGATGGGGATAGGGACAGGGGTGGGGATGGGGATTGGGGTGGGAGTGGGGTGGGGCGGGGATGCTCTGGGACCAGCTGGGAGTGGGAAAGGAGAGGCTGAACTTGACCCCGGGCTCCGAGCAGGGCCTGTGGGTCTGCCCCTCGGGCTGCCAGGTCCCGCTTCGGACCGAGCCGGCCCAGCCGCTCCCGCGGGTGGGGAGCGCGGTCGGACCCCGCCCAGGCGGCGGCCGGTCCCCTGGGCTGGGCGCTGCCGGCGGAGGGAGCCGACGGGGCGGAGAGGCGCGCGGCGGGAGGAGGAGTAGGAGGAGGGGGCTGGTCAAGGGAAGTGCGACGTGTCTGCGGAGCCTTTTTATTCCTCCTTCCCGGGAGGCCGGCAGCAGTGCACCCTCCGTCTCCGCGCCCAGCACCGGCTCCGAGGCCAGCGCGCCGCCGGCATGTCGGGGGTCAAGAAGCCGAGGACGGTAGGCTTCGAGTCGCCCGCCTCCCTCTCCCCTCCAGCCGGGCGGCCCCGGATCCCACCCTCCCCGGGAGGAGCAGCCGGGCGCGGAGGCTGGGGGCCGGGGGAGGAGGAGGAGGGAGCGGAGGAGGGAGCGGGGGGCCGGGAGGAGGGCGGCTGGGAGCGCGCGGCCGGGATCCCGGGGCAGCCTCGCCCCCCGCGCCCCAGCCTCCGGGAGCCCCGCGCCGCGCAGCGGTCCCGCCCCGGCTCAGCCCCGGAGCCTGCAGAGCTGGTCCCCGTCCAGAGGCAGGACCGCGGGGGGACGTGTCCTTCCTTCCCCAGGAGCCTCTCCGGACGCCTTTCCTCCCGGGCGATAGCGAGCGGGCGGAGGGCTTCTGCCGGGGCTGGCCTCGGGGCGCACCCGGGCCACGGTCACTGGAACTTTGTCCATTGACCCTTTTCGTCGGGGGCTCTGAGGACGGACTTGCACAGAGGAAACTGCAATGATCTAGGCTTACTGGAGGAAATGGCTTGTCTACACGGGCAGGATTGAACCCTTCGCTTACTGCAGCTCCCCGTGAGCTCTAGTGGCGCCTCAGGTCCAGGCAGGGGAGACGCCTCCTTCGCCTTGGAGTCAGATGAGGGGATGGTCTTGAGGAGGCTCCGTTTTATCAGGAATCACCGGGGCATCCCTTGGATGGGAAGCAGAGGGCTTGCCAAAGACAGAAGTTCCTTTTCCGTTTAGCAATGGGGGCTTGTGTAAATGTCACATCCTTACATGTGACAGCAGTAATCACAGTCTCAAGGAGCCTTGTAGATAGCGTTTGGACCACACCGGAGGTGGTCAGCAAGCCTTCTTGAGACCCCAGCTGGCAGTCTGGCTGCTGGGCACTCATCTTTACCACACTGCAACCCTCGGGTGAAGGTGGGGGTAGCTCTGAAATAGTTAAACTTGTGCTTGGCACATAGTAGGTGCTCAATAAATATTCATTACTATAAGTAGTAATGTATCATTAATGTAATGTATCAGTAATGTATAATCATGCCATAACTATTAGTAGTATGTAATGCTTGTTACTGAAATATCTTTAAGGAGTATTTGTGGTGGGTTTGAGGAGAGATGGAAAATCCAGACTGGGGGAAGGAGAATGTAGGGGGCATGCAGGGCTAAGAGCATGGGCTTGAGCGGCTAGGGAAAGGGGGCTCTCTGGTTTCAGGGGACCACACTGAGCCAGCAAAGGAGGGTCCAGGAGGGAGGTGGCATCCATGTGAAAAGGGAGAATGGTCAGGATCTATCTGCCTTTATAGGAATGATATTTATTTTAAAGTGGGAAGACTCTCAGTATTGTAATATTTTTTTAAAAAAAATAGTGTCGAATGAAAATCACTTGCGTTTTAGGCCTATTTAATTTGATTGATTTCTATAACATTCTAAATGGCACCTCCTAAACGACAAGCGACTGTGGCATTTAGTAGCCTTTTATGTCAGTGGCGTTTTAAAGCTTCTTCCCTGCTTGTGTCAAGAATTCCTTCCCAGTTCTGCTGGGGGTTGGAGGGCTTTTTCAGGCATCAGGAGAGAAGAGGCCCTGGTCCTTCCTCTTCATGCCTCTGGTTAGCAAGGACCCGAGAAGTGGAGGGTTTGAGAACAGGGCTTTACAAACTGATAGTGGGAACTGCAGAGTCAAGTTTTCAGAGAGAATTGGAGGGCTGGAGGGGTTGGGTTGTGTATTTACACATTTTGAACCTTCTAGCTTTTGTTTTGGTGGTGGTGGTGTGTGTGTGTGTGGGGGGGGAGTCTTTCTAAGGATCAGATTAACACCTGCTATAGCTAACAGGACTTGTGAACTTTGATTTCGAGAACACATTTATAATCCAGGCACCGGCACAAGGACCAGGTAGATACTCTTGGGTAGAGCAAGCCAGCTATAAATGTCTATGAATGTGTATGAAAGCTACTCTGGGGATGAAATGTAATACATGGTATTTCAAAATGAATTTTGAAACCTTGCAGGCCAAACACAAATCTGTCTACCTGTGTGACCTCTCAACTAATTAATCATTTGACAGGTGAATCTTGCTGATAGAGGAGGCTATCTAAAAGTGAGGAACCGCCGAAACCGGTTTGGCTCAAGGGATAGAGCGTCGGCTTGGGAACTGAAGGGTCCCGGGTTCGATTCCGGTCAAGGGCATGTACCTTGGTTGTGGGCATATCCCCGCTGGGGGGTGTGCAAGAGGCAGCTGATCAATGACTCTCTCTCATTGATGTTTCTAACTCTCTAT
This sequence comes from Pipistrellus hanaki, assembly GCF_964339955.1. Classification (NCBI taxonomy): domain Eukaryota; kingdom Metazoa; phylum Chordata; class Mammalia; order Chiroptera; family Vespertilionidae; genus Pipistrellus; species Pipistrellus hanaki. The sequence goes on from NC_140516.1 coordinate 30,077,648, forward strand.
CTCTCTCCCTTCCTCTCTGTACAAAATCAATAAAATATATTTAAAAAAAATAAAATAAAAATAAAAGTGAGGAACCATTGCATTGTTTTCTGCATTACGAGCAGAGGACACACTACAGTAACTGCAGTAACTTCACATATTTGTTGAGTCCCTACTGTGTGCCGGGCGGTATACTGGGTGAATACATCTTTCCCAGGATTTTCTGTCACACTGATGAATATAGCCTTTTGATCCAGACTGCTGTGAGAAGATTGTAAGTACGTCGTTTTGTTTAAATAAGGGAAAGTAGTAGGATTTTCTCACAAGCTCGAGAAAAAGAAAAAGAGACATGTTCTTTCATAAGGGAAGGTGGCACATTTCTTTTTTGGAAACCTAGGACACCTACGTATCACATCCCTCCTTACCCCCCCACCCACTTGACTTACCTCCAACACTGGCTACCCCCACACCCCTGACACACATAAAGCTAGGAGAAGGAAGGAGGCAGACTGCCTTCAGAGGACTGGAAAGGAAGGCCGAGTCCTGGTCCTTTCTTCTTGCATCATTTCCTGGATTAGCATTTTTCAAGGCTGACAGACAGTTACTATGTCCTGAAGTAACTGGACAATCTCAAAAAGTCAATATTAAGGTATTAAAATATTTTCCAGAGGATCAAACAAGCCAGTGGCTGGGAAGGAGGTGAAGGGGTATTGACAGCGTAACACTCTTCAGAAATGCGAGAGGTTGTCTAGCTAGTAGTTGAAGCTGCTGCCTAAGGCAAGACATGAATGTCACGATGGAGAGTCCCCATGGCAGCTTGTAGAGGCCAGGTCCTCAGCCTCACTGTATTTCATTGCATCCCCAGAGTAGCCTTCATCCAGGAAACTGAGCCTCATCTCTCAGGGGAGGAGAAGTTACAAAAGCAGGACAGGATTTGAATTCAGGTCTGTCCAACTTTGAGCACAGAAAGGTAGTAGCAAGGACTTAGCCCTTACAATTGTTCTGAGTAAATAACTCCTACACAGTGTCTTGTACAGTTCCAGGCCACGAGTAAGTAGCTGTTGTTGTTGTTGTTATTGTTATTATTATTATGACACTGCTGTGGTCTGGCAAACAAGGCGAAGAAAGCACAAGTCATACCATTCTGAAGGCTCAGTAAGTGACAACCACCAGAATATTTATATAATATATAATAAGAATAAGCAAATGTTGAAGGGTGGAGGCTATTTAAATCCTTACTGTGAAAAGCTAGTCAGGAGACAAAGGTTGATAATTAGTGTAAAAATGCACCAGAGTAACCCAAATATTAGCAAGAGTTTGCCAACCACCTTGGCCAAGAACAGTGGTCGGCAAACTCATCAGTCAACAGAGCCAAATATCAACAGTACAATGACTGAAATTTCCTTTGAGAGCCAAATTTTTTCAACTTAAACTTCTAATGCCACTTCTTCAAAATAGACTCGCCCACTCAAGGGGCCAAAGAGCCACATGTGGCTCTTGAGCCGCAGTTTGCGGACCACGGGCCAAGAAAGGCAATCTATGTATAAGTAAATTATGGACTAAATTCTTTCCACCCTCCTGTGCCGTCAGCTGTTTCCAGATCTACCTTAAAATTAATGTCTAATTCACACCTTTTTCTTAAGATTATCTGTTTGGACTTTTACAGGTAAAGATAGATGTACTTAACTCTGATACTTAGTCTCTGAGGTAGTTTTCCTTGTCTTTCATCACTTTTCTGCTTCTGCACGTGGCCCTGTGGCCCTGCTTAGGGGATAATTAGGCTTAACTCGAACATGGAACCTTTAGGGACTGAGAGCCTGGGAAAGGAATCAACAGTGTCAATCTCAGTCCTAGGAGATTACTGTGTGTTTCAAAACCTATCACTAAATAATGGGCACTCAGGGGCCCTTGCGTTTGGAAGTCTTAGGAAAACACAGAAATGAACAGTAAGTAAACATAAATATAACGGCAGTTCCACTAACCTTTCATCCCTGGGTGATTGGTTAATCACAGCTAAAATGGCATGCATGCCCGGCAACCTGGCATAGAGCCTGGCACAGAGTAGGTGCTTAATACATATTGGTTGCATAAACAGCTATAGAATTCATTAGAGAATTCTTTTTTATCTTGCTTTAGGATCTAGATTTTCCTTTGATCCCCAACCCCCCCCCCCCCCCCCCATTATCTGTCTGTTCTTGTGGGCTTGCTTATTTTTGGTTGGGTATTTGTCATCACCACTGAAAAATTACTCAGGGATTCTTCGAGGCTTAGGATGAATGGCCTCCCGCGACCCCCTCCCCCTTACATTTGCTTTGTGTGTGTGTGTGTGTGTGTGTGTGTGTGTGTGTTGTTTTAAAAATATATTTTATTGATTTTTTACAGAGAAGAAGGGAGAGGGATAGAAAGTTAGAAACATGGATGAGAGAGAAACATCGATAAGCTGCCTCTTGCACCCTCCTCCCCCCTCCCCCCGCCACTGGGGATGTGCCTGCAACCAAGGTACATGCCCTTGACCGGAATCAAACCCAGGACCCTCAGTCCACAGGCTGACACTCTATCCACTGAGCCAAACCGGATTCGGCTACATGTGCTTTTGTTTCCCTGTCCGCAAGTCCCTTCTGCTTCCGCACCTCTCCTCGCTTCTTCCATGCTCTTTGGAGATCCCGAGGTCACTGTGCTGTTCCTGTACAGTAAGGGGGGGCGTGAGGCTTGGGAGGGCCCCTGCTGGGACTGTGCTGGGGCTCTGCGGGCTGTGGGAGTCTAACGCCTCCTCTCCCCTGGGGTCTGTTTGAACTCAGAAGCACACCCAGTGCCCTCAGCTTTCAGAGCTCCTAATGCTCGCTGGTCCCTCTCTACCCAAGCCCAGCTCCAGGTCCAGGGGCAATCCCTTCCTCAGGCTCACACCGGTGTCTAAGCTCCCTTTGCTTCTCTTTGGGTAAAGATTAAATCAAGCTTTTCATGAAGGTTCATTGGTTGATCATAAATACGGGGTTTATTAAAAATTTGGTTTTTATTTTCTTCTGCCTTTTTGATGACCAAATATTTTGTTTTGATTTAGAACAAGTTGGTGCACAAGATGGAAATACTTTTTCTCTCTGCAAAAGGGCCACTGTGTTAACACTTGAAATATAACTTGCCTTTGATAACACGTGGTGTGTAAAATGACTTCCATCAGTTGGTTGGTGTGACTTCCTTTAACATCTTATCAGCAACTCTTTCTGCATTTCAGACTTACTACTGAAGTTGATTTTGGTGCTGTGGAAACACGACTGTAACATAAACATGACAAGCCCCGTTGAACACCACATATTAAATTTTGACAATAAAAGTAAGCTTTTATAAAACACATAAATATGTCAAAAGCTGCATCATTAAACTTGATCATTTCTAAGGCAGGTTTATATTTGCTTTAAATATCTAGTTTACGCTGAAACCGGTTTGGCTCAGCGGTAGAGCGTCGGTCTGCAGACTGAAAGGTCCCAGGTTCGATTCCGGTCAAGGGCATGTACATTGGTTGCGGACACATCCCCGGTAGGGGGTGTGCAAGAGGCAGCTGGTCGATGTTTCTCTCTCATCGACGTTTCTAGCTCTCTATCTCTCTCCCTTCCTCTCTGTAAGAAAAATCAATAAAATATATTAAAAAATAATAATAATAAATAAATATCTAGTTTACGTCTGCTTTATATGTTTTGTTATTTAAAACATTATTTTTTATCCATTAAATTGTTGTGTTTTTTTTTAATTAAAGGTCTAATTGGCTTTATTGAGTGATTCATAAATCAGGCAGCATCCCATCTATTAAATAGAAAGGTTTTCTCCCACTAAGCTTCTACATCCACTCTAATTTTACTACAATTACTTTTTTTCTTTTTAATTTATGCCCCATATGTGCTTTAAAAAAATCATTTGCAGACTTTACTTAGCAAGTCCAACTGCCTATAATAAAGTCTGAGGTTTCTCCCCATTACCTCATTCATCTCCACCTTTCCCCAATCATTACTTATGGATAATTCATGCCTTCCCAACTTCTAGCAGAATCAGCTATTCAAAACATTGGTGATGATTTTTATTTGCATATATTTTTTGTACTGCTAAAATCCTGAATTAACTTTTTGGTCCTTTGGTGGTGGTCCCATTGTGTATTACTTTGTTTTCCTAAAGTCTCTAAAATTCTTTCCCTTTTTAGTTTCTGTAAGGTCTCACGTACGTGCTTGTTCACTTCATCTACTCGACATATATTTATTGAATAGTCCAACCAGGAACTGTGCTTGCCATAATTAACTATAGCTACTAAAGCCTTTATATTCTTTAATTATAGTTTTTTAGTTCTTTCAAACTCTGTCTTTAAATCTCTTCTAAACACAGCATTTACTTTTTCTAATTGCACCACCCTACCCAGAACCTTGATATTCTTTCAACTTTCTGCCCAGTCAGTCTTACAGTGGCCTCGGGCCCAAAGCAATAAAATCCCCAACTGATGTTGTATACATTTTTAAGCTGCTAAGTTAATATGTTACATTATTTGCTTTTTATTTAGGCTGCTTCCTCTTTAAAATGTATTTTTATCGTTTAATTTCTGGAAGGAAAACTTAGAGCTCATCTTCAAGCTCTTTATACTACAGTTGATACACAGCATTTAAGAGCTTTGCTAAAGCTCCTGGCCATCCTTCTGGCTAGTTAGTTGGTGATGCTGCCACTAAGCCAGAGGTCCATCACCTAACTGCTCTCCCTGCACTTTTCTTTCTACCACGTGCCCCTTTTCTATACAGCTTTGTTTCCTTTTCTTTAAAAACAAACAAACAAACAAAAAAACAACAACTGGGAAATATTTCCCCTCCACTAAAAGCAAAAGCCAAAAACTAAACAAACCCCACTTCCAAGTTGGTTATCAGTGATTTAACTTTAGCATTTTGTTTTGGCATTCTGGAGATGGAATATACAGACCAGAGAACAGTGTTTGGAAAATGCCAACTTCACTATTTTGAAATACTTTGTGATTGGCTAGCCTATTTCTCTTTCGAAAATTAACCCCCTATCCCAATCTTGCTTATTCTTCCTTACGCCTTCTCAAACGATTTAATCCTATTAAATAAATAATTTTTTTTTTTTTTAAATCCCAGCTGGTGTGGCTTAGTCGCTGAGCATCAACCTATGAACCAGGAGTTCATGGTTGGATTCCTGGTCAAGGCACATACCAGGGTTGCGGGCTCAATCCTCAGTAGGAGGTGTGCAGGAAGCAACTGATCACTGATCCTTTCTCATCGATGTTTCTACCTTTCTCTCCCCTACTTTCTGAAATCAATAAAAATATATTTTTAAAAAAGATGCCAGTGATTGTAGAGTGTGCAATACAGATAAAACTATGCTAGGCGAAAGTTAACCAAGTTTAGTTATATACTAAAGCCTCTCAGTCCCTGCTGTAGGTCTGAGAATTCCCAGCTTACCTCTAAATCCATCCATTTCCATCATTTCCGAAGTGCATGATGTGCCATCACATCAACGACAATAACTATGTGGTCCCGCCAGATGAGTCTGCACTACATTGCTGAGTCCCAATAGAGAGTCTTTTCCTAAATTATATGAGTAATTACTATTCTTGACTGACTGAGTCACTAAGTAGCTACTAAAAAATAAAAATAAAAATCTATATTCTTCCATTGTTAACTAGAATAAGAAGACATCTAGTAAACTTACACACTAAAATCCCACCTATGGAATTGGGGTATTTATCAGGAGCTTCCTTTTTAAGGTATGTTTTGTGAGAATATTCCTACTCTATTGTGACTTGTTCATGGCCAGCACTGAGCACTTCTTATGTGGCAGGCTCTGTTCCCGGGTTTCCTGTGCTGTCACTCAGGCAGTCCTCCCCCATCTCATGAAGCAAATTTGTGACCTCAGAAGGGAACTCATTTAACTGAAATGAAGCTAAAATCTTATCAGTTCCTCTGTGGTTATAAGCGGTTGATTTCATAGAGGGAATGAGACTTAATGCCAAGTAGCAAACACAGCTGGCTTAGGTAAAAACTAAAGTTAATACTGCTTCATTTGTAAAACATTTTGGCAGCTGCCTACTGCTAATATATCTCAAGATGATAATAATGAATTGTATTTAGAGACATTCCCCAGTGCTTTTTAAAAAAGAGTAAATGGTATGTACACTAGCAAATGCATGTTACCCTCACCATCACACACATTTCATTCCTTATGGTGACATAAAGTATGTAATTGGAAAATAAATTTTTTTTGTTCTCAGACCCAACAAGTACAGGTAATAGTCTTTATTGCTTAGCCTTACAACCATGTCAGGATTCTGCAGCATAATTGGAATGATTTGTTTCCACTAAAGCTGCTAATACTTGAGCCAAGTTTTAACTGTGATTTGTAGATAATAAAAGGAAACCAGGCCACCAATGTATTTTTCCCACAATAAAAACTTGACCCAACTGGAGATCAAGGCTGAAGGATGTCGGCAACCAGATAATGCCTCCCTTCCCCTGGGCACCGGTGAGGAGTGCCTATAAATTGTGAGGTTGTAGAAGGCACCTTCCATGGAGTTTGGAAAAAGCATCTAGGGAGTTGATAGAATGAGTTCTACCAATGTAGGTCCATGTTTAAAGCAGTCCTGGGCCATAGCCTCAACGTTAGGCACCTCGAAGGCCTGGGTTCTGATTCTGAGGAGACCACTGTGAAAGAGACTAGAGCCCAAGCTCACATGGAGGAGCCTCATATTGGCTGGGTGTAATTGTCGGACATGAGGTTGAAGTCCTTTGCTGAGGAGGGGTTACATTATTTGAATGAAGAGAGGAGTGTAACCGTATAAAATTAAATTACAGAATCTTGCCCAACCTACGTGGCTAATGGCTGAGTGTTGACCTGTGAACCAGGAGGTCATGGTTCAGTTCCCATTCAGGGCATATGCCCAGGTTGTGGGCTCCATCCTCAGTATGAGGCATGCAGGAGGCGGCCCATCAATGATTCTCTCTCATCATTGATGTTTCTGTCTCTGTCTCCCTATCTCTTCCTCTCTGAAATCAATTTAAAAAGAAATTAAATCACAGAATCCATTTCCTCATAGTGCAAGACACCTTGGAAACCAAATAATGTCAAAATAATGTCAAATGTCTCAGCACAGACAACAAGAATATGTTGTCTAACCACATTTATTGAATGGAAAAATCTGGCTCATCATAAATACCTGGTTTCTTCCATTTTCTTCTCAGTGTTGAGGCTTTTATGTACTAAGCCTTTTCTTAAAAAGATTTTTTAAATCGGTTTTGAGAGAGAAGAGAGAAACATGGATATGAAATCAAAACATCCATCAGCTGCCTCCTACCAGGGATGTGCCCAGACTGGGAATCGAACCAGCAATCTTTTGGTGCACGGGACAACGCCTAACCAACTGAGCCCCACTGGCCAGAGCTAAAAAGCCTTTTAAATATCACACAGTATTAGTTCTTGGTGACATTATAAGTCTGTCTTGGCTTTCAGAAATGTACCTTGTTGATCCTACTGGGTTCCCCAAGGGAAAGGGGCAAGCATGTATCCCAGGACTTTCCCTACAGGATCTAACCCCGTCCTATGAAGTAGGATTTTCTTATCCCCGTGTTATAGTTGAGAACTGGAAGGCTTATTGAGGTTGAAGAGCACCTTAGGGTGCCACCGTTAGCGGCAGAGTTGGAAATGACTGCTTCCTAAGTCTGAATGCTGACTGCCTCCTAAGTCTGATTCTTCTTTTCCTTCCATGCGTGTAACAGATATAATTGTTATGAAGATGGTCAGAGTAAAGAGTATATTCACTTCAGTATACATTTACATTTCATTTGAGTGGTTGCAGATTAACACAGCGAAGAATCAAAAAAGTTGATGTTGCTTTCAGAGGAATTTTCCTCAGCGGCTTTTTGGAATATTGTGTAATCTTTATAAGATGTGGATTTTAGCAAATGCCGTGAAAAGGCAATAAATGTTAGTTTGGATGAGGCTCTGTGGCCAGCTTAAGGAACAGTGGTGCTTGGAATCGAACCCAACGTTTCACCTTAATGATACAAAGCTTCAGTGTTGTCCTGGGTGAATGCATACACTCAAGAATAAGTGTCCTTAGAAATAATTGCAGTGACTTACATGTAACTCTAGACCTTGCCTTGTTCATTATGCGAGCGCTGCACAGTCGGGCATTCATGAGTTACAAGTTCCCAAAGCCCCACAAGCTACAGGCCTGTTCTCTGGATGGACTCGAGGTTTCATTGGCATTTCCACAGGTCAGCACGGAATCTTAATCTTTCATGGTTCAAGAAGCCTGTGTCACAGACAGCCTCGTTTGTAGAACGAGTTGCAAATGTGTAAGAAAATACACAGGGGTAACAAAATAGAGCCTTCAGTGGACCACTTAAAGGGCCACATTGAGAAGGGTGGCTGAGACCTAAGTTGAACACTGGAATAGTGTGTGGTTTAGAGCATCTTCTGCATGTAGTTAACACACTTCTAGGAGAATTGATTTGATACGGGTGGTGTGTCCTTGAAGGTAATGAATTATAGTGGGGTTCCTCTAGGCATGCACATTCCCTTTATCTCATCATGCTCATCAAAGCTTATTGAGAAATTCTTCTTATCTACCCTAGCGGCTCCCCACTATGGGTAGTTATAAGTGTTGCAACTCATAAACAAAGACACTAACGTAGAAAGATGAGGTAAAATTTCTAGGGCCTTCTTGTGAGCTAATATAATTGTAGAGGCAACCCCAAGTTGGCCCATTTCAGTGGCCTAGTACTTCGTGTTGTCTCAGGCAGGAACTCAAGGTCACCTGAAGGATGTTTGGAATGAAGGGTTTCTTTCTTGGGTTATGCCAAGTTAACTGTGTGCTGCAAAACATACTCCTTTTCATTGGGAGTTCTAGAACTATAAATGCCATAACCTATGACTTAAGTGATTCCGCTAATTTTTCTATTTTTCTACACTTCTAAAAATGAACACTTGAGCTTTGATATAGAAGAGGTGTATACTTTCAAATTTTTCTCTTTGTGGATATACATTTATTTTAACGAGGAGACTGGGAACTAAATTAATTCCTTTCTGCTAATTCATTCTGATTACCTTTTTATGTCCATGGAACAAAAGATTCTGAAGCCGTGTAGGTCTTCATGATCTCATCATGGTTGGCTTTGTGAATCGTTGCATAAAAAAATGTAAAAGTAGACCCTGGCTGGTGTGGCTCAGTTGGTTGAAGCCTGATCCCGTACACTGAAAGGTGGTGGGTTCTATTCCAGGTCGGGGAGAGTGTGGGAGGAAACCTATCTAAGTTTCACTCTTACATCCATATTTCTCTCTCTCTCCCTCCTTTATTTCCTCTCCCCAAAATCAATAAAAGCTGTCTTGGGGAATTTTTTTTAAAGTTTCTCTCTCTCTCTTTTTTTTTTTTTTTTTTTTTTTTAAATATATTTTATTGATTTTTTACAGAGAGGAAGGGAGAGAGATACAGACTAGAGAGTCATCGGTCAGCTGCCTCTTGCACACCCCCTACTGGGAATGTGCCTGTAACCAAGGCAAATGCCTCCGACCGGAATCGAACCTAGGACCTTTCAGTCCACAGGCCGACTCTATCCACTGAGCCAAACTGGTTTCGGCGAAAAAGTTTCTCATTTTTTAAAAATGTAGAAATAGTCATTTACCTTAAAAAGTTGATATAGACAGAGCTTGATATCAACAATATCTGTGCTCTTTATTACAACAAAATTAAGATACCGTAGTCATTATAACTGTCTACCTAAGTAGCTAGATCTTATTATTCAATATATGGATAAAGAAGCATATTTATTATTATGCTATAATTTTTAAAATATTTTTATTGATTTCAGAGAGGAAGGGAAAGGGAGAGAGAGATAGAAACATCAATGATGAGAAAGAGTCATTGATCTGCTGCTTCCTGCATGTCCCACACTGGGGATCGAGTCTGAAACCCCAGGCATGTGCCCTGACTGGGTATGGAGCCTCCACCTCCTGGTTCATAGGTCGGTGCTCAACCACTCAGCCATGCCATCCAGGCTGCTGTTGTTTTTATTAATCAAGAGTATTTATTGTTCATATGTAGGGACCCAACGCTCATTTGGGAATATCATTCTCTGCTAACATCTCATAGAGTTCCTACTTAGGATTCTCTTTACACCTGTGTGGGAATTATGCTTTCTTGTTTTCCATACATCACACGTGTCCTGAATGCTTCCTCATTACTGAGATCTCAGTGGGACCTTAGACATTATTGAGCCTAGTTTTTGTCCCTTGCTAAGTTTCACTCAGTATTGGTGCCTAAATCCCATTCCCAGATAATGCGGCTGTGTTGGTCTGTGTTGGGTTCTTTAAAAGCTGGCTCGGAGGTGCTTCACTTCCGTGTGGCTTGAGAGCCATGGCCTACCCTGATTCCCTCACCACACAAAATGGAGCACTGTGCCATGCCCCCGGGCTGCCTGGCAGTTCGTAACAGACGGTTTTCTCTACTTCAGGATACTGTTCACCCTTTTTCAGATTTATTTTTCTTCTCAAAAATGTTAGGCTGTTTACCAGTTAATGCAGACTTCTCTGATGGTTGCATTCCTCATGGAATATTTAAAATGAAATATTCCAGCTGGAATATTTTAAAGCTTGCCATTCTTGTGCTGTTTTACCATTACCTAATGAGCAGACAGCTTTCTGGAAAAATCTGGAGATCATTCCTTCTTAGTCAGCTGTTCTTGGCTGTGGGGACTATTTATTCCTGGAAATTTGTCCTGCTTCCAATCACAATCAAGAGGGTAGTATGATTTTCTTTTTAAGTAGCTTGTGACTCTTGATAATGTAATTCTCCGGACCTCCCTACTAAACCTGGTATGTTCCAATGGGAATAAATCTAAAAGGATTCCTTTGTCACATTGGCGGCCATGGGTATGAAGAAGCCCCATTGGAAGAGCCTTCCAAAAATGGGCCTTTCTTTTCCTGGTACATTGCTAGTGTAATTCTAGCATTTCTGAGGAAAGTATATAAGTACTTCCTGGGCAGAAATGCTGTCTATATATATGTATTTCATAACTATCATCTAAAATTACTTAGAATAAATCAAATTAAATAATCATGCCTCTTCTACCCAAGCTAATAGATTTCTTGCCGTGGTTTATCTGATTGTGAGTTCTGATTAACTTTGATCCCGTTGGATTTTTAAAATAATACGTTGTCTTATGTTCACAGATTATTCATTATTAATGTAGTAAGTAAAAGAAAAGGCAGGCATGTAGTGCAGGTATTTAAGACTACAAGGATTATCTGACTCAAGCTAATTGTAGGTCTTAAATTAGCAGCAGGTTTTCTGATTTAACATTGATTTCTTTGGACAGCAGCTTTCTTTTATTTATTTATTTTTTCCTTCTGCCTTTTTTGAAGTGAATTTGGTCACAGCTATTTTGATTGTATATATTAAATCTAAAATAAATTATTTTTTTTTCTTTTTCTATAATTCTATCTGGCTATTAGGGTGGAAAATAAATTTCACCTGCAGCAGGTCAGTATATTTTGGGGCCGAAAACATCAGAGAGAAAACGGCTTGGCCTCTAGTAACCAGGTGGATAAGAAAAGGGAATTCTTGGCAAGCTCTCTCACCAGCCCAGTGTAGAACCAGCAGAGACCTGTCAAGTAAATTGCCTTCCCAAGGAAGCGCTGTGTGCCTCTTCTGGGCTGTCTTCATTTTCTTAGGCAATATAATTGCAAAATTTTGAAGAATAGAATCCTTTTACCAGGTTACTACTGAAGAGCTCTATCCACTATCTCTTTATAGGGTAACAACATTAATTATATAAGGTTCATTATTACATATACTCAGTGGGTTGTACTTTGAACCACTCTATATCTATATCTAGGTCCATACCTGTCACAGGATGGGGATTTTTTTAAAAAGTGATTATGGAGTTTAGAAAACCATCTTTAAAAAACAAACAAATAAAAAAAAAAAAAAACTATGTTTAGCCTTATGAATAATGATAAGCATTTTAATGTATGTTTTAATAATTGATTTTGAAAAGAAGAGGTTTGATGGAGCAAAGAGTTAAGCTGTAAAAAATACAACGTAGAACTACAAGAAGAAAACATGGATCTTTTATAATCTCAGAATCAATCAGGAAGACCACCTTTCTAAGTGTCACACAAACTCAGATACCACACACAAAGAAAATACAGTTGAGTACAAAATCACTTTTTAAATTACATGCCAAATATCATACATATGTGTGTGTGTGTGTGTGTGTGTATTTATTTATTTATTTATTTATTTAGAGAGAGGAAGGGAGAGGGGGAGAGAGAGAGAGAGAAACATCAATATGAGAGTGGAACATCAATTGGCTGCCTCCTGCACACCCCTATTGGGGATGGAGCCCACAATACAGACATATACCCTAACCAGGAATTGAACCGGCAACCTATCTGTGCCCATGATGACACCCAGCCAATCTAGCCACAGCAGCCAGGGAAAAATACCTCCTTTTAATTAAAACAAAAGATAAACAACAACCTGGGGGAAATTCTATAACTTATAGAAGACATAGGGCTGCTTTCCCAAATATATAGAGTTTCTATACAAATCAATGTAAAAAATCAGCAACCTAATAACAAAAACATGTGGGGAAGGAATATGAAGTTCACAGAAAAGGAAATACAAATGGCTCTTAAACATATGAATAATGCTCAGTCTAAAGCATTGTAAGATATGCAAATTAAAAGTATGAGTTCAATGTTCAATTTTTCACCTATTGGTTGGCATAAGTAAAAACTTAAGCCAATATGTTGTGCTCAACATTAGAGAACAAGCACTCACACATTGCTAGTGGAGATGTATATTACTACCATCGCCACAGAGATGTTTGGAAATATCAAAATTAAAGTGAACATATTCTTTGAGCGAACAATTCAAATTCTAGAGTTTTTTTCTACGCAAATCTTGCAAATGGTAAGATGATGAATGTGCAAAGTTATTCTTGGCAGCATTTTGAAACAAAGACTTGGAAACAACCTGAATACCAATAGGAGAATTGCTTAAGTACATTATCTGTACTATTTTGTTGTTATAATATATCCATAGTAAGGGCTAACTTGCAACTGTTAAAATATACCAAGATGGAAAGAACTCCAGCATTTGTTAAGTAAAAAAAAAGACGAAGTGCAAAACAGTGTCTATAGCCTGGTAATATTTGGGAGAAAAGGAAAAAAAGATACATATATTTATTAATGCATAGACTATCTCTGGAAGTATACCTGGTAAACTAAGAGAACTGTGTGGCTGGGTAGGAGATTTACTTTTCAAAAACAGAAAACTCTTATCTATCAATCAGTCAATCAATTACATAGTCAAGAACTGTGAAGGGTCTGTGATTTTCTTCCATTTGCAATCTAATAAATTAGCTTGCCATAGTTTCATGGGTGCTGGCATGAAAACGTGAGACTCCTGGGTCAGGACAAAGGACTTTATTATCTATAGCACAACAAGCAGCAAGAGCATTAGCTTGTGTTTGTTTCTCTTGATGATTAGGCCTAGGTCCCATCTTCCATGACGGATACACACACAAGCACTGAGTTACATTACAGGACAGGAACTCTAAGCTTAGGGAACCTAAATTTTTTAAAATGGGCAGTAGGAAGGCTAGCCCTTAATCTGGAGGGAAACTATCTCTTTTGTCCAATGCTGTTCAAAAATCCTTGAAAGTTAATATGGGATAATAAATGGCAGTTAGTACCTGACTCAGAAAGGACTCATGGAAAATTGTCTCTCTCTTATTTATCTGTAAACACACACACACACACACACACACACACACACACGGTTTGAAGGTTAATAGTAACTCCTGATACTTGGAGGCTTTCAGCTAAGTTGTTTGGAACATGAACTCATTGGTCATTAGATGATGAGGCCTAGGTCCGAAGTCACATAACTCTGCCTAGATCAAAGGTCTTTATGGCCACAGTCTCCACTCTGGCACCCAGTCCACTCTCTGCCAGGGCGAGTGATTAGTCAGGAGGGGCCCCAAGAGAGGGAGAACATGAACGAACCAGCACAATTCATTCTCCACTTCTGCGACGAACACCAGGAGTTGCCGCGTTGGGCACTCGTAGTGCTCTCAGATTAGGGAACTAGACCCATATTTTCTTTAGCCTTGGCATGGGCTTTACTTTTATTTGGCTTCATTTAGTTCAGTTTCACACCAAAATCAATTTTAGGCCTGGGCTTGGCAAGGGTGAATTGAAAATGGGCTGGGGCGAGGGGTTTCTTGGCTTTGGCACCTGGATAACAAAGTTCCTCAGGAACAAGCTTCCATTCATCATAGGAACACACTGGATTCTGTCTTACGGTGCAGGGTGGGCCCGAGGAGCCCTGGTGTGACTGTGGGGGGATGAATGAGCATCCTGTTAGAAAGGTGCTGAGCCGCTCCCCAATCACCTTGAATACCCTCTTTCTGCAGCAGCAGCAACGGAGCATGTTTATTAGAGTTTAATATATACATATAAAAATATATAAGTCTTCAGTGGGCTGCCCAATGAATTTTCGTAAAGGGAATACACTCGTGTAACCAGCACCCGCACTAAGACACACAATCATACCTGGACCCTAGAAGCCACTTCTAGTCATTGACACGCTCTCCCAAGGAAGATTAGTTCTGCCTGGTTCTGAATGTTGTATGAAAGCCGTGAATACACTCTTCTATCCGGTTTCTTTTGCCAAAGTTATATTTGTGAGAGTCATCAATATTGTCCGTAGAGTTGTGTTTGGCTACAATCTGTTCATTTGTCGTTGCTGCGTAGCAGTGGTTGCCAGCCAGGGGTCATTTTGCCCCTCAGGGGACATTTGTTAATGTCTAGAGACTTTGCTGGTTGCCACAAGAAGGTGGTGGGGTGGGGGGGAGTTGCTGCTAACCATCCTACAATTCACAGGCCCACCCTCCCCACCCCCATGTAGAGGTTGAGAAATACTGCTGTATAGTAGTAGTCCATTGTGTGAATATCCCACCATTTATTTACTCACGTCTTCCTTAGAGCCTCAACTTAAGTTGGCATTTGTTAGCATTATGCAGCTCAGCCACAGCTTTGAGATTCTTGAATCCATGCCTACCACAGTCTCATGAAAATAACAAAACTAGCGAACAAGGGGTGTTTTTACATTTAAGATAAGTGTTAGAGGTAAAATGAATTATTGTGTATAGCTGTGGTCAAAGACAAAAATTACATATTTTAGAACCACTACAAGAATTTGAAGAGATTCTGAATGAGAGAATGAAATGGGCTAACTCAAGATTTTCATTAAAGAATAAATTCACGAAGGACTGTTCTTAAAAACAGCTTGATGGAAGCATAATTTGCATATTATAAAATTGGCCCAATTTGACTGTACAATTCAAAGATTCCTAGTAAAATTAGAGTTGTGCAACTATCACCAAAATCTAATTGTAGAACATTTCCACCACACCAAAAAGACTCCTTGTGCAGTCAGTCCTGTTTCTACCCCACGTCCCAAGAAATGAGCAATTTACTTCCTGTCTCTAAATATTTTCTTTTCCTGGATGTTTCCTACAAATGGAATCACAAAATATGTGATCTTTTGTGACTGGCTTCTTTCAGTAACATGATGTTTTCAAGGTTCACCCATGTTGTAGTCAGTATCATTGCTTCTTTTTTCTTTATAGCTGAGTACTATTCCATTGTACGGATAGCTCACATTTTTTTTCATCCATTTACAAGTTGATGGATATTTACATGGTTTGCTGTTTGGGGCTGTTATGGGGTGGGGTGGGGGGGGAGAGAATGAACATGGGGAATTTGAAGCACAGCTAGGTAAATGGCAAACACAAATAGGCTTTTGAAGAAGGGATGTGATTCTGGGGTCAGATGACCTATCTCATTTTCAAGGATAATTTGAGTCATTTAAAAAAATATATATAGGAAAGGGAAAAGACTAGAGAGTGATATAAGGCATATTAGACTTCCAGGGAAAGGACACGTCTGATATTTACCCATCCGGATCCTCACACTTCTGAAGGCATTTTGTAACCAAGAAGGCTAAGCTCCAGGGTAGAAAAGCTCTGCCTTGAAAGGGAGGATAGTAGATTATTGTTTGGTTGCACTAAGAGAAGTCGTTAAATGTGCTGCACGTTAGTAATCTTATGATAAAATAATTAGTAACTCAAAAAGGACAGACCGTGCAAGAACAGACACATGTGGGACCAATACATCCATTTAGTAGAGGAAGATGTAGAGAGAGGGCACGCAGGTAGAAGTCAGGGCTCCCCTCTCATAAGATGGGGAAGATCGGATGCAGGAGTAGCAGGAAATACACCCTCTTTAAAGCATAAGGCATTCTAGGCGGATGTAAGGGCTACTGTTACTAAGCAAAGGTCCCGAGGCCTCTCCTATGGAAATTGGACACTGAGAGCCAAAGGAGTTAGGTACCTAGAGGCAGAATTGCCTCTGCAGGAAGTGAACCTGTGCCAAGTACTGGTGGAAGGGGATGCCCCAGAAGCAGTGAACCCCAGACTCAACCTTTTTCCCCTTTTAGTGAGGGTGTTCAGAGAGTGGGAACCTATTCGTTAGCCACGTGGGACCATGGAGCTTCAGGGAATGAAAGTTTTCCATTTTATTAGATCAGAATAATTGTGTTGTGGGTGTGGGTGAGAGGAGCTGGGGGAGAATGGAGAGGGTCAGCACACTTATACTGACTGTCCTTTCCTTCCCTTCTCACTTCCTTATTCTAAGGATAACCTTTTTATATAATTAAAAAAAAATCTCTTTTTTTGCAATAGAATCAGCAAGAAAAAGGAATTTTCACATTACAAAAAGATATCCTTTTCAAGAGTTTCTTTGTATAGTATTACATGTATAACATATCCTCAGTAGGCAAAACGAAGCTGAACTGTTTTAAAAACTAACAAAAAATTCTTCTATTCTGATGTTTTTGGTTTTTTTGTGTGTTTTGTTTTGTTTTTTCATTTTACTGAAAAGGAAACTAAACCATACCAGAAGGTCAAGCCCACATTGTTGGCAACCCTTTTAGTGTTTCCCAAGCTTATCTAGCTGATGCCTCCCCCATTTCCCTTCTCCAGAGAAAACCATATTAAATCAAGGGATAGTCTGAAAAACAGAGCTATGAAATGTTGATACAAATTTCTTCATTTATGATTACCTCCTTATTCCCATTATGGACGGACCTCTCATAAGAGTCAGATGGATTATTCTAGATGAGTGCCGCCTCATTCCTGTTCAACAAACCATCAGATTTGTGTGGTGCCTCGGTGAGGCGGGCTGTCTCTATCACTGGTCATAACTAACATGGCATCTGGCACAACTCACCAGCCCATATTGCTGCACCGGAATGAATTATTCTTCATAAAATCTTATCTTCAACATTTGAATTGCCTAATTTTAGTTGAATAGTTTTTTATGTTAGTGTTTGTGTCTTCAGACTTCATCTGGCACTCTGGCTGCCATAAAACATGAAATTATATGTAAAGAACAGCAAATATTAAAGTATAATATTGGAAAATGTCAATGACACCCATGTTTTTAAAACCATATTTTTGTCATGTCAATTCAGAGAAATTCAAATTTACATTTCTATCCAAGTTCGACAAATGTCCTATATAAAAAAGGGAGGGAGGGAGAGAGGGAGGGAGGAAGGAAGGAAGGAAGAAAGGAAGGCAGAGAGAGAGAGAAAGGAGAGAGAGAGAGAGAGAGAGAGAGAGAGAGAGAGAGAGAGAGAGAGAGAGAGAGAGAGAGAAAAGAGAGAAAGGAGAGAGCTGGGTGAGAGGAGAAGGGAGAGGAAACCGGATCCAGGTTTTCATTTTGATAGTCATGTCCATAAATGATCGTTTGCTTTCCATTTACTAGGTTAGCTCTTCCTGCGGGTCTACATAGAAAAGCAAAGCATAGCCTTCCTCCTACCCCCACCCCCCAGTCTTGCTGGCACAAGTCAACAAAGCGACAGCTTGTTAGGTGGCTCCACAGGATCCAGTTGGCATGGCCTTGAGGCTTACTTTTCCAGTTGAGCCAAGAAGACTTTTCTTTCCTTTGACAGATTTAATAACTAACATTCAAACAATACGTTTTTATAATGTGTACTCTGAGAGGACTTCCTAGGCCATAAAACCACCTGAGTCAATGGGAGTTGTTCTCCATTCTTGAGTTAGAGATTTAAGATTAAGTCCTAAAGATGGGAAGCACATGTATAATAGTCACACACAGTCTTTGTGGTTGAGAAAAGTTATGAAGCACAGCATTTACAAGATGTTTGAAAGAGAAAGAAAATACTAAAAACAGGCATGAAATGATAAAGAATAGTCCCACCATCAACGTCAAGCCATCTGCATCAGATGAAGCTGCTTCCAACAGTGTAGAATCAGAAGATACTACGCAGAACACTAAAGTGGGGAGGCTGCAATGCCCCCCTTTAGCCTCCTCTACAGAGGTAAGGGGAAGTGAGTACTGTCAGAAAAAGGAGCACAGAGGGACTCATTGTCAGATTGAGAGGTTTGGAGGTAGAGCTGAGCCCGGTGGCAGTGCTGAGAGTCAAGGTGAGGCTTATGGTTTTGAGCCCTGAGGTACAATTTGTACTTTCCCCATAGATCCTGGGCCCAGAACCACGTGACTTCCACAATGTGAGCCTTGTGAGTGGCTGAGGGTATGTACCTGTGTTCATCCTGTTTCCATCACCTAACAATCACCAAACAGAGCTTGGTGGTGTGCCAGGTTGCATTAGTGTGCCAGATTGCTCCAGGACCATCCTGCATACTGTGGTCAGAAATAGTTTGTCTCCATGTAGAGTCATGAAGGTTTAAACCCATGGTTCGAGAATCAGGCTCACTAATAGCTATTCTGAGCTTCTTCTACTTAATTCAGAGGAAACGTCTTGCATATACCATATGGTATACGAAAAAGTAGAGAATTGATATGCCACCAGCATAGCCATTTTTTAATCTATTTATAGTTGCTTTGTGTCAATACATGTTGACTAGAAAATGCAGCAAGATAAAGTTGCACGGTGATTGCAGTGCATGATCAATGAAGATTGAAACCAGACTGACAGGTTAATTCTGTTTAAAAAAAAAAAAAAAAAAAAAAAAAAAAAAGTCCTGCCCTGTTAGTTTGGCTCAGTGGATAGAATGTTGGTTGGTCTGCGGACTAAAGGGTCCCAGGTTTGATTCCAGCCAAGGACACATGCCCGGGTTGATGGCTTGATCCCACCTCCACCCCCCTAGTAGGGGGCATGTGGGAGGCAACCAATCAATGTTTCTCTCTCATTGATGTTTCTATCTCTCTATCCCTCTTCCTTCCTCTTTAAAATCAATAAAAAATTTTAATAAAATTAAAGAAGACTTAAAATTTTAAAAAAATCCTAGTATTGCCCAGCAGAATCTAGAGTTTTTCTTGACTAGATGGATAACTGTGTGAAAGCAGCCAAGGAGTATGTGACCAAATGTAGACCCTGTTGTCCTTCCAGCTGTAGTTCAAAGGTAAGCCATGTGTCCCATCTCTCATCCCAGCCTTCTGATGCCCTGTGAAGTCCTCAGGAAAAAAAGTCTCATTCATGGTGACATTCAAATGCACAGTCAGCTAATTCAGGATGTTTGCCCTGTCTTTGAATGCTATAGATTATTTGCTTGCCTGATTTTGAATTTTAGATGAATGGAATCATACAGTATGTACGCCTTTCATGTCTGGCCTCTTTCTCCATTGTGTGTGTAAGACCTATTCTTGTTGTGTCTTGCAGTGATTTGTTTATTCTCATTGCTGAGTCATATTCCTTTGTGTAGAGACACTATGATTACCAGACTACTGTTGAAGGACAGTTAGGTGTCTTTAAATAATTATAACAATCCCATGAGGTAGGTGGCATTATTTTTGTCCATTTTGTGGGTGAGCAGACTGAGGCTTTGTGCAGCTTTAGAATTCCTTTACCTCAAGTCACACAGGTCATTGTGGTCTAGCCAGGCTTTGAGCCCAAGCAGCCTGACTCGAGGACTCCTGCTCTCCACCCTCACTCTATTATCACTCAGCGCCTGACTGAGCTCTTTGATCTGTTTCTGCCTTTCTTCTATCCCTTTAAAGGATTCCAGGCTGTGGGAGCTGGACCATGAGACAAGCATCTCTTTCACCAGCTGAATATGGACCCGTCCCTCCCTGTAGCTTTGTTCCTAGGTCAGGTTTATTGTGCTTGGTCCCCTTAGTTCACCTGACATGTCTGAATCCCTGGTAAATCCTGTGTAGGCTTAAGTGGAGAGGGGAGGGGGGCCCAATTTCAAAAGCATGATTAAAAGCTAAATTGACTCTTGAGAGTTTAACACGTGATTTTGTTAGTACAGCTTTGGCTTTAACTGGGTAGGTGCTACTCTTGTCACGTGGAACATGAAAACACCTGAGGATTATTTGGAGTTTTTTACTTTTTACTTTTTCCTGTTCGGAGGAATTCTTTTCCCTATATTGGAGCCTTCCCAGGCTGTCTGTAAGAAAAGAAATACTCACATGCTGTTTTTTAGAAAATGTTCACAAATGCAGCTTTCTGCCTATTGCTTCCTGAAAGCCGCTCAAGTAGAGGCTACAGATTAACACGAAAAAGAAATCAATTTCCTAGCTATGTGTCAGCAACCCAATGCCAGCAAGTCGAGGGAGGTCAGTTCTGGCCTCTCCCGATGGAAGTGGAGGGGCATGAGGCTGTGGAAGGAGGGCCGCCATCCCCAATCCCTTATCTGGGGGATGAGGTTCCCCCTGCATGTTTCCCTGAGCATCTTAGAACAGCCCAGAAGTCTGGGGGTCTCTGTTGTGAGGACCAGAGAGAGTATGGAGGAGGCCACGTCTCCTCTCAGAAGCAGAGACTCCCTCCGCCGCAAGGCAAGTCACACACCGTTTCCTGCTCTGGAACATCTGAATGGAAGGCTTTTTCTTTAATTTAATGACAAAGTTGGTTGTGTACATATGGGCAGAGAGGTTAAAATTGTTTTTTCTAAAGGCATTTTAGAAAAGTTGAATGTGCAGGCCGCCCTCTGTCGAACTTCATCCCTTTTTTCCAGACACTCTTTCCACTGTGGAATCTGTGAGACTTGCCAGCCAGGAGAGTGGCAGTTTTCCAACAAAAAGGCTATTTTACTCATTGGTCGATAGAGGGGGGAGAGTGAGGCTAGCCATGTCGGAATGTCTGTGTTCAGTCTTCTTTGACTCTGAAATTGCCTTCTCCCCCCCCCCCCACCCCCCGACCCCCAACATCTTCATGCTTCATGTGGTCCTCCTGCTCCACCCATACCCCTGGCCCCCCACACACCCGATTCTGTACTCTATCTCAGCCACCCCCTCGCCAGTGAACCTGCTCACCACTGGTTTCAAGGGGATGTGTGAAAGCTGCATGTTCTTAATTTAGGGTATTAGGGCTTGCTGGGAAAATTACCTAAACTTTGAAGAGTTCTTGTGTCGGAAATTTCAGAACTGGTTGTAAAACTTTAGTCTCTTGAGATGACACCTAAAGGCATTTCTTTGAAAGGAATTTCTAAAGGGAGAATTTTTGAAATGGGGTATAAAAAAAAAATGAGTTGTGGAGCTCAACATCTTCAGTGTTCCCATGGCTGATGTGTGTAATAAATGTGAGGCGAGGCCTTATATTTCTGAGTTTTGGGTCAGGAAAAAAAAACAGGATCCTATGGGGGCAGAGGAGGAAGCTAGGTCTGTCTGTGGTTGTGAAAATTAGCCAAAGCGCCACAACAATATGTAAACCACTCCTTCATGAGTAAGGAGATAAGTAGAGAGGAGAGTTCAACCAAAGGGACTGTGGGTGAAACGGTTTGCTCTGGATGCTACGTGGGATTTGTGTGATGGGTGCATGGAATTTAAGGCCAAAAGGGGCAGAAGGTAAAGCTGAAAGAGGACATCATGGCCCAAACATGAGGTCTGTGGACTTTCCAGAAGCCACACAGAGTTTAAGCAGGTGGCAAAGGGGGGGTGGCCCTCTGGGAGGGAGACAGGGGGAGTCCAGTCTGAAGGCTGTCACAGTAATGCTCATGAGCGATTAGCTAACTAGCAATAGTGGGATGGTTTGAGAGGTATTTCTTAGCTAAAATTGACAGGACTTGGTGATAGATTGACTTTTCTTTTTAAGTGAGGAAGGGGCAGTAGGAGGACTCTTATTTTAGATAATGGAGAGAAGTATGAGCCATTGCAAGTGGTGAGGAATATTGGAAGAGGAGCAAGGGCTGATGGCAAGGTGAATTCTGTCCTGGTCATGCTGATTTTCAGGGGCTCTGGGGGACCGTACATGCTAGACATTTGAATAGCTGAAGATAAAGATTTAGCAACCCATAGCTTATCGATAATAGACAAAGTCTTGGGAGCAGATGAGAGTCACTAGGAACTGTGCAGGGGGAAAGCAAATGACATCCTCAAGATGTCATTTCCTGAAGTTTCCTAATTGAATCACCAAAATATTACACATAGAAGGAGGCCTTTGAACTGGGCAGGAATGCTGTGAATCTGTTTATTCCAGAGTATGATGGGTTTAGTGCCCTTTTTTGCTTTAGGAATACGCCCCAGTTTGCACGGGGTATAGGCAGCGTAGCAGATACATTTTAATTTGGTTGTGCTTGAACAGAAAATAAGCAATGTTCGCATGTGCCAGCTTTTTGATGTAAACATTTCAGACTCTTCCAAACTGAAGGACTCCTTTCGTTCACAATGCTATACAGGTTAGTTGGCTCTCTTTGGATCATTTATGTCATATTTGTGAAAGGAAAAGCAATGGAATAATTCATGTGAGGATGTGCTCAGAGAGTACTAGTGTGTGGCTCATTGGCTCATTCAAGCAGTGTATTTTATAAGTGTCGAGTTTAAAATAAAACCGATGACTTGAATTTCAGCACTAATGGAAATGCATTGGGTCACATCAGCTTAACTGAATCTCAAAAGAATATGGGGAACTCATGAAAAATGATAATCACAAATTGTTATATGTAGTTCTTTGATGCAGATTTCAGAGAGTAGCTCACACATGCACTTGTGAATGGCAGCTCTGTTGATTTTAATGATCGGACGGCATGCTCTGCAGTGGCATCTGTGAGAAGACTTGGGATGCAGCAGGTCGCACTTTAAGAAGACTTCAGCACGTGACACAAAGGTGCCTGTAGATGAAGTTGGGAATATGCTGTGTTACTGAGAACTGATACTAAAGCATATGTGCTGATAAGGACCGGAGGTTGCTTAAGGATATCCTAAGAATCAGGACTTTATTCTCTAGTTAATAGGAAGCCACTGAAAGTTGTGAATATAAAAGTAATCTGATTGTCCATGGGAGGAAGTGATAAAACTGGAGATCATTGATGGAGTTCTGAGCCAAGGGAGAGAGAACATTTGACAGATGCTTTACAGTGTAGCACAGACGCAGAAGGAGCAGAGTCCAGGAACTGTGCTCAGGAATCAGGCCGGGGGAAATGTACCGAGAGCCAGAAGGAGACTCCAAACCATGGGCCAGGAGACAAGCAAAGGCCAGAGCTTAGAAGCTGCTCACTAGCATCAGGAGGGTCCGAGGAGCGAAATGCAGCTGTAAGTGCTTTTGTGGTTTCAGTTACCACAGTCTGAAAATTCCCTGACTGGGCTCTGAACCGTGACCTCCTGGTTCATTGGTTGACGCTCAACCACTGAGTCACACCAGCTGAGCAATTCATACTTTTTTAAATGGAACACAGTTCTGAGTGAGGGGTGTGTTGAAATCTCCCACCATCCTGCTCCACAGCACGGAACCTAGAGGACCCAATCCAGGGAAGAGAGGGGCCTCTTTCGTTTCCTTGGCAAACGTTGGGACGATGCGTGCAAACTCTTTGAATTTGCCATCCAAGGTTTTTCAACTATTTGCGTGTGTTTCAGATGCTTTGAAAAACAAGTAAACACTTCAAAAGATTTTAATAAGCAGAGCCATGTGAAAATGTTAAAGATGTCTTAACTATGTCCCTCCCTTGTATTTTTTGATTGTCATTTTTTCACAGCATTCAAATGCTTGTCCAAAAAGTCAAACCAACTTAAATTATTTTCTTATTTACAGGTTTAGCCTATTTAATAAATCTTTCTGTGGTAGGAATGGGTGGGAAAATGCTCATTTTTAGTCTTAAAGAAATTTTACATCCATCCTAAAACTTTTTTCATGCAATCACATTTAATTTATAAATTCCAGATTTGGGTTATTTCTGTATTGTCCAATAACTATTTTTGACAAACTATTTCATTTGCTTTTTGAAGAAATCTGCCAGCTCATTTGTCTCAATTCTCACAACTGGTATTTTGTTACTGGCTACTTGATATGGTTCTTTCCCTTATAACTCAAGAGTAGTTTAGCCAAAGTATATCCTTGAAGCTGGGCATTTTTAGGAAGGTGTGGTTAGCATAACGTTTAACCGAAGTGACACTTCTTCAACTTTGGGAGACGGGAAAAGGAATAACCACAGGATTGGAGCTGAACCTTAAATGTCCAGTGGGTAGTGATTAAATTAAAGTGGAGTCAGGTGCCCTTCCAGCTGTTTGGCTGTTTACAGATTTTACTAAGATCGTTAGGATACTTTCTCTAAGAGGTTCCTATGCGGTGACTCCAGCTGATTCCGACTAGCTTCCTAAATAGAATATAGGGAAGAGAGAACAAAGGTTCCCAGGTGTGATATCCACTTCCAAAAGCCACAATAGCTTCTCCACGGGCAATTTTTCTCTGCATGAAATAACTCAATGCCAAAACAACAACCACTGTGATCAAGTGACAGGGGCTATACTTGAAAGGTTGTTCGCTAGAATTTTCTGTACTCAGTGATGTAAACAGAGTGACTAGTAGTCTCAAAGATTTATTCTCAAGATATCCGAGTTAATAGTTTTTTAATTTGTTGATATTGTCCGGTTATTGTTCTGCTGGTTGTAATGTCTCTCATGACTCGCTTATGTTCACACTTCTGTTACCCTTTGAGCATCAAACCTTTTGGCCTCACTTTTCTGGCTGAGAATTCGTTTTTTGTTTTTTTTTAATATATTTTATTGATCTTTTACAGATAGGAAGAGAGAGATATAGAAAGTCAGAAACATCGATGAGAGAGAATAATCGATCAACTGCCTCCTGCACACCCCCCACGGGGGATGTGCCCGCAACCAAAGTACATGCCCCTGACTGGAATCAAACCTGGGACCTTTCAGTCCGCAAGCCGACGCTCTATCCACTGAGCCAAACCGGTTTCGGAGAGAAATTCTTCATATTTAAAAAATATCTTTATGTCCCAGTTTATATAGAAAAATCAGAATATAGAGACAAGAAGAAAAATAATTGTCTTATACATATCTTTGTAGCCTTATAAGCACATATCTTTGTACATATAAACACATATTTAAAAAATGGAATCAACATTAATTTGTTACCTGTTTTCTCATTGGGGTCTATATCATGATATATTTTTAGGTCAATAAATATAGATGTGCATATTTATCATATGGGTGTGCCATAGTCTATTTATTTATTTATTTATTTTAATATATTTTACTGATTTTAGAGAGGAAGGGAGAGGGAGAAAGAGAGAAACATCAATGATGAGAGAGAATCACTAATTGGCTGCCTACTGCACACCCCCACTGGGGACCGAGCCCACAACTCAGGCATGTGCCCTTGGCTGGAATTGAACCTGGGACCATTCAGTTTTCAGGCCAATGCTCTATTCATTGAGCCAAATCAGCTAGGGTGCCATAGTCTATTTAATTGATAGGCATTTTGATTGGTATAGCTTAGTAACTTGGAAAATGAACTAGAGATACATGATGAGCTCTTTTAAATAGTTTATAACTTTTAATGCTCAATTATTTCACCTAGGGCTATACACCCAAAGAAATACTCTGAAAGAAATATAAAGAAAGATTGATCATTGTAAGCTACTCGTGTTAATGAAAATGGATAATGATTTTTTTGGTTTACATTTTTAGACATTTTTTACATTTTTATTTTAGTTTGCATTTCATATACATGATTTCATTCAGTCCACAATGAGGAAGCTGTGACGAAGGTCGCCAGCTGGGGGTGGAGACCGGGAGCTGAGCCCAGGCAGGAGTAAGACCAGCACTTAAGCCAGGCACCCTGGCTCCATATCCTGCACCTTCCAAGGATGGGACTTCAGCCAGTAGCGTTCGGATCTGTAAATGACTCACAATGCCGGGCCTCCTTAGCTCCTAGGTTTTGAGCAACAGGCAAGAGAATACCTGTGAAAGCGGAGCTTCTACTGAGAGGCTGAGAGAGCAGTTACTGAAGTTGGCTGCTTTTTAAAAATGAATCTTTCAATGAATCTTCAGACTGCACACGGAGGCCATGGAGGTTTAGAACACTTTTAATCAGCAAGAGAGCAATAAAATAACAGTCCAACAGCAATAAGGGCCGAGTTCAAAGGGAACAGAATAGAGTTGTTAAGTAAAGAGGAGGATTTGTTTGCACTGAGTAGGAGCCAGGGTACTGTAATTTCAAATCTATTATTTGTTCATTTTTTTATTGAAGGCATTATGCACATGTAAAAAAAAAAAAACCAATAAAAAACCTTGGAGCATTGGGAGACTCATAACCTGACACATGGTTTCCAGCTTCCAGTTTCCTCATTTTCATAACACTGCTCACTGTGACATATGCTCACATTTGGCATTTGGCTCTGGGGGTGCCCCGCCCCTCTGTGAAATCATCTGAACTTTTTTCTCCATGTCGATTCTTTTCTCCTAGTCATGCAAAAATCAAGTCCAGGGTGTCTACCCTGACTAGGCCTTCCCCATCCTGAGTTCCAGAAGCTCCGCCAGCTCTCCCCGTCTGCATCATTCATGGGGAAGGTATGGCTGAGAGGCAGGTCCTGGGCTGTGTGCTGAGGTCCCAATTCTAATAGCTCTTGAGGCTCACCTGGGAGAAAGGCCATCTGAGAACTGGTAACTAAGGGTTATTTATGATTGAGGCAGTAGGAGGGCAGTAAGTTTGGGGTAGAATGAGGAGGTTTCAAACTAGTGCATCTGAGTGCACATACATACTGGCTGGGCTTTGGGCCACAGATGTTGATAATTGGGCCGGTCCAGCAAGGCTCAGTGGTTGAGTGCCAGCCTACGAACCAGGAGGTTTGATTCCCTGTCAGGGCATATGCAGGAGTCAATCGATCAACAATTCCGTCTCATCATTGATGTTTTTATCTCTCTCTCTCCCTCTTCCTTCCTCACTGAAATCAATAAATATATTTTGAAAGAAGATAATAATTGTAGTAGCAGCAACAATGTATGTGTGAGTGTGTGTGTGTGTGTGTGTGTGTGAATTGTCACCCATACCAAATGCTATTCTATACGTTGTCTGATTGTTCATGAGCCCCACCTCTCCAAACTTTCCATTTGAGTGGACCAAATTTCTAGGACACTTCTAAATTTGGGCAACTTAGACTCAAAGTACCATGATTCTCTTGAGTAGATCGAATGCTGCCTGAGCCTCATCAGATTCAACATCTTACTGTGTGTCTTATATTTTCTTTGATATTTTATATAGAAAATCATTTCATTTCATCCTAACAGCAACCCTGTGAGGAAACTACTCTTAGACCTATTGATGAAAGAAACATCCAAACCTGTAAAAAAAAATTATGCATTTATTTAAGCTAAATTGACAATAATTGTTCAATTGATTTCTGAGAGGAAAGGAGAGGGAGAGAGAGAGAGATAGAAACATCAATGATGAGGGAGAGCCATTGATCAGCTACCTCCTGCACACCCCACACTGGGGATGGAGCCTGCAACCTGGGTATGTGCCCTTGTCTGGAATCGAACCTGGGACCCTTCAGTCCGCAGGCTGACACTCTATCAGTTGAGCCAAAGCGGCTAGGGCTAATTAATTCCCTTTTAATGTGCACAAATTTCATGCAAAAGGCCACTAGTTTATAATAATAAAAGCATAATATGCTAATTAGACTGGACAACTGAACTTCCTCTGGAAGAAGCTGTGGAGACGGGGGCTGAGCAGAGGTGCTTAGGGGTGATCAGGCAGCCAGGCACAGTGGTTAGGGGTGATCAGGCAGGCAGGCGAGTGGTTAAGAGCCAGTGGTCCCAGATTGTGAGAGGGTGCAGGCCAGGCTGAGGAACTTCCCTTCCTCCCCCAACCTTCCTTGCATGAATGCCATTCACCAGGCCTCTGGTGTTAAATATTTGCCCAGGGCCACAGAGCAAGTAGGGTGCAAAGCAGATTTTAAACTCAGGTTTGCTTGACTACAAAGCTCATACTCATCCTGCTGCTGTGCATGTGAAGGGCATTTTCCTGGGCCAGTGAGCTGGAAGAAGGTAGGGATTTTTGCAAAATTGTTCTTAGGGATGCGGAATGGAAGTATACCACCCACTTTTTGGTTTCTGGGCCACTTCCCACCAAGTGGCACTGTTGGATGAGGTGCCAGGGATGTCTGTGTGCTGTTTCTACACTCAGGGAGGCAAGGATTTTCTTCACCATGTGTTTTGTTTTCCGTGGAGAAATCCTTTTTCCGACAGCCACTTTCCTCCCAAAGCTTCGAACACCATATGCTCTTCAGAAGGAAGTAAAGTTCTCAGGAAAGAGAAGTTTTCAGCTGTCTGGTCCCTTTGCAGTTTAAACATCATTCAAAACATCTGCTTCTGTTTTATTTGTTTGCCTATTGAAGAAAATCAGGGGTAAATTTGAGATAAAATATCTTCCTAAACCCAAAAAGCCCCATACTTGGACATCTGAAAAAAACTTTGTTTAAACATTATAAGAGTGATAGAAAAGGTGTACAAATACCCACGATTAAGATTCTGCTAATAGCCCTGGCCGGTGTGGCTCAATTGTTTGGACATCATCCGGCGTACCAAAAGGTTGTGGATTTGATTCCCGGTCAAGCACATGCCTGGGTTTGTGAGTGTAGGTTGGGGCACGTACAGGAGGCAACCAATTGATGTTTCTCCCTTTCTCTCTTCCCTTTCCTCTGTCTCACTCTAAAAATCAATAAAAACATCTTCTCGGGTGAGGATAAAATAAAATAAAATAAAATAAAAAAGATTCAGCTAATAAAACCCAAAAGTTCAGAGATTAACTATTAAACACTTTTAGAGTAGTTCTTTCTGATGATTTCTGAATTGTTTTTGAAAACCAAGCAGTTGGTTGGGAGGCAATTTAACAAGATCATAGCAAAGTTTCCACAGAAAACCAAGAAAGCCTGGAGTTTATTCTGGACCTCTCTCTATAGGGAGAAGAAACATCCATAGGGAGAAGAAACAGATGAGAGAGAGAGAGAGAGAGAGAGAGAGAGAGAGAGAGAGAGGGAGGGAGGGAGGGAGGGAGGGAGGGAGGGAGGGAGGGAGGGAGGGAGGGAGGGAGAAATGTCTGTGGAAAATTAAGCTCTGATGGGCATTCATGTGCACAGGTGGGCAGTAGCCCCTTAAGTTCAATATGCTGTGACTGGGATCAGAGCCCTTTTCCATAAAGGCAGCCGTACTGAACAATACAATTCCGCCATCTGAATCTTATTATCTGTTTTCTGGCTTGCCTCCTTTTTTAAATGGCTCTCTGTGGTTTTGTTTTTGCATGTGGCAGAATTTTCATATAATGAAAAATCCATCTTGTGTGTTCATTCAGTGAGTTCCAGCAAGAGTGCAAACACCTGTGAACAAACCCTTGTCAAGACATACAACACTGTCACCCCCAAGCAACGGCTGTTCTGAGTTAGCACACTAGTTTTCCTTATTTGGGGACTTCGTATAGATGGAATCTCATGCAGTTCTTTTGTGTGGAAGACTTCTTCGACTCCGCATAACGTTTTCATTTATCATTTTCGTCGCATGTATCAGTAGTCCATTCCTTTTTATTGCCGTGTAGTGTTCTGTTATAAAAGTATTCTACAGTTTGGGCTTTTTAAAGGTTTTTTTGCTTGTTTGTTTGTTTGTTTGTGTGGTTTTTTGTTGTTGTTTTTTTTTTTTTTTTGTGTGTGTGTGTGTGTGTGGGTATGTGTTTGGGGTTTTTTTAGCTGTGGATTTTGTTTTTGTTAACTGTTTTTCCTATTGATGGATACTTGGTTATTTCCCGTTTTTTATCCAAATAAAGTTGCTGAGACTACACTGTACAAGTCTTTTTCAGGATACAAGTTTTCATTTCTCTTGAGCAAATATCTATGACATCGCTGAGTCATAGGGCTGGCAGATATTTCATTTAATAAGAAACGAAATGGTGGGCCATTTTACACCTCCACTGTCAACATCTGAGATCACTTGCTGCCATTAGATGGAAGCAGTCACATTTCATTTGGGTTTGAATTTGCATTTAATTTGCATGACTAATTACATTGAGTGCTTCTTCCTATGCTATTGACCATTTGTGCATCTTCCCTTGAGAAGTGATTGTTGAGATCTTTTGTCCATTTTTAAAGATGGGCTTGTCTTTATATTATTAAGCTGTAGGTGTTTCTATATCTCCATGTAGTACACACATATATATATATATGAGACCCTCCCCCTCCTCCAGGGAGTGGGGTCCCAGATACTTATCTTCTTAGCTGTATTTGCCCCCAAAATGATGCCAGGGACTCTGCTTTGTTTAGTACAGTACCATATTCCCATGGCCTGTAGTTGTAGCTTTGAGGCAGAAAGAAAGGGTTTATTGAGCCATATGCTGGTCAGAAAAAGGACCAGGTCCCGGGACATACTGTCAAACCAACAGTCACCAACTGGTGGTCCGTGAAGTGGGAACCAGCAGCAGCAGGGCCAGAGGGAGAAGATGCGCATGCCCTCTGTCCTGGAGCTGACGGGCTCTTTTATACACTGGGCTTGTGGACAGAAGATGTAAATTGTTTTGAAAGAATTTACATTGGCTGCGGGAGGGTGGGAAAAGGTGAAGTGGGGGCAGTTCTGGGGTAGATGCTAGTCTCTAAGGAAGAAATCCTTCCAATTTCAGGATTGGTTGTGGGAAAGTTCATACATAAACAGGATATGGTGGCACCTGGCAATTGGCCTTTTTTAAAAAAAAATTGTTTTTGTTTTTTGTTAATCCTCACCAAGGATATTTTTTCCATTGATTTTTAGAGAGAGTAGAAGGGAGAGGCACATCGATTGGTTGCCTTCCACATGTGCCCTGACCAGGCCCGGGATCGAACTGCAGCTGAGGTACTTGAGTGGATTCAAACCCAGGACTCTTCAGTCCTCGGGCTAGCGCTCTATCTACTGAGCCAATCTGACTAGGGTAGTTGGCCATTTTTTTTTTTAGATATCATCCTGGAAGTTGATTCAAAATTTCAACATATAATCAGGAATGAGAGCAGTGTTTTGCTGATTTTGGCCTGAGGCTCTTAACTGATTCATCTCTTACTTCTTCCGCCCACCCTTGGACCTGCTATAATTTAACTTGGGACATAACGGAATTTTTTCTTGTTAGAGCTCATTTACATAAAAATCTACGGAAAGGATCAGTAAATGAACAGGTGAACTGACTTTTGGGCCTGCTATTTAGACTCAATGTTCTTGAATTTAGTGGCGGTGATTAACAAGGAAACAGAGAAAAAGACATTAATGTTGTCCTTAAGCTATTAAGTTCACTTGGCACAGAAGACTCAGACACCTTTAGGGGATCGGCTCGCCAGGGGAAATACTGCTAGAATGTCTCATGGTCTAGAAATTTGTCCCCGTTTATATATAAAGCCACTGCTGTCTGGCCTGCTGCATTCTGGACCATATCCCGCCTCTTCCACATCCTGGGTTCTCATTAGGCTTGTTTGACAGGTGATCCGAGCATCTAGCTGGGGAGGGTTTCAGACAACCCAGCTGATCCCATTTTTAAAAATATATATTTTATTGATTTTTTACAGAGAGGAGAGGGATAGAGAGCTAGAAACATGGATGAGAGAGAAACATCGATCAGCTGCCTCCTGCACACCCTCTACTGGGGATATGGCTGCAACCAAGGTACATGCCCTTGACTGGAATTGAACCTTGACCTTTCAGTCCACAGGTCAACCCTCTATCCACTGAGCCAAACCGGTTTTGGCTGATCCCGGCTTTCAGCATCTTCCTCCTGGCTCCCTATGACTGTTCATTCCCTGCCTGACTGGCCCCTTTGCTGGGGGCTCTGTGCCTCACCAGCAGGCCTGCCCCCACTGGTTGCACCACCCAAGGCCAGCAGGGGGCTCCTTCCCTGTGGTCTTGAAGCTATTTTTCTGGTCCTTGTCCAGCTGGCTCCCGCCTGCCTTTCCTGTTAGGAGTCGTCAGCAGCAGCACCCACATTTATAGAGGAGCTCCCAGTAAAGGCATGTTCACATTCTTCATCTCATATAGCCTCCAAATCGTCCTGCTCGTACCCCTCTTTGTTTTTCCCCAAGGGGGTGGCATAAAGCGGTGATTTCATTTGCTCCAGAATTTAATAGCTGCGCTTATGTGTCCCAGAGTTTTCTAAGCTTCTCTAGGTCTTGCTCAAAGAATATTGGTGCTTTTTTTTTTTTTTAAAGTTCTGATAGGTGTACATGTGTGGTGTTTAAAAGTCTCCATAGATTTTTATAGTTAAGGAACTTGGATTACATGTCATAAGAAATTCATTTCCACACCAAAAATACATATGGGCAGTTCCCAGCCTTTTTAACTTAACCACCCCACCATCTTTGGATCCCATCATTTAAATTTTTCTTCCACCAAAAAACTGCACATTTTATGTATTTTTTTCATCCTCACCCAAGGATATGTTTTTCATTGATTCTAGAGAAAGAGGAAGGAAAAGGAGGAGAGGGATGAGGGGTATGGGGGACATCGATGTGAGAGAGAAACATTGATCGGCTGTCTCACCCACATGCCCAGACCAGGGGTTGAACTGAAACCCTGTGGTGAACAGGATGACACTCCAACCACTGAGAAACACCGGCCACATTTTAAAATCTCATAGAACCAGAATTCTTACATTGTATCAATATTTATCTCATTCAACTTGTACTTTCAAAGAGTCATGATAGGTATTCTAAAGGCTGTGTCTATAGCAGAATTAATTAATGTGCTCTGTATGCCAATGAAAAAGGAGGAGTTTCCTTTGGAGGACTATTAATGTAATCTGTTAATTTATTTTGTTTATACATCTTATGTTTATTAGCTTATTAACTATTGTACTTGATCTTGTCTTTCTTTGTAGGAGAACCAGCACAAATCCACCAATGTCATCTATCAGGCCCACCACGTGAGCAGGAATAAGAGAGGGCAGATAGTTGGAACAAGGGGCGGATTCCGAGGATGTACCGTGTGGCTGACAGGTATGCTGTGTTGATATACATATACATATACGTATACATATACATATACATATACATATACACATTTTTTAAATATATCTTTATTGATTTCAGAGAGGAAGGGAGAGGGAGAGAGAGAGACAGAAACATCAATGATGAGAGAGAATCATTGACTGCCTCCTGCATGCCCCCTACTGGGGATCAAGCCTGCAACCTGGGCATATGCCCTTGATGGGACAAATAGTTATCTCAAGGTTTGAAAGAAATGCAAGTCAAATTCATGATTCAAATTGCTCAGTTCTTTTTCTGACCATCCATTTTTGAGCCCTTATTTGAAATGATGGAATGGTACTTGAGCAGCTGATTCAGAAAGTCAAATAAAAAGTTAATCTCACTTTAGAGTAGAAATTTGGAGTAAGTCCAGTCAATTCAATAAACCTGGTGATGATATAAAAAAAAAAAAAATTCACTTAGCATGACCCATGGTAGTTCCACAGGAAAAAATAATGTTCTTTGAAATAGGCTACATGAGGAATCTACTCTCTGATATAAATTGTGATATGGCTCTACAATAAAAGTGGCAAAGACAAGATACTTTACTTGAATGAGTGACCTAATCTTATAAAAAATGAGAGTAATACCACTTACTTGATGTATTAATATCCAGATTCTATAATAAATTCAGTTGTTAAAAAAAACTATTACTGTGATTTTAGCTCTTAGTTTCCTGAGAGCTGAAACAAAATCAAAGGGAAGTTCTATTATTTCTCTCATTTTCTGCCGGGAGAGAGCATGCCAGAGATTCAGGAGTTCCATTTCTCCTACCCTACAACCAGACAAATTCTAATGGGCAATGAGTTACATAATAGACAAAGTTACATAACAGATGGTGTTGTCAGCAGTGATCTGTAGAGATTGCAAACACATTCTTCAGATAGCCACTTGTCCTAATGATCCTATCTCAAGGCCAGATGCATGATAAAAGATGACTAAAATATGGAAATTATTTGTTTACCTTTCACGTAATATCCTTTTTTTAAAAATATATTTTATTAATTTCAGGGAGGAAGGGAGAGGGAGAGAGAGATAGAAATATCAATGATGAGAGAGAATCATTGACTGCCTCCTGCATGCCCCCTACTGGGGATCAAGCCTGCAACCTGGGCATATGCCCTTGATGGGAATCAAACCCGGGACCCTTCAGCCCGCAGGCCGACGCTCTATCCACTGAGCACACCAGCTAGGGCCATGTAATATCTTTCTTATCAAGTCTCCTTTGCTTTCTGTCTTTCATCCCTACTTTTCTTGTACTTTTTGTCTTTTCCTTCTTTCCACCCTCTGTCTTTGTAGTGACCTCTTGACCTTCTTTTCTTTGCCCCTAACTTTTCCTCTTCCGCACCTGGGTGCTGACTGACAGTGGCTTTGCACAATGAAATATTCTTCAGGTTCCAAAATCTTTAGGATTATTGAATATGTTGAGTGCTACTTTTCCAGGATTTTAAGTAATTTTCAAATCACTTATGTAATTCCCTTTCTCCTGATGTTTTCCTTCATACTGAAATTATAAAGTGTGTTCCCAGCCATTGTGCTCTGAAACCGTGGTCAGAGGTACATGGTAACTGTTCTCATGTAAAGACTCCAAATGGCCAAGAGCGTATGGCAGTTCTCAACACACCCACAGCCTCGCTCAGGACGCTTCCCACCCTCGATGTTTCAAGAGTCATCGTCAAAAAAGTTTTGAAAATAAAGGACAGACTATGGGCTCTGTGGTCAGATGCTTGTGCAGGGGCATCGACAGGGAGGTGACCTCCCAGCCTCAGTGGGCTGGCTGTCCCCTCTCCTCTAGCTGACTGCTGTCCCAAGAGACTGTGAGAGCACTCTCACCAGATCTTCTTGTTTTTTTGTTTGTCTGTTTTTATCAAGATAAGCCAAAATCTGGATTTTATGTGCAACTTTCTAATCTTTAAAACACTCTGCAGGCCCTAACTGGTTTGGCTCAGTGGATGGAGCGTCGGCCTGTGGACTGAAAGGTCCCAGGTTCAATTCCGGTCAAGGGCATGTACCTTGGTTGCGAGCACATCCCCAGTAGGAGGTGTGCAGGAGGCAGCTGATGGATGTTTCTCTCTCGTGGATGTTTCTAGCTCTCTATCCCTCTCCCTCCTCTCTGCAAAAAATCAATAAAACATATTTCAAAAAACAACAACACTCTGCAGGCCACACAGAACATAGCAGGAACCAAATGCAGCCCCCACGTGGTCTCCCCTGGGTGAACCTCCCTGGCTTAGAGAGGCTATCGATCTAATAAGGAACAAATCGTTCTCCCAAGATTTGAAAGAAATGCAAGTGTTGGACTTATATAGCACACTAGACTTTTTCTAGATTTTAAGGGTTTTGATTTGAGGTCAATCAAGTGATTGCAATAAGGGCATAAGTTACACTTAGAGTAGGTAAGAATTAGGGTCAAGTCACGATTGGGATCAGCTTCCAATTTGTCATCTTCAACAACCAGGGACAGTGCCTGTCTGGTCTTGCCTGCTCTGAACAGGTCTCTCCGGTGCTGGGAAGACGACGATCAGCTTTGCTCTGGAGGAGTACCTGGTCTCCCACGGCATCCCCTGCTACTCCCTGGACGGGGACAACGTCCGTCACGGCCTTAACAAGAACCTGGGCTTCTCCGCGGGGGACAGGGAGGAAAACATCCGCCGGATTGCCGAGGTGGCCAAGCTGTTCGCCGACGCTGGCCTGGTCTGCATCACCAGCTTCATTTCTCCTTTCACCAAGGTAGACTGATTTGGCTCCCACACACTGCCAGCCCGGCGCTCTCCCTGCCAGGAACAGGAGCTGGGAGGGGGGAGGGCCCGGAGGAGTGTTAGACTTCCAATTTCCCCTCCTGTCCCTTGCTCCCCTCCCTTGCTTCCTCATTTCCTCTATTTAATATGGTGAAAAGAGAGGTCCTTCATTTCCAGATGCCAGGGCACCAGACCACAGAAACCCTTCCACACACACACACACACACACCCACACACACACACACAGTTGTAAGGCACCCTTGGCCAGAGCCGAAAGGAAGAAAACATTCACCAAGAAGAACTCCAAGGCTCTATAATTCCATTTCTCCCCAAACTCCGAGGGCTTAGCTCACTTCAAGGAAACAGCTGCTTCTCCCCAAGCCTCAGGTTCTGTGTATTTCACTCAATTCTTGGAGGGGGAGTGGCCCTCTCCTGGTTTGTCTGGGAGCTTCCAATAAGAAGCTTTGTACTTGCAACGTCCTTTGAATGAAATGCTCCCTCGTTGCCAGCCCTGAACTTTAGCAGAGATTCCTTCCCGGGGTTTGCTTGGGGTTTTCTCGGAAAGTCCTCCAGAGGACTGTTTGCGGGAGTGACCTCTGCTCTTTCTCTGAAGGAGGAGGCTCCCGCCACCTTTGCTGAGCCCAGACCCCACTGCTGCTTTCACACCATGTTCCCGGATGAAGAATTTCACTGGGAAACCTCTTCTTATGTTCCTAAGTGAAATTTTCTTTCCAGGATCGTGAGAATGCCCGCAAAATCCATGAACTGGCCGGACTGCCCTTCTTTGAAATATTTATAGATGCGCCTCTAAACATTTGTGAAAGCCGAGATGTCAAAGGCCTCTACAAGAAAGCCCGAGCCGGGGAGATCAAAGGTAGGAGAACCAGCTCAGCCACACCTTGGCCTCTTGCGTGTGTCACCCATCCTTCCTGGTCTGTCCCCGGAAACCTGTCGGAAGTGTCAGAAGCTGTTTTCTAAAACTGCATATAGTATACACCAGCGTTTTTCAACGCTGCCTGGTGTGCCATAGGTGCAGACAAGACAAGAATTTTATAATTTTTCACTATTTTGTTTACTTAATATTTCATAATAAAGTAATTATAAAATACTTTCTTTGTGTTTATTTGATTCCTATTCAAGAGAATTACTTTATATATAGTCAATATAGGCACAGAGTTAAATTTTTTTAACATTTTCTAATGGTGGTGTGCCTCGTGATTTTTTTCATGAAACAAGTGTGCCTTTGCCCAAAAAAGGTTGAAAAACACTGGTATACACAATCTCTATCCCACCCTGATATCCGTGGGCTTATTAAAACATGGGTTCATATTTTTTAATAGTTTTTTTTATTTTATATATTTTTTATATTTTAGATTCCACATTGCAACTAATCTTTTTGTTCGGTTAGTTGGTTTTTTGTTAATCCTCACTTGAAGATGTTTTTCCATCGATTTTTTTTTTTTTTTTTTTTTTAGAGAAATTGGAAGGATGGGGGAGAGACACAGAGAGAGAAAAACATTGATGTGAGAGACACATCTATTGGTTTCCTCCCACACCTGCCCTGACTAGGGCCGGAGGATTGACCTAGAATCAAATCCAGGACCCTTCAGTCTGCGGGCAGGCACTCTAAACCACACTCTAAGGGCTGTGGGTTCATGTTTTTTAAGAACTGTCACCTCAGTGATGAGCAGGGAACCAAAAAGGATGAGTCAGTATGAGCGTGTGCTTAGGAGTGTGCCTGGGTTTTCCATCTTCCTTTTTTATTCTGATCAGCTGCAGGCGGCTTGGGCTGATTTTGTGGCTCATTTGGGACTTTCTCTATTGAAAATGCAGCTGTGTATTTTCTCTCCTATGGCTAGCGGCCCAGGATGGCTGGGTGACCTTTTCTGTTATAGTCTGAATTCTCAGCTGAATACATATATTATGTCTTATTGATTCAAAAGATGGTTCTGTTGGGGGAGATGTGATTTCCACCCTCTGCTTCGCAGGATTCACGGGCATCGATTCTGATTATGAGAAACCCGAGACGCCGGAGCTGGTGCTTAAAACTGACTCGGCCTCCGTGAGCGACTGTGTCCAGCAGGTGGTGGAGCTTCTGCAAGAGCAGGTGGGTGGCCTGCTTGTCTTTCTTTTCTTTTTCTTTTTTAATTGAATAAGATCATGAAAGATCATCTACTTACTGAAGCACTCTCTTTATAGCTTTCATTTCAAACTGCCCCCCATTCTGCTTCATTTCAGAGCATTGTACCCCACACCGTCATCAATGGCATCCATGAGCTCTTCGTGCCGGAAAACAAACTAGACCAAGTCCGAGCTGAGGCGGAAGCTCTCCCATCCCTGCCAATTACCAAGGTAAGAGGGTGCGGGCTGGCCAAGGGGAATTACGCTTTTATCAGTCATGATAACCCATGTACTGTTACTCTTCATAATAAGGGAAACACGGTGTTCATAAAGAAAAACGTTTCATCTTGTCAAATGGTTTTTAACCTCTTCTCCAATCAAATCTGTTGCCAAGAATTGCCACAGGGCAGCTGAGCCCAGAGGCAGACGAGGCAGGGAACTGAATTTCCGCAGGACAGTGTTGCTTGGTTGCCTTCATCTCTTCAGTGATGCCAAAGTGTATGCAGTAGGCAATAATCGTTGGCAGCTGCTGGAAGATTGCTTGTCAGGGACACAAGTGCTTCTTGGGCAGTCAAGAAAGAGTTTGGGGGGGGGGGGGGAAACAAACAAACAAACAAAAAACAAACCCTGAACTAAAGTGGTATGAATGCCCCCATCTTTTTCTTCTCTGCAAATTCTCCCCTTTCCTCATCAGGGAGCATCTGGTCCGAGGAGAGAGGGAGGCAGCTGTAGTTGCATTTATTCTGCTGCCTGGGAGACACAGATGCAACCCCCGCAGACTGCTCTGCACAGACTTGGCCCTTGTATGGGTCAGTGTTAGTTGGTCCATCCAAGGTGACTACGTTTTCATTGGTATCTTTTTGTTGTCTATTAAAACCTTGTATATTTTTTATAAGAAACAGAATACATTTATCTTTTCGATTCCACTTTGCAACTAATCTGGCACAAGCTGGGGGCTTTTAGAGTCCTGATCCGGCCAAGGTCAGAAGCAAGTGTAATTCATTGGGAACCTGTTTCAGCTCATGAAGCCTCTGTACTATGATGACTCACGACAGATTTATACACAGAACCCCTTACTCTACAGCAGTGTTTCCCAAACTTTTGACATATGTGTAGCCCTTCTATCATTTTCGTAACGCTGAGTACCCCTCGTACTCATGAGAACGTAGAATTAGGCGCAGCTAAGCACGGTGCAGTGCATATCCCCACCAAACTCCGGTGCAACGCGTACCCCCACCAAACTCTTCCCGTACCCGTGGGGGTACGCGTACCACACTTTGGGAAACACTGCTCTCCAGAATAAATTCTGAACATTCCAATGTTCCAGGCAGATCAGAAACATAAGTACAGTGTGAAACCATAGTTCCAATAACAAAATGGGCTTCAAGGTAAAAAACAAAGAAACAAACAAAAAAAAAACATAAAGAACTTCAATCTAATGATTTTTTTTTTTTTTTTTTTTTTTTTTTTTTTTTTTTTTTTTTTGTCCTAAGAATGACAGGAAAGTTTTCAGAGAAATGATCCAAGAGCTGGATTTTAAAGGTTGAACAGGAATTTTCATGCGGGAAGGAGGTTAAGCCCGAAACCACATATGTGTTTAGACTATGTGTTGTTAGTGAACTGGCTCCCAAGCAGGCAATGGGAAGAAGTGAGCCCCTGGAGCCAGAGCTTAAGGGGCTTTCAGTATCATGCTAAGAATTTTGGAATTTTATTTCAGAGTCAGTGGTTTGCCCAATTCAGTCAACTAAATAGTGCATTTGGTGAAAAAAATATAGCCAAGCCAGAATTTTTGTGGAGGGGGGGTGGGTGAGCGAAGAGAATGAGTTGTGAATGTTCAATGCAGTCGCACACGATAAGGATAGATACAGCCTGAAGTGTTCAAATAAATCATCTCAATTTGAAATCTTTTCACCACTCCCCTGTAGGAGAGTTCTAGATTCAAATGTATGTGGCCCCAAGATTACGGGTCAGCATAACACATGGGAACACTAAAAGCATAAAAGATTTTTCCTTCCTCCTGTCAACGAAATATGAAAGGGCTGCCCTGGGGCCAGACGGCTGAACAGCAGAGCTGATGGAAATGTTCACCTGCTTTCGTGTTTTGCAGCTGGATCTTCAGTGGGTCCAAGTTCTGAGTGAAGGCTGGGCCACTCCCCTCAAAGGTTTTATGCGGGAGAAGGAATACTTGCAGGTTATACACTTCGGCACCCTGCTAAATGGTATGGTTTTTTGCTTCATTATTATTATTATTATTAGTTGTTGTTGTTATTTGATCAATACAATGAAATTTCCCAAATCGGAACAAATTTTCTTGATCAGTGTATTACTACCACAGCTGATGGGCAGACATTAGGAAAGGGTACTTGCCCTGGACTCAGAAACCCTACCGTTTACGACCTACCTCGGCCACGTATTCTCGGCTTTGGAAAAGTCACTAAACTTGTGGAAACTTTAGTTTTGCATCAGCATTACCCTCCCTTATATAAATACAGATTGATTCTCTAAGTAGATTTCTAGATTCTGTACAGTTCCAAATACTGGTTTTGCTCATTTCCTCCCATTCCTGTCAACTTTCCATCTCCACGTGGTCCCCAGAGCTTTTTCAGTACACAATACCAAGCCTCTGCACTCCCTTTCTTGCCACTCTTTATTATCAAAGAGAAAATCTTTCTCAGGGTCTTCATAGGAGCAAGAAGTGCTAATGGTTGGCTTGTAAATCTTACTGTGGACATAGATCGCGTATGGTGCGTCCAGTTCTATCATTGTAAAAGCTTCTGTTTGAAGGAGTTTTCTGTTTATCCTCAAAGGGTAATTGGTTGTTTAAAACCATGGAACTGAAGGTTTTCCTTGCACACAAATCCAAGGGGGGTGGTTAAGCCTATTTCTCCTCAACCGCCCTTTGTTGGCCGGATGGTCAGAGGGCAGCAGACAGGCAGAAGCACTGTGGCTGGATGCTAGGACCCTCTGGGCAACCAGGATAAACTCAGCACCACTCATCCTCCAGGTGCTCTGTCAAGCCTCCTTCCAACAGCTGCTTTCGTTGGTGTGTGCTAAAGACTCAGTATGTACTATGTCTATGCATGAAATACACCAGGATGGTTTCACCCACTAAATGCTAACAAGGGCACGTGGAAGCTGCTTTCCGGGTACAAGCTGGTGGCTTTTAGAGTACTGATCTGGCCAAGGTCAGAAGCAAGTGTAATTCAGAAAACTTCTGGACCTTTCTATGATCATTTCCTTTTTCAAACTGCCAGAGCTTATCAAATGGAATTTATCTGTCTCAAGACTCTAGAGTAGGGGTGTCGAACTCAATCATAGAAGGGGCCAAGATCTAAAATCCAGCCTAAATCGCGGGCCGAATGGTTTACTGAACAGTCATAAACTGACAATGTCATAAACTGACAGCGGAGTGCAGTGATGACAGCGCGGTGCGGGCCACATTGCAAGGCCTGGCGGGCTGGATTTGGCCCGCGGGCCTTGTGTTTGACACACGTGCTCTAGAGAATGGCTGATTAAAGTGGGATGGGTGGTGGTAGAGTCACCCTGAATTTGTAATACTGAGCAGGGCTCAGACCTTTTAGGAAGAAAACTCAAATCAGATATTATTTCTTGGGAAAGATGTTCTTGTGCCTCTGCCTGTGGAATGGAGCATAAAAGCCAGAATCAGAGCCAAAAAAGACTCTGGTCAACATGAGTCCTCTCCTCTCACTCCTCTTATCAGCTCTTCCGTTATAAGCGGTGGCCGATAATGCCCCCAAACTTGAGACCTTCATTTGTCAGATTCAATAACATTCCAAAAGCACTTAATTTATGTATAGCTTGCCTTAATAATAATAAAGCATATCTGTACATTTCACTACTTGCAAAGCATTTTCTCAGGCATCATTTCATGTGATCCTCTTGAAAGCCCTGGGAGACAGGCAACTATTTTCATTCTACTTTACAGATAAGGAGACGGACCTCGGGTTAAGTACTTATTGAAGTTCATACATTGGTAATGAGGGGCCCAAGACCAGAAACCAGAATGTCCTGGCTCCTGGCCCGCTGTTCTTTCTGTACCTTCTGCTCTCCAGGGGTCCTTTCCTACAGAAGCTAGGAGCTCAGAAAGTTTGTACAGCAAACATTTACAGGCTGACATTTGCCTCGATGTCTTAATTTTAACACGTGCTAAACACAGGCTTCATTGAGTAAATGCCACTGGACTCAGCCGTCAGCCACGAACGAGATGCTGACCGTGAGCATATGAACCGGAGCTGTGGTCAGAAAGAAAGTGAGGCACCTTGGAAGTGAGACCTTACTGCAGGCATAGTCTGTAACCTTTGACTAAGATTTGTTCTTTAAAGGAAAATACCAGGGCGATGGGTGTGGTTGCAAAGCCAGTGTTAATAATGGAAATCAGGGTAACCTGGGGTCTAAGACTTCAGGGTGTGGGGGCAAAAAGAATCCTAGAGTAGGCAAAGTAGTTTGTTTTGAGAAGGAGAAGAGGGAGGAGGCATTTTTCTTGGGCTTCCTAGATTTTGATGGATTCTTAAAGGAGTCTGTAATCCAGGAAGATGAAGAACAGCTAATGCAGAAAACCCGTCTGGATAATTTCAACCAAATCTCTCTCCCTCCCTCTCACAACATTTCAGTTGCCTTTCACGATGATGCTCTTCAATCTGCAAAACAACGTTGCTTTTCTTTTTTCTCATTTGGTTCTTACTACCACAAGGTGAGTGAAGCATTGTTGCTCTGACCTCCCTTGTAATGCAGGTGCCTATCTCTCTCCTCCCCCAAGTCCATAGTCTGGGATGAGGTCACTTTCCCATTAATACTAGTTTTTTACTCCTGCCTGCTTCTGGAGAAGTC
Organism: Pipistrellus hanaki; assembly: GCF_964339955.1. Lineage (NCBI taxonomy): Eukaryota > Metazoa > Chordata > Mammalia > Chiroptera > Vespertilionidae > Pipistrellus > Pipistrellus hanaki. The sequence goes on from NC_140516.1 coordinate 30,120,627, forward strand.
CAGGTTCTTTCCAAAGTCTCCCCCACTGTTTGTGGGGATTCTCAAAGGGTGTTGCTGTGCTTCAGAGTCAGGCCCCCTGCCATGCGCCAGTTGCCATGTGGATCTATGTCTCTCTGCACCCACAAAGGTGCAGATCTTTCCGCTTACTCCAGCCACTGCTGTCCTTGTACCCAGTGGGAAGGAGAGTGTTCCCTTCCTCTGTGTTGACCTCACTTAAGAACGCTCTAGAAGGTTGCTTGAGACCCACTGTGTTAGAGAACTGAGTGAAACAACTCTTGTGATCTTGCATATCTCTTTATTCTCCTGTGGCTTCCAGCAAGGCTATATTGGGTAAGGGGATAAGATCAGGTATCATGCTGTTTCCATAATCCTTACCCTAGTCCAGCCTGTAGAGCCTATTTCTGGGACTTTCTGCAAGACTCCTTTGTGCCCCATGGGAATTCTCTGCTGGCTCCACCATCTACCCCTGCAACCCGAAACCACTGGACATAACCTGGGTATAGTCAGGGTCCTAAATGCCTCATGCCCTTCAGGAGCCTGCTCAACGCCTATGGATATCAGTTAATAAAAACAGATAGCAGGGATATAATATGCTGCCCACTTCTACCAGAGTAAAGATGGAATATCATAGTGGATAAGAGTGTAAGCTGTGGAGCCAAACTGTCTGGGTTCATATGCCCTTTTGATTCACTATGAACTGGGGCAAATCACTTCAACTCTCTGGGTCTCAGTATCTTCATCTGTAAAAGAGATATTAATATCAGTACCGACCTCATTGGGGTGTTGAAAGTTTAAAGGAATGCCTGGTCTAATAGTAAATGTTTTTATACATTAACAAGCCTCCATGGCATGCAAGTAAAGGAACTTGACCTCTTGAAGAGACCAAGGCTTATCTCTAGGCATATCAGTTTGAAGTAGCACACAAAAAAGTTCATCAGCTCTCCAACAAATATTAAGTGTTCTCATATGCCAGGGTTTGTTCTGGCTGCTGGAGATAGAGTGTTAGTGAAGACAGGTATGACCTAGGTGGGACAGACAGTACAGCTCATTGTCCGAACCTGGTCCAGTAGGTTCTTTAATGTTTGACAATCACCACATGAGTGATTGTCAAACATTAAAAAGCGCACACACACACACACACACACACACACACACCACTGAGCCAGCCCAGCTAGCATGGCTCAGTGGTTGAGTGTCCACCTATGAACCAGGAGGTCACGGTTTGATTCCGGGTTGTAGGCTTGATCCCCAGTGTGGGGTGTGCAGGAGATAGCTGATCAATGCTTCTATCTCATCAATGATGTTTCTTTCCCTCTCCCTCTCCGAAATCAATTAAAAAAATTTTTTTTTAAACCCAAAGAACTGTATTTCAGTGAAATCTGAGGCAATCTATACAGCAGATTCAAATAGAGCTGCTCCTGTGGGAGGGGCAGACTCAGCCACCCTTCTACCTGGACAGCCGCCCTAGAGGCATCTGAGGAAGCCAGTTGCAACCCTGCCCTGTACCACTTCATGATAGCCTCCTGGCAGAGCCTGGCGTGATGGCCTCTGGACTAAGTAGACAGAATCCAAATCCAAAAGGTGGTTAACATTTATGTGTTAGACTTACATGTGTCAAACACAAGGCCCGCGGGCCAAATCCAGCCCACCAGGCCTTGCAATGTGGCCCGCACCGCGCTGTCATCACTGCACTCCGCTGTCAGTTTATGACATTGTCAGTTTATGACTGTTCAGTAAACCATTCAGCCCGCGATTTAGGCTGGATTTTAGATTTTGGCCCCTTCTCTGATTGAGTTCGACACCCCTATAAGAAGGTTGGGCAAGATACCATTCATATGGATATCATTTCATTTTAACTAGTTGATGAAAATTTGAGTCACCACCATCGAAAATAATTTCTATAGACAAAGAATTACAAATTTCTTAATCGCCTAGTCTGTAGGCAATCAACCTTTTATTCTGACCATATCTTCTAAAAACATTTGGTCAGTTTTATTTTTCTCAAGGATTCACATGCCCACCCTCCCCCCACATTAAAAAGGAACTAGCTCAGTTTAATTTTTTTAGTGTTTCTAATAATTGTATAATGAGGTACTCCCTATTGTCCTCAAAGATCTATTTTCATGTCAATGTATTATACTATATCAATTTATTTCTCACTGGATATATAAAGTTTGTGGGTTAAGTCTAAACTTAACAATGGCATTATAAGTTTGTGTTCTTCACTGGTGACACCAGGTTGGGTCAAGTCATGGCAGCTTTGTGAGACTCTATCATTTTTAAAAGTAAGTCTTCTGAGACTCTGAGTTCCCAAGGCAGGGCTTAAGGCAGTGTTTCCCAAACTTCTCTCATGATGAGAATCACCTGGTGGAGTTGTTAAAACACAGATTCCTGAATCCCAACTAAGAAGTGCTAAACTAGAATTTTTGAGAACATATAGGTAAAATTGCATACCTAACTTAGTGCTCTGTATATAACATCTGTCTTAGAGCACTAGTTAAGTATACAATTTTACCTATATGTTCCCAAAAATTCTAGTTTAGCACTTCTTAGTTGGGATTCAGGAATCTGTGTTTTAACAACTCCACCAGGTGATTCTCATCATGAGAGAAGTTTGGGAAACACTGGCTTAAGGGCTTTCCTTCCGTCAGCATTTATTCAGCACTTAATGTGGTCTGACCGTGGCTTTTGACATAAGACATCATATTTAATCCATATAACACCACCGTGAAGATGTGCATATGAGGAAATAAGTATTGGAAAGGTTAACTCACTTGTGGCTTATCCATAGAAAGCATGATTTCAGAAACCTTGAAAGTGTTATTGTTAACCTCACTCTGTTTTCTCAATTAGACTATGCAGTGGGTTTAATTATCTTTCCCCATAAACTTCTGCTGATCCAATGCTTTACAATATGCCTCCTCCCAGCAACCCAGGGGAAAACGAATTATTTATTATCCCTATTTCCAAGTAGGAAATTGAGCACAGAAGGTGAATGGCACAGGAGTAAGAGGAGAACTCATGACTGAGTTTAGTGTTCTCCGCACAGGGCTTGGCTGGCTCTTATTGCCTCTGAACTTTGAAACAGGGGAGTTACTTGAGTGACAAAACCCATTACTTTCTCTGCACAGTGTCTTCCTTTTGGTTTACAAGGGTTCACAGAGCAGGTTACAGGGTTTTATGACAGGATTTCTTTATTGCTGGCAGTTGCTGTCTATATTCTCTGACATCCTTTACATTCTAGAAACTTCTGGAGAGAACTTAATAGGAGTAAAGTGAGATGCCTGGGGACTATGGTTTCATAGCTGCTAGAGAGAGTGTTTTGCTCCTCAAAACAGAACTCAGATCTCAGATCTTTAATTCTGTCGGAGGCATTCTAAATGTTGGCTTTTGAAGTTAGGTTTAAAAGACTTCATTCATCTATGGTACATTTCCTCAAATCCTTAAGTAACTGCATTTATTTTCTCTGGAGTTCAAGGTTTTATTTACCTTCCTTTCCTTTCCTTCTGAGCCTTGAACTTTGGAACTCCCCACAAATCTCCCTCATGTTCTTTCCTGGCTCCGTTTTCTTACCTGTGAGTACAACAGGGAGACGGACACATGCGTTGGGATGCTTAAGCACCATGACAAATGGAGAAAAACAGTTGTGCAATTTCTCTTGCATTAATTAGTCAGCTCCATTAAAACAGATGTTTTCCGGGCGCCTAAGGGAATCCTTTTAAAAAGCCCCAAACTGAGAAACATCGTTGTTTTTCTTTCTCTCCCTCTAAAAAAATTAATAAAAAGTAAAAATAACAGAATGTGTTAAACATAAGGAAACTTTAAAAAATTACTCCATCGTCACTAGTTGTGCCGGTTATTGTGCTGAGTTCTAATGTGATGGTGCCCTGAGGACTGGGAGACAATTAGGACTGTTGGCCTCCCATTAAAGGAACGCCCCCTTCCCCATCACTGTATTTTTTGTTTCTGTATGAATTTGGTTTTCCAGAGGGAGGGAGGAAGGGAGGGAAGAGGAAGAGACAGAGATTTATATTTTAAAGAATCAATTATGGCAGTTGTGGAGGTCTGGCTATTCCAAAATCTGCAGGGCAGGCTGGCCAGCGGTAGACCCAGGCAAGAGTTACAGTTCAAGTCCAAAGGCAGTCTGCCTGCATTATAGAAATGTATACCTGGAACCTATATAATTTTATGAACCAATGTCACTCCAGTAAATTCAATTTTTAAAAAAGGCAGTCTGCTAGCAGAATTTCCTCTTCTTCTTAGGAGGTCTAACTTTTCCTATGAAAGCCTTCAACTGATTGGATGAGGCCCACCACATTATGGAGGGTAATCTGCTTTCCTCAAAATCTGCTGACTTAAGCCAAAACCGGTTTGGTTCAGTGGTAGAGCGTCCTGAAGGGTCGAACCTGCGGACTGAAGGGTCCCAGGTTCGATTCCGGTCAAAGGGCATGTACATTGGTTGCGGGCACATCCCCGGTAGGGAGTGTGCAAGAGGCAGCTGGTCGGTGGTTCTCTCTCATCGACGTTTCTAGCTCTCTGTCTCTCTCCCTTCCTCTCTGTAAAAAAGTCAATAAAAATATATATTTTTTTAAAAATCTGTTGACTTAAAATGTCAATCTCATCTAAAAATTCCTTTAGAGAAATGGTTTTGAAATCTAGAATAACGTTTGACCAAATATCTGGATACTGTGACCTCGCCAAGTGAACACATAAAATTAACGATCCCCGTTTCTGTCTGTTTTTACCTAGTTTTCCTGTCTCTTCTTTAATGGTCAAGCTATCATATGACATTTCTTGTAGCTGAAAATGTAAATTTTCTGAACACCGCATTCCTCACCTTCCACCTTGCCATGCTGTATGCTAAGAAACCAGTACACCCAGGTTACCTGATTACCTCTTAACGTGAGAGACTCAGCATCAAGATGAGGGGTGCTCACTCTCCAAAGAAAGGGCATGAGCTTTAGTAAATAAACGTGGTGTTGTTTTCCACCCCTCCCTGGTTTTTGACAGATGGTTCTCAATTGTGGTTGAGCTAGCAAGACCTGTGGTTCTCCGGCTAGTTTTTTCAAAAATATTGAAGGTTGCCAAAACTGGTTTGGCTCAGTGGATAGAGCGTTGGCCTATGGACTGAAAGGTCCCAGGTTCGATTCCGGTCAAGGGCATGTACCTTGGTTTCGGGTACATCCCCAGTAGGGGGTGTGCAAGAGGCAGCTGATCGATGATTCTCTCTCATCAATGTTTCTAACTCTCTATCCCTCTCTCTTCCTCTCTGTAAAAATCAATAAAATATATTTTTAAAAAGTATTGAAGGGTGATGCTGCCCCTGAACCTCAGTAAACAAACAACACCAAGAGGGCTGTTTATTTGGGGGTTCTGTTCATTAATATTAAATGTCTGGGTTTTTTTTTTGTTTTTTTTTTTCCTTTTTTCTTTCCAATTCAATGTGTTAGCAGTGCAATTAGAGCCTAAATAGATAGCGAAACTTGCCAGGTGTCATGACAAGGTTCATTTCCAAGGAAGACCGGAGGGATCTTTTGTGTGTGTTTTTTTGTTTGGTTGGTTGGGCTTTGAAGCTCCCTAGTGCGTTGAGGTCAGGCCTGAGCTTTCAAACGAGGACTCAGAAGGGAGACGCCCCTCCCTGGTCCCCTCAATTACTGAGACAACCTCCAGGGTTTGAAACTCAGCCCACTTTTCACAAGTGCCCACCTCCTGACTTGAGAAGCCCCTCGAGGATGTCTCATCACAGAATGTGGAGAAGCAGGTGCAGCTAGCACAAACCACGTGGGATTTAGGTCTTAAGGCCGATTGCAGGCAACGTGTCTGGCAGGGAACTGGTGCACATCTGAGTCATCCTTACAGGACAGCACGCTTTCATCCCATATTCACGCCCCCCATGGCTCTCTCTGCAGATGGCGTGATCAACCTGAGCATTCCCATCGTGCTGCCCGTGTCTGCGGACGACAAGACGCGGCTGGAAGGCTGCAGCAAGATTGCCCTCACGCACGGCGGGCGGAGGGTGGCCGTCTTACAAGACCCCGAATTCTACGAACATAGAAAAGAGGAGCGCTGCGCCCGTGTGTGGGGGACCACGTGTGCCAAACATCCCCATATCAAAGTAAGTTGCCAAACCTTCCCGAAGGACTTAGAGAAACCGAAGTTAGATGGAAGAATGCATTTCCAAGGGAGGTTTTCAGGCTTTGGTCTAAATCAGTGTTTCCCAAACTTCTCTCATGATGAGAATCACCTGGTGGAGTTGTTAAACTACAGATTCCTGAATCCCAACTAAGAAGTGCTAAACTAGAATTTTTGGGAACATATAGGTAAAATTGTATACTTAACTAGTGCAGGAATCTGTAGTTTAACAAATCCACCAGGTGATTCTCATCATGAGAGAAGTTTGGGAAACACTGGTCTAACTGATCTCTTGAGTCCTTGGCTCCTGTGATGTCTGGGTTTCTCAGCTAAATGGGAAACAACTGGGCCGGGTAGATAATTTAGTCTTGCTAGCATCACAAGCAACTGTAGCTGTGCACAAAACCAAAGTTCACAGGGGAAGTCCGTTTCTTCCTACAGAATGGGTCCGGCCAATCCCTGGGAAGAGACACAGAGTTCACGCTCTGTGGCTAGGGCGGAGGTCAGAGACATCCTCTCAGTAAACAAAAATCAGTGCGGATATTGGCAGAGTTTCCGGAGGAAGATACCACATTTTCGTCACCGGATATTTCTTAGATTGAAAAATGTATTCATCCGACTAGGATCATTTCAAGTTTCTCCTACCTACAGGCAAAAACAGAAAAACCTCCTCTGATTACCCCTCACAACTTCCATTGGATGGGTGGGAGTGGAGGGTATTCTGGAATGGCTGGAGGTGGTTCATTTCCCATGAAGGAAAAATATGTGAAATTGAATACAAAAAAAGCATTCCTCATCCAATAATAAAATACTAGGGTTGACATTTTAGAAGATTGAACTTGTCCAATTCTGTAGCCGGGGTTATTGCTTCTCAGAGAGTTCACAGAATAGAGAGCAGTTTGAGGCCCAGGAGACTTTAAAAAGCACATCTTCTCTCTGGATCTCAGTTTCCTCATTTATAAAAGGAGAGACCCAGACTCAAAATGACTCCAAGATCCTTTTCAGCGCCAAGACCCTGCAAAATGTTTAAATAAATCTGTTTGAATCTGTCTTTAAAACTTATGTTTTTATTTTTATTTTTTTACCTGAAATGTTGTAAGGTAGGAAGGGCTTTTTCAAGGCCGCTGGCGGCAGCCTCTGATGGACAAGGTCAGTTGGCCGCAAAGCAGCTTTTCCTTTGTTGGACCCAACTCTCCACACTGCAGATAAGCATCTTTAATCATTTTTAAAAATAGTTTTATTGACGTTTCATCCTTTTTAAAATATGTTTTTATTGATTTGAGAGAGAGAGAAAGGGAGAGGGAGGAAAGGAGAGAAAGAGAAACATCAATGTAAGAGAGAAACATCGATGTGAGAGAAAAACATTGATTGGTTGCCTCTCACACAAACTCTGGCCAGGGATTGAACCCAAAATCTGGGCATGCGCCTTGACGGGGAATCGAACTGGCAGCCTCGGTGCATGGGATGACACTGAGCCATGTCAGCCAGGGCAATCCTCTTCAAACTTAATGCACATCCATCTCAAAGCCACCCAAACAGCTTTTCTCCCAGAGGCTGGCAGACGGTCCTGTAAATTGCTAGACTGAGCTGTTTGAGGAATTCTGTCCTGGGCCTTCATTATGCCTGATAGTAACCATATAGATTTGTGATCTCATCTTCACTCAGTGACCTAAGGAATAGTTGCCTGTTCAGATAATTCTGCGCTTTGGGCCTGACATCCACATACACGTGATTAGCTTTAAAAGGAAAAAAACAACAACACCCAACCAGCCAACCAAACAAAACCTAAGGAATTATCTCTCTTCATCTTATCTTGCAACATGTGTTGGCAGTTGGAGCTCAGAATCTCTTAGAAGCCAGGGAGAGTGGTGATGAAACTGTGACCTTGACATTATAGTCAGTGACTCTGTACCATTAGGTTATTAGAGGAACTCTGTAAACATTCCCAGTGAGCTAGCTAATGGTGAGAAATGGGCCATGGATAACCAGACAGAGAGAGACACTCACCTTGTATACACTACACTTGGAGTGCTGAAGGCGTGTTTGCCAGACACACAACCCATGGGTTTTATTGGGAAAGAAACTCTGCATTGTATTTTTTAGCACCTTGACATTCACAGCAATACTTAAACATGTGGTTTTTTTAAAAAAACAAAACAAAAAAAACACACCAAATCTTCCAAAAGTAATTTCGTCTAAAAAGTAATCATAGGTCTTCTTGCATTTCCATGTGAGTGATATTTACATAGAAAATGGTCCGAGTCACCGAGGAAATGGTCTGCCTCTATCGCATTGCTCATTGAAGTCACCTTGACCTTCCATTCAAGTCATCCCCACCCTCTCTCTCAAGTCATTAACATGGAACCATGTGACATGGTCTCAGATGAAATCATCAGGAGGAGCAGGTGAAACTTATAAAAATAGTGCTGGGAGGAGCCCTGTTGCCTTTCATGCATGGCTCTCAAAGCTGCTCTAGACAGCAATTATTTCCCACAATGCTCGTGTGAAGTATTCCCCTTTTATAGATGTGGGTACCAGGAGAACAGAGTATGACTTCCCTTTAGCTTTGCAGTGAAGACCAAATGGTCAATTCGACCAACAGAATCGCCTGGGGAGCTTTACAAATTACCCATGACTGGATCCCCCCTCACAGATTTTAGTTGCCTTGGGGTCAGTTCTGGGTATTGGGGGTAAAAGTTGCCTGCGATTTTACTGTACCATGAAGGGTGACAACACTGCATTAGATAATCACCCAGAGCTCAGTCCTGTATGGCTCCTTTCATCCAACACTATCATGGCTTTCTTTTCATTACTTTCACTTCTCTCACACCTCACAGCTGTGGGTCCCACAGTAGAAATACAAAATAAACTCACATACCGCCTTTAAAAATTACATATTCAATAAATTTATATCTTTTGCCTTTCTACCTTGACAACTATGCTTTGATAACAATCTGGAAGGCCAGATTCAATTTCAGGCACCTTGGTTCTGCTGGCCTGTGGTTGTGTGGAGAGCTGGCTCTTGGCCTAGAGCTGACTGGTCCGTCTCTTCTATGCTTGGCTTAGTCCCATGTCATCGTGGCCCTCTGGTCTATCTATTTTGTTTCTATGTGAATTTCTAACATGGAAAATAATGCTGGATAAAACTCGAATAAACAGACACCCTTTGGGGGTTCTCAGAGTAGAAAGGGATTGAGAGACCCACAAGTTCGATAAATGCCATGCTAGAATTGCTGACGTGTTCAAGGAGTCAATGGTAACCCAAGATTGGTCCACGAAGAGAAAAATTTTCAGGTAAACAGAAGTCCATATTAATGACTAATTCTAATAACCACCTTTCTAGATGGTGATGGAAAGCGGGGATTGGCTGGTTGGTGGAGACCTTCAAGTGCTGGAGAGAATAAAGTGGAACGATGGGCTGGACCAGTACCGCCTGACACCTCTGGAGCTCAAGCAGAAATGTAGAGAGATGAATGCTGGTACGTAGGCCGGCTCGGATGCATTTCTACTCCTTACCACCCTCTGATTGCCGAATTAAGGGATGTCAGCAACAGCACGTGTATAGTTTTAAAAAGCTGGAAACATCTACTGATATGTGTATTGATACAGAAACAGTTTATAAAGTTGAACTACATCCATACACTGGAACACTAACCAGCTGTTAAAAATATGCACCGATACGGAAAGATGTCCAAAGTGTATTTATTAAGCGAAAAACCAACTTGCAAAACCATTCTGAAAAACAGTAAGATATGATGATTGTTCTTAAAACCCGAAGCGCTTTCTGTGTCTGGAAGCAGCAGTCCCACAGCGAGCACCAGGCTGCCTGCTGACAACAGCAGCCGCCTCTGGGGATGGAATTGGACCAGGGGAGGGAAGGTTTTCACATCACATAGTTTGAAAAAAAGAGGGATAAAAAAATAATAAGGTTATGGGTGATTTTTATATTTTTGACTTTTCTGTATTTCCCAACTTTTCCATAATGGCTATGTATTTTTTCATAACTAGAAAGAATAAGTAAGGCTCTCAGGTATCCATCAATAAGTGGAATAGTTTTGAAGATTCCCATAAAGAAAAGATTTGAAATTATATTGCTAGATTGTTGAGACCTTTCAGGGGCCCCAGGAAATGTCTCTCATTATTTGCCCCCTGCCCTCCCCCCCGGGGAGGGGGGGAGGGGAGTGAGACTGGAGCAGGGACTGATGACTGCAGGGGGCACTGCCTGAGCCTGGTTTGCTGCAAAGGTCCTGCCAACAAACGCTTTCATTTCTGCATCAGGCTCTCCCTCTCGGGCTTCCTGCCTCTGCGCCCTGTCCCTGTGTAAACAGTCTGACCTTGGTACCTTTGGAGTAACACCCCTAGAGGTCCAGGTAGATTCTCCAGCTGATTATCAAAAACAAGTAGCTCCGAAACTGGTTTGGCTCAGTGGATATAGAGCGTCGGTCTGCGGACTGAAAGGTCCCAGGTTCGATTCCGGTCAAGGGCATGTACATTAGTTGCGGGCACATCCCCGGTAGGGGGTGTGTAGGAGGCAGCTGGTCGATGTTTCTCTCTCATCGACGTTTCTAGCTCTCTATCCCTCTCCCTTCCTTGCTGTGGAAAATCAATAAAATATATTTAAAAAACTAAACAAAACAAAAACAAGTAGCTATAACGAATGCACTGAATACTACAAACGGCTGCATCTTTCTGTTCCTGCAAACAAGCCACACTGCATTTCTCTGACCTTGGCCTCTGTTTTCTTGCCCAGATGCGGTGTTTGCCTTTCAGTTGCGCAATCCTGTGCACAATGGCCACGCTCTGTTGATGCAGGACACCCGCCGCCGCCTCCTCCAGAGGGACTACAAGCACCCGGTCCTCCTGCTGCACCCTCTGGGTGGCTGGACCAAGGATGACGACGTGCCCCTGGACTGGCGGATGAAGCAGCATGCCGCTGTGCTCGAGGAAGGGGTCCTGGATCCCAAGTCAACCATCGTCGCCATCTTCCCATCTCCCATGCTGTATGCTGGCCCCACAGAGGTGAGCGGGACCCTGAGCTGGGCCATGGGACTCAGAAGTACAGCTCACACTTAACTTAAAGAGCAAATGAGTCCCTGTGATCTTCCTTCATCATGAGCAAATTCTAAAATCTTCTGATCTCTCTTCTTTATCCAACTGACCTGTTTCCATGCATTGCTTATAAAAATGTTAGAAACAGCCCTAGCTGATTTGGCTCAATGAATAGAGCATTGGCCTGCGGACTGAAGGGTCCTAGGTTCAATTCTGGCCAAGGGCACATGCCTGGGTTTCGGGCTTGGTCCCCAGTAGGGGGTGTGCAGGAGGCAGCCAATCAATGATTCTCTCTCATCATTGATGTTTCTCTCTTTTCTCCCTCTCCCTTCCTCTCTAAAATCAATAAAATATATTTTCAAAATGCTAGAGACATCAAATCAAACCTGTCATACACCACCTTTGAGAATATGGAAGTTGGCGTGTAAATAAGGTAGATCGTGAACCTAACAGGGTTATAGGGCAAGTTGTGTCTAACCCAATCTTCAGTTTCTGAAGTTTTAGTGGCTCTGAGTCTCCATGCGCTGTGAGCTATAGAAGTGCCCCTCCCATCACACAGCCAGCCTATCGGAGACCTCTGTCCCACGGCACCACCGGTGTAGTGGATTTGAACAAGTTTGCAGGCAATATGATGAATTGAAAGGATCTCAACCCTTTGGAAAGTCCCAGAGTTTAACAAATTAATTCTCTTTAACCTTGAAAGTTCCAGGCCCCCTAGTTCTCCTCTCCACTCTATGTTTCTATCTGAGCTTTAAAGAGGACAGTTCATTTTGAAATCCCATTGCTGTGTTGAACTGGAGTCAGTGCCTATGAAAGGTAATTGGCTCATTCTTGACAGTCAGCAAAGAGACACTGGAGCTTGTAATTTCCTTTAAACTGTGATTTATTCTGAATAGAGGACTGGAGGGTAAAATCTCCACAGTTCTGTAAAGCAGTGAGATCTGAGTGTTCCTGGTTTGCTAGCCTTGGAGAGATGAGGAAATGTTACTCAGGTTCTAAGAGGGGAATTCTTATTTTTAAAGCTCCTGTCCCACCCAATGTAACCAAGCAGACAGAGAGTAGAATCTTGGACATCTCACTCACTCTCTTGCAATTATTAGTTGGCCAGCATTACTGAATTACTTTTAAGGCAGAATAAGGGTGTGTAAAAGGGACCCACAGAATTGGCCAAGGATAACCAGCATCTCCCTTACATGATGTTTCCCAGGTCCAGTGGCACTGCAGGGCCCGGATGATTGCGGGGGCCAACTTCTACATTGTGGGCCGGGACCCTGCAGGAATGCCCCACCCCGAGACCAAGAAAGACCTGTATGAACCCACTCACGGGGGCAAGGTCCTGAGCATGGCCCCTGGCCTCACCTCTGTGGAAATCATTCCATTCCGCGTGGCTGCCTACAACAAAGCCAAAAAAGCCATGGACTTCTATGATCCCAAAAGGTAGGTCTTTAAAGGAAAATTGTTTGTTTTTAATCCTTATTGTTGAGAGTATTTCAAATGTCCCCTTTTTTACTCTCCCCCCTTTTAATGAGCATTATGATGCACTAATCATACTCAGAGCACACAGAAGTAGGTAGAGCAACACTAGACACTTCCATGAACAGAGTAGACACAGTACATATTGAATGGATAGCTGCATTGTGTCCCCTTCTTCTGCAAGTTCCTTTACTGAACTGAAGAATTAAAGAATTGCCATTTTAGGAGGTGCAGCATTTTACAGGAAAAAAAAAATGTTCTCGGAACCCATAAGCTACTCCAGGAGTCTTTAAGGAAGATGTTATTTACCTACATGGAGTTCTTTGTTCCTACCCTGTGACAGGCACAACGAGTTCGACTTCATCTCTGGAACCCGCATGAGGAAGCTGGCCCGGGAAGGAGAGAATCCGCCAGACGGCTTCATGGCCCCCAAAGCTTGGAAAGTCCTGACAGATTATTACCGGTCCCTGGAGAAGAGCTGCTAAATGCCTTCGGCTCGTTTCCTTCTCAAGTGCTTTTTGATTCCCTTTCCTATTTTTGTGATTAGATGCTTTGAATCCAATTGTTTCTCAATGACTGATTTTAGGGTTTTATAATGAGGTAATAATAATTGTGTCTAAAATTTAGAGTCAACTTCAATTATATAAGAAATAAGTCAAACTGAAGACCAAATCTTAGCAGGTTAACAGCAATAGTATCATCGTTTTAGAATGAAATTAATTGTATTGTCTATACTGCATCTGAACAGGTAGGTCCTAGATTTCTTAAAGCTCTGATCATGTGTCTAGTTTACTTGCCAAAAAGGAAGGCGTATTTTCCAGCTTAAGTTTTACCAACCTACCCTCTACCAATGTTCCACACAAGAATAAATCAAATGGGCAGCCTCTTCTAGACAACTAACAAAATAATTTCTCACCCTGAGGGAGGTGTGGCTCACAGCAAGATTCTTCCTAACATTTCTCATATCGTATACAGCCCGACTGTCCAATCTCTTAGGTGCTGAAGCATAATCTGACTGGAGAATGTGTGAAAATGTGAATTTACTCTCAGAGATCTATGCAACCTACTTCTGCCATGAAAGTTCTATTAACTAATAAGAGAAGTCTTTATGCACTTCCGTGAATAATATAACTCCAGTGAAACAGTGTCTTGCCATTAAGAGTGCTTTGATGAGATTTCCACACAGGAAACATTGTGGGAAGTTACTTTTTCTCCTCTATGAAGAGGCTATGCCTTCACAGCAGCAGCTGCTGTAACTGAAAACCATTGGTGCCATGAGGGAGCTGCTAAAACTGGAAAAGACCACAGAGACCATCGAATGCAGCCCTGTCCCGACAGGTGACCAAACTAAGACAAAGCAGGAGCACATGCTGCTGAGCATGGCAGCAAAAACAGAAATCTGGCATAATCAGGAAGTACCAGTGGTTCTCAATGAGCACCAAGGCCACGTGACCCCCTATCTGAACTCAGTCTGTACTGTACAACAGAGAAGGTCTGATTCCCCTCAACTGCTTAGGAAAGCTCCGTAAATAGAGGGCACTTACAAAGCAGCCTTCTTGGATGCTGAAAGGTTGAGTTTTTAAAACTCAACTGATTTTATTGCAGTTAAAAAAACAAAAACAAAACAAAAAAAACAAACCTTTTTCCAAAGACTTACTGCTGGTTCTGAGACATCCAGCCTCTCTGATGGCTTTACTTCCTGGGAGGCAATCTTTTTATACTTTGTGTAATTCCTTGTGCTAAGGGATATATGAAGAAACGGTACCTTTTGTACATGGGTCTCTCTGGAAGAGACTTAAACTGGAAAGAGAAAACTGTGATTTTTAAAAAATATGTGTTATTTTCTTAAATGCTAATCTTAGGTAATGAAAGTTCTTTTGAGAATAATATACAATAGTCACAGCAAAGTGCAACCAATTGTCTTTAATAATAGAGTGCCTGTATTCATTTAATTAGAGGTACTTATAATTGCCTTTTTTTTTAAAAAAGTGTATTTATTGAAAACATGAGACCGGATACAGTAGTGCCTTAACCCAAATAGTTTGTGATTTTTAAATATATTTATAATGATTCTTCTGCTCTAATACCACACAGTGCAAATGGCTATTTGTATGTACAACTGATGCTTGTCCTCATGTTAATAAATTTCTCAAAATGAAGCCTGGTTTTCTCTGCCTGTTTAACACTCCATGTGGGTTGACCACATGACTGTTGAGGTCTTGGTGACTTCAAGTAACTGGAAACTGCAGCAACTCTTTCAGACCGTAATTACAAGGCTGTTAGCTCTTACCCACGTCATTTCAAGAACCGTTCTAGATGGCAGTGACATAAGCACTAGTGATGTTTTCAGAGGCGCATGGGCTCCTTAGGGACCTCTCCCCAGGATTTCATTACCTGAGGATCCGAACTGAGATTTTTTTTTTAACTTGCTCCCTTTTTCTCAAAGTGCTCGCAAGAAGTTTTACCAGTGGGGCTGGAAGCAGTTGTGTGTTGTCTGCAGTAACTCCCATATCTCCACTAACCTCAATAATTGCTACTTCTGTATACAAAAAGGATGCTTGCTTCCACCTGTACGTTCAGGGGCCTCCAGGAAGGCTTGCATTTTGGTTTCCTTCCTCCTTGAGCCCCTAGCCTCCTTTCGGTCCTGAAAGCTTAAAGAAAATGACTGAGCTTCACTACAATAAAACTGGTGCGATAGCCAACTCAAAGCTATCACTTGTCACCCCTTCCTTTTCCTTTCGAGATCCTTACTTGTTGGCTCCTAGTGACAATCAGTAGGACAAAGTAGGGCAGGAAATGTGTAAGTTCATGAAGATGTAAGTGGTGCCAAGGGAGTATACTGAACTGTAAAGGGCAGTGTGAAAATCCTGGAAAGGCATGGATAAATCATTCAGTCAGATATTGGTGGACTTAAAAATGTTATCAACACTTGAATCAGGCCACAAGATTTCTTTCCAACCATATTCCTTGTAAGAAGAAACAACTCTTGGCTACTTGAGAACAGCAGAGTTCATTTTTCCTCATCTTCCTCCTTTTTGTCACCTGAATTTTAGGTCAAGCACAGTAGATAATCAGGAAATGAGATGGTCACCAGATCAATCAATTGTTCTTATATCTGAAGGTTTGAAGGAACAATAGTGCAGCATTAGCTAGTGAGGCACACACCATTGTGTTCATTTCAGTTCCAAGTTTTGCATGACAGTTATTATTTCAATATGTTTGGCTTGAGTTTTAAAACTGAGCTGCCATGATTCACAACCTGTGTCCTTGGTGCCCACACCAGAATTCACATTCATTGCAACTGTATTTCAAAGCACAAAAGCTTACAAGGAAAGTGTGCTCAAGTAAATTGATAACTAAATATTAGACAATCAAAAAACATTCCCAGTTCAGTGTTTCAGTAATGAGACCTTTATGAACTATAAAAATAAAAGCATAACATGCTAATTAGACCTGATGGCTGAACAAAACAACAGTGCAGATGAAGCCTGGCACTGCAGCTGCGAGGGCTGAGCCTTTTGCACCGATTTCGTGCACTAGGCCTCTAGTTGAGTCATAAAAGCGCAAATTTTACAGCGCTGTTACTGAGGACCTTTTGTTTTACTTCCATTGTTAAATGGTTTCTTGTAGCTTAGATCTCATTTGCATCTACTTGCTCTACATCTTAATACAATTTCATGAACAGGTCTTAGAATTTTCTCCCACACATGTAAGGAGAGCTTTAACTTTTGAGGGGGGGGGGGGGGGAGGGAAAAAGTGAAGGGGAATAAGATGTATAAACTCCCAGTTATAAATAAGTTATGGGGATATAATGTACAGCACAAGGGAATGCAGACTATTGCAATAACTGTACAGTGACAGATGGTTACTAGATTTGTCATGGTGATGGTGATCAATTCGTAATGTGTATAAATGTTAAATGTGTTATACCCCTAAAATTCATAGTATTGCATCTCAACTATACTTTAATAAAAAAGAGGTCTTTCCCAATGTTTACCAATTAGGGAAAAAGCATTTTCTCAAGTCAGAAACTCTAAGCATAATCCTATCTAATGAAAGCGTAATATGCAAATTGACCATCACTATAACACACAAGATGACTGCCCCCATGTGGACATAAGATGGCCAGCAGGGGAGGGCAGTTGGGAGGGACCAGGCCTGCAAAGGAGGGTAGTTAGGAGTGGCCAGGCCTGCAGAGGAGGGCAGTTAGGGGCAAACAGGCTGGCAGGGGAGCAGTTAGGCATCAATCAGGCTGGCAGCAGAGTGGTTAGAGGATGATCAGGCTGGCAGGCAGAAGTGGTTAGGGGCAATCAGGAAGGCAGGCAATCAGTTGGGAGCCAGCAGTCCTGGATTGTGAGAGGGATGTCTGACTGCCTGTTTAGGCCCGATCCCACTGGGCAGTCAAACATCCCTTAAGGGGTCCTAGATTGGAGAGGGTGCAGGCTGGGCTGAGGGACTCCCACACCCACCGTGCACAAATTTCATGCCCTGGGCCTCTAGTAATAGCAGTAGTAGTAATAGTAGTAGTAGTAGTAGTAGTAGTAATGATAATGATAATAATAAAGTTCCCTCAATTACTTTAAGGCATTAAGATGCCTCAATGAGTCATAATTGCTGGGATTAGTGTATTTTTCTAACTTCATTTGATGATTAAAACTATGATAAATTTAATAACTACTACTGGATAGTCTGAATTGAAGAGAAGATAAAAAGAAAGGACCTGAGAAGGAATATATCACACCTTATTTTTTTATCAATAAGTTATAATATTAAAATAAATGATTACTGAAATTCTTACTAATTACTAGTATGAGTTAGTGTGTAAGCTACAGAAGTGTGAATGCTACACAGCAAGATAAAACCAGTCAGTCTGAGGGCATGTTTTATAAACCAAAACCACCCCAGAAAATTTTATGTAACTGAAAAAGACCAGCCATCAGTAGAGCAAAATCAATTAAGAGGGACCTCTTTATTACACATTTATAAAATAATAGTATAATTATTAAAAATGGAGACTATATATTTTTTGGTATCTGTGTTTTGCATTCAATTTTTTAATCATCTTCACAATTTTTCAAAACTTGATTTTTATTATCCTAGAACTTCAACCCCACCCACCAAAGCACAACTGAAGAACCAACTATTCAGCAGGTTCTAATGAGAGACTTATCAAAAAGTTACTCAAATAACGCAACAAATAAAGATTGAGTTTTCAAAGAAATACAATAAAAACAAAAACATAAACAGCATAATTTAATTTTTCTGATGATTCAGAAGGTTCCTCTGTCACAGTGTGCCACGCTCCTCATGCTGCGTGTTTAAGTGCCGTAACAGAATTCTAATTAATGAAATTTTGGACAAAAAAAATGTTCACTGACTTGTTAGCACACACAGCCTCAGTGACTGCAGGTACAATATTGGAATTTTGATGTGTATATTTGTACTAACTGGGGCACAATTTA
Source organism: Pipistrellus hanaki (assembly GCF_964339955.1). Lineage (NCBI taxonomy): Eukaryota > Metazoa > Chordata > Mammalia > Chiroptera > Vespertilionidae > Pipistrellus > Pipistrellus hanaki. The sequence goes on from NC_140516.1 coordinate 30,138,743, forward strand.
TAATATGCTAAGAAAACTTTTTAAATTTCAGTTATAAAATGAATATTTTTAGCATATTTAGCAACAGCTACTAGTTTTAAATCATTTTATTTTTGATGACCAAATTAGATTTGACCATAAATAAAGAACACATAACTTTAAAATAACATTAAAAAACCATGGTTACAACAGAACTAGGCAACATTAGATGAAGAAAGGGAAAGTCACATACATGTATTGTATGGCACTGAGCTTTTTCTAAGCTATTCCTTTGAATGACTTTCAACCACCTTTATGTATATCAATTTATAAATGTCTCTATTCGGTGTGCTTGTGGAAAGGTGAAATTGATGTTGGTTATGCAACTGCCTGAAAACCATTCAATGCTGATCTCTGAACAAGTATTATTATATGATTATCCTGACAACTATAATAATTGAGCCACATCTAAGTATTCAGATGTGGCTGACTCCAACTGTTCAAATGCAGAGAATGCTCAACTTTAAAAAAAGCTGAAACAAGTGACAACTGAAAATGGCTGAATCGCTGTACCTTATAGACACAACCCTCAATCTTAGTTTCGCTAGAAAGCATTTAGCACTTTTTGATTCAGTAGTTGGGGGTAAAAAAAAGTTTCTGTATTCAAACATATCTACAGAATGTCAATATAAAATGTGTGACTATATACATTCAATACACACACGCTCACATATCTAGAAAGCAGCACTTAACCACATCTCCATTTCTCACTAATGACTCAATGACTCACCTGTCACTTTAAAACAAGCTTAGATGTTATAAGGCTGCAATATATGGCTAAAGAGGCCAAACACAAGCACCCACACGCAGGCTGGATTAAATTGTTCCTCCTCATGATTTTTGACAAGTGGTAATACCATTTATATAACAACCATGTCTCAATAACTTAGAAGTCAGAGTATAAAACCAGTGTCATTCAACTCCCTCACTGTGTAAGAACACCACTCCTCCCATTCTATTTCCACTAATGATAACAGGGCACACCAAACCAGGCTGCACTGACCTGCACAAATGACGTTTACTCTTAATCTAAACAAACATGTGTTAAAACATTCTGAAATGCTGCATCCTTCGACTTCTTCATCTTTTCAATTGCCCGATGCAGGTCCTGTTGTTGCACAGGCCGAATTTCATCTTCATCATGGCTAAAATGCAAATACAAGCCCACCAGATATTTAAAAACTTTAGAATAAACCTTCCTAAAAGATTTTACGATGATTAAAAAATAATCTCTTTCCCAACCAAGACCCCAAAGACAAACACAATTAAAAATTCATGTGAACTTTTTCAGGAGCTATCTATGCATTACAAATCTCTTTTTAAAAAAGCACTGCTAAAAGGTAGAAAGCTAAAATGGCTGGCTATAAATATTATAGCTGTGGTAACTAAAATCAAATACTTCACACTAAGAATATCAGTAGAGAATATTAGCATACAGTGAAAAAGTTCTATAAAGGTGTGCCAATTTACCTAAGTGGAAACATTAATTCCAATCAAGGAGTCAAACATACTCCATCAAAACTAAAATTAAAAAGTAGCTTTCTTACAGATATAATTCATGCATGTTTGGCTTTTGACAAACTAAAATTCTTGCTATTGATAAAAACCAACTAATCTAAGTCCTCCTAACTTTAAAAATAAGAAAAACACAGTATATAATGTCTCCTTTGTAATTTATGGACACTTAAGAAAAATCATTTGGGAAAAATTTTTGAGATAATCTAAATCTATTGGTCAGATTTTTCACATTGAAATATTAAAATTTTTCACGGCTTTGAGGACAACAGAAAAACTTTCATTATTGATGTAATGTTATTTAAGCAAAATTTACTAATATTATTTTCTTTTTCTTCTCCTAATTTTATTTACAAGAATAAAAATCTTTGGCATGTAGATTGGCTACAGGGGTCAAAAGTATTCCCAACTTTAGCACTCGAGCAGCTGGAACAATAAATAAGTAAATGGGAGTTGCTCTCTGCATGACAGGTGTTGAGGGAACACTGAAGAAAAGTCCAGGATTAGTGCATACCTAGCTAGGGCTAACAGGGTAGCTCATGCAAACCTTTCTATACCAAGAGCAGCTTCCCCCCCACCCCCCAATGGCAATGCACTATAATTAAACACATGAATACAAGAGGTAAATCCAGGTCACTCAGAGTGAAAGCCTCTGGGGCACAAGGAAAAAAGACAGAAACAAAGGGTAAGAGATTCAATACAAGCCCCAAAGTACACTAGCTTGCCAGAGTCATAGAAATTCTTCGTTAAGAAGAGGTTGATACTTGGCCCTGGCCAGTTAGTCTCAGCCTGTGGACCGAAGGGTCCCAGGTTCCAATCCAGTCAAGTACACGTATCTTAATTGCAGGCTCAATCCCCAGCCCTGGTCAGAGCATCTATGGGAGGCAGTCAATTGACGTGTCTCTCTCTCACATTGATGTTTCTCTCTCTCTGTCTCTCCCTCTCCCTTCCACACTCTAAAAGTCAATGGAAAGATATTCTTGACTGAGAACTGAAAAAAAACAAAAAAGTTTGATACTTTGAACAGGGGTTTAGAATGCAGAGTTACACTGGCTCAGGGCAAGTAGCCTTTTGAAAAACTTCCCAAGGGACATAGTTCATCAGAGCTGAGCTATTCCAGTTCAGCAGTATCTTTGCTTGAATAAGGTTGGTACAAAACTAGTTTCTCAAGCTCATACTTTGAAACTGGTTTCAAGTGAAATTTGCTGCAATGGCAAATGGTTTATTTGTTTAGTAAATATATTATTATTTGGAAATCTAGTGCACAAAAAGGCCCACCCATTTACATGTAAAATTTCTGTAACACAAGGTACTCATTATCATATAAAATGAAATTTAGGATTTTAAGATGCAAAGTAATCCAGGATTACTAGAGGACCCTACTTTCCTAGTGGAGATGGGCAAACCTAAGTTTCTGTCAGCTTTCTGTGACCAGTCCATGGATTTTCAGTATAAATTTGGCTTTTTATCTCTACCTCTTCATTTTAGACTCTCCTCAAAACACCCCTTCCTCACAACCATTTTCAGAACTCACCTTTAAAAAAAAGACAATAAATAAAGTTGGGGAGATCGTTAATGCCAATTTACCTTTTATTCCATACACAAAGTTTGTATTATAAAGAAAAATAAAAAAACTTAACCTAAAAACTCTAAAAGGATTTGATAAATATTAGAGATCAACTCTATACACACATACCTTTCCTCTGATGTAGAATTAACATATTCCCTGACACAGAGGAGGGCAGCATCTCTACACATCTCTTTTAGGTCACTTCCTGAAAACCCATCAGTTTCCTGGGCAACTTCTAGCAGGTTCACATGTCTGTCCACCTTAAACCAATATGTATAAAACACACTTAGAAAACAAACACAAAATATACTGCAAAGGAGTAGCCAAATACTCTTCTTAGAAATAAATAATGGCAAGCATATTGGAACAGCATGGAAAGAGAATCACTAACGAGTTTTAACTATAAAAGCTTAAAATTTGAAATCTAATTTTTATTAAGTGTCATTATGACCAGTAAGTCTCAGTAGATATATCATGGTGTGATAGTGAAAAAAAAAAACATTCAAACAATGTTGGAATCACTTCAGTAGCTCTTAAAAGGTCCAAAGTTAATACTTTTCTATAATATAGACAACATACTTAACAAACAACCTGATTTGTTAACAAACAATCTAATTTCTAAAGGTGGGGGTTATTTAAATCTCATGTCCATTACAAAAAAACATATTCCATTGAAATACTCTCACATCCTTTGGTATTCTATTACCTCACCATTAATTCAACACAGTCTTTGCTCTCCAACAGAAGTTTATATAGTCAAACCAATTAAAGGGCTGTATTGGCACATAATAGACTTGGATTAATATAATCATACAAACTGTATATATAGATGAAGAGGGGGAAAAGCAAAGAAAGTTATAATAATTACCATCTATTAAATGATTATGTGTCATTCACTTTAAATATATTATTCTCATTTAATCCTATCAGGTTAAGTATTCTCATATTCATTTTCAGAGGTGAGACCTGGAAAGGTTAAATAAATTGCCCAAGGTCACACCATTGCCAAAGCCAGATTTGAACACAATGTAGCAGAGATCCAGCTATATTTCCCCCCACAGAGCTAACCATTTGTCTTAACATTTACTTTTCCCCATTGATTGCAGTGCTACATTGGCTAGTTACTAAATTCCCATCTGTTTTTGTGGAAGACCCAATGTTAACACATTGTGCACCAGTAGTTTGACTGCTAGCTTTACCCAGTGGCCAGATAAGTTTCTATTGAATGAGTACAAAAATTTTTTTTACAAAGTATCATAAAAAAGATAGTAGCTTGTAAGAACATTTAATAAATAACTTCAAAATGCAATGGGTATTTAAAGTGTGCCTTTAACATTTATGTAAAACACTGTGTAATATGAAAACATGAGAATGCTTGTGATCCGCCGGCAATGTGTTAAGTAAGAAGAGCAAATTTACACAAGGCCAAGAGACTTGGAGTTGAGAGGACATGGGGTCTATTGTCTGCCCTGTAACTGTGACCTCACATGACAGTGTTCTAATTTCTAAAGGTGGGGGTTAAATAAAGAGAAATCTGCCGGGACCGGTTTGGCTCAATGGATAGAGCGTCGGCTTGGGGACTGAAGGGCCCCGGGTTCGATTCCGGTCAAGGGCATGTGCCTTGGTTGCGGGCATATCCCCAGTAGGGGGTGTGCAAGAGGCAGCTGATTGATGACTCTCTCTCATCGATGTTTCTAACTCTATCTCTCTCCCTTCCTCTCTGTACAAAAATCAATAAAATATATTTAAAAAAAAAAAAATAAAGAGAAATCACATATTTTTTATTTAAAAAAAAGTGAACTCAGAAGGTAGGTGGGAGGCAAACAGTAATAATAAGCAAAATAAAAAATAGTAAGCATATAGATAAATCTATATAGGTTTTACTATATAAACAGTAATAATAATAACTTGTGGTAAAGAAACCATGTAAAACTAATATACTAGACAATAAGAAAATGTATTACACAAGTGACATCTACATTAAGGCATTCTGAAATCTTAAAATTATAATATTGAAAAGAGGACACACCTATTGAAGGGTGCCACAAAGAGAATGTGTCACTTCTAAACCAGCAGAGAAAAGGGGAAAAGAGGAATAAAGAATATAAAGGCAACACTAAAGAGCACAGGGTGGGGTGTGTTAGGTGGAAAGTTAAAAAAAAAAAAAAAAAAAAAAAGCATGATACATGGAAAGAATAAATGAATCTAAATTTTTGAGTAATCATAATACAGACTAAACCAGATTGGCAAAAGACAAGATTAGACTATACCAAAAAAAAAAAAAAAAAAAAAAAAAGTGTAGCCCAGTATGGCTCAGTGGTTGAGCACTGACTCATGAACCAGGAGGTCATGGTTTAATTCCAGGGCAGGGCAAGTGCCCAGGATGAGGTTCGATCCCCACTGGGGGGCGTGTAAGAAGTGGCTGGTCAATAATTCTCTCTCATCATTGATGTTTCTATTCCCTCTCTCCCTCTCCTCTCTCTGAAATAAAAAATAATATTTTTTAAAAAAATATATTACAATTAAAAAAACAAAAGCCCCACATTTCTGTACAAAGATAAACATATCTTGTATACCTGAAAAACAGTGAAAGATATTTGAGGATTTTAATCCGTAGTTCAAGTATACCATAATTATTGAGTTACATGATCAGCCAAGAGTTTATTTAATAATTTATATCAAGTTCAAAGCTACATTATTTTCAGCTTTCTTTTTCATTTCTCTCTAAAATGACTTAAGGATATACTAGGTGTACCAGTTAATAATGATAGATTCTGTAATCAAAGAAAACAAGATAATTCTAAGAGAAACATCAAAAGTGCTTTATTCAAAGTAATGTCCATCGCTAGCTACACATTTCCCCATCTTTCAGGTAATTTGTGGATATCGTCCCAATAGACCTTTTCTTGTTTTGAACCATTCACAGACCCAATTTTCCATTTCTTTGTATGTTTTAAAGTGCTGCTCAGAAAATGTGTGTGCCATTGATAGGAACAAGTGGTCATCTGAAGGAGTAAGGTCTGGTGAATACAGTGGGCGGGTTAATACTTTCCAGGCAAGATCTTTAACGTGTCTTTAACTGGTTTTGAAGTGTGTGATGGTGTGTCATCATGAAACAAAATTACTTTGCCATGTCTTCTGGCACATTCTGGTCGTTTCGTGATCAAAACATGGTTCAAATTGATTATTTGTCGTCGGTAGCGATCAGTATTAATGGTTTCACCTAGTTTTAGAAGTTCATACTACACCACACCTTCCTGATCCCACCAAAGGAGAGTATTGTCTTCTTTCCGAAGCAATTTGGCCTTGCAGTCGATGGATCAGCCTCTGATTCTGTGGGTCTGGGATTCTCAAAATAAGTCCACTTTTCATCGCCAGTCACAATTTGATGTAAAAAAGACTTTTGTGCCATTGATGCAACATTTTACTGATGACTTTTTGGTTTTCCATTTGTCTTTGGTTCAGTTGATGTGGCACCTATTTTCCTTCCTTTAAAATCTTTCCCATTGCTTGTAAATGATAGGAAATTGTTTGCTGAGCAATGTTTCATTTTCCTGCAAGTTGTTTTTGAGTTTGACACGCATCTTCATCCAATAATGCTTATAATTGTTGGTCTTCAAACTTTTTTGGTTGACCTGGACGTTCTTTGTCTTTTACATCAAAATCATCACTTTCAAACTGTTTAAACCAGCGTTCACAAGTATCTTGAGATGGAGGATGTTCACCATAAGCTCCCCGAAGTATTCAGCAGCACTTTTCAAAATAATGAATTATAACTTCCTGCAAATGCTGTTTTTATTGGCATGAAAATCGACATTTTTAAGTGTAAAAATATCTATGATGTTAACACCTTCAGCAAATTTGACAGATGAAGTTTTGAAGCTTGTTGTCAATACAACAAAATAGCATATGTATCAAATCGCATATATATCAACATATGTGTAACTTCATCTATTGAAAAAAAATCCGCATTATTAACCAGTACACCTAGTAAACATGCTATTTATAGGCTAGAGAAAAATTGTAATTTTTTACTTACATTTTCATTTTTCAAAATGAGTTTCAGGATTGCTTCTCTTTGTTTTAGAGCCTAAAACAGGATAATTTCCAGTTAGTTTTTTGTTTTTTGTTTTTTTTAAAGGGGGGGATGAGGGGGAAATCAACTAGTTTTCCTAATATTTCTTCCCTGTAAATTACCTGACAATCCCTATAGGAAATGACAGAAACTCTGACAGAGGTCATGGGAACTACTGATTAAAACAAGATCTTGGTTGTCCTACCCAACTATATCTTCTTATTCTGAATCCCTACTGCCTAGCACAGTGTCTGGCAGGAAACATGCCCTTAAATATTTCTTGAGTAGATGACCTATGACTATCAATGACTTTCCTCTATTACTCTGTAAATCTCATTTTCTTCATTTAGAAAACTTCTGAAAACACCACTGCCATAAATTTTTACCAGTAATTGAAGAGATGGCAAGCAAAAACCCTTCAGTTCCTCCATTTCAACATATAACTTCCATTTTTATTAATTTACATGAGTGAATTTTTATTTAGTGATGATAGCACATTCGTTCATATGCCTGCATGCTCTCCCCAACGATGCATCTTACTATTATATCAGAGAATAAAAGGTGGTATAAAATACCTTATATATTGAAAGTATAAATGCTTTTAAGAATCATTATAGCTGAACTCATCCCTATTCCCATAACCACTGGAAAAAAACAGACCTGAGGACAATAAATATAAAAACAAATTACCTGAAAAGCAAAAACTAACCCTGCTGTTTGTGTAATTCAAGGATGTTAAGTATGAGGGTTAACTTGGTGTGTCAGGTGATGTCCAAAAACTATTTTTTTTTATTTTAAAATAAACATTTAACTTGGAGAGGAGTTTTAAGGTAAGGTTAATCATACACTTTGATGTCATAGTTATGCAATAAAAAAAACTACCCTACCTATACTAATAAAAGGGTAATATGCTAATTAGACTGGATAGTCCAGACGTCTTCTGGACGTCCTTCCTGACAAAGCCACAGTGACTGCGAGGGCTGAGGAGGGCCAGCAGCCATGGCAGCCAGCAGTGGCAGCAGCAGTGGGGTGATGGGGGTGGCACCTTCCCGTGATCTGCCAGGTCACCTCCTGCAGAGTGAGGCCAGACTGCAGCTTAGGCAGGGAAGCAGGCCTAAGCCATCAGTAGGACATCCCCTGAGGACTCCTGTAGTGTAAGAGGGGACAGGCCAGGCTGAGGAAACCACCCCCCACAACAGTGCACGAATTCTCGTGCACCAGGCCTCCAGTTCTCTATAAACAGAATGAAAGAGGGTTATAAAATACCAGTTTCTACAATATCAGTCTTCGAATTTATAACAAATTTGTAAATCTATTACGACTCATTTTGATAACTCACAAAATCAATATATTAGACTTATAACGTTAGTCCTGGTCGGTATGGCTCAGTTGGTTGAAGCAACGTCCTGTGCATCTGAAGGTCTCAGATTTGATCCCCAGTCAGGGTGCCTACAGAAGCAACCGAATGATGTTTATTTCTCTATCTCCCCCCCCCCAAGATAAAATAAATAAATATATATATATATATATATATATATATATATATATATATATATATATAAATCTTGGGGGGGGGGGGAATTTAACTTTAGTAGAGTCTACTTTCCATGTTATGTATCCTATGTTCTATTCTACTGTATTCTTTATTTTCTACTGGACTACAAGTAGATATTCTATCAATATACTCTCTGTCTTCAAACCACTGAGGTAAACTAATTAAAAAAAAAAAAAGGTTTGGATATCTAGCTAACAAAATAAAACAGAAATTATGTGTGACATCCAAAGTTTATTAAACCTGGCAGCAGTCTCATGATCTATTTTCCTTGATGCTCTAACAGAAGTACCCCAGAAGTCACAGCTAAACATGAGCTTCGACACAGAAATTTCTTGCCTTTATTCATTTGGGCAGGAAAGCCTTCTCTTACTTCATAATTTCCTACCACCCTTCAATGCCCAGGTGGATTCTGTAAATTTTAATTCTTATTTATTATTTATTTATTTTTTAGAGAGGGGAAAACATTGCTTTGTTATTCCACTTATTAATGCATGCATTGGTTACTTCTCATGTGTACCTTGATGGAGGATCAAAACCACAACCATGGAGTATCTGGACAATGATCTAACCCAGTGGTCGCCAACCTTTCAGACCTCATGAACCACTGGTTGGCGACCGTTGCCTAACTAAATGAGTTACTGGCCAGGGCTAAGTCTGCACATTTCATCAACTCCCCAGACAGAATTATTAGTATTCTTCATCATCTCAGGTCCTCACAGTTCTTTAAACATACCCGTGTATAGTACACTTTGCATTATTTATTTACGTGTCTAACTACACTGCAACACAGAGTTATTTGAGGACAGCAGCTATGTTCCATTCACCAGATTCTTGCGGGGGTCTGACACATCTTAATGCTTAATGAATACTGTCATACAAAGTAAGTGGTAGAGTCTCCTATATCAGGTTAAAAAAATTCTCTTCACTGATTTATCAGGTAGATTTCCTGATAAATTTCCTGATAAATTTATCCAGAGTGGATAAAATTATGCATACGCTCAGAGGTACCAGAGGTTGTAGCCATAGCAAAGCAGAGTAAATTTATAGAGGCTACAAACATCAATCTTTAGGAGACAGGTTTATTGCCACATACAGATCTGCTAAGTTGCAGAATGTAAAGTGGGACAAAGATTATAAGTGAATTATTATTTACTTCAAAATTTAAAAGGAATAAAAGTTCCTCTGAATAGCTATACATGTAAGATGCCGATTGCATAGTACGTATCTTCTGTTACTAACAGTTGTTTTTTTCTTTGATCTAAATTCAGAGAAAATTCAGGTTCTGAATATTCTGTGCAAAAATCAGAGTATCAATAAATTATTATCTACTTGAGGGTACTTCTTAACAAAAGAATGCTAGAAAGAACATAGTACTGCTCTAACCGGTTTGGCTCAGTAAATAGAGCGTCGGCCTGCAGATTGAAGAGTCCCAGGTTCGATTCTGGTCAAGGGCATGTACCTTAGTTGCAGACAAATCCCCAGTGGGGAGTGTGCAGGAGGCAGCTGATAGATATTTCTCTCTCATCAATATTTTTAACTCTCTATCTCTCTCCCTTCCTCTCTGTAAAAAAGTTAATAAAAAAATATATATATATATATATATATATATATAAAAGAATATAGTACTGTTTCAACATATTCCCATTAAGTTAAAGTCTAATATCTTAACTACTGGTTAGCCATTAATCTTATCAAAGGAAAGCGCTTATTACAGCTGCTAATAATTAATCAAATAAATCCTGGTTGTTATCCTGTCAGGACTTCTGAACAGAACAGTTCTTTAACCCCAACCCCTAAAACCAAAACTACAATTTAGACTTTTGTATGTATCTTCCATAGATAACTTGCAACAGTCTAAAGAAAACCACTAACGTATCTAGGCAAACATAAGATAATTACACACATTGAGCAGAAGCAAGTCATATGGATCATAGGAAAGACAGAAAGAAAAGGAAAGCAAGACTAGAAAGAAGAAACAATTATGTGGATTGTTGCCCTACTCTTCCCCTGCCTGTCAGAAATAAATGTTATTTTTTAAAAATCATTCCTTTCTTGAAATCACAGGTAAAGACCTTTAGAAAGTGAATATTTAACTGTTCATAACATCAATCAAAAGCACCTACTGGCTGGTTGATATGAAATCTTGTAGGCATTCTTCTCATTATAGCTGAGTCAAGATCCTGAGGACGGTTAGTCGCTCCCATCACTATGACCTAAATATATAAAGAAAGCAAAGGTATTAAACCCACCAATAATAATGCTTTTAAGCCAGGACCGGTTTGGCTCAATGAATAGAGCGTCGGCTTGGGGACTGAAGGGTGCTGGGTTCGATTCCAGTCAAGGGCATATACCTTGGTTGCGGGCATATCCCCAGTAGGGGGTGTGCAAGAGGCAGCTGATCGATGACTCTCTCTCATTGATGTTTCTAACTTCTATCTCTCTCCCTTCCTCTCTGTACAAAAATCAGTATTCAGTAAGAAACCTGACATTAATCCAGTATGTATTTCTCAAATATTTATACATACAAATTGAAGTTATTCCTAAACAGATCAGGAGATAACAAAGCTGGTAATGTTTTTTTTAATTACTGTATTTATGAAATATGGTTACTCAATTGCTACATGTTGAATAACTAAAAGCCATTTATGTTAAAGCCATTTATATTATAGGAGTATATAGGGGATATTAATAATAATATTAAGGAAAGAATCGTTTCCCCTAAGTCTAAGTATACTGGTAAAAGTAACATTTTCTTCTATATTTCACATCATTATCTCGTGGCATATGTAAGCACTACAGGTGACAGCTTTTCAATACTAGTAATACCTCAAACAATTCAACCTTAAATAAGGGCAACAGAATAAAAGTAAATATCAAAATTCTGGGTAGGATTTTTTAAAAAGATTTTTATTGATTTCAGAGAGGGAGAGGGATATAGAGATAGAAACTTCAATGATGAGAGAGAATCATTGATTGGCTGACTTCTACCCGCCCTCTACTGGGCGTGGGGGTGATGGAACCGGAAACCCAAGTATGTGTCCTTGGCTGGAATCAAACCTGGGACCCTTTAGTCCACGGGCCAATGCTCTATCCACTGAGCCAAACCAGCTAGGGCCTGGGTAGAATTTTTTTTAAAAAATGCTGGTGGCCCTGCCAACTTCTGGGTCAATGTCATTAATTTATAAAGGATGTCGAGATGAAAAATCAACATGAATAAAGACAAAGATATATAAATGTTCGTTTCTGAAGGGCTTCAATATTACCAATACTGTTGATATTTCTGTATAATCTAATAACAGCACACATTAGCTATCCAAAATGAAATTTACTGGTATTTTAATGGCAAGTTTTATTTAATATTATTTTATTTCAGCCTAAGAGGTTTTAGATTTCTGAAATAATTACAAGTCTAACTCCAGACCATGTTGAAAAATCCATTAAATCTTATATTTTACATTTAATTATATTTAAGAGCCAAATTACTTTCAATTAACTGTGAGAGGTTGCCACCTAGAGGGGGAAAATATAAGTACAAATACAAATTTGAGAAATGTTAGTTCTACAAAGCAATATTGCATTTGGGTTAAGAGGTCTTAAAAAAACAAAATATTAATGCTCTTATTTTGTGGTTTGTTTTTACTGCCTATCTACAATTCTATAATTTAATAAGAAAGGTAAATTTCTTACTACATGTAAAACAAAAAAAGTCTTGGAGTGATCAAAAAAACTAATTGCACAAGATAGAGGATGAATATAAGAAAGTACATTTTGAGATACAGTATTAAGTATTTCAAATACTTAAAAGAGAGATATGAAACAAAAAACCCCATAGAAGATGGAATGCTAAAATTAGGATCAAGGAATCCAAATAATTCTAATATAACATGACTAATAAATACCTATAAAATAATAACAAATATTCATGATGAAAAAGCAAGAGTGAATGAAACCACTTTTAGTTTCACTTTAAGCAGCAAATTTTAAGGAGCAATTTTAAGCGTCAAAAACTGGTAGGGAACCTTTACACTTACCATTATATATTGTAAATGAATTAAAATAAAAAATGGCAAACAACAGTAATTTTTTAGCATTTAAGCAACAAAATTAATGCACCTTTAGGTATTTAGTTAAGACTTTTAAAAATCTTTAAGGCAAAATAGCAAGATAAATTTTTTATCATTTCACATTTAAAATAATCAGATCTAAATTTATGCCTCAAAACTTTAGGTCAATGACTATCCTCAAAACACTGTAGTCTTTTATGTCTCATGTCTCTTAAGATGAAGAACATCATTAGTTAACTTGGATTTCTGGTATGGTGTCATTCTACTATTGGGTCGGCAACTAAGTAATTGCGGGTTTCACACACATATGGCTTCAGTTGAATTTTTAGGTTTGCAGACGTAGTACAAATGTAAAACACATTTTGTATTTGATAGTTGGCTATTCAGCTGTTAATCAGTAAAAAAAGTTTTTTGATCTGTTTTGTAGTTTTTGTTTGGCGTTCGTTGAAAAATGGAAAATCAAAAGGAACATTTTCGTCATATTTTGCTTTTTTATTTCCGCAAGGGAAAAACGCATCACAAGCTCATAAAAAGTTATGTGCTGTTTATGGTGACGAAGCCTTAAAAGAACGGCAGTGTCAAAATTGGTTTGCCAAATTTCGTTCTGGTGATTTTTCACTCAAAGATGAAAGACGCTCTGGTCGTCCAGTTGAAGTTGATGAGGCCCTAATCAAAGCAATAATCAATTCGGACTGTCACAGTACAACACGTGAGATTGCAGAGAAGCTTCATGTATCACATACATGCATTGAAAATCACTTAAAACAACTTGGCTATGTTCAAAAACTCGATACATGGGTTCCTCACGAACTGAAAGAATCACAGTTAACGCAACGCATTAGCAGCTGCGATTTGCTAAAGAAACGTAATGAAAATGATCCATTTTTAAAACGACTGATAACTGGCGATGAAAAATGGGTTGTTTACAACAATATCAAGCGGAAAAGATCGTGGAGCAGGCCAGGTGAACCAACTCAAACAACATCAAAAGCTGAGATTCATCAAAAGAAGGTTTTGTTATCAGTTTGGTGGGATTACAAAGGAATTGTCTACTTTGAACTCTTACCACCCAACCGAACGATCAATTCTGATGTCTACATTGAACAACTAACAAAATTAAACAATGCAGTTGAAGAAAAGTGGCCCGAATTGACAAATAGAAAAGGTGTTGTATTCCATCATGACAATGCAAGGCCACACACATCTTTGGTCACTCGGCAAAAATTAATGGAGCTTGGTTGTGATGTTTTGCCACATCCACCATATAGTCCTGACCTTGCACCATCTGATTACTTTTTGTTTCGATCTTTACAAAACTCCTTGAATGGTAAAAATTTCAATAATGATGATGATGTCAAATCGTACCTGATTCAGTTTTTTGCTAATAAAAAACAGAAGTTTTTTGAACGTGGGATTATGATGCTGCCTGAAAGATGGCAAAAGGTCATTGATCAAAATGGGCAATACATTACAGAATAAAGTTATTTAGTTCCATGAAAAAATTGTCTTTGATTTTCTTTAAAAAATCCGCAATTACTTAGCTGCCGACCCAATATTTTTGTTTCATTTGTGGCCATCTCAGACTTATAAAAAGCTATGTGAGGTGTTGAATTCCATCCATAGTCATAGAACAGACAATTTTAGAGAAAGGCTAACTGTTTCAGATAAAAGTATGTTTAAAATTGTTATTCAAATTAATATCAATTTTAATGCTCTCAACACTAAAAAGGTTAAATAAAATGTTGCTGGGGTTAAATAAAAAAGTAACATCCTTATTTGCTCCCTCAAATAAAAATCTGGCATAAGGAAAACAGTAAGCACTATTAGTGTGATCAGAAATCCTGCTTCTGAAAACTGTTTCAGTTGTCTATATCAGAACCAGGCTGTGGAGCTCTGAAGTGCATCTGGAGTATAAAATTCATCCAATAATCGCTCTTTCCACGGCTTTTGAAACTATAATATGATAGGATAGAATATGATAGTAAGCTACTTCCTCTTACATGGCCTAACCTACTCAATTGTCTAAGTACTTTAAATTCTGTTGCTTAGGAGAATACTAGTTTGGAAACCTGTAAACTAGTTCCATTGAAGAGTTTTATCAGAACCAATTATTAATAAAAATGGTGCCAAAACCGGTTTGGCTCAGAGGATAGAGCATCGGCCTGCGGACTGAAAGGTCCCAGGTTCGATTCCGGTCAGGGGCATGTACCTTGGTTTCGGGCACATCCCCGGTGGGGGGTGGGCAGGAGGCAGCTGATCTATGTTTCTCTCTCATCGATGTTTCTAACTCTATCCCTCTCTCTTCCTCTCCGTAAAAAATCAATAAAATACGTATATATTTTTTAAAAAATGGTTTCTGTTACTGTCACCTAAATTCACCTGTTGTGTTTTCTTCTCTTTCTTTTGATCTATGGTAACATGGTGGATAAAGGAGATCCTTTACCCCTCTGTTTACAAAACATACATAAATAATAAAGTATTTACAAAACTCAGATAAATTAATCGACAAACTGCAAAAAAGCTAAAGAAATTAGGCTGAGGCCAGTAGTGAAGACAGTGCAGTAGGGAGTTAAGCAAGGATAAAAACAGACCCAGAGCCACTAGTCACTTCCTCTTTCTTGGCATCATGATCCTAAAAATTCCAAGGAGAGGCTTCACCTGGGATTTTTCTCTTCAACACTGCAACTTTAAGGCACATTTCTTCAAATACCTGGCAACTGTGATCAGTATCCAATCCATCCCAGAGACTCATAAACTGAGCTTTCATCATGGCTGTAGCTTCATGATCAGAACTTGAACGGTTTCGTAGAAAGGAGTCTAGAAAGAAAAGGTCCTGAGTGTTAGAAATTAACTATTATTTACTCTTTATATAATCTCAAATCACTTAACCAAAAGCTAATAACTTCCTGAAAGATTACAAGAAAAAGGGTTACTATGCTTTTTCACACATTATTCTGATATAACAATTTTGGCAAATTATTGGACAAACTAAAAAACACACAATCAATTCACAACCTTCATTTATTTCCTTAAAATACATTTATGCTAACATATATAAAAGAAGTAAAGGATCTGGTACTGAGAGGCTAGAAAAAGATCAAGTAGTGTCTTAAGAGGAAAATCTGTGTAGTTTGGCCATAAATTTCCAGATTATCTGTAACCTTTGTGCTCTTAATTATGGGGTCACAGCCTTTTCCTGGTAATAAATAAAATGACATTAGAAAATGTCAAAACACTATTAAGTGGTAAAATGAAGGACAGAAAATGGTTTAAACCACACAAGCTAGCACACATGTATATGATGTTATACATGGTAAAAAATTAAACAAAATGTAAGTATCTTTGGTTATTGCTCAGTGAAATACTTAAGGACAACTTTAATTTCCTGTTTTGAATTATTTTGTCTTCCAAATTATCTACAATGAACATGAAATGTTCATTTTTTAAAGAAGCGGAGAAGCATTTTCCTCCTAGAATGAAAAAAAACATACATCCTAAGAATAAACAAGACATTAAAAGTAAATCCTGGATTTTCTTATACAGTTCCAATTTTGTATAATCTATCCATTGTTGGACGATGTATCAAACTAGCTCACAAAAAAAAAAAAAAAAAAAAAAGACAATGATAAAATCTAATCATTTAAAGTTATTTATTTTTTAAAGTAAAATTTGTTTTTTAAAGTTAAATTGTTTAAGTTCAGCTGCCTACTTAACCACCACTGTGTGGTGCTTACAAGAGATATACTTAAATATAAGGGCTCAGAATGGTGAAAAGGATGGCAAAAGAGATATGTAAATACTATTTAAAAAGTTGGATAAAGTATTTTTGTAAAAACTTAATGCATATCTGATAAATGTTGCTACAATAATTTTTACATGCTTAAAAAAAAGATCTAGAAACAAACCTTATACCTTTCATAAAAATTAACTCAAAATGCATCACAGATCTAAGTGTAAAACACAATACTATAAAGCTAGAATACAGGAGAAATCTATACAAGGCATGATGATAAGTTTTCACATTCAACACCAAAAACAATCCATCAAAGAAAAAATAGTGAAGTTGGAATCTATTAAAATTAAAAATCTTTCCTTGTGGGAGACACTGTTAAGAGAAAAGCCAAAGTACAGACTGGGGGAAAGTATTTACGAAACATATATTTGACAAAATATACAATAAACTCTTAAAATTAAAAAATAGAAAAACCCAAAAATATCTCATCAGATACCCACCTCACCTCACTAGAGAGGAGATACAGATGGCAAATAAGCATATGAAAAGATGCTCAATAACATGTCATTAAGGAATTGCAAATTAATAGAACAATAAGACACCGCTACAAACTTATTAGAATAGCTAAAATAAATAAAACTTATTGTATAATACAATCCAATTAAACTGCTGAAGAAGATGCAGAACAACAGATTATTTTTATTTATCACTGAAGAAACTGCAAAATGGTATAGCCACTTTGGAAGATAGTTTGGTAGTTTCCTACAAAGCTAAATATAGTTTTACCATAAAATCCAGCAATGATAATGAACATCAACTGTAGAGGGCTGCCTGGGTAGACACATGGGCATTTTCTTTAATTATTGTCAGCTGAACTCAGGGTGTAGGCAGAGCCACGCCCTGGGAACATGCTTCCCCAATAAGGCTGGACATGTTAATCATTTCTGACTTCATAGCAGCCCAGGTGTCGGCAGGGGCGGGAGTAGATATGTAAATCTAGGCCTATAAAAATAAATGCGCTGTGTGGCTCGGGTCTTTGCTACAGCCTCTCCATCAGAGAGGAAGGAAGGCGTCCCACCCAGCTCCCAGCTTTAAATCTATTTCTGCATCTTCTTTCTATTATTTCTCAATCCCTGGCCTCCTCCACTTAGAACCAGTTCATTCATCTCTCTTTCCGCACTGGACACGGAAAGGGAGATCCCTGCCATGTTTGGCCCCTGTCACATCAGGCCCCTACAATCAACAAGAAACCAAAAAACCCTAGCTGGTTTGGCTCAGTGGATAGAGCGTCAGCCTGTGGACTGAAGGGTCCCAGGTTCAATTCTGGTCAAGGGCACATGCTTGGGTTGCAGGCTTGATCCTGTGTTGGGTGTGCAGGAGGCAACCGGTCAATGATTCTCTCTCATCACTGATATGTCTACCTCTCTCTCCGTCTCCCATCCTTTCTGAGATCAATAAAAATATAATTTTAAAAAAATCACCCCATAAACCCAATAATTTACAAGGGAAGAAATCCAAATGACTTATCAACATGTTAAAAGATGCCCAAATTTAACAGTAAGCTGGAAAATTCAAATTAAAATAATAATGAGATAATTTATGTTATTTAAGTTGGCAAAAAGTAATGATAATATCTGACAAAAAAATTTTTAGGGAGTATCTAGGGATACAAACTACAGAAAAATGAAAACAGGTATAACCACTTTGAAGAACTGGTCATCCTCATGCGGTTGAAGATAAACACAGCACACAGCCTAATGTTTCAACTACTAGTTGCTATCTACCCTGGACAAACATATGTGCTTAAGGCAACATGTACATAGATGTCTACTGCATTCTGTTTGTAAGAGAGAAAACACAGAAAAAGCTATCCAGTAGGATAATGAACAGACACATTCTGCAACACAGAAAAATATGCATAGCATAATAGGATGGTTATCGCTTTTGCTTTTAATAATTTGGCATAAAAATTGTCAAAAACTCAATTTGGCCCAGCTGGCATGGCTCCATGGTTGAGCATCAACCTGTGAACCAGGAGATCATGGTTCGATACCAGTCAGGGTGCATGCTTGGGTTCGATACCCAGTGGGGGGAAGGGGGGCGTGTAGAAGGCAGCTGATCA
Organism: Pipistrellus hanaki; assembly: GCF_964339955.1. NCBI lineage: Eukaryota > Metazoa > Chordata > Mammalia > Chiroptera > Vespertilionidae > Pipistrellus > Pipistrellus hanaki. The sequence goes on from NC_140516.1 coordinate 30,157,395, forward strand.
CTGATTCTCTCTCATCACTGAAGTTTCTATCTTCCCCTCCCTTCATCTCTGAAATCAATAAAAATATATTGAAAAAACACCCCACAAAAACAAAACTCAATTTGGTCATCTAAATACCAACCTTAACTATGGCATTTTAAAATGCTCCCATAAAAAACATAGCATACCTATTTCATCTATAAAGATGATGGAAGGCTGTAGCTTTATGGCAAGAGAAAAAACTGCAGCAGCTAATTTCTGAGATTCTCCATACCACTTATCTGTCAGTGTTGAAGGCTGAAGGTTAATAAATCGACAGCCTGCTTCTTTGGCTGTAGCCTTGGCAATCAACGTTTTACCACAGCCTGGAGGCCCATAGAGAAGAACACCTGGAAATAAACATGTACTTTTATTATTTCCTTTAAGAGAACAAGATACTTGCTTTAGTTTGTGATAATCAACATTATATTAATTCTAGCCAAAGTAAAATTTTTCCCAACATTCACTTGTTTTTATTCATATTTTTTAATAGTAGAAAAGGAAGAAGCCATATTCTATATTCAATATCAGTGATGACAAGTATTTTGGATTATAGCATCTTGTGCCTCCTCTCTTCAATAAAAATGTCCAGTCAGGTAATGTTCACTTTTTGACCTGGGTGATAATTACATAAGTGTTAGCGTTATAATTACTCATTCAACTATTTTATCCCCATTTCCTTATATATGTTACATTCCACTAATCATATTTTCTCATCTGGCATGTTATCAGTGATTCTAGCAGTATTATTTAAAAGGGGCATTTTTTTCTGCCTGCTGGTATGGCTCAGTAGATGAGCGTCGACCTATGAACCAGGAGGTCACGGTTCAATTCCAGGTCAGGGCACATGCCCGGGTTGCAGGCCCAATTCCCAATAGGCATTACATTTAAGGATGCAGTTATAAGTTCCCTACTAGGGATGGAGCCCATAATGCAGGCATGTAAACTGACTAGGAATTGAATGATGACCTCCTGGTTCATAGGTTAATGCTCAACCACTGAGCCACAACACAGCTGGGCATCTCACTCAATTGTTAAGTTCCAAGACTTTCAAAGTAATTACTAACAAAGGACAAGGAAACATTTCCCTTAAAAATAAGGTGTACTTAATAATTAAGTGGAAATAATTAAAAGGAAAAAAGTCGCTAGAATTGTGAAACAACAAAAAAGAAAATCTTATTGTACACTTGAAGCCTACATAATTTTATTAACCAATGTTGCTCCAATAAATTTAATTTTTTTTAAAAGTCTTATCTTGAAAACAAAACAAAACAAAACAAAAAACCACCACATTGGGACTTTGGATTTTTTTTTTTAACCTTGATTTTCCCAATTTCCATTTACTTGGAAATAATAAATGAGTTTGAAATAAAAGGCCCTGACTGGTTTAGCTCAGTGGATAGAGTGTTGGCCTGCACACTGAGGGTTCCCAGATTCGATTCCAGTCAGGGGCATGTGCCTGGTTTGCGGGCTCATCCCCAGTGGGAGATGTTCAGGAGGCAGCTGATCAATGTTTCTTTCTCATCGATGTTTCTAACTCTCTCTCCCTTCCTCTCTGTAAAAAAATCAATAAAATATATATAATTTTTAAAGAAATAAAAGGATTATTTTGCAATGTTAACATCATCTAAATTTGGGAAACTAAAGAATGAGCAATTAATATCTAAAACCTATTCACACTGCTGTTAGCCACCCAATCCCAATTCATCACTCTGAACCCAGCAATGGAGCAGTCAGAGAAGCTGCATCAGACCTACATGGAGGAGTTAAGGAAATTACCTGAGAGCACAAAGGGAAGTATGTTATCCCAGAGCTCTAATCTTTAAATACCTGTACTCTAGGAGAATGAGAGAACATCCCACTAAGAGAATAAATGTGTTAAATACATTAAGAAAAACACACACAAAAAGAATGAGCAATTAGCCGAAACCGGTTTGGCTCAGTGGTAGAGCGTCGGTCTGTGGACTGAAAGGTCCCGGGTTCGATTCCAGTCAGGGGCATGTACATTGGTTGAGGGCAAATCCCCAGTAGGGGGTGTGCAAGAGGCAGCTGGTCAATGTTTCTCTCTCATTGACATTTCTAGCTCTCTATCTCTCTCCCTTCCTCTCTGTAAAATATCAATTAAATATATATTAAAAAAAAAAAAAAAAAGAACGAGCAATTAAGAGAGAAACCAAGATGGTGGCATAGGTAAACACCTAAACTGCTGCCTCGCACAGCAATTTCAAAACTACAACTATTGTAAAAGACAAAACGTCTATCATCCAAAACCACAGGAAAGCTGGCTGAGTGGAAGTTCTACAACTAGAAGGAAAGAGAAAAAGATCATTGAGATGTGCCCAAGCACTGAAAAGCTGAGGTACCAAGGCACACGAATTGGGCTGGGGGCAGGCAACTAGGTGGGTGCACTGCTTTTTTCAAGCCGAAGGGAGACAAGCTCCTGATTACTCTGAACTCCAGTTTCTGGGGAGATGCTGGAGACCCAAACTCCTATGGGAAGAAGCTGGACTGTCTGCCATCAGGTCGAAAAGTGAAGGCGGCTTTTTTGCAGAGGTATGCACAGGAATAATTGTTTTCTGCGCTGGGGCATGGGATGCAGGGACTTGGAAACATGGAAATGCAGAGATGGCTGACTAGCAGCCATCACTGTTTGCCACGCTCTAGCCTAGTGACAATCTACAAATCCACCCAAGCTCCACACAGTGGCTTTTGCATATAAATGACCTGCCCTATCACAGCTTAACCTAACTGCAGCTCTGGCCAGACAGCTACAAAACCTCCAGACCCAAGCAAAGAGGAGAAAACTGTAGCTCCTGCTGGGTCGCCTCAGAAAGTAGCTGACATGCACCCCATTGGAGATCCAGAAGCTAGAGTATCTAGTGGTCAGTGTGAGATGACACCAGATTTCAACTACTCACATCCTTAAGTGATACATTCAAGAGGCAGAATCAGTGAGCACCAAAGCCCCACTGAAACATGTCCTGCCCCATAAGTATGTCTCCAGCACAGCACTTCTTCCGTTATAAACACAGTGGGTCCTCACAGCCAATTGGCCTGGGGGTCAATTCCTCCCAGTGACACCAACAACAATCAAGACTTAACTACAACAAGGCTGTACACACAGACCACAAAGGGGTACATCAAGAGTGTCCACCTCAGATAACTGGGAGGCCAACCCACTGGGCCATATAGGACACCTAGCATACAAAGCCACCCTACCAAGCAGGGAAGCAGCGAAAATGCAGAAACAAAGAAACAGAACACAAACAAAAGAAATGGAAGAAAACAAACGACTGGATATAGAGTTCAAAACCACGGTTATAAGGTTTTTCAAGAACTGGGATGAGTGTCCTATGGATGAGGTAAGGGCAGGGGTGGGGTGGGAACCGGGTGAAGGGGAGCAATGGGGGGGGAAAAGAGGAACAATTATAATAATTTGAATAGATTTATTAAATTAAAACACACACACACACACACACACACACACACAGAATGAGCAATTATATGAAAACTTAGTTTACTGGATCTCAGCATTCTCTCAAAATATCTAACTTCAAATCCACCAATTCTGTAATGACAAAGTTTCAATGGTTCTAAGATTTTTAATGCTGTAGCAAATATACTTTACCTTTCGGAGGCTGCAGAAGCCTAGAATTTTCAAACAAATGCTTCTTTTTGATAGGTAAGATGACAGTATCTTTCAGATCCGTAATGACATCATCTAAACCTGCTATATCACTCCAAGTAACCTGGTAAAAAGTAAGATCAACATGAATTTTACAACTGATGTTTACTCACCGAAGTAAAAAAAAATTCCACCAGCCCTAGCTGATTTGGCTCAGTGGATAGTGTTGTTGGCCTGCGGACCAAAAGGTCCCTGGTTCAGTTCCAGTAAAGCGCACATGCCCAGGTTGTGGGTTCGATCCCCAAAAGGGGGCGTGCATGAGGCAGCCAATCAATGACTGATTTTTTTTCCTCTCATCATTAATTTTTCTCTCTCCCTCTCCCTTCCTCTCTATGAAATCAATAAAAAATATATATTTTTTAAAATTTCCCCCAAATTGCCGAAACCGGTTTGGCTCAGTGGTAGAGCGTCGGTCTGCGGACTGAAAGGTCCCAGGTTCGATTCCGGTCAAGGGCATGTACACTGGTTGCGGGCACATCCCCAGTGGGGGGTGGTGCAAGAGGCAGCTGGTCGATGTTTCTCTTTCATCGACGTTTCTAGCTCTCTATCTCTCTCCCTTCCTCTCTGTAAAAAATCAATAAAATATATAATAATAATAAAAAATTTTCCCCCAAATGGCAACATTTATTCTGATAATTACACAAAATAATAAAAGATTAAAATTACATATTAATGGGGGTAAAGACATTTCGTAGTAATAATGAAATTAAAGTAGTGTGACACTGCAAAAAGGAATTTAATACCCAACTACCTACTATTAAAAAAAACAACAACACTAGCTCTGGCACTCAAAACTCTGCAGGGACTTTAAAAGCTGAATTCACCCTACCGAGAAGACTGACAACCAGCTCAGTTAATTCAGCACTGTTGATCCGGAAGGGCTCACCAGAAGTGTACCTAATTCATATACTAGTATGATGCTGTCAAGCATAATAGGAGTGAATTTTAGAAAAAAGGCTTATACCACCCAAATGGACTTCTGAATTTTATTAACTGAAAGTAAAATAGTATTAAAACTTATCTTTATAAATAGTAAATAGTGAACAAATACTTTCAAAATAGACACAGTTTGCCCAGACAGCATGGATCAGTCTGTGAGTACCACTATGCTGAATGCTGTGATTCCTCCTACAGAATCATCAGACCTAGTATGGCCCTTGGGACCACTGACACAAATTCTAGACCCCTCCAAAAATATTAAATAAAATTAAAGGTACATACATGCATGTTAAGAGGATCTACAAGATGAGCAGCAATACTCATTTCATATTCTGAAAGCTTCACATTTTTCACACCAATTTGCTTCATTAACTTCTCCGCCTGGGGGGAAAAGAGGGACAAGCAACCTTCTTTAGTTTGATTTTTAGACACTGGCACTTCAAAAGAGGCATCTGTGAAATATAAAAGGCAATAAACAGATACACAAGAATTTTCCAGGAATATTCTAGGCCCCTTGACCTCATCCTGGCCTGTTGTAAGTCCTTAGGTAAAGAAAAATTTGAGGGTCTACTCCACAGAAACAAGAACAATTTAAACCAGCTTGTGAAAAATGAGGGGAAGTGAGAAAATAGAATACATAATTAAAGATATATATACAGGGCCTCACACTGCTTCAATGAGACTCTAAGGTCCAACTTGACATCTCGTTCCTAGTAGGAGGATCATGATAAGTACAGATGAAACCTCAAGATGAAAGACTGAGGAATTAAGAATATCAAAAAAACTGGAATTTATTTAAATTAACAGAATATCTAAAAACAGGTACCTAACTTCCTTCAAATTACTCAAGTATCGACAATAGGTGTTCAAATATATCTAATTTTAAACTGTTCTGAGATGCTCTCCCATAATGTCAATTCCTGATGGTAGGTAACCAGTTAAACATTTACTGAGTGTGCCAAATATTATGTCAAAATACCACAGGTAGATTAACTCATTGAATCCTCAGAGTGAGCCTATGGGATAGACACAATTTTTCCCCATAATGAAAAAAGAAACTGAAATTTAGCTCAGACTAAGTAATTGTCTTAGATTAAAAGTGAGCCAATGAAAGAGGCAATATACCAATCCTGGCAGTCCAACACTAGAACCCATACTCTAACCACCAAACATATTACCTTGGTTTCCCCAATTATATGATAAAAGTTTATGATCACTAAGGAGTCTTAAATAATCTATAAATAATATTCAAATTTCAAGTAAGTTAACATTTTTAGAAATGATGGTGCTCTGCTAAGTCATGAATTTACCTAAATTTTTGTTACATTTTCCTAAAACACTTGTGATTATATAAAATCTTGATGTTTGTCAGGGGTATTGCTGTTCTACAAGGAAATCCAAATCACACAGCATTCTAGTTATAGAGTGGTTAAAGGATTAGTATAAATGTGTGTTGATCATGTCGTAGTAATAACAGCACTCTTTAAAGTGCTATGAATCAATGTGCTTCAGAGAAACCAAAATGGCAGCATAGGTAAACACCTGAACTACTGCCTCGCACAACAACTTCAAAACTACAACTAAAAGACAAAATGGACATCATCCAGAACCACAGGAAGGCTGGCAGAGTGGAAATTCTACAACTAGAAGGAAAGAGAAAAACACACTGAGACTCAGAGGAGCTGCGGAAGTACAGAGGTATGGAGGATGGAAAAGGACCAGTGAACATTCCTGGATCTAACACAGAGGAGAGTGAACCGATTGACTTTTTATCCTTGTTTTTGGATGATATTTTCTGGCAAAATTTGACAGAGAAAACCAACCTCCGGGCCCACCAATTGCATTTAGCAAAGCCCAACTCCTACATACAATGCTAAAAATTTCAAGGATGCCACAATGGAAGAAATGAAGGCTTTTCTTGGACTGAGGATCTATATGGAATACTTATGTATAAAGCCGAGCTATCAGGATTATTGGACAAATGAAGGCTCTGACTTTGTTGGGTTTACTCCCGGATTTCAAAATGTTATAACTCGAGACAGATTTTGGCCCTTTGGAGTTTTTTACACATAATTGATATTGATAAGACAGATAGAATATATAAAGTTAGGCCTTTCTTAGAAGTCTGATCCCCAAGTTTCTCCACTTCTATCTGCCAAAGCAACATTTGAGCCTAGATGAGGGGATGATCCCGACAAAAAACCGTTTGGCCATAAAGCAGTATACCAAGGATAAGCCCACCAAGTGGGGCTCAAGTCTTTCCTTCTCTGTGAAGGTGGGACTGGCTACAGTTTTAATGCAGAAATCTACACTGGTGCTGTATCAATGCCTATAAAAGACTTGGGCGCAGTAGGAAATATAGTCATTCGTCTCCAGACCTCATGTGCAATGGAAAATAAATCTCATGTGCTTGTCATGGAACAGTTCTACAACTCTGTAACCCTTGCTAAATATGCACTGTCAGAATTACACATAGGAATTGTGGGAACCTGCAGCAAAACAGGAAGCAGTTTCCTAAGTCGCTGAAAGTGTAAAAAAAACTTACTAGGGGTGACAGTCGCTATCTATGTCAAGAAAGTGTAACATGTTTAGTTTGGCAGGATAGAAAGCCCATCACATTTATTTTGAATTATCACAATCCAGCCCAAAATGTAGTAATAAACAGAAGAAATAAAGATGAATGTGCAAGAAATACAGATGCCACAGCTGATGAAGGACTATAATAAATATATAGATGGCTGTGACAAAAATGACCAGATGACCTGCCTTCACTGGTCTCGTCATCATTACCACTGGCCCTGGCGGCTTTTCATAAAATTTTTTATGTGGGCCAGTTATAATTCTTATATCTTGTATGCTTCAAAGCAGCAAGCTGCTTCAAAAAAAAAAAGCTAGTTTATTTCATCATATATATTCAGAAACTGTGCCTGAAACTTATTTGTGAATACAGGACATCAGCCCACCACCACCCACAAAAGGAACCCTGCCCTCAACGGATAACCCCAGGCAATCATTTTCCTGAGATTCCCCCTGGGACATCGTCTAATCATATCTGTGTTGTGTGCATGGAAAAGCACTCCAGGTACAACAAGCAAAATCCTGGAGTGTCTTACAAAGACAATCCATACAAAAAGGTGAAGAGCAACATCTGGTGCTCACTTTGTAAGAAGTACCTCTGTGTGAGACAAGGCTCATCCTGCTGGTGGAATATTGGCGCTGGATGAAAGGCAGACCTATTTTCTACAATGTCTCCAAGTTCCATCTTATTCTAACCACTTGTTTCCATGTAACTAACATTTTTCTATATCATGTTGATTTTTTCACTTTAATGCTCAGGAGCCCAGGTATAGGGGACAGTTAGGTTCAGGGCCTCAGGTCTGGTAGGGTTAATGTTTAGATTTTACTTTTATTATAGTAGCTTAAAAAACAAAAAAGGGTGAGATGTATAGGGCCCCTGGGAAGGCAAATGGACATTTCTTTAAATTGTCAGCTGAGTCCAAGGCATTGGCAGAGTCATGTCCCCGGTTACACCCAAGAAGGTGGGGGTGTTATTCAGTTGATTTACCTTTGTCCAGGTGTCGGCCGGCAGGGGTGAGTCTAGATATGTAAATCCAGTAATGCTAGGACTTACTTAAGAATGCAAATAAGCTGCTTTGATCCTATAAAATAAACCTGCTGCATGGCTCCATAATAGAGAATGGCGGCCCACCTAGCTCCCAGCTTTATAAATCTATTTCTACATCTTGCTCTCTTTCTTTAATTTCTTAATCCCCAGCTCCTCCACTCAGCAATCGGACTGTTTCCTTTTCTGTGATGGACGCGGAAAAGAGAGAAACCTCTGCAGCAGGCAGAAGCGGTTAGGGGCAATCAGGAAGGCAGGCAGGCAAGTAGTTGGGAGCCAGTAGTCCTGGATTGTGAGGGATGTCCCAGATTGGAGAGGGTGCAGACTGGGCTGAGAGACACCCTCCCCCGTGTACAAATATTGTGCACCAGGTCTCTAGCATACAATAAACAGTAATTATAAAAGTATAGTTTTCACTGATTTAAGAGCTATGCATAGCATTGTGAAATAGTAATTTCTTTGCATCCCATTTTCTCATACCAGCCTACAGCATTTGAAAGAACAAGATTTATTCATCTTTTATCCTTGGCACCAAGCATTTGCTAGAAGCTCAATAAAGATTTATTGAATGCAATGGGATAAAAATTCACGGAAGAAATCTAAAAATTCATAAATAAAACATCTTGCCCCCAAGCAGCAAGAAAAATTTGAAAGACTCCTTGAAGGTTTTGTTTTTTAAAGAAAAACAGGAACCAAAACAAATATATCATAATAATGAGAAAAGGACCACAAGAGGCAATAGGTGAAAAATAAAATTATAACTTATATTAACATTTTTAAAGCAATTCTTTAATTAGAAATTAGTGTAGTTTATAAATTTATGACTGAATACTTGTCAGTATTCTCCACATTTCAAATGTCAAACAAAGCAAAATATACACCTTATTAAAGATAAATTTTGTTTAACCTGTTATGTTTACATAGATTCCTTTGGAAATAAATAGCTGATATAAAATAATATAATGAGAATGTTCAAAACCAAATGCTATATTTTTATTCTTCATAATTTTCTGTTCAAAAGTTGCTTATATATCAAAAAGTATTGGAGAAAATTATTTTTAGGAATAACAAAATATGACAAAAACATTTTAATGTCAATCTTACAGAATTTCTCTTTAACTTATAATTCTACTACATCCTTAGCCTTATGGAAAAATATTTGTTAACTACCAAAAAATGATCTACAAATATTTTGCTCATACCTGTTTCTGAGCTTCTACTTTTTGCTTTCTGGTTGGATCAATTGCATCTACCATCCATTTGATTGTAAAGTATGTTACTGCACCAAATATTGTCAAACGGAAAATTAATCCAACAACTTCATTCCGACTCAAGGGACGAGAAAAGGCTTCAGCATGTACCATCTTGACAGTTAACCCTTAAAAAACAAATAGAAATTTTAATAAATAATAACTAGTCATAAAAACTGGGAGGCTGGTAAGAACCTTATATTGAGCAACAAGAATTGCTAGTCAAATTCAACATTACCTATCTTTAAAAAGTGTTTTGTTTTAAGGAGAAATGGATTTTTAAATATTAGGTAAACACACACACTTTAAGCTCCCCTTGGAAACTAAAGGGACGAATTAGAAACTGAGGTTAACTTACTAGAATTTTTAATGAACTTCCCTAAAAGCTTATATAATTTAAGTAGAGAATAATTATACTTGAAAAATACAATAAATATCTTTGTTTTTTATTCTTCAAACAGCTTTAAAATAACTATAATTTCAGAGTCTAGAAAAATAATGACTATAACGCTAATCTAACTATAGAAAGGCAGCACAAAAATGAAATACTTTAATGTGAGAATTTCTTCCATTAAGTATAATGTAAACCAGATAATTTTTGAGTAAAATTCAAATTGTGAGCTCACTACTTCCTAATATTTACTTTTAAAGGTCCTCAGGGCCTGCTTAAATTTAAACATGCCATTTCCTTAATAAGTGTCAATTTTTAAGCTATATATACTATTGTTTCCTACAACCCAGCTAAATCTGAAGCAACAGAATCTTCAAATATTTTTGAACCACAAAAAATACAGCCCAAACCCAGGAGGGTGGGGTCAATGGACCTATTTTTACTTGTATCTCTGAACAGTTACATCAGTCATAGCCAGGCTTACTAGTACAGAAGGCATGCACACCCGTCAAAGGCAATGCCTACCCAGAAGAATATCCTTGGGGACAATGTGACTATCACATTTTGGGAGATGGGATCTCAGCTTCAAATAACGCTTTATACCCTCATAGCACAGAAATGTGCTGAGTGCTATATGGCCAGGGGGGAAAATACAAAGAGAATATATATTTTGCACTCATGTGAAAGGGAACAAATCAGAATTTGTACAAATGGCTCAGCCGCAGGTAAAAATTAGGTAATGCAAGTCGTTCCAGCTCTAAAAATTATTTCTCTTCTCATCATCACTATTCAATTAAAAATCCACTTCATGTCGCTCCCTCTAAAATAGTGCCCATGCCGAAGCCGGTTTGGCTCAGTGGTAGAGCGTCGGTCTGCGGACTGAAAGGTCCCAGGTTCGATTCCGGTTAAGGGCATGTACCTTGGTTGCGGGCACATCCCCGGTAGGGGGTGTGCAGGAGGCAGCTGGTCGATGTTTCTCTCTCATCGACGTTTCTAGCTCTCTATCTCTCTCCCTTCCTCTCTGTAAAAAAATCAATAAAATATATTAAATAAATAAATAAATAAAAATAAATAAATAAAATAGTGCCCACAATTTTGAAATTCCTTTTAGAAACCTTCCCTCCATTCAAGAGTATATATACTCCTCCCTAATAAAAAGACCTAAAATCTTTCCCTTGATTTACAGGAATACCAACTATTAAAGACTATTCTAACTCAGCCCCAAAAGACTATCTTAAGCATTTTACTTCTTACCGCTTCTTAATTCTCAATAGTCGGTATCAATAGGATCTGAAAATGCCCCAAGTATTATCCCTCCAGCCTATCTGCCCTGGATAGGCCATTTCTCCCCATTCAACTAGGATTAGTCAAATTCTATCCAAATTTTAAAAACTTCACATGTTCCATGAAGGCTTTCAGATCACACTAATCCTCTATGTTAATCATTTGGTTGTATTATTTAACTTATGCGATATTGCGTCTGCTCAACTAGAGTTTAAATCCTTATATAAATATATTTTATTGATTTTTCACAGAGAGGAAGGGAGAGAGATAGAGAGCTAGAAATGTCGACGAGAGAGAAAAAATCGACCAGCTGCCTCTTGCACACCCCCCACCGGGGATGTGCCCGCAACCAACGTGCCCCTGAGCGGAATCGAACCTGGGACCTTTCAGTCCGCAGACCGATGCTCTACCACTGAGCTAAACCGGTTTCGGCTAGAGTTTAAATCCTTATAAACAAGATTTATATTTTACCCATTTTAATAACTGTCACATACAAAAACAAGAGGCTATTCAATAGTTACTTAACCAATAAATTGCAACTGCATAAAACTTCCCATTCAATCATTCCAACACAGTTGCTGCCCAATTTCTTAATGACTTTCAAAGAGAAGCCAAGGGCTCCATTGACTTAACTTCTCCATTACTAGAAGCCATTCACTTTACAATATGACATTATTTCATTTAAACTTAACTAAATAATTGAAAGCCTTCATTGTGGGGGAAGAAACTAGGGCCTAGAAATGTTAAATGATTTAATTCATACAATAAAGCAATTATTAAACACATATAATGCCTACTACATACTGGACATATAATAACAGATAAGTTACAACTACTTTACTCAAGGAACGCGCAGTTTTATTATATTCATTGTTTTTTTAATGGAGCTAGGGAGAAGCCACCTAGTTAAAATGTCTCTTCTTATAATAAAGTGTGCTTTTTTCCATCAGGATAAATTTCTATAAATAGGCTAATAATATTCCCCTTCTTATAGGATGTGAAAATTTGACTTCTTTAGCCTTTATTCCAACAGTAAATTTGAAAATGCAGTTGGATAGGATATGTGGTATCATTATGCAGGACACTATTCATTGATGAAAATAAACCACTAGGCAAAAGAAGGGTTTTAACTTAACAATCTGTGAAAACTAAAGATGTTTGAGTAAGAGGTTTTCATTTATTTCAAGTTAAATTTAGTAGTGAAAAAAACTGCCATCTACTGGATGTTCACTGAACTACATGAATAACTACAGTTATCAGTACAATCCCAATCACCAAGATAGAAACAATTTTAATCCTATAAAAAACATTAAGATGCAAAACCTCTGTTATCTACATATTTCCTATAATTAAATCATTAGCTGTCATACAGTAGTCCAGACCTATGGTCATTTCTAAAATAGTCATCCATCTTTTAAAATGACCTCAGAATCCTGAAATGAAACTGAAACTTCTACTTGTAGGTTGTAACTGTATACACTTTATTGCACACTGATCTATCATTCATATGACATTGATATGCCTGCAAGGTAAGACCGCTACAGTAACAATACCATTATAGTAACAATACCATTACAGCAGAGTTGACAATAAAAGCTGCATAGGCATACAGCCGTAGGGAATGTATTTCAACCTTGTATAAACACTAGGATCAACGACAATGACACACATCCATGTATCTAAACCTAGATGGTGCTCTGTACAACTAAGAACTATGGCAAAACACTGTAATTCTGTTATTTGCTAGGGAAACATGGCACCGGATAGTTGTTCATGTTAAAGACTTCTCCATTTCGGGGTAGAAACCTTTTGAAATCGCACTACCTTGACCAATGACCAGTTTACTGACAAGGTTGAGGACTGGGTATAAGTGTTCACACTATAGTATTTCTCTCCCGATTCAGGGCGGTGTTTTACAAAGTTTTTCTCAACCCCAAAGTCCCAGTTTCGCAGACATCAAGGTCCAAGGAGCACATGGCTATGTCAGTGAAAGACTGCCAACCTTCACCTAAAAGGACAGGTTATAATTAACATCATCCTCAGCGAAAGTGTGCCCAGGCCCTAAGAATCAATCACCTCCGCTTTTGCACTATAGCTAGGTGGTATCAGTGCCATTGCAACAAGCAGACCCCGTTCACTCCGGCCGCCTTTGCCTTTAAGGACCCCGGATCTGAGGTCGCCCGGGACGACCCCAAGCCCAGGCAGTGACCCCGATGCCTTACAGAATTCCCCGCAGGAAAAGGCATAACTCTTGGGAGCAGCTCCCGCAGAGACCCGAGGGCCTAGGCCGGGCGGGAAGCCAAGGCGAGGCCGGGGACGCCCTTGGAGGTTAATCCGCTGGAGACCCGGGGGGCGACACGGAGGTGGGACATGGGAGAAGGAGAGCTGACCTTTCTTGCTGGGCTTCCCAGCTCCGAGCCGGTCCTTGAAAGGAACTTAATGGGATCCCGCGTCCGCACCACGAGGCCCCGCCGGAACCCGCTACTAACCCCAGTGCAAGAACACCGGCAGCCCGGGCCCTCCGCTAGTGTCACACGGGAAGGAAACGCCGCCGGGGAGAGAACACTTCCGGCAGGACGCGGCCCGCCCCCTCGCGCCGAGCATGCGCAGTCCGGGCCGTCCGCCGGGAGGGGCGCGCTTCCGGTGTTTGGGAACGGGCCGCGGCGAGGTCGCGCAGGTGCCGCTTAACCCGCGAACTGCCGGACGGAGGCTTTCCGCGAAGCCGGTGTGTCTGCCAAGGCGCTGCGTTTTTAGCCATTGAGTCTGGGTTATGGAACTGGGGAAGGTGCTGGTCCCATAAAGACCTTCTCTTGCTCGCTCGCGGGCTCCGGGCGCAGCACAGACCAAGAGGGGAGCCTTCATGAAGCGTGCAAAGAAATGCTCTCTGTGTCATCCTCAAAGAAGTTCTTCCCCGAGTCCTGCTTTAACGTTTACTCCCGCCCGTCTTTCCCCCCCCCTCCTCACCCTCGTGCAAACCCGCACGCCCCTGGGCTGTGCTGGAGCCAAAGCGCCGACGCGCTCGGCCAACCCTCGCCATCTGCCTTTCGGTTTCTGGGGTGAGCTCACCCTCCTGCACCTGGGGGTGGCGCCTGTAAACCTCTCAGCGGAACGACCGTGCAGCCCACCCAGGCAGGCCCCGGCAGTCAGGGCAGAACCGGGCATCTGGTGACCGGTTTTGCATTTCGGTGACTTCCCTTTTTCTTCACCCCTTCTTCCCCTTTCCAGAATGAGAGACGTGACACCAGAGGTCCCCAGGGAGCAGACCCGAAAGCCAGAGCTTCCTAAACATACTGCCAGCGGGGGGCGGAATGACATTAGACACTGTCCTCAGGTATAAGAAGCATCACTTGTTCCGATAGAGGCCATGAGGCTGAAGTGTTGAGACCGATCTTTCCTCTCCCTACCCTCCCTTAAGAAAAGCAGTTTGTGCCTCTCAGTTGTAGGTATCACCTTTGATGGCTACAATACTGCAGCCTGATAGTTGAAGTTGGTGAATGCTGTCATTGTTACAAGCTTGTGATACTGTAGTGAGGATGATAGCTACAGTTTATTGAATGATAGTACTAGGTCTCATGCAGTAGTCACATCCCTAATCTAAATCTCTCCAAAACAATCCTTTAAAAATAGCCATCAGTTTCTTCCTTTTATAGATGAGCAAATTTTAAAACTTAGATAAACTTCCCAAAGTTTGTGTGTATCTAAAAAGGGGCAAACTTTCATTGGAACTTAGATTTGTCTAATTCAAACCCTACACTTATATACTGTCTTTGAGACAGTAATTTAATACCTGTTAAAATTTAAAATCTAGATGAGTTAAAATGAACTGACGAAATTATGAGGCTTTAAAGGGAAAGGATGGAATGATAGGGATGTGTGAATGTTTATATTTTTTAAAATATTTGTATTGATCTCCGATAGGAAGGGAGAGGGAGAGGGAGATAGAAACATCAATGATGAAAGACAATCACTGGTAGGCTGCCTCCTGCACATCCTCTACTGGGGATGGGACGGGAACTCAGAACATGTGCCCTGACCTGGAAACTGAAGTGTGACCTCCTGGTCCATAGATCAACCACAGAGGCACACTGGCCGGCCACATGGATAAGTGAAAGTTTAAAAACTGACAATCAGAATGGAATTTATTGTAAGTGGTTCATGTTTTATATCCTATTCATCTGTCCAATACTAGGGTATGATTATTTAGGAAAGGAAATTGTTGGATAAAGTAATCAAAAACTGACCATAAATAGTCTACATGTCCCCAATATAAATGCTGCTTCTCATTGCTTTTTCAGTGGCTTGAAAAACCACGGGCCTATATACCCTGTTTCCCCGAAAATAAGACAGTGTCTTATATTAATTTTTGCTCCCAAAGTTGCGCTAGGTCTTATTTTCGGAGGATGTCTTATACCTATAGCTATACCTTTTGGACCTAATTTTCATTTAGCAAATCCTTAGGAAGCCCCCTTTGTCTAGGCCCAAAGACATCAAATTACTGCCTTTCCACATACCGTACATGTTTATTTTCAGCAATCACTAAGTCAAGTAGGTTCTTTTAGAATAGAACAGAGTGAACATATGCTTTTCATCCCAGGATAGCTTTATATAATCACTGGCAGCACAAAACAACATATTTGGCCCACAGTAGGGGCTCAATAAATAATTCATTAGGTGTAATATTAATCAGGAAATTATAACAACAGATTTTTTTTTTTTTTTGGTAGACTTTCTGGGCCTTCCCTTTGTGATTGTTAGAATCAAGATATTAAAAATAATTATTATATTTATTGTAAAAAGTTTTTTTTTTTAATGAATGCCTCTTAAAACAGTTTATGGAAGTTTCTCTCCCCAGTCCTCAACCCCCTACTTCCCCATAGAACTAAATTCTTCTTTGCTTTTGTTAGTTGGTTAAGAGTGTGGTTAGTTTACTCTGTAGCCAAGGTCATTCAATGCACTGGACCCTGAATGGGAAAGGATTCCTTAGATTTAGGGGTTCTCAAATTTCACCAAGGATCTATACAGACTTGGACAACTTAGAAAAAGGCCAATCTCCAGGTTCGTGCCTTAGAGATTCCCATTTAACTGCTCTAGGTTTGGGCCTAGGTATTTGCATTTTGAATAAGCCCCTGAGATGATTTGGATAAAGATAGTTTTGGACCACACTTCGAATAATCCTACCCTAGTCAGTGAATTTCAGATGTTATTTTCATAAAAATCTCTATTGCCTCAGGCTCCAAAGCCTACCCGGTCAGCTAAACCATCAAGTCAGCTGGGATTCATCTAGAACTCAAAAGCATGGAAGACTCATGATGGGAATAAAATCTCTGGAAGGAAAGACAAATCTGAAATTTTTGGACCCTATTTATTACTCCTTAGAACTGATCTGCTTGACAGTGATTTAGAAAGAATAGAACTTCAACAAATAGGTAAAATTATATAGCAGTAATTATGTTAGTATAATAGTCACTTGGTAACCTTGGTTCTTTTTAAAATATTTCATCAGAAAAGAATAACCTTAATTAGTATTTTGACAAGTCATTAAATTGAATGGGAGGAACAAAGTAAAGCAAGAATATGAAGCTGTACCTGAAGTCATGAAAGCAGTAAGAAAGACCAAGATTAAATGCTTGAAGCTCCCATTGAAATAAGATGAAACAAGGCAAAAATAATGGAAAATTAAAATTTCAACAGATTGAAAGAAGTGAAAGAAGAATTATAGCTCCAGTCTATAAAAAGCACAGAGAGCCAAAAGATGCAACAGCAAAGTCCAAAGAACATACTGTTATAAATCTACTTTTCATGCTTTTATGTTTTTCAACTTTACATATAATTTGAAATGCTTATGTAAAAATGAGCATGTATGTAATTTTATCATGTTATCGGGACAGCACTAATTCACACTCTTACAATGCTACATAATTCTTTTCTCAGGCACTGCTGCCAATTGTGTGTGTATGTGTGTGTATATATATTTTTTTTTTTATTTTTTTTTTACAGTTAATGCTACCAATAAATATTTTTTAACTTATTTATTTTAAATCTGCACTATTTTGTTGTTTAGCTTTAATACAGTACTGAAAATACACTGTTCAAATGATAACATTTATGGAAAATCCGGATTGGTCAAAACAAGGAATTGCTAACCTTACTATAGTGTAGCTTATCATCAGAAGTTTTAAGGAGTTGCTGGGACCGGTTTGGCTCAGTGGATAGAGCGTTGACCTGGGGACTGAAAGGTCCCGGGTTCGATTCCGGTCAGGGGCATGTACCTTGGTTGCAGGCGCATCCCCAGTAGGGGGTGTGCAAGAGGCAGCTGATCGATGATTCTCTCTCATCGATGTTTCTGACTCTCTATCCCTCTCTCTTCCTCTCTGTGAAAAATCAATAAAATATATTAAAAAAAAAAAAAAAAGAAGAAGAAGTTTTAAGGAGTAAAGAGTAACCTCCCTAGGATTTGTTTGGGACCTTCACAAATGGTTGTTTTTTGTTGTTTTTTTAACTATGTTTTTATTGATTTCAGAGAGGAAGGGAAAGGAAGAGAGAGATAGAAACATCAATGATGAGAATCATTGATTGGCAGCCTCCTGCAAGCCCCCTACTGGGGACAGACCCCGCAACCCGGGCATGTGCCCTTGACTGGAATCGAACCCAGGACCCTTTGTCCACAGGCCGACGCTCTATCCACTGAGCCAAACCAGGCAGGGCACAAATGGTTTGTTTTTGTTGTTGTTATTTTTTTAATGGGAGAGAAGATGGGAGGGATTGGGTAAGAATAAGAAAGGTATAAATTCATCAACTGAAATAGAAGAAACAGTACTGTAGTTGAAACATTAATTCTCAATTCCTGTAACAGCAGATTGATAGATGAAGCATAAAACAAGACCAGATGCTGTGGTTTCCAGGATGCACTTGGCTTCCCAACCTTTATTACCTGGAGCATTTTTACTGTAAGTAGGTCACTTGCTTGCTCTCATTTACCTGATTCTAGAAAAATGCCCTTGAAAGTATTTGGAAAATGATGTGTGCTGGTGCTTAACATTTTAAAAATTGAGGTTGCAGAAAGCCTGTCTCTCTAGTAACCAGAATAACTTGTAACCCTGAAGCATAAGTAAAACTAAAATGTACAATAAAAAGTAGAGATCTTTTATTCTCTAACCACACTAAAGTACACTAAACTCGGTGTCCATTCTGTTAGTTTCCATAACTCACGATACTTAGCATTGGCATAGTACTCATCTCACAGCATTATAATTGGGGTCTAAGTTTCTCTGCTCTCTATCAGATGTGAACTTCTTGAGAAAAGATGATGCCTCAGACATAGGAGGGGCTTAACAAATATTTTAATTAATTGACACCCCTCCCCCCAATCTGGCATATCTAATGGGGTCTTTCAGGACTCATTCCTATAGATTCCATGTGATGACAGGGGCAACACATGACTCTCAGAACATCAGCTACAATTCCTCCTATAAGATTTAATTCATTTGAGCACAACACATTTTTAAAAATATTGACTATGTGCCACTCACGGAAATGCTCCTAACATTGAAGGAATTTTACTGAGCCAAAGAAATGATATATCCCATTGAGAGACTGAGCACAGGCTTCCAAAGGCAAAGGCAAGAGCAAAACTTGCTGTTTTTAGGTCGTGAAGGATGAAATATCTATTAGATCTTCTTTCGCCTTAGAGAGAGGCCCGGAAGTAGTGCACTAGCAAGCTAACATTAAAATCACTCTCCCTACCGTTTTTTTTGGAAACAGAAAAGCAAAACAAAAGTGGGAGTGGGGGAGGAGGAGAGAAAAAGAAAAAGAAAAAGAAATGGAAGGAAGAAAGAAAAGAACAAGAAAAGCCAGTAACTTGAGTTACAGAGGTGCAGGAAACAAATCAAGTATACTAAGTTGGCAGTGCTCAAAGTTCCATTCAACTTCACAATAGCATGTGTGATAGAGTTTCACAAACCTTTCCACTTTCTAGTCTGCTGCTTATTAACTTTAAATAGCAGACCCATTCTGAGAGCTTTCAATGCCATATAAGGCCCAGTGCCAGAGGCATGCTCCACACCCATTTCTTTATGTCTTCTGAGTTCTCAGGTAAAGGAGGGTTCAGAAAAAGGGGGTGGTAAAGAAAAGGAGACAAAAAGTTTGAGGTGTTTTCATTCCCTACGCTGTTTTGCAAAAAGCTGGAGATGCTAATGATTCTTAACCAGATAAAAGCAGCATTAGAATTCTAACATCCTTCCTTTCTACTTAATGCTAGATAAACTGGCTTTCTGTACTTTGTTATCATGATGTCCTCACACTTTAGTATTCAAAGTGCCCTCCCCTACCCTTTCCTTGGGAATTTTGGAAGTAAAAAGGAATAGTTTAAGTGAATGGTGTCTGAAGTCATGAAATATAGTGACTGTTTTGTTCTGTGTGGATGTTGTTATTTGGAGGGATGTGGGAGAAGAGAGTGAATAAGTGTATTTCTTCAGTTGAGTGAATCATAAGAATTTCAAACACATGAACTCACTCACACTCATAGGCCAACAACGGAGGACAACTAAAAGTCTCCTCTGCAGGGGGATAACATTTCCTCCTCACACCATAGAAAGGTGGGGTCCATGACACTCCATTTTATGGATCATCCCCTAATTCTGTTTCTGTAACCAACAGTGTTGCCAAGTACAGCGTGACAAGTAGGTGAAGAACAAACAGCCTCTGTGAAGTAGTTGAGGACAGTATGTGAGAAACACACTTAAGACAGTATTAATTGAGCAGGTCAGCTCTGGGACTGTCACATGTTAGGCAGCCCTTTCTGGGTTTCCTCCTCTGAGATTGGGAGAGTTCTATCAACTTCATAATTTCATGGTTCTATGACTTGTTCTTTCTGACTTGAGCACAGGAGGACTTTGGATTTCCCCCCTCCTTTTAGAATCCAACTAATGAATGCTGAATTTGAAATCTAGGTTTTGGAGCATACATTACAATATTAAAAAGGTATAAAGCGCCCTGGTTGGTTTGGCTCAGTGGATAGATAGAGCGTGGGCCTGCGAACTGAAGGGTCCCAGGTTTGATTCTGGCCAAGGGCTCATGCCCAGATTGTGGACTAGATCCCCAGGAGGGGGAGTGCAGGAGGCAGCCAATCAATGATTCTCTCTTATCATTGATGTTTCTATCTTTCTTCCGCTCCTTTCCTCTCTAAAATCAATAAAATATATTTAAAAAATAAAAAGGTATAACACTCTCTAAGAACTTATATGTAATTAGAGGCCTGACGCATGAAATTCATGCAAGAATAGGCCTGCCTTCCCAGGCTGCCGGCACTGGCTTCCCTCTGACACCCAGGACCCAGGCTTCCTTCGCAGCCTCAGCTTTGTCAGGAAGCTCTTCTGGAAGGATGTCCAGAAGGATATCTGGTCTAATTAGCATATTATGCTTTTATTATTGTATATAATCTCTTGTCAACTACCATCTTGCCAATCATAGTTTTGTTACTATGTGGCTTCATATTTATATGTCTAAATTTAAAAATTTGTGATCTCAAAGGACTTAAGTACAATTATCCCTACCCTCATCTTCACCCCTGTGCAAATCTTATGATCAGATGGTAGAGGAGGTCTGCTATTCTAAATAAAGAGTACCAGTCAGCCGAAACCGGTTTGGCTCAGTGGATAGAGAGTCGGCCTGTGGACTGAAGGGTCCCAGGTTTGATTCCGGTCAAGGGCATGTACATTGGTTGCAGGCACATCCCCAGTGGGGGGGGGGGGGGGGTAGTAAGAGGGAGCTGGTTGATGTTTCTCTCTCATCGACATTTCTAACTCTCTATCCCTCTCAATTGCTCTCTGTGTAAAATCAATAAAATATATTTTTTTAAAAAAGAGTACCAGTCAGAGATCAGGCATAGAAAAACCATGACATTCTTTTCTGGAAAGATCAACTGGCTACTAAGAATATATCAAGGTTTGCAAAAATGATACCAGTGAGATGCCCTAACCAGTTTGGCTCAATGGATAAGCTTCGGCCTGATGACTGAAAGTTTCCAGGTTCGATTCTAGTCAAGGGCATGTACCTTGATTGTGGGCACATCCCCAGTAGGGGGTGTGCAGGAGCCAGCTGATTGATGTTTCTGTCTCAACAATGTTTCTCACTCTCTATCCTTCTCCCTTCCTCTCTGTAAAAAAATCAATAAAATTTTTTTTTAAATGATACCAATGAGAAAGCAATGCAAGAAAGCATTATTTGCCAATACAGAAAGGGCTGCATCAAGAACTTGACAAAAAGAAGTGTGGTTAATATAACATAAGCCCCATCTTCCAGAGCAGATGATAGTTTTCAGAACATGAGCTCTTGAACAACTGAGGGAAATTATTCTTTTCTGTTTACTTGGCAATTTTATTTTCTTGTAAATTCCCTATTTTCTGTGAAACCTTGAACTTGCCAATGAAGGTTTTATCTAACACAGCACTTTTCAGGAATGTAACCAACACTACTCCCAGTTGGTGAGAGATTACTGTAACAAATTCTGAAAACACTCACATAGATTCCCAGGACTCATGTTTTAATTGTGAGTTATCCAAAAAGGAAGAATGGGGAGGTACTAATGTGATTATTTGCTATTTTTATTAAGAGAAAAAACATTTTACCTTTTTTTTTTTTTTTTTTTTAATGTTACTCTCTGGGAAGTAAATTCAGGAGTAAGAGACTCTATATGTATTCTGCCTAGTCCAATTTATTGTTAATTTCATTGTCTGTTGCTATCCTAGTTCATTAGTTTGGAACTAATCTCTCTCAGAGAAGTAACAAATCAACACTGAGTAAGGAGAGACACATGCATCTTTTCTCTTGAAAAGAACAGAAACTATCAGATTTCCATGATACCCTCTCTGAGCATTCGGAGATGCTTTCCCTATTCATTGAGCCAGAACTGGAAGGCTTCTCTTGGAGCTTTCTCTGTCTGTGGCCTGATGTTCATTCTGAGTTTCAGGGTACCTTAAGCCTAGACCAGGGGTTGCTGGTGGGAAAGAAACACACACACACACACACAACTCGTTGCTGATTCAGTGGTGTTTTGGTCTTCATCTTCCCCAGTCCACCTGCTACTTCCAGGTTCCTCACATGGCTGTTCCATGTGTTTCATTCAAGTTTTATAGTTACATTCAATGGGAAAGACAGAGTAGAGTGTGCTTTTATCATCTTACCTAGAACTAGAATAATATGTCATGTTTTAATTGCTATTATGGACAAAATTCAAACATTGAAGCCCTATCTTCTAATATGATGGTATTTGGAAATGAAGCCTTTCGGAGGTAACTAGAGTTAATGAGGTCATGAAGATGGGCCCTTGTGGTAGTATTAATGCCTTTATAAAAAGAGACACAGTGCCCAGTTGGTGTGGTTCAGTGGTTGAGCATCAACCTATAAGCCAGGAGGTTATGGTTTGATTCCTGGTCAGGGCACATACCAGGGTTGCAGACTCTATCCCTAGTAGGGGACCTGCAAGAGGCAGCTGACCAATTATTCTCTCTAATCCTTGATGTTTCTATCCCTCCCTGCCTCTCCCTTCCTCTTTCTGAAATCAATAAAAACACACTTTTTTTTAAAAAGAGAGACACAAGTCCTCTCACTCACTCACTCTCTCTCCCTCCCAACTTCCCTTCTTGCCACATGAGGACACAATGAGAAGGTAGCCATCTGACTCCAGAAAGAGAGCTCTTACCAAGAACTGAATAGGCTAGCACCTTCATCTTGGAATTCACACTTTACAGAACTGTGAGATAATAAATTTCTGATGGTTAAGCCACCAAGTCTATGGTATTATATGGCATAGACAAAGACAATTGCCAAAATAGTCATGAAAAGAATTCATGACTACATATTTCCAATTCAATCACCACTTTCCCCTATAGTTATACCTGAATATATTTTCCACAAGACTTATTAACAATTATACTAGCTGAAATACACAGACCAAAACAACAACAACAAAAACAATCTCCCAAAACTAGACTGGTAGCCTTAGTAATCCAAATAATGTTTAGTTATGACACCTCCAATATATCTTTTGATATATCTATGTTTTGAATTAATTTACTAATTGATTGTTTGGTCCTTGGTCCCCTTGACTAAATTTTCTTAATGTTTCACTGCATAAATCTCAAGGCTAAGTGACCTAACTTCTATTTGGGCTATTTAAAAAAAAAATTTTTTTTTTTGCCTTTGAGGGACTTACTTCATAAAACACATGGTTAGAAGCCCACAGCTATTTCTTTTACTTACAGCATGCTAAATATATGAAATGAGTCCAGCCAGCATTAGCCCAGAGGTTGAATATCAACCTAAGAACCAGGAGGTCACGGTTTGATTTCCGGTTAGGACATATGCCCAGGTTGCAGGCTCAATCCCCAGTGTGGGCGTGCAGGAGGCAGGTGATCAGTGATTCTCATCATTGATGTTTCTATCTCTCTCTTCTTCTCCCTTCTTCTCTGAAATCAATAAAAGTATATTAAAGGCAAAAAATCCTAAAACAAATAAACAAAAATATATATATGAAAGGAGAGTAGTACTGAGTAAATAGTATTGCCCAAAAGGAAAATAAAGGAGCTGCTTATCTTTTGCAGATAATGGTTTTAAATAAATTCATATGCAAAAGTAAACAAAACCACTATTAATACTTGACCACCAAAAATGAAGGACAAGTGGTCATCCTGCCTTCAGGATGTGGGGAGCTGGCTGGGCCGGGTGCTGGTGATGGGCCTGGGCGGCATCCGCTTTCAGCACCTCAAGATCCTCTTGCTCAGTGGGTTCTCTCACATCCACCTGATTGATCTGGATACTATTGGTGTCAGCAAACGCAAGGAGCCCTTTTTGTTTCAAAAGAAACATATTGAAAGATCAAAAGCCCAGCTTGCCAAGGAAAGGGTATGACAGTTTTACCTAAAGCTAACTTCATAGCCTACCATGATAGCATCATGAAGTATGCTTTAATTATTCTGCTGCAAAATATGAATTTTTAAAGAATAAGGTATTTTCATTAGCCAAATATATGAGTTTGAAGTCATTCTGCTTTTTTTAAATAGCTTTTCTAAAATAATTAGAATGTGATAGCTTATGCCCACGTAAGTTGAGTGGCATTACATATATATATAATTTGAATGATTTAGATAAGAGCTGAGTACTTTCTGTAAATAAGTACTTGGAAATTTTAAGAAAAGAACAAGTTCTCATAATTGGAGTGGAATGAGACTAGAACTAGGCTATTGTCTTAAGTGGGCTGAAGACTCTAGAATAGATCAGTGAGCTTTATTACCTAAGGCAATTTTGTGTTATGCTCTATTGCTCTCTACCAAATGGATTTCTTTTTCTCTTCCCCTCCCCCCACTAATCTTTTCCATCTCATCCATTCCTTTTTCTTTTTCCCTTCTTCACATTTTTTTTTTTTTTTTTTTTAACATCTATGAGCTTGGGTTAATCAATAGAGCAAGATTTCAAGAAGCTGCTGATCCCTTTATGGACCACAGTCTCCCATCTTTTCCTAGTGTGCTTGCTTCATTCCCTTTTCTGTTACATCTCTCCATATTATCCTCCTCAGAGCTGTGCTTTATTATAGTTCCGCTACTGTTGATCGGAAGACATGGCTCAATGCTGCTTGGCTCACTCAGGAATAAAAAGGATATTACTTATTCTAGAATAAGTAATTTCCCCTCCCACACTAGAGTTTCATTAAAGCATCATTTTGTCCCAGAGTTAATAAGAATAATTTGTGAAATTAAACCTCAGTGGTGATTTGGCTATTTTCATCTTAGAGAAAATTAAAGGAGAAGTACTAGAAAATGATAACCCCGTCAAAACTTGTTTTAAAAAGACAAGTTCACTTCATCTAAAATTAGGAGTCCACATTTTGGGGGATTTTGGTTATTTATGCTACTCCTGAGAAAAAGGTACATCTTGTCTTTGCTTTGTGATTAAAAAGGCCTTAGATACCCCCTCCTCCCCCTCCCACTTTACTCTTCCAGCCCCACCCCCTAACCTCTCCAACCCCCACTTCAGAGCCCAGAATATGAACTAAGTTTGACATTTCCTCTGTTGATGTTTTCTTTGGGAAACAAAAGATGGAAATTGTGATTAAAGTCTTTCCAGATAATATCCCATAACAAAGTATAGAAAGAAAAGGATTATATAACATGACATGTTAATGTAATGTAATATATGTATGATATTATCTAAGGACCGAATTACTATTTCAGCTGGTAAGTTATCTTTGTATATTTAAGAATGTGTTTGAAAGCTTGTGTAGTCTTTTAGTCATTGAGTTTATGAATACTTAACTGAATGTTTATCTGATATGTAAAAAACAGCTAGGCATTGTGAAAAGGACAAAGGGGAGTGTTTTTTTTTTAACCGCTAAGAAATTTCAGGGGAAAGTGTATGTAGCTTCACTAAGCGAAGACTGAGATATAGTTAGGAGTTGTTCAGAGAGTCTAGATGAAGTTTTGATCCCAAGAGTCACCATACCTTCTGACAATGGTGAATGAAGCTGGTTCTTGAGAAGCCAGCACAGATTTGCCCTTTGTAGAGGTCAGTTGGGACTAGCATCCTTCTAATTTGCAGGGGACATTATCCAGGAAGCTATCTAGTCCATGGGGGAGGTGACATCTCCTGAGCCTGGCCCCTCAGAGAACTTTGACTAGGTGGGAAAGGAAGGTTGTGTGCATTCTTGCCCATGTCACAATGTTGGACATGTGACTTAAGAGAAACATGTCAATGTGATTGGGCCATTTCATTACCAAGTCTTGACTCTAGTCTAGGCTATTGCAGCTTTTTAAAATGCTTAACTGAAACACTGGTATGACATAAGATTATATCCATAAAGGACATAAAATTATTCAAAAACTACTGTTTATTGGGGACATCTTGAAGGACTGGGAGATCCTTATTATCCTACCATCTTCTACCTTGCAGTTGTTGATAGTGCTTCAGTATTCATTCAACATTTACTTAAAAGCTTACCATATGTCGAACAATATGCAAGGTATCAGAGATGGTAACAAGGAAAGAAAAATTGAATAAGATTTAGTATCTGCATTCAAAAACAGCTAACGGCTGGTACTTATATAGTGCTTACTATGTGCCAGGCTTGTTCTAAGTAATATAATCCTCAATCCCCAAATTCCATGAGATAGGCACTATTATTATCCTCATTTTACAGACGGGGACACTCTGAGACAAAAAGATGAAATAACTTGCTAAAGACCTCACAATTGGTAAGTGGCAGAGCAAAATTTGAAAGCAGACAATCTGGCTCTAGACTTCATGCTAAATAACCTCTCTAGGAATTTATGATTTGAATATAATTCATATGTGAACTACCTTTCTTTCAGGGTAAGGCAGTGGGGAAGTAGCATATAGAGAAGTTAAAGCGACTCAGATTAAGTGTTTCTTATAAATAAACTCAAGAAATGCTTTAATGTGTGCTCAAAAGAAAAGACTGGAGTAACAGGAAAGTATTAAATGAAGCAAAGTGTTGGAAATATTTATCAATTAATAGTAGTCAAATTTAACTTTATGTCCAGGGCTACCACCCTGCATCCTCCCTTGACATAAACATTATGGGGGTCGATGAATGCAACCCATCCACAACATTTCCTCTCTCCCTTTGGTGGAAGCACTTGTATGAAGGCTGCATCACCAGGGAAGTTTGGGCCTGTAAGGACATGTCTGGTGAACAGATGGGATGAGTCTTCTGGGAAAGTACCTGCAGAATACTGGGAACTTAGGGAGAAAATTCCTGGTGGTGGAAAATTGCAGAAATGATAACATCATTGCTCTTATTACCTCTCCATTTTTTTTTTATCACTAATTTTTATATTGGGGTCATTAACAAAATAGGATTTAACCATCAAAGTATTCAAATATTTAAGTAGATTTCTCTAAACAGAAAGAGAAGAATGAAATTCATATGTATGGGCAACAAACTTAATTGTCCTTACTGGGCATTATGGATTTTGCTTTCCTGTAGAAATAAATTCCTAAATTCTGATTTTACTTATCATAGACTTAATTTTTTTCTAAGAGTCACTTCTGCTTATCTCAGCATTGGATATTTGCTAGATCATTATTTCCTCTATCCATCCTTCCTAGAAAAGTAAATAAATACTTAATTCCTCTTTCTACATAAGTAGAGATTTCAAAAAGATAATGAGGAAATCGTTTTCCTCTCGTTGGTCTCTTATACTTTTTAATATCCCCTCCACTCCCAGCTTGGGTAGTCATTAAAATGCCTCAGATGACTGTGGAGTGTTCATGGTCATAACTGTGATTTGATCATATTACACACCCATTCAAAGTTCTCTGCTTCAGGGCCAAGGTATGGATGATGTCACACAGCCTGTGGACTTCCTGCTTCCTGAACTGGTTTCTTTGTTGTGAGAGGATAGATAAGGGAGAAAGATGAACTCACTATAATTCTGAGGATGAGATTTCTAACTAGGCTCTGGTAAATCTTCAGATATTTCCATGTGGATAAATTGATCTAAATTTATTCCTTTCAACGTAGTATATAATATTCCACCACATGAAAATATTACATTTTCTTTATACATCATATTGATAGACATTTAAGTTCTAACTTTTTGCTATTGAAAATATTGTTGCCATGAACATTCATATGCATGTTTTCTTATGCACACGTATGGAAGTTCCACTAGCACAGGGGACTTTAAACTTTTTTGTTAGCAACAATTTGGAAGGACCTTTCCTCCTTACACATTTTAGAATTAGAATAAAACTTTTGAATCATAAACTTAAGTAGTTATTAAGGAAGTAATTTCCTTATAATGTAAACATTAACATTTAAAAGTAGAATTCTTAAAGGCATCCTACAGAATATAAATGTCATAGTGATTTGCGACTCACCATTATCCATCAAAATATTAACAACATAAACGAGCTCTTCGCTTACAGTGAGAAATTTTTGTCCCTCCCTTTTTTCTTTGGACTTGAATTTTCTTCACACTTCTGCCACAAATTTTTATCTAAATGTAACATACATTATGTGTGAATGTCTGGTCAATCATTCTATCATATTTTTCTGCAACAAATTTGATATAGAAATTAAAATTAAATTAAATTATGTAAAATCCATTGACCATACTACTCCTGCTAACAATTCTTCTGAATAGAGTTGTCATCAATTATTCCTAGTTCATAATTTATCAGTTAAATAATTTTAAATATTGACAAATGTTTAACATAAAAACATCAATGGAGCTTTGAAGAAATTGGTTTGCATATCATAAATTAATTTTACTTATTTATTTTTTTTATTTTTTTATTTTTTTTATTTTTTTATTTTTTTTTATTAAATTATTATCTGTGTACATATTTTAACATTGCCCCCCCTAATTTTACTTATTTCTAGCATCCATTTATCTCTAGTTTTTGCTTTATATTGTAAACACTGAGGAATATTGTTTACAGAAGTAAGTAGATGACAATTGAATTGTTTTAGTGATGTCATTTATTTAGTTGAAAGCTTTCCAAGTTATATACTATACAATTCTTAGTGATCTCACTTTCAGTGGTTATTAGTGGACCATTTGAATAGGTTTTCCCTCAATTTACTAGAAAACTAGTAATGTTAAGCAATCTAACTTTTAAAAGGGATTATTATTCAGTAGTGTCATATCATTGTTTCAGATTTTCTCTTTAGCTCCTTGCAGGTTTTTACAATTTGGAGCAGTAAATTATTTTATAATAGCATTCAGAAGGAGAGACCAATACCTTTCTCTTTTAAAGTCGGTGGAAGAGAAGGTGGGGATTAGCCCCACCATGAAAGCCACTAAACTACACTGGTTCTCAGGTAAATGAGATTTAGGAGGGAGTATAGATGGAAGTTAAAGGCCTGGAATTGATCTCCTTAACACTCTCTGAGTTCCTCAGTTCTCCAGTTTGATGACCACTACTCAGGTTCATTTTCAAGTAAAAGAATTGCTAGTGTTGAGTCTCCTAAGCTGTGTGCCTCTTTCATGGAACCAGCATCACTGATGACATTGCTTTATCTCTCAAGGACTCAGGAGAAGTCCCTCTGAATGTCCGTCTAAGTGAATCATGGGAGGTTTTTAAATTTGGGAAAAGACCTTGGTCACTTTCTTTAAATAATTGGTGACCAATGAGTGGTAACCCACCAGAGTTTTAAGATATACTTAATTTAGTTCTATAATGTGCTTTGTGACAATCTCTGGAAGTATTTTCATTCATGACTTTTTCTCTCTAAAGGGCATCCTTAGTGTACATCAACCAAGATGGCATAAAGATAGCACTGTACTTGATTTGCATTCTGTGACCTGAAGCAAAAATCTCTGTAAGGCCTCTTAAAACTTCTGTTAATTGTAAAACAAACAGATGTCTAGTGGAGAAGATTATTACAAGTAGTTTGTTCAGTTTGAGAAAACTAGGAGTCAGGATTGCTTGACCTAGATTTTGATAGCAAGCCCAAGCCAAGTAAGCTACCAAGGTAAGTAAAATACTTAGGTAGCTTACTCTTAGGGCAAAAATTTTTCTGGTTTGGAAATTTCTGGGTATAGTTGAAAAGGACAGTACATTTCAAAAATAGAATAATGGCCATTCTCAGGCAGGAGAATTCTCCTTTAAAGACGGAAAAGATTTAATATGCTAAATTTAAATAAGGAAAAGTTAACTGGTGAATAGGACAGATTGCCTGAACATTATGAAATAAACAAGATTTGAAACATAGACAATCCTATTTTACAGTTACAAGTTATTTTAAAAATCATTATAAAGACTTAATAATAAAATATAATATCTGACAGTAAGTCCATAAGAACACATTAATAATAAGGTACATCTTAATAACAGTCTTCCTCCTATAGTCATAATTAGCTAGTTAATATTAATATAGGAAGAGAGCAAAGAGGAGGCCGGACATTGCAAGCATGGTCATCTGGGCAGCTTCTCCAGGAAGCTACGGCTTCATGCTCCCCAGGAAACTCAGTTCCATTCTCTGCAGATCACTGGGGGAAGGGACCGAACAAAGGGAGAGATGAGCTCACATACAGGGGAGTCAGGGTGACTAGGGAAGGTGCTGGTCTGTCAGCCTAGCCTGGAGAACAGTGGATGGTCTAGGGACTAGACCCCATCAGAAATTCATGAAATCTTGGGAAGTTAAAATGCCCAGATGAAGAGTTTACTCTCTCTTGTTCTCTTGCTCCTCCCTTGCTTTGTGACCAGCACACACCCATGCATTTGCTTTTTCACTCTACGTAGCCATGTGGCCTTAAGCAGAATCTTTAAACATAGAGGTGAAGAGGAGGAACATGGGAATGCGAAGAAAGAAAATGGCAAGAAAGAGGACAGGAGAAAGGTAAGTAGAAGGATGGTAAAACAGAAATGTTTTTGTTTATTCTGGTCGCTGTCACAGAATACCATGGGTGGCATTAAACAATTGGGATTTTATTTCTCACAGGTTTGGAGGCTGGAAACCTGAGATCAAGGTGCTTGCATCATCAGTTTCTGTGTCTAGGGAGGGCCTCCTACGGAGTGGAGGAAGGGGTGCTAATCCCATTCCTGAGAGCTCTGCCCCATGACTTAATCACCTCCTAAAGGCCCCATCTCCAAATATCTTCACCTTGGGGGTTAAGTTTCAACACAAGAATTGGAGGAAGCAGGGGGCACAAACCTTCAAACCAAAGACTGAGGTTTTACACAAAGGATTAGCAACTTTCTCCTAGCCCTCTCTTGTGATAATTGTCCTTTGTTTGTATGTATATTTGTAAATGAATAGAAGAAGAAGAAATGGAAAGAGGGAGAAAAAAAAAAAAAAGACATTTATCTGGGGACAGGTGGTGGTGAGCCCCTGTGAATTTTAAAGCACATGCATGTATTACAAGAATAAACTTCTCTGTATTGCTTCTTCTTCTCATATCACTTTTATTTAGTGTTAACCAATTATATTTTATTATTTTGAGATTTAGGTTTGGGGGGGAAATTCAGAATCAATAGGCACAACTACTCGTGTAAGAAAGGGAAATAGGGATGCGGGCCTATACCCACTCCCTCTTCTCTCCCCTGCCCCCATACCAGAAGCATACTTACCTTTCTCCAGCATAAATTAGCCTGAAGGAGTCTAGAATTAAATTTTTGGCACCGACCTGCTCAGACTGCAAATAGATAAACTGATTTTGAACTCTGCTGAAGATGCTTTGTGCATGGCACCGTTTTTATTGACTTCAACTCTTCAGTAGGTGGCAGTGTTCCCCTCTATTCCCAGTGGCTTTGGTGTTCCCTTCTTTTCAAAAGAATATGGTCCCTTCTCCTTTTTTTTTTTTTTCAGTCCAGAAGCACATCACCCATATCAGGCCTTTCTCTTCAGCAAACTTCTTTACATGATTCTATCTCTACATATAGTGGCTAACTCCTTTACATCCTGGTTTGGAAGATATTCTCCAACTGATCATAGGAACTGAGGAGGAGACATTTGCAACATGCAGCAATTTATGTTTTCATTTTTGATCTTTGAGGCTAGTTTCTGGACAGTTAAAGGCAGAGTGTAAACATCAGTAAATGTATTGTTTACTTGAACCCTGGCTTTCCCTACTCCCTACTTATTGTTTCTACTTAGTCAGTCTTCTTGTTCCCTTCAATCATCCTTGTCCAAGTCTTGAAAATGCCATTAAAAGCCTTCTCTAGTCAATTTTTTCTCTAAATTACTTAGGTTTCTATAAAAGTAATGTTTTCTTCCCAACCTTATTCACTGAAGAGAGGCCAAGGAAATTTCCCAGGCTCCAATCCACAATTCCTTACTAAATAACTACGTAATCTAAACATGTAAACCCTTCAGGCTTCAGTTCCTCCATTTGTAAAAAGGGATGAATGAACTAAAGGATCTTTGCGGTTTCTTGGATCATAAAGTAGTCTGCCATTGTCCTGAATGGTGGTGGTGATGAGTGACCCTATGTGATTATTTCTGGAGGAAACTTTCTTTAAATATTGTAGTACAAAGAGTGAAGAGTAGATCTAGTGGAGACCGTTGATTTAGGGAGAGAGGGTAGTCAGGGTAAGATATTATACAACTGGTCTACTACTCACCATCTCTACTAACTGGAATTTAGGGCAGATATTCTTATCCTATATAATAAAAGGCTTATATGCAAATAGACTGAACAGCTGAAGAACCCATCGCGGTGACATGTGCTGACTGCTAGCGGGTGTGCACAGAATATGGTGGACATCAGCCACAGTCCACAGTGGGATGGAGGGGGGGGGGGAGGGGCCGGGCCCAGACAAGGCAGGGCACCAGTCTCTGTTATTGGGGTGAGCCGCTGGTGGTGGTTACTGAAAATTCTTTGCTCACCTGCACTCACTGCCTGTGCTAGCCCCACTTGCACCTAAAGCTCCTGCTGGAGCTGCTGCTTGCTCACACCTGCTGCCGGTGGGAGGGACCGGGCGGGGGTGTGGAGGATGGGCCCAGACCCGCCCCTGTGCCCACCCTAGCCTCACAGCCCACAGTTCCTTTTAAGGTGCACGAATTCCTGCACTGGACCCCTAGTGTAATTCTTTTTGCAGGAGACATCAAGCAGATCTTTATTCTTAAATACTGGAAATTCCTTAGTATGCTCACTTATTTAAAAAATTGTATAAGAGTTGAGCTCTCACCCTGGTTTACTTGATATTCTTTTGATAATTGTCATTTATTTATATTTAGCATTGATTCTACTGGATGAAATAAGTTTTTTATCTTAAGAAAATAATAAGTGATCATAGTAGAGAACTCTCAAACCATACAGAAAGCAATATATGAAAAGAGAAATTTTTCTTTCTGAAGCCCCCCCTTCCCATCCTGAGGTAACCCATGCTATCTTCTCTCTCGTTTATTCTTCCAGATATTTTCCATGTATTTATGCAAACACATATACACATGTATGTATTATCACTTTTGTTTTATTGCACTATTTTAATGAACTCTTTTGTGACATATATTAATCCTAGGGTAGAATTATACATATAAAACAGATGAGTGAGCAAATGAAAAAATTATAGGATTAAGAAATAATAAGTAGCCGAAACAGGTTTGCTTAGTGGATAGAGCATCGGCCTGCGGACTGAAGGGTCCTGGATTCAATTCCAGTCAAGGGCATGTACCTTGGTTGTGGGCACATCCCCAGTGGGGGTGTGTGTGTGTGTGTGCAAGAGGCAGCTGATCAATGATTCTCTCGTCAATGTTTCTAACTCTCTATCCCTCTCTCTTCCTCTCTGTAAAAAATCAATAAAATATTTAAAAAATACTTTAAAAGAAGAACAAGTAATAAACTAAAAGCATTCTACTGCCAATCAAATTGTCAACTGATAGTGATGATTTTTTAAAATATATTTTATTGATTTTTTACAGAGAGGAAGAGAGAGTGATAGAGTGTTAACATTTATGAGAGAGAATCATCAATCAGCTGCCTCCTGCATACCCCCCACAGGGGACGTGCCTGCAACCAAGGTACATGCCCTTGACTGGAACCGAACCCGGGACCCCTCAGTCCACAGGCCGACGCTCCATCCACTGAGCCAAACCGGTTTCGTCCAATAGTGATGATTCTTTTTTTTTTTTTTTTTTAATATATTTTATTGATTTTTTACAGAGATAAAGGGAGAGAGCTAGAGAGCTAGAAACGTCGATGAGAGAGAAACATTGATCAGCTGCCTCTTGCACACCCAGGATGTGCCCGCAACCAATGTATCATGCCCTTGACCGGAATCGAACCTGGGACCTTTCAGTCTGCAGACCGACGCTCTACCGCTGAGCCAAACCGGTTCCGGCCAATAGTGATGATTCTTAAATGCTAAAGAGACTGGGCTGAATTGACCATGGGAAATTATGTTTGAATAGTCATTGATAGGGGAGAGGGCTACAGTCATTGTGGTAGGTGACCAGCAATAATTCCTCCATCTTGCTGTATGCTACTACCAAGAGATGTAGCCTGTTTCTCCTCCCTGGAATCTTGACAGACTCTGTTGTTTGGATTGGCCAATAGAATGAGGCAAAAGTGATGCTGTTACAGTTCTGGGCCTAGACCTGGAGACTAGTTTATGGACTCTTGTTGGAATTGAATAATCACGTAAAGAAGTTTGGCTGCCTTGCTGAAAAGAAAGGCCTGGTAGGGGCGAAGTGCTTCTGGAGGAAAAGGGACTAAAGAAGGAGCTAGGTTTAGCGAGCCTCCAAGTATCCCCATCATTCCAGCTGCGACACTAGAGATGCAACTGAAATCATGTTGAATCCTCCAGCCCAAGTTAAGCCATCCCCAACCAACACCACATGAAGCAGAGACAAGCTGTCACTATGGTGTCCTGTCTATATGATAGAATGGTGAGCAAGGAAATGGCTGTTGCTCTACATTTTGGGTTAGTGTGTTATACACACTAGGTAACAGAAACTGATGTGTGAAAGTTGGTAGTAGCATACAGTAAGATGGTGGCATAACAAAAATCTAAAACGTGGTACAGGCTATGGGACTGGGGCATTAGTTGGAAAGGTGATGAGGGAACTCTAACTTAAAAAAAAAACACACACACACCGTTAAATTAGCTTTTAAAATTTTTATTTTGAAACAATTTTAGACTTACAAAAAACTTGCAAAAATGAACCAGAGTTGATGTATATTCTTCTAACATTTCGGATACCCAGCTGGCCTAATCTTAATAGTTTATAGAGCCATACACTAATTATCAAAACCAGGAAATTAACATAAGGTACAGACAAGCAGGTATTGAATTTTTAAAATCATAAAAAAAAAAACAACTTCGGTACATGATAGATAGGGTCAGCTCTATAGAGGTTTCAACCCTCCCACTTGGGTTAGGAGATTTATTGGGTAGAAGAAAAAAGAAGAAAAACAAAATTTGAGAAGGGATATATCAATATTTTCCTTCAGGAACCTGCTTAACGGTGGGAAGGGGAGGAGATTTTTATTCAGCAACTTCTAGTAACTACCTGATATTGCTGTCTGGTTGACCAAATATCTGCCAACATTGGTGATCCTTTCATTCATGCCTCAAGAAAAACAGAGACCCAGTGCTTAGAGTTTAAAATATTTCCCATTTTCTCCCTTTAGCTGATGGAAATGCTTGAAGGCCACTCATATTCCCACACTTCAGTGCTGGTGATGCACACCCTCTCTGCACCAGAATCACTGGTGGGGATTGAAAAGAATCCTCTCTCCTCAAGCCTAACTCCAACAGGGCACAAACGAACCCATTTTCTTCCCACGTGTGGATTTCAGAGCTTCTCAGATGCGGGAAAAGCCATCCTCACAACGAGTAGGCGCCAGGGACTCTGGGGACAAGCTCAGCATCCTGAGAAACTAAAGTGGAACATTTTACTCCTCCCCAATTCACTTCCCTTCATTTAGCTTCATTTTCACTTTGCCTTTCCCCACCAAGCAGTGGTGGATATTCAGCTGAGCACAGCTCCGGTTCTTACAATGAAATCTAGCGGGACATCTAGAAATCAGGGCCTCTTTGTCCCTGGTTATTTGTAAAATGAAGAAGTCTCTAGCTCACACTAGGCTGCGTGGACAGGATTTTCATCTTTGGAAACCAAAGCAGGAGTGGTCTTTTCTCCCACTCTTTCCAGGTTGTTCTCCATTCTCTTTTAACTTAGATCCTTGTCTCCCCCCAGGCCCACCAGAACCATGCACCAAACCAGCTTTCAGTAAATATCAACACCAAAGGCTCAGCAGGATGCTAATTCTTGTAGACCCATCTTAAAAGGATGTTGTATTCAAATTACCAGATTTATGGAGCCTCAGAGATTGCTAAGAACATTGTAAGGTCTAATTAGTAGCCTTGGAGTTAGGTAATGGCCCGTGGCTTCTAAGCTAGGTCTCTTGAGATTTCTAGTCTTCAGGGGCTGCCTGCAACTATGATGTGCTCATACACAATCTTCTTTCTCATACACTGAAGAAATCTCCTTAGGCCTTCCTAGGCGCCTACTCCCAATTACTGCAACACACATACAAATGGATCTCCATTCTCCCAGTGCCCCTCAGCCTAAATCTTAACCCAATCTTTGGACTGCAATTGTCTCCTCGAGTTCTACTTCCCAGGGGAAAGGAAAGGAGGACATTTCCTAGATTGGTGTTGATGGATGCCTCTTTTCTCCAGGCAGAAGGTGGACAACTCGTTTTTGCAGCTGATCCATGTCCCGGTAAAAGTGCTCCAGTTCTCAAGCTTCCAGAACCAGCTCTCTCACAGGGATAGGTCTGCAAATGGGGCTGTAAGCAGACTTGACAGGTTTGTTCTGGGCTGACGGCCATTGACTAGGTCCTCCGACCAGATAAGTCACTTGCCACTTGCCGAGTTTACAGTAGGTGGGGCGCTCTCACCAGCTCAGAGTTAGTGCCTGGAAGTTTGTTGCAACATCGGTGTATCCCAGCAGCAGCAGGCCGCTGCAAAAGTTACCCTCTTGCCCGAGAGCACGGCACCAGGAAGGTTCGCCCTCAGGGGCAGGGCACTAGCGAGGAACAGACAGAGACAGACACAGACCTCCGGGGGCACAGCCCCTTCCCCTGCACTAGGTAGTGCGCAGGGTTAGCCGATCCAGAGCTAGGAGGGTGGGAGCAGCTTGGGAACTCTCTCGTTCCTAGGTCTGCAAGAAGCAGCGGCCTCAGCCAGCGGTGCAGGAAGGCGGGGGCACGTGCTTGGATGTGGGTGCTTGTGTAACCAGCTTCCCAGCCGTCAAACACCACCCCACCCCCCAGAGCTCCGGCGGGAGGCCCTTCCCAGCCAGTTTCCCCCCCGCGGGAACCAGGGGGCCCTGGGGTCCCGCAGCCTGCACCAGCGGGCGCACCCCGGGCAGAGGAAGCGAACCGCCCGCCACCCCAGCTATTCTAAGGGGAGTGGGAATTTGGAAAGTTCCCCAACTAGGAGCACACGTGACCTGAAAGTAGTCCCGGCCGCAGCCCGGGGATCCCTCCACCTCCTTTTGAACCCTCCGCGGCCTCCCCGGCCCCGCCCACTCTCCGGCCGGGCTGCAGCCTCCGCCGCCGCGCACTTCTCATTCCGGCCCCGCCGCCCCGGCCCCCGGCGCCCTCCGCCCGCCCGGCGCGGCCCCCGGCGCGGAGCCCGGCCCCGGGGCGGTCCGCCCGCTCGCGTTTCCACCGCGGCCCTAAGGGGAAGGGGCGGGGCGCGGAAGCTGGGGACCGAACCCGAGCTCCATCGGGGGCAAGGGCTCGGCCCTCCTGGAGGCAATGCATGGGCGGCGGGGTGCAGCTACCCTAGGGATCCGCTTTCAGTCCCCCCCCCCGACAGCTGTCCTTTGGGAACCTAGACATCCAGGGAGGATGTGCTCACAGTCAGCGCGCTCCCCTGGGAGCTTTCATTTTTGGGGGGCAGAAGGGCCGAGCGGCCGGGGAAGCGGGAGGTGGAGTAGGGAAAGGGGGTGCACACTGAAGACACAATAGGGGGTTGTGCTTTGTGCTAAGTCTGACACCTTGAGGACACGGGGCGGGGGGAGGAGGAGGAGGAGAAGGGGGATTTTCCGGCAAAGGCCGCTGGATTCAAACCTCTGCGAAGGGCTGGGAGCCCACAGCGGCGAGAGCCTGAGCCTGCGGGCCGTGCCGGGGAGATCTTAGGGCGGAGGCAGGGGGAGGGGTGTCCCCGGTGCAGGGACCGGGCCCGGCGCCTCCCTGTGCAATGACCAGCGCCGTCACCCGGGCCTTTGCACCTGTGCCCAGGTAACTTCCCACCCGAGTCAGTGACATCGCGCCAAGCACCCGCCTCCGCGTTCCCCTTCGCCACCCCGCAACCCTACCCCGCCTCCGGCTGGGCTTCTGGGCGCAGGTCGGGGCAGAGCGCGTCCCCCCACCCCGCCCCGCGCTGCTGCAGAAGCGACCGCGGCAAGTGCACCTACTGCGGGCGGGCGCCGCCGATGCAGCCCGAGCGGCCCCGGGCGCTCCCGCCGGGCATGCTCAGAGGCGCCCGCAGGGTGGGCGTTCGCACCCGGAGCCGCCCCCTCCTCCCACCCCTAGCTGCCCGGTCTCTCCCTCCCTTCCCTCTCCCCCCCTCGGCTCCCTCGGCGATCGACTCCCGGCGCGGCGGCGGAGGGGGCGGGCCCGCGGCGGCGGTGATGTGGCGGGACTCTTTGAGCGCCGCGGCAGGATAGCGCGGCGGCGATGCGGCTGCGCTCAGCTCCCTCCTCTCGGAAGCTGCAGCCATGATGGAAGTTTGAGAGTTGAGCCGCTGAGAGGCGAGGCCGGGCGCAGGCGAAGGAGATGAGAGACGGCGGCGGCCGCGGCCCAGAGCCCCTCTCAGCGCCCGTGAGCAGCCGCGGGGGCAGCGCCCTGGGCGAGCCGGCCGGCCGGCGGCGGCGGCAGCGGCGGCGTCCCTCGCCGCCTCCTCCTCCTCCTCCTCCTCTCCGTCTTCTCTTCTAACCGGGCGGCAGCCGCTTCCTGGGGCTTCGGCGAGGGAACGGTGGAAGCCGGAGCCGGCACCGGCGCGGCGGCACCTCCCGCTCCTGGAGCGGGGGGCAGAGGCGGCGGCGGCGGCCGCGGCGGCCCCGGGGAGCGGTGCGGAGCCGCCCGTCACCATTTCCAGGGCTGGGGACGCCGGAGAGTTGGTCTCTCCCCTTCTCCTGCCTCCAACACGGCGGCGGCGGCGGCGGCACAGCCAGGGGCCCGGGCCGGCGCTGAGCCTCCCCTCCTCCGCCGCCGCCGCTCTCCCCCCGGCCCGGGCTCCCGAGGCCGCCGCCGGCGGAGGCAGCCGCCCCGAGGACTGCTGCTGGTCTTCTTCCCCCCGGCCCGCCGCCGCCGCCGCGGCCCGCGCCCCGGCCGCTGAGGCCCCGCAGGCCCCGCCGCCGCCGCCGCCGCCGCCGCCCGGCAGCCGCCGCAGCAGCCACCCGCCGGCGGCGCCGAGCCCCGCGGCCGCCGAGCGCGGGGCCTCCGCGGCCGCCAAGTCCAAAGCCATTTCCATCCTGCAGAAGAAGCCTCGCCACCAGCCGCTCCTGCCGTCTCTCTCCTCCTTCTTCTTCAGCCACCGGCTCCCAGACATGACAGCCATCATCAAGGAGATCGTCAGCAGAAACAAAAGGAGATACCAAGAGGATGGATTCGACTTAGACTTGACCTGTATCCATTTCTGCGGCTTTGCTCCCCCTTTGCCTTTCTGTCACTCTCTCTCTCTCTCAGAACGTGGGAGCAGACGGAGGCGGAAAATGTCCATAGTTTGGGTGGCGATTGCACTGAACCCCGGTCGAATTTCTAGGAGGTTATATATATGTGTGCGTATACATATATATGCATGTATATATGCATATACATATATATGCATGCATATATATATATATATATATATATATATATATATATATATATAGTATATATATGTGAAATTTGTGTCTCTTTTGAGTGCATGCAACCTAGGATGTGTTCGGCTAGATGGGACTCTCTTGCCTGGTTGCAAGTGTCAAGGCAGCGATCGGTTTCCCAGTCGGTGTCTTGGGGTCCCTTCCCTGAGGGCTATTGTCCGTTAATACGGAATACGGTTCGCTGTTGGGGAATGGTGAGCTTGGGAAGCCGGTCTGCTAAAGGAACAGGAGAGTAAGACGCGTTGAGGTTGAGCCTTTTTCGATTAAATCTTGGCTGTAGGCCCTATAGAGATCAGATTAAAACATGAAAATTGGTGTTGCACGTACTACACCTATTGCATCAGAATCTTGCAGTGATTGTTCTTAGTTTCCTGGGCCGCCTTGATAGATTCTTTTTTAAAAAATGTGAGCGGTGAGCTGATTTGCATAATTTTAGAAGCAGAATCCTTTGCAGCCTGTATGGTGCCCGTGGGAGGGCCAAAGTAGGGTTTGTGTGTTTCAGCTAAGTTAATGACAACTTTGACCTGCGTGGAGAAGTTTTGTCCTT
Source organism: Pipistrellus hanaki (assembly GCF_964339955.1). Classification (NCBI taxonomy): domain Eukaryota; kingdom Metazoa; phylum Chordata; class Mammalia; order Chiroptera; family Vespertilionidae; genus Pipistrellus; species Pipistrellus hanaki. The sequence goes on from NC_140516.1 coordinate 30,197,476, forward strand.
TGAGATAAGTGCCATCATATACCTCATAAGGTGCCCTGACTAGGTCTTTGTTACATTTGCCTTTCTCTCCTGATGGGGTGATGCAGGATAGAGCATGAAATTTGCAGTTCAAGTAGCATTTTATACTCTGTGCTCTTGTTACACCTAATAGAATGGAGATTGAGTGGTTTTTGATCCCAGATAATAATGTTGTGTAAGTTCAAGGGATTGTGTGTAGCAAATGGCGATCGCAAAGATTAAACTTAAGTTCTCACTTGAAATTTAAGCATTGTGATGCCAGAATTGCTACTCAACCTTATTTAGGTTTCAGGCCCTCTGACATCTTTCTGTATCCCTTAAATTTATCCTGACTCGTGTAGGGTGTCAAGTGTAATTTACCAGCTAATAACCAGAAATGCTAGTGAGTGGGTTTCTCCAGCTTCAGATGGTAGGTATGTTAAGCTTTTTTTTTTTTTTTTTTTTTTTTTGTGTGTGTGTGTGTGTGTGTGTGTGTGTCTGTGTGAAATTTACTGAGTCAGCTTGTTGAATAAGACAGAAACCCAAGAAATAGTGTATAGTTTTGATTGTCTACAAGTTAAGCCTTTGTACTTAGAACAGATAGTCGTTATCAAAAGGCAGTAACCTTTGCAGTTTCAGGTATAATAAGCTGGTTTTGATCAAGGATGGGGATAGAGCCCCTCCTTTTTGTAAAATGGAAAGTATCACAGGAATTGAGAGTTACTGATAGGCCAGTGTATAAGGCATGAAAAACAGAATTAAGTTACTGGTTTGAGGTGACTGAAACATTCTATTAAGGCCAAAAATTTGGTGGTGTGAATTGTAGCAGTGGACAATAGTTAAAATCATTGCTTAAGTGCTTATAGAGTATTCTTAGTAAAAATGATTTTAGCAAATATCATTAAACATTTTGCTTTAAGGTAGAATGGCACTAACGTGTATATGTCTTGCTAAATATTGTGGGGAAGGGTTTTTTTTTTTTTTTATAAAGTAAACATTTTATATTTGAAGAAGTTATATTCCTTTGGATATGTAGTTTCACATAAATGTGCACAGCTAATTTTGCCCAAGTTTTGTTTTGAAATGATAAAAGTTCTTGAACAAAATAGCTTGACAACACTCAAAATGTTAACAGTTTTCTAAGTTAAAAATAATATTGAAAAAATAATTGGAAATTTTGGAGGTTGCATTAATTGAAGAACTTCATTAAGGTTGAATTTGACCCACTTGCCTAGAAATAATTAATTGTAGGAAAATTTCTGATTTGTAACATTTCAAACGTTATGTGTCATTGACAGTCATCTACGGTAGATATATAAGAACAAGTTAATTGTTTAAAAAAAAAACCATAAAAAAACCTTCTAGAATGCCTTTTGGTACACAAATCAAAGTTCGTTTATGCTATTTATACTTTACCTGTTTGATTTAAAATTATTAGGGTTATAAAACTAAAATTATTCTATCCACTTTTTATATGTGAGTGGTGATTGAGGTGGCTGGCTATTTCTTCTTTCATTTCATGTGTGCCTATATGTGTGAAATTATCTCTAAAACTGTATATTTAGTTATCGTATGCATAGAAAACAGTATCAAATGACTAATAACATTTAATTTCTAGAGTTGTGATTTTATTGAGCCAAAAATTGATATGAAAAAAAAATTGCTTAAGAAAAAGTCAGTGAAGGACTTTTTTTTTTTTTTTTTTTTAATAGTTACATTTCCAATAATTTTGATATACAAAAACTTTGGTTTGCTTGGTTTCACTTTAGTGTTTTGTGTTTATTGTAGGGGGAAATTTTAAATGGCCATTGAAGCTTTTCCCTGGCAGGTTAGGTTGTAGGATCTGTTTCAACAGCTAGCCTGTTGAAAGTTAAATTCTTTTATGAAAGTAGCAACTGGAGTATTTTAGTTGATAGAGAAAGATTAATAATGAAGTGATTTCTCAAAGAAAAATTGGAGACCATAATTGTAAAAGATTTTTGCTAAATTGAATTATTCTAAAAATAATTTGTTGGCAGGGTTTTATTCTTAATGTTAGTCTGGAAAATAGTGCTGAACATGAGTCTATAAACTATGTAAGGTCTTTAGATTTCATGAAAACTTTAGGCTTCTGGTATTTTTATTGTCTGATAAGTTTGTGTCTTTTCAAATAGTAACCTTCATAGGAAATATTTTTAAGTTGTAGAGAGAGTAGAGTGCCTATTGAAATTAGCTGTATTAGCTCTTAAGATTAGTGATTACTAAAATGATCGTATTGTGAGGTGTTGGTTTTTTTTTTTTTTAACTTTTGTTTTACACTGTTATGTATCAAGTTGTATTTCTTTCTTAAACAGCGTAAGTGGGCCACTTAATTGCTATGTGATTATTTACAAAACTTTATTTCATATAGCTTATTTAAGAATAAAGTGCATCTGAAAGGAGAATAACTTACAGTTTATATGATTCAATATAAGGAAAAAGGAATTTTATTGCTGTCTACTGTAAATGTTTGCACAGTAGTTATCATCAATGCAGCTTTACATTGTTTATGATATCCTAAAATATTAAAGGAATAGTATGATAAAATATGGTGAGCTATAACCATCTTAATTTTAAATTTAGTTTTCCAAAGATAATAAAGACGCATTTGTGTGTATTACCTTTTAGAGTTTTAACAACATGAGAATGGTAGCTGCCAATATATTTTAATTTTTGTGTGGAGCAATTTATCTGCTTTTTCCTAATAACCACACATAATGTACAAACCTCTTAATGTTAGAAAATTCCTTGCTTTTTGGAAGTAAAGTCTTCAGTTCTTTCAAGGGTTCTTATTTTGAGATTTGCCTCATTTGCTGTTTTTCATTTGGTGATAGCTTAATATTTTAAATAATTTTTAAGGCTCTTAAGAAGTAATCACTTCAGTGACTTTTGATGGAGGAGTATTTATTATAGGAAAATCAATTCACAAAGTTTCAACGATAATTGACACTCAGTAAACATTATATTTTTAAATTTTTACCCCAGCCTTTTTAGTAAGATAAAAGTATGGGAAATGTTTTTATATTAATATTGTATGTGAAATCAGAGTTTGTAAAGAGAGATTTAGAAGTGTTCATGCATATAACAGTTTTTTACTTATTTGACATATTAAGCCTTGGCTGTACTATCAGGATTTAGCTTCCAGAATATATGTTGTTAATGTAGTATAAGAAATTTATTTGGTATCACTTTTTTAAAAGACTCCATTAGTTCTGAATTTTTCTATTTTGTAGAACCCTCATTCTTATTCTTTCTCTTCCCTCACCCTCCTTCTTAGATAAACTTGATTTTAAGTATAGTCATAGAATTCTTTTGTGGACTGAATTCATTAAGGAAGGTGTTAGGATTTGTGCTAAGGATAGTGATTTAAGACATTTGTATCAACTTGTGAGATTGGGGTCAGTAATGATTTCAGTAAATAGCCAGTTCGGTTTTACAGTTGCTTTTTATCTGTTAGTTTTGAAATTAGTGCAGTTGCTATCAGGGATATCAATAATGTTGAGGTTAGACTTAAGTTGGTAAGGATTTATTGAGTAAGTTGAAATCATAATTCTTTCATATTAGCCATATGCAGCCACATGCCTTCTTTGCTGGATGGCCAAAAGTATTTTGATCTGTGAATAATAAGTCTCTTTGGAAGTATTGAATATATGCACTTGTTAATGTAAAATGCTTTCATTTGTCAGGAAAGATGAAATTAGTGTATTAGATTTGACTATTTACCTATCCCCTAATTTTTTTAAAAATTTTCATTGGTTACAGATATTAGCAATTTGGTCCTTTTATTATAACTTGCACAATAATAAAAAAAATGGTTGTTGGAAAAATATTAATATAAAAAGAATAATTCAGGGCGTGAAATAATTTTGGATGGGGAGTTTTAATTTAATTCCAGTATAGTTAAGGCAGATACTCTTCATTTGCAGCAGTTGGCAGTTAAGAGATGGGTGGATATCTTCAGATTACTAGGATTACACTTGGTGTTGAGAATATTAACAGATGGATACTGTGGCTGAACTTGTCAGCAAAAGAAGATTCTTAACTTGTACATGGTATGGAAAAGAAGACTGTATACAGAGAATTTTCAAACACTTATAAGTTAGATTCACGTCCATAAATATGAAGAGTGAATCTATATGGACAATGGATCTAATTTATAAGTGTGTGACTATTCTAGATATACAGGTAAATAAATATAGTTAGCAAATTACCATAATACTTCTTAAAAATGAATTTATTTTCTCTTTAAAGAAGAGATTACCTTGGTAGATACTGTTTTAGAATTTTTAAATAAGGCTAAATCTATTTTAAATTACATTAAAATATTGAGTAATGGTTTTATTTACACATTGTGTGTACATTGTTTCATTTTAGATTTTATGGTAGCACTATACACTCTAGAGCCAGCCTGCCTTGTATTGGAGTGCTGCTGTGTCTCTTAGTGTCTGGATGACTTTGAATAGGTTACTTAAGCCTCTTAATCTGTAAAATTCAGAGATGATGGTAGCTAGTTACATAAAGTTTCCCCCCAGTAATAAGTGAGATAATGCAAGTAATTTACTTAGCATAGTACCGGCCACATTGTAAGTACTTAAATAGTAGCTGCTTCTCTTAAAAGTTATAATTTCAGATAATCCATGCATTAGAAATTATTTGTATGTTCACTAATGAGAGGAGCAGTAATCATAACTGAATTTCCTCTGATTTGGATATGTTAGAATATTAATTGATTCAAGCTCTGAGTATTTTTTAAAATAGAGAATATTCCTTTAAGAGCTCTGAATATAAGTATATATATGTAACATGTCTGTAATTTTGCTTTTTCATCATAAATAGAATATAAATCTCTGCTTACTTTACTATTGACCAAACAAGTTAATTATGCTAATCAAAAAGTATTTGCTGGCACACTAAAGTGGAAGTTTTAGGATAAAAATGTTAGGATATTAAATTTTCTTTAGTGTAAAATTAAAGTACTATATTTTTATTCACAAAGAGTAATCAGTGCCTCGATGAAAGAAAACTTAATATATGATACAAGAGTTATCTAAACTGTTTATCAGAAAAGTCAGAAAAGGTATATTTCTTAGCATTTCTTTTTAAGCTCAGATTTTGGGGGAGTCCTGCAACTTTGAATGCCAGTTAAATTTATTACAATACAGTTTACACTTAATCTGGCAGTCTATTAATGCAGCATAGGAATTTAAATTTAGTTGTCAACTATTGTATTATTGTGTCCCATTTTCACATTTAGTCAAGATTCTCAATATAGCCCTAATCTGTTTGGCTCAGTGAATAGAGCTTCAGCCTGCAGACTGAAGGGTCTCAGGTTCGATTCCAGTCAAGGGCATGTACCAGGGGTCTTCAAACTACGGCCCGCGGGCCACATGCGGCCCGCAGAGGAGTCTGATCCGGCCTGCCAGGTTTTTGGGGCAGTGAGCGCAGCCGAGGTGTTACAGTAGGAATTAGTAGTTCATATAGTCCGGCCCTCCAGCTCTCTGAGGGACCGTGATCTGGCCCCCACTTTAAAAAGTTTGAAGACCCCTGGGCCATGTACCTTGGTTGTGGGCACATCCCCAGTGAAGGGGTGCAGGAGGTAGCTGATTGATGTTTCCCTCTTATCAATGTTTCTAACTCTCTGTCCCTCTCCCTTCTCCTCTGTAAAAAATCATTAAAATATATTTTAAAAAAAGATTCTCAATATAATTTTAGGCTTAGAAATTGGAAGAAATAGCTAAAGCATTTTTCTTCTTCATTTATTCTTACCTGGTATGGAGAAGATTGAATAAGCTTGAGATCTGCCAAGTAAAGACTACTATGTACCCATAAAAATAATCCCCCTCCCCCCCTCTGCCTATTCTGGTCTCCCAGCTGTGTCACAGTACCTCAATATGAAGCACTTGATTATCAGAGGGTTTTTTTGCTTATTTGTTTGGCATTGCAGAATGATTGGTGCCCTGACTAATTATATATTTGACTATCTGATTACGTATGTGATTTTTAACATTTTATGTGTTGTAAAAACTGGCTATATTTTGGTCCAAATCTAGGTTGTAGAATTGAACTGTGCATTTTGACATCTAGGAAAATTGAGTTGTCTAAAACACTTTCTCACTTTGTGTCTCTCTATAATGCTACATGTTTTGCTTTAAATCACTACCTAAAATTTAAAGTTGAGCCGAGACCGATTTGACTCAATGGATAGAGCGTCGGCTTGGGGACTGAAGGGTCGGTCCCGGGTTCGATTCCGGTCAAGGGTTGCGGGCATATCCCCAGTACCTTGGTTGCGGGCATATCCCCAGTAGGGGGTGTGCAAGAGGCAGCTGATCAATGACTCTCTCTCATCGATGTTTCTAACTATCTCTCTCCCTTCCTCTCTGTACAAAATCAATAAAATATATTTTTTAAAAAATTTAAAGTTGATTTAGTATTTTTAAAGCCCTTCAGAATAGTTTTGAACTTTTATTGATTTTTGTAAATTTTCAGGCTAAAATAAAAAGGTTCTCTCATTCTGCTATTTTTACATGTTTAATATTTCTGATCTTTTAAAGAGGATGCAATTATTTAAGATTTTAGGAAATGCATTGTGATTTGAATTAAGTATTCAAATCATGTATTCTTAAAATTATAAATATAGCATGCATATTCAAAGTTGCAAGCAACTGCTTTAAAATGTATGCAATTTTTTCCCATTGAAAATGATTTTGTCCTCATGAATAAGTGAGTGTTCTAATTACTCTGAACTGATTGGAGATTAAATAGGACTGAAAACTTTTTCTACTTTTAAAATGAAATTTGGGGGGTATTACTGAGTTGGATTTCTAGGTATTTACTTCTCAAATACATATTTATAAATTACTCTGGGGCTTTTCTGTGTGTGTGTGTGTGTTTTCTTGGTTGTTGTTTGTGTTAGTAAAGTGAAAACAGTGCTTTGCCAGGCTTAATTTATCCATGTTATGAAATTTAACATTTTTATTTAATTGTTTAGAAACATGAGGATTTAAGTCAGAAGGATCTTTTACTTTTTTTTTTTTTAACATGTTTTTATTGATTTTTAGATAGGGATGGATGACAGAGACACATCTATTGGCTGCCTCTTGCATGCCCCCTTCTAGGGATCAAGACCACAACCTGGGCATGTGCCCTGACCTGGAATTGAACCTGGGACCTCTTGATCCATGGGACAACAATCCACTTAACCACATCAGCTGGGCGGATCTTTATCTTTTTAATTGATGTAACAGAATTTACTAGCATGTACCTTGTTTTATATTTGTTTAGTTTTTAATTTTAATCAACAAAGCCTATTTATTTATTTGGGTACAGAGAGAGAGAAATCAATTTGTTCCACTCATTCATGCAACCACTGGTTGACTCTTGTATGTCCCCTGACTGGGGATCAAACCTGCAATCTTGGCATATCTAGACGATGCTCTTAACCAGTTTTCGGCAAACTCATTAGCCACCAGAGCCAAATATCAACAGTACAACGATTGAAATTTCTTTTGAGAGCCGAAAACTGACTTCTGCGCGTGGGCCACAAAGTTTCAATAGCACTGTACGTGTGCGCATGCACGTGGTATTTTGTGGAAGAGCCACCACACTCAAGGGGCCAAAGAGCCGCATGTGGCTCGAGAGCCGCAGTTTGCCGACCTCTGCTCTAAACAACTGAGCCACCTGGCCAGGACAACAGTGCCTTTTCTTAAAAGCTGATTATCAGTTTGTTTGATTTGGCAAAGGAAAAAAGAGGCAATCTAAGAAATAGGACAAGCATTTCTTTCCTCTTTTCTTTTATAGTATAGTAAATGTAACTCTGTAGAATTGGTAATTTGTTAAAAGCTGGTAGAAGATTTATCGCAAAGAAGGATGCAGGGTTTGGGGCACCTGGTGCAGTACTTTTCTGATTCTGTTACATCAGTAGTTCTCAAAACTTTAAAGAGTATCAGAATAACCTGGAGGGCTTGTTAAACCATAGGTTCCTTGTGGCACCTCCAGAGTTTGTGACTCATTAGGTCTGGGTTGAGTGAGGCCTGAGAATTTATTTCTAACAAGTTCACAGCTGATGCTGATGCTGATGCTGGCGGCTGGGGTTCACACTTTGTGAACCACTGTATTTCATGATGATCTGTTAACCAAATTCTTGATGTGTGACCTCCTTCAGGTTAATGGAATTTACACATATATTATCTCTTTACATCTCTAACCCCTAAATAGTTGAGCATGATAAATATTACCCTGATTTTGTAGATGAGGCAATGCGTTTAGAAAGGCAGTATAGTGGGGTGGAAGCAGAGATTTGGGAATCAGCCGGACCTAAAATCTAGCTTAAATCTAGCTTAACCGCTTTATCAGTTGTGTAATGAAAGATACACTAAGCCTTACTGACCCCTAGTTTCCAGGTCTCTAAGGATTGTGTAAAAATCCTTAATATGTGGGATGGATTTCTAGGCTTACTGGAAGTGAGAGCAGATGTCTTCAGAAGTTGGAAACGAGGAGTGGATCACCCCCTTCCACCTTGTCTGGGCATTTGTCAGTGTCCAGACATTTTTGGGGCCATACCTGGGAGGTGGGCGCAGAGGGGCTCAAGGGGCTGGAATGCTATTGGCAGCAGTGGGTGGAGGCCAGGGATGTTGCTCAACATCTTACAGTACACAGAACAGTCCCTCCCACAACAAAGAATTTTATCTGGCCCCAAATGCCAATACTGCTGTGGCTGAGAAACCCTGGTTTAAAGGTATAAAGTGTCTGGTATATAAGAAGTATAATATTCAATAAAAGTTTAGTATCTTTGCCCTTAGGTTGTGGTATTTAAGGTCAGATTGCTAATAAATGATGGAGTTAGGCTTTTACCATCTAGGTTTTCTGACTGCTGCTAGACCAGTATTCTTTATAATAAGAACTTGGTCCACAAAAGATATCTCTGCTAGTAAATAAAAAGATTTATTTGAAGAAGGCTCATGTGTTATTAGGCTGATTGTGAAATTGTTGCTTACAAATTCTTAGAAAAGGCTGAAGATATTTTCAATAGACGTGTATAAGTGTAATGCACTAGAAGGATGCATCATAGAACTGCTCTAACAAGATGCGAATGCTTCATTTAAAAAGGCATTAACTTTTTTTAAAAGTAATCCTTTACTTGTTTCCTTTAATTATATAGTTTTTGGGAGATACTGTGCTCCCAGTATACTTGTTTTTTGTTATTGTTTAATGCATTTTTTAAACTTAAACTTTTAGTCTAAAGCTGCTTTTGGTACAGTCAGATATAGTGAAATTAAATGCACTGATGTAAAATGCCAAAATTTGACAAGTTATAAAAACTTCTATCTTTCCAGGTAAAGAAAGGAAGGTTGACTCTAAGAATCGCTAATGCATGTGCTACATTCTTTTCTAGACCCTAAATTTTCTCTCATCCTGTTGAATTAAAGTGCTTTATCGAAATTAAAAACTTGCATTAATGTGAAGTTTTTGGAAAAGTTCGGGACAGAGTCTTAGATTAGTTCAGATATAATAAGGTGAAGGAGTAACTTAGTGGATTCGCAAAATTTTTTTGCTTTGTTTTGTTTTAAGGGCAGACAAACCTAATTACGAAAGTGTTCTAGGAATAGATGGTTTGCTATGGGTTTTTTGTTTGCTTGATTTTATAATTTATTTTTCCTGTCATTTTGTACAAGCAGAGCAAAATGTCAAGGCCTATTATAAAAATTCTTACGAAATTTAAGTTTTGACTGTTAGGATTCTTTTTGAAATTACAAGAGCTATTCAGAGATACTGATAAATATAAGTTTTTTCATTTCAAGACACACAATTAGCTTATGGTATTTATTTCAGCATATGAATAAAAAGCTCCATTTGCTTACTGTACTTAAAATTTCTTTTATGAAACATAAAGAGAATTTAAAACAAATTTACCCATTGTACTAGTTCTCTGCAACTTCTTGTTTTGTTTAAATGTATCTATTTTAAAATGTAATTTATTCTAGTGAATTTAAAGAATGTGTGTTTGAACAACTTCCAAAACATCTCAGAATTGCCTGAAGTAATGATTTTTAAATAGTAAAGTCATCAAAAATATTTATTTCCCTGTAGTTATTTCCTTGTTTCCAGTATTGAACTAATTATATATACATTTGCTATTTTCTTTTTTTTTTTCCAGAGTGGATTTAAGAGGGCCAATATATTTCTAAATATTAAGAAAGATTTTCATGATTTTGATCCATAAAATCATAATCTGGGAGGGATGGGAAGAGATACACCAAAGAACGTATATGCAAAAAAAAAAAAAAATAAATAAATTATCTGTTACACACAAAACTAGCTGAAGTGTTAGAGCCTTGAAGCTTTATTTACTTATAGGGAAATTACTGCATATTTAAAATTTAAGCATATTTTATTTAAGTGAGATGAAGTAAAATTTGGAATTAAAGTGGATGTAGAAGTTATTTGGATAAACTATTATCACATCATTTTATACTAAAGTAGTTATAATCTGTTGCTTTTCTGCCTTTAAAAGAAAAGGGTATGACTCATGATGTTACTGTTCCCTGGAGCATATTTTGAGTGATATAATTTATATTTGCATAGTTACCTCACTAAGGGTGATATTTACTGATGAAGGTTTGCTCTATATTTGCATTTATTATCAATATTAATTTTTGTGGTCAAGATTGCATGTTATGTCTGTCTGGTACTATTTGTGTCACATATTAAAAATTTAAAAAAGGTAATAATTTTAACTATATTAGATAATAGATAATTCTTTTAAAAAATAGGTTTTTATTGATTGAAGGGAGAGGGAGATGAGATAGAAACATCAATGATGAGAATCATTGATCTGCTGTCTCTTGCATGTCCCCTACTGGGGATCAAGCCTGCAACCCAGGCATATACCCTGGCTCAAATCAAACGGTGAGATGCTCAACCACTGAGCTACACTGGCCAGGCAAATGATACTTCTTTCTCAGTGAATTTATTAATTCATGTAGTTAGAATGAAAAATATTGAGGAAGAAACAAATTCTTTTTAAAACAAAATTACTTGTTAGAGTAACATTTTCCAAATGAAGAAAAATTGTTTCAATTTTTAAACAAGGAAATTTTGATCTAGATATGGTATATACCTTCTTGATGTTAAAATATTGTGAAGGCAAAAATACTGTTTTAGAGCATGCAAATGTTTTAGTTTTATTTTTTTTTAATTTAAGGAGAATCTGTTTTATTTATTTATTTACTTTATTGACTTTTTACAGAAAGGAAGAAAGAGGGATAGAGAGCTAGAAACATCGATGAGAGAGAAACATTGATCAGCTGCCTCCTACACTGACCTACTGCAGATGTGCTCGCAACCAAGGTACATGCCCTTGACTGGAATCGAACTTGGGACCCTTCAGTCTGCAGGCTGACCGGTTAGGGCACAAATAGGTTTTTAAACACTCTAGAAGCAATATCTGAATAGTTTTCATAGATTATTTGTAGGAAATCTATATAAAAGAACTTAATCACTGAAAGTGTACAATCTTGCATATCTAGGTGTTGTCCAAGGTAATCAAGATTATTTATAATACTGTAAAATAGCTAAGGTGCTCATTATTAAGGTTGTTTTGGATTCTTTTTAATACTGAAAAGGTCACACAGATTGTGATTATTGTGTGGTGTCCAAGAACTAAGGATTGCCATCTGTTACGTAGATATAGGGAAAAGTTAGGAAAATCTAGTGATATAAGTGGTTTTGACACTTCTATTTTTGGAATTATCTAGTATGAGTCTTAAAGACTAATGTCAAAATTGTAAGCTTTTACAGAAATGAAACAATGGTTATCCTGCTGTTTACATTTTTCTACTAAAATACAAAGATACTTGTTGGGAACTAACGATCATACAATGTAAGTTTGTCTTGTATTAATTTACTTTATGAGATTGTTTTGATACTTAAATAGAAACATCATGTTTTAATTTGATATAAAAATTTACAAGGCTATGATAGTTTTAAACTAGTTTTCTTAACAGTGTTATATATAGGAATTCATTATTATGAAACTTAATCAAGCAACTTAAGTATTCCTTAAAGATTTGCTTTAAATATGTTTCAGGCTCTTTTTCTTTTCCTACAACTCAGTTTTTGTCTATATGCTAGTAAATGAGTTTCCCCACTTAAAATTTTACTGTTGCATTTTGAGCCACTACAAAATTTGTTTCTATAACTTAATTTCTTTTTACTCCCAGGCACTTGGTATTGCCAAGTCTTTAAACTTGCATACCATGCTTAATAAGATCTGATTAATTAATCTACTTTATTTTATTGTTAACTTTTTTTTATTGAGAAGTTTGTTTTCATGCCACATGATTGATAGGATCAGATATAATATTTCAGTTTAGATGTGATTTTGAATTTATGTTCTCAAATGCAACTTCGTTTTTGTGGCTTGTATTTTTTGTATAAGAAACATCTTGCCACTTTCAAATTAATGTCTGGTGAAAGTGGATTGTTTTACTAACATCAGTTTTTAGCATTTGTTTAGGCCCGAATTGTAGGCCATGAAAAGAATGATACCTTTTTGGTTAGATAATATATACATAAATTATATATCTTACATTAAGAGAGGCACACATGGAGCTGAGATTTTTACTCAAATATTAAAAGTTTTACCTGTTAGTAGTATATAAAGGGTATGGTGTTAAAGAGCTCCTTTTCCTTGTTTTCATTTCTATTCGTTCCATCTATTGGTATTTTTGTCTTTCTGTATGTTGTTTTTTAAGTTTGTTTACTGGTTGAAAAAGTTGACTTCTTAATTTTTTTTTCTTTTGCATTTCAGCATTATTTTCTAAGATTTTTAGTATATTCTCCTTTGAATATGAAGATTTCACAATTAACCATGATTAGGAATTGTGCTCCCCCCACCAATTACAAGAATTGGATTCATACTAAAATGTTGTCTCTTCAGAAATAAGCAGTTATAGGTGGCTGATTAAAATTGAGTTTTATCTGTTTAAACCAAGAAATATAAACTAACTCATATCTGTTATTTTAAAATTGCATATTAGTAAATTTAAAAAATATTTTTATTGATTTTGGAGAGGAAGAAAGAGATAGAAATATCAATGATGAGAGAGAATAATTGATCAGCTGCCTCCTGCACACTCCCTTCTGGGGACTGAGCTTGCAATCCAGGCATGTGCCCTTGACCAGAATCGAACCTGGGACCCTTGAGTCCGCAAGCCAATGCTCTATACACTGAGCCAAACTGGCTAGGGCTATTAAATTTTAAAACAGGAATTTTAACTAGTGTTTAGTGTATGTAATTTCATGTATTTTGATAACCACTTATTCAAGTGATTATGAAGTTGATACAGTGATTAAAATACCTTCAGTGAGAATATGAATCATATTTTCAATGTTAGAACAAGGCAGTTACAAAATCAGTAATTTGACTGCACCAATATAGTAATGAATGTCATTATGTATGCCTTCATATTTTAAAATCCACAAGTATTTCTATATTGTTCTTACCAGATTAAAATACACCATGCACTTACGCAAAATTATTTTTGCCAATTGGGGGGAAAAAGAAGAAAAAGAAAGCAAGTCCTTTTCAAATTATTTTTTTTGCTTAAGGTACAGAATAGAGAGACTTGATTTTATATTAAAGCTAATATAAAAGGAGGCTGTGTAACACACACATATTTGGAGCTTTTTCCCATAAAGTAGTTCAAATTTACAGGGCTTTCTTTGAAACATTAAATTTGATTGTTAGAAGTAAATTTAAAAAAATTTTCAGTTTTGGCTTAATGGGAAAAAGAAAGCCAATTTGGCAGAGACACATTTATATTAGAACCTTGCTTTCTTAGTACCTTGGGTATAGTAGTTTTTGAATATTAGAAAATTAGTTCATGGTTGTATCTAAAAGATTGATACAGTTGGAAATCTTGTAATCTTTTATTTTTCAGAATGCAATTTGCTAATATTGAATGAATTTTCCATTGAATATTACTAGGCCTTTGTTCTCAGATTAGTGACAGATCCCTTAGCTTCTTCTGTTCCTTAACTGTTTGAATGTCTTTTTTTTTTTTTTTTTTTTCTGTGAAAGTTAATGTTTTTTCACTTTGTTCATCTATGGACTAGCTAAAATTTAGTGTTTTAGGTAGTCACTTCTGGTAAAGTAAATAAAAACATGGCTTTTATAATAGAATGATATTACAGTAGTAACATAAATCTAACATTAATATAAAGATTAGAGTTAAAAGATACCCGCTTATGTTCTTTATAGTAATGCTGGACCAATATTACAATTTTAACTTTTATAATCTTTCGTATGCTTATTCTGATTTTTGCTGTAGAAAATTAGAGTTAGCATTTGGCTTAGTTCACGTATATAATGCTGACAAGTATGTCTAATGCATGTTGTTGAGCTGATAATCTTTTTGGTAGTTGTTATATAAGTTATAGCCGTATTTTTAATTTGTTAGTGGTAGTCAATCTTAGATGTTTTTTAGTGGGAGCAAAACGGTAGAGAGGGGTGTGTGTGTGTATTTTAACAGCAGCAGAGTTCTGAAACAGGAAATCAGTCTTATCATATTCTTCCAGAGACCTAGGAAGAAGGTAATTGTTTGGTATACTCGTTAAAACCAGTTAGTTGGGCAACCTAAATATTTAGAAGTTCTCAGATGTAGCTTTGCAGAGTTGTGGATATAATATTTCAGTATTAAGAACTCAAGAAAAATTGATTAAATTAACTGAATGGACTAATAGTGCCTCAGCTAATACACTAAAAAATTGTATGTTGGATTATAGAGTATTGCTAGCATTATAAGATATTTTTTACTGATTAATTGCTTTAATTTACATAAAGTTCAGAGTGCCATTATTGTTCTTTAAAAAAGAATTTTTTAACTTTTACTATATCTGGTTTGAAATGCTTTCAAAATGATTCTTAAATTTAAACAATTCAGTAGAAAAAAGTTAATTCTATTTCAAATGTTTGTTATTAGAAATTATCTTTCCCTGTCTGTTAATGTACATATGCACATAATTGCATACTTTTAATCAGTATTTTTCTAATGTTCTGTGAGCTTTTCCCCCACAAACTTTCATCTGTCAGTGGGTATTTGTTATTTTTAAAGCTATATGGGTAATATTTCATCAGGCTAACTATTATGCTTTGTTTAGGGCACTGTGTTAGGAGTCTCTTCATTTTTTTCTTTTATAAACAGCACTGTTGTGAATATCTTTGTATAGTTTACTTTTGTCTTTTTTTTTTTAGAGGATAATATTAGAGTGGGAATGTTGGATTAAAAGGTACAATATTTCATAGCTCTTTATCACAGGATGTAGATTTCTTTTTTTAAAAAGTATATTTTTATTGACTTCAGAGAGGAAGGGAGAGGGAGAGAAAGAGAGATAGAAGTATCAATGATGAAAGAGAATAGCTGATCGGCTGCCTCCTGCTCGCCTCCTATGGGGGAAGGAGCCCGCAACTGGGGCATGTGCCCTTGACCAGAATCCAACCTGGGACCCTGGCTCTATCCACTGGGCCAAACCGGCTAGGGCATAGGTTGTAGATTTCTTGCTAAACAAACAAATTTATAGTGTTGCTTAATAGGATTACTAGAAATTCTTGCTGTTTTCCTTTAGAAAGTGAGGTCTAAACTTTTTCAAAGCAACAATATATGTAAACATTTCAGTCAAGGGGGATTGTTACAAACATGTAAAAGAAAGTTGTGAGGTTTGAATTGTTTGGAGAAGTAGAAAACTTCAGTAAGTTTTCCTTTCTGTGTTGGCACAGCAAACAGGTAATTTAAAAAGTGTTAAAAAGAGCCTGGCTGATGTGGCTCCATGGTTGAGCATCAACCAATGAACAAGGAGATCACACTTGGATGCCCGGTTGCAGGCTTGATCAGGAGGTGGCTAATGAATGGTTCTCTCTCATCACTGATGCTTCTATCTCCCTTCCTCTCCCAAACCAATAAAAATATGTTAAATAAAAAAACTTATAAAACGGGTTATTTACTTTAAAAAGTATTCAAAAAAACAAAAATTTCTGCTAAAGTGAATTTAACTTAATATATTGGAATTCTAATTTATAAAAACACTGTTTTGAAATGAGACATTTCAACTAAAAAAGGACATTTCTAACTCATTCAATCTCAGATAATAACCCCTTATTTGCAGTTATAAAGCCCTTAAACAGCCAGTGAAGAAGTTACAGCTAATGTTATTATCATTATTTTATAGAAATCTAAAACAAAAGTATGTGAGGCCCAGAGATAGTGAATAACTTAACCTGAAGTTAGGTTTTTAAGCTACAAAGCTGAGAATAATATTATGTTAGTGATGATATGCATTAACTGCTTAGTACAGGGTCTGACATTTAATAAATATTTTATTTTTTTTGACATTTAGTAAATATTTTAAATGTTTCTGTTATATCTGGCCATTCTTTATTTTTAAAATCCCTATTTTTGGGAGCATTCTTTTTTCTTTAAAAAAAAATGTATTTTATTGATTTTTTTACAGAGAGGAAAGGAGAAGGATAGAGAGTTAGAAACATTGATGAGAGAGAAACATCGATCAGCTGCCTCCTGCATACCCCCTACTGGGGATGTGCCCACAACCAAGGTACATGCCCTTGACTGGAATCGAACCCTGGACCCCTCCTCAGTCAGCAGACTGACGCTCTCCACTGAGCCATACTGGTTAGGATGGAGCATTCTTCTTAATATTTCTGTAGTTTAAGCTTTTTGTACCCTTTCAATTTAGAAAATAAGATTTTAGGCTGCGTTATTTGGTATGTACAGGAATGACTATATGCCTTATATATTAGGACAAATTATTATTAAATAAGGAACAATTAGCACTTTATCAACTGGAAAATTAGAGGAACTCCTATTTCTGCTTTTCTCCCAGTATGAATCTTCAATTTAGAAACCAGATCCAAACATTTACCACATTTAATAGGGAAAAATAAAATCTAATAAGAAATAAAGTCTTTCATTTAAATGAGAAAGTCGTTCAAGTCCAGAGAGTGGCTAGTATTTAAAACGTAATTTGATTAGAAGAGATAATGTGGATATAACTGTGACATCCTTGGAAAGTATTTGTTAAATTTAAACTTGTTAAAATTTTTTGAGAGAAATATAAACATACTTTTAATTTCCTTATACCTGGCATTAAATGTCTGCTGGTTGAGGGCACTGATGGAAAGCAGGGAAAATCTCCAGAAATTCTTGGAAAATAAAATTAAATGAAGTATTGGTATTTGCTAACTTGCTTTGATTCTTGTTTTCTCTTCTTAGTCTGACTTTCTTCTTTCACTCTTTTAAAAAATTTTTTTTTATTTATTTCAGAGAGGAAAAAGAGAGAGAGAAAGAGAGAGAGATCAATGATGAGAGAGAATGATTGGTTGGCTGCCTTCTGCTCGATCATTGAGCATGCATTCTGGGCATGTGCTCTGACTGGAATCGAACAGTCACCTCCTAGTTCATAGATCGATGCTCAACACTGAGCCACACCTGCTGGGCTCTTTCTTCACTCTTGCTGCTGTTTTTAGTTCAGTGTTCCTCTGGTGAACCAGGCAATTTCAGATTTGCTTTTAATGCATTTTAATCACTACCTCTCTAAATCTGTTTATTACTTTCTATTTGGCCAGTCATGTTCCGTGTATGTTATGGCTTCATGTTGTTACTATAACTTGCAGTTAACTAGAATTTAAAAAAAAATTTGTTATGTTATCTGTGGAAATAATTTTTCTTAAAATAATTATGAGGGGGGAAAATGCAGTTTTTGTTTTGTGTATTAGCATTGCATTTTAGTTTATAACTTGTTTAGGGATAAGCATATCTATGTATTATACAGAGTACAACAAAGGAACTGTTCACAACTGCTTTACTATCAGTAATCATAATTAAAATACGATTTAGTCAGATGAAAATTTCATATTAAATACAACTTATTCAAATGTATATTCAGTAAGTGCTGGTTAAGGCTGTTCTGTATTACAAATCATTTTGCTCTCAGTCTCACTTGGTTTAAAATGTCTAAAAACTTGTCATAAAAATTTTAATGAATGGGGAAGCAAAACAGTTATATTAGAGATTTTGTTTATTGGTATAATACTTGGCATAAGAAATATTTGCCTCAAAATTCAACACTCATTGGTTACTAACATCCGATATGGAAATGATTTTTGTCTTTACTCTTAAATAAGATTTTAAATTTTAACATTTGATAGGTAAATCATTTTTATTTTTGCCTGCTTTCTTGAAAATTTTCATTTTCATTAATGATTTAGAAATATAAAATAATTATAATCTTATGAGAGGCACCATAGTATAAAAAGTTTGGGCTTTGTAATTATGTACATAACAGGTTTGAATCATAACATTACTTATTGGCTTTGGGATCTTGGGCAGTTACCCAAACTTTTTGACCCTCAGAATTTTGTCATCTATGAAATGGCAATATTGCTTCATAGGATTGTTAGGATTACATGAGAATTTATTTGGCATTCTGTCTGGTACATGTTCTTTCTAGTTTATGATGGATGCCAAAATCTTGGGTAAAATTTTAAACTGTATAAATAAGGAAGGTGAGAATCTGAAGCAAATGAAACCTTAAAAAGACTGAATTCCTAGATTTCTCTTTAAAGAAAGGATTTGATAGTTACCCTGCAGGAGATTGCAGGGCAGTGGATTGTTCCTCTGCAAGAGACTGCCAGGGTGATGCAGGCCTTTGACTCCTTATTTCCTGATTAAATTGAATTCCCTGCCATGGCATCCTTAAACTAGACCTAATCTTCTGCCAGTCCTGCTCCTAACCATCTGGCAGTCCTGCTGCCTTCTCCATAAAGCTTTGTGTGTGAGCTGCAATGGACTGCACCTTTTTTTTTTTTTTTTTTTTTAAATATTTTACGTATTTCCATATCTCTGCTCTATACTCTGCTTGGAGTATTGTAATTGTTCTCCTTTCTTCTTCTACTATTTGACTTCTTAAGGATTGTTTAACATGTTACCTACTTTGTGAAACTTTATCTCTGCCCCTACAGAATTAATCCTGTTTTCTCTAGCTTTTAAAACATCTTGATACGTACATAATAGGGCCTTTGGCACAGTTATAGGTCTCTGTGTCTGTCTGCTCGGATAAAATAACTAACTCCTTGAGTGCAATAGTCTTAACTTTAAATTATCAGTGCCCCTTCCAATGTTCCATATGTGTTAGAGTGGTTAAGTGAATGAAGGAGGAGGCCAATTGAATTTACTTTAATGAGTACTTAACATTCCCATTTATGTATAGTTATAGACAAATAGTTTTCTTAATTAAGTTAACTGAGTTTTCTTTTTTTTAATAAATCTTTATTGTTCAGATTATTACAAATGTGTTCCTCTTCCTCCCTCCCTCCTCAATTGCTCCCTCCACCAGGTTCCCACCCCCCATTGTCCTCATCCATAGGTGCACAGTTTTTGTTCAGTCTCTTCCCACACCCCCCCACTCCCCTTTTCCCCAAGAATCATCAGTCCAGTCCCCTTCCATACCTCTGATTCTATTATATTCACCAGTTAATATTGTTCATCAGATTTTTTAATTCCCTTGGCTTTTAGTTTCACTTGTTGATAGTTACGTATTTGTTGTTCATAATTTTTATCTTTATCTTCTTCCTCTTCCTAAAGAACCCCCTTCAGCAATTCATATAATTCTGGTTTGGCGGTGATGAACTCCTTTAGCTTTTTTTTTATTTGTGAAGCTGTTTATCTGGCCTTTGATTCTGAGTGGTAGCTTTGCTGAGTAGATTGAGTTTTTTGCAAACTTATTTAATTAGTATTCGTAGTGCAAGAATAAATTTGAATTTAGTCCTGCTTAATATGACTGCATTTATTTTTTTATTTTTTATCAAAATGACTGCATTTAAAGGGGTTTTAGTCCTAACAGGTTTGGCTCAGTGGATAGAGCATTGGCCTGTGTACTGAAAGGTCCCAGGTTTGATGTACCTTGGTTGCGGGCACATCCCCAGTAGGAGGTGTGCAGGAGGTAGCTGATGGATATTTCTCTCTCATCAATGTTTCTGACTCTCTGTCCCTCTTCCTTTCTCTCTGTAAAAAATCAGTAAAATATATTTTTTAAAAAAGGAGTTTTTTATAATTTTGTGCTTTTTTATATAAAGTTAAAATCAGCATTCTCACTGAAATTAATGGTCAGGCTAGGTAAGTTTGTTAGTAGAAGTAATTATTATTTAATAAGAAATAGTTTTCTTATATTAGGAAAACTTGCATGATTTGAATGGGTATTTTTGACTAAAACGCATTTAAAATTTTATAGTAGGAATTCCAGATTGATGGTAGCTTCTTCTGCCTCACTTTCTTCTTTTACCATCACATTTTCTTGTCCTGGCCAGGTAGCTCAGTTGGTTAGTGTGTTATCCCCATATACTGAGGTTATGGGTTTGATCCCCTGGCAGGGCACATAGAAGAATCAACCAATGAATGCATAAACAAGTGGAACAAGTCGATGTTTCTCTACCCCCTTCCTCTCTCTCAAATCTATAATAATAAAAGTGTATTTTAACAAAACCCCACATTTTTTTATGTTTGTGCCCCAAGATACAGTTAAAAAGAAGAGATTATTCATTTTTTAGGAATTGTACTGCAATAGGCTTGATTTGAGCCTCTATTTTCTGCTGCCCTTCCCCCCCCCCCCCCCCCCCCCCATGAATGGACATAATGTCCTAAAATATTGTCAGTAATTGACCAAGAGGTACATTTTAGGTGGACCTACTTTATTACATGAGAACTAGAGGCCCAGTGCATGGATTTGTGCACCTTCGTGGGGGGGGGGGGGGTGTCCCTCGGCCTAGCCTGCAGGGATCGTGCCGAAACCGGCTCTCTGACATCCCCTGGGTGGTCCCGGATTCTGAGAGGGCAGTTCTTGGGTGATGCACCCTGGAATTGGGCTCCCTTCTCTCTGATTTCGGGTGTGTCACCTGAGAACTGCAGCTGCCAAGTCACCACAGCTTGGCAGCACCTGTGCTGAGCATCTGCCCCTTGGTGGTCAGTGTGTACTAGTGTGTGTGTGTGTGTGTGTGTATGTATGTATGTATATATATATATATATATATATATATATGCCTAAACAAACATTACAACTGGTCACTATGATGCACACTGGCCACTGGCGGGCAGACAATGCAGGAGCTTCCCCCTGGTGGTCAGTGCTCTCGCACAGCCAACCTCCCGTGGCTGGCCAGCCTCCCGTGGTCCCTCCCCCCTGCTGGCCTGTCCCGATCGGCCCTGATCACCGGCCAGGCTGAGGAACCCTACTTGTGCACGAATTTGTGCACCAGGCTTCTAGTATGTAGATTATAGATGATAGCTAATATTTGTGATGTTAAAAATTATCATCCTAATAGTTTGCTCTTAGGAATTTTTACAGAAAAGAGCCTTTTGAGATTTGGGGTGGTTTTATGTATCTTAAAGTGGCAAGAATTGTTCCTGCACATAGAAAATGTTATTTAAATCATAGATACTATAATTATAATAATTTTTTGGGGTAGAAATTCATTATTATTATAATTTTGGGGGTTAGAAATTTAAAAAATGACATACAGAAATGATTCCTAGTCATACAGGCCAAGACAGTATTTTCTCGTGATACTTAGTAAATAGACTTGGAGATCATTATAAAAGAAACACAATTTTAAATATCTATTATAGAAACAGAAACAGTGCAGGTGCATTGTTCCCCAAATAGAAAATACAAAAATTAGGAAAAAATGCATATTCTCACCACCTAGATATTATTATTTTAAAAATATATATTTTATTGATTTCTCATAGAGAGGAAGGGAGAGGGATAGAGAGCCAGAAACATCGATGAGAGAGAAACATCGACCAAATGCCTCCTGCCCACCCCCCACCAGGGATGTGCTCTCAACAAGGCACATACCCCTGACTGGAATCGAACCTGGGACCCCTGAATCCACAGGCCAACATTCTATCTACTGAGCCAAACCGCTTAGGGCAACCTAGAGATTATTACTTTCAGTACCTTAGTCTGTAATCTTTTTGTGTACATATAACTATTTGGATATATATATATTTTTTTACATTTTTTCCCTTTTATCTTTTACCAGGATGGATCTCACTGTACATTCTCTATTATAACCTTCCTCCACCCATTAATGTCTAATTATTCATTTCAGTTATTTTCATTCCATCCAATACCCAGATTATATTCAAATTTCTCTAGTTGGCTCAAAAATGTCCTTTATGGCTGGTTTGCTAAAGCAGTACCCATAATAGCATTGTACTTGTGAACTTGGCTGGTAGACCCTTTAAATTTTTTAAAATATATGTGTAAATATTTCTTTACCCAAAAAGAAAATATTTCTTTTATAAAATATTTTTACCCAAAACATAATATATACACTGTTGTGCACATTTTTTTCTTAGTTTGTAAAACTATCCAACCAGTACATAGTAATCAATATGAATAGAATATAGATTACACATAACAAACAACCTTTTCTTAATTATCAAAACAAAAGCTTTCAGTAATTTGATAATTATCTTTGGTTTGAAAATAATAGTGAAATCAGCTTAATAATGTGAGTATACAAGCAGAAAGTGGAAAAAAAAAATCCAGAAAAGGGCACTGAATATGGTGAATTTTGAATTGCATTTGGAAGATGAATGGGTCCAGAAGTAGGTGGGTGGAGAACTTTAGAGATGGTCTTGAAGGGAGGCTTTAGGCGGATTAATTTGGCTCATCTGAAAGATTCCAGTCAGGAAATCCTGGGATTAGAGAGGATTCATAGAGCTTAAGAAGAAATGAGAGCTGGTATGATGGACACAATGCATAGAAATGTAGATTGTTGGTAGTTTTTTATAGTTTGATATGTTATTTTTAAGTGTAGATGTTTGTTGTTATGCCAACTGTAGTGTGTAACAAGGGACTAGAATAGGCGTGCCAAATATTGATTACCTTGATAGGAAATGAGAATAAGATTCTATCCCAGTTCAGTATTGTCAAATTATAACACTAAGGGTGAGGAGATCTTAATGGTTGTCTCAATGTAATCATGTGGAATAGGAAATTGAAGTCTAAAAGGGTTAAGTGACTTGTCCAAATTATACGTCTTCAATCTGATATCCTAATTCTTAATTGTATCTACTTTTCTCTATACATGGTGTCTTATAATCAGGAACATTGGAGGTTGTGTAAATTTTTGTTGTCTTGTTTTTAATTGGCCTTTTGGTTTTTGTACCAAGACATTCAGTAGTATTTGTGATTTCTAAAGTCTGAAATTTTTGTTTTCTATGTATATCTAAATACTGTAGAATGGGAGCTACCTTTTACCTTAGGTACATTTTTAATATACTAAGTAGAGGGATTTTAAAATTATTTTACCAAATAATTTAAGGATTTTTAAAAAGAATGCATTGAACTATATTAATCATACATGAAAATTTATAGATAAATTTGACAATTTTTATTAGCAAAGCTGTAGTGGGGAAAGCTTTCCAGATAATATTTTAAAATGTGTACATGTACTTTTCATTGTTCCATATTCAATTATTTTCTTAACCTAAGTACTCAGATATTTATCCAAACATTATTGCTATGGGGTTTCCTGCAGAAAGACTTGAAGGTGTATACAGGAACAATATTGATGATGTAGTAAGGTAAGAACTCTTACTTTTTAATTTTGAATATTGCTATAATAATGTTGTATTTTCATTTAGAAAATATTTCTAAACCACTGAAAAAGATGTGCTTTGGCATGTAAACTTGATTTGGATATTATGTTGGTGTTCTATAACTATTTTTTAAAATATGTCTAATGGGCCTCAATAGGATACAATTTATTTGAATTTGATAAGAATGAACGTTTTACTTAATCAGGTGTATGTGCTATGCTTTCGTGGACTCTATACAAAGTGCCCTTTAGTAGGTGAATGCCTGGATTCATTACACTAATTTTTATTTATTTATTTTTTATATTGCAATTGGGGGTTAGGCTTAAAATTCTTGAGTGCATTTATTTACTTAAATATATTTATCCTATATAATATATTTATAAAACCAATACCATGTAGTTTTAAATATAGCAGTTTATAATGGGTCCTAAGTATACCAAGCACCTGAAGAAGTATTTGGTGCAAAGGATCTACAATAGAAAAAAATTGCTGGGCATACCAAGACTAACTGTCCATTTTATAATTTTGCATAATTTTCTTAGTGTAATTATTCAGCTCAGAACAAGGCTGAATGGAAAGACCATTTAATTAATTTTAAAGTGTTTATGACCTAACAGTACATGGTATATTTTATGAGAGAAGGAATTTGTATCTGCTGTGTAGTCTTAATATATTTTCTGATGTCAATGCAAAAATCTGTTATGAATAAATTAAATGTAAAATATTACTAGAAACAACAATGGCTTTTAAAAATTAAAACTTGGGTTATTCTTGAAGATTTTCAATTTAAATATTTGATGGTTATGAAAATTAAGTGTTTTAATTAGTTGTAATGCACTTTTAAAGCATTATGCAATGTAGAATTCTTTTATAATAGTTGTCTAAGTACATAAGACTATCTATACCCTTATATGATTTTTAGCAACTTATGAACCAAAGTATATTAATATTTTTGCAGTACTGAATTGTGTCCAGTTGGGTTTTTGTAGTGTTCACATTGTGTTCAGAATTAAATTTCAGTTTCTACAAAAACTACAAAAGAACCCAAAACTATTTTCTTTGTGGTTTCTGTTAGAATATAGGTATCATACATGAGGCTGTCAGAAGTAGTATTTAAGAAACTAAAAAGAAGGAAATGAACTTGCCCTTTTCATAGGCAAGACAGGGGAAGGATGCTTAACACTGGAGCAGTTTGATCTGGCTTAGTCACTGATAACACATCAAGAGAGAATGCAACGGGTGGTAGAAAAAAGAGTGAGCCAAGTAAATTTTTTGATTGAGAGATGGAGAATCTGGGAAATGGGCAGTGCGGTCACCAGTCATATATTCTCTGTTGTGCAGGAGTATTTATTAGGCCTCTTTAGAGCTTAGATGAACTATCTCATAAGATGATTACACATTACTATAATTCTATGTTCAACCAAATAATGATTCAACCAAGTCAAATTAGTACTCATACTGGGAAAAAGTAAAGATGAGTTCTGAGGTCATTGTGAGGATATTTTTGTGGTAATCTGGTATGCTAGTTTTTTCATTGTTCTCTTTTGAATGTGAATTAATCTCTTTTGACTGAGTTAGTCACTGAGGATAAATGATCCTTTTAGGTTACTGATAAAGTCATACATTTGATTATCAGACCTTAAATTGTAATAACTTCACCAAGAAAATACTATGCTGGGAAGTATTTTGATCTTTGATCTTTTGACTTCATAACCACTGCTTTTATGCTTTGGAATTTAGATTCACATTTTTAGTTTGTGTAACCAAAGTGAAGTTTATTCTATCTGCTTTAATGTGTCTAGTTTATTTTATATAGCTTTTAACTTTTTCAACCTATTATTCTTAAAAATGTTTTATGTATATGGTTGGTTATATAGCCAATGGTTGCTTTAGCTGACTGATCTTGTCACCTAATGGTAATGGTAATAGCATATGAAAAATGAATTATTAACTGAGTGGAATATTTGCGCTGTGCATATTTTTGTTTAGTTTTTATTTTAATTTGAGGGATAAATGACTAGTAAGGCTTTGTTGGCTTCAGTTGCTTAACCCCTCCTTCCCCCAAACTCCTTTTTTTTTTTTTTTTAAGGAGGAAAGGTTGGAAATTGTAGTTATAATTGGTATGTTGCTTTTGGTCCAAAGATGATAACATAGCAGTGAAAAAATGTCTATTTTCTTATTCTTTTTCTGTTAATGAAACTATTTCTAATTTGATGGTTCCTTACCCTGTTATTTGGGATGTCTGAAGAATAGTATCTTTTTTCCCCCTAATTCCATATTTTTCCTATTATTTTCCCCCATCAGTAAATATTATGTAGAGTTCAGATTTTATTGTTGTACATCAGTGCCTTGAGTAAAAGAAATCCCAATTTCGAATACCTTTATGCTTAAATTGTTCAGCATTATTTAACTGTTTTGGGATATGAATTATTATACCAATGTGAATTTTATACATGAGGTACTCAAAGTATATTTGTGACAAATATTTAACTTTTCTTAATTAGGTGACCTCCTAGGATCAGGAATTGATGTAAAAAACAAAAAGGGAGAGAAGGGGGAAGGTAAAAATTTTTACTACCCTAATTGCAAATTTATTTATTTTTTTTTTAATTGATTTTTTATAGAGAGGAAGAGAGAGGGATAGAGAGTTAGAAACATTGATGAGAGAGAATCATCGATCAGCTGTCTCTTGCACACCCCCTACTGGGGATGTGCCCGCAACCAAGGTACATGCCCTTGACTGGAATCGAACCTAGGACCTTTCAGTCCGCAGGCCGACGCTCTATCCACTGAGCCAAACCGGTTTCGGCTAATTGCAAATTAAAAAAAAATATTTATTTTCCTAAAAATATCTTTGCTCGAGGATATGTTGTTATTGATTAATCAGAGAGAGAAAACATAGATGTGAAACATTGATCGGTTGCCCCTCAACCTTTTGGTGTACGGGACAACGCTCCAACCAACTGAGCCACCAAGCCAGGGTGCAAATGCTTTGTTTAATAAACCATTAGGATTGACATGGCAGGACAAGGACAGTTCATAGAAGGGAAGTTGAAGCACTAACTCTCCTCAGACTGTTTTTCCTTTTCCCCCCTTATTACCACTAAACTGTTGATCCGACTAGCTGGTAATATGAAACAATGTTTTATTCAGATAATTGATTATTCTTTGATATGTATGTCAGTCTTATCTAAATTATATGTTATCTGCTATAGATCTAAGCAGTCTTTAACCAATTAATGTTTCATGTGTTTAGCAGACATAGCCCGAGAACTGTTCTGTACCTAATAACATCCGGGAAATACAGGTTTAAAGAGGTGAACTGGCTTTCTTACTGTAGATCTCTCGAGTGAAATTATAATATGCTTTTCTCTCCCCCTTCTTTTCCTCCTTTCTTTCCTTGTCTCTTTTTTTTTGTGTATTAAATATCATATTTCTAAATTGTGTTTTATGGAGCATAATTTAGAAATGCTAAAAATGAAAAAAAATGCATTTAACAATATTTTCCCATAGTTTGAATTAGTAGGAATTTACTTCCTCCTCTTTTATTGGAAAGATTTTAGGTGTGAAAAGATTCCCGTTTATTGTAAGGGAATGCTTAGAATCAGTTTTCTGATTTATGGTGATTAAAAACAACATTTACAGTTACTTGTATGTTATCAGTTTTTATTCATATATAAACAACTCTATTACAGATTAAGAGTTCATCTTTTTTATGCAATTTTCTTATTAAAGACATTTTTCAAATATTCTTAATTATATGTTAATCTTCCTATCAACCTTAATTGTATGCTAATTTTTCAATAAAAAGGAAATGTTTTTGTTACCCCTACATTATCATCCTTTGGCTATTGAGAGGAGAGGATATTATTTAGAGGATTTAATGTTTAGAGATTATATAGAGAAATTCAAAATAAATTAGAAGAAAGTATCAATTTCATTTTTCCTTTTTAACAACTTTTGACCTCTTCTCTCATGTAGGAAATCATCAAGGAAAGTCTTTTCTGGTGTTATTATACCAGGAAATGTCTGTAGGACTTGAGTTTCCAGATTGGAAATATCTATATAATGCCAATCATAATAAATGAAAATAGGGCAATACCAGGTAAATTATTACAAAATTTCTTGAACACCAAAAATAATGAGAATGTTTCAAAAGTTTTTAGGCTTAATTAGGAAGCATTAAGGAATATGAATGGCATTAACTTCTTGGCAGTATAATTAAAAAATAGAAGATGGAGAAAACAGTACTTCAAAAGTTATACATGTTCAGTCTTGAATTCTGTATCTATATAAACTACCTATCAAGTGCAAAAGTAGAAAAACAAAATATTCAAGGCCAAAAAAGAATATATTCATGAAACATTTCTCAGGAGATTACTAAAAGATGTGCTCCAGATAAACAAGGGAATAAACCATGAAATAAAAGGGCTTCAGTAAAGAGAAGATCCAACTCAAGCGAAAAACAAAAGTCCGAGGATGACAACTATGCTATAAGCAGAAGAGCAACCAGTTCTAATTGGAGTAGCAGGATAGAGGGATTTAGGGGAAGAAAGAAAAAGAACTGATAGGTTGATATTGAAATATTTGGGGAAAAGATGCAAGAGAGTCTTAGAAAAATAGGTGACTTAGAAACAGAAAGCAGTTATTAATATTTGTTGGTTAATTTAACCCAATATCGTGATACTACCTGTTAAGGGGGATTAAGAGGAGTGAAATATATGTGTGTGAGTTCTACTGGTTTTGTAAGTCTCTTTACCATGGCAGAAAATATGTAGTTAATTAGTAAATCTACAAGATTCAGTATCATCCTATATATTACATAGAAATGCTGAATTAAATGCCAGGGAAAGGATCTGAGTAGTTGAGTGTGATTGCTTTTAGGAGAGAAGCAAAAATTTGGGTTTGAAGATGGATGAATAGAGTTGGAGATGAGAAACTTTTTTGTGTGTGTATGATAAAATATATATATAAGATAAAGTTTTGCCATTTTAACCTTTTAAAAAATAAATATTTTTATTGATTTCAGAGTGAAAGGGAGAGGGAGAGTTAAAAACATCAATGATGAGCCGAAACCTGTTTGGCTCAGTGGATAGAGTGTCAGCCTGGGGACTGAAGGGTCCCAGGTTCGATTCTGGTCAAGGGCATGTACGTTGGTTGCGGGCACATCCTCAGTAGGGGGTGTGCAAGAGGCAGCAGATGGATGATTCTCTCTCATCGATGTTTCTAACTCTCTATCCCTCTCTCTTCCTCTCTATAAAAAAAAAATCAATAAAATGTATTTTAAAAAAATCAATGATGAGAGAGAATAATTGATTTGCTATCTCCTACACACCCCCTTCTGGGGATTAAGCCCACATCCTCTGCATGTGCCCTGACCAGGAATCAAACCTTGGTTCATAGGTTGACACTCAACCACTGAGCAACACCTGCTGGGCCACATTTTAACCATTTTTAATTGACACTTAGTGCATTAAGCACATTCATATTGTTGTGGGGTCGTCATTGTCCATCTATAAAACTTTTTTTTATCATCTCATACTGAAACTTTGTACCCTTTAAACAGTAACTCTTCTTCCCTTTAGTCCCAGCCTCTGGTAACCATTGTTCCGTCACTATATATTTGACTATTTTAGATACTATATATAAGTGGAATCGTATGATATTTGTCTTTTTGTGACTGATTTATTTCACTTAGCATATGATGTCTTAAAGGTTCATTCATGCTGTGGTATGTGTCAGAATTTCCTTCCATTTTATGTATGTACCATATTCTGTTTATTCATTTATCTGTCAATGGATACTTGGGTTGCTTCTACCCTTAGGCAATCCTATATAATGAAACCCCAGAATGACTGGTTGCTATGATGTGCACAGACCACCATAAGGCATATGTTCAATGCAGGAGCTACCCCCTGGTGGTCAGTGCGCTCCCACAGGGGGAGTGTTGCTCAGCCAGAAGCCTGGCTCACAGCTGGCGAGCACAGCAACAGTGCTGCAGGCAGGTGGTAAGGAGCAAAGGGTCCTGGACTGCGAAAGGGATGTCTGACTGCCAGCTTAGGTCCGATCCTTCCGGGACATCCCCCAAGGGTCCCAGACTGCGAGAGGGCACAGGTTGGGCTGAAGGGACAACCACCCCCTCTCAGTGCACAAATTTCACGCACTGGGCCTCTAGTTTGTAAATAATACTGATGTTCACATGGGTATAATGATATCTGTTCGAGTCCCTTCTTTCAGTTTGTTTCAGTTTACCTCTAGCAGTGGAATCGCTGAATCAAATGGTAACTATGTTTTATTTTTCGAGATCTACCATATTGTTTTCTATAGTGGCTATACCATTTTTCATTCCCATCAGCAATACAGAAGTGTTAACAGTTTCTCCATATCAACACTTATTATTTTATGTTTTATTTTAATAGTTTTTAAAATGAGTGTGAAATAGTATTTCATTGTGGTTTTGATTTCATTTTCCTAATGATAAATGGTTTCAAGCATATTTTTATACGCTTATTGACCATTTGTGTATCTTTGTAGAAATGTCTATTGAAGTCCCTTGCCTGCTTGGATGACTTAGTTTTTGTTATTGAGTTTTAGGAGTTTTAAAAAATATATTCTAGATATTAATCCCTTATCAGATATGTGATTTGCGAATATTCCTCTCATTCTGTGGGTTGCCTTTTTATTTTATTGGTAGTGTCCTTTGATGCATAAAAGTTTTAAACTTTGCTGCCGTTCAATTTATCTATTTTTTTATTGCCTGTGTCTTTGCTGTCATGTCCAAGAAATCATTGCTAAATCCAGCATCGTGAAGCTTTTCCTCTAAGTTTCCTTTTAAAAGTTTTATAATTTTGAAGCTTTTATTTAGGTCTTTGATTCACTTTTAGTTCATTTTCTATATAGTGTAAGATAAGGATCAAACTTAATGTGTTTTTTTGTGTGTATGTGGATATCAACTTTTCCTAGTTCTATTAAAGACTGTCCTTTTCCTATTGAATGATTTTGACACATCTGTCAAAAATCATTTGATCATATAAAAAGGGTTGATACCTGGGTTCTCTTATCTATCCGTATGCCAATACCATACTTTGTAACAAATTTTGAATTCAGGAATTGTGAGTCCTACAACTTTGTCCTTCTGTTTCAAGATTGTTTTGATCAGAGTGCTTTGTGAGTCCATATGAATTTTAAGATGGATTTTTTATTTCTACAAAAAAAAAAGTCTTTGAAATTTTTATAGGAATTGCATTAATCTATAGATTGTGTTGAATGCTATGGTAATCTTAATAATAGCAATTCTTCCAAATCATGAACCTGGGATTTATTTATTTATGTAGGTCTTTTTAATTTTTTTTAAACAGTGTTTTGTAGTTTTCTTTGTACAAGTATTTTACCTCCTTGGTTAAGTTAATTTTTAGATATTTTATTCTTTAAAAAATACATACTTTATTGATTTTTTACAGAGAGGAAGGGAAAGGGATAGAGAATTAGAACATCAGTGGGAGAGAAACATCGATCACCTGCCTCCTGCACACCCCCTACTGAGGATGTACCCGCAACCAAGGTACATGCCTTTGATTGGAATTGAACCTGGGACCCCTTCAGTCCGTAGGCTGACGCTCTATCCACTGAGCCAAACCAGTCAGGGCTATTTTATTTTTTTGATAGTATTCTAAATATAATTGTTTTCTTAATTTTTCTTAAAATTTTTCTTCGTTAGTGTATAGAGAAGCAACTGATTTTTCTATGTTAATATTATATTCTACTCTGCTGAGTGTATTCTAACACATTTTTTTTTTGGTGTGTGTAATCTTTAGGGTTTTCTACATGTAAGATTGTGTCATCTGCAAACTGATAATTTTACTTCTTTCCAATTTGGATGTCTTTTCTCTGGTTTGATTGTTTAGTTCTGTGTTGATTAAAAGTGGCAAAAATAGGTCTCCTGTCTTCTTGTTGACAGTAGAGCAAAAACTGCCTAGTTATGTAGACTTTTTTTAAAAGCCATTTTGCGTTTACAGTATATTAGCTGTGGAGTGCTATTTATTTATTTATTATTTATTTATTTAAATAGACTATTTTTAAAGCCATTTTGTGTTCACAATATATTGACAGAAGAGACAGACATTTCCCACTCCCTGCCTCAACACATGCATAGTTCCCTGATTATCTTTGTCCTCCACCAGAATGGTATATTTGTTGTAATTGATGTACCTACATTGACATCTCCATTATTACAGAGTTCATAGTTTACATTAGGTTTCGCTCTTGGTATTGTTCATTTTTTGGTTTTGGGTAAATTTATATTGATGTTCATTCATCATTAGAGTATTATACAGAGTAGTTTGACTGCCCTAAAAGTAGTCTGTGCTTCTACTCAAAAGTTGCTGTCTTGACCATTGAGATACTTTTCCGGTCTCCATAGTTTTGACTTTTCTAAGAATATGATCTAGGTGGAATTATTCAGTGTGTAACATATAAAAGGACTGCTTCCTATACAATATGGCAGTATTTAAAAAACATACAGCATGTAAATGATACAGCCTCTTTGGAAGATGGTGGTTTCTTACAAAACTAAACAGATTGCATATACTCAAGAAATTGGGTATTTACCTAAAGGAGTTGAAAACTTATGTTCGAACAATCACCTGTACATGAACATCATACTTCTTAAATGTCAGTCTCCAAAAGAGGAAGAGGGAATAATTTTAAGAAAAAACTAGGCGGTGGATCTAAAATCCCCTGGAAGCTTCTTCCATCAGTTAGGATTGCTGTAGTGATAGTCTTCTCTGTCTGCACATCTGTAGTCAGAAGCAGAAGTCAAGGATAGGAAGGAACACACATGCCTGATATTTGGAGGACAAGGTCCCATATGCTGGTGCAGGATGCTCTAGGAACACTCCATGGCTGCCTGCCGGGTATGAGGGAGGGTGGAAGAGGGTGTTCAGGTCAGGAGCTGCTACCATACTAAGAGTTGAAATTGACTGAAATTAACTGTGACTTTACTGTCCAAGCCTACCCCTGGAAGCTACCATAGACTTGTAGCTTGAAATAGACTCCAGAATTCTAAAATAATTAGTTATGCCAGTACAATTTTTGTCTAGGTGGGAAGATGGATTCCTGGTGCTTCCTGCTCTGCCATCTTCCATAGATTAATTTTTAAATCAAACTTTTTATATCTGTTGAAATATATATATATATATATATATATATGCTTATATGTTATTTTGACAATAGGCAACTTATTTAGAACTATTTTATAGGAATTCTTTGAGGGAAGTAAAGATTAAAAATATGAAGGCAGTGTTTATTCTCACAACTGTTTTTAATGAATTAAGATTTTAATACATTGAAAAATTTTAAAGTAAGGTATAATTATGTTGGAAAGATTTGTATTCTTGATTTTCCAAGTTTCGTATTACCTCTCTGCTGTTGTTTAAGTTTTTGTCTCTACTTTCGAAATATCTGCAGCTAAATTTTCTCATTTCCTTTTGGAAATGCTGTTTTCTTGCTTTTTTCCGCCTTTCTATTGTATCAAACTTATAAGGCAGTGAGCCAGTTGTGGGCATGAAATCCTTGGGAGGAGGGAGGAGGAAGTGGGAGGGGCAGCCATAGTGAATGTTTCCCTAAGTAATGTTCAAGTTCTTTAAGAGAAATTACCTTCCTTCCTTTTTAAAAATGATATTTTCTTTTAAATAGATTGTTTATTCTCTTGCTAGTCTCGCTGGTGCCCAAAAGTGCTAGATAAGAAACCGTAAAATTCAAATGTTAAAGGGAGCACACAAAAAAGTATGATTTCACAAACCCTCTCTAAAAAATACACAAAAACAAAGCAAAAAGAAAAAGAGGAAAAAACACACACAAAGCCTATAGGAAAATACTGTAAAGGAGAGAAGTCAGGGTTCTTAGTTGCACATGACTGAATTCTAACTTAATCAGAAAATAATTTTTTTGAAAAATATTAGGTAGTTCATAGCTCATAACTAAAGAACTAAATTTTGAAGATTGAGATGCTAAGGGAAGCAAGACATGGCCAGGAGATTACAGTAAGGGAGTCTGCTTAGGACATTGCTGCTTGGACGCATGCTGTCCCAGGTACTGCTGCCGTGACTGGGTATTGGTGACTGCTCATATTCTTGGAGCTTCTCTGGAGATCTTGGAATAATCTCTGACTTCTCTGTACCTTATTCTCACTACCTGGGACTCAGTGTCCAGAGCAGGAAGACCTGCATGGTCTGGCCTGCATACTCGAGAGAAAGATTGGGAAGGACTATTTGCTTCTCACTTTTGAAATTCTCTTCAATAGGAATTTTAAATGCTTAGCAGCCTAAAGGTGACAATATCCTTTACACATTTCTCCTGTACTTCCTACTCTCAAACCTCCTTCCCAAAGATATTTATTATTAAAAGTTTTATATATTCTTAAAAAAATTATTTTCATCTTATACCTACATTTTAAGAAAAAGAAATGGGAAGGAACATACAACATACTCTTCTGCATCTTGCTTGTTTTCATTTAACATACTTAGGAATTTTCCATGTTGGCAAGGAGATATAATTGGTTCTTTTATTGCTGTTTTTTATTCCATTTTATCATACAATAATAAATGGTAGCCTCTGATACATATTTGGGTTGTTTCCACTTTGCAGCTACTTAAAACAGTCCTCTAAAAACCTTTTCACATGCATATCTTGGTATCCTTTTGCAAGTATATCTTTAAGGTAAATGCTTAGCAGTGGAGTTGCTGGGACCAGTGGGTGGTCTGTGTTTTAAACTTTTACCCTCAAGAATGGTATCATTTTATATTCTCACCAACATGCAACCGAGTATTGTTGTCCTCTCACAACTTTGGCAAACTGAATATTACCGGTCTTAAACTTTGCAATTTGTTATAATTTGACTTTTTAGTACATTTCTTCAATTGAGAGGTAAACAACTTTGTGATGTTTATTGGCCTTACATATTTGTTTCCTTTGCTTGTAGGTGTGTACTGACCCTATCTTCAACTGTTTTATTTATTTTTAAGGTTTCCCCCCGCCCTGACTGATATTTATGATCTCTTTGAAAAATAAGAAAATTAGTGGTACTTTTTCTTTAGACAATTTTATAATGCCTTGCCTCTCTTGCCATTTTAATTTTATAAGATTCAGATGAAGCAGTGATAAAGAGCTTGGCGGACTATCTCTGTTTTGAATTATTGATTGCTTATTATCTGCTTTACAAATATATATAATCATGGAATATCAAAGATTTTTCTGTTGATAGATGTTTGTTAAGAAATATCCTTAAGAAATAGTCTTATTTAAGTAGCAATTTAGAAAATGCTTTTAGAGAACTATTATGCACTCACCACTCTTGAAATCACCCTCCTTACAAATATGAATCAGAGCAACATTCTCTTGGACAGTGAAGATGGAAGTGTAAAGGGAATTTCCTGCTCTTTCTCTGCTTCTAGCATTACACAGCTGTCTGCCCTGTTTATTGTTCTTTCTGGTCTAAACATTTTCCCAAGTCCAAGCCCTTTCTCTTGTATTTACAGTTTTTTTAATGTTCTTTTTTGTACACTATTTTATATTCATCTGTGATTACTTCCTTTCCCCCATGCCTCGTTGTTATATGTACCTTTTAAATCTGAACTTTGTGGGTAAATTCTTTGCAGCTATGTTGATTGGTCTTCTTAGATAACTTTTGTTTTTTTCCTCTTTTGTGGGTTATTTGTAATTGTTTATACAGAATTTTAGTTATAGTCTTTCCTTTTTGATTTTTGAGTTATGAATTCATAGCCTGTTATTTAAATGAAGCTTTTGAAATCCGTTTTACTGATCTGTATCATATCTAACTACGCCAGTATTTCCTCCCTTCTCTGACGTGAACTCTAAAATTATATGAGCACTTTCTCCGTTTCCTGGCATTTGCACTCAAACTTGTTCTTCATTCTTAGTTAGAAATATGTCCAGTGTTGTAGTTCCCTTCTTTATTAATCTACTGAAAAAAGAAAATTAAGCGTATCAAGAATTTAAAAAACTACATATAGTTAAAACTATTTTGACAATTATGAAGTTACTTGTTTTATCTTTTCCTGTTTCAGTTTTATGCTCTTTTCCAGGAATAGACCAATTTCTATTACCTTACTAATAGGCATATGTATTGTCTTCCAGTGGATTTTTTCATACCTATATAACTTTTAGACTTGTGCTTTCCAATATAGTAGCTTTTAGTCACATGCAGCTATTTATGTTTAATTTAAATTAATTATAATAAAACAGATTTCTTCATTTTCATTTGTACTAGGTCACATTTCTGTGTGTTTTTAAAAAATATATATTTTTATTGATTTCAGAAAGGAAGGGAGAGAGAGATAGAGAAACATTACTAATGAAAGAGAATGATTGATCAGCTGCCTCCTGCACACCCCAGTGGGGATCGAGCCCACAACCCGGGCATATGCCCTGACTGGGAATCAAATTATGACCTCCTGATTCATAGGTTGACACTCAACCATTGAGACGCCGGCCACTCCATATCTAATGCTCAGTATCTACATGTGGCTAGTGGCATTTTCATCATTGTGAAAAGGTCTTTTGGGCAATGGTATTCTAGACAGTGCTGTTTTGCTTTTCATTCTAAAAAGTTATATAATTCCCAAAGATGATGTGCTCTTTCTGTTAGCTCTGATATTAATCAAAAGGAATTTGAGATTTTTTAAAAGTGAGTTGCATTTTAAAAATTGATAGTTATCAAATTGTTTTTCAATAAACTATATTGAGTTATAATTTATATGTACCCATTTAAAATGTGCGGTTTAGTGAGTTTTTGACATATATGTGCACCCCATGTAAGCATCACCACAGTCAAGATTTAGAACATTTCTGTTACAATAAAAAGTTTCCTCTTGCCTCTTTGTAATCAGGCCCCAAATACTGTTTCTAGAAAATATACAAATCTGCTTTCTCTCACTGTAGATAACTTTTGCCTATCCTAGAATTTCAAGTAAATGCAGTCATAGTATGTACTCTTTTGTGTCTGGCTTCTTTCTCTTAGCATAATAATGTTGAAATTTATCTCTGTTGTTACTTGTACCACTAATTTTTAATTGATGAATAGTATTCCATTTTATGGATATGATATGATTTATTCACTCACTTCTGATGGACAGTTGGGCTGTTTTCAGTTTGGATCTACTATGAGCAAAGCTCTTAGGAGCATGCATGTACAAGACTTTTGTGGATATATGTTTTCATTTCTGTTGGTTAAATACCTATGAATAGAATTGCTGGATCATATGACATAGATTAGTGGAACAGAACAGAAATTCTAGAAACTCACACATACGTTTTTTTTAATGAAGGTGCCAACATAATTTACTAGGGAAGGGATACTCTTATTAACATATGATGCTGAAACAAATGGATGTCGGTATGTAAATTAAATAAACCTTATGTCTCATAATATACAAAAATATCCTTAAAATGGATTATACATAGAAATATAAAAGTAAAATAAAACTATAAAAATTTTAGATAAAAACATTGAAGCTCTTTATGACCTTTGATTTAGTCAAAGATTTCTTAGTACATACAAAATTAAGCACATAAGAAGAAATAGACAAATTAAAATTTTCTTAACATTTAAAATGTATTTTCTTTGTAAGATACCATTAATAACATAGCAACCACTGTCTGGGAGAATTATTCACAATGCATATCTGACAAAAGACTTGAATTCCAAAGAGTATACGGATGCTCGTACAAATTCATGGGGACAACTCCAAGAAGAAAAAGGCAAATATGTGAACAGAAGCATTTCCGAAAGAAGATATATAAACGATCAATAAGCATATGAAAATATATTCAAAATAAATCAAAAAAGTAAAATTAAAACAATAAAATGCTGTTTCATATTTACTGGGATGGCTAAAAAAAGCTTAAAGGTCTAATGAGTTGGCAAGGGTGTAGATCAATTGAAATTCACACACATGTTGGTAAAAAAATGCAAAATGATACTTCTTTGGAGAAATGTTTGGCAGTTTCTTATTCATATTTTTAATAGCCTTCTGCATTTTTCAGTGGGTTATAGGTCACTTGTTTCTTTTCCCTCTAGTACAGAGAATCACTATCTTCAAGTAGAATTTAATTTACAGCTCTTATTTTTGCTTTTTTTATTTAACTCAAGGTAACATAGAAAGCAGGCAATAAGTATCTTGTTGAAAAGTACAATTTTCTTAGGCTATTTTCTTAACTGGATACTTTAAAAAAAGGGTTTGCTGCTGGGTCTGTCTCAAGCTGCTAGAACCATTTGTGGTTAGGATTGTGGTTGTCAGACTTGGGGTTTGTTAGCCCTCTGTCTATAGTAGTGTTTGTCACATAGCAGGTGCTCAATAAATATTAGATGAATTTTTATCAATTTTCTAAGCAATTGAAAATGATATAATGCTTTGATTACTAGTATACAAACTTTAGTATTAGTATGTCCCAATGCCAAGCAAAGATACACCAATTGATCTTTAAGAAACAGAATGACACTTGGACTTTACAGTAACATACTTGGATTTAACCCAGTGAAATGTATAGTTTGTCTACATAAAACCTTTCAGAGGGATGAAGGATTAATTAGTTATTATTAAAAAATGGAAAAGGCATGGCCAAGGGGAAAAAAATGAATGTAGCCAATGAACTTCAGATGTTCTTGACAAGACCATTCCTGTTGTGGAGATAGAAACTTCAGAATGTTATTCTGTTAAAAATAGCTTCATTTAACTTAACGTTTTTCTTTTGATTCCACATTTAATCAGCATTCTGATTTCACTTTTCAAAGGTCTGCTTGTGGTGAAATATTGAACTGGTGATAAAGATATGAATAATTTAGTTTGTGTGGCAATTGGGTTTTTCAAGTAAATTAATATATTTTGGTTATGGTCATTATGATATTTATAAATCAGTTATATAACATGAGTTTTGTCCCTGAAAAAAAGCACCAGTTAATATGCTGACAAGATGAGGTCTAAAGAGGTAGGGGATCAGACCCTGATCTACTCTAGTAACTTCACCAAAGTAATAACTGAATTTCTTAGGCCTTTTCAGAGTCACTTACCTTGCAACTCAGACTCTTTTCCTTCCATTGGAGTAGTGAGTTCAGTGGTGTGGCATTAATGTATAGAGAGTTAGCATTTGATTAATGTAATCTTCTTTAGATATGAACATTGCATAGTATATTATTTTGCCTGTAGAGTGTTACAACTTGTACAGCCAGACTATGTGAACATATGTGCTATATTTCATAGATAATGAAAGTCAATTTTTGAAGTTACTGTATAATCACTAACAATGTTACTTGGAGTGTTTAGTCCACTTATATTTAATATAATTATTGATAATGTTTTGTTTAAGTCTACCATTTTTCTGTATATGTTTAGTTGTGAGATACTCATTCATTCACTCTCATTCTTCTGTTTCTTTCCTCTTTGGAGTTAATAGAATATTTTTAGCTATTCCATTTTAATTCTTCTATAGAATTTTTAGCAGTACATACGTGTGACATACGTGTGTGTGTGTGTGTGTGTGTGTGTGTGTGTGTGTGTGTTTTAGAGGATACATAGACGTTTATATTCAGTTAGTGAGTCAGGAATTCAGAGGAGGTGTGGTGAAGATGGCTTATCTCTGCTCCACTATGTCTGGGGCTTTAGAGTTGGGAAGACAGTGACTATAGATGAGTTAGCAAGTTGGGGGCTGAGTCATCTAAAGGCGTTTTCACTCACATGTCTGGTAAATGCTGGCTGTTGTCTGTGTCCTCATTTGCCTGTTGGCCAGAAACCCCTATACTTGGCCTTTCCAAGATGTCTTTTCACATAGTCTAGTTTAAGTTTCCTCATAGTATGGCAACTTGGTGCCAAGATCCAGAGTCCAAGGTGGACGGTGCATGACATCTTTATGATCTAGCCTTAGCAATCGCTTAATTTCGCTTCTGCTATATCTCTTTGTTGAGGCAATTACAAAGGTGTACCCAGGTACAAGGGGGAGGAACCATAGGCTCTATCACTTGATGGGAGAGTGTTAAGGTTATGCTGTTTGAAGAGCATGTGGGATGGAAGATGGAATTATTTTTGGAAGATAAATCTGCTGCATCTTTCTTCTATAGTCTCCAATCTTCTGTTAAGACCATGTAGTAGCTGGCTGTTTGTTTGTTTCAGATATTGTACATTTGAGGCCTAGAATTCGTCTTTTATAGTTTCTACATCCCTGCTAAGACTTGTCAGCTTTTTACTTACTATAATCATTTTCCTTTACATCCTTGTATGTATTTATAGTAGCTGCTTTAAAGTCCATGGCTGCTAATTCTAACATCTGGTTTGTCTTGGAGTCAATTTCTATTGACTGCTTTTGTTTTTTTTCTTGGTTATTGGTCATGTTTTTCTACTTTGCATGTCTAGTAAACTTTATATGTTGAATGCTGTGAAAGTCTGTGTTGATACTTTATTTAAGGGTTCTGGATTACTGCTTTCTTTCATACCTGAGTTTTATTTTAGCAGGCATTTAAATTAATGGTTAATCTTCTGATATTGTGAGGCTTGGTTTTCTTTGTTGAGGCAGGCCTATTTTAGGTTTTGTTTTTTTTTTTTTTTGTCTTAGGGTGTGGTCCTTACTCTTAAGGTGTGGCTTTTCTGGGGTCCCAGCTGAATACCTGAAGTTCTCAGTGAAATCTCTACTCTGGCTGGGCCAGAACTCCTCCCAGTACTGTGCTGTCTCTAGTGTCATCTCTGTTATACTTTTGGATTCTGCACATATGCAGCCCAACCCTTAGCCAGGGTCCTGTGGTGAATTTCCATACAGACTTCTGATAACTCCTTTCTATTTGTCCCCTTTTTTCTGCTATCCTGATCTACAAGTTCTGGCTTTTAAAATTTAGCACCCCAGAACTCTGTTTACCTCAGTGAAACCTTTGTTCCATTTCCTTCTGCTGTGTCAGAAAAGAGCCTTCGAACAGAGAGTAAGGCAATCATGGGTATTACCTCTTGTTTCTCTCCTTATTTTTTTAAAAAATTATCTTTATTGTTGAAAGTATTACAGATGTCAGTTTTTTCCCCATTGACCCCCCCCCCCCCCATAAGCCTTCACTACACTATTTTCTGTGTATATGGGTTTTGCGCATATGCAGTGTCCCCACAGGAGTTTGTTCGAGTATTGCTGACTTGTGCTGACCATCAGGGGGTGGCGCAGAACATGGCGGGTGACCACTGGTGTGGCGGGGCACTGAGGGAGTGAGGGAAAGAGAAGGCGGGTAGGTGGGGAACTGCACAGTGGCGGCACACAGGTGGGGAGGGAAGGAGGAGGTGGGGAGACTGGGAACCTGATTGGCCCTGATCACTGGCAGGGCCTAGGGACCCTACCTGTGCACTAATTTCATGCACTGGGCCTCTAGTATATATATAAGTTCTTCTTCTTCTTTTTTTTTAATATATTTTATTGATTTTTAACAGAGAGAAAGGGAGAGAGAGAGCTAGAAACGTCGATGAGAGAGAAACATCGACCAGCTGCCTCTTGCACACCCCCTACCAGGGATGTGCCCATAACCAAGGTACATGCCCTTAACCGGAATCGAACCTGGGACCTTTCAGTCCGCAGACAGACGCTCTACCACTGAGCCAAACCAGCTTCGGCTATAGATAAGTTCTTTGGTTAATTCGTCGCCGTCCCGTCTCCCCCCCCCCATGCCCGAGATTCATCAGTTTGTTCCATGTTTCTATATTGTTCATCAGTTTATTTTGTTCCTTGGATTCCACATAAGAATGAGATCATGTGATACTTGTCTTTCTATGGCTTATTTTGTTCAGCCTAATACTCTCTAGGGCTCTCCATGTTGTCTCAAAAGGCTAAGAGGTCCTTCTTTTTTTACAGCTGCATAATATTCCATGGTGTAAATGTACCAAATCTTTTTTCTCCACTCATCTACTGATGGGCACTTGGGCTGTTTTCAGATCTTAACTATTGTAAATAACACTGCTATGAACATAGGAGTGCATATATTCTTTCTGATTGCATTTCAGGGTTTTTAGGATATATTCTGAGAAGTAGGATCACTGGGTTAAATGGCAGTTCTATATTTAATTTCTTAAGGAAACTCCATTCTGTTTTCCATAGTGGCTGCACCAATCTACATTCCCACCAGCAGTGTACTAAGGTTCCCTTTTCTCCACATTCTTGTCTGCACTTGGCATTTGTTGTGCTGATGGTAGCCATTCAGACAGATATGAGGTGATATCTCATTGTGGTTTTAATTTGCATCTCTCTGATGGTTAGTGACTGAGCATTTTTTTTTTGTATGTCTCTTGATCATCTGTATGTCCCCTTTGGAGACATGTGTATTTAGGTCCTTTGCCTATTTTTTAATTGAATTGTTTGTCTCTTTTTTATTTTCTTTCAAATTTGTTTTCAATTGACTTTTTAGGGAGAGAGGAAGGGAAAAGGAAAGCGAGATAGAACATTGATGAGAGCGGATTGGCTGCCTCCTACATGGCCTTTACTGGGGGTGGAGCCCACAACCCGGGCATATGCCCTGACCAGGAATCCAACCAGATACCTCTGGGTTTCTGGGCTGATGCTCAACCGCTAAGCCACAACAGCCAGGTTGTCTCTTTTCATAAGGATCATAAGCTTGTGCTGCCTTTTGTTCAGTGCCTAAAAATGGTTGCCTCATACATTTTGCCTAGTTTTCTTGTATCAAGAGGAAAATACTATATAATGGTCAAAAGCGTATAACTGTTATTCTCAAAAATTTTAAGAGATGAGTTTTTTAGATTGAATACCAATATAAAGACTTTTTTTTGATAAAGTTATCTGTTTAAATAACAGTGCTACCACATAATTTATAATGTTCAAGTTTAACTTTTATTGAATTTTACCCATAAATTTGTATTGATTTTCTCTATAAATGGCAAATAGAGTGAAAGTTTTCATATTATTCTCTCTCTCTCATTAATGACAGGTACTGCTAATCAATCATGATATTCTTTCTCAGTCTCCAACATTGATGTTTTTTTAATAGCCTGACTGTTGCATCTCAATAAGCCACCACCAATTTGATGCCTATTTGCCGTCTCTATTGTATTTCCTTGTATTATTTTCAATCACTGTTACTTTGTAGGATATTTAATTTTATGAAAGGTTATCTCAATACTTTTCTAGAACTGAAGTGATTTTTTAAAAAAATGCATATTATAAGGAATCCAATGACTATTTAGTAAGTCCTTAGTACTTCTTAAATGGAGCATAGAAAAATAAAAAATTGGGGAGCAGAAATTCTCAGCTGTTGTGCATATAATAAATAATATTTAAAATTTTAAAGAGAATAGCCGAGACCGGTTTGGTTCAATGGATAGAGCGTCGGCTTGGGGACTGAAAGGTCCCGGGTTCGATTCCGGTCAAGGGCATGTACCTTGGTTGCGGGCACATCCCCAGTAGGGGGTGTGCAAGAGGCAGCTGATCGATGACTCTCTCTCATCGATGTTTCTAACTCTCTAACTCTCTTCCTTCTTCTCTGTACAAAATCAATAAAATATATTAAAAAGATAAATAAAATAAAAAAATAACAATAAAAAAAATTTTAAAGAGAATAAAAAGTTTGCTTTGAGTATACATTATAGTCACCTAGCTAAAGTGACATAAAGAAATTAGAGAATGGACTTGCTGTGGCTAAAGTCTCTAGGAGGGATGTAAAAAGATAGTTTTCCCAGCATTTTAACGCATTATTCTGTTTTGTTGGTTATTATTTCTTACCCAGATTTGTGATTTTGCATCGACTTATTTTCTCTAGAAGTGTTCTGGTCTGCCCTAATCTGGATTAGTTGTTCTCTAGGCTTGATGTAATGCTGTCTGCTTGAGATGTTCCTTCGCCATAATTCTTTTCCCTTCTCATGAGTTTGACTCTTCAGTGCCTGGAACTTGTCATCTTCTTTCATGGTTTCATTATCTTGGTGTAAATCCCTGAGAGAGAATGTACAGGAAGCCAAATTATTTGAGACTTTGCTTATTTAAAAATGCCTTTATTATATTGTATATTCACACTTGATTTCTAGTCTCTCTTGGTATGGAATAATTTTCCCTCAGAGTAAGAAAGTTTTGCCCAATTTTTTTCTTTCTTTAGCTGCTAATGTTGCCATTAAAAAGGGCATTGTCATTAGGATTACAAATTCTTATTATGAAATCTATTTCCTCTAAGGTCTTACGTTTATCTCTTCAAAATTCAGAAACTTCACTATGATATGTATGCCTTTATTTGGGTCTATTTTCGTAATTTTTGTGGATATTCTTTGTGTCCTTCAGTTTGGAAACTTGTGTCTGCAGTTTTGGGCTATTTTTCTTGAATTTTCTGTGCTTTCTATTATTTTCTCTGGAACTCCTGTTCATGTATTGAACCTCCTGGACTTTAAATCTTTTAAAATCATACCTTCTGTTTTCCATTTGTCTTTTTATTCTATTCTGACATTTCCCCAGACTTACACTTTTCTAATTCCTCATAGGATTAAATAAATGTATATACATAATGTACTTAATTAACATAGTGCCCGGCATAAATAAGTTTGTGTTGCCTGTAGATGTTGCTGTAGTTAGTTTCTTAACTATTTTGAGGGAGAGATCTTTAGTCTTGATTCTTTGACTTACTAACTGTATATGACCTTGGTCAAGTCCTGTAATTTCTTTGATACCTACTTCCCTCATCTGTAAAATATGGATAAACTCTACCTCAGATGTTTATGAGCATCAAATGAGAATATATATGTGAAAGTTCTTAATAAACTTTGTAATAGTTTAAACTATTACAGAGTTAATAGTTTCTACTTACATCTTTCAAATATCAAAAGTTTTTAGTTTGAAAAAAATGATGGCTTTCAGGATTATTTTTAAGATTACTTGCTTGCATGTAACTACTTCTTGCAAATCTGTATGAATTAGGTAACTTTAGCTAAATGCTAATACTACCCTTTAAGAAAGTTATTTCTTAATATGGTAGGCTGATTATGAAAATATCCTATGAAAAGCTATGGCTTTACTTCAGATTGTATAAATCTGTGTAATGTAATAATTATTTAAGAATGATTTGACTACTAGTTTTAACCCAAGGAAGGAATATTTATTGGAGTTTATTTCTCTTAAATGCTACTTGAGATTAGGAAAAGTAGAGTCTGTCTTTTGGTTTTTCTCAATATTATTAATGTAATTTCAAATGTTAGCTTATTTTTGTTAATGGTGGCTTTTTGTTTGTTTGTTTTATTTTAAGGT
The DNA here is from genome assembly GCF_964339955.1 of Pipistrellus hanaki. Classification (NCBI taxonomy): domain Eukaryota; kingdom Metazoa; phylum Chordata; class Mammalia; order Chiroptera; family Vespertilionidae; genus Pipistrellus; species Pipistrellus hanaki. Next base: position 30,242,436 of record NC_140516.1, read on the forward strand.
TTTTGGATTCAAAGCATAAAAACCATTACAAGATATACAATCTGTAAGTATATTTTCTTTTTTGTATGCTTCCAAATACTTCTAAAATAACTATTAACTGAAAGTTGTTTTCTTGTTAGAATGAGGTAGAGTTAAAGGTATATTTGAACTGAATGTATTCCTAAAAGCTTTAGCTGAAGAAATCTGATAGAGAGCATTGGTAGGTCATTTAGAAAGTGTAGTGATGAGGTAAAACAGTATTGGCACAGATTTATGTTACTTAATATGCTTTAAATGACTTGGCAGTTAGCCCATCTTTGAACCCATAACCATGTAGTAACTTGAAGTGTAGAACACAGTAGAGCTTCTGTTAAAGCATTAATGACATCTTTTAAGGCGGTATGCTCCACAGTGAATATAATTTTGTTAATTTTGTGTCTTTAAGTCAATTGATTGAAACAGCTTTTAGGGTATTCTCTAACTGTATATAACATAAATAAATTAAAATTGTTGAATTGGGTCGTTTTTTTTGTTTGAGGGAGGAATGTAAGGATTGCCCATTTGATACACCTAGCTGACCTTATCTTTAACTTTTTGTTTTTTTCTTTTGACTTTGTGATTAGAGATGTGAAAAGGAAAAAGGGAACTAAAGAAAAATGGGAAGAAAATATATAACCATTTCTGCCCTTGAAGACTATTTTTCTTTCCCCAAAATATGATCATTTTCTATTTTTTAAACAATGGCATATAATATGCGTTAATTTTCTCCCTGGATTTTATTTTTCCTATGTGATCTGTGTAAACTATACAACAGGAAAATTTTAAATCTGAATTTATATATACCAATTCACTGTTATAGGTTCATAGAATTTATTTATCAAATGTAAGGACAAGATTCTTTTCTACCTTTAATGAGCATTTAAATCTTTACCAAAAAGTATGAAAGATTCTCTGTCTGTTAGCTTGTGAGATATTGCTTATTTATTTATTTATTTTTTAAATATATTTTATTGATATTTTACAGACAGGAAGGGAGAGAGATAGAGAGCTAAAAACGTCAATGAGAGAGAAACATCGACCAGCTGCCTCTTGCACACCCCCTACTGGGGATGTGCCCTCAACCAAGGTACAGGCCCTTGACCGGAATCGAACCCGGGACCTTTCAGTCCGCAGACTGACGCTCTACCACTGAGCCAAACCGGTTTCGGCTATTTATTTTTTTAGCTTTAATTGAGTGATCTTTCTGTTCTGATAAGACATGAGAGTGAAGTAGACACCAATATTGTTTCTCCTAGTGAGTTTTCACTAATTTCGTTAGATTTACAAAGAAGCATTTATCATGTACTTGACACATTCAACATGATAAAATATGTTGTGGGTCAAGGTAAATAAGATGTAGTTCTAGTTCTCATGTAAGTTGTAGTAATGTGCAAGATAAAATATTATAGAAGAGATAACTCTTGGATAGAAGAGACTGTCTAGAGAACAGTCAAAATAGTAATTGTACTCCAAAGGGATGATTTCACAAAAAAAGGATGTTTGAGCTGTGATGAAAAGAATTAGGAGAGGTTGTCCTACAGGCCTAGTAGGAGGGGAAATGGCATGTAAGAAACTTGTTGCATAATATGGCAGATAATTTATTATGGTCAGATTATGGGGGAGGTGTGTGTGTGTGTATAGGCTGTGGTAGAAGTAGATGACAAGATGGAAGAAAGTAAAAGGTGCTGTAGAAACAAATTTAGGTGGGCTTTAGCATTACAAAAGATCTGTATATATATCATCCATCCTCTTTTCCTGATTAACTTTTCCTACAGTAGTCCTTGTTTCAGATGCCAGAGGGTTTCTGTGCAGGAAATAAAAAATCACAAAGCTTTGTACTTTTTTAACAACCGGATTTAGAAGTTAAGTAAAAAAAAAAAAAAAAAAAAAAAAAATAGACAAGAAGTGGTCAAAAGCTGGAATCCATTAAATGAGTAAATTCAGACTAAGACTCTCAGGATTGGGCATTTAGAGGTCCCTGAAAGAAGGTAGAAAGAGATACTAAATATAAATTCTTCCCTTTTCAAAATTTTATTCAAGTTTGATATTATATTCAGAGATAGGAAAGGAAATTCTTTTCATTCATGTATGCCGTGGCTTCCTGCTTCCAGTATTTAGGATTTAGCCTTATACTGTCAGTATTGTGGTTCACTTAACATTATTATGGTTAAAGTCGGCATTGGGAACTTGACTGCCTGTTTTTGTATTTTTGAACATTGGATTCTCAAGTTGATGAACTGTCTTGCTATTAGTTGAGAGTAGCTTTTGGTGCAAATATTTAACTCCCTTTCTCCACTCCATTTAATGGAATCATAGACTGTCAGAACTAGAAAGTATCTGCAAGAGATCATTTAGTCCAACCTCATTTTACAGATAGGGAATCTGAGACCTAGAGAAGTTAGTGAGTTGAATAAGTTCACACAGGTATACACGGTAGCAAACCATCCACAGTTTATGCCAGTATCCCCTTTCTGGGTTATTTTGTTTGTTTGTTTTTGTGTTGTTGTTGTTTTTAACCTCCCCAAAGTTTACTTACTTTCAGAAATTTGTAGAACTACCCAGTTGTAGCATGTTTTGATTTCTAATGTCACTTTTCAGTCTTCTTCACCTGCTTTCTACCCCTGTATATATTTCTGGCTCAGGATAAGTGAGTCTGGCAAGCAGTGGATGTTTCTATTTTCTTAATTTTTAGCATATTAATTATGTGATATATGTCTTTATAAACATATTAATATATAAAAGGGGAGATATTAAAATATTTGTACTAGACGTACCTAAATTTAATAGTGTACTAAACTTTTTATGGCACTTTCTGACATATATGGATGAAGAGGAGTTCTCAATGTAATATTGAGTTCTTTTTATTTTTTAAACGTATTTTTTAAATTGATTTCAGAAAGGAAGGGAGAGGGAGAGATAGAAGCATCAATGATGAGAGAGAGTCATTGATTGGCTGTCTCTTGCACTTCGCACACTGGGGATAGCCTTGAGTATCAACCTATGAACCTCCTGGGAGAAAGTAAAAGGTGCTGGGGATTAGCCTTGAGGTTCATAGGTTGATAGTCAACCACTGAGTCATGCTGGCCAGGCAATAGTAAGAGTTTTTATTGTATATACAGACTGAATCTGTTTATACTTCTTTTAAGCATTCAGTAAGTTATTTTAAGAAAGGACAAATTTAATCTGCCATACCAAATTTGGGTATACTGATACTTAGTAAATTAGTTATTTTGTGCAAGTGTGTGTATTTTATTTTTGTGTGTTCCTCTGTATAATCTGTATTCTGGTGGGAGTAAGGGGAGGAGTGGGGAGATAGGGAGTGAAGACATAATATATTTCTTGCCTTTGAGGAACTTAAATGTTCACTGGATACTGAATATTCTATTTGACAAACAACTCCCCATTATTTTGTGGTAAAAAAAAACAAAAACAAAACAAGAAAAAAGCCCTCTCCATTATTTTGCAGTAAACATTTAGCTGTTGTTAATTTTTATCGATTTAGTTTTCTTTTGTAAGATGAGGATAGCTCCATTGAAGAGACTACAGAAGACACCTACATGCCTAGCTGATTCCATGTTAAGTCTTACTTCAAAGAAAGCTTTTCCTGTTAATCTTATCCCTTTCTTCACTTTCTGTTTGCTATTTCATAAAAATCCCCTTCACTGCCTCTTCATTTTTCTTGTCTCAAAAAAGCCAATATAAGGTGATGATAAAATATCTTTTAAGTTGAGTTTTAATTATAAAGAAGTATAAATCATTAATTCTAACAGTCGTCTTAGTCAAATCCCATTTGCTTTATTTATTTATTTTTAAAATTATTTTACCGATTTTTTACAGAGAATAAGGGAGAGGGGGAGTTAGAAACATTGATGAGAGAGAAACATCAATCAGCTGCCTCCTGCACATCCCCAATAGGGGATGTGCCAGCAACCAAAATATACGCCCTTGACTGGAATTGAACCCAGGACTCTTGAGTCCACAGGCCAACGTTCTATCCACTGGGCCAAACTGGTTAGGGCCATTTGCTTTATTTTTATGTATCTTCAATTTTGGTTTGTTGAGAGACTTAATAACATACAGCAAAAAATTTACAAGAAACTGTGTGTGTTTTTGAGGGGGTGTATGCAATATCAGAGAACGTTTTAACTAAGAAAATCCTTATTCTTACTCTACCAGCTCTCCCCAGATCACTTTCATCACTACCAGCCCCAGTATTTATTATCACATACTCCCTATCCATACCTGTAGAGATTTTCATGTTTTCATCATCACTATTTGTTGGTTGTTTTGTGCCAAATATTGGTCTTGTAGGAAGACAGGCTTTGACTAAATTTTGTTACTGCTTTGTTTTTAAAACTATTTTCAATTTTTATTATAAATGAGAGTATGGAGCAGTACTAGAAAAAGTTTGACTTTTGTAATTATATAATTATAGCTTGAGTTCTGGTTCTTCCATTTACTTATTTTGGTTTGGGGCAAGTTTTTTGTTGTTGTTTTTTAGTGTGTTTCTAAATCTTAGCTTTTATATATATAAAATGGAGATAATATTAACTATTACCACATGGTTGTGAGGATGAGTAAAAAAAACACATAAACATGGGAACTCCTTTGTAAAGTGTGTGCATCTAGTAGACATTTAGTAGCTCATTGTTTCCACTTTCCCTCCATTTCTTCCTCTTAACAGTAATATTTGAAAATCCGTTAATAGGCACTATTGGTCAAAGCAAACATTTTGAGCTTCAGAGAGAGCATGGGGATTTTAGAGAATTGAATCTGTATAAAACCTAAGACGTTTATTTTTTCTTGTGCTATCATGAGACCAGCTTCTTAGAATTTTACCTATCCTATACCTCCCCCCTTACCTCCTAAGCCCTGTCTTGTTTACGTGATTCCTTATGAAAATATTTCATTATGGGTTCTTCACTATTGACCATGTTGTTTCTTTAATCTGTACCAAAGAAAAGTGTGCAGTGTGACTATTTTCATAACCAGTTCTTTTCTTTCCACCTTTCATGTCTTTTAATATGTGTGTGTGAAATTTTTTGCAAGAATGAGTATATGTCATTCCTGAATAAATTTTCTAGCAAAACTCAATATACTAAGTTATAATAAGCTAAAATGGAAAAGTTTTGTTTTGAGCAGTAATATAAAAGTTAATTTATTTCAGGTCTGACCAGAAACTAGTGAAATGTAGTTTGTTTATAATTAATTCAATGGTATAAATCTGTTTAAAGTAGAGAAACTATACAGATATTTTCAGGATTTCCAAGTGCAAAATATAGGTCCACAATCCCTTATTTGAAACTCTTGGGGGCCAGTTGTGTTTTTTGTTTTTTTTAATACTTTATTTATTTTGTGTTTTTTTTTTTTGTTTTTGTTTGAAGCGTTATAAATATTAGTACATATGTCTCCTTTTCCCCCCCATGACCTCCCCCCAGCCTCCCCTACACCCTCCCCCTCCGCATGTGCCTTCACCTGTGCGGCCCCCACCCCTCCCCCTGTCTTGTATCCATTGGTTATGTTTATATGCATGCATACAAGTCCTTCGGTTGATCTCTTACAGCTTCCCCCCCCTCCCCCAACCTCACTTGCCTTCCGGCTATAGTTTGACAGTCTGTTCAATGCTTCTTTATAACTATTTCCCCCCCATTTCTTTTCTTTGAAAAATCTTGCAACTGCAGACTAGAAATAAACATATAATAACAAAAAATGTTTGAGTCCCAGTTTCAATGTCCAACAGTTCTGAGACCCAGTTTCAATGTGTTTTGGCATTCAGAATTTCTTCAGTTTTCAGAAATGTAACAGGGAAGCATCTACTTTATTATAACACCCTCAATTTTTTAAATTTATATTTTATTGATTTTTTACATAGAGGAAGGGAGAGGGATAGAAATTTAGAAACATCGATGAGCTGCCTCCTGCACACCCCCTACTGGGGATGTGCACACAACCAAGGTACATGCCCTTGATTGGAATCGAACCTGGGACTCCAGTCTGCAGGCCGACACTATCCACTGAGCCAAACCAGTTAGGGCATAAAATTTTTTAAAGAAATATAGTTTGGTTAGTAATTGGAATTACCAGGATGCTGTTGACCACAAACTAATATATGGTATCCCTTTCTGAGCCTATTGATGCTTATAAACATGTCCTATTAATCATGAGTAAGCCAGTGAATGAGAACAAACATATCACTACTATTCAAAAGACAAGTTTGAGCATGACCAATGATAATGCTAACTTAACATTTACTATTCTGTATTGATTTTATTTATTATGGTTTCTTTACTCTGAACTTTAATTAAAATTTATAACTTGAGAGGGTATTAAAAAAGACGACCTTTGGCTTATCTAAAAGGAGAAAGGTCTGGTTTTAAAAAAAAGTTTAATATGTATTGTGTCTGAGTAGATTAGCATCATTTGGTTTTTTCCTTTTCGCTTATAATTTTACTATTTTTATCATGTCTTTTTAAATAATAGTTTGAGAAAATTGTGTATGCTCAACTGTGAAGTAAAGATGATCTTAAAAACAGTTATTAAACTTCATTAGCATGTACAATTTCCATAAAGGAAATTTGAAGGTATAGATGCAGCTGAATTTACACTGTTGTATATTAGTGACATCACAAGTTTTGTTAAGCAAATGCATAAGCTTTAATTGCATACACTTAACATTTTAAGCCTCAGTCTTTTTAATTGTAAATGGGGATAATAACAGAACCTACTTCATAGGCATAAACAAAATAGTTAATATAAAATACTTAACATAATGCCTGGCACATTATGAAGGTTCAGAAAATGTTTGTTACTATTATACTTTTTTCTCAATTGTAAAAGATAACTTTATATCAAATTTAAACTTCTCTTTTAGATGTGCTGAAAGACATTATGATACCGCCAAATTTAACTGCAGAGGTAGGTATAAATATACTGTATTATGTTAAATAATGTAAAACTAATAGACTAAATCTTACTGTCATAGCAATAATGATCATCTCAATTGTTAAGTGAGATAAATATTTGCCAAATTAAAAATATTAAAAAAATATAATATTTGGCTGTTGTGTTTTAGGAAACAACTGCCATATAAACCTGCCAAAAATATTAAGACAACTAAACTGCAGAATGGACTAATAATTAGGAGAAATTTTTAGATTAACAATAGAATAAGGTGGGGTTTATATCTACTTTTTTGAGGTATTCGATATAGTAGTAAGAGATTATACAGAGAAAACAGAACAATTTAACTCTATTAAGGAACATGATATAAAAGGTGGAAAGGGCATAAAAATATGGGAAAGGGGAACCTGAAAGGTGAGAACAGGGAACTACTTTAAATGAATTATTCTTCAGGTGTAGTGACTTCTATCTCAGAGCCCACAAAAACTTCTTGAAAATAATACTTGATCTCCTTGTCCAATGGATAAGTTTAAGAGTTAATGAGACTCCACTAATATTAAAAAATTAGAAAGTTTATTAGGCAATAAATGATTTTTCTCTGGAGATAAGTTTTTCTTTTAAACATCGGGAGAGCTTATATAGATAGCATTTCTAAAATTAACTTACTTTTATTAAACAATTCTGAAGTGACTTTTCTCTTATTCTGAGGGTTTTCTTTTTAACCACAGTTGCACAGTATCCTTTTGAAGACCATAATCCACCACAGCTAGAACTTATCAAACCCTTTTGTGAAGATCTTGACCAATGGCTAAGTGAAGACGACAATCATGTTGCAGCAATTCACTGTAAAGCTGGAAAGGGACGAACTGGTGTAATGATTTGTGCATATTTGTTACATCGGGGCAAATTTTTAAAGGCACAAGAGGCTCTAGATTTCTATGGGGAAGTAAGGACCAGAGACAAAAAGGTAGGTTGTATTTGCTTTCCTTTCCACTTCCTAGATCTAAGAATTTATTGGAAAACCAATTTTTATAAAGAAAGCTGGTAACCTTTTATCTCTTTCTTAAACATTTAAATCAGTTACTACCTTAACTTTTATGTGAGCAAATAACTGATTGAAATGTTCTGATTGAATTTTTTTGCTAGTATTTTCATGTCGTGCTAGCAATCTTATCTATGAACTGTATTAGCATATTTAGTCTCACATACAGAACATTTAAAAGTACTGCACATTGATCAAAAATAAGCTTGATATTTCTGAAGCTTGATTGAGAATAAAATGTGTTTAGGTAATAACTTGGATGCCATTACCTAGTAAAGTATGATCTTTACTTTTATAATAAATAAAGATTTTTTTTGATATGGATATTAATATAAGTGGTTAAGATTAGTCAGAGGTTCTTCTCTTATTCAGAAAACTAAAGACTCTTAGAAAAATCAGTGACAAATTTAATTGTGATAAATTTGAAAGCAAAAGTGGACTCTTAGAACTTTTTACAGTGATTTCTTAAAGAGATTTCTTTGTACAGTAAATATGGCAGAATGTTTACATTTCTTGTAAAGAAATTTTGTACATTCCTCTGTCTCCAAAACCATTCCAAGATAGATGGAGAAACTCATTTTAAAGAGCACCTATTGAGGGAGATATAACTTAATGTGAAAAATTTATTCTAGTTTTAGTAATTTTAAAATCAGGGAAATTCTTTTTTTAATTCAACTTCAAAACAAGTGATCATATCCATTATTTTCAACTACATAGTTACATTGATTCTTGATCTTTTTGCCCCTTCCTTTTTCTTGTTGTATATGTCTTTGTGACTTTTTTTTGAGTTATATCTAATGATGCCAAAGTGCTGTTTATTGGTTCTAGTTTAAAAACTTGAATTTTATATTAGTGCATGATTTTAGTGAATGTTGATTACGATAGATTGACTTACATTTCTGTATTAGAGCCTGATGCACGAAATTCTTGCAAGAGTAGGCCTTTATTTCCCCAGCTGCTGCCACTGGCTTCCCTCCAACCACTGGCAGGCACCTTCCAGGACCTGGGCTTCCCTTGCAACCTTGCTTCATCTGGAAGGATGTCTGGTCTAATTAGCATATTATACTTTTATTATTATAGATATTGTGTGTATCCTGGGTTAATAGCACTGGAATGAATTCCAGAGCGGAAGACCTGAGATGTTTACTTTGTTTCATCCTTTCATCGTGTAGGGAAAATTTGCTTCTGCTGATTAAAATCATAGAAGGTAAATTGTTTTACACTGATGTGAATAAATGCAGAGCAGCACAGGAAAAGAGATCGAATTCAAAGAAAACCACATAGAAGTGGATAAAATTAAAATAACAATTGCAGAAGCAGTGGTAGAAATTTAAAACAGGGTTGATGAGCAGCAACCATTTTGATAGTGGAAAAGAAATCAGGTAAGAGGAATTTAAATAAGAAATTAGAGAATCTGTGTTATATGGCACCATAACACTAGATTTAAGCTAGAAGCTCTCAAACCATGTTATACACTTTTTAAAAATATAGTGGAAACTGTAAATATTCTCTCCAAAAACGTGCAAGGTGTACATGAACATAAAAATTTTTAAAAATATGTATTTTTATTGATTTCAGAAAGATAGAGGGAGCGAGAGAGAGAAACATCAGTGATGAGAGAAGATCGTTGATCAGCTGTCTCTTGCATGCCCCACACTGGGGATCGATCCTGCAACCCAGGCGTGTTCCCTGACCAGGAATCGAACTGTGACTTCCTGGTTCATAGGCCAACGCTCAACTACTGAGCCACACTAGCTGGGCCATAAAATTTTTCTTAACAGATTTTAACTGCACTGAAAACTATTTTTTAAACATAGAATATGAAAGAAATTTTCATAAGAATTATTTCTCCTTTTTTCCCCCCATGCAAAAATCAGTGAGTATTCCCTGGCTGAGAGGATCAGTTGATTGGAGCAATGTCCCCTATACAGAAAGGTTGCAGGCTGGATCCCTGGTTTGGGTGTGAACGGAGGCAACCGATCAATGATTCTTGTTACATCAGTGTTTCTCTCTTTTTCCCTTCCTCTCTAAAATCAATAAATTTTCATGTGAGGATTAAAAAAAAAAAAAAATCAGTGACCACTTTTTGAGAAAGATAACTAAATCTAAGTGTTACAAATTAACCAGAATTAAGCATCAGTTCCATTCAATAGTAAATTTTAATGAAAGGGCTGCTGTTTAGCTTTTAAATAACACATTCAAGTATTCCATTTTCTTTGACTTGGCAGCCTTTGTGTCATCTTTGATAGCCAATCAGTTTTGACTTTTTTTTTTTTTTTGTCAAAACAAGTGCTGAAAAATCTTATCTCAAACAAGAATGAAAGAACAAATAAAATCTGTAGATTCTTTTGACAGTGTTGTGTCAAGAAATAAGAATTTTTTAAGACTCTGCAGGTAAATTCGTATTGATTTTACTTTCTAGTTCACATGTGTCAAACACAAGGCCCGCGGGCCAAATGCAGCCCGCCAGGCCTTGCAATGTGCCCGCACCGCGCTGTCATCACTGCACTCCGCTGTCAGTTTATGACATTGTCAGTTTATGACTGTTCAGTAAACCATTCGGCCCGCGATTTAGGCTGGATTTTAGATTTTGGCCCCTTCTCTGATTGAGTTCGACACCCCTATTCTAGTTAATAAGATGATTTTTGGCAAGATCCTGACCTAATAGTATGTTGGGAAGGAAAGGATTATTACTACACATTTTAGTTTTAAGAATGAAGAGTTAAACTTAAATGAGTTCAGTTGACGGCAGCAAAATTCTGGCTATAGGTTTGTCTTCTGAAAGCCATTGAACTTGTGTGGAACAAAGAAGTTTCTTCTACTTCTTAACAAAACCTCTTAAGATCCTCTTGATTGAAAGTCTTGACTTTTATGACTTTGGCAGTTTTCACAATAGATTTTTTTTATGACGAATCCTCTTGCATAGGCTATGATTTAAGGCCTGGCACTCATGAGGCAGTAGAATACTTTCACAGCGATAGATAGATAGATTTCTCTCAGGATTGATAGTAGAGTCTTGTACCTCAGTGCATACTGATGAACAAAGTAAGGTCACATTGACATGCACAACTCCTGTCTTTTTACCAAAGCAACAAAAACAGATATTTTGCCAGGTATTAAGGTATATTATCTGAGTCTACAGAGTAAAGAAATTTCTTCAGGAGAGTGTTTTAGTTTGTTTGAGTTTTGTTTGTTTGTATTTTGCAAAGAGACTTCACCATTCTAAAAATGTTGTATCCTTTGAAGTTTCCAAAAAGAACTCTAAAATAGGATTTTTCTTTGATTATGTTACCATGGATGTATTTAATGAAAATTAGTAGCTGGCAAAGCTGAGAAGTCATATGCTGAAGGAAAGTTGTATTTCTAAGCCTTTCAAGACTTGCTTCATAGTTTCAGGAAATAGAAAATTTATTTTTTTAAATGAATAAAAATTATTTGACAGAGATACTGCAACAGTCTTTTCTATTATAAGTTACAAATATGTTTGATCATTTCTGAGGTATTTGCCTTCACCACATTCAACTGTGTGACTTTTTTGCTTGGTTAGCATTACAGCCAACAGCCTGGTAGCATGCTTTAATCAAGAATTTTAAGTTGGGGGTAAATAAAAATTTTGTAATGGTTTAAAATTTTCTAACTCAACTGTGCTCTCAAGTGTTCAATCTTTTCCCCCTCCTTCCTCCCCTCTTACATCTTCACCCTCACCCCTAAACAGAAACACATATGCTCCCTTTCTGATGCAGGTGCTTCTGCAGGATAGTTGACTGAATGCTTCTGACAGAGAGAACTAGCAATAGAAGAAGCACTTGAGATATTACATCTCATCATGTTCAGAGTTAAAAGTAAAACCCAAGTATTCTTAAGCTTTATTACACTTTATTTTCTCTAAGATCCAAGAGAAGTCTCCATAATAAAAAAAAAAAAAGTGAGGGCATACTTTAATTTGTCAGTTGGAAGACATTTAGTCATCATAACATGGTAATATTGTCAATTCTGTTTCTCCATAGAGTGAGGAGAAATTGGATGAAATGTCAAGCCCCAATGGGACACTGTTATTAAATAGGGGCCACAGTAAAAATATAGCAGAGAAATATTTATGAAAAGAAAATGTAAAGTTTGTCATGTCATGTAATAGTAAAGTTTGTCATGTTGAGTGTAATAGCACCCACATCATCGGCAGAACTGCTCTAAGCACAGCATATTCTCCATCCTCTTATGGATTGGATTATCCCCCAAGTAAAAGGTATTGGGCTTAAAAAATGGAGTTTGTGCATACTGTTAAGGATGTATGCAGTAACATTATGTTTAACTGTTACATGATAATAAGATTCAGAGTTGAGTAATTTAGCCAGAATTGATCACTTTTAGCATCTTGAAATGAAATAATTCAGATCTGTGCTTAGTTCATGATTAATTAATATGCCTGGATCATTTTGGGGGGATTAATTATTCACAGGTTCTAAAAGAGTATCCTAATGTGCTCCTCCTACCTTTATCCCTGTGTATATTTTAAAAAGAAAAGAGGAATTTATGAGTAGTTGTTGGCGAAGCTGTATCTTACTAAATGGTGTCATTTGCATTTTAGGTTGAAGTAGCATTAGAAAGCTAAATAAAGTGGATAAAAGTCATAGGATTTTTTTTTTCTTCCAGAAATGTTTCTTATTTTATAGATGATAAAACTGAGGCCCAGAAGATGAAATGTTTTAAAGATTATGCAGTTAATGACAGTTTAGTTCCCTGGCACATTGTTGATCTTCCTTCTACTGTTAAGTTCACAAAACCTGAAATTGCAAAAGAATTTTGAAGCTGTTCAGAATTAATCTCTGTACAGTGTCAAACTCTTCTTAAAGGTCATGTAATGCTGATGAAATTGGCCTATCTTGAAAGGTTCCTCAGTATATACCCTTCTTTACAGATGCTAGGGCATTTAATGACCCCTGATTTAAGTAGTTAAAAATGTTCAAATATATTTCATGTTTATCTAATAGTTGGAGTATGTACTAATGAAATAATATATATTTTTAAAAAAACTTTTTTATTGATGAGGGAGAGAAAGGAAGTGAGAGGGGAGTGGGGGGACATCAATTTTTATCGTTCCACTTATTTATGCATTTATTGATTGATTCTTGTATGTGCCTTGACTGGGAATCAAATCCACAACCTTGGTGTATCAGGACAACACTCTAATCAACTGAGCTACCTGTTCAGGATTGAAATAATATATTTTTAAGCTTTAAAGACTATAACTAATTTCATCATAAGAGAACTTAGTTGAGCATAAGTTGTTGTTATACAACTATGGAATTATTCCAGAGAAGTATATTATAATGAATATAATTGATTATCGAAAGTACTTTTATTTATGAAGCATCAGCTATTGAATATATTCCCTTGCCAATATTTTCTTTTAGGTTGAGTCTGTAGGTTTGCATTTTTATAATTGTGAACCACTGTTATAGGAGATACATATATTTTACCAATTTTTAGTTTGTATTTGATTAATTTTATTAGAACTGACTTATAAGTTGTTTTGCTTATATCCTTAATTTTAATTACAGAGAAATATTAAAAGGCTGAATGAAATTGTGTTCTGGAGACATTTATATAGGAACAGAACGCTGCTTCTCTTTTCCTCCTCCTTTCTCTACTTTCCTCCCTCTACTTTCTCTCCCCTGCCTCACCCTTGTTTCCAATAAAGAGGAGCCATATGTCATGTTTTGGTAAAGAATAATCTGGTGCAGAGTTTTTCATTTCCGCAGCTGACTAATGCAAATTAGCTGGCAGAGTGGTGGGCGCCAGATTACCATGAAATGTGCCATTGTGTTAGTAATGTCCAAATAATACTTTCAGGTTCTGAATTTTTGGTGGAAGTCAAGGTACAACTCATAACTCCTATAAAGAAAAAAATTTTCTGATAGTGGGATAACTTCTTGAGGAAAGGAAGACTATGTTTCATTCAATAATTTATAAGAAGGCAACTGCGTTACATCTCCATAGGTCAACTCCTAGGGTGGTTTTCCATTTGGTCCTATTCCTCACAATGTGTGTGTTTGCATTTACATTTCAGAATTGTAATCAGTAATTCACAATATTTATTGTAAACTATGAGTAAAGAGTTAAAACATCCTATGAGTACTGGTAACTATGCATTTAGGAAAGATTTCCAAATGTTCTGAATCTAAAGAGGCATACTTTTATTATATGGTAAACTCACCCAGAATCGCTGCTAGTCCCCTCTTTCCCTTGCTTTCCCCCTTTCAGTTGGTAGAGGTAAAGAACACATTAACATTTATTTTCTTTGATTAAACTTTCAGAAAAAACATTTGAACTTTAATTTTTTTCCAAAGCAATAATTAGAGAGACAGTTCCTATATGTTTATGGTCTCTGTAAGTGAGCTTATAAGCTTTATCTTTAATGAATACTTAAACCTTTTAAATAATTAATACTAACTTTATTCTAAGTGACCCAAGAAGTTGGAATTTTCTCATTTTTCTGAAGAATGAATTTTTATGCCCTATCATAATCAGTTTATTTTTTTTCTAGTCTGTATACTAAATCTCCCCAGATAGTAACCAAATGAAATTTTATCATTTTCTCTTTATTTAAAACAAAAATAAGCTATTATTATGCTCTTTCTCAACTTTTAAAAAACTCTTCTGCTCTGGCCTCGTAGCCCAGTTGGTTAGAGCATCATCCTGCTATACCAAGATTGCCAGTTCGATCCCCTTTTAAGGCAGATACAAGAATCAACCAATTATGTATCTCTCTCAAATCAATAATTTAAAAAATTAAGAAAACATTAAAAAAAAACTCTTAATATAACATTTTTATTTTTTCTAACATATTCTCCTGGACTAAACTCTGTTCTTCTAATACACAGTATGTAAGCCTTGTTATCCAATTTATATATTAATAAAGTTGTAAGATTTTTATACCTTGAAGGACTTAATATTTAATTCGGCCCCATTCTAATATAAATAATAAAACAGATCTGCAAGTATCAATCTGTCCTGGGTCATTTAATATCTGTATATCTCAAAATCATACTGCTAAACTCAAATCCATTCTTTCTACTGTACTGTGTTCTCTTGTATGAATTATTTTTCTTTTATTATTTTGATCTCCAAAGAAGTAGAAATAGAAACTGAAAAGGGTGAGGGGAAGCATTTGTATTATATATAATGTCTTAGAACTTGTTTAATTTCAAATAAACTCAAAATAACTTAAACAAAAGGAGACTTGTTTATTGACTATCTTACGCTAAAAATGCTCTGGCCTGGATCTAGATGCTTAACAGATGTCAGGAATCTCTCTCAACTCTTTCCTTTCTCTGTATATACTTTATTTTCAGGCAGACTCTCTAATATAACGGCAAGGTATGACTCCCAGTAGCTCTAGCTTTACATTCTGCCTGCTTTAGCAAATGTGGTGGGAAGAGAACTATGATTTGAGCTAAAATTCCTAGATTAGGTTCTAGCTCAACTGGATTAGGGTATGTACCCATTTCTTAACTAAACACTCTGGCCAGAGGCTTGGGCATTTATCTGAAGCTGAAGAATAAGGCCCACCTTCCACACCCACAAACCACTGGAAGAATGATAGCTTCTCCAACGAGAAAGGATGCTGTGTGGAGAGAAAAATGGCAGTGGTCTGCTTCATACTAGTCTTCAGGATTCTGTGGTTCATGCACCACTATTTAATACATTATTCTTTAGTTAGTTGCGTAGAATTAAAGCGCTATAATACACTAAACTTTGGAGATTCTTTATAAATAGGAAAAACAAGAGCTCAAAGAGGTCTTACTATTTTTTTTATTTTCTGTGTGTTTTTTTTTTGTTTGTTTGTTTTTTTACCACATAGTTAGTAGGTATACTATTAGTAAAACCCAGGATGGGGGAGTAAAAAGTTTTAGAATCAGCTCTGGAGGCAACCAATGGATATCTAGATCTTTCTCTCTGTGTCTCTCTCATCAACCTATCCTCAGGTCAGGATTAAAAAAATGTTTTAGAATCAGATTTACATTTAGATTCAGATGCAGGTTTTGAGCAAAATATTTTATGTTCAGATTTTTTATCCTTAAAATAAGAGGTGATAGAATGTTTTTGGTAGAGTTGTAGTGTTAGGAATATATGTAAAATGTTTGGCATGTTGTTTAATATACAATAACTACTGTTATATGTTGTCATTGTAATAATAGCCATTCCTAAGAACCACATTTCTTCCTTTGGTGAGTTACTTTCCTGTGATAATCTTGTGATCATTCTGAAATGTAGTTTTCCAAGTTATAAGCAAACATTGCATATTAAAATAATCTACTTTATTTCTGAATTTAGAACTGAAGTAGAAAATTACTTTTTTAACTGAGAAATCTAGATTGTGAATTCATAGTAGAGAAGATGATCTGAGAGTACTGATGCATAGAATATGAACAAAACATTACATATCTTGTGGTATCTAGGTATTATAGTGTTCTGGTTTGGTAGTTAGTTGTATAGAATTATAGCACTAAAAGATGTGTATAACCTATACTTTTAAGTCTCTTTTTAAAGAAGTTAATCATATACAAAGATTTATATAAACAACTAAGGATAAAAAATAATTTATTAAAAATATATCAGACAAATGTAAATTTCAATGGCAGATGATGTTGCTCTGATTTACTGTTAATGAGCTGCATTTAAATATTAATCATTTAAGGTCAGATTTCTAATGTAAATATGTTCTTCAGTGGGTACAACCCAGTTACCACAATAATTTAAGTGAAACAACTATAATGGAACTTTTCTTTTGAATTTGGCTTTTCTCTTTTTCTGTCCACCAGGGAGTAACTATTCCCAGTCAGAGGCGCTATGTGTATTATTATAGCTACCTGTTAAAGAATCATCTGGATTATAGACCAGTGGCACTGTTGTTTCACAAGATGATGTTTGAAACTATTCCAATGTTCAGTGGCGGAACCTGCAGTAAGTGCTCCAAATTCTTATTCTCCCATGTACTGGAACACTTTTCTTAACATATGTAGAAGTTTATATAAAAATCGGCTGGTGTCGCTCAGTGGTTGAGTGTCAGACCTATGAATTAGGAGGTCACATTTCCATTCCCGGTCAGGGCACATGCCTGGGTTGTGGCTCTAACCTCAGTAGGGGCATGCAGGAGGTAGCCGATCAATGGTTCTCATTATTGATGTTTCTATCTCTTTCTCCCTCTCCCTTCCTTTCTGAACGCAATAAAAAAATATTTTTTAAATATCTAGAAAGAAATTTATTGCACTTAAAATTTATGTGGGGGTATATATATATATATATATTTATTTATTTCTGAAACATCCCATATTGATTGTTTAGTGCACTGGTCAGTTGTTTAGTGCACTGGTCTAAAGAAGCCAAGAGCAATGTTTTAATGTCTTTAAAACAAAATTGTATTTATGAAGGAAAAATTCTGTGCTGCAATTATAAATTGCAGCCTAAGTTTTGACTAGATGGCTTAAAAAAAAAAGCCTGTCCTGTCACATCTAGCATCAGAATGGCAGTGGGGTTCATCAGTTTACTGGGATTGAAGCACGGACCAGTTTCTTCATATCTTAAGGAAGACTAGATATTGATAGAAATGGTGACAGGCAATAAAAGAAAAAGTGATATGACATGGTGATAGTCTAAAGTATATTGACTGAATAGGGTTGAGTCAAAGTGTGTGTCGTATTAGAGAAAATCTGGATTTAGTTTTGAGTATTTATAATGCAATTTTGTAGTTTCTAGATAAGATACCACCACATTATTTCTTTAATAGTTCTAATTTCTGCAATATTTTGCAATTCATTAGTGGTTTTAGTTTTTAGCTTTTAAGTTTTGCTTAAACTTAAAATATTTATGTAATTTAAAACAATTTTTGTCCCTAAATTAATTTATACGTAGGAAATTAATTTCTTGATTTTGTTTATCTTTGTCAGATAGGTATGATCACCTTCATCAGATATTTTCTGTATTCTTAGAGAAAGGCAATTTTATCAGAGACCACAAAGTCTTGTAAGGGGCCTCTTTGATCCTTTTGTCATCTCAGTACAATTTTGAAAACTGCTGGGTGCAAGGCACTAAGATATCAGAGGTGATTGACATAAGCTAGGAACTTAACAGATTCATAGAAGAGAAGGAAACAGGAAGAAAAAAAACTCATGCTTTTGCTATAGTACAGATATCAGTAGAAGAGCCAAAAGAAAGGCATAACAAATTAGAGAAATAATAATAAGGGAAAGAAGAGAACATTCAGTTTAGTAATCTTGTATAGTTTTTTTCACATTGCTTCTCTTAAAAAATTTCACCAATTCTCTTTTTCTACAGTTAAATAATTTGTGTTTTGTTTTATGATACATATTTTTTTGTTTTGTTTTGGTCTCAGTATTCATACTGACAACTGAAATCTTTTAAATCTTTACTAATTTTCTATGCATTCTGATTTAATACTATGTAGTAAAGCTGTATATAATTATGTGGGAGGTTGTATATATAAATTACAAATGCTAAGAAAAAGTTTTGGGGAATTGTCAGTTTCATGAAGGAAGTCCAGCTCAGTATTGAACGCTCGGGAAAGCATACATTGACATTAAAACCGAGGGAAGTATTATAGGCAATAGGAAAGGAGCTGGACAAGAAATGTAGGGACAGAGAATAGAATAGGAATAGATGTGGCTCACTGTTAGCGGGTCTTGAATGGGGATTTCAGACTTAATATGACAAATACTACAGTGTCGGTGATAATGCTGGAGGCGTAAACTGTGTTGTAAGTACAGTTGTGTAGAAAGTGATGATAGCAAGAGTAGAAAATGATGAACAAAGGAAGCCAGTTATATGACTTGCTCAAAGCCAGATGTGCTCTGCTAGAGCAATAAAATGGAATTAGCTTATTTTTTCTTCTGCCATTTTTATTTGAAAAATTTGTCAAGAGTTTCTATTCTGGTCAGGTGAATAATTCACTGAAAAACTAGGAATCTGAGACTTGGGGACATGAATGTTGACATTTTAGTTTTAAATATGTTTTAATTCAAGTGAAGGTAAGCTGTTTACATGAAGATAGATATTCAATGAGCACTTGGAAGTATGGGTTTGAATCTTTAGATGAGAGGATATATCAGATATTTTGGGAAGCATCAGGAAAGGGACATAGTTAAGCCTTTCAGTTAAATGGTGTGAGGCTGTCGGATGAGAAGGCGCAGCGGGAAATGGTGAGGACTGAGACAGGGGAGCTGGGACAATCTTCGTTCTGGAGGAATAAGAGGAATCCGTGAAGAAAACAGCTTGTGAAAGAGTGTCTTCTGCAAAGTTGGCAGGGATTTACTACTTTTTTTCTTACTTGATTATTGTCTTAATATTTCTAAGTCTATATATCTTAAAGGGTTAAAAATGTTAATAAGAGATGATCACTGATTTTTTTTAAACTATGATAGATACCCATCTTTAGAAAACAGTCATATGAAAGGATATATATCAAAAGTGTGTCTTAGAAGTTCACAGAACCATAATAATGTTGGACTTATCTGTCTAAAATATTAAATTCATATTAAACTCATCTTTTAAAATGGTTCATTGTACTTTGAATCCTTAGTCAAGAAAGTAGAAATTGTTGAAAGATTGTTAGTATAATATTTCCTCTTTTTTAGAGAGCTTTTTCTCAAGATAAATGTCTTGCAAACCCAAATAGAATATCCGCATGTGCTTTGATCAGTTCTACTATTTATTATGTGATTTTTCAAATTGCTTTAGATATTGGATGCATGAGCTAGTAGATGTTTATTAAACTGGGGAATTCATTTAGTTTGGATAGCATTTTGCCTTGTTCTTAATTGTTGGTCTTATTGATAAAGAATGGGATACTTTTTTTTTCATCTTTAAAGATAATGCCTTGTGGTGGGAGAATTTTATTTCTATGTGTATATGTACGTGTATGTGTATATATACACGTATTTATTTCTCATGCACTTTATGCAAGCTTGCTTTTATTTCTTAATTATTTTGACATGTTTCCTTCAAAAACCCATTTCTAACCCTCCTAAGGCTAGTCACTCTTTTATGAAATTGTTTGTGAACTCATTGTACCATAAATTAGTTATACTTTGTCATTATTACCTTTAAGTTGCATTGCTAATACATACGCATGATACATCATATTTTATCAGTTATTTTCATTCTTTCATCCATTCATTCATTTTGAATTTTTATTGACTTCAGAGAGGGAGGAAGAGGGAGAGAGATAGAAACGTCAGTGTTGAGAGAGAATCATTAATTGGCTGCCTTCTGCATGCGCCCCCACCGGGGACTTAGCCTACAACCCAGGTATGAGCCCTGACCACTAATCAAATCCGAGACCTCCTGGTTCATAGGTGATGATCGACCACTGAGACACTCCAGCTGGGAGCCAGTTATTTTAAAGCAGACATAAGCCAAAATCAAAATACTTGTCAATGAATTGGGGGGACGGGAGCGGGGCGGTGCACTTCAATATGTACTTTATGTCTTTTGCCTTTCTTAGCAGACATTTCAAACCCTCTCCTTCCTGTTTCTCATCATGGTGGCTTTATATACCTTTAAAAATAAAGTGTGAGCTGTAGGTAAAATGAATGACAGTTAATATTTTTGTAAATATTGAGACTTATGTTTATGGAATTTAGTAAAACTTTCTATAGAGTATATTTTCTTACCTCTTGTGAACATGTAATGATTTTTTGGATTTTGTTACATGATAGAGACTTTAAAATATTGCACCAAAGTAACTTTTAAAACTTACCTTTAAGCAGTTCATAGATGTGCCAGAAAGTTATTTTAAGCATTTCTAACATCATTTTAGTGTTAAAGTTTTTATGTTACTATAGTGCTAGAAGTCTAATTTTAGGACTTATTATTTTTGAAACAGAATTGACTTTCATGCCAGCAATAGAACCTTATGTTGAAGGTTCAGATTGGGGAAAATTTTGTATTGATTACATTTTTACTTAATTTATATTATTAATTTGTTTTAGATCAGGATTAGAATATCAGAATTACTATTTTGTATATATTGCTAATATTAACAATTAAAATAGTTTTTGACAGTTTGCTAGTTAAAGCCATTTCCTGTGAAATGATACTTTTATGTATTTAACCATGCAGATCCTCATTTTGTGGTCTGCCAGCTCAAGGTGAAGATATATTCCTCCAGTTCAGGACCCACACGTCGGGAAGACAAGTTCATGTACTTTGAATTCCCTCAGCCATTGCCTGTGTGTGGTGACATCAAAGTAGAGTTCTTCCACAAACAGAACAAGCTAAAGAAGGTTTGCACTTTGCTTTTATTGGGAAAAATATAAAAATAACTGCACCTTGAATAGTAACCTTAGATCTTTTGTGTAAAGTATTTGGTTAGGCAGAAATCAACCTGTAAGGATATATTAAAAGGTTATTTCATTTTATGACTGATATCTAATGAATTAGAATTGGTTTTCTGTTAGATTTGCACATGCATTGTTTACCATAGGCATTGATGAGTCGTTATAATGGTAAATAATCCTATTAGAAGGAAAAAGGACAAAAGACCTTTTAAAGTTAAATGTAATTTGAGATGAATTTTCTTTAACTTGAGTTATACAAAGAAATTTTTTAAAAATAGTAAAGATTGTATACATACTACATGAAATCAGTTTTAATCTTCTTAGAGGGGGTGATTAATTACCTGAGAAGAAGTTAGCAAGGGATCAAATAAACTTGGTCTGTATGTATAAATAAGATCTGTTTCATGGTCTTATATAATGACACAAACCACTTTCCCCCATTTTGGTTTCTGTTTCTTACAATTATGTCATTTTATATTTTGCTTCTTCAAATTTACTAAGTATTTCGAATTTAGCTAGAAGAGAAATAGGTATGAAGAGGAAGTGATAAAGAATGAAAAAAATGGCCGAAACCAGTTTGGCTCAATGGATAGAGCGTCGGCTTGGGGACTGAAGGGTCCCGGGTTCGATTCCGGTCAATGGCATGTACCTTGGTTGCGGGCATATCCCCAGTAGGGGGTGTGCAAAAGGCAGCTGATCGATGACTCTCTCATCGATGTTTCTAACTCTCTATCTTTCTCCCTTCCTCGCTGTACAAAATCAATAAAATATTTTATAAAAAAAAAAAAAAGAATGGAAAAAATGTATTATTTAAATATATAGGTTTAAAAAAGTGAGGTTTGTATCTTATTGTTCTATATTTAGAAAATATAAGCTCATTTTAAAACTGTGTTGTTTTAAAATATTATGAGTGAACATTTAAGATGAAGCTAAAAAAATTTTTAATTGGTGATGAACAAAAATACTAGCTTTTGTATATTGATACTTGCCTCTTTAAACATTTGTATAGCACATTACCAATTTTTAGAAATTTTTAGTAATAGAATTGATTTAATTTTCCTGATGTTTAGCTTTTTTTTTTTTTTAAAGAAAATAAGAGGAAGTTTCATTTACTACAAAAATTTTTAACTATACTTTGACTTATTAGAAGAAATATAATTTTCTTTATTTAGAATCCAAGTAGTTAGGAAATAACAAAATGTTAAACTAATTTTTTTCACCAGAAACCTATTTTTTTTTTTACTTGTCCTATATAAATATATTTCAATAACTTTGAAAATTATTTTTTAATAATCCAAGAAGTGCCCAGCTGGTGTGATCACCAGTTCGATTTCCAGTCAGGGGACATGCCAGGATTGTGGGCTTGGTCCCTAGTGGGGGGGCGTGCTGAGGCAGCCGATCAGTGATGTTTCTCTCTCATTGATGTTTCTATCTCTCTATCCCTCTAAAAATCAGTAAAAACCTATAAAAAGAAGATGATACTATCTAAATAAATAAGTCAACAAACCAAGAAGCGTTAGCAAATGTTTTAAAATTAAGGTAGTTGTTTTTTCTTCTATTCATTGTAAAACAAGTACACTTAAAATCTTGTATTTTGTCTTTAAAAACAAACAGGCACCTTAATCTATTTCTCTGTACCTTTGCGAGTGTGCTAATTCGTATTTCAGTTATCTCCTGTGCATTATATTAACACATGTAAAATGAAAGATTCGATAAATATTTATAATATATTTTGGATTACTTACATACATTTCCATTATATGTGATATTTTTCTTCCTGTTATAAATGTTTGCAGTGATTTAAACAAAAACAGGTTTAGTATAATCACTGTATTTATATGGAATCCACATTTTTGGAAATTTGAATATTACTAGCTTATTTTCTTCTGATTCTAAGTAAAATATGTGTGTAATTACTAATTTAGTGACTTTGGTAAAATAATTAAAACAAATATTTTTTAAAAGGCAGTGCTAAGTACTATTAAAAGTTGCAAAAAACATTTAAGATATGATACTTCCATGGGTGGGATAACTTAAAGATAAATTAAATAAAATATTTAAATGACCAGATAAGGTATCACAAGGTTGTACATCTTTAATTGTCAAATGATCCATGCAGACCAAATTTAGTAAGAGAGGGAACATTTTTGTTGTTGTTGTTGGTTAAGAAAGGTTTGAAGTAATGAACGTCTGATGCCATTTTTGATTAATAAGACCTCATATTACTAGTAAGAAGTGATTCCTTAAAAATAAGCATTTTATAACAAAAAAAAGTCAGAAGTACTTACCGTCTCCCCTCCCACTTCATATTTTATTATGAATTTTTTTCAAACATTCATTATTACTTAAGAAACCAGAGCTGTTTAATGTTTGAATTGCCATAGCAGTAAAAATGTATCTGCCTTGCTTCGTTGGGAAGTTGTACCTGATATTTCAACAACAACTGTTAAAGTAAAATTTTTAATAGCTGTGGAAACATAGAGAAAATTAAATCCATTTCTGAATTTTTAAATACATACATATATACAAACTCAAAACATTTTTGAAGGCTAATATTAGACTAGAAAGGAGACATTTTACTTAAGGTTTTAAAGCAAAAGTAAGCTATCTTATAACTTGTGGAATTACATTTTTGGTTTAAAATTTAAAGAAAAGAAAAATCATGTGAATTAGATACAACGGATTGCTAAGTATTAGTCTTTGTGTTTACCTTTATTCAAAATATTAAATAACATGGCTTATTTTGACTTTATTTTTTAGGACAAAATGTTTCATTTTTGGGTAAATACATTCTTCATACCAGGACCAGAGGAGACGTCAGAAAAAGTAGAAAATGGAAGTCTATGTGATCAAGAAATTGATAGTATTTGCAGTATAGAGCGATCAGATAATGACAAGGAATATCTAGTACTCACTTTAACAAAAAATGATCTCGACAAAGCAAATAAAGACAAGGCCAATCGATACTTTTCTCCAAATTTTAAGGTCAGTTAAAAACATTTTGAGGAGTTGGTGGGTGGCTCTGTGTGTGTGCTGCTTTTATTTTAGGTGTATAGCCTTGTGAAGGCCTTCCTTGACTAATTTTTAAATTAAATATTATTTAGAAGTAATATTTATGCAGCAGCAATCTGATAGTTTCTAATAAAATTCAAGATGTGTAAAAAGTCATGAAAGCTGTGCTTTCCTTATTTCTTTGTTGTTTGGTTAAATTTGAGGCACTTGTTTGGGAGGAATTAATTAAGTGGGATATGAAGGAGAAATAGGGGAAGTAAAGGGTAGAAGAAACTCTTAATTATTTGAGAAGAATTCATATGGGATGTTCTCACTGATTTTACTCTTGTACTCCTCCAATTTATTCTCAGTCCCTCACAGTGATCTTAAATAGAGATTGATTGTGTCATTCCTGTTGACAATTTTTAAGATGTTATAGTCTTTGTTTTGCCCAACAAGAGCTTGTATTATTTAGCACAGGTATTTCTTAGCACAGGCCTACCTCCTATATCAACCGGAGACATATTCTTTCCCTTTTCCCTGGGATTCACTCATATTGGTCTTTCTTTATCTCCAAGATGGTTCTGCCTCTGGTCTTTCCAGTTCTTTCCTCTTCCTGTACCTCTCCACCCTCAGCCTTTTCCCTACCCTTCACATAGATACCCTTCTCATATTCTAGTCTTTTTTTTTAAATATATTTTATTGATTTTTTACAGAGAGGAAGAGAGAGGGATAGAGAGCTAGAAACGTTGATGAGAGAGTAACATCAACCAGCTGCCTCTTGCACACCCCCTACTGGGGATGTGCCCCCAACCAAGGTACATGCCCTTGACCGGAATCGAACCCGGGACCCTTCAGTCCGCAGACCGACGCTCTACCACTGAGCCAAACCAGTTTTATAGTCTTATCTTCAGTTTTATATGGACTGAAAGGCGTTCTCTCGTCATCCTCCCCTCTTACCGCCTTTCTACAATTGTTTCCTCTCATTATGGAATTATTTGTTTATTTTAATTTCATATATTTGTGATTGTTTGTTTGTATGTGTGTGTGTTCCCATGCATAAATAATAATTCTCCAGGTTCCGAAATGGAGGTTTGACATTTTTTTCTTTCCCTTTCCTATTTCATACTCTGTTTGACTTCCTCCCTTTGCTTTCACCATCCTTCCTACTTTCTCTCTTTAAAAATTCTTACTTTTTTCTTCATTCCATTTGTATATATAACAATCTTAATCATAGCTTATAAGTGTAAGAATATTGCTAGTAATAATAAAATAAAGGGGGTGGCTACACATTTTAACTGAAAATAGATCCAGTATTAAGTACCTTTAGATCATATATTTTCTTAAAGTATTTGTAAAGTGTCTTTTAGAATCCACAGGTTTCCGTTTACTTTCTTTTCTTTAGTCTACATTTTTCTCAATCACTAGCTTTTAAAGTATAACTTGCTCTAGTTTTATTGTTTTCTGTTTTAATATATTGTATACTTATGATTACAAAAAAACTTTTAAATATCAGTAAACAAAAACAATATTTTAATTATTGGTAAGTGCTATGAAAAATAAAGCAGAGGCTCAGTGATAGAGCGTTGACCTATGAACCAGGAGGTTAAATTCTCTGTCAGCACATGCTCAGGTTCTAGGGGGCATGCAGGAGGCAGCGAATCAAAGATGCTTTCTCATCATTGATATTTCTCTTTCTCTCCTTTCCTCTTTGAAATCAATAAAAATATATATTTTTTAAATAAATAAAGATGTGACAGGGAATGATCTTGTGTATTTTTTAACTGAATGGTTAGAGAAGGTCTCCCCAAGCAGGTGGCATTTTAATTGGAGGCCGAAATGAAATAAGTGAACTACACAAATATCTGAGAAAAGAGCAGGTACCAAAGTCCTGAGATATTAAGGAGCTTGGTGTTATTTGAGGATCGATAAATAAGTCATTTAATGTCTTTACATTCGGACTAAAGCACACTAGTGCTTTAGAATGTATTTAGCATAGGAAAGATGTAATCTGAATGTTCACTCTTTCCACTTCTTGAATATATATAGGCTGGAGAGGAGTTGAGATTGGAAATTGTTGCAGTGGTTTGGTTCAGATGAGAAGTGGTGGTGGTTTGGACTAGTAGAGTAGAGTAGTAGCAGTGAGGGGTATGAGAAGCTATCCGGTATACTGTTGACTCTTGCATGGCATGGGTTTGAACTGTGCAGATCCACTTATATGAGGATTTTTTTTTTCTTCAATGAATACAGAGTCGGCTCTCTGTAACCCCGAGTTTTGCATCCACAGATTCAACCAACGGGGCCAACTGTATGCATTGTTTCATGCCCTTTTATATAAGGGACTTGAGCATCTACAGATTTTGGTAACACAGAAGGATACTGGAACCAATCCCTGATGGGTACCAGGGGAATAGCTGTAAAGTTTTTGCGGAGTTGAAAGTTATACACCAATTTCCAACTGCATAAGAGTTGGTGCTCCTGGCCTCTTTGTTGTTCCAGGAGCAACTGTTTATGGATTACTGATATAAAAGAAGGAGAAGAATTGATGACTCTTAGATAATGTGAGGAGAGGCTGTAGATATAATAAAGTAAGCAAGGGATTCTAATTTAAATCCCACTAGATAGGTGGTCTTCAGCAGGTTACCTAATCTCTCTGGGCCTTAGCTTCCTCTGCTTTAAAATGGAATTCTTGTCCTGTAGAGCTATTTTGACAATAATTTTATTAAGCCTGTAAGGCCCTTGGTTGTCTATTTAAACCACTGTATGATGTTAACTTTCATTTCCTTCCTTCAGGAGAAGTTTTTAGGACTAATGAGATCTTAAACATTGTTGTTGATCAATATTTTATATAGTACTGGAGACCTGGTGCGCAGATTCGTGCATTGGTGGTGTCCCTTGGCATGGCCTGCGGGGATCGGCCAAAACTGGCGTTCCGACATCCCCTGAGTGGTCCTGGATTGTGAGAGGGCACAGGCTAGATAGAGGGACCTCACGGGTGCATGATCAGGAGTGGAGAGGGACTGCGGGAGGGCTCCAAGGCGTGTCCGGCCCGTCTCACCCAGTCCTGATTGGACCAAACCCCAACAGCAAGCTAACCTACCAGTTGGAGCATCTGCTCCCTAGTGGTAGTGCATGTTATAGCTACTGGTTAAACCAATGATCGGACACTTGGCATATTAGGCTTTCATTATATAGGATAATATTTGTATTTGTTTAGTATTTTTATATCAGAAAATACATAGATTTTCAAATAGGTAGTAAGTGAAACATTCTTTTGGAATTCAACTGTTAGTGAATAGAATTTTGTGATGAAAATATATTTTGTCAACTATTGATGAACTTCAGTCTCAGTGTATATTTGTTTTGTATATTTAGATAATGCTTGAAGTTAATGCTTATTAAAAATATATATTAACATGCCAGTTTATCTTTTTACCATATAAGAAAAGACAGTGTAAGAAATTTTAAGAAGGGGGAGAGGAGTCATTTAAAAGGCAGCTGCCTTTTAAAGATCATGTTTGTCATAGTACTTAAAAATGAATCTGCTAAAAGAATGTCTATACTAAGTAATTTAAGATTAGTCTGATTTATGGATTTTCCATTTAAACTTTCTCTTTTTTCTCTAGGTGAAGCTATACTTCACAAAAACAGTAGAGGAGTCATCAAATCCAGAGGCTAGCAGTTCAACTTCTGTAACACCAGATGTTAGTGACAATGAACCTGATCATTATAGGTATTCTGACACCACTGACTCTGATCCAGAGAATGAACCTTTTGATGAAGATCAGCATACACAAATTACGAAAGTCTGAATTTTTTTTTATGAAGAGGGATAAAATACCATGAAAACAAACTTGAATAAACTGAAAATGGACCTTTTTTTTTTTTTTTTTTTTTTTTTTTAATGGCAATAGGACATTGTGTCAGATTACCAGTTATAGGAACAATTCTCTTTTCCTGACCAATCTTGTTTTACCCTATACATCCACAGGGTTTTGACACTTGTTGTCCAGTTGAAAAAAGATTGTGTAACTGTGTCATGTATATACCTTTTTGTGTCAAAAGAACATTTAAAATTCAATTAGGATAAATAAAAATGGCACTTTCCCATTTTATTCCAGTTTTATAAAACGTGGAGACAGACTGATGTGTATATGTAGGAATTTCTCATTGTGTGTTCTGTCACCAACCGAAGTGGCTAAAGAGCTTTGTGATGATATACAGGTTCACATCCTACCCCTTTGCACTTGTGGCAACAGATAAGTTTGCAGTTGGCTGGAGGAGTTTCTGAAGGGTTTTGCTACATTCTAATGCATGTATTCGAGTTAGGGGAATGGAGGGAATGCTCAGAAAGGAATATATTTTATGCTGGACTCTGGACCATATAACATCTCCAGCTATTTACACACACCTTTCTTTAGCATGCTACAGTTATTAATCTGGATATTTGAGGAATTGGCCGCTGTCACTGCTTGTTGTTTGTGCATTTTATTATTTTTTTAAAGCATATTGGTGCTAGAAAAGGCAGCTAGAGGGAGTGAATCTGTATTGGGGTACAGGAATGAACCTTGCACAACATCTTAAGAATCCACAAATGAAGGGATATAAAAATAATGTGGTCACAGATAAGAAACACAGCAACAATGACTTAACCATATAAATGTGGAGGCTATCAACAAAGAATGGGCTTGAAACATTATAAAAATTGACAATGATTTATAAATACATTTTCTCAATTGTAATGAATGCTCCATCTCCTGTGTAATCAAGGCCAGTGCTAAAAGTCAGATACTCTTATTACCTACATCAGTCAACAACTTACACATATTTTATTAGTTTTCAATCATATACCTGCTGTGGATGCTTCATGTGCTGCCTGCAAGCTTCTTTTTTCTCATTAAATATAAACTGTTTTGTAATGCTGCACAGGAAATTTCAATTTGAGATTCTACAGTAAGCAGTTTTTTTTTTCTTTAAAGATTTATGATGCACTTATTCAGTCCAATAGCTGTCAGCCGTTCCACCCTTTGACCTTACACATTCTATTACAATGAGTTTTGCAGTTTTGCACATTTTTAAAATGTCATTAACTGTTAGGGAATTTTACTTGAATACTGAATACATATAATGTTTATATTTAAAAGGACATTATTTGTGTTAAAAAGGAAATTAGAGTTGCAGTAAATTTCAACGCTGCACAAACAATAAGGCATTTACTTTTTCAGTAGAAGTTGTCCCACATAATGCTTTTAACAATTTGCTATTGAAAGAATAGATTTTCTTTTAGATGTGCAGTGTTGAATTATTTCTTGATAGTGCTAGAGTTAGAACTAGGGCTTCTTTTTCACTTAAGTATCATATATTTGATATGCCCAGACTGCATATTATTTTAAGCAGAGTACAACTACTAATGTAAAGCTAATGTGAAGATATTATTAAAAAAAGAATTTTCCCCCAGAAATTTGGTGTCTTTCAAATAATAGCTTGCCCTGGAAACATTTGAATATCCAATTTATTTCTTAATGGTGTAAAATCTCATTTTCAATAACTTATTGGTGCTGAAATTGTTCACTAGCTGTGGTCTGACCTAGCTAATTTACAAATACAGATTGCATAGGACCTATTAAAGCAGCATTTATAGAGTTTGATGGTAAATAGATTAGGCAGAACTTCATCTAAAATATTCTTAGTAAATAATGTTAACATGTTTTCCATACCTCATCAGTTTTCATTCAGCAAATAAAATTTTTAAATTTTTAACAAAGCTCTTAGGATTTACACATTTATATTTAAACATTGTTATATAAAGAATTGATTGGTAAGGTTAGAGACATAAATTAAATTGGTAAGGTTAGAGACAACTACTCCTAAGATCTCACATTGGAATTTATATGCCACCTTTCGTAAAAGCTGAAAATTGTTGACTAAGTTGAAAATCATTGATGTTTTGAAGATAGTTATTATTACTGTTATTTGTTACAGTTTTGGGCACAGTATATTAAAATATAACTTGTATTGTTCCGATATGTAACATGGAGGGCCAGGTCATAAATAATGACATTATAATGGGCTTTTGCACTGTTATTATTTTTCCTTTGGAATGTGAAGGTCTGAATGAGGGTTTTGATTTTGAATGTTTCAATGTTTTTGAGAAGCCTTGCTTACATTTTATGGTGTAGTCATTGGAAATGGAAAAATGGCATTTTATATATATTATATATATATATATAAATATATATTATACATACTACTCTCCTTTATTTCAGTTACCATCCCCATAGAAGTTGACAAGAATTGCTATGACTGAAAGTTTTTGAGTCCTAATTAAAACTTTATTTATGACAGTATTCATAATTAGCCTGAAATGCATTCTGTAGGTAATCTCTTGAGTTTCTGGAATGTTTTCATAGACTTTTTGGATGTGCAGCCGCTTACATGTCTGAAGTTACTTGAAGGCATCACTTTTAAGAAAGCTTACAATTGGGCCCTGTACCATCCCAAGTCCTCTGTAGCTCCTCTTGAATATTTTTTGCCATAATTATTAAAGGGTAGTTGAATAAATAGCATCACCATTCTTTGCTGTGGCACAGGTTATAAACTTACGTGGAGTTTACTGGCAGCATCAAATGTTTCAGCTTTAAAAAAATAAAAGTAGGGTACAAGTTACATGTTTAGTTCTAGAAAATTTGTGCAATATGTTTATAACGATGGCTGTGGTTGCCACAAAGTGCCTCGTTTACCTTTAAATACTGTTAATGTGTCATGCATGCAGATGGAAGGGGTGGAACTGTGCACTAAAGTGGGGGCTTTAACTGCAGTGTGTGGCAGAGTTGCCTTCTACCCTGCCAGTTCAAAAGTTCAATCTGTTTTCATATAGAATATATATACTAAAAAATTTCAGTCTGTTAAAACAGCCTTACTCTGATTCAGCCTCTTCAGATACTCTTGTGCTGTGCAGCAGTGGCTCTGTGTGTAAATGCTATGCACTGAGGATACACAAAAAATATGTGTACAGAATAATGCCTCATACCAATCAGATGTCCATTTGTTATTGTGTTTGTTAACAACCCTTTATCTTTAGTGTTATAAACTCCACTTAAAACTGATTAAAGTCTCATTCTTGTCATTGTGTGGGTGTTTTATTAAATCAGAGTATAATTTAAATTGCTTAAATTTGTTGAAATTTCAAATAATGGGCAGCCAAATGTGCTTACTACATTTTCTATTAAGTTTCCCCCCAAACCCCCCTGCTGTCCTTCATAGTCTACAATTATTAAAACATGGACTTTGTCAGCCTGGGAGTAGAGTATCAGTCTACTCACGTTTGAGAAAGGCACTTTTTAGGGCCTTTAGTCAACACTTAATAAATTGTTTTAAGCACATTACATTACATAACATCCTAATCTTGAAAAACTTCAAGATTCTTGAAAAATTTGTGCATTTTTTTTTTTAAACTAAGCCAGATGTCTGCAGATAATTCCCCAGAACGGATTTGATACTTCAGATTTCAGTTTGTGGCTTTTTCATTCTTTATGATTCTGTAGTCTGCCATTAACATATGGGAGGGAAGCTTCATCTACTCATTGGGATTAGTGCCATTTACAAATTTCTATTCCAGAAGAGTGTAAAGAACTTGAATTCAACCTTGTTATTTCTAATCTTAAAAGCTTAAAGACTAAGGCATATCCTTTCAGCAAAGCATAGTAAGGTAATAAGCGTGGCTGTGCAAATGTTTTTAAAAATAAAGCAGAGCATTTATGTAACTGGAATTTAATGATATTTCAAGTTTAAATTTTCTCCATGTGACTTGTTTTTTTTTAAGTGAATGTGAATAATGTATAATATAAAAAAGTATGAGAAGTGTGTATACACACAATTTTTTCCTTTTGAAGTATGTTTAGAAACTATACTGGAATCTAAAATTGGTGATTTCTGAAAAATAGGATTTGCTGGCAATTTTATATTTGTTCATGCTCTTACTATAGTATAATTTGAGCTATTAGTTAAGTGAATGCCATCACCATTTCCATTGAGAATTTAAAAATCACCAGTGTTTAACATGCAGGCTTCCAAAGGCTTACAAAAAAATCAAGACCCTTAAATCTAGTTGATTTGCTGCTAACGTGAAACTTTTTGTTCTTTTAGTCTTGCCAGACAGTTAACCTCACATCTAAGACAGTCTTAAATAGCTTAAGTATAAGTTTTGATTAGCAGTGCTGTTACTAGTACAGAGAGAAATGTTTATAAAACAATAAACATTAAATACTCATTCTGAACTGGTATAAGGACAATACCTAAAAATTATTAGACTGATTTTCCTATGGAATTGTATAGCTATACGAAGCCCAGTGGTTAAGTCACTTGTCAGTTGTTTTCCATTCTTAGAGCAAATTTATTCTTTTTTGGCCTGATGCTGCTATTTTTTCATCTTTTAAGAAATCGTACAAGTATATCAGAATGTATGTAGCCACTCTGACAAATTCATAGTGGTTGGTAGCTTTTAAGTTTAATGTGAAAACAGAAAAGGACAAAGTAGCTGTGTCGGTGGTAAAACATTTGGTTCTTAAATTATTTTGAGAATACTTTCCCATAACTATTATATAACAAAATAATTACTCATAATCCCACCACCTGGGGACAAAGCCATTATTAATACTTTAGTGACTATACAATCATTTTTCTATATATTCATGTTTATTTTCTTTAAAAATGAAATTTGTGCTGTGCATACTCTCTAAGCCTTTAAACTTAGTATTTCTGTCATGGGTTTGTAGAATATGCAGTTACATCAGGAAATGGACAGTGGCTTGATTCTTTCTAATGCTACAGATGCAAATTGTGTACAGCTATTGAGAGCCTTTCTAATTGCATGAGTTAACCGGGAGCGTTTAAATATTGTTGCCATCGGGATGGTATCAATGTTTAAGTAAATGAACAGCCACATTTACTTAGCAAGGACAAGCTTAACACTAGATACGTCTCTTTAAACACCATTTTAAATATTTACATTTTGGATTTATATGTAACATAGATAAACAAAAATATGTGAAATACTATTAGTAATCTTCATCACCTTTCTATTTCCCTTATAGGTGGGAAAAGAAGGATGAGATTTTCAATTTTTATAATTCCCAAGCAGTTGCTTGGAGTGTGTTATTTTAACACCTTAAAAAAGCGAAGGCTACTGCTGGTTTATCACTTTGTTGTCTTTCAATCTGTGTGCTCATGTGACTTCCATTACATCAAAAACTATCTCATGAATGTTTCACTATTAGCTCTGGAACTTACCATGCTTAGTATAATGGTGGACTTTATACCAGAACATACAACTCTTGACAGTTATTTGAGAATTTTGGTGAAAAACAGTTTAGTTGGAAGGTATTGGTATTATAAGCCAATGTATTGATATTTTAAGAAAATTTTTGCATACATAAGTGAAGTCAACTGCCATCTTTGAGCATTACCACATTTTAAAATCTGCATATTTTTTAATGAACTTTTAAGGATTTATATTTTTTTATATAATTAAAAATAATTTATTTCTCTTTTGTTGCATGTGGATTTTCATTTGTCCTTAAAATGGTCAGAAAGTTTGTTTCTAGAGCAAGACTTGTAGTCATGGCTCCAGTGTTTCAGTTTGTGAAATTTGTGTACTGTAGTGAAATTCTTAAAATGTTTGGGTGTGGCTTTCTGTATCATTTATTGGCTTTTACTTATGTGCACCTTTAGGATTTTCTGCCTACTCTGTACAGTTGTCCAAATGACATCCCTGATTTACAAATTCCCTTTCAGTTTCTATTTTCTTTTGTTGTTGTTTTTCTTTGTTAGTTTCTATTTTCTTTTACCATTTAAATTGCCCTAATGGGCAGATTATAAGTGCGTGCGTGTGTGAGTGTGTGCGCGCGAGAGCGAGCGCGCTAGACTCCACAACTTTAGAAATTAAAATAGTTTGATTCAGGCAAACAGTTCTCACTGGAAAGTTCACAGTTCATTGTAATGAAAATGTTATTCTGGATGACCTTTGACATACAGTAATGAGTCTTGGATATTAATGGGTATGTTAGTGGCATCTTGATAGATGCATTAATGAATTATTTTCAAAGCTGTGCATTTAACCAAAGTTGGCGTATTGGGAATGTTTATATCAAGTTCCATTTGGCTACTGATGGACATAAAAAATAGAAATTCTTTCTTATAGAGAGTATTTTTTCTTTTAACAAATTAAAAGGATAATTATTTTGAATAATTGGTTTTAAACTTTATTCAGCAAGTATGTGTCAAGTCCCTGCTGTATATAACAGAGGCTTGGAATATATTACTGATCAAAACAGACACCTTTTCTTGCCCTTGAGGAGTTTCCATTCTAGTAGAGGAAATAGATTTTATTAAAATAATTATAAATTGTGATACATGCTGTGAAATAAGAGATGCATATGTCACAGTAATAATCACCAAACATTCCATATGCTTTTAAAATTTCCATCTCCTGTTTTAGATGGGGCCATTATAACTAGTTTATTCCAGTGAAATAGAACTGAAAGTTATGTGACATTTCTGAGGAAAGGCATTAAAAATGAAGTTTCTTGTACAATCCTCTAGCTTCTGTCTTTCTGTAATGTGGTGACCAGAGACAGCATGTTCTGTTCAGTGTAGGTCTTGAGTGACTTTTTAGAACTCCCTCAAATATTTTTGCTACATTGAATGTGTTAGTAGCACGAGCAAGAAATAATTATCTTAATTTACACTGATATTCTGGAAAATTTGTTAGCATGGCATAATTATGTTCCAACCAATGCTTTGGAAGGATCAGGGATGGATTTCTTGAGCCACCAAGAGGGAGGTAAGAATGAAGCAAAATCAAAAGTGACATCTGTAAACAACATGATGTAATACTAGTCGTTCAGTAGTGGCTGAGATGCTTGGGATACGAATGAGTGAACAGCAGATCCCTGCCACAATGGAGCTTACATTCTAGTTAGAGATAATGGATGATAATTAACATTGTATATAAGGTAATAAGTGCTATGGGGAGAAAATGTGGAAGAGGGTTCCCAGAGGTGGAGAGATGGCATTGTAGGATAGGGAAGCTGGGAATAGGCCTCACTGGAAAGGTGAGACTTGAACAGTCTCACTTTTAGTGAATAGTGGTGGAATTTTTTCATCCTTTCAATCAGCAGGAAGCACTCATTATCCTCTATAAAATTTTATTCTCATTTTTTTACAACTCTATATTAATTCCTGAATTAATGTTATTGGTATACCTAGGGAGAATTTTTAAGGATATCACCCCAAATAGTCACAATGTTCTAAAATCATTTCTTAAACTGGTTTGGCAAAACCTATAAACATCTGTTTTTCCTCATATTAAGAGTTAAGTACAATTTAAAATTTTTCTTACAATCTACTAATTGTGGTTATATTTTGAAAATAATTGATATCACTTTCAATAGAAGTTAAAGTTCTGTTATGGTTTCAAACATTTCTGGAAACCTGGAAGGAAATGTCATGTATGATTTATTGATGGGAAACAAGTTGTAAATTTTGAGTTACTTGAAAAACAAGAGGGGTAAGATTTATTGTGTAGGCTTATATGTTCAATTATTAGCTCATAAGCAGAAACCTTTGGAAAAATATCTATCTATATAGTAAAAGAAATTCTTTCACAAAGGGAGAATCCCTCTTTTGTCTATTTTATGGTCCAAGAATAACTGTGGTCAAGGGAAATAGTATAATTGAATTGATTTAATACCATAGAAATTTACAACTATTTATCAGGGCAGGTACATATAATTGGGCATGATATTTTGAAAGAAAGGAGTAACTATTAACTTTTAAAAAAATTTAATACATCTTTATTGCTCAGATTATTACAATTGTTTCTCCTTTCCCCCCCATAGCTCCCATCCCACCCTCTGCCCTTACCTCCGCCCCCCCCCCCCCCCGCCCAGCCCCCCCTGCCGCTGAGCATTGTCCTCATCCATCGGTGTATAACTATTAACTTTTAAGTCTTTAAGATTCTACGTGATTTCAAAGACATTTTTCTTGGCAATTCTGCATCTTGTTTTTATTCAAGCCCAATGAACTTTTTTTCTTTTTCTTGCATTTTACTTTGAGAAAGAATTTAAGGTATAGCTAAATGGGATTCCCCAATGTGAGAAAAACTCATGTAAGTTTAGAAAAATTTTTCACATATCTTTTGGTCCTGACCTAAAGATAGACTTCACTTACTGGAAATGTCTCTTGAACCTACCTCATTGAAAGTATTTTCCAATAGTGTTGTGATTGCTCCTTTAGACATTGATAAATAGCCTCACCCTTAATCTATAAGGAAATATGTCGTGTTTTTACAGTAGCATTTACTCTTCTTGAAGTTTATAACTTGTTTCCTGAGACTTGGAAAAATTTAATTTTGTTTTTCTGTTTAATATAGTTAAATGTGACTTGCAGATATTCTGGAACTTATCTAAAATATAATCTGTAAAATACTCTCTAACTATGACAATGCTATCCAGGTAGTAAAACTTTTAGAGAGCTAAAGTAGTTCAATTAATTGACATTAGAATACTCCATGACATGCAAATTAGGAGGAAGTATTAGCAAATTAGAGTCATGTTTATGTTTCTCTTTTCAATTTTAATCATGTTTTTGAAATGAAAGATCTAATTTTCCATCCCTTGTTATCTATAAGGAAGAGAAATGCATTTAAATTTCATAAGTAGATGTGAAAATTACCAAACTACTTAATTTTCTTTTCTTTTTTTCAAACTACTTAATTTTCAATATTACATGAAGATGTTATTGTCAAGAAAGCCCACCATTTTACATAGTTAATTCTCAGCAAGGGAACTCTGTGTTCTTTAGGTAATTAATTAGCTAATACTTTGTGTACTGTGTGTGGTCATCATAATTCATATGGATAATGCATAAGCTTCTTAAACTTATTAAGTATTGCTGTATATTCAGTAAATGAAAGGGAAAATAATAACTTCTAGTCGTTAGTGAAAGAGTAGGCATAAGGTACAATTTTTCCTTTGCAAGACTCAGCAGACACCACTAAATGTGTTTAGCTGTTCTTGGAGAAGATGGAGCATGCGGTTTCTAAAAAAAAAAAAAAAAAAAAATCCAATAATATTAAAGCAGATATATCACTCTGAACATGATTTACTGAGGTAACGATGGCTTGAAGGTATTAAAAACCTCAAGCAACTTGAATCTTTCTCAAGAAAATTAAACACATTTCTACCCTATAAAACCGGAAGGCCCATCTTTAACAATCATAGGAATTCTGTGATAAGTCAGCTGCCTAGAGACCAAAATAAAGGAGCTCAGAGAAGAAGGAAGCTGAAATAAGAAAAGAAGCGTAGGGAGAGCTCAGACTAACTCTTGAGTACCAGAGGGATGGTACAGGGATAGGAAAATAATATTGTTTTTTTGAGCTTGTAGTTCATGCTAGACACCGTGATAGACATTTCACATATTTTACCACCTCCTTCAAGGTAAGCCTCAAATTAAGTACAAAACAAATCAGAGTACTTAAGTTACCCAGGTGCCACTACTAGTAAGTAGGAAACTGGATTTGAACCCAGGGCAGTCTGCTACCTCTTAAACGGAATCGAATTTACAAAGCAAACAAACTAAAAACAAAAGCCTACACAATAAATGAGTTATGAAGTTATGCTAATATTCTTTATTACTGACAAAGGTAAAGCAAACTTTTAGTACAAGCTTTAATTCCTGCAAAATTAAAAGCAAAGAGAAGTATTTAACAATTAGTTTGAGTTATAAAAGAGAAAACAACTTTATGTATCTTGCAACATACTTGACAGTTAAGATGCTAAGACATTGACATATTTTTATGTCAAGACTCAGCATGAGAGCTCTTTTATTTGCTAGTTTAGTGTTAAATCCATTGAATAAACTTGTACTTGAGTTTTGCTTGAAGTAGAATACCCAGTTTTAAGTTATTGGCTCTCAGTAAAGCAGGCCAGCCAGCCACCCAACAAGTATGTTGCTTGTTTACTGTGTCCAATTGGAATCAGATAAGGCCATAGCACTTACATTTTAGAGTTGGGAAACAGATTTTACACAGAGGGGAGAACAAGTGCAATGGCATGGTGAAGGAACAAATGTGGTCATTTAGGAAACAAGAAAAGAAAGGCTAGGGCAGAATAGTGATGGGGCAGAGTGGTGGAAGATAAAATTTGCGAAGTAGGCAGCGGAACTCTGGTTAGCCAATGTGGAATAAAACTACTCAAGTCCACCTCTTTTTATTTGTTAATCCTCACCTGAGGATATTTTTCCATTGATCTTTTTTAGAGAGAGGGAAAGACAGAAAGAAACATCAATGTGAGAGAAACATCGTTCGGTTGCCTCCTGCAGGTCCCAACCCAGGCCAGGGAGGAGCCTGCAACCAAGGTACATGCCCTTGACCGGAATCTAACCCGGGACCTTTTGGTCGGCAAGCCGGTGCTCTATCCTCTGAGCCAAACAGGCTCGGGCAAGCCCACCTCTTTTGCCAATGCAATTAAAAAACCTCTGGACCAAATACAAAAGCAAGTACTTAAGAACTTGGAAAAGTAAACACAAGCAGGCAGATTGTAAAGGAGTGTCTGGACGTAGAAAAGCAACATATATGAAGATATCCCTCATTTTTTTTCTCTTGCATGACTTTTCCCCAAGATGGCCTCACCCCTGGAGCTGCACAACAGTGGAGAACATGAGTAGCTGAAACTCAGAGAAATCCAGCTTTCTGGCCCGAAGACCCAGGACGAGTTTTTTTGTGGGCCAGAGAACGGTGAGGGGCAGAGTGAAAATCCTGAAGAGAAGAGAGCTGGAAAGGGGATCCTCTAATTCTGTGTGGGAACTCCCACACCCCCTGGCTCACTCCTGAGCAGGCATGACCAGGACAGATCCAAGGAGCCCACCCAGAGCTTGAGTTCTGAGCCTACCTGGGCTGATTGCTTAAACCCAAAATATTTCCCAGAGAATTTCAATAAGATCCAGAATCAATACAACGTAGTATCCATAATTACTTAACTAGGGAAGAACCAGGAAAATGTGATCAAAGGAAAAAGGCTAGAGGCACAGGTCTCAAGATAACCCAGATGTGGAATTACCAAGTGTAAAAGCAGCAATTATGACATGCTCCATGAGTTCAAGATAAACACACTGGAGCTGAATGGAAAAGATAGACTTTTAAGCAGAAAAACAGAAATTATAAAAAAGAACCACAAGGAAATTTCATAGCAAAAAAGTACATCTGAAGTTAAAAATAAGAATCACTGCATGGGCAATAAAAAAATAGAAATGACAGCCAACAGAATTAAAGGTAAATTAATAAATGTTCAATTCTAATGATGACTTTGAAGTCTTAAAGGCAGATGAGGCTTTCAAAAGCAAAATGTATTTGATTTGGAGTTAGCTGTGGGGAGCCTTAATAAGATATTAATTCAAGTACTTTTATGGGGCTCCCTCAGTTATGTGTGAAGAAGTTCCTGTTGTTTGTCAACTACATTTAGCGAAGAATTAGCATTCTCATAGGTCCACTCATGATGATTATGAGAATTTCCTAGTAGTGTTTTATACAGGCTCAGTATGTAAAAACGTTTCAAATGCTCTGTGATTTGCAGTGTCCAAGGTGAAGTACACAGTGACAAAGAAAAGCTCTCAGATTGGGCCCATTAAGTTGTGGACCTGTAATAAAAGCACTTTTTGAAACACAACAGACTTACCACCAGATAATTACCAAGCTCATCCTCAGAGTCGGTGCCTGGTAATTGCTTTGCTCGTCTGCTCATGCAAACTCTTTGATTCGGCCTTTGCAGTCAGCCCCAAATACGAATGTTATTACAGAGAACGAAAATCAGCCCATCATGTAAGCACAATACATGCTTTTCAGTTTTGTAACAACAACAACAGAGCAATGTTTAATGCTGCTAGTACCTAGAAATCTGTTATGAGAAATCATTAAGGTGAGTTTGCAGCAAAACTGAACTGGTGTTATGATTGGAGAAATATCTTTCTGATGAAAGAAGATAAATTCAAGACTTCAGCCGAAACTGGTTTGGCTCAGTGGATAGAGCGTTGACCTGCGGACTGAAGGGTCCCAGGTTCGATTCCAGTCAGAGGCATGTACATTGGTTGTGGGCACATCCCCTGTGGGGGGTGTGCAAGAGGCAGCTAGTAAATGTTTCTCTCTCATCGATGTTTCTAACTCTCTATCCCTCTCCCTTCCTCTCTGTAAAAAATCAATAAAATATATTTTTTTTAAAAATTCAAGACTTCAGAATACCTCCCCCATTGTTATATTTATTTTTTTTTCTCTTTCCCATTGTTACATTTAGCACCATATTATTCTTTCAAGGTGATACAAGCCCTTGGATGACAATGATAATTGTGGATTTAAGAGTTTAACAAGTGTTGCCATTTAATTATCATAAGGTAGGAAGTACAATTATATCCATGTTATTCTTGAGGAATTGGGGTATAGAGGGGTTAGTAACTTATTGAACAAAGCAAAGCTAGTAAATTGTAGAGCCAGAGCTTATATCCAAGTCAGTCAGATTTCCTAGCCTAGGTTATTGCCTTCTGTGTTATATGTTTATGTCACCTCCTAAAACAACTTCCTAAGATCTTTGATTTTCTTTATAAAGACCATAGTATTCAAACTGGAAAGGCTAAAGCAGTGGTGTAAGAAGCAATTCTCAAGCTTTTTGGCCTCAGGATTCCTCCTCAATATTTACTGAGGACCTCAAAGAGCTTTTGTTTGTGTGGGTTGTATCATATTAGAAATTAAAACAGACATTCCTTATTACCTGAAAATATCTACTAATTAAAAATAACAATACTAAATATTACACATTAACATAAATAACACTTAAATAAAAATATGCTTTCCAAAACAAAACATTTAGTGATAAGGATGGCTTTTAAGAATACATCTTTTCTTACCTATCACTTGGCTTAATAGAAAACAGTGGATTCTCATATATGCTTCTGCTTTAATCTATTGTGACATGTTGTTTGGGTTGTAGTATATAAAGAAAATATGGCCTTGCACAGTTAAGTAGTTAGAAAAGGGAGAAGTATTTTAATAGCCCTTTCAGATAATTGTAGATAATTTTATTTGATACTACCAAACTCATCAAGTTTTAATTTCTTCACAATTGCAATATGGAATTGGAAATCCTCAATGAACTTTTGTACTCTGTTTAATTCAAATGCATTGGTTTATCTTGTTCTCTGAATGGATTTTATTTTTTTACTCATTCATGATTTTGTAGCATCATCACGCATGGGTTATTTGGAAAATATTGGTTCACTAAACTTGTGTAGATTTCCAAATGTTGACATGCTTATTATACAATGCAAAAAAAAAAAAAGTCACATTTGTTAA
Organism: Pipistrellus hanaki; assembly: GCF_964339955.1. NCBI lineage: Eukaryota > Metazoa > Chordata > Mammalia > Chiroptera > Vespertilionidae > Pipistrellus > Pipistrellus hanaki. Next base: position 30,284,137 of record NC_140516.1, read on the forward strand.
TATCACCCTGAGCTCAGTATAAAAGTCTTTAAATACTAGGAAGCTGTCAAGTTCACAATGGCAGATGCAAGATTTTTAAAATACTGATTTTTAATTAAAATTTAGAATTTTATTATTAAGAACAAATACTGTTAGTTGTTTTCCTGAAAGGGTCTCTATGTTTGGGGCTGCAGGCCACACTTTGGGGATTACTGGTATAGAAACTTTGTGGGGAAGAAGCAATATTTACCTAAAATGCTCAGACAAATTAATTTTTTGGGTGCTGAGGGAATTTGAGAAGAAGATCTCAGAATCACTAGGAGTAATCTATGATGGGTTAGGCAGGGAAATGGGAGAGAGTTCAGATACACAGAAAAGATTGCCTTAATTCTCCAGAGGGATGTATTCTGGGTAACAAAGGCCAGTAAGTTTAATACGGATTCCTAGAAAAAGACTATGCTATGTTCTGTAGCAGGTAGTTTAAGAACAATAGAAAATAATTTGGCAATTACCAGATGTCAGGAGGGCTGGGTGGGTCATCTCAAAGTTCATTTTTCCTGTATGATCATGTGACACATGTTACACATGGCGTCCATTCTAACATGTTTAACTACAGAAAGACAATTTAATAGTTTGTATAGGTACCATTTATGCAAACCGCTCGAATCTTATTTGATTAAAAACCACTTACACATTACCTGTCATATGCGAATGCTGTGTTAGGCGAAGGGCAGGTCTAAGGGGCACATAGGAGGAAAATTGAAAGGATTTGCCTTGAAAACAGAAGCCCAAGACTATTTTCAAATGTGAGAAATACGCCTTGTGGGAGCAAGTAGCATGGTATTATGGGAAGAGCATAGATAGCAGAGGAGTTAAACACCTGGGTCCTCATCCTGCCTTTACAGCAACTCAATGGCTCCCCATGGGCATTTACTTCAATGGCAGGCCTGTGCCCATCCCTGAATTGCTGAATGAGGCCAAGGCCCCTGGCAGGGTGCAGTGGTACTTTCTCACTCCATGGAACGGAACCGGAGTTAGAAATGGAATTTTGGGGAGGCCAACTTTGTCTCACAATTAGCAAGTAACTTTCTAGCTCTGTGCTGGCCAATACTATAGCCACTAGCTCCAGGTGGCAGGTGAGCACTTGAAATGTGACCAGTCCAAACTGAAAGTATAAATTGCACACCAGATTTTGAAAACTTAATAGGGGGGAAAAATGTAAAATTTCTCAATAAATTTTTAATATTGATTACATGTTAAAGTGAGACTTTGGGAATATATTGGGTTAAATTATTATTAAATTAACTTCACCTGTATCTTTCTACTTTTTAAAACATGGCTACTGGAGAATTTAAAATTATACATATGGCTTGCATTATGTTTCTAATGGACAGTGTTCTAGATAAGTTTCCAACAAAGAGTAATAACTTGAATAAAAATCTAATTGTACCTTTTGATGTACGTAAGCGGAAGTGCCTAAGTCACAGCTCTGATGAGAGCTTCACAGACGACTCCATTTGCTGTGCGTGTGGTTTGTATTGCATTCTCAATCTGTGCTCAGATGATGGTTGGGACTCCAGCAGCTTTGCTCCCAGGATTTGTCAGTGGAAGGTGCAGGAAAGGGCCTAGCGGGCTGCCTGATATAGGCACTGGGGGCTTTCTCTCTCCACTCCCTTTTTAAAAAAATATATATTTTTTTTTATTGATTTCAGAGATGAAGGGAGAGAAGAAGAGAGAGAGAGACAAAGATCAATGATGAGAGATTGGTTGCCTCCTGCACACTCCACACTGGGGATCGGGCCCACAACCTGGGCATGTGCCCTGGCCAGGAACTGAACCGAGACCTCCTGGTTCATAGGTTGATGCTCAACCACTGAGCTATGACAGCTGAGCTCCCTTCCCCGCCCCCCATTTTTTTTTAATGGGAGCAGAGAATCATTGAATAGGTATTAATTGAACAAATGAGTGTACCAAGTACATGTTTAGGTTTCAGGTAATACAACTGGTAGGGTTCAGGTTTTGGACCAGGTCAGGCAGCTGGTTTTATTCTCAATGCTACTGTTTACCAGCTCTGTGACCTTACTTATCCACTCCGTGCCTCGGTTTCTCCTTATGTAAAACACTGGGTTTGCATGTGCAGTTTGAATAGAGTATAGTAGATTTCCCTGGAAGCATGGCATGCTACTGAACATCCGTGGCAATACAGTGGCCTAAATCACATCTTGCAAGAGAACGCGATACACAACAACACCCTTTCAAAACTACCCGGCCCGTGAACAAGTTGTTAAACGTGTCCTCACTTCCTCGCCTCCGTCACCACCCGTGCAACACGTTTTGAAGCAATGTCACACGGCTTGTGATTAAAGACAGTTTGTACACTACCTGGACACCCCTTGGAATTGATCTTCTGGTCAGAGGGCACTTGTGGGGAAGTGGAAACTTCATATTCAGTAAAGATCTGCTAGGTGCAAAGGGATTCAAGTTGCTTGCTCTCTCTATTTCTGCATTTCCCATCCAAACCTGATTCTGGCAGCATGAAAGGGCAAGTAAGTGTTTATCTCATATGCCTTCTATCTGACTCTTAGGATTCTAAAACTTAGGGCTGGATTGTCTTTGTAACCCACACTTCTTGGCAATACCATTATACTCCTCTGTCCAGCTCTCATTCCCCAGAACTTGACTGCCCTGCTGGATACATCCCTCCCTCCTCCTCTATTCTCTTTCTCTCAGAATCTGTCCTTGCCTTCTGCTGAGCAGAGACAAAGAAAACAAAGATTGTCACACTGCATGGACTGCCTCAACTTCCTGCCCCTCTTATCATCAACCAGCCCTCTATCTCCTTCAATCAACCTCTCTCTAGTTTTGATTAAAAAAAATATTAACCTCTTGTATAAGGCTAACTTTTCTACTATACTCTTATTCCTCTCTTTTCTGGGACCATGATCATGTTTATATATAATTGGTTTATCTCTTTTGTATCATTTCTTGACATTTATAAATATTCTAAATTTCTCCTTTTTTATTTTTATTTTTAGTAAAGAGAGAGGAAAAAAAAGAAAGCCTTCTTTATCTTGCATTCTATTTAGTTATCAGTCTCCCTTCTCTTTTCAAAAAGAAAATCTACAATTGTCTCTACTTCCTCACATATCATTCACTCACTTTTCCATTGATATTTACTACATTAATTAAGTTACTAAAGTACATTAAAAAATAACAAACATAAAATAACATATCAACTTAGAAATATTCTAAACTTCATCAAATTATCAATCGAGTATAAAGGTAGGATATTATAAACTTTCAAATATTTAGGGATGCAGAAATGTTATCCCCTATGCAACCTTTCTTGGGAAGGTATGGGAGAATATGTTCTACCAAAATACAGAAGTAACCTAAGAAAGAGGAAGACATGGGAGCTGGGAAAGGGGAGGGAGAGCAGCAAAGGGAAGTCCTAAAACTAAAAGCTGTGTAGCAGGCCTAGAGAAGACCCAGTCTAGAGTGACTCAGACACATGGAGTCATCAGGGAGAAAGGTCTCTTAAGGGGAAATGGGACCAATATGTTTGAGTGTATGCAAATAGTTACCAATTGGTAGGTGACAGAGATGTTCGAGCATTTTGGAGAAAAAAAATGTTAGAGGGTTAGAGGCACATTAAACAAATCAAACATGAAAAGATGCGTAATTGTCAATTCTGAGAAAAATGAAGGGCTGACCAAGACGGGCTGTATGGTTAACAAAGGACTATTTGGTTCCTCAGAAGAATTACTACAGATTATTATAATGTAAACACTGATTAATGCTTTTATCAAAAATTGTTGAGCTGTTGGTTGTGGTGGATGGTGGGCCAAGGAGAAGGGTGAAGTGGAAGAGCTAAGTCCTCACTCACCATCAGAGGAAGTCAATAGCTAACACCTAAAACCTAAAATTGATGAAGAAAAAATCTATACTAATAAAAGGATAATATGCTAATTAGACTGGGAGACCTTCTGGACGTTCTTCTGGACAAAGCCATGGTAGTAGGGCCAAGGCAGAGGCAGTTAGGGGTGATCAGGACAGGAGGGGAGGGCAGTTGGGGGCAATCGGGCCAGCAAGGAGGGCTAGTGGGAGCAAGAAGGCCAGCGGGTGGAGGCAGTTGGGGGGCGAGCAGGCTGGCAGACAGAGTGGTTAGGGGCGATCAGGCAGGCAGGCAGGTGAGCAGTTAGGAGCCAGCGATCCCCAATTGCCATCAGTCCCCACAGGGATGGGGCCTAAACCGGCAGTTGGACTTCCCCTGAGGGGTCCAAGATTGGAGAGGGTGCAGGCAGGGGTGAGGGACTCCGCCCTCGTGCATGAATTTTGTGCACTGGGCCACTAATAGAAGTATAATGTTCAGTTAAACATATAAAGGTAAGCAGAAACTGGTTTGGCTCAGTGGATAGAGCATTGGCCTGCGGACTGGAAGGAACCGGGTTTGATTCTGGGCAAGGGCATGTACCTTGGTTGCGGGCACATCCCCAGTGGGGGGTGTGCAGGAGGCAGCTGGTCGATGTTTCTCTCTCATCGACCTTTCTAGCTCTCTATCTCTCTCCCTTCCTCTCTGTAAAAAATCAATAAAATATATTAATATATTTTATATATATATATATATATATATATATATATATAAAATATATTAATATATATATGCCCTTGACTGGAATCGAACCTGGGACCTTTCAGTCTGCAGGCCAACACTCTACCACTGAGCCAAACCGGTTTCTGCTAATATATATATATATATATATATATATATATATATATATATATATATTTTTTTTTTTTTTTTTAAACATATAAAGGCAAATATTACCAAGGAAAACAAGAATAGTTGAGAATGGGTTTGGGACATTGCCTTTGGAGTGTAGGGCCAGAGCATAGAGGGGGGTAGAGGTATAAATCTGTTCTTTGTCATTATAAACCTTTTTGTATTATTTGAAGTTTAAAATTAGGTACATATGTTGTTTAAATATAAAATAATTGTTAATTAGGCATCTGATTTGGATGTCAATGTTCCCTAGGATTCTAATCTTCTCTTCCCTTCTTTTATACCAACAACCTGCTGGGGTAATTTCTTCTATTTTATGATATTCAATTATAAGTACTCTATAAGTAATATCTGGCTGCCCTCAATATGCACTGCTTCCCCTGTAGCCCTCTGTAGTGGAAGCTGATTATACCTTACTGTTTCAGATAACTTAAGATTTGGTAGGGACAGGACGATAGGATAGGTATAAATCTTGTGCCTCATTGTTACCTCTCTTGTCAGAGGTAACAAAAAGAACACACACACAGCCGAGACCGGTTTGGCTCAATGGATAGAGTGTCGGCTTGGGGATTGAAGGGTCCCGGGTTCGATTCCGGTCAAGGGCATGTACTACCTTGGTTGCGGGCATATCCCCGGTGGGGGGTGTGCAAGAGGCAGCTGATCGATGACTCTCTCTCATCAATGTTTCTAACTCTCTATCTCTCTCCCTTCCTCTCTGTACAAAATCAATAAAAAAATAATAATAAAAAAAAGAACACACACACACACACACACACACACACACACACACACACATTTTCATCTCTTCTGAAGCTTATGGCATAAGATTTGGCAATCCAATTGTCCTGTCACAGTTGCCCGGTGATCTGGACTTCACTGATAACTTTAGTGTCTGGCTTACTGTTTTTCTGCCCATCTCATAATTCTGCTGGGATTCTTGAATCCATATAGGACCAGGTGATGTGATCTATTGTAGTATACGTGAAAACGGAAGTCCTTTTTAGGTTGTGAATTTTAAAAGGTCTGTTTTTAATACACTTCACAAGAATATTTAGGTATGAATTAAGCACATTTAGGAGAACCAGGAAACCTTGCCAGTTGCCACACTCTTCTGGGAAAGATGGTAGCTTATAGATAAATTTCTGAAGTTTTTCTCAGAATTGGAACTAGCCAAGAGACATGAAAGAAACAAAAACAAAATACCCCTAACTCATGTGTTTAGAAACCAGGGAATAGTGCCAACCACATTCCACAACATCCAAGGAATGTCCATTAGGTATGGTGCAATGGGGTCAGGCTGAAGTGACAGAAAGGAAAGAAATCCTGGAAACCCTATTGGCACCCCTTAAGTTAAAATGATCAAGATCAAGAGTGAGGTGAAAGATGTAGCTATAATAAGACTGTGGTCCCCAGCTAACAGCAATGAAAAGCAAGCTGGGAACTTCTTTGATCCATCTTCTCTGTCACTTAGGGCTTCGCTTCAAGGCAGACAAGGACTTTCTGAGCAGGAGCGGTCCTGCTCAATGCCTACTTTCTCTGCAAGAGGCTGGGAGAAGGTTCCAAATGGTATACCAAGGGTGCCAATAAGCCAAAGAGTAAATGAGACGTGAAAGATGTCTTCCTGTGACAGAGAATGAAACATGGAGGCCAAACAACAAAGACGAATTCCCACGCTCCCATCGGACCCCTGAGCAGGCTCTGGCCTCAGTTCTCTCCAGCCTTCTGTGCACGTCCTTTGGAATGGTTATGAGGACATGTACCATCAGCTTTCCAGCTGGACTGAAGGGGAATTTTGAGGGATGCCCAGGGTCAGTGAGGAAACTAAAAGAGAACTCAGAGACACTATTTGGGACAAACATCTGGTCTGGTATTGACCTCCATGTTTCTGAATAATTATGCCAAATACTCAATCTCTTCCTTTTTTAATTTTAGAAATTATATTGACTTCCCATTTTGGTAGATGTCATTTAGTGCCCATGTCCTCCAATGCCCAATTCTTATCTTTTTCTAATCCTCTTGGTACAGTTATATCACAGTTTGTAGTTACCTTATTATTATTATTATTATGATTTTGCATCCCTGGATTAAACAGACATTGCTCTCTGTGTTGCCAAACTGTGTACTAATTGTTTCTTATAGAACTTTTGGGTTTTCCTGCAGTTAGTAATTGCCTTATTTATCTTCATTTGTGCATTTCTTTATACATTTCAGTATCCTTTGCTAATTTTTCTCCTTTCTTTCAAGGTAATGTTGCGCATGGCAAAATCTGGCTGTCAACTATCCTTTCCACTTATTTTCCTGGAGAACTTACTTTGATTTCACTGCTTAGCCTCTAGGCCTGCTACACTGCTGTGATACCGAGACTTTTCTCTTATGTTAGATTCCCTATTTCCTGGCTACTGTCTCTCCCTCTTTCTGGGTTTAATTCCTGTTTTAGTGATTCTGATATTTTGGAGCTTCCCAAGAAAAAGATGCAGAGGAAATAATTTTTTTTTTTGAGATTTTATATGTTTGAAAATATTTTTTTTCTATTCTCATAGTTGTTTAAAAGTTTTAGTTAGGAATTGTCTTCTAGATTTCAACTAATTTCCCTTAAAAATTTGAATTCTTGTTTAATTTGGCTTCTTTAAATTGGGCTTAAAAAATACTTACATAGCAAATATTAGGTAATTATTATATTTGTAAGATATAATAATTATAATTTATATATATAATATATATAAATATAATAATTATAGTATAATAATTATAATTTTATTATAATAAAATATAAATAAAACAAATAAATATAAAATATATTTGTAAAAGTACTCATCAGTCTGAGCACTTTTACAAATATAAAGTCACCCAATCCTCATCACATCACAACCAAATGATGTAGATACAGTGATTAAAGCAATTTTTCAGATAAGGAAACTGAGGCAAAGAGAGATTAACTGTGCAAGGTCACGTTGTTAATAGAGAATAGAGACAAGGGCACATGCCTGGGTTGCAGGCTCGATCCCCAGTAGGGGGCATGCAGGAGGTAGCCGATCAATGATTCTCTCCCATCATTGATGTTTTTATCTCTCTCTCCCTCTCCCTTTTGATCTGAAATAAAAATACATTTTTTAAAAGTGAAGGGAACAGTTAGCCAACTTATACTAAAATGAAATATTAAAAAAAAAAAAAAGATCACCATCATAAGAGAGAGGTGATCAGTAGGAAGGAGGAAGTGTGCACAGAGATTAACACACACACAGACACACACACACACAACCTCAGAGTATTTTGGGAACCTTTATTAAACTGCAAAAATTGAGAAAAATCCAAGAAAAACACATTATTCATTCATATATAGAAAAGGAAGCCATGGCAGTGCAAAACTAGAATGAAAGTTCTCAGGATGCTTTTCCAAGCACAGCATACCATGGAGTAAAGAACAGAAAGAGAAGCAGATCTCAAAGGAATAGAGATGTTAACATTAATGCTAACCCTGGAAAGATTATATTACTATGCTGTTGATTTTGGAAAGTGAAGAAAAATTTGAGCCTCTTGAATTGATTAGAGACACAATGTTGGAGTCGAAAGGACCCCGTGGCATTAGCATATTTGAATTGGAATTCAAGGTCTGACACTCAACCAGTTTGTAATCTGATGACTTAAAGGTCTCTGACCCTCAGTATTCTCATCTATTGATAGGGGAGAATGCTTTCTTTGGATGATTGCTATAGTGAGTTGCCCAAAGGAAGAATCTAAAATAATAAAAGCTTAATATGCTAATTAGACCGGATAGCTGAATGACCTTCCAGATGTCCTTCCGAGAGACGGAAGCTTCCGGAAGACCTTCTGGATAAAGCTGGCGCTGCAAGAGTTGAGCCCCCTGCACAAATTTCACACATTGGGCCTCTAGTACATACACAAATGTATATATATGGGGTGGGGCAAAAGTAGCATTATAGTTGTTTGTATGGAAAATAATACAATAAGTAGTAAATAATAATATAAGAATAAACTCTGTGTTTCACATGCTTATAATTGTAAATCTATGTTTGCTCCACCCTGCATACACACACACACACACACACACACACACACACACACACACATATATATATATATATATATATATATATATATATATAATCAGGCATGCATGAATCTGGGGTTGGCTTGAAAAAGCTTTTGAAAGAAATGGAGCTAGATCTTGAAGGATAAAATACTTATTAAATATCAGACATAGGGGCAGAGAGGGGAACAGACCTTGTCTCTGCCCCTAGGAAGCTCACACTCTGGTAATGAGCAAGAGTTTTCTGGGCACAGAAGGTGACTCTCTAGGCAAATAAATAGTGGAACTTGGAATACATTATAGTGCAAGCCTCAAATACTGTTCAAATAATTATAAAAACCTCGTCCCAAATCTCTCTTAATTATTCACTAAAATCTTTAAGGAAACAATTTACCTATGATAGCAATTTATATTCAAGAAAAATGTATTCATTCAACAAACACACAATGAGAATCATCTATAAATCCTATACTCTGGTATGTCCTGTAAGGATAATATAAGAATATTTCTTTTTCTTTTTCTTAAAGACCTTGTAGTGCCGTAGGAAAGTTAAGTCATAACAGTCATGCCCACAAATGCAGTATAAGATAATAGAGAAGGGACCACTTTGAGGAGAGATAGATTATGTTGAGCAGGATAATACCATAAAAGTTTCATAGTGGAGATATTGGCATTTGAACTGAACCTTACAGGAAAGTTAGACTCTGGACATACTAATCCATGGGCAGGAGGAAGTGTGATAAAGCCCACTCCTGGGATATAAAAAAGAATGACAAAAGGCCAGAGAAGAAAAATAACAAGTTGTCAGCACAGAGTAATTTGATTTGATTAGATCAACAATAATCACGGCATCATTTCTTCCGTATAATTTAAAAGACTATTGCTTGGGATGATGTTGCAAGCCTATATAATTGCGCAGGTTGATAATGAGATGTTGGTAAAAATCAGGTTCTCAAGTATTAACTTCTGCCTGCCTATGACTAGTATCTCTCAAAATGAATGCGAAATGTGTACCCACATGCTGAGTAAGATGTACATGAGAATATCAGAGAGCTTGTTTGTCAACCTTAATTAACAACTGATGTTCAAAAGACAGTAGCATAATTCTTATAGTTTAATGGGAACATGTTGCTATTTAATGCCAGAGGAAGAAGAACTAATATATGCAAAAGCCTGAGAAATGAGCAATGTGGACAAAATAATCCCCTGTTTGTTTCATAAAAATGTAAAATAGCGCCCCAGGCATTGTTGGCAAATATTATCCTCTTTGAAAGCTACTACTTAACACAGATTCTGGGAAACCAGAGGCTTCTGGGTAATGTGAGTCACAAGGAAAGAATGCCCTGTTTTATGGCTGAAACTTTTTAATGGAATACTGGTTGATCTTAGTGGAGAAGGTCAGAGGTCAGGGCCAGTTTGGAAGAATTTTCTGCCCTTGCCTGTAGAGGCCCTCTCTGGGGTCCTTCTTCCTTGGCCTGTCTAACTGAAGTGTTTCATATGATCATGTGTCTATGGGAACCACTCATACAGTTGAGGGCATGGCTCTTTCTTTTTTCTATTATGTAGAGTTATATGTGTATGGTGGTTGCTTAACTTAAGACAGAGCTTTATAGGGCTCTATTTATTTAAATGAACATTTATTAAGTACTGGTTGAATACATAATCCCACCTTTGAGGATCTTTTTAAAAAATATATATATTTTATTGATTTTTTACAGAGAGGAAGGTAGAGGGATAGAGAGTTAGAAACATCGATGAGAGAGAGACATCGATCAGCTGCCTCCTGCACACCCCCCACTGGGGATATACCCGCAACCAAGGTACATGCTCTTGACTGGAATCGAACCCAGGACCTTCCAGTATACAGGCTGATGCTCTATCCACTGAGCCAAAACCGGTTTCGGCAATGTAGAGAGGGTATATATGAGTGAAGATTCACTCAGTGAAACACTCTACATGTTAAATCAAATGGAATATAGGAAATTGGTTACATGATGAGGAAAAAACCAAGATGCCATAGGGGATGGTGAGGCAACCCAGGGAATAGGAAGGGCAAGATATTGCTGCTGCCCTAGAACAGAGCTCAGGAGTTAGAGCTGTGTGGTAGGGGATGGAACCCCGGTGGGGTTGGGCTTCCAGAGGAGTGGGGCCAAGGGGGCATTGCCAAGAACATCATAGGAAGCTGAAGGGAAGGGGAGAGAGATAACTTGACCTCTATCAGTTTCCAGCTTTCGCCTTTCACTGGTGGATAAAGGACTTCTATGAAGCACCAATATTTTGTTTTTAAATATTGGCCTTAAGGTATTTTTATTATTACATCTCGAACAGGTATAACATTGAGAGGATGGTATAATGAACTCCTTGGGCACCCAGCACCATACCTTAATAATTTCATTTTTACTAGTTATCTATTGCATATAACAAAATACCCCAAAATGTAGCAACTTAATACAATACACATTTATTATTGTGTGTTGTTTTGGTGGGTCATAAACCCAGGAGTGGCTTAGCTATGTGGATCTGGCTCAGACTGAAACTGCACTTACCTGAAGGTTTAACTGAAAATCTGCTTCCAAGGTGATTCACTCAAGTGCCTGGCAAGTTAGTGCTGGTTGCTGGCAGGAGGTCTTAGCTTCTCTCTACCTGGATCTCTCCATAGCATTGCTCAAGTGTCCTCATGACAAGTAATTAGTTGGCTTCTCCCAAAGTGAGTGATCTTAGAGACAGCAAGGTACAGGCTATATTTGTGACCTACTTTTTGAAGTGAGACAGTTTCATTTCCACAGTTATTTTGAAGTGGCAAAAGATTGACCCTGTTGCATGAGGTAGGATATTACTCAAGAGCATGAATGAATAAATACCAAGAGGTGGGTACCATCTTAGAGGCTGGCTACCGTAACACTCAGAGCCAATCTTGTTTTATTTATACTCCCACCCAGCCCCCTGCTCAGATGGTTTTGAAACAAATCCCCAACATTGGGTCATTATATTAATAAATGTCTCAGAGGATATCTCTAAAAAAGTAAGTACTTGTATCATTTTCACACCTAAAAAATTGATAGTACTTTCTTTAAAAAAAAATTATTTATTGATTTGAGAGAGAGAAAAAAACATCAATTTTTCTTGTTCCACTTATTTATACATTCATTGGTTGATTCTTATATAAGCCCTGACCAGGAATTGAACCTGCAACCTTGGTGTATCAGGATGATGCTATAGCCAACTGAGCTACCTGACCAGGGCCAAAAGTACTTTCTTAGTAGAATCAACTACCCAGTCAGCATTCAAATTTTCTTGACTATTTTATATATATATATATATATATATATATATATATATATATATATATATATATATATATATATAAATATATTTATTTACTGTGCAACTTGTTTATTTGAGTAATAATCCCCCTAAGATCTATATATTGCAATTAGTTGATATAACTATCTGTGGGTTCACTCTTTTAAAAAAAAGAATTACATGTCTTTGCTAAAGAAAATAAGTTGTTTGTTTTGTGCCACATTCTGCTTTTTGATGATTGCAGTGTTACTTAACATTTCTCTTTCTTGCCTGTATTTTTTATAGTGACATCAATATTTAATGAGTCATCAGAGAAAGAAGGCTTATAAATAGATAATTTTGTGGAAGAGTCTAGTGTTCTAATTAGTATTTGACCAAAACTAATAATGCACTGCCACTGAATGAAATTCTGACATATAAGAATATATTTGAATTTTTATTTTTAAATGTGATTATTTTTACTATTTGGTTATTTAAAAGTTGAGTAGTCAGTCTTTTGTGTGAAGTGTATCCTTGGGCATGTGGAGGTATTATTGATTTGAGAAAATGCTAAGTAACTGATTTACTATCTGAAAAATTTAAAGTTCTGAAAGTTTAAGGTCTCTTGCCAAAAAGAGGTTTTAAAGTTAACACCTTAATTTTAATGGAGAAAGGTGAGGACAAGCCCTTACCACCCAGAACAGGTAATCCAATTCCAACCAGCAGCTATCTTTAAACAATGTGTTCATTTACATTTGAATGGCTACACCTTTTGATAGCCTAAGGGCAAGTTTACATGTAAACAAGTTTGCTTCTCAATTCCCAGGGCAGAAAAAATAAGGTTTAAAATTATTAGATTTTAAAATTTATTCTTAGAAGTGTAAAAGTTTATTAATTAAAAACAACAACAACAACAAAAAGGAGATTGAAAAACCTGATGAACAATATTAGCTGTTGATTGTAGTAGAGTCGGAGATACGGGAGGGGAGTGGACTGACAGTTCTCAGGGAAAGGGGGAGTGGTGGATGTGGGAAGAGACTGAACATAAACTGTGCACCTATGGATGAGGACAATGGGGGGTGGGGAGGGGGGGGAGGGTGGGGTGGGAACCTGGTGGAGGGGGGAAGAAATGAGGAACCTTTGTAATAATATGAACAATAAAGATTGATTAAAAAAAAAAAAAGGTTGAGTAGTCAAATTTAAAAACTATAATATCACAGCATAGAAACCACCTTTCCTCACTGCTGTCTCTTCCCAGGATTTTCCTGTGGTCAAACCTTTGTCCAGCTATGTTGAACTGCTATTCGCTTTCAGTTGAGGTCAGCGGAGAAGCAAGATATTTTGGGGTACCCCAGGTTCTCTAATACTTTCTTCTTTTCTTCATATACTTTATTGTGTTTGCAACAAAGATTATTCATTGTTGTTGATAACAGATTTTGGAGAAACTCCTACTTATGAAATTGGAGGTGGCAAAGGTGATATTTTCCTTTTAATTTATCCTCAGTAGGCATAGAAGGATTCCCAAACAGGATTTCAAACTGAAAGACTCACAGCCTAATTCAGTTAAGTAGCTGAACATTAAATATAATTATTCAAAATGATTTCATTTATTTTCGTGAGTGCTAGTATACCAGGAAATGCCACAAAGACTAAAATCCTACTGTCTTATCTTTACTATTTTGACCTGTATTATCATTATTTCAAATTTTATGAACTTTTTTTTTATTCAAAGAATGTCATAGTCTTGCTAAATATACTTAGCAAACATATGGTGTGCTAAGTATGTTTATATCATAGATTACTTATCTAACTATTTGAAAGCCTTTAATTATTTTGTTTATGAAAAGGACAACTTCACAATTATGGCTAACTTTTGCAGTATTTTATTCTTGTAGATATATATATATATATATATATATATATATATATATATATATATAGTAACTGGTAGAGTTTTTGCATATATAGCACTCAAAATTTTCACTCCAAATTATATCTAGAATGTTTATTGATTGACTGATTGATTGATTGATTGATTTCAGAAAGGAAGGGAGAGGGAAAGATAGAAACATCAATGATAAGAGAGAATCATTGATCGGATGTCCCCTGCACACCCTACACTTGGGATTGAGCCTGCAACTCAGGTATGTGCCTTGACCAGAATTGAACTATGACCTCCTGGTTTATAGGTCAAAGCTCAACTACTGAGCCACTCTGACAGGGCTAGAATGTTGATGTATATTTGAAAATGAATACTTTGATATTAACAATAAATCTAAACAACTGCCTCTTTTGTATTAGAATGGCATATGATCAGATGCAATGGATACTTGTCCTATCATATGGTTATTGGCATGCATGATATATTCAGGGGTGCCAGAAATAACAATGACATTGGCATTTGGCTATTTGGCCTTCCAAAGCTGAAGCTGCATATCAGCTGAATACTGAGGTGGAAGGACACTGAGAATGTCCAGATAAGCAGGAGAACGAGGAAAGAACAATTCTTTCAACAAGTATTTATTTGGAGCTTATTTATTTCGATAAATTTATTTATTATTTATTCTTTGAACAAGTATTTATTTAGAGCCAATCCCTGAGATACATTAGGGAAAAACAGACCCCTGTCTTTATGTGATAGAGTCAAGAAAACTGGAGGCTTGAGGATCAACAGTTTGCCTCTAGGCCAATAAAAATAAGAGCTAAAAAATGTCCCTTGGGGTTGGCAGTTAAAGAGTTACGCAGGCATCCATGGTGAGAACAGTTCTAGAGGAACTGTTGGGTTGGAGGCCAGATTATGCTAGTCAGTGGTGAATGGGCTGTTGAGGAAGTGGAGACTATTGTGTAGGATGTCTTTAGAAGCTTAGCTGTCAAGGGAAGGAGAAAAGGCCTAAGTTAGAGGAGGGGCTGGGTGGAAGAATGGATTTTTCTTTTAAGCTAGGAGAGGCTTTGAGCGTGTTCTACTGATGATACAAATGAGTGCCAACATTTGGAAGAATAAGGAGAGTTAGTGAAAGGTCAGTGGTCAGGGCAAGCGAGGAGCCACAGCTGCAGGAGGCTCCTTAGACTCAATGGAAATGACCAGAAAGTGCGCTCTCCCTTCTCGCTAAGGGACACAGTGACACACTTTCAAGAGCCGTGGCAGGAGATGCCCTCCAGCTCCTGGATCCCTCTTAGTCTCTCAGGGCTTCCTGCCTAAGCCCTGGGCCTCCTTCCCAACCACTGAAAAGACAACAAGAAGTGGTGGGGCCACCCTCAAGCCTGTCGCACCATGTGAGAAACCGAGGCCATAGAAATGGGGAGACGGCGGGATTCCAATCGCTTCTCTCTGGTTTTCAGAAAACCAGGTGTTCTGTACAGGAACTGGGAGTGACAAACTCCGGGTGGGAGGATAAGGTCAGGCAGATTTACTGTTTCCTGAACTAGTGAGAAAGCGGAGACCAAAATTCCCTGTGCAAGCCCCAGGCCCAGATAAGGGAGGGCAACCCTAAGAAGAGACATCTATGTTCTCTCTGTCTCTTCTGACTCACACAGATTCCATCTGGGCTAGCCACAGCCTTGAGAACACTCAAAAAGATACTTTTCCAGAAGCTCTACCAACGGCTCAGGTGAGAGACTGCTTATCCTGCAGATGCTTAATTCCGCATTCTCATCCACTTGGAACAGAGCCAGGACACAGTTCTGTTTATGGAATCTAGTAGGAACTTCTTGGCTATTTTCTAAAGTGGTATCTCTGAGAACCAAGAAATCATCCACAGATGAGTCACACAAGAGGCAATGTGGATCTTAAAGAAACACATGGGAAAAACGTACGACCTCATTAGAAAACAAAGGAAGTAGAATAGAGCAGCCGAGGGGCAGCATTTTAAACACATAAAAATGGAATGGTTATGCCCTGTGCAGGGACGTTGGTGATGAAACTTACGGACAGCTGGCATCATTTGGGGACAAACCCATCTGTCAAGCAGTATGGCAACATGCATCAAGATGTTCCTCATTTTCATTCCCCATCCAGCTAGCCCATGTTTGGAAATGTGTCACATGGAATTAATTCAGGGGAAAAAAACCACCACCCAGATATATGCACAAACTTGTTCATTGCAACATTACAGTGTCAGAAAAATAATAGGAGCTTGGGTATTAATCAAGCATTGATCTGGCAGTAAAGGAATATGTTTTTGCTACAGGAACATTCTATATAGGAAGCTCTGTGATGATGGGGTGTTTCTAGAGGTCATAGGTGCAAAACGTGTCCTGCCACTTTATAATCATATAGTATATGCAAATTAGATAGTGGCTTCTTTTGTATTTATAAGTGATCTTAAGGAAATTTAAGGAAAATAAAAATTTTCATTTTTACAAGGAAAATAAGGTAGGCATTGCTTAATGCTTAGCATAGAGTAGTGAGTGATGGTTTTCAAACTTAAGTACTCATCAGAATGACATGCAAAACCCCACTCCCAGAGATCCTGACTCAGCAGGCTAGGAGTGTGGCCTGAGAATGTGCATTTTGGATCAGTTTCTAAGAGATGCTGCTGCTGCTCTCAAAGAAATTTCCTCTTATTCCTTTTCTGTTTTTTTTTTTTTTAAATTGGAATGTGTTTTGATATTTATTAATGCTTTTGCAAGTATACCAAAACTCTTATTTTCCCTTTGATCTGTTATTGTAGTGAATTTATAAATATATTCTAATAGAATATAGAATCCATTCTACTTGGTCATGAAATTATCCTCCTAAATTCTACTGGATTCAATTTTTAAATACTCTTTGTATTAGTTGATAAGTGAAATTTTTTATGAACTATTAATCACATATTTATTGATCCAAGGCTCCATTTGCAGTTTGTGTTTATTCAATCTGAGTATTGTATTTTTTCCTTGCAGTTTTCCTCTTTTGTATGTTTCTATTTTCAAAGCATTATGCACAATTTCTAGTCATTAATGAGATTTCCCTCTATTTTCCAATGCTCATTGGATCTATCTTTCTTAAGTTTTTAAAAATCTGGGAGGAGGGCTCCATTGTCATCTGTGTTCAGGCTATCATCTTGATCGAATTCCAATATAGTTGCTGCTGTGTGGAGGGAAAAAAATAGAATGCCTAATTTTGTAACTTTCTGCTGTATTACGTTCTCTTTTCCAGACTAACAGTTTTTTTTTTTAATGAATTGTTTCAAGCTTTTTAGATACATAGTAAAATTATATCCAAAGAAGAATTTTATCTTCTTATAAAAAATTACAGTATACCTTACTTTTCTTTTCATTGTCTTATTTCATTGACTAGAAATTATAGGCCACTCCAGATGCTTATAATGAGAGAGGGCATCTTTATCTTATTTCTGATGTTAATACAACTCCATTTTTCACCATGCGTATAATATTTGCTGTTGGTTTCTTATAGACCTTCTTTATCTTCCTTGGGTTTTATATCATTATTTCCTTTATTTCTAGGTTACTATGCTATTTTTAAAAAATTAAGTATCTCTATTGAATTTTAATCAAATTCCTTTGGCTTTATTCAGAAGGTCCATGTTTTCCCTTTGACTTAATGAAATAGATCCATTTCCTGGTTGAGAGGGATTACTGGCATTCTTTCCTCCTCGGTTTTCAGTCATTGTATTATAGAGCAGGGCGATCATCAGGACCCAGGACCCGGACAAGTGTTAGGATGTCTCCTTTCAGTGAAGATGGCAGCATGGATGGACTGAAGAGTGTTTTTCTAGGTCTTCCTCCCCGCCCCAGTGATGGCAATACATTTTCATCACTCTTCCAAAACCTAACCCATCCCCAAAGAGAACAAGAGAACAAGGGCCCGCAGAGTCAGCTTTCTGGCCAGGGTGTGCCAGGTACATGCTGTAGCCTTTGAACAAGATGAAGCCAACAGGATAGGATTTATGAACCTGGCTTTTTACCAACAAAATAACCAAGAGCAGACATCACAGCTTTTCTCCTTGCCAGTTCAACATGCCAAAAGGGCATGCAGGGGCTGAGTTCATTAAGATTCTCTCCAATGTAGCTTTTGTTTCCCCCTCCCCATTTTGCTTGTATTTTTTGTTGTTGTTTTTTTTCTTATTGTTGTTGTTGTTTGAGGAGGGGATTGAATTCTGAGATGATTTAATTCACATTTGGCAATTTTCCTCAATGCCAAACTCTTAGAACTAAATCTCTGGATTTCTAATAGCTATGGGCAAATGTTTTTCTTGTGAACCCTGTTCAGCAAATGTGCCCAATTATCTCCTATGCTTACACATATTTCCACAAGGTACATCCTGGACCTTCCTAACGAATACAAAGCTAATGAATTGTGTGCGGGGGAAATTTTTTAAAAAAGTGTTCCACAGAGTCATGGGAAGTGAGCCATCTTTCCATGTGAGTGTGATTGCAAAGACCTTTCTTTGTGCTGCACTGCAGGGTAAGAGGACAGGCTAAACATTGTAAGGCCCTAGTGATGAGCCCGTGGGCTAGACTCCCAAACTGTGGAAGAGTATTCAAAGTGTCCTCACTCCCCAAAAACATATTCAATGATGGGTGGTCTAGGAGATTCTAAAATGCACCCTAGGCTGCAGCCCCTTTACCTACTGAGCCAGTGAAGGGTCTTATCTCTTGCTCTAACCTCAGCTACCTCCAAAGAGAAGCTTTGCACAGGAAGTGGTCACAACTAATATGATATTTGTCTACATCACCATTGCCCCATCACACATCTACTTAACAGGCTGGGTGGGTACCTGACTAAGGCTGATCAGTGACCTTGCTCAAAGTGTCCTTGGATGAGTCACATTGCCCTCTCAGTAAGGCAGAATTGGGGCCCTGAGAGACTGAGCCAGTTAGGGAATGGACGCGAAGATCACAGGTTAAGTTGAAGAAAAAAAAAAAAAAAAGAAAAAAAAGAGAGGTCTTAAGAAGCCAAGTACAAGTTAAAATGATAGAGAAAAGATTTTGAAGAAACAGAGGCAATGAATGGCAAAAAAGAGGAGAAGCGAACAGGTGTCTAAGGAAAGCAGATAAACCCTAAGAAACAAGGTGACCTTGGTTCCTGAGAGCTCCCTAGCTCTAGTTCTCACAAGGCACTGGGATGTTCTGTAGGTTCCTGTTCTCGGTTTTTTTGTGTGAGATCCTGATGTATTCTCACTATGCCCACCCACCCATATATGTATTAGCATGAGTGTTCTTGCAATCAAAGGAACCGACCCAAAATACTGACAATATGGCAAGCCTACTTTTAGGTTGACAATGGAATCGAGTATGCCTGCCGCATAGAAAATCTGTAGCGTGGAAGAATGAATTTTTTGGTGCAGGCCGGGAATGTCCAGAGCTTGAGGATGTAAGGTTTACGGGCAGGTCTGAGATCTCATCACACTCCAACCCACAATGCCTGGTGATCTTCTGTTCCCTCAAGGAGGGCTCCTCTAAGGCTTTCAAGTCATGAGGGAGTAATGATGCGAATGATGCTGGATGGACTGCTTACCACCTTCACCATCTACACCTCCAGAACTGTTCCTGGTGACAGTGCCACTCTAGTCTCTGGGAAATAAAAAAATCAAAAGAGCAAAAGGCGAAAAATTATTGTAGGGTGTGAGCATATTAGCAAATATTTCTAGTTTCAGCTTAGTGGAGAAAGAGAAGACTTGAAAGTGATAGAAGTCCAAGCCAGGAATTTTCGAAACACTCTCAGATTCCTATGGGGCCTGCGGTCACCCTTCCAGGCCCACTGCCCAGAGCAACATTGCTTGAAGCGAGGAGGGGAGGGTGGATAGGATTTGGCTATGCAGACCTGAGAGAAATGGCATTCTTTGTGGAGAAAATGGCATGACCGAAGGTGTGGGCAGGGTCAAGTACACTAAGTATACAGAAACCTAAGGACAACTCAACTTGGCTAAGGTATTAAGGATACAAGAGAGTAAACTGAGACTGAATCCTGCAATGCCCCCTAAGCAGGCAAAGTGAGCATCGAAGTTTCATGAACAAGAGAGTGATTCATCCATCAGCTGCACTTAGGAATGGCAACTCAGAAGCAATGTGTTGTGAAAATTGGAGTAAGGAGAGAGCGACGGTCAGGAGACGTGGTGAAAGCTAATGAGAGAATAGTGTCATAAAGAAAAAAAAGATGAACAATCGCTGGCGTGGCTCAGTGGTTGAGCTTTGACCTATGAACCAGAAGGTCACGGTTCTATTCCCGGTCAGGGCATATGCCTGGGTTGCAGGGCTTGCTCCCCAATGTGTGGCATACAAGAAGCAGCCAAGCAATGATTCTCTCTAATCATTGGTGTTTCTATCTCTCTCTCTCCCTCTCCCTTCCTCTCTGAAATCAATAAAAATATATTAAAAACAAAACAAAAAATAAAAAGATGAAAAAGAAGAGAGCAAATGAGAAATTACAGATGAATGGCTCAGATGGGCATGAAAAGAAGCAGTCTGGGTTACTCTTGGATGCTGCTTTCTTGTGTTTTTGTAAGGATGGTGAGCCTTTTAGGAAAATGGGGAATGCTAGAGGAGGGGGCAGGGATGGAGAAGAGGAGGAAATAATGGGGGAGGGGAGGCAGTCTTGAATCACTCTAAGTAGCTTCAAAGACTCAACTGATGCATTAACACACCCTGTCTCAGTTAGGGTAAGACTCAGAAAGACACACTTATGTCATGGCTAAATTAGACTGAACGTTTCATGTCTGCACTGCGGGAAGTATATGGGTCTATGTCTGCAACATGTATGTCACTAAATTCTTCAATGTGTTTGTAATTTGTTGAAAAAAGTAAAAAAAAAAAAAAATCATACAACACAAAACACCAAAACTCTAGCCTTCCTTCCCACACCCACCGCAAGAGAATTAAGCTATAGTATGGTCTATAGCCTTGGGTTTTATTTTATTGTGATAATTTTCAAATCACCTAAAAGTTTCCTGCATATTACCAATTTATGACTCCAAATTAGAAAAATCTCAGGCCTTGTGTCTTAGCACATTACACTTCTGATAGTACCTTCTTTCCACAATGACATTTGAAGGATCTCTGGAGGTGACTGAAGGGACAGTAATATTGAGTGAATTTAGAGTCTTAATTACAGTTTTATTTCATTGTAAGTGGGTACCGTGAAAAAAAAAAAAAGCCATCAACAAAGGAAATAATTGTTTTAAAGAATCACATCTGCACTGCATTCTCTTTTGAAAATTTCTCATTAAAAATGTGTTTCTTTAAAAGTAACTCAAAGCAGCTGATGAAATACAAGAGCATGGAAAGTTTCAAATCCCAGTGCACATTTAGATTCATCAAGGGTCATTTGCCAGAGACTTTACTCAATGGCAAGAGAGCTTTTCACCATTTCTCACATCCCTTAACTAGGTTTCAGACTTAAGTCCTGATGCCTGCAGTTTTATTTCCAAAGCTGGGTATTTTCCACTTAAACACTTCCTTTTCATAATACTTCTATTGTCTCTGGAGTATTATTAGTGTTTGATTTTCCCGTTTAATAGTGGCTCTGACTGTTGTGTTCCTTTATTTTAAGAGGGCGGACAAGGAAAGATGAAGCTAGAGACAGCATTCCTAAGAAGGAGACGGTCCTGAAAACCATTTCGGGATGTGTGAGCCATCATCAAAGTGTGCGAGAAATGGCAGTTATTGAGACTATTCCAAACACCCCCTAGCTTTCCTGAAACTACAGGCCTGCCTGAGGGACCACCGAGACAAGCCTTACAAAAGAATGAGACCAGCGAAAAATGGGGTCATCTCCTTAAAGCTGATGCTGCTGATGAAAGGGAAGGAAATACAAGGGCAGAAGAAGAGAGGTCAAAACTCAGATTCAGGCTGATGCTCACTAGAAGAGGGTAAGGCTCATCATTCAATTGAATGAGCACCTATGATGCATGGGGATATTGCCAAACGCTGAGGAAATTCCCTCCCCGCTTGTCCCCTCCCTTCCCCTCCCCTCCCCCCCTGCCGCTCCCCCTGCAATCCCATCTCAAGGCTTTCCTAGTCTATTGAGGAGACAAAGCAAATATCCCATCTCCTTGGGCAGGTTTTCTTGGAGGATCTCTCTAAATGGAGTCTCTCTTGTTCTTCCCCATTAGAGAACATCATGGTTTCTTTTTTCCCTCTTCTTGCTTTCAGAACATTTTCTACATATGTAATTGTACATTTTTTTTTTTTTGTTTACCAATTTCTTTCTACCCCCTCCCTTCCACACTCAGCTGTAAGAACAATACGCACAGGGGCCACCTTTGTTTTGTTATTGCTGGACATCCAGTAGCTAACATGGTACCCGGCAGAGAGAAGGGGCTCAACAAGTTCCTTGAGTGAGTGAATGAATGAATGAATGAATGAAAAATTGACAAGATGGCCTGGGGAAAGTCTCTAAGGTTAGCAAAATACATTGCAATGCTTGACAAGGAGGAGCCACTTTATTGACCCAGAATTGACTCCAAACTGCAGGTGGGCATGTGTCCTGTCCCTGTGGCAGTCTCCTGAGAGGTCTCCTGAGGGCCTTGGGGGAACAATGAAGGAATCAATGAGGATGACTGACACGCTATTAAAAAAAGAGCTACATGTGTTTTATTCTGCATTCACTTTAGCATTATTTATTCAGCGGGTGGAATTTTGATGACGGCGACCACTTCCTTCTCCCTGAGGAAGTGCTGAGAAACATGTCCAGGGCGGCTCATGCAGATTCCTCTTCCTTGGCTTCTGCTGACTTCCTTCTGAGGCCGACCCTGGTCCTTAACACACGCTGCCTGCTTGGGAATCGGTCACTTCCCTGTTTCAGGGACTTTATTACTATTTGCATGTTGTTCTCAGTCTTTGAAAATGTGATTGCTCAAATTTCACTTAAAAAAATATGGCCTGTATCAGTTGACATTTATAGAAGTCTTACTTCCCCCTATTATCCGTTGCAAAAACCCTCCTGTCTGTTAGAATTCTGTATCTGCGTTCTTGGCCTCAGCGATAGTAAGGACACTACATACAATAATAACACAGCCACTGTTTATTTAGTACTTACAGTGTGGCAGACATTGTGCTGACTCGTTTAAGTCACTCATTTAACCTTTGCCATGGGTGAGGAAGCTTAGGCATACAGAAGGTATTAAATAAAGTGGGATAATGACTATAAGATGCAAAGCCTTATTTTTTGCTGATGTCACTGTCCAGGTGTTTGGCGGTTTAGGGTGTTTGCTGCATAGTTGCTCAGGGATTCAGGCTCCTTCATATGGAGGTGCTACCATCCTCTAGTGCAGGGGTGGGGAATGTCCAGCCTGTGGGCTGCATAAGGTCCTCAAAATCATTTAGTCTGGCCTTGCCAAGGCATGAGGGGTGAGTTAATTAAATGTTTGACCAAATACAGCAGGCTAATTTAAAAAAATATATTTTATTGACTTTTTACAGAGAGGAAGGGAGAGAGATAGAGAGTTAGAAACATTGATGAGTCATCGATCAGCTGCCTCTTGCACGCCCCCCACTGGGAATGTGCCCGCAACCAAGATACATGCCCTTGACCGGAATTGAACCCGGGACCCTTCAGTCCACAGGTTGACGCTCTATCCACTGAGCCAAACCAGTTTCGGCTAATTTTTAAGTTGATAATTTTGTATGGGTGGCTAATAAGGTTATAAATATCCAAATGGCTTTTGGCAGAAAAAAGGTACCCACCCCTGCCGTAGTGTGTCAGAATCCTACCTTAGGCCCTCTGAATCTGGAGGCAGCTGATAAGAGAGAGTGGTAGACTCCTTCTGCTCCAATTCCATGGGCCAGAAATCAATGACGTGGCTGCATCTGAATGCAAATGGGGCTGGAGAATATGGTTTTGTTATAGACCCAGGAAGAAGAAGAGAAAATGGTTTTAGTGGGTATCTAGCTGGTTTCTGCCACACGGAAGTTAAGTGACTTATGAGACAATAAATAAGTGCAGATCTGGGACTCGAACCCACGTCTGTTGGACTCCAAGGCCAACCTGTTAACCACATGTCTCTATTTTACTCCCTTCACCCATCAGTTTTTGCTTTTGTTTATGTATGTGGCCCTACAACCATGCCATGAAGGGAAGGTTATAATCTGCTCTTTCTTAAGAAGGCTCAACCTCCTGATGAAGGGTTAGGTAAAAAAATCAGGCATTCAAAGGGGCAGAAAAATGGATGCTGTGTCATTTCTTCTGTGAAGGCCGAAATCTCCCTCTTTATGTCAGCAGTTGAACCTATTCCTGCCAGGTATCGCGAGGCCAATTAGACTAGGGCCTGAGACCTTACCCTATGGCCAGCCTGCTAAGGCACTTAGCTGGATGCCTTAACATTCAAGGGTAGTCTTGCATTGCTGCATGGGGAGGGCCCAAGACCTGTGTGATAGGCATAACTTTATTTGACAAGCTCATGTGTGCAACATATGCACTTTAAAATGCTTCTTTAACTCACATGACCATACTGCAGTAAATCTAACACATACCCTCTCATATGTTAGCACGTCTGAAATCATACAATGATTTCAATGGATTGCATCTTTGAATTGCTATTGGCCAGGGGACAGTGCTGATAGAGTTGGTGTTGCCTGTACATGTTCAAACTTGGTCACAGGTATTTATATTAATGTCCCTTTCGTTGAATTGTATACACTGTCAGTTTAGTTGCTGTTTGAAATGCTTTCAGAAAGACCATCCTGAGTTTCAGTGTTGAAATGAAACAAAAAGTTAACACAAAGGGGATGTACATATGATTACTAGTGAAGCAACTCTATATCTTTGAGATATGAATGCGAAGTAACTACCTCATATAGGGTAATAGAAGTTCATTACTACAAGTATATGAAACTGGTAAATTTTTTTTTTTTTTTTACTTAATTATGTAAAAAGGCATTGCCTGCTGGCATATGTGAAGGAAGAATGCACCCATTAGAATGGGTGGCAATATATTGGATGAAAACCTGGAGCCAATAGTAGGACACTTATAAGAAATGCTTCATCATCAATACAGATTACAATACTGTGCAGAAAAATATGAGCGTTGATTCAGAAGAGTTAGACTCTGAAAAGTGAAGGTAATTTCAGGAATTCCTTAACTTTCTGTATATACACAAGAGTGATATATAATAAATATACAAGAGCTTTTTCAGCAAATATAAAATAAAAATTGTAAGTGAGGAGAAAGCATTGTTTTATGGATTAATTGGCATTTCTCTTTCTTAGTGGTAATACAAATTAACAATGCATTTTGCAGTCGATGGCTTCTTAGTATCAATGAAATAACCACTTTCTCATTTGAGCTCCCATTCCTTTGGGTATCAGAAATTAAGTTTCAGTCAGTTCAGTAACCTGCCCCCCCTCCATCCCCATGATTACATTGCATTTCCTGGGGTTTACCTGTGGCCACCATTTAGACTGGGGCCAATGCTTTTGTTGAACTTTATTTCCTGTCTGTGCTGGCAGCCACTGAGGTGTCCACTCCTTCAGATCGACGTCATCAGGCCACACAGATCATTGCTGTGTCCTTTTCCCCTCCCCTCAGGGCTCTTGCTAGCTAGCTCAGTTGGTTAGAGCATTGTCCCTATATGCCAAAGTTTCAGGTTCAATCCCTGGTCAGGGCACATACAAGAATCAATCATTGAGTGCACAAACAAGTGGGACAACAAGTCAATGTTTCTCTCTCTCAAATCAATAACTAAAAATTGGGGGGAGGGGAAGATTGCTTGGGGTGTACCTCCTTAGATACAGATGCTCTTTGAGGCTGGTAAGGCCCTGACCCATTCAGCGGGCTCTCTGGAGCAAAGGCTGATCTTGCTCCCACACATCCTGCGAGGTGGCTGGGTAATGGGTAGCATTCACTCCTCCTGAGCTGTGCTCAGGCATGTAGGAACCAAGCCCTAACCTTTGGAATGGGGAAACCCAGCCGTTGCTTTGAGCTGCTTGCATCTGCAATGAATGCATCTTGCAGCCTCCCTGACTCTCTACTTGGAAAAAGGGCACATATACCCTTCAAGCCTGTGTAGGGCTTGTGGCTTTCCCGTCCCATTCCTGCACAGCCAGGGAAGATGGCCTAGCTGCAGAACCCACTGGCGGGGACCCCCCAGCATCCAACCTCTCCTAGCTTCTTCTCCAGCTCCCCCCTTCATCCTAGTCTGGGCAATGCTTTCTCAGCTTGAGAGCCAGCAAGCCTCTCTCTTACTTCATGCCCCACATTCTACCAGCTTCTCAGAGGATTTGGCTTCTAAAACTGAGGCCAAGAATAGACTCGTGGTTTTTTCCTACCTGCCAAACTATTCAGCTGCTGACTGGATAGTAGAAAGCTTCGGTGAAAAGAAAGACAAGAAGTTGGTTAACATTTCAAAATATTATCCTAATGAAAGTTCTCACTGTGGTAACTCATCTTGCCATATTCTTTTCGGTGTGTTTCTCACATGGCTGGTTTTCTGCCCTTCATCCTAGTAGCCTGGTGCCTGGTCTGAATGATCTCTCAGCTTTTCCCCCAATCACCAAAGTAGAATGATAGCCAACTCTTGCTTTCCCCCTCCTCCTTCCACCTTAAAATAAGTTTATAATTTTTATTTTATTATAGAAAGTCAGGGACATGCAGACAAGTTAGAAGGGGGAGAAAAAGGTTGTACAAACTCATGACTCTAAGACATCCGCTGGTTGGTGACATATTATTATCTCTCCTTGTAGTTGGTTTTACTGCTTACTTAGCTTGTGTCTATTTTTTTGTAGTTAACATTGCATCAGGCCCTGGCTGGGTAGCTCATGGTTAGAGTGTCGTCCCAATATGCCAAGGTGGCAGTTTCAATCCCCAGTCAGGGCACATATAAGAATCAGCCAATGGATGCATAAATAAATGGAACAGCAAATCTATCTATCTATCTATCTATCATCTATCATCTATCTGTCTATCTATTTTAAATCAATAAATTAAATCAAAAACATTGCATGAGGCATAAAACCATATATCCCACATTATGACTAGTATTTTTCCTTATTATTATAAAGTCTTCAGGAACACTAGTTAAATGTGGCAGTGTCCTGAACCATTTCCCTAGAGTGGGGCACTTATTCCCGAGAAGGCTAAAAAGGGCTAATTCCAATGTAACCCTGATATTTGGGATATGATCTGAATCCATACCAGCAAGCTCAGTGTACATTCTTTTTTTTTTTTTTTTTTTTTAAATATATTTTGTTGATTTTTTTTTACAGAGAGTAAGGGAGAGAGATAGAGAGCCAAAAATGTCAATGAGGGAGAAACAATGACCAGCCACCTCATGCACACCCCTACCGGGGATGTGCCAGCAACCAATGTACATGCCCGTGACCGGAATCGAACCCGGGACCTTTCAGTCCGCAGACCGATGCTCTACCACTGAGCCGAACCGGTTTCGGCTCAGTGTACATTCTTGATAACCTATAATTAAATCACTACCTCCTTCCCAGGTACTGGTCTTGCAGAACCGGTTACAGAGGCCATGGGGCTGTGGGCAGTGCACTGCCCCGGAGGGAGGGTTATTAATGCTGGCACCAGGCCAGACCACCAGATATGGCCCGGAGACCCCCAACACCTGGGGGCCTTCTTGCAAGGCCCGAGAAAAGGACTGGAAGCATAATTCATATTTGTGATGATATAATTTGTGATGAAAACAGGGAGATATAAAGGAAAGCCCCATGCATGTTTCGGCACTCAGGTTTAGAAGGCTGTTTCCTGAGTCCGCCGGTGTATTCAACAGTGTCCCTCCTCTTCTTTGAAGCGTCCTTGGTTTTCTTTGGTCTCCTGCAATATTCCCATTGCTATTATAAAGACATAAATAATAGCATTGTGATGACATCTTCATACATGAAGATTTTTCTACATTTCTGATTATTTTCTTGAGATAAACTCCCAGAACTGGGATCACTAGAAACACTGCCATTTTACAAACAAAGATTTTCCTAGACTCCATGTGTAGTATCTTCCCTCCAAATATGGATAATTTTATATGGATATATAAAATTTTATTTTATTTTTATTTTATTTTTTCTCTCCTAAATAACCTATATTCTATCAGGCTGTACTTGAGGTTTCTGGTAGAGGCAAATCAGATTGCTATGATAAAAGAACTTTGTACACCTTCATGATAATCAAATTGATGATGCCAAAAATGTAAAGCCAAAAGCTTTGCCTGCTTTTTCCTCGTGAATCAGCGTTTGCACGTGCTTATCGGCAGGTAGCATATACTGTTTGGCTGGGCGTTTTCCACAAGATGCTTTCTTTCATTTCCAGCTTCTGTAGATCTTGATGGCTTTTCCTGGCGTCATTGCGGCAACTTGGCATTTATCCTTAGGAGGAGATGTACTGTACCTACAAGTACAAAGTCTGACTCAGTTACTTCTAAAGTTTTTTTTTTTTTTTTTTTTTTTTTCTCTAACCAATGCTGTTGATAGACAACCTGTGGCATTAGAACCAGAAGATTACACTGAACACTAGAAATTATATGGTGCATTTTGTTTTAAACAAACGCCCAAAGCTGATACATTCAACGCATTGTCCTTCCCAAGGAGCTCCCCTCGCCGGCTGAACACTTATTCCAAGGAGGTATCATCACACAAGATGTTAAGGCCTCCTCTTCTGAAACCACTGTCAGAGTCTCTGGCATATTCTATTGAGTACCCTCAATGAAGAAAAAAAAAAAAAATCTTAACCCTTTGAGGAAGAATTGGACCTTTTGAGCCTCTCAGTGGCATTCAGAATCACATTTGAGCAGACAGAGGGGTGAGTGGGCAGAGGGACCAGATTAATAAAAATAAAACGCCAAGGCACTGTGAGAAAGCAAGGAGGCCGATTTTCTTCTGTGACTGGTAAATACACAGGATGTGAAGACAGTTTTCCAAGAGAAAGGAGTTACAATTTAAGCTGCAGCAGCAGCCTTGGGACGTACGCAGGGCCAGGTCGAGGCACTATGTACTTGAATGTGTGCACATTTATATTGTAGTTAACCCAGGCTTATGACTTACTGGTGATATCATTTCAATGAAAATATTTAAATGTTTTTTAAAGAAGAGTCAAGTCTGAGAAAGATAAAATCTGTCCATCGAAAATCACGGGATTAATTAATCCCAACACCCTAGGAAGGACCCTGCCTCTCTTAAAACGATGTCTTTTTTGTTCATTTAAAATGAGCAGTACAGACTCATTATAGAGAATTTGAAAAAGTCCAGGACTTTTTGTCCCTCAGAGATATTTCCTCATCATATTTTGATGTAAAAATATCTTAAATAGGGTAGCTGGAAACATACTGTGAGGGCAGAACTGCAGGCTAAATGTTTATTGGGCGAGTTCTGTCTGGAGACACCCTTTCGGAAAGTGAGGGGGAAGGGTGCTAGGGGGAGGGGGGAGGGTCCGACTGTAAATGCAGATGCCACTGAGACTCAGCGGAGGATGTGGGGTGGCCTTTCAGAGCGGTTCCAAATGGAAGTAAGTGGGTAGGCCTTTGTATCCCCTCATCAGCAAGTCATTGGCTCCCTGGAGGGGCTAATTTTGGATGGGTCGTTTCCTAGGGCTGAGAACAATTCCCAGTGAGGGGTGCAGCTGGGAGCTATCAGCAGTGGGAGTCACAGCAGCTGGGGAGGGATATGCGCTCCAAAGAAGGGATTTGGGCAAAGACTGCATTATCCATTTATCCATTACAATGTCGTGCCAAAATGGAGATCCTCCCATACATACAAATTCACAGCCTATCTTTTCACTTAACATTATTTGCTGAATTTTCCTCATGTCATTAACTCCTTTTTAAAAAACACTTCAAATTAGCTGCCTATTTTTATCATAGGGGGATATCATTTATTTAACCATCCTCTTACTATTGAGCTTCGGTCAAGTTCTCACTATCAGAAATAATATTGGGATGAACCTCTTTGTGTTTTTGTCATGTAGACAGTATAATAAAAAAGAGCCTGCAATTTATTGAGTGCTTATTACTGATGAGGTCAGGCCAATGTTTTTCTTGCCTTCCTTATGGAGTTTTTATGAGGAATGAATGAGAAAATGATTGTAAAGAATGTTACATTTAATAACTCACTCAATCCTCTTAACGACTCCGTGATACAGAGACTATTATCATGCCCATCTTGCAGATGAAGAATCCCAAGGCACAGAGAGGGTAAGTGGCTTGAGTTCTATAACCAGTGAGCATTAGAATATAGGCATATGCATCCAGAAATTAAGCAATATGTTATAGTCTTTTCAGACTGCTTTTCTGGCGACTTTTCTACGCTTATGTCCTGGGAAGTAAACTTCAGAGCTCAAAGGGCTGGACTTAACTCTGAAGCTCATGATAAGAATTGCCAGATGATTTTACAGAAGCAGTGAGTGCTTCCACCAGCGAAGAAGGGGGGTTTTATTTCACCATCGTCAACAACGAAGAACTCAAATGCTTAATTAGAAGCATGATGAAGAACAAGTCATCTATTTCCTTGTCTCCCATCAAGCATCATGAACAATAATTGTCCTTAAAACAAAGGCTTTCCTTTTTTTTCCTTTTTCTTTTTCTTTTTTCTTTAGCACGCTCCATTCTTCCAACATTTTCTTTTGTGTTGACTAAAAGGTACCACCTACATTCATAGCAAGGATTTTTTTTGTTTGTGGAATGAATGCACGAATGAGGCAGGGAGAGGGTGTGGACCTCGTACTGCATTGGGAGCTGTTCAGAGCAGGGTGAGTAAAAACCTTGCAGAACGGAGTCCTCCAAAAAACAGGGGAGTGATTTTTGACAATGGCAAAGTTGTCCCAAAATTCTTTAGTAGAACCTTTCTTAGTCTCAGTTGAATTGAGTATTTAATAAACAAGTACTGAACACCCTTTACCTGCCACCCTCTCTACTCTGCTTGGAAACATTGACTTTCAATGCTGGAATGAACCTTCCAGTTATCTGGCCCACAATGTATTTCAAGGAGGAGGAGCTTGAAGCCACTGCTGCTGTCAGGGCATTTCTGGTTTCTGGGTGGGGGAGGGGAACAGCAGCAGCTGGAAGTTCTGTTTGTTGCTCTTCATTCAGAGTCAGAGGAGCCCTTCAGAGATCACTTAGAAAGT
This sequence comes from Pipistrellus hanaki, assembly GCF_964339955.1. NCBI lineage: Eukaryota > Metazoa > Chordata > Mammalia > Chiroptera > Vespertilionidae > Pipistrellus > Pipistrellus hanaki. The sequence continues at coordinate 30,315,236 of NC_140516.1, forward strand.
ACTCGAAGTTATTTTGAATTATTTTAGCATTAACTTAAGACTGCCCTTACCTTCAAATCGCTCAGTAGTTAATTTATTTGTGAGTTCTGCAGGAATTCTTTGGAAAACAAAGTTTTTCTCTCAATTTTGACCTTTGACACTGTATTGGACCTCTCCAAGTTCATGTCCTTACCAACCTCTCTTCCACATGAGTTGTTGCGAAGTTTAAAGGAGCCAAAGTATGTAAATTCTTAAATAAACACTTCCATAGAGTAAGCACTCCATAAATGTTGGCTTCACTCTCCCTTCCCCTCCATACTTCTGCTCTTGGTTCTTCTTGGAATGGGTGTAGTTGTGTGACCTTCCTGAGCCTAATCCGGAAAAAATACAGATTATATATTCATTCACTACATAGTGGAGATCAGATAAGGTAATCGGTGTGAAGCAACTAGCACCTGGCACAGAGCTGTGATTACCTTAATGTCTGTTAAGAGGTTGTTAATCAGTTGTTTGATTGGCTTGGCTGACCAATGGATCTTCTGCACCTGATTAATATTCAGTCCTTTTGAATTTATATAAAGGATAGAATCTATATAGAAAGAGTATAACATTTAGATTTATGGCTGAGGCATTAATTTCAGCCCATTTGTCTTTGATTTTGATGTTTACCTCAACTCTTTCTGAAATTCCTTCTTTGCCTTTGTCACACTCTTTATTCCCCCACCCCCCCTAATGATAACTGAAGTGTGCTCTTCCTAACCACTTAGTTTGAAGTATAATTTGTGCCAGTGTTGAGCAGTTGAAATTAGGCCATGTGGTCTTCTACAATAGTTGTCAAATCTGATGGATTGGTCCTCCTGGCCTTTGGTAGCATTCTCCGGGCCTTAGGGGCAGACACAACTCCCTCCTTTTTTCCTGTTTTGCTTCTGCTCAAATTCTTTAGGGTCTCTTCCTCTTCCTGCCACTTAAGTTCTGAAGTCCCCGTGAGTTTTATGAGCAATCATCTTTCCTCACCTTCCACTCTTCTTCTGAGTAGTCTTCTGTCCTCCTGCAATGGCTTCATCCTTATTATATTGGCTCCCAAATCTGTGTCTCTGACCTAGATTGCTTGACAGTGTCCAGAGGTTGAACATCTCATCTTGGATATGCCACTGGTGAGTCAAGCTCAATGTGTAGAGATTAGAGCCCATGATCAGTTTTCCCCTAACCAGCTCCAATTCCAGCCCTTAACCACTATGCGATGTCTAATGCAGAAATCACCAGTTAAAGCAGCAAAGTGCATAAATTAAATATTTTGCCTTTTTTTGAGTAAAATTTGTCTTTCACTTTTCAAATGTCTCCTTCTCCATGAAGACTTTGATTCAGCCACTATTCCCTTTTCTGTACTATCTGTGCATTATTATAACAATTACTAGAGGCCCGATGCACGAAATTTGTGCAAGGGTAGGTCCTCACAGCCCCAGCTTTGTCAGAATGTCGCCAGGATGGTTGTTCTACTGTTCGGTATTCGATTGATTTGCATATTATGCTTCTTATTATAGAGTTTATTGCTATGCTTCATTTATGTTTCTTTTCTTTGAGATGAGGGGTCAGTAAGCTTTTTTGGTAAAGGGCCAGAGAGTAAATATTTTAGTCTCTGCGAGCCATATGGTCTCTGTTATAACTACTCAACTCTGTGGTTATAGTGTGAAATTGGTCACAGACAAAACATCGATGAGTGAGCATGGCTGCATTCCAATAAAACTTTATTATCCAAAACAGACAGTGGGCTGGATTGGTCCCATGAGCCATGGTTTCCTGCCCCTGTTCTAGACTATGGATTTCTAAAGGATTATGTAATAAGAATTTAAAGTCCAGGGACCCATTTATCTGCCACATCCTATAAGAGGCCTGAGATCCAAAGTTAAATATGACTCAGTGCCCAATTGTAAGGAGCACACCTGGAAACTGAACACATGCTGTGATGCAGGTGTGGACTGGCCTCCACGGGCTGCTATGACGAAGTCTCACGGACTGGGCAACTTACTGCCTCACAGTTTTGAGCCAAAGTTTTGCAGGGTTGGCTCCTTCTGAGAGCTTGAGGGAGAATGTGTTCCATGCCTCTTTCCTACTTTCTGGTGATTTGCTGGCAATCTTTGGCATTCTTTGGCTTGTAGATGGATCACTTCAATTTTCCACCCTCACATTGGCTTCCTCCATGTATCTTTCCACATAATTTCTCTTCTGTGCAAGTCTGTCTCTGTGTGCAAATGTCCCCATTTTATAAGAACATCAGTAATATTGGTTAGAACTCATCCTACTGACCTCATTTTAACTTGATTACCTCTATAAAGATCCTATTTCTAAATGAGGTACAGAAGGTTTAGAACTTTAACATATCATCTTTGTGAAACATGATTCTACCCATAACAAGGTATATGTGTTCACTGTGTGTTCAACAAGGGTGCTGAGGTGAGGAGATTTGTTCTGCTGGACAGTCGGGGAGATGAAAACAGAGGGTACAAAAACCCCACAACATCTGGCCTGGAAGAATGACTAGTATCTTACTAGACTGAAGGAAAAGGAAAGGGAAGTCCAGACTGAGCAGGCAGCTTGAGTATGAGTAAATGCAAGGGCGCAGGCTTATAAGAAATTCATATTAAATAATTACCCAGGCACAGTTATAAAGTAGTGAGGCTGGTGGAAAGGGCTCACCTTGATGTTAGAAAGATTAGCTGGAGCAGAGCAAGCCTAAATGTGTGCAGGCTTAAAGAGTTGCTTGGACAATGTTTGTTGAGTAAGTGAAATAATGAAGTAGAAAAGAATGGTTGTAATTAATTGGTAGTTATGAATTCTTTCTTTTTCTTTTAAAAAAAAAATATTTTTTATTGATTTTTTACAGAGAGGAAGAGAGAGAGATAAAGAACTAGAAACATCAATGAGAGAGAAACATCGACCAGCTGCCTCTTGCACACCCCCTACTGGGGATGTGCCCGCAACCCAGGTACATGCCCTTGACCGGAATCGAACCTGGGACCTTTCAGTCTGCAGACAGACGCTCTACCACTGAGCCAAACTGGTTTTGGCTGAATTCTTTCTTTTTCAATGTCAGGGGTCTCATTCATGTTCTGAGTACTTGTTAGTAATAGGGCTGTTATCCTGCAGTTTCTCCTTTCACTGACACTTGCTTGGGCTCATGCCTCCTTCATAAATGTTTTTGCTCCTAAGTGCACTGGAAGAGTAAAGACAAGAAATCTGGAGGTTTAACTCATAAGCAAATATTCTCTGATGAAAATGTAACAACATATTTGTCCTTTGGCAATAAAAGTAGCCAATATTTGTTAAATGTTTACTCAGCACCAAGCACTGTGCTAAGCATCACATATATAAACTCATTTAATCTGCACCTATCTCCATGAGATTGTATGCTCTCTATCTAATACGTGAAGTAACTGAGACACAGAGGGATGAACTGGCCCAATGTAACCAGGCTGCTAGATTACTGACCTTTAACCACTTGGCAATACCGCCTCCCTTTCCCATCCTCTCTCCCTTGCCATGCTTGTCTTCCTATGTTCCAACTTGGATCAGTCAACCTGCTTCTGTTCTTCTCTACCCTCCACCAATTAATGTCTGACATTTTGATTCCTCTCTCTCTGCCACTTCCTCTTTTCCTCCTTATTCTCATGTGTTTTTCCATTTCTTGGCCTCTCCTTGACTCTCTCTACATTGGCTTACTGGTCTTTCCTACCTTTGGTGGCAGCATTAGATGGTTATTTGAAGGACTCTTCATTTTTTTTCTCTCTCAACAATAACCAAATACTTACCAGCTGCACATAAAAATGCAGTCCTGGCGGATCTTACAGCGAACCCACTCCCTGCTTAGGAGGGGCTGGAGGACGTACAATGGATTGCATGTTCAAATGTAAACATAGGAGATGCTGTTGTAACCATTGAGCTCCGTTAAAGAGGATCATAGAAATACTGAGAATAATAAACTTTTAGCAAAACACTCCCATAGTTTGTGCTAGGGGCATAATTTCCTGGGTGACTGTTATTCCGACAGTTTACTACAGTCTATTTCACCTCAGTCTATTTCACCTGTGCATATTGTTCAGCATTGAAGCTTGAGGAGATTTTTCTAACTTTGCCATTTCTGGTTTCATCCTAGGGATAACTTTGGAGAGAACTTTCGGCTAATCATCCAACAGTGGCTTGCTAGAATGAAGGCCATGAACTTTGTGCTGAGAGAAGCTTTGGGATTTCAGAAGAGTAAGTCTTAAGAGAAATTTTGGGATGCTGGTGGGCGGGAGGAGGGATGGAAATGGGGCCATTCTCAAAGCCATGACACTAGATTAAGTTAGATGTTTCTTATAAAACGTCCTTGAGGTGCCCTCGTGCTCTTTTCTGATAACTTTCTTGGGTAGGAAATAAGCAGCAGACGTTTGGCTCCTGACCACCACTGTACCTACAGAAAGCAGCTTTTGAGAACGTGCAAGTAGCTTATGTGTGTCCGAGTGTGCATGCTTGGCAGGGATTTTCTGGAGAGGCATGAAGCAACACTTTAATTCCCATGGATGCTGTGTGTTCCTCAGAATGGAAACTGTTCTATTTTTGGTCACAAGACTATTTCTAAGGAAAAACAGTTAAACAAAGCATTGGTAACAAGTTCATGTGTGTAGTCTTCTGAGATTGAAGAAATCGTGCGTTTAATGCATTTGGGGGAAGAAAAGCAGCTTCTTGAATTGCACTGGCCTCAGAGTGATATGAGGAACAGTGCAATTTGGATTTTGGGGTTTGGACTTGAGGGCCCTGAGCAGAGGCTGCATGAGTGTGTGTATGTGTGTGTGTGTGTGTGTGTGTGTGTGTGAGTGTGTGTATGTATAGTGGGGGTCGTGGCTATGAAGGCTGCAGCTTAGCCTTTGAGGGCAGGCAGATTGGCTGGTGTGGAGAAAATTGGCTTTGGCATCTGAAAAAGGAAAACTGGTATTCTTTGCTGTCATAAACTTATCTCGGATTGTGTGATGATTTGCACCCTTGCCTCAGTGTCATAGTTAGTCATGCGCCTTTTAATTAATTAATTAATTAACCAATCGAATGCTTTATTTATTTATTTATTTATTTATTTATTTATGTATTTATTTTAGAGAGGGGAAGGGAGAGACAGAGAGATAAACATTGATGTGAGGGAAACATTGATCGGTTGCCTCCTGAATGCACTCTACTGGGGATTGAACCCACAACCTAGATAATTGCCCTGACCGGGAATCAAACCTGCAACCCTTTTGGTGTTTGGAAGGTCACTCCAATCAACTGAGACACCTGACCAGGGCGGCCATTAGGGGCACTTCCAGGGACTGATTTCCAGCAGAGTCTGAGCTCAAGGCAAATCTTTGAGGGCCAGTTGCATGGTAAACTAAATTTTTTTTTGGCCCTTTCCCTACCAGACACCTTTCTAGGAAGCACATTTTGCTGCTGTTTGATATTCTTGACATGAAAAAAATGAGAAAGCAGACAGCACTCCATCAACCAGCAGCTCTGAAGGAGCATCTCCTGCTGAAGGAATCTTTCCACAGGAGGCCTGCCGCTGAATCAGTGCAGCCCACGGGCCTATGGGGGAAATCTTGAAGGTGACCAGGGCATCTTGCACAAGTGGTTGGAGTGCCTGGGAGGAGACTTTGTAACACCCTAAGCCCAGGAAATGGAGCTGTATCCTTGGGCTCTGATTAAGAAACACGGGCCAGTTTAGAGGGAGCCATGTAATCCGATGCCCTGAAGCCAACAGGGCGGGGTCTGTGAGGCCTCTGGGATTTTTCTCTCCCCTTGCTGTTGAAATATTCCTGAATTCCAATTGGCTGCTTCTTTCATCTGCTTTAAACCTAGCCCTTGGGTACAGATGCAGTATAGTTTCTGGATAACATCTAATTCTTGGGAGAAAGGGCTATTCTCTTTTCCTGAAGACATTCCATGTCTTCGAAGTTATGAAATGAAGTGCCTGGTGAGGAGACCTGTTATTACTACCCTGTTTCCCCGAAAATAAGACAGTGTCTTATATTAATTTTTTCTCCCAAAGTTGTGCTAGGTCTTATTTTCAGGGGATGTATTATCTTTCCCTGCGCTAGGTCTTATTTTCAGAGGATGTCTTATTTTCGGGGAAACACGGTAGATCCTGAGGCAAAGCATTTCTGTTCTTGAAAGTGGCTCTGAGTCGATGCTTGGGAGCTTGGAAAATTTTCTTCTTGGCTACTGTCTTTTGAAATTTTTGCTCAAGATTAAGGGATGGGACCTGTATTGGTCTTGTTCAGAAATGTATACAGACTTGGCACCAGCTACCATTTATCATGTCTTTACTCTCATTGATTCAACAAATGTATACTAAGCACCTACTATGTGCCAGACATGAAGGCAAACACAAGAGACACAGTCTCTGCTGATGTAGTACTTATGGTCTAGTTGGGGAGACAGACAATACATTAGCATATTCACATTATGGGGAGTGCTGTAAAGGAAAAGAACAGGGTACAGAGAGAGAGAAGAATGGTAGATATAAGGAGGGTGGGCAGGAGAAGTCTCTTTGAGAGAGTGAAATTTAAGTTCACATCACAAGAAAAGGCCAGTAATGTGGAGAAAGTGGGATGGAGTTGGAAGTTTTAGGCAGAAGAAATGGCAAGTGCAAAGGCCCCAAGGTGAGAAAGCTAAGCATGTATGAGAAAGCTAACAACACCTGGGTGAGCTGGAGCAAAGTGAGTGTGGGTGAGATGAGCTTGGAAAGTTAGCCATGGAGCTGGATCACATAGCATCTTATAGTCCCAAATATAGAGCTTACATTTTATCCTAAGAGTGTTGGAAAGCCAGTGGGGAGCTTGAAGCAGGGGTGTGATAGTATCTCTTTTACAGCTTTGAAAGCACACCAGCTGCTGTGTGCAGAATGGATGGGGGCAGAAGCTCTAGAAGGCCTATCTAATGTTCAGGCAAGAGGCGAGAGTGGCTTAATCTGGAGATTGGCAGTAGCTCCTTTCTATCTGTGTTCATTCCAGTCTCTTGTGTTCATTCCAGTCTCCTGTTATCAGTGCGGAGAGGTCCTCGTCTCACTGGTTGCTAGTGGGAGTGGGCTTCTTGCGGTATCCTGAGAAAAGGAATTTTCTGAGACTCCCATGGGAGGATGAGATATTATAGAAAGCTTTATTTCTATGGAATCCAATCTGAGTTTTCAAGGACCCATTTCCCTTCACCCCTTCACCCCCCTCCCTTTACCCCCCCCCCCCCCTCAGGTCCCCTAAGGAAGAAGTCTAGCTGTGGCTTCAGAAGAGCTAGAACAGAGCCATGTTGAGAATTTCCTTTCCATGTAGGAGCAGAGTTCAGATCAGCATCAAGCTAGCTTAGCTTGTGTTCCCTGCTGCAGTCCATGAGTCCATTGCGTGTGGTATCACGTAGCTTGGAGGGAACACGGGCCAATGCATGGAAGCCAAGGGAGAGAGCGAACTGCTCTGTTTGAGGGGTATCCCCAAATTTCCCCAGGCTTGCCTTGGCCCTAATTATTCTGGCCAATGATCTTTGTTCCCAGATTTGACTGGCAGGCGCCTTCCCTAGCCACTCTCTCCTTTTTCCAGTCCCTTCCCCCAGTGATCTGCAGGGAACTGGCCAGTGGTGCCTTGGGGAATGTAAAGTAGCTTCCTGATGAAGTTGCCCAAATGACATGACTATCATGTCTGGCCTTCCTTTACTCCTTTCCTATTATTAGTAACTAACTAATGATAATGCTATCACTTCCATATCTTGCCCACCCCCCCCCCCCCCCCCCCACCTCACTGTTTTCTGGGGCAAAAGCTGGCCTTCCTTTACAACAAGACCCCTTCCTGGGGTACTGGTGCTTAAGACTTTCCCAAAATTCTTTAAATCTTCCTGTTTGATTATCGCAATAGCCCTGTGAGAGAGACAGGGAGCTTAGCAGGTTGTCCCCATTTTTGTGTGAGAGGTTTTAGGAAATTCCTAGCAGAGCTGCTTCTGCCCAGGGCTCTCTTTGGCTCCATGGAACTTACCCTGTTGACCTTTTGGTTTTACATGTCAATCTGTTTTACAACTGGTGTTAAAAAATTATTTTGAAAAAAAAAAAAAAAGTACATTTTTAACACTTAGAGAAATATAAAAGAAACATAAGTCAAAGATTTTATTTAACTCATTAATTAATGAGGGAACCAGGAAGATGTTACCTATGGCCTGCTCAGAAACGACCTATGAAATGAAGATATTTACAGGCAATTACATAAAGAAATGTTAGGCTTAGATATAAGCTGGCTAATGTGTGACAGGCCATAAATCTTAGGGATTATCTGCCCCACTGGACAGAAATTATTTGCATCTCTACTGGGCAAAAATGTGTAAGAGAATGGGCAACTTCACTAAGTTAGGGACCATTAGTCCATGGCAAACAATGAATGAACTAAACGTATATTCCCAGAAAAGGGGCCTTGGGTAATGTTGAAAAGATGTGCTACTTTTTTTCTTCTTTTTGCCTTATTTCAAAGTTTTGGCTATTTTTGTGACACTACTTCTCAGAGCAGTGATCCCTAGGTACAATGCCTTTGTTAGGATGTTTGTAGAAAGGGTAAGGAGAAAAATAAAAAGAAAGAAAGGATCGATTAAAATACAATCCTACTTCTCCCAGAATGAGTTGCAATTCAGTCGATGTTCAGACCTCTATTGACCATGGATGTGTGGAACCCTTTGTGAGGCTGTGGGAGCACAGTGCTTCATACAAAACAGATCCTGCCCTGTGGACCTCACGGTCTAGACAGGGAGACAGACATGTAAACGGTACATTCCAATTGGTTGTGATTAAGGCCAAGCAGACATGTGGGAACTGTGCAGGCGCCAGAGAAGGGAGCGGCACCCCAGCCTGGGAGAGTCAAGGCCACTTCCCAGAGAAGGTGCGGTGGAGCTGTCTTGAAGGCTGGGAACGGGTTGCTGGTTGGGAAAGACTTGGGCTTGGATAGCCATTCAGGCAGGACGTCAACTACCAACCTGAGAAACAGCATGGGCGAGTATAAAGAGGTCTACCTTTGTGGTTATGACAGATTTAAAATTTTCTCCTCAATTCTCATTGCTAGTAGTAGAATTCTAAGATTTTGTGCAGTAGGGAGTGAAGGGAGTATGAAAAAGGGAAGAAATTGGAGTTTCTTGGGCAAGCTTGCAGAATTTTCTTTAAATATTAGGTCAAATTCTCTATAAAAACCCTATTTAAAACTTTTTGAAAGACTTTGAAGTCCCAGAGAAGCAGGAAGTTAATTAGAGTGGCTTTGATATCTTCGGGTATGTTTTAACAGCTGCTTAAGACAGTTTAAACAATAAGAACTTATGTGGTTTGGGATGTTTCTGTGATAGTCAGCTCCGGCCAGAGTGAAATATCACTGCATCAGAGAGCAACAGCAGTTGGCTTTAATTTTAGGAAGAGTTCAAGCCAAAAAATTTCTCTAAAAACCAAGAAAGGAACTCCTAAAGAGGAAGATTGCTCCCAGAGAATGCATTTGGGGGTAAAAGATGAACTGAGTGGGGAACAAATAATCTTAACTTGGTTCTCAGAGGAACACAGGGCACACCCATTTCTGAATAATTCTTTGAAGGTGGATTTAACCAAGGGTATTTGTTGGCAGCTGCCATTTGTAAAGGAGTCCCAGTGAGACGGATTAGCATCTATAAGAAATACTTAAATAACACAAAGGGTGCCCAACCAATTTAAATATTCTGGAGATTGGTCATTGTACTTGAGTTAACACGTAATTTGTTTTCCTGGTCGATGCCTTCAGTCTCCTTAATTATTTCCCCAGAGCCTGCTCCTGATTGGATCTTATCCATGCTGGGGAAGAGCAATTTGGGATATCTAAGATGACCAATAAGGAGAGGCCTGTGGAGTGAATTTCAAAAAATTCTGGGCAGGCAGGCCTGCATAGAGGCCTGATGTGGGCAGCATGCTATGCTGCTGCTGCTGTGGCTGCTGGTGATGGATAGTAGTGGTCCTGGTGGCAGTGATGCTGGTGATGATGATGGTGATTCTGGTGGCATTGGCAGTGGTGGTGGTGGTGATGCTGCTGGTAGTCCTGATGGTGGTGGTGGTGATGATGGCTGGTGGTCCTGGTGGGAAAGGGTGGTATTGATACTGGTGGTCCTGGTGGTGGTGATGATGGTGGTGGTGGGCCTGGTGGCTGGTGGTGGTGGTGATGATGATGCTAGTGGTCTGGTGGTAGTGGTGGTGGTGATGATGGTGGTGGTGATTTTGGTGGCAGTGTTGGTGATGGTGATGATGATTATACTGCCTAACTTTTGGAGAACTAAGGATTGTATGATAAACACCCTTCTGAGCATTTACACCCATTCTCATGCGTCAGGTATTTCATTTTCAATTTACTGATGAGAAAAGTGGAGCTTAGAGAGCCTCAGTGACTTGCTCATTCATCCATTCATTCACTAAGTCTTTTGCTTTCATTAAGTTCTGTAGCTCCTTGAAATCTATACACTAATGTATTGCAGCCTCTTTCTCCCTATGCAAAAACTGACTAAACCATAGAAAAGGTTCGAAGATAAGTGATTTTAATAATGGGCCAACTATTGGATGACAGGTGACTATATCATCCAATTCAGGAGACAAATTTATCTTCCAAAATATTACATGTTATACCGACCTTCCAAGGATTTCTCATTTTCCACAGGATAAAGACCAATTTTTTCTGCCTACATGGTTCATGCCAGGCCATTCTGCATGCCATTTTCAGTTGGAAGAGTTTGAGACCTAATTAGGCCTTTCTTGCTACTGCAATTGGGAGACTGTTTTATAAAGGATGTTGTTGTTCCTTTCTAAAAAAGTGTCACCATTAAATCTTTCCTAGAGAATGTTTGAGTTTATTTATAAAATGGAATAAAATAAAATGAAAATTGCACAAAACATTCACACTGAATCTATTGAGAAACGTGCACAAAGATAACCAGTTTTCTTTTCTTCTTAAAGAAAAGTATTTTTTATTGATTTTTTTTAGAGAGGGGGAGATAGAGAAATATCAATTGGCTGCCTCCTATCAGGATTGAGCTTGCAACCCAGGCATGTGTCCTGTCCAGGAATTGAACTAGCAACCTTTTGGTTCATAGGATGATGCTCAACCAACTGTGTCGCATCAGCCAGGACAAGATAACCTGTTTTTCAAAAGTTCCATTTTAGTGTAGTAGCTGAACAAAGAACTTTAGCAGTTAACTCTCTGAGTGGGATACACTTGTAAATGAGGATTTTTGGTAAATGCACAGACAAAAAGCTTCTAAAACAATGACCTTTCCTTGATGAATTACTGTCTTCATACTAAGTTGTTTTTGCAAGATGGATCTATCTATCCATCTATCTATCTATCTATCTACAAGAACACAAGTGCATGGATGGCCTGCCCAAGCCCAGTGGGTTACAAAAGATGCATAAGAAAAATTCATATAGAAAACATGATGTGAGTAATCTCCTTTCTTAAAGAGCAGGCACTTCCCATACAGAGGAGTGGGCTATGACAAGGTTTTCTAGAGCTCAGTGTTTGCCATGAACCGAGGGAGGTACAAAAATAAGCGAGAAGAGGAGCATATCAGGGGAGGCAGGTTCTCAGGGAGCCTTTAATGCTTACTAACTGTGGAATGTTCCTCAAGGGTTCTTCATTTTCTCCAATTTTATAGCTCATGGTAGGTTCTGACTCCTTTCTCTGATCTATTGAGGCACAAATTTGAGTGAATTTTTTTTTTTTTTTTTTTTTTTTTTTTTTTTTTTTTTTAAGATTCACATGTTGTCTTTGGAAAATAGAGCTTGTTCTTCTTTCCTTTGGACTTAGGTTTGGCTTTATCTTGTTTTCATTGCCACCTACAACCTAGAGTTGACTGCTCCAACTCACTCATGGCAAGCAGAGTGAATTCTGTGCACTGCAGTATGCACACACTCTTACATTTTTAGCTGGTCCCAAGTCTCTTGCCTGAGAGCCCACACCAGCAGTGACATGTTAACAATTAGCTAGTGGCTAACGTGGGTGCTTTTGCTTCCAAAAGCTATAGAGAATAGGTGCTTCTGTATGCAAAAGGATACTCTACCTTTTCCACTCCAGTCATCTTACTTAAGAATTCTAATATTTCCAAATTTCCAAACAGATATTAATTTTGGGGATTCAATGATGAGAAAATCAGAACTCCCAAGAATTCTTAAAAATACCCCCCATCCTAAGTTATTATGAAAATACATCAACATTTTTCAGATTCTTTACTTACTGTTATGGATACCTAAGAAAATGTATTTAATAAATAAAAGCCATTAAGTTTAGTAGTATTTGCAAAGAACTGTAGCCTATTGCAAATATTCAAAATGCTTGAGAATGCCAGCAAACATTGGGTAGTATTTGAATAATGTAACATTGGATCTCCAAGCTAGACTGACAGCATAACACAGAATCTCATGTTGAGCCGAAACTGGTTTGGCTCAGTGGTAGAGTGTCGGTCTGTGGACTGAAGGGTCCTGGGTTCGATTCCTGTCAAGGGCATGTACCTTGGTTGAGGGCACATCCCCGGTAGGGGGTGTGCAAGAGGCAACTGGTCAATGTTTCTCTCTCATCGACGTTTCTAGCTCTCTATCCCTCTCCCTTCCTTGCTGTGGAAAATCAATAAAATATATTAAAAAAAAAAAAAAAAAAGAATCTCATGTTGAAACTGCCAAGTTAAGGACTTGTTTTTACTTCCAAAATTTTTTTATTCTTTAGTATACCTCTAATAGGATTTTATTTATAAAGTCCAGTATATATGCATACTAGTATATATTTATTAATATTACTTTCTTTTTTCCCCCCCAAAAATGATTCACCATTGACAGCCAGTAGGACCATGAACACACACTTACAACATGACAACAGCTACAGGCAAGCTCAACTGATTGGATTGGGGCAGCCTCCCTTCCAGGGGTGCCTGTCCCACCTCCCTGAAATGTTGGCATCAACTCTGGGTTGCACATGCCAGCTGTTCTGCTTTTGCTTTCTACTTGATGTCAGTAGATTTCCTCAAACCAGTAATGTCTCTCTGTGATTGCTAGGCTTTAGTTCTCATGGTGTGATTATAATAATTTCCCCCATTTTCTCAATTTCTTGACCAGCTTTTCTTGGGATTTGAAATTCAGAAAAACCATCTTAATTTTAGAGATATGCCGGGGAGGATTTCCCTCCTGGAAAGGATCACTCTTTCTGGGAGTAATCCAGGACATCACCACCATTCAAAATGGGGACTGAGGCACTGTCCACTCAAAAATCCCCAGTAGCTCATGGTGGATTGCTACCACTGCCACTATCCAGTGGTATTTGTGGGTCTTCCTCCAGCAAAGGACTCCTTTAAAAAATGTGAAAGCTGAACCACAGCAGGCAGGGGGGAAATTATAACTGAAATGGATTAGCATAGAGCCGTGGTCGGCAAACAGCCACTCACAAGCCACATGTGGCTTTTTGGCCCCTTGAGTGTGGCTCTCCCACAAAATACCACATCCCGGGAGAGTCTATTTTGAAGAATTGGCGTTAGAAGAAGTTTAAGTTTAAAAAATTTGGCTCTCAAAAGAAATTTCAATTGTTGTACTGTATATTGTTGATATTTGGCTCTGTTGACTAATGAGTTTGCCGACCACTGGGAGACCTGTAAGTCTTTGATGAAAATGGCTGCCTGGGGCCATTTGAAGACCTAGATGTTGGCTATCTCATTTTCTCCTGGAGTGTAGCATAAAGATATATAGTAAAAGGTAAGTGTGTCAGACCACCTGAGGTGGGATTCTGTCATTAACTAACACTGAGAAAGTTGCATACCTTCTCTAGACCTCAGTTTTCATGTCTGTATTGACTTCACAGAGCTGGTTAAATGAAATGATACAAATTACAGTGCCCTGGCACATGCTGACTATGAACTAAGCAGAACCTAGGGTTGCATTGTTTTTCTTCATAGGATTATTGAGAGTGCACGTTACCAGGACTTTCATTCATTGTTCAGAGGTCTGGGTGCATGCAGCTAGGTGATGGGCAGTGCTGGTTATGGTTCAGAGCCCTGCCAGGTGTCTTGGCACTGTACGTTTCTAAAATGCTGTTGTTATTTAGTTGGCCCTCTCAAAGTAAACCCCAAACATGGTGTCAGGAAAGAACCCCATTGTCCCGACCTGCGGGGCAACAACAGGGGCACGCAGGAACCACCTAAGAGAATGAACAAACAAGGAACGCGAAAGAATGGAGGCAAGACAAGGTTCTGATCAAGCCCCAAACTTTATTCTCTGAAATGGCTGTATTTATACAGCAGAAACAAAGGGGGGCAGGGCTGCCCATGCAGAGGGGTCCCTGGCAGTGTCCATGGGGGAGGATCAGGAAGGGGAAGTTGCAAAGATGTTAACATTCCAAGGTGCAACATTCCAAGGCTGGGCTATCTAGGGGGGAGGATCAGGAAGGGGAAGAAGCAGGAAGATGCTAAGCAGGAAGATGCTAAACTGCAGGTTAATCTTTATCTTCTGGCCAAGCCCTCAGGGCACCGCATAACTTCTGCTAGAAGGAACTTAATTCTATTTCCTTAAGACTGAGTTGCTCGTCTCAACTTTGCTGGCTCCCAACACCCCATGTCTGATAACTCTTCATCTTGACACAACATAGTACTTCGTGGGGGCGGAGGAGCTTTGGACCTGAGCATTGCACACACTGGCAGGGGGCGGCCTAAAGAGATGCAGGTCGAGGCAGCCTTGAGACTTCCCACCCAGGGCAGGGCAGGCCACTGGGGTGTTTGGTCCATGCTTCTCTCACACATTTTAAGCTGTGGGTGCAGGTTTTATAGGAGAAAGTGCTGCCTGGGAAGAGTTTGTCTTTCTGAATCTGTCTCAAAAGGTGGAGGAATTCTCAGGTACAGTTACACAATCTGATGTTAAGGGCCCCTTGAGCAGATTTGTTATAGGAAAGTCAGTAAGCAGTTGGCATTAGAGTGTAGTAGAAGATTCTATGTTAAGAGCATTAGTGCAGACTTTATTACATTTAGTATTAAAAATATTAAAAACTATATTTATGTTGATTTAAGAGAAGAAGAAGGAGGGAGAGAAAGAGAGAGAGAGAGAGAGAGAGAGAGAGAGAGAGAGAGAGAGAGAGAGATCAATGATGAGAGGGCTGCCTCCTGCCTGGCCCCCTATTGGGGATTGAGTCCAAAACCTGGGCATGTGCCCTGACTTGGAACTAACCCTGACCTGGTTTATAGGTGGATGCTCAACCACTGAGTTACACCAGCTGGGTGAAAAAAACACACCTCAATTTTCTTCTTTTACTAGCTGTGTGACTTTGGGTAAGTTACTTATTATCTCTCATGTTGTGTTTCCTCGGTTATAAATGGGATAAGGTTATCTTGACATTAAATAAAAATGATATATGTAGAAAGCTGTCAAAACAGATCCTGGAACACAATAAACACTCAAGAAATATTAGCTATTTTTTCATTAGTACAGTTGAGTCAAGGTGTACAAATATTCCTCACCATACTCAACTGCTGCATTCTTGAATAGATACAAGTTTTCTCATAAAAAATATGGTAAAGAAGAGAGTGAGAAGACGTTAGTCATTCATGACATAATTTTCCTTTATCCTGGCCTAGATTCACACAGCATGTGTTTCTGGACATGGACAGACAGCAGCAGAGGTGCGTGGGTGGACTGTGGAGCAGGGTGGAGTCACTACGTTGGAGCAGAAGGACCCGCTGTGTTAGATGCGGAAGAGCAAGGTGTAGGTGGTGGGGACGCCTTCCCAGCGCCAGGAGAGGTTGATGGCTGGACACTCTTCTTCGGGCTTTTCTTGTTGGTTAACTTATTCCATCCTGCTTAACTTACTCCAGTCATGGTCTAGTTACATCACGAGACTTTCTATTTGTTTATTTATATTTTAATATTTTTATTGATTTTTTACAGAGAGGAAGGGAGAGAGATAGAGAGCTAGAAACATCGATGAGAGAGAAACATCGACCAGCTGCCTCTTGCACACCCCCTACCGGGGATGTGCCCGCAACCAATGTACATGCCCTTGACCGGGGAATCGAACCTGGGACCTTTCAGTCTGCAGACCGACGCTCTACCACTGAGCCAAACCGGCTTCGGCTAAATCACGAGATTTTTAAAAGAGACTCTTTAATAGTCTCTCACAAATCAGGCTTTGTAAAAGTCCCCCAATCTACTGCCTGCACCATCTTGCTGGCAGGAAAAGTCTTTGCCAAGGTCAAGTGTACCAGCAGTTGATCCAATAAAAACCAGTGATGAGATTTCAGGGGATACGAATGTCACTTTTCACAGGGGACTAGATAGAAAATTATTCTTCAAGGATGTTCTGAACAGAGACTGGCAGAGCTGGAAACTTCAGAAAGACCTCCTTTTCTGATCCATTAGCTTTTAAAAATGAAATAGAAAGAAATGTGAAACTACAAGTTCTCAGAATATGTCACGAACACTGCTGAACTATGCTTACCACTCCTAAAGAATGTGCAATCAGCAGTCTCTGGTTCTCGACAGCTTTTAGGGCGCCTTCCCTGATCATGATGGACCCGGCCCCCAGAAGGACATTTGACATTCCAGCACCCGTGTATTTTGTGTGACCTTCCCCTTCCTGGAACAATGTTTTGACTTCATGCATGCATGATAATAATCAGATCACAGTGACAGCAGCGCCTATTTTGAGGGCCTTCTATGTGTCAGGCATATCACTGGATATTAAGCTTATGTTATTTTCTTTAATTGTCAAAGCCAATTAAATATCATTATTTTGAGTTTAGAAATAAGGATATCGAGGCTAGGAGAAGGTCATTCATTTGCCTCTGACGTGAATGGAATTGAGAATCGAACCTGGGTCTGTTTGAATCTAAGGCCTTTACCAGCTAAACAGCAGCTCAAGCAGACGTGGCATAGCATCAACGCCTCGTTTTGTAGATGTGCGTGCCAGGTGGCTCTCTCGTCTTGATGCCAGCCATTCCCTGACAATTTATGCTGATCACACATATCTCTTGGTTTGTTTTCTCACACAGGTGTGCCCTTATTCCTGCCCACCCCTGTAGGCAGCACTGGCAACTCCTGCCTTGAGTTCAGGATACATGTTTTTCGGTTGGCATTATAGTCTTGTAGTTATCGGCTAAGCACTTGACCCTGGAATCAGATTCAAACCACAGCCCTACTACTTACTAAGTCTGTGACCCTGGGAAAGTTGCCTAATTGCTCTCAATTTTTTATCTGTAAAGTGGGGACAGTAACAGTACCTAACTCACAGGTGAAGATTAAATGAGGCAAATGGCTTAGAAGAGCAAATGGTTCAAGTTAGCTGCTTAATAGAATTATTCAAACTTGGAAGAGTTCACTGAATGTTAATTATGGCTAACAACATAACACAATTAGACACAGCCCATTACAATCTCTAGTCTCCTGACTTTGGTTCAATTCTTTGACTATCGTGAGTGCTTACTATATGTCACACACTGTACAAAGGGTCATGGAAACAGTGAAGAATAAAATCCTCAGGAAATGGATGGCATGGTGGGTAGTTGGACATATAAACAGATCCCTTCGACTTACTGTACTAAGAACGCAGGATTTATTCGGAGTCTGGAGAGAGGTACGGTGATTAACCTGCCTGTGCAAGGAAGGAAGAGCAGGAGCCAGGTACATGCAGAAAGATGCATGAGGATTTCTAGGCAGAGAGAGAGAGACCATGCAAAGACATAAAAGTGGGAAACAATAATATGGGTGAGAGGACCTATGAGCAATTTGCTGATGTTAGAATATATAATTTAAGCTAGGAAATGAGCAGGAAAAAAATGTGATGCTATGGACTTTATTCTGCAGGTCACGGTGGAGTCACTTTGGTGCCTGTGTTCAAGAAGAGTGGTCGGATTGGAGCAGGGGGACTAGGTGGAAGGCTATGGAGAGACAAATGGTCCAAACTAGAGCAGTCAAGGTAGGATGGAGAGGAAGGGGTGCATTAGAGAATATTCAAGGGGTGAGCTGCAGGGCCTGTAGCTGAATGGAGATGCTTCAGTAAGTGCTGAGTTAACATGCCCCTCCTGTGGGAGTTCTCCTTTTAGAGGATAATTCTTTTCCCGTGTTTTCAGAAGGATCCATTAGACCACATGTGTCAAACACAAGGCCCGCGGGCCAAATCCAGCCCGCCAGGCCTTGCAATGTGGCCCGCACCGCGCTGTCATCACTGCACTCCGCTGTCAGTTTATGACATTGTCAGTTTATGACTGTTCAGTAAACCATTCGGCCCGCGATTTAGGCTGGATTTTAGATTTTGGCCCCTTCTCTGATTGAGTTCGACACCCCTACATTAGACCATTAATTGTATAGGTTCCTAATGTCCATTAGAGAAACCACCTGAGAAGTTGAAGCCAGCTCTAAGAAGCCAGCTTTAAAAAAAGATAGCAGAGATAGGATGGCACTTAGGGTCTCCACATCTCAGTGTCCCAATCGGTAAAGTAGTACATGTCCCATTGGATAGACATAAGGATTAAATTAGCCAAAGCTTTAATAACAGTGCCCACCATCAAACAAGCCCTCAAAATAGGAAAGCTGCTGCCAGTATTGTTGTTGTGACTGTTACTCACTTTATAGCACAGCCTCATGAATCTGACTACCTCGTTCCAACCAAGCTCTATGAAATTGAAAACACACACACACACACACACACACACACAACAACTTAATTTCATTAAGCTTCAGTTTCTCATCTGCAAAATGGAAACAATGATAGACAATTTAAAAAGTCTATCTTGCCTAGCTTGCATGGCTCAGTGGTTGAGAGTCGTCCTATGAATCAGTATGCCCAGGTTGTGGGCTCGATCCCCAGTGTGGGGCATGCAGGAAGCAGCTGATCAATGATTCTCTCTTATCATTGATGTTTCTCTCTCTCTCTTTACTTCTCCCTTCTCTGAAATCAATAAAAAATATGAATAAATAAATAAATAAATAAACAAATATTACCTATCTCAAGGGCTTGTGGGTAGACTGAATGGAATGTGTACCAGACACGTAGCCTAGATCCTGGCCCAGAGTAAAAGCCAGGAAATGTAAGCTACTGCTGTATTTCTTATTGTATGCTATAGGTATTTTTTGTGTATGTAATATTTCACTTTCCTTGCATCTAGTACAGTAGGTGATCTGTTTTCTATATTAAAGATGAAGAGATTGAAACATGGGGAGGTTAAATGCTTTGTCCAAAGTCATCTAACTGACCTGATAGAAGCTATTCCATTTAGGACACCTTGATATGATGTAGGAGAAACACTGAAGGAGAATCAAAGTTGATTTTAGTTTTGTTGTTTCCCCGAACAACTATTTAAATGGAAACCTGGATGAGGAACAGAATTTAAATGGGGGTTGTGTGCATCATCAGTACATTCATATGTTTGTATAGGTATGCGTGTGTGCCTGTGTGTTTGTGAGAGAGTGAGACCGCAGAGATAGAATCCAAGACTTCAGTCTTGGATATGTTAAGCTTGTGATGTCTTACAGACATCTTTGTGGTATATTAACAAAATAGTTGTTATAATACAACCCTGTCTTTAAGGAAGTCTGGAATGGAGATAGGAATCTGGCAGTTGTCAGCACAGAGATGGTATTTAAAGTCATGTGAATGGGTGAGATTTACCAGAGCAGGAAAGTATAGAAATGGAAGAGCAAAAGGCCCAGGCTAAACCAAACCCAGAACATGTCAACCTTTAGAGGAAAGAAGAGAAATAATTGCTATAAAATGCACCAGAAGGAAGGGCCAGTGGGGAGAACCAGAGGACAAAACACTGCCAGGAAAGTGGGCGTCCTGGGTCTCCCTCACTTTTGCATGGCACATTGGTGCTATATGTCACCCATTTGGCACTATGGTATACCCTGCATTGGGGGTTATTTCTCTTTTTGTGTATTGGACACTTTTTGTGTTGAGACCTCTGGTCCCCAGGGACTGGGGCTCTGTCTGTCCTTTGGAATTCCCCATAGCAGGCACGACACTTGACCTTGAAGTGATACTCCATAATGTTTGGCAATGATGATCTGTGCTCACTATTGTCATAGAAAAAAAGATGGTGTTCAGCAAAAGATAGCTGGTTTGGAAAAATGAAAGAAAAAAAAAAAGGAAAGTGTGCTCAATCCCAGGTTGAAAGGCTCATGAACACCAGAATGAAATACATTATCTGACCAAAGGGAAGACTTTTTAGGAGTCATTTTAAGAGCATGAACTGGCTGTAGCTCATAAGACCTAATATAAGCCAGACAGATTAAAGAAAAGATATTCAGAATCTAAGAATTTCATTGAGTTGGGGTTCAGGTGGAGAGGGTAGCTTTGACCAGAAACACCAAGGGCTTATATCAGAAGCTGAACAGGAAAGAACAGAGTGTTCTCAGAGGGGGGATGAGCTCATGGTGGCTGCTGGGGTGAAATAAAGAGGAAGTAGCTACGTAACCCTGGCTACATGCTGACCCAAAGTCATGGCATTGACTGATTCTCAAGATATCCTACATTGATCTTTGGCATGAAGTGCTGATGTCCTGCTATAAGGTTCTTTGGGAGAGAAGTATAGCCCTGGGCTAGGAGGCCAAACCCTGATCATCCATCCATTCATATATTAATTCATATTTAATTTGCAGTTGCTAAATGCCACATCCTTTGGATATAGTGGTGTAAAAGAAAAAAAAAACTTACCTAATTTCATGAAATTCTTATTCTAGTGTGGGTAATTCGTCTATATATGAGAACAATAACTACAGAAAGTTAGTGACTGTTGGAGCTCAGAGAGGGCCTTAGCACTAAATTCTGGAGGCATTTAGGAAGTTCCATGTGAACTGGCTCTTAAGGGAGGAAGACTTTTTGCAAATGTAAAGGGATAGTGGTGAAGTGGTGGTTACTGGACGGTAATGGTGGTGGAGGGGCAATGATGGTAGTGGTGGTGGTGACGTTGATTTTGAAAGGAAGTGGTGGTGGGGGAGGGTGGCGGTGATGAAAATGATGATGGCAGTAGTGTTGAGGTGGCTGTGGTGGTGGTAATGGTTTTGGTGATCATAGAGATAGTGAAATACAAGTATAAACCAGGCAGAGGCCACAGCGTGTCCATGAGCACAAAGTCATGAAATAGTTCACTGAGTCCAAAAAGCTCACCTGGTAGAGACGTTGCAGGTAAGAAGGACAGGTAGGTTTGAGCCAGATATAAGGGCCTCAGGGGCTAAGATGAACCCATTTTTATTGCAGGTTTAAGTGGGACTTGGTTTGCTTTGATTTGTAGGGAGAGAACTGGCAGTATTGTAGCAGGGTTGAGGGAGGGTGACATCTCCTGTCATAATTGACATTCTTATTTTACAGTTATACCACAACAAAAGGGAAGGGTCAGAGGAGTGTCTGGAATATGCACAAATCTAGTTAGATCCAACATCCTAGAGAAGGAAAGAATGTTCCCCTTCAGGCAAGATAATATTGAAATCATTTATGTAATTGTTTGCATCTACTCAGCATTCATTAGTTCCCTTACTCATTCCAAATATTTTTATTGCATGCTGAAAAGTTCAATGCCTTAGAGAGAATGGCCAAAAAGAACAGTAAGTAACTCCCTCAGCTCTCAAGGACTTTATAATTTCCTGGAGAGATAGGGTTGCGGGCTCAATTGAACCATGAACAGGAGGTGCCTATGTGCCATTCCTGACTTTGCAGACGAGATCTGTAATGTGTTCACTCAACACTTTCTTCCTGAGTCCTTACTGTGTGGATGGTACTATATTGGAGGGTCATTAAAATAGTTCTTGCCCTAAAGAGCAAGAAGTTTATAATCCGTGGAGGAAATGTCTCTATAGTCTTTATTTACATTATTTTTTTTCAATATATTTTATTGATTTTTTTACAGAGAGGAAGAGAGAAGGATAGAGAGTTGGAATCATCGATCAGCTACCTCCTGCACACTCCACACTGGGGATGTGCCCACAACCAAGATACATGGCCTTGACTGGAATCAAACCTGGGACCTTTTAGTCCAAAGGCTGATGCTCTATTCACTGAGCCAAACCGGTTTCGGCTATTTATATTCTTTATGTTTATGTGTGTAGGTGGTGGAGAAGGGTTGACCAGATGGTTTTTCAAGGTCCTTTACAAATTTACTATTTTATAACAAAAAGATCCAAGATTTATAGAGAGCACTTGGGTTACAAATAAGCCCAATATTTATGCTAACTTTGCTAGATGCTTAGAAATTACAGAAACTGCTTCACACACTCCCTCCTTCTAGTAAATTATCTAGGATCTTTGTAAAAGGCTTATTTGTGGTAAACTTGTGCACGGTTGTCAGTTTTCAAACCTGAGTGCAGGGCACAGGACCATCCCCAGGAACTCAGGCTCCTGAGGCCATGGCTAGGCACGTAGTCATAGAATGAAAGACCCAGTTGTTCTGTCTACATTCTGGGGAATGTGGTTTGAGTGACTGTGGGAACTTAAACTTTCTGACTTTCTGTGTAACCGAAATCTCAACCCCCAAGTGTGTCGGAGTGACTTCTCTGACACAGCACATGGAACTTGGCTCCCTCCTGATGTCTGTTTTTCTGGCTCTCGGGAGAAGAAATGGCCTAAACAATCCTCATGGGCCAACAGTTGAAAAAATATTTGTTTTGGTTTTGTGGAGTGCTTTCCTCATTAAAACGTGGACATTTTTTGAGGGGAAGGGAGATCCCCATTGTGTACATTTGATTCGTTTAGGCTTAACAAACCAATTGTTTTGAGGAGAGACTTTATGTCCAAGAGGGCTATAGAAAGCTTTACTGCCCTTTCCTTTCAAACAGGAAGTTGTATTTTGCCAAAAGTAAACACATGTGAACCGGGAAGGTTTGTTTAGTTTCTAACACTGACTTCAGGACCTGAGAATGGAGTCTGTGCTTGGCAAAAATGCCTTCCCCGGATCGCTCCGGGCCAAAATGTTCTCAGCTCAGGACCTGGCCTTTGCGCTCTGGTAAACATCCTCCTCTCACCAGCCCCCAGAAGTCCCCTGCCAAAGTCCCTCGGCGGCCCTGCTTACTTATCAGGAACATTCTCCAACTGATGGCAACGTGGAAACAAACTTCCAGCGGGACGTAGCTTTCCGAAGAGGGGCCTGAGGTTTGGAAATCTCAGGGGACTTGAATGCAATGTAAGGTCCTTAGGCAGGGATGTGGCCCCTCTGGGTGCAGAAATTTCCAGAAGGACTGTGACGCTCAGCTACCGTGGTAGTGCTAAGCACTTCATAGGACTGACCTTACATAATCCTCCCACAGCCCTGGGAGGAAGATTGCTGTTATCTGTGATTTACAGATGAGGGAACTAAAGCTTAGGAAGGGTGGAAAAAAAAAAAAAAATAGCTCAAGTTCACACAACTAGTTAAGCAACGAAATCTCCTGGTTTCTGCCTTCTGTTGTGCAGACTTGAACTAGTTCAAGATCAAAATCTGAACTCCAGGAAATTACAAAATGTTTAGAAGAGGGAGACCGGCATGATTCAGGTGAAGAGCAGTGAAAGACAGTTTACTTTTAGTCCAGGCTAGTTGAGCACGCAGCGTTTGCTGTTTTGAATGAATAAGTTGAACACTGAACCGCTCTTGTTCCAGGAAGGACTTAAGACAGCTCATAAAAATTCCCATGCGGGAACCTCTGAATTGGTGGAGACTGTGAGGTCTAGAGGCATCTGTGATGATTCTCAGAGGAGGGCCTCTGGTTTGCCCTCCTCTAAGCAGGAATTAGGCGAGCAAGACACGTTTCAGATCTGGGGAGTCAGAATCAACTATGTATTTAGGGGCCTTGCACTGGAAGCTACTTCATGAAAATGTTCTTACTACCCAGGGTGACTTGCCTTGGGCCTTGGTATTGTACTCTCTGAACTCTTATATGCTTGAGAGATATTTTATCCACCTAAACATACCAATAAATAAATAAATAAATAAATAAATAAATAAATAAATTGGCCTGTGATGTAATCCACCACTCATAGGTGGTGGCAAAGCTGGTTATATTGGACCAGAAATCCACCCTCTCCCCATCTTCTCTCCCATCCTGAGCCAGTTTTCCCACATCCTAATGGGGCTGATCTTGCCATGGCTCCAAAAACAGCTTACTGCCTACGTGCATTTTCTGTTGTACTTTACAGACATTTTCATTAATCCTCACAACTGCTCTCTTATGCTAAGGAAGATGAGGCCCACTTCCCAGCTGAGAAAACTCAGTCTGAGAGATATTCAGATTCTTGCCCAAGGCTGTAAAACTTACTGATGATCAAACCAACTAATTAGAAGACACAGGTCTGATGACCAAAGCCCATGTTCTCTCCACTACACCACACTGTCTCCTTGGAACAGAATGAAGACTTCCCAGATGGTTTTTAGCTGGCATTCTGGATCTGCCGAAAACCCTTCCGAGATGCTAACAGCGGTAAGTCCTGTGGTGGTATGGGAGACCTGAACAGTTCGGTGTGTTTTCATTGATTCCACCAAATGGGGACACAGACCTCTGGCTTCCCTCGTAGAACCCCGTGTTTGAAGTGTCTCTGTTTTCTTCATTCAGAAGAACAGATCAGCATCTCTCATGCAAGGCCTGGCTCTGTGCCCATCTCACTTTTGCAATGAGTTTAGCAACATCTGCTTTGCCCATTAAAGTGATTTTTCTCTTCCTGGCCCCGAGCCTGTGTGCTTGCTGCAATTGATTACCAGCAATTTCCTTCCCAAACCAGAGGGTTCAGTGAACTCTAAATTGAATTGTTGCTCACTAGTCTCCCTCGGACCAGTGCATATGGCTTACGTGCAACACAGTCAAGCCGCTTAGTTCCCCAATCTCCTGGTTAGACGCAGGGGAGGGCCAGGGGAGGGCCATTTTCCATTTTTGTACACAGTGGCCTGGGGCTGCGGTCATCTCTGGGTTTCTCAATTTCAAACCTGAGTGGGAGGGGGTGAAGTCACCTTGCTTCCAGCAAGGCTGTTGCCGTGTTCAGGCCAACTGTGGCACTGGTGGCCTCAGAGGTAGCTGACTGGAAGGCTCACCTGAGAAAAACAATCTCTAGCTCTAGAAGCTAAAATAAAGATGTCAAGATGAGGTGCATCACTGTACCCCTTGGAAGGAAATTGTGGGTCTTCCTATGTGGCTCAGGCAACTTTTCTTTAAAAAAAAAAAAAAAAAAAAAAAAAAAAAAAAAAAAAAAGTATATATATATATATATATATATATATATATATATATATATATAATTGATTTTTTACAGAGAGGAAGAGAGAGGGATAGAGAGTTAAAAACATCGATGAGAGAGAATCATCGATCAGCTGCCTCCTGCACACTCCCCCACTGGGGATGTGCCCAAAACCAAGGTACATGCCCTTGACCAGAATTGAACCTGGGACCTTTCAGTCCGCCGGCTGACGCTCTATCCACTGAGCCAAACCGGTTTCGGCTCAGGCAGCTTTTCTGAATAAAGCAAAGCCCCCATGAAGCAGAGCCTGAGCATCTGGCCTGCTGCTCCTGGATTGGTAGACTCGTAGTCATCCTTTAAGATGCATCCGAATGTCACCCTCCAAAGAGCAGGCCCTGAATGCCGCAGCCTCATCGCTTTCATGTGCTTTGGTCACCACACTTTCCATATTTCATTGCATTTGTCTGCTTTGTACATGGGTTCTTCACCAATCTGTGAGCTCCTCAGAGCGGGGACCCCAGTCCGCACTCACCCCTGTCTTTCCAGTACCCAGTACAGGGAAGTAACACAGAGTAGGCCCTCAATACAAGGAGAAGATTTAAAATGAGTACTTTGCTCTGAGCTGTTCCTGAAATGTCCCCCTCCCCGCCCCCCCTCGCCCCCCCCCCCCCCCAACAGCTGTGGCAGATTTACAGAAGGACAGTGAGGACTAGTGGGTGATTTAGAGAAGTGGAAATCAGGAGTCTCCTCCATCACAGCATCCTAAAAAAAAATGTGAGGAGAACCCAACACCCATTACTAACCAGACTGCTGCTGCTGATCGATGCCCTTCTTTTAAAGCTAGGTGTCTAAAAGAGAGAGAAGGGACACATGACTCAAGCCAGGAACAGTGACAATTACCTGAAGTCGTTTGAGTCGTTGCATTTTCTGTTTCTTTGAGAAGACGTTCCCCCACTTCCACCAAGACTGCTGACAGCAGACCCACCTGTCTTCTGAAATGATTACCAAGAACAGGGCTGCTCAGACCCTCTTGTTGCACATGTCTTTCACACACACCCCTGGCCTCGAGCTCAGGGCTCTTTGCCTTTATTTCTGGGAGAGATCTCATTTATGCTGTTACCATAGTGAGAAGTATTGGAAAGACCACAGTATCCTAAAAAGTACAGTGTGGCTTGAGGCTGGGAGACCCATACCTCTTTTAAAAAAAATATATTTTATTGATTCTTTACAGAGAGGAGGAGAGAGGGATAGAGAGCTAGAAACGTCGATGAGATTGAAACATCGACCAGCTGCCTCTTGTACACCCCCCACCGGGGATGTGCCCGCAACCAATGTACATGCCCTTGACCAGAATCAAACCTGGGACCTTTCAGTCCGCAGACCGACGCTCTACCACTGAGCCAAACCGGTTTCAGCAACCCATACCTCTTCACCAAGTGGATTGGGAGCTGAACCCCCAGAGCTTTAAGGGACCCCTAGGGTTCTTAGCTTCCAGAGAGGCCTTAGGTCTTTCTTTACAGGGCCAAATTCACAGGTGGCCCTGTAAATCTACGGAGGAAACCGGTTCATAAACTTCCAGGGAAACTTCGCTGGGCCTCACATGAAGATACGTAGCTAGGGAAAGGGCATTGAACATTTTTTTTTAAAGCGTTGAGAACCTAACAGAGGAAAGGCCGGGGAAATGTGCCAATGCCTGCCCTTCCTCTTCACAATCATGTATCAGACATAATCAAGCCTGGTACCCCTTCCTTTTCCAGTCCCTTGCAGCAGAGAGGATGGGACCTCAGCTAGCCACCACCCACCCCCCAACCCCCAACCCCATGCAATAAAAACGCCACGGGCTGTGCTTAGTCATGCTGTTTCGGTTCTGCTGCCAGTCACCCCAGCCGCTGGGATGTAGTGCTTGTTCTTCCCCTTTCCAGAGAGTCTGACTCCAGTTGAACTGGATTCTCTAAGAGAAAATGGATCACTCCGACATCCAATTTACCAAGCCCATGCTTAATCTGAAATTCCAGACTGAACAAATCGTTAGGGCTAGGGATGTGCCATAGTTTATCCAGAGCTAACCAAATCTCCTCCACGATCAAATCACCACCATTGCCACCTAATCGGCAGTTCATTGAAACGAATGCTTATCACTAGCAGGCACTGTGTAAGCACTTAGCATACTCGGTTTCATGTTGCCCTCACGGGTCTTCATGGGATGGGTTTTATAAACCCATTTTACAGAGCAGGACACAGAGACTCTGAGAGTTTAGATTTCTTAGGCAACAAGTATTTGTTGAGACTATTGGGCGCTGTGCTAAGTGCTGGGGATAGAGTGATAAATGAAATAAACACAGTCCTGTCTTTAGGAAATTTACAGTTAGCTAATACGTGTGGCATAGCCAACACTAGAAATTCTGTTGGCCAGATTCTAAAGCATACTTAAACTCTACATATAGTTCCTCATAGTTTAAGACACCCTTTGGGGGGATCTGCCTGGAAACTCAGTCAGTTCATCATGGATATTGGGCAGGTAGAACCTGAACTGAGTGTATCTTTCTAATGTTACACCATCATGAGGTGTAAACTCACTTGGGTAAGGACCGTATCTGTCTTCTTAAAGGCATACAGCTGTCCCCAAATAAATCTGTATTGGATGAGTGAGTACCAGCCCTAGCATTTTGGGTTTGGGATTTCTGCCTCAGAATGTTCCCCCTAGGCTTACAGTGAAAGCAAATTAAAACCCATGTACTGTGACAGGCCATAGAGGAAGTCTTTGAGTGCTTTTACATGCAGCTGGTGTAATTCTTTCTCTCTCTCAGTTTTCACACGCCCTCACACTTCCTGCTCTTTCCTGGGCCTGGAAGCGGAAGTACTGAAACACTGAGACAAACTGTTCTTATGGTTTTCTGAGGCTGGCTGAAACCAGGAAAAGCAGGAAATCAGAAAGCCAGCTCTCTCTGGGGTCTCTCTGTCCAGGAGACAAGGGCTGGCTCTTAGGACCCTTGCCCATGTTTCCACTCCCCCTGCAATCTGGTTGGGTTCAGCAAGATCAGTAAAGGAGCTGATCTTGGCTGCAGCATCATTGTTCAATGGCACGCCCATTACTGTTCTTTGGACTCCATATTCCATCTCTAACTGAAAGAATATGTCTTTAATGGGAGACATGCTTATATTTATTTTCTGATTATAGATTTGTATACACACTAATTTATGTATTCATCCAACATATATTTACCAAGAGCCTATTATGTGTCCTCCATGGAGGAAACAAAGTAAATGAAATAAACAAAATATGTATTACGTTAGGTGAAGTTGCTATGCCGGAAACGAACATAAAGAGAGGGCGGGGGAGTTTGGGAGTACTGCAACTTTAAGTGGGTTTGTTAGGAAAGAAGGTAACATTTGAGTGAAGGCCTGAAGGAGTTGAGGCAGCAAGCCATGTGGAAATAGGGAAGGAGGATTCTAGTCAGAGAAAAGAGCCAGTGCAGGTGTCCTGATGCCGGAAGCTACCTGAAGTGCCCCCGGAAGAGCAAAGCTCTCAGCATTGATGGAGCACAATCAGCAAGAGGAAAAGTAGGAGATATAGTCAGAGAGGAGATGGGGTTAGTCTGCATAATGAGGGCCTTGAGAACAGGGGTTCGTGACTTTCTCAGGCCATTGGCCACACCACCAGTAAGTGGAGAAGGTAGCCAGCCTAGTCTTTGTGTGCCTTCCGGCCACATGTCTTCTGGAGTGTCTAGGGGAAAGTTTGTTTCCTTGCTTTTTCCAGTGTCCAGAGGCTGCCCACAGTTCTATGCTTGTGGCCCTCTTCTTCCATCTCCAAAGCCAGCAACATCACCTCTTTATGATCCTTCTTCCATAATCCGTCTCTCTCTCTGACCCTCGCTAGGGGGGGAAAAAAATCCACTTTTAAGGAATCATGTGATGAGCTTGGACCTACCAGATGGTCTGTAACTTTAATTATATTTGCTAAGTTTGTCTAGAAATGTTTGTGTGTGTGTGTGTGTGTGTGTGTGTGTGTGTGTGTATACTCGTATGCTGAAGTTACAGGCCAAGGTAAACACTTGTAAGTAACGTAATACAAATATACATGCCTTCGGGCTTCGAGAGAAGAATGTGGTGAGGAGAAAAGAACAGTAAATGGAAAGAACATAAGATCAAGAGGATGATCCTTATTTTAGAAGAGAAAATAAGTGGCTTCCTATATGTATATTTTTACATGCAGATCTAAGCCTAGCAAAAAAATCAAGATGAAATATATCACAAGGCAATGGCTCATTATATCTAATATGTAAATATTTGTATTACATTTATAATACATATTTTCTTTGTTTGTATATTACATGTAATTATCATATATGATTAATAAGAATAATTTATTATTGATATATATCAATCAGAGGAACAGGGGAAATCTAGTTGTCTAGTTATCCTTGAAGCCTCTATCCATGTTTCCACCTTTCATTGGTTCCCAGGTCCTAGAGATTCTGTCTGTCAACTCATCATTTTGGTCCCCCCCAATTCCTTCTTTCATTCTCATCACCTCTATCTACTTCCAGCCCATTTGCAGGCTTAGTTTTCTCTAGTGCAACTCCAATCATGTTTCAAATTCTCCACTACCCTCCACCCCACTTCCACGACATTAAATAAAATGTCTGTAGTTTGTCCCTCAAGGCTGGTTATATTATAACCTCACCTAGTCATCTGCATCTATTCTACATCTTAGCTAGATAGACAGAAGGCACTTTCTGACCTCACTTCTCCATCTCTGCACCATTGCTCAAGTGTTCCCCTTTCTCTGGAATGTCTCCCATCCCCCACTGTGACCTTTTTTTGGGTCCTTGAAATTCTACCCTGTCTTTCCCGGGCTTATCTTAAATGACATCTCAAATCTCCATGAAGTCTTTCTTGACCTCGCCCAGCAGGCGTGACTTATCCCTCCTTTGAGCACCTTCTATGGGGACTTTGTACCTTCTCTTTGGAGCTTATCCCATTTTCCAGTTATTTGCGTGCTGGTCTTTTCTTTCCTACTAAATTATACTCTCTTTAGATCAGGGTCTAGGTCTCACTCTTCAGTTAAGTTCCCGTGGCATCAACACTCACTTAGTGCCTTCTGAATGGTGGCCGAGCTGTCAGCGAGGGCAAATGCAGTCAGAGTAGTGCTATTTACACGAGAGTTGCTTAATTCATTATTGTTGGGGTGAATGAGGGAGCAAATGCCCACTGAGGGGGAATGAGAATCCCTTCTGTTTCTATGGATCACATGCATTTTTATTTTCACACTCGTTATCTCAGTGATTCCAAAAGGTCAGTTCTTTGAGGCACCTTTTCACAATCTTTGCTGTTTCTACATACCACCTCCAGTGTTATTTGACTTCATTTTTTTAATTGACTATTTTTTTTAAATCAAAGCGTAATTTATTAAAAAAGAATCACAACAGAAACTCTAAGTACCAGTGTGTACATTGTACACATTTAAATGACTCACAAGAATGAAGTTTTTTTTTCCATATACATTAAGATTACACCACCGTGTTATGTTATCAAAAGATGTTCAAGGATAAATCTGACTCCAAACTGCATTGCCATCTTAAAGTGACCACATTTCAAACATGCAACAACGCCACTGGTCATAAAGCTTTGGAATGGGTGCTCATTGTCTTATTTCACTACAAACATGATAGAAAGAAGAGAAGTTGAGAATCTGCTCTAAAATACAATGGGAAGTGTTGTCTGCACCAGCACGCCTCACTCCTCCGCTGCCATTTTTAGCAAGTATTCCTTGTTGGTCTTGAAGAGTCTCCATCCCTCCTCGCTGGACAGGTCAGAGGCACCTCTCTTTTTGTAGAAGTTGATAGATGGTTTATTCCATTCTGCCACCAGCAAGTGCATGCTGCTGCAGCAACATTTCATCACAACCTGGCTTAGATTCTTCAGAATTTCTGATCCTATCCCAAAGCCTCTGAAATCACTCATTACAAAGAAGTCCTCAAGATACAGGAGTTTTCTAATCCATGGGTCATAGGTAGAATAGTGCATGGCAAAACCAACAATGCTGTGTCCTTCCGGAGTGATGTGCTCCTTGGATACTTCTGCCATCAGGCAGTGGTAGAAGGGATGCTCCCCGAAGCCATACTCCAGCAGGTCTTTTTCAGTTATTATTACTTGTTCTTCCATATATTCATATTTAGCCTTGATCAGGCGCAGGATGTCACTGCAGTCGGCGGCGGTGGCGGGGCGGATCACGAAGTTAGCCATTTTCGTCTTTTGCTTTTCTCCCCTTTGTGGACTAAGCCTCTGTACTTGAACAACAGGAGAAGGTAGTTCTTCATTCGTTTCCTGGGAGCGGCCTCTTCTCAGTCAGGCTGGCACCATGACCCGGGAAGCCTCGGTGAGCAACTGAAAGCCGTGACCAGAGCTGCTTGGGAACTGCTTAATTGACTATTTTTAACTAGCCTTGTCTTAAGCCATAAAATATATGAAAATCCTGGGTCTGATATGATACTTACACATTAAATAATTACAAAACAATTAAAGTACAACATCTTCACTACATACCACTACAAGGACTGCATTTGGGGAAATCCTACCCGAGACCCTGATAGGTGAAAGGACCTGAGTAAGGACACCGAGCTGTCCTGTCTCTTTCCACGAGTCCAGTGGGTCAGCAAACTCATAAGACAACAGAGCCAAATATCAACAGTACAACGATTGAAATTTCTTTTGAGAGCCAATTTTTTAAAACTTAAACTTCTTCTAACGCCACTTCTTCAAAATAGACACACCCAGGCCGTGGTATTTTGCGGATGAGCCACACTCAAGGGGCCAAAGAGCCGCATGTGGCTCGCGAGCCACAGTTTGCCGACCACGGCATTAGGCCACATGGCTTCCAAACACCAGACCTAGAAACAGAGCGTACAGAGGCCATGATACTGTATGCTCCATCCGGACAGACACCATGCCTGTCCAGCTCAGCCCCGTATGGCAGGCACTCTGCAATTGTTTGTGGTGGAATCAACGTAGAACACAGACGTGCAAGCACACGTGCACACACCTACACACTCGCACCCCCACACTGGAATGTCAAATTAGTGGCTGCCAGTGTGTCGGTTCATGCTTGACATTCCTCCTCAGACTTGATTTAAGGGATGATGTCAGTTTATCAATACCCCGACTTTTGCTGCCACGGTAGCTGTTCTGCTGGGGTGGCCCCGGGCTTGCTGCTTCCTCTGCCTCCTCCTTGGGGGCAGCTCCCTGGCTGCTGGGTCCACTCATATCTGCCACCGGCTCTGAAGCACTTCCCAATATGCAGGCACGAGAGCTGCTTCGTAATTCTACTCAGGCCCTCTGCTACACGCCGTGGCCAGTCACCAGAGCAACATAGCCATGTTGAGAGCAATGTCAAGAAACAGGCATTTCCCCTCCTATGTGAGCGAGCACACCGAAGCACAGAGAGGTTAAGTAACTTGCTCCAGGCCCCGAGAGCTAACA
Source organism: Pipistrellus hanaki (assembly GCF_964339955.1). NCBI lineage: Eukaryota > Metazoa > Chordata > Mammalia > Chiroptera > Vespertilionidae > Pipistrellus > Pipistrellus hanaki. The sequence goes on from NC_140516.1 coordinate 30,347,866, forward strand.
TCAGCATGACTGGGATTGGGACTTCACTCTTTCTGATCTCCAAGCCCACAAGTATTGCCCCTTTTAGAGCCTGTGGCCTCCCACCCTGTCTCCCCTCCCCATTTCCTTTCTGCACTGGTGTCTCAGGTGGGAAAGAGAAGGTGCAGTAGGTAGAGCTCACCCCTTCATCCAGGCAACCCCTCCTGCAATCTGTCCAACTGCTGCAGACCCCACTGCAGAGACAGTGCTGCACTGAAACACTCTGTGCAACCTCCCTCCAGCTTACAAGTATCAGCTTTGTCCCATGCAGACCTAACGTGAAGTGACAGCGAACAGTGAGAAGAAGGCAATGGCTCTGAAGGGCTAGTGCAGGCAGGGAATGGGGCCGCGGCTGTGTCATTCAGAGCCGCAGAGCAGCTCCAAGCCTCTTCCTCTCAGCCCCTAGCCTTCCCCTCAAAAGGAAAGAGAACCCTGAAATGATTTAATAACTTGGCTCACTGTTCGCTGTCACTTCACGTTAGGTCTGCATGGGACAAAGCTGATACTTGTAAGCTGGAGGGAGGTTGCTGCAGCATCTGACCCAATGGGGGACGGGATCTTGAAAGCAGACACAGAAGCCTGACTGTGGTCTTGAAAGAGGCCCCCAGAGATGTGGGAGGGAATGAGGAAGGAGCTCTGGGCTTTTAGTCAGCAGATCTGGGTTTTCTTTGATGCTATAGAGGACATTTAGTGTCCTCACATGGAAATTGAGGATAAGCTACCTTTAGTGTCTGCTACCCAGAGTCATGGGGAAGATGCAATGAGATAATGGACATGGAAATAGCCTATAAACTATACATATAAATGTCAAGTGGCATCCCAAATGAAGATCCTGAGTTCCACCCCCTGAATTTACAGAAGAAAATCTGGGACCCAGGGAGGTGGAGTCTGGCTCAGTGCGGACCCGTCCCTTTATGGAGAGGGATGGCGATGGCGTGTGGGTGATGGGGTCGAGGTTGACTAAGAAGGTAAAATTTAAGAAAAATGGAACACCGTGGACAAATCAAGGAGGCAAAAACATTTTCAAGGAAGTTCATTTAAATCTGGGCTAGATGAGGTGAGAAAAGTGATTCTGTGATTATTTTTTCAGGTCGGAGGATCTTGCTCTTGGTCATTGACATTAACTGGAATTGATTTCAGCTGAATCTTTTCATCTTGAGGCTTGAGGCTAGAGCTGGTTCTGTGAGTAATCTACCCATGCCATTCTTTTATTAAAAATGCTCCTTTAGCTTGACGGCCCCATTCTAACACTAACTTGGTTGAGAGAGGTCTGGCGAGTTTGGAAAAGAATATGAGGGCCAGAGAGGATCTGCTTTGAAAAGGAGAAGGTTGAGGCAGCTTAGTAGAGCAATTAAGAGCACAGACTTAGGAGCCAGACCGCTGGGGAAGAACCTCAGTTTTGCTGCTCGCTAGCTGTGCCACCTTGGGCAAGTTACTTAACCTTTCTGTTCCTCGGTTTTCCCATCTGTAGAATGAGAATATGTTCAGTACTCACATGCCAGGATTGATGTAAGGCTTAAGCAAATTAACATATTTAAAATGCTTAGAAAGGTCTCTGGCACACATTCAACTCTACTCACTTGTTCATTAAATAAAAATAAAATGTCTTGTGTATAAAGGATGGACATGCATTAATTAGGGCATGGAAATGTCTCAGAAAGAACATGGGCTTTGTCATCAGACAGACTTATATTTGAATGCTGATTCCACAACCTTTTCCTATCAACATTTATATTTTTCTAATTATAAAATGCAAATGTGTTTATACGTAGTAGAAGTTATAGAAAATATAGAAAGCCAGCAGGAAGGAAATAAAGACCAACCCTAATGCTACCACAGGGAGATGGTCACCACCTAATATTGTTGGCAATGATGTTTGCATTGGAGTCCTCTGTTTGCATATTCCTCAGGGAGATCCAGGAATCATTTGAGGGCAAGGAACTATGACTACCTAGTTATAAAAAAATTTTTTTTAAACAATGATGAGACCCTTGATATGTAATTCAGAGCCTTCAATCGATGCACTTTATACAACTCTCTGTTCCCGACTTCCAGGGGCTCAGTTTTCCAGTGATACAGCATGCCAAGCATTTAGATTGCAACTCATAAATTTCTTCTTCCAACTTCCCTGCTGTAATTTCTTGGCCGCCCACATCATTATTGCCAATTGCCAAGTGCGGCCGGTGAGTGACAGGTAGATTATTTGCGCCTGATGTGGGTCACACTTTTGCTAGGTCTGAGAGTTTTTGTTTAATGCTGTGCGAGAAGGCCATAGATGGGTAGCAGGGTAGGAGTAACAGGAGAAATCTACTGGGTGATGATTTGGCAGCCGGAGGAAAGTTGTAAATTAGGCTGTCAGAGGGGAACTTTCTGGCAAACTCAATGAACAAACACAAGGTGTGAGGTGGCCAGAACTCATAATAAGCTAACTTTCTCTCTCACTGGCGGTTTCCTCTTGTTGGTCTTTTTGGTGAAGTGGTTAGACGTGTTAACTATCACCAAAACAGAATCTGAACTGCTGTGGGGTTGGGGATAGTGTGGTGGCCAACAGCAGTAAAGAGAGGACTGCAATGAACAGGTTCACAGTCGGAGCAGCGTTCCGTGGGCTTGGACACTGGCTGATGGCATAACCCAGTGGTTTTCAACTGGTGTGCCACGACACACGGGTGTGCTGCAAGGATTTTTAACACATGCAGTACCTGACTGTTTACTCAGGGCACTGACCTCCTTTCCTTTAGGTTGTCAAATAAAAATTAAGTGACAACAGCCAATACAACAATAGCCACCTGGTGTGAATGAATCAAAATTATACTTTTTTTTTTTTTTTTTTTGTCAGAATGGCAAAAAAAGAAAAAAAAGAAACAATATTTTTTTTTGGTGTGTCACAGAATCGTAGTCATTAATTTATGTGTGCCATGAATGAAAAAGGTTAAAAATTGCCAGCACAACCAAACCTATTTGTGGGCACTATCATGAGCAATGACACACAAACTAAGTTTCCCTGTCATTTTAGTGACTTTAGGGATAGTTCTGAACACCCCACTTTCTCTGTTTCCAACTTCACAGAAGGGGAGGGCCTATGATATAAAATTATGACATTGATATTATAGAAACTTCAAGAAGGTTTTCTCTCTCTTCTCCCATTTAGTGGACAAAGAAGGCCTCGCTATGTATGGTCAATCCACTTGTGTAAGTTAACCTCCCTATGGGAGCCTCCTTCTTTAGCCGGTATAACAGCAATTCACACCGATGTCTGACTTAGGGATGCGTCTATCTCTCCCACAAAATCCTTTGTCAACATGGCCACACCTACTTTCACTAATGTGACCAAGCATTTTGGTTCGCCTAAGGCAGTAATAGTTCTTGATACCACTTGTCCCAAACAGTAAATTTTCATAGAGCCCCACCTCATTCTCAGAAGTATTCCAGTGAGGATAATAAATTATATGCCACTTCGTACCCAACGTGAATGAAATCAGGGAGGAGCATTCCCATAGACAGGCCTACCTCCCTTTTCATATGGTTGCTTTGCTCAGAAACATTTCCAATACTCTGTCTGTAAGACTCTTGGCCTAAGGCAGGGGTCCTCAAACTTTTTAAAGTGGGGGCCAGATCACGGTCCCTCAGAGAGCTGGAGGGCCGGACTATATGAACTACTAATTCCTACTGTAACACCTCGGCTGCGCTCACTGCCCAAAAAACCTGGCGGGCAGGATCAGACTCCTCTGTGGGCCGCATGTTGCCCGCGGGCCATAGTTTGAAGACCCCTGGTAAGGTCATGATCTGACTTCATTTCTCCAGCAATATTCCTCCCAGCCTCTTAGCATATTATTTTTCAAACTTTTTTTTTCCTGCAGCAGAATCTGTTTTTTTCAGATGAGAAGTTAGAGGCTCCGATATTTAAAATAGATGAAGTGGAGCTTTTCCTGGTTGAAACACGGTGGGAGCTCTATTGATCCTCATGTCGTTGTCGAATATAGATTTAAATCCCCTGTAGGAGCTTATGCTACCACCAATTTAAAGTGTTGCCATTTTATAGGATGAATATTCTTGTTCTCTAGAAAAGTTAGGTTAGTCATACAGAATTTATTTAAGCTTGGCAAAGGTTAATAATTCGGTTCTTAAAAAAATATCATCCTGTGTTCAGCTTCTATTTTAAGTTAGGCTAATCGTGTGGTCTTGATTTTTCAAACCAATGGGCTTACTTTGTTGTTCTCCCATAGAATATGGTGGAGGAACAACCATGCCAACCACAGATGGGTCCTGGTCATGGTAATTCCCTGATCTCACCTTTCCCTTGGGGGCCCTTTAGCTTAATTCTGGATTTATGGCTTCTCCTCTGTAATCTGACCCTTTGTCTGTGAATTGAAATGCTATTCCAGCAGACTTATTTTTCTCTTTTTTCCCTCAACTCTTGAGCAGACCATCCTGCACCTTTCCTTTTGTTTTAATCCCCAGGCTGTTTTAAAGTTCCTTATGTCCTTCAAAATGCCTCCATAGACCCTACCATACACATCACTGCATTAAAATCCTTCATTCACTGAATCTCAGGAGTCTCTTCCAGTTTTATCAGCTCTATTACTTTAGACATCCTGGCCAAATACAACCTTTCATCAGAAATAGCCACATATTTCAACTACAGTTACTCACCAGCCTGACGACCTCCATCAATTCTCAATGATTCTGGGGATATGGTTATTTTTCTTGGCACAGACCCAAAAACATTGAGGCTAGAACTTAATATTAACCTGGTCTCCCTAGGATGTCATTAAGAGGATTTAATTACTGAAACACTAAAGGATATTATCATAACATAGCAATTTCACTCAACATGGCTTCATGCCCAAGACCATTGTGACAGTCGCATTTTAAAGTTCTAGTGTCCTGGGGAGGGTCATATGGGGGGTGGGGTGCAGAGGGCCCAATCCGCAATTTATTTGTTTTTTGTTTGTTTATTCAAAAATATTTGGAATGAAGTGGGATTTCTGACAGATAATTTGAAGTACTAGTCATTATTTCTAGATGTACAGAAATATTTAAACCAAGGTGTTCTTCAATCAACTATTATATATTCAGGACATTTATAGAAAAAGAGCCATTCATACTTTAAAGAAAATATGCATTCATATTTATTGCATGTGCATACAGAAAGTTGCCTTGAATTTAAAGAGAAGGTAATTTTCATTTTTTTAAATAAACTTGTATTGCATAATTCCTCAGATTGAAATTTACACACTCTTATAGAAAAAAAAAATCAAATAATTTCAAATTATAAAAAAGAGTCTTTCAACCTTGGCATTATTGACATTTTGGGCCAGATAATTATTTGTTATTGGGGGCTGTTCTGTGCATTGTAGGGTTCTGTACCCACTAGATGCCAGTAACATCTTCCCCCTCTACCCAGTTGTGACAACCAAAAGTGTTTCCAGATATTCTCAAATGTTTGTTACAGAGAAAAATCACTCCTGTTGAGAACCACTACCTTTAAGAGATGAGAAAAGATGCAAGAGAAAGATGTAAGAGAAAGAGTTGGAGATGGAATGGTCCATGATGCTACAGTGACTGCAGCTCCTGTCCCCATCCATCAGCAATGATGAGGATCAAGTGTTGGCTCACTTGCTGAATGGGGCAACATGGAGCTATGAAGAGTTTTTTCCAACTGACCCTGGGACCTCGACTAAGTCTCGAATTTACTCCATATGGAAAGCAGGCAGTCTAAAATACTAAGTAGCTAGTAATATTTTTTGGGGGGGTAAAACTAATCATTTAGGAATGTGCTTATATCAGTTGGCTTTTGCTACTTAACAATTTGGTCCAGAGGTTGGTGGCTAAAAAAAACCCCCCACATTTATTATGGCTCACTCATTGGATTGGCTGGGGTTCAACTGGATCTGATGGGGCAGCTCTGCTTCTCATTGTAGGTCTGTGGGTCACCCGGGGCTGCAGCAATTGGCCAAGCTCTGCTCTCTGTCTGCCTCCTCCTCCTCCCGGGAATAGCGGGCTACTCAGGGCATGCTCACCTCATGGTGACACCAGAGGTTCAAGAGGATGAGCAAAACACATGAGAACTCCTGTGGCCTAGGCTCTGAACGGGTACTTCAGAGGTACTTCCCTCTCCTTCATTGTATAGGCCACTGTAAACCATGTGGCTGAACCCAAAGTCAAAGGGAGGGAAGAACAGACTCTGAGAAGAACATGGCAAAAGGGATATAGGGAGGAATGAAGATCTGGGGTCAATGACACAATCCATTACAGATCATATATACTAGTATTTATTGATCTTAGAAAAAGAGAGAGAAGAAGGGAAAGGGAGAGTCAGAAACATCGATTCGAGAGAAAAAGATCTATCAGTGCCATCCGCAGAGCCTTGACCAGGATTGAACCGGCAACCTGGGCATGGGCCCTGACTGGGAATGGAACCAGCAACCTTTCAATGCATGGGACGACACTCAATCAGCTGATCCACAATGGCTAGGGCTACAGCTCATATTTTTAGAGTAGTAGTTTTGCTTTTATATAATTTCAGAACTCAGCTCCTTTATTTTGCTGGACACTTCTGTAATGAGAGAATATAATCATAAGGCCATTTCAAGAATGGCCTCATCTAGTAGGGAAGAGTGAACCAAACTATTTAAAAATTTATTTTAACTCCAGTTAACTCAGTCTTGCATGAATTAAACTAGTATAGCTCTGTGATTTTAAGAAAATGGAAAAAGCTGAGTTTGCTTGACATGGAGGCAGAGAGGAAAGGTATTTTCAAAGATATTTGTGAGATTAAGAGGCAAAAATACCAATTTTTAAGGATTGGCAGATTGCAGATGTCTTAGCCAGAGGAATGTTGAGTGAAAATCTCTGGAATGTTTTAGCAACCTTTTAAATTTATTGCCAGGAAATGTGTGTTGCTTGCCTTCTCTGCATCCTTTCAAAAGCTCTCTTGTGAATCCAGTTCAGTCTAGTCCAGGTAGGGAGGTTTGGAAACGGTGATAAGTGAAAGGTGTTTTCTACAGCTGTGCCTCAGCACCAGCCTGACCCAACACCGTTAATATGTAACCCGAGTCTGACCACTTCTTTTATGTTTACATTTGGTTTCAGTATTATTTTTAACTGGTGAAAGAGTAGTTCAAAGTCATCTTTTTTTCTTGGCACTTACCCATAATTTCTCAAGGTTCAGTAGCAGAATGGCAGTAAGCCATGTCAAGGGGATTTGAATCTGGTGGAATTAGAAATCACTTACTTTATTATACCTGTGAGTGCACAGGGGATGGATGGGTCAGTCTGTACAAGGATAAGACATTATATAAAAAATAATGTTGAATTGTTTTTGATGATGTCCTAGATTTAGATGATCTTCATGCTTGGTATAATTCATTAAAAAAAAAAAAATGAGTGTGTAGTCCTGGCTGAGTAGTTCAGTTGGTTAGATGGTTGTCCTAAAATGCCAAGGTTTCAGGGTCAATTCCCAGTCAGGGCACATCAACCAATGAATGCATAAATAAGTGGAAGAACAAATTGATGTTTCTCTTTCTCTCTCTCTCTCTCTCTCTCTCTCTCTCTCTCTCTCTCTCTCTCTCTTCCTTACTCTTTCTACAAAATCAATTGAAAAATTAAAAAGAAAAGAGAAGAAAATTTGTCTTAAAAAATGGGTGTATAGTAGAAGGGCCAAAACAAAACAAAATAAAACAAAAACAAAATGCTGACAATGACAAGTGCTGGAGAGGAGACAGAGCAACGAGAGCTCTCAAACATTGCTGTTGAGGATGCCAAATGGTTCTGTCCAAAAGCAGTTTGGCAATTTCTTATTAAGCACATGCATCCCACCCCCAAATAGTTACCCATGCGAAATTAAAACTATTTTCATACTAAAACTTCTACATAAATGTTTATAGTTGCTTTATTCATAATTACAAAATATTATTTAATTGGTGAATGGGTAAACAAATTGTGATTCATCCTACAATGAAGACTTACTCAGCAATAAAAAGAAACAAACTGCTGATCTATACTAATAAAAGGGTAATATGCTAATTAGACTGGGTAGACCAGATATCTTCCAGATGCCTGACTTCCTTCTGGATAGTTAGGGGGTGACCAGGCTGACAGGGAGGCATATAGGGGGTTACCAAGCCAACAAGTAGAGGAGTTAGGGGCGATCATGCAGGCAGGTGAGTGGTTAGGAGCCAGTGGTCCCAGTTTGCAAGAGGGATGTCTGACTGCTGGTTTAGACCCCATCCCAGTTGGACATCCCCTAAGGGGTCTCGGATTGGAGAAGTTGCAGGCTGGGCTGAGGGACCACCCCTGTTCCCATGCACAAATTTTGTGCACTGGGCCTCTAGTATACATAATAACATGGTTAAATCTCAAATGCATTATGTTAAGTGAAAGAGGCCAGACTCAATGTATGATTCCATGTATATATCATTCTGAAAAAGGTACCCCGACAGGGACAGGGAACAGGTTAGTGGTTATCAGGGGTAGGGGCTGGGGCTATCTACAAAGGGACACGTGGGAAACTTTGAGGTGAGGGTGATGGAATTGTTGTAGTCTTGATGTGACAGTCATTACATGACTGTGTACTAGTACATATGTCAAAACTCATAGAACCCTGCACTAAAAAAAGTGAATTTATACCCCAACTTTTAATAAAGTATGCGGCTTATTGTCCCTCAGAATCTCCTAGTTTTATATTTGTCAATGTAACATACCCCTGTTTCCCTGAAAATAAGACAGTGTCTTATATTAATTTTTTCTCCCGAAGTTGCGCTAGGTCTTATTTTCAGGGTATGTCTTATCTTTCCATGCTCTAGGTCTTATTTTCGGAGGATGTCTTACTTTTGGGGAAACACGGTACATATAGGGGTGGTGACCTAACTCATAGTTGTTTCTTTGGAAATGGCTCCCCGCTCCCCAGTCCCTGCTGAAAGGGGGGTAGGTCATGTTTCTTCCGGGTGATTCCACACCCTGACCCCACTTCATAAGACCAAGGGTGGATATCGACCCTGGATTAAAACAGAAACATGCTGTCTTTGAGACTTTGCTCTAAAAGACATGGAAACCCCAGTTCAGAAGGTGTATATTTTGGCTTCCAGATATGTTTTGCTTGGCCCACACAATGTTTAAAGAATTGAATTAATGGCCATCGTTAAAAAAAAAAGGGGAGATTTCACATAAAAACCCAGATTTCCGACTTCTCTTTAAGAAGTGGGAGGATTTGGTAAAATGGACCCAAATTCCCGCCTGGAGACAATGGTGGGAGCATCGACCCCTTCACACCAGCGTGCCCTCTCCATCTGCTAGCTCCTACCACTCCCTGCGATGGCCAAGTGGTGGCTGGGCTGTGCTATTCATGTGCTGATATAATAGCATTAAGGAAAATAGGAAATATTTCTTGTACCTTCTCTTTCTATCAAAAGACCATGTTTAATGAAAAACAAGAATGAGCATATTACATTGTGAAAGTGACGATCATTTTAGTGGCTTATAATAAGCAAACCTAATATATCTGTACTGAAGAAACACAAATTAAGATTCCTTTCTGAAACAAACATGGATCTTTACACTCATCCATGTTACCCACCTGGTCTCCGTAGGCATTTGAATTTGCACCACCTTCCCAAATGGTTGCATAAAATTAAATGGGGACCTCGGTGTCATTGAGAGGAGAAATGAAGAGCCTTTACAAAGAAGCAAGCCTGCAGATTATTTTATTTTATTTTATTTTTTTTTAAAGAGAGCGAAAGAGAGAAATTGGGAAGGGGATAGATGTTCAGCCAAGAGGGCAGATGAGTTTCCTTCAATCACAGTAAGGAAGTTGGGGGAAACCCATCTCCCAATTGGTGCTTCTCAAACTTTAATGTGCACAGAAATCCTAAGACAGCTCATGTGAATGCCCTTCTGACTCAGTAAGCCTGGAGTGAGGCCTGAGAATCTGCATGTCTAGCAGGATGTCCGATGATGTCCCTGCTGCTGGTCAGCTGGCCATGCTTTGAGGTACAAGGCACCAAGCCAAACCATCTACAAAGAAACAGTAAAACTTTACCAACCTAAACTTTGTTTTCTAACCATTTGCTCTCCACGGAAGTATCAGTAACATAATCTTTTTTTTTTTTTTTTTTTTTTTTTTTTTTTTTGCCACTTAACCGAAGAATATCACTCCTCTTGAACAAGAGGCTATTTAAAAGGTAGTGATGAACTGGCTGGTATCTTCACAGAACACCGGGGTGAACAGCCCAGCTTTGTGACTAGTGCATCTGGCCTTCTTAGTCTTGATGGCTTTGCTCTGTGGCTTTAGGCAAATCACCAGGTCTCTGCCCTCTCACCAGTCAAAAGGAGGTGAGGTTTTGACCTTGCAGGCTATTGTGAAAGATGTAATTAGCATTTGTGAAAGCTTGCAAGATCTCTGGAGGAAAGGTACTTCAGAAGAACAAAGTAATTTATAGTCACTATCATCATTTCATTACCAGTTTAGCTGACATACCAGGGAACTCAGTCCACTGCTCCACAATCTACAACTCCCTCCTGGTTGAGAATACTGCAGGGCGGCTCATTCCAGCTGTGCAAGAAGATAAATTGTGCTTCTTTTTCACAACACTTCCTATTACTTGCATGTCTACCACTTCAGGTTTTCATATAACAACTTTTCATGTAAAGAAGAAAGATTCTGCTTTCAATGGTTTCCTTCTACCATGGGCCATGGCGATGTCTGTCTAAAAACTGCAGGCTCTGGTTTGAAAGGAATATGTTTTTTTATTTTATTTTTTTCTCTCTAAATCAATGGTCTAGAGAAAATGTCCAAAAAATATACTGTGGGCCACATATGTAATGAAAAAGTGTGTAGCAGCTACATTGAAGAGAAAAAGAATCAGATAGAACTAATTTTAATAATGCATTTTATTTAGTTCAATATTTCTAAAATAGTTTTTAAATATGTAGTTAATAGAAAAATCATTAAAGAGAAATTTTGCCTTTTGGGGGTACTGTCTTTGAAATTTGGTATATGTCACACTTGAAATGGGATGCTAAAGTTTCATGAAGAAAGAATCCATGTTTAAACATCCTAAAATTTACAGCTGAAAAAGTAATTCCACATACCCACGTTGTTCCAAACATACTTAAATGTTCTTCTAATAACTGTATGGAGTATCCATTTTTAAATTTGAATGTCAATTATAGAACGAAATAACACTTACAAATCAGTTCCTTGGTCACATTGGCCACCTTTCAAGGGCCACATGTGGCTAATGGCTATACTGCATTGAACAGGGCAGTGCTGGCCTCTTGGGTGAGGACAGAAGGCCCATGCCCACCCCACCACTGGCCCTGTATGCATGTCCTTGGTTGATGGAGTTGCTTAAGAGCTGACTAGCCCTGTGAATGTGGTGAGAAAGCCTTCCACCAGTCCACATTATTTGCCCTCTACTCTTCAGAGTACTGCTGTTTATGGCCCATCTGTCTCTCAGAATGACCCACATTCCCCAGAGGGAACTTGCAGAGAGCCAAACTGGGCGCCACTAGACTAAAACAGCGTCTGTCCACCCATTACTCCACTTATCCATTCAACAAATATTTATGAAGCGAGTTTCTATGCCCAGCCCAGCTAAGCTCCAGGGACTGCTTCAGCCATGAGAAAGGACAACAAGGTCACTGCCCTTATGAGACTTAATGTCTAGAAGTGGTAGGCATTTAATGGAATCACACAAATAATGAGTTAAAAACAATATGATTTCTACAGGGGAAAATAAAGCAAGCAGAGATCTCCATGAGATTAGGGAACCTAATCCAATTTGGAGGTTCAGTAAATCTTCCTTAAGAAAATGAGATTTCCATTGGGACCTGAAGGGGTTAGGAAGTGAAGATCTGGGAGAGGGACCCATTCTTGGCAGAGGAGATAGCATGTCAAGAAATTGGCAGAAGGTCAGGGTGGCTGGAGTCTGGGGAGCCCGGGAGGATGGATAGAGGATCTGAAGGGTTTGGAAAGCTTTGAGAAGGAGCTCAGTCTTTGGTCTAAGAAAAACTGGAAGGTCACCGAAGACTTTTAAGAATGACCTATCAGATTCGGGGCCCCCTTTTGGATTTTACAAGATGCCATGTGGCTACAGATCTTTCTTGGCATTGCCACCTTCAGTTCAGCCCCAGGTGAAAATGACTGTGGAGGCAAAATGACAGCTTCATTTAATTGTCCTGTTGACTGGCAATGGGCCTCAGAGCTCTCTGAGGAAGAACTAACCCATAGACACAGTGAGGGGAAAAGCAGTCTGTTAGCTCTGAGGAATGAACTAAACCAAAATGAAAAAAACTACAAACAAACAGGAAATCCCACACCAGGCAAAACCCTGGGTATTCCAAATCAAATTTAAATTGAATCTTCAGGGGCTAAGACTCATTATTATTATATTATCAACAGTGGTACTAATTGTGATGGGCACAGTTACTATTTACTAAGGACTCATTGTTTGCCAATAGTCTATCCATACACCTAGCCATACGTAAGTGTATGTAAAATATTACAAACATATATACAAAACTAATACATATATATTAGTTCTAATCTCCAAGAAAACCTACCTGCAAGATAGATAGTATCCCTATGTCATTTGTTATACACAGAAAGAAAGTTTCACAAAGTTTAAGCTACCTGTCTAGAGTAAAAGTGTTAGTAAGATAGAGACAGGATTCGAACACATATCTGTCTGAGCTCAAAGCCATGTGTCCACATCATCAGGCTGCCTTGGGCATTTGAGAAACACTATGCAGGGGCTTAGGTAGAAACAACACTGCTCACTTCTGTGACTAGCCAAGGAGTAGCAGCTCATTTTTGGATATTTGCTACTTACTGGGAGTTTGGATGGAGTCACCCTCAAAATGTTCTTAGCAGCGTGTATCTTTTCCAAATGCTGGGTGTGTAGTTCTGCTTTTTCTCCTCTTCCCTCCGCCCCCCCCCCCCCCCCCCTCCGCAAGTGTTTAACCTTTTCTTTCTCCCTCTTGCTGCTCCACAGGCCAATCTGCTTTTGTTGAGTTGAATTGGGCTTCCTTTCTGTAGCACATGCATTAGCTCAGCCATCTCTGAACCTGGGTACAGCCTCCTTCGTCTGCTAAGGTGGTTGGCGTGGGCATCTCCAGACACAGGGTAGATACATGCTCTAGGCTCTAAGGCAGTACAGACAGAACTGACAGAGGGCACAAAGGAATAGCCTCTGAGCACTAGGGCCTGCTGAGTATCTTTGTGCAACACCTCCTATCAATGGTGCAGAAAGCTGGGGCTCATTGATCCATTCTCATAACATTGTTCTTGAGCGGGGGAGGGAGGAAGGTGGACTCACAATATTCCCAGAAAAAGAAAGTAGCTTGGTCCAACAGTTAAAGATGTAAGTCAAAAGGCTTGTTCAAATCTCATTTATTGCACAAAACATTATTGAGCACCTAATGTGAACCAGAAATGGATCTTGGTGCTGGGCAATTGCAATAAATTAAACCAATTAAAAACAAACAAGCAAATAAGAGAGTAGATTGTAAATGTTCTCACCCCAAAAAAGAAAGGGTAATCGTGATGGAGGTGTTAGGTAATGCTCTAGTGGTAATCATTTACAACCCATAAGTGTATCAAATCAACAGGTTGTACACCTTAAATGTACACAATGTTCTACACAAGGTCAATTGCATCTCAATCAAACTGGGGGGAAAAACAAGCAAGTAAATAAACCAGGAGAGAGCCTTTCAGACAGAGAAAATACTCCCTGTATATTTTCAAGTATGTGCAAAGAACTGGAGGCAGGAGGGTGTCTGGAGCATCCAGCAAAGAGGCCCGTGTGGCTGGAGATGGGTGAGAGAACTGGAGGGTCACTGGGTCTCACAGTTACTCTAAGACCTTTGGTTTTTCCCCCAAATGACACGAAAAACCACTAGAAGTTTCTTAGCAGAGAGGGAGCATGTTTTAGAACCAATAGTATAGAAAACAGCCTGTGTAAGCCTGAGGGTGGAAGCGGGATAGTGGTCAGGAGGCCAGTGGTGAGTGATGGTGAAGCTTACACAAGGTGAGCTGGGGACGTGCCAGAAGCGGTTGAATTCTACCACATTTTGGGAAAGAGTTAATGGATTTGCTGATGGGTTTGTCCAATGGTAAATAAATTGTTTGAAGTCATTTTTCCCGCCCTACCTAGGAGCGAGGTTAGCCATTTTCAGGCCTTGATGGGAAGCTACCTAGGTCATTAATTACTCTTGTTTAGATACTTCTTATATGTTTTAAAAATAATATTTTCATGTTAACAAATTATACAAATGAGCCAATATTTTATTCTTCTTATAAAACCATGTAGTACAAATTGACCATTCCAATTACTTATCAATAGTTCTCCTTTCCAAGAGATAATCTCTACTATGTTGGACTTTTTCTATGCATTTATACTGAGTGGCCAGATTATTATGACCTCTGAATGCATAATAATCTGTGTGCGTGCGTGTGTGTGTGTGTGTGTGTGTGTGTGTGTGTATTAGAGGCCTGGTGCATGAATTTGTGCATGGGTGGGGTCTGGCCAGCCTGGCCAGGGGGAGAGGACATGGGCGGATGGCCAGCCTGCCTGCTGGTCGAACTCTTGGTCAAGGGGACAATTTGCATATTAGCCTTTTATTATATAGGATATATACTGAATGGCCAGATTATTATAAGTTCAGAGATCATTTTCGTCTGGCCACTCAGTGTACATGTATAAAGATTTATAGTTTTATTCTTTTATAAAACTGAGATCCTGTTGTTGATGTTGTTTTCTGTTTAAAAATGCCTTGGGGATCTTTCCATAGTGGTACAGAGGGGTGATTTTATTCCTTTAGCAGCTTAGAGAGTCCTCTAGAAATGTAGCAGACTCCTTTCACTCCTCTCTTGGTGACTGTCTAAATGAGGGGATCAGAGACAGACATCCACATTTGTGCCTCGGGAGAGTTTCTGCTTCCACAAAACATCCACGAGATGACATTTTAAGGTTGAGAGAGAGCCTAGCATGCATAGCCAATCGTTTGAAATGTCTTCCTGGCTCTTGGAGGCGATCAGAGTTGCCTTGAGTCATTTCAGTTGGAAAGTGCTTTTGCTGTGGAAAACTCTTGGGGGCATTTCGTGCCCCTGGTTTCCTGGCATCTCATTCCCTAGCATGCGTGGCTGGAGCAAGTTAAAGCGCCCAGGGCAGCAGGTCAGCCTGGCATTGTACGGTAAGCAAATTTCCCAAACCAAAATGAAAGCACCTGATTTAACAAGAGTAAATGATGTTATTGGCTAAAAAGAAGTCTCTATGTATGCATGCTTTCCTCCCTAATTAGTGCAATGTTGCATTTTGTTATATATTGAATTGCATAGGTCATGCATAAACAGTGTAGGAAATTTAGGAAAAACACAGGAAAAGATTGAACAATAATCAAAAAGCTCCCTCCTAAAAACACCATTTTTCTGTTCACAAGAGGATTAGAAATTGGATTTTCCATGACATATCTAGGTTACACAGTCATCAAAGTACCGCTTTGCTAGGTTCCTCTGCCTGTGTGCAGCAATGTGTCATGAGGAGGTGGGAGGGAGCACACACATACCCTATTGGAAAACCAACCCCAGCAGCCTGCTTTCCTGTCTGGGGCCTCTTCATATAGGAAGTAATGACTTAGTGCTAGCAGTTCAATAAAACGATATGACTGAATGAGCCCTGGCTGATGTGGCTCAGTTGGTTGGGCATCAATCATTCCATGCACCGAAGGGTTGCCAGTTTGATTCCTGATCAAGCCCAGGTTGCAGGCTTGATCCCCAGTGGAGGGCATGCAGGAGGCAGCTGATCAATATTTCGTTCTCGTATTAATGTTTCTTTCTCTGTTTCCCTCTCCCTTCCTCTTTATCTAAAAATCAGTGAAAAATATACTCTTCTGAGATATCTATATCCACATCCATATTAAAAACAAAACCAAAAAAACCCTGATATGACTGAATGAGATCTCCAGCAATGAGCTGGAGAGAAACCTTGTCTCAGTCTTGCTGAGGAAGGAGGGCGTGGACATAGCAAAAGGCATGTGGTAGTGGCCCGGGTGACAATGGAAATGGGAGAAGGGCATCTCAAGAAAGAGGATCACTGTTCCCTTCTTGACTGCCACAGAGAAGCCAGGGATGAGCCCTGGGAATGAGTCACTGAATGTGGCTGTTGAAGTCATGGGCGACTCGAGAGGCCCCTCAGCTTTGTAGGTGATTGGAGTGGGTGGTGATGAAATAACTACCGGAGGGTAGACCAATGGTTTTTAAACTTGGCTGAACATCCTACTCACCTGGAGGGAACCTGGAAAATACAAATTCCTAGGCCCCATGTTGGACCTTCTGAGTCAACTCTTCAGTGGTCAGTTGGCCTAGAAAACTGAGTTTTCATTGGGGGCTCAGAGGAAGCCAGCCCACACATCAGCATTCATGAACCCCATGTAGGCGATGAAAGGTGAGACTTAGGACATACTGGGAGGGAGAATATGGCTAAGGAGTTTCCTTGGTACTTTTCCTTTTCCCCCTTTAATTTGGTTTTCAGAATAGAGGAGACCTGAGCTCTTTTTCCAGGCCCTGGGGGAAATAATCTGATTGAGGATACAAGAGAGACGGGAGGGAGGAGGTCAAGTGCACCCTTGGAGAGATCAGCTGTAGAAAAAAGGGGCGGGAGTCCTAGGCAGGTGGGTGAGGAGCAGCTGGAGGAGATGCAAGGTAATAGGAGGCGGAGACTCAAGTGAAAATTTGAGGAAGTGAAAGGCAACGCCAGCATTCTTAAACTGACTCCAAGTCCAGCTTAGTGTATTTTTGACAATGAACTCAATTCACCTAAGAAACTTGTTGATTCCTTCTGAGGACTGTGAGTTGAGCAAATTGCATGGCACTTTCATCATGCCAGCTGTGCCCAGGAAATGCAGGTTATGAAAGTTTTAGAATTATGAAATGACACAGGTTGTGCGGTTAAACATGAGCTTATCTTTTGAAAGTTTCTATTTCACTGCTTCCAGGGAGATGCACTCTGCATGACACTTAATACCTGAGATTTCAGGAGCCTGGAGCTGAGAGGAAGAATTCACCAAGTACCTGTTTTAGCCCCAGGTGGCAAAGTCCAAGAGTTCAGCTTGAGGGTGGGAGAGGGGTGGGGTGCAGAAGAGGCACCCCAGGTGCTGTTCCCTTGGAGCATGTTGAAAATGAGTTCTCAGCATTGTGGCAGGAAGTATGGGGCCACAAATCACACCTCACACCTTTCTCTGGCTGGCTGTCTGGGCTCTGTGTGAAATCTGGGTCTTTTACCTCCTCTTTCTATCTTTTTTCTCCATTCCACCCATTGTCTGCCCAGTCCAACTGTCATTAGTGGATTATCTTTGCATCCTGTAAGCACATAACTGGTGTGTTCTTATAACAGTAATGAGCTTAGTGGTCCAGGTAGTGAGTAACAGCCACTTTGCTCTTTTGAACTCTTATGTGAATTTTACCTAGCACTGTCCTTTGAAATGTGCTTTGGATCCATTTCTATTTTAACATCATATTACAATTAAATAATTGCTTTTTATTTTTAAAAAGACAGTACTAATTTTATTACTAACTAGAGGCCTGGTGCATGAAATTTGTGCCTGGGGAGCGGGGGCGGGCGGAGGCAGGTGTGTGTGTCCCACAGCCCAGCCTGCACCCTCTCCAATCTGGGACCCCTCAAGAGATGGCTGACTGCCACCTGGAACAGGCCTAAACTGGCAGTTGGACATCCCTCTCACAATCCAGGACTGCTGGCTCCCAATCGCTTGCCTGCCTACCTGCCTGCCTGATTACCCCTAACCACTTCTGTCTGCCAGCCTGATCACCCCCTAATCACTCCCCTGTCAGCCTGATCAATGCCTAACTGCTCCCTTGTGGCCTGATTGCCCTTAACTGCACTCCCCTGCTGGCCTGGTCACTCTCTAACTGCCCTCCCCTGCAGGCTTGGTCCCTCCCAACTGCCCTCTCCTGCAGGCCTGGGTCCTCCCTAACTACCTTTCCTTGCAGGCCCAGTCCCTCCCAACTGTCTTCCCCTGTTGGCCATCTTGTGGTGGCCATCTTGTGTCCACTTGGGGGTGGCCATCTTGTGTGTTGGAATGATGGTCAATTTGCATATTACCTCTTTATTATATAGGATAAAGACACTCCCTGTATACCATACTAATTATTTTAGGTACCTTGTTGTCTTAAATCTCACAACAACACTATGATGTAGTTATTCTGATCCCCATTTTACAGATGAGGTCATTGAGGCTCACAGAGGTAAGCCTCGTTTAAGAAACAGTCCACATATTTCATCCCGGTGCAAGCCATGCCCTGTGTTTGTGTTGTGGAAACAGTCGCGGGAGCACACACTCACCAAGAGACAAAGAGGACCGCTGGGATGACAGAGGGCTGCACAGAGGAGGGCCCTCACCCAGACACTGTGAGGTGAGTGGGAGGTGTTAGTTCCTGTGAACTGACGTTTACCCTGTGAGTGACGTAGGGCGAAAACCACAGATGGCAGACTTTCAGGATTCAGGGCAGGAGTGTCGTACATTCCCATGGTGCTAGGCCACAGAGATGCTGGTGACTGCAATTTCTGCCTCACTTCAGAGAAAGGTGTGATGGTGAGGTCAGTTTCCCCAGCAGCCACTTCGTGAGAGCCTGATTGTCTGGCAGCTCAGAAAGAGCTGAGGACAGAGAGTCAGGCTGACCTTGATTGGAAATCCTCCCCATAATTTGCTGGCTGAGGGACTTTATGCAAAGTATTTAGCCCTCTGAACCTCAGTTTCTTTACTTACAAAGCTGGAGCTAATCCCTAGCTTCTAGGTGTTGGGAGATTAAGGTGCTAGTAAATGTCTTGTTCAACATTACTTTTCACAAATGCTCAGGAAACAGAGCTGTTCTATGTTGGTGGTTCTCAGAAAAGGATAGATTTACCTTCCAGTGGACATTTGGCAATACCTGGAGACATTAAAAAAAAATTATATATATATATATATATATATATATATATATATATATATATATATATATATATATTTGTGCTTTGGATCCATTTCTATTTTAACATCATATTACAATTAAACAATTGTTTTTTATTTTTAAAAAGATAGTACTAATTTTATTACTAACTAGAGGCCCGGTGCATGAAATTCATGCCCAGGGTGTGTGTGTATGTGTGTGTGTGTGTGTGGTGTGTGTGTGTGTGTTTACAGATAATTCATTCCTAGAGTCTTATCTCCAAATGTGGATACAGCAATTGCAATGGGCTGTCCTCCCATCACCGTCAATGCTCAAAACTGGTCTTGTACTGTCCCCCCACCACCTTTGCTCCTTATGATGTTGTCCTTATTGCTGTCCCAACCAATTACACAAGCATTTTGGGATTTGCCTTCCTTCCATTGGTGCAGCTGATCTCCAAGTTCTTCAAGTTCCTCTGGCATCACCTTTCTCCTGGTGGTCACTAGGTCTTCATGGCCACCACTGAGCTCCCACTTCAAGTCTCCAGCCCCTCGGTACAGACTTGCAGTGCTTCCTACCCAATCTGGCAGCCTCAACTTTTTCTCCTCCAAAGCATCCAGCCAGATAAATCTAAAAGTGCCATTTTGTTTTCTTTACGGATTCACTTATTCACTCACAGGAATTAGGGAGCATGACCCTGGGCCAGGCTCTGTCTTATAGATACAAAGCTGACTATGACCCTGTCTGGCTCCTTTTTTATTCAGTGCTACCCACTCTTTATAGCATCACAGCCTGACCTCATACCCCCCACCCCACCCCGCATTTAAAAAATATATATTTTATTGATTTTTTTACAGAGAGGAAGAGAGAGAGATAGAGAGTTAGAAACATCCGTGAGAGAGAATAATCGATCAGCTGCCTCTTTGCACACCCCCTACTGGGGATATACCTGCAACTAAGGTACATGCCCTTGACTGTAATTGAACCTGGGACCTTTCAGTCTGCAGGCCAATGCTCTATCCGCTGAGCCAAACCAGTTTGGGCCCACCCCACATTTTCCCACACAGCCTCTCAGCTGCCCACTGTTCCCAGTTTGTTCATTACTACCTCTGTAGTTTGGTCATGCTCTTACTACCCAAGACACACTCTCTCTCTAATCCACATCTCTCACTCCTATTCATCCTTCAAAACTCAGATCAAATCTCATTTCCTTAGTGAATGCTTCCCTAACCATCCTACTTCAGGGCCATGTCTCCTGTCCTGTGGTCTTGCAGTATCCAGTGTCGCTGTTATTTTTGGAACTGCTACTTAACATACACATATGGATTCATTTTTATGCCTGTCTGGTAGGGGAGAAAAGGTTGCAATCTGGAACAGTTTATTGTAAAGGATTTAGTCACTCTGGGCGGCATGGTAGATGCAGACACAAAATAGGCATCAGCTTGCCAAATGTAGTTTTAAATTCCTGTGGATGGATCTTAGAGCCCAGCTCTGCAGGCTGTGTGCCTGGCTTACCCACTTGGACCAAGTGTTGCTGCTCAGAATGGCCAAACCCACAGAGGCCCTAGTTAGTATCTGTGTCTGGCAATAATTCCAAGAATTTCTGGATTTGTCCTTCAGTGATTCTTCCCAGAGTTCTGTCAGCTAAAGAGAAAGAGGAATGCTTCAGCAATGGCTGATGTCCATTGAGTGCTTACTATGTGCCAGGCATTGTGTTAAGTGCTTTACATGCATTATCTTATTCAACCATCACAGTAACTAGCTAAGATGGTCAGCTCTCCTTTGCATGTGAAGGAACAGAAGCTGAGAGATAAATCAGTAACTGGTAGCAGCTGTGGCCAGAGGAATGCAGGCCTGTCTGCTTTTAGTCTTCACTTTTTTAACCCTTCTATGCAATCCACAGTTGGGTATAAAAAAAATACTAAGGACACCAAGGCTTTCCAATAAAAAAAAAAAATATATATATATATATATATATATATATATATATATATATATATATATATATATATATCTCGACTTTTTTACAGAGAGGAAAAGAGAGGGATAGAGAGTTAGAAACATAGGTGAGAGAGAAACATCGATCAGCTGCCTCCTACACACTCCCTCCCGGGGATGTGCCCGCAACCAAGGTACATGCCCTTGACCAGAATCGAACCTGGGACCCTTCCGTCTGTAGGCCGATGCTCTACCCACTGAGCCAAACCAGTTAGGGTGGCTTTCCAATTTTTAAATGAAGCCCGGAGCTTATAACCTTTGCCATCTGAAAAGCTTTGTATTGAATGAGGATTATATTAGAAATGATGTAGTTCCAGCTAAAAAGATGTTTTCTCAAATTCTATAAAAGATTTTCAATAACTGCTGTTTGGTCATAGCTCATCACATCCTGAAAGCCCGGCTCTGGACAACGGAGAAGCTAGTGTGCGAAAGGACACATGCGTCACGATGTTTTCTAGGAAAGCTGGTGGGTGAAAGGCTTCCTGAGAAAGTTCCCACTGGAAAGGAATACCCCTGTGGGCTATATTTCAAGGTGGATAATGAAATCTTTTCTTTTGGGGACATGCTCCTTGCCCTGTGTTTATAGTTTCACCAGTTGGGGTGGCCTGAAATGGCTGATGTTGGAAATACTCCTGCAGTGGTCATGCAGGGTGAGGAACGCCTCCTGCTCTTAGAAAGAACAAAGCTCCATAACTTAGAGAGCTGGGCTTTGTACCCATCACCAGAGGTATAGATATTCATGCTTTTTTAAGTGTCTATTTGGAGAGGCAGTCTTGATGGGCATAGTGGTTGCATAAGTTAATCTTTTAAAAATCATATGTTCTTGTTGATTTTTGAAAGAGAAAAGAAGGAGAGAGAGAGAGAGAAGAGAGAGAGAGAGAGAGAGAGAGAGAGAGAGAGAGAGAGAGAGAGAGAGAGAGAGAGAGAGACGTTGAGCAGCTGCCTTCCATGCTCACCCTGACTGGGGATTTGAACCCACAACCCAGGCATGTCCCCTGGCCGGGAAGCCTAACTGGCAACCTTTTGGTGCACAGGGCAATGCTCAACCAACTGAGTCACACCAGCTAGGGCTTATGGAATGATTTAAAAATGTTGCTTTTGCTTTGTTTTAGAAAAATCCAGATTTTGAGAGAACGTAGCTGAGATGACATGTACTAACATGTTGGTCCGGAAAGTAATACAGAAATGAAGGAAGCTCTTGGTGATTCTGAATATTCTCTTTTCTTGGGAGTCCTAATTTTTGTGTTAGTTCTTTTTTTTTTTTTTTTTTTTTTTTTTAAATATATTTTATTGATTTTGTACAGAGAGGAAGGGAGAGAGATAGAGAGTTAGAAACATCGATGAGAGAGAGTCATCGATCAGCTGCCTCTTGCACACCCCCTACTAGGGATATGCCCGCAACCAAGGTACATGCCCTTGACCGGAATCGAACCCGAGACCCTTCAGTCCCCAAGCCGACGCTCTATCCATTGAGCCAAACTAGTCTCAGCTTATGTCAGTTCTTATTAAAGAAATAGCAGACACATTAATAATGATACTTTATTAAAGGTAGACAAATCCCTGAGAGAATCACTAGCAGTAAGAAAAAATTAAAAATGCATCACTAAACCTGCTTTTAAAATCGCTAATGTTTAAATCCTCCTCGACTTTCAACATGCAGCTTCTCCCAGAAGAATGCCTCACATTTGACATGTTTAATAATGTGAGGTAAGTCCAGTGGCCCTGCAGTGTGGCTCCCCTCTTTGCGAACACTGCTTCCTTGTATGGCCCCTCCTTCTCAACAGGTGGCTTCTGGGATGCTGAGGTGAGATGAGATGTAACTGGAGGGTCTCACTTGTCCCTTTCATTGCTCCAGCATGGAAGTGACACACATCACCTCTGCTTACAGTCCTTCAGCCCAAAGGGGCCATAGAGTCCCTTCCCATTGTAACGGGGCTAGGAAGTGCCATCTTCCTTATGCACCACTCAGTTCTATTCTCTAACTAAGCCCATTGGATTCAATGGATTCTAATACAATATAATAGCCTGTTTTCCAGCAACCATTTATCAAGTGGTTATGACGTACCAACACATCTTGTCAGAAGCTCAGGGTATAACTATAAAAAAGACTCAAATCCCCTTTCAAGGAACTCATTGACTAATAAAGAAGATGCAAGCTTGCCTGGAGAATAACACTGGCAATAATAAAAGTAAAAACCAGGTGCTTTTGGAATTCAAAGTTGGGAGGATTTCTTCTAGTTAAGAAAGATTTTTTGAGGAAGTGATATTTAAAAGAGTCATTGAAAGATTAGTAGAATTAGCCTCGGTAATGTGGTCCAATCAATACTCTTCCTCAAAGATTTCTTAGTAGGAATGTTAGGCTATAATTTCAATACTGCCAGGGTCTAGCTATTTGATCTTGGACAAGTCTTTCCCTTCTGTATGATGAGCGAGTTGTATAAAATGTCTCTGTTGCCTCTTTCACCTCTAATCGTCTGGGATTCTCCAGTTCCTAAGCCAACATTCTAAAGCTTAATGATGTGGTTGTGGGACATACAGACAATAAAACTTTCCAAACAGAAGTACAGTCAATGCTCATGGAAGTCACTTGGAAAATAGAGCATGGACTATATGATAGCATTATTTATTCTCTTAGTATACTACGAGGGGCACTTGTTCCATGCTTTTTCTAACTCTTTAGAAACGAGGCAACATGGATATTCGGATCCATTTCCATGCCTCCTTTTGATGAGCTATTTAAAAGCCAAGTTTCTCTCCTGTGCTAGTGAAACTTAGTAAAAATGAAATAATATTGTAGTAACTTTAATTTTGTGTTAGCAGGCGTTGGGTTGCTTTTATTATAGTTTGTTTACTTAAAAAAAAAATCACAGCCAGTACACGGCAGCAACTTGAACAAATGCATTGGATAGATATGGACTCATTGGTCTCAGCCGCAGATATTATTGCTCCCATGTTGCAGGTGAGAAAAATGCAACTTGGAGAGATGAAGGTCTCCTTCCCAGGAAGTGGCTGAACCAGGATCCACTCTTCGTTCCTGTGTCCTGAGAGTCGGCATGACTCCTGCACAGACAGAAACTGAACGTAAGCTGATGTGAGCAAAAAGGCTGGATGTAACTGAAGCCCAGAAACAGATCTTGCTTTAGGAAGGGCAGCATTCATTTTCCCCCTGGGTCTGCCTGCTGCCGGTACTGTTCTTGCTGACCATCACCTGGCTTAGCTCTGTGTTGCCTTTATTTACAGGTAGGCTCTCCAGGTGGCAGCCTCTGGCAGCTCCTCTCAGCGGGCAACAGAAGTGGTAAGAGAGCTTTCTTTCCCTAAATGCACCAACTCTGAGAGTAGAGTCTCATTGGACTGGCTTTTCCACGTGGCCACCCTCGATACAATCATGGCTGTGGGGGATAAAATATGCTGACTGCTCAAGTCTCAGCCATATGACCACCCTTGAGGTTGGTGAGGGGATGGTAAATTTGAGTTCTGTCCAAATTTCATGGACTGAGAAGGAGTGGGGTATTCCCCAAAGTACAACTAGATCATTTTTATCAAAAGAAGGCAACATGAGTGCTGTGCGGGCAAAACCAACCGCTGCCCCCCATGCTGGCCTCCGCCTTTTCTCTTCATGAAGTTGTTTTTCCATCCCCCCCCTGCCTCCAAAAGAGCTTACACTTTGCCATGTGGTATTACCTCCCAAGAACACTTCACTCATGTCTTAGAAAAATAAATACACAGCCAATTTGCAGATTATACTTTCCTTAGTTCTGCTATAAATTATATGACTTGTTCTTGGCAAAGCCTGAAGTAAAAACTGGCTCCCCCACTCCAAACACCCCCTCCCCCCCAACTCGAAGAATGAGTGGCATTCATGAGAGTTGTGTGTCCAAGGATGAATTAGCTCACCTGAAGGGGAGAGCTAAATTTATGGGAAGAATTGCAGCTTTTCAAAGAGTTCCAAGCATCCATTCCAGGGTGAGGAGCCTATGGGCAAGTAGGAAATGTTTTTTTTTTTGTTTTTTTTTTCCTATTGAATTTGGGCCAAACCTTCACTTAAAGGTATTTATAAAATTCATGAATCTGGAGGAAACCCATTATGGTCACCTTAGCCACCACATTAAAATTCCAAAATTTTCTCAGCGTGTTCTGGATAGTTGGAGAACACGTATTGAATCTCTGTAGTAGAAAAACACAAACCCAGAAATCAGGCAGTCTGGGTTCTAGGCTCCACTCGGAGCCTAACCAGCAGGGTGGTCCCAGAATCGTCTCTTCGAGCCCTTGGTTCATGGCTTCCTCTCATATAAATGAAGGATTCCGTTTCTATAAGTTACTAAGTGTAGGCAGATCCAAGCAGTCCTGGCTTGGGTGTCAATGAGAAATACTGTTCACTGTGCTATTGAAGCTATTCATGAGAGTTTACTAAGTCTCAGCTGAGTCCTTTCAATATTGTTATTCCAAATGGTTTTGGAGTTTCTCCTCCTGGCTGTGATCAGCCTGCTTAGGACTATGCCCTACTCTACCTAAATGGGCATAGAGAATAGATTGACTTGAACTATTTAAGGAAGTTCAGTTAATTTTATTTGAGAACTTTTAGATTTTAAAATTTCACATGTTATAACTGAAGGCATCTCAAGGCTTGAAAATTCCTGGTTCAAATAATTCATGGAGTAAAACTCTTGTGGCTTCACACTCTTCCTAGGACTTAAGGACCCCTAACTCCAGGATGCTGGTGCTTATCCAGTCTTTACCTGGGCCGCTGTACTGGGATTTTTGGTTCTTTATGATTTTTGAAGCAAAGTCTGCCAGGCTTTCCTGCTGCCCTAAAATATATTTTTTTGAAAATTGTCTACTAAGAAAATAGAATTTGGGGTCCTCATTTATATGCAGTCACTTGCCATTTATTGAGTGCATATTACCCACCAGGTGCTGCGAAAGGAATATGCTTATGTTTCCTGACACAAATTTAAATAAATGGTTCTGGCAAGTGAAAGCTCATTTTAAAGTAGAGGAGGCATCACTGGAAACTAATTTCTTTAAGGCTGATTCAATAAAACATAATTCTACTTGTCACTCCTAACCTCCCTGTTTCTTATAGCCTTTCATATTTAAATTTTTTTACATTGAGATATAACTCACATAACATTAAAACCACCACTTAAACTGTGCAGTTCAGTTTTTAGTACATTTGCTATGTTGTACAATTATCCTACTGTCTAATTACAGAACATTTTTACCACCCAGACCCATACTAGTGAGTTTATGGTTCTCATCCCCTGACTTTGTTTCTATGGAATTGCCTACTCTGAACATTTTTTTAAAAATTTATTTTTAATTGTAGTTGATATAAATATTATATTTATTCTGAACAATTAATATGAAATCATCATATAATATGTGGCCTGTTTTGTCTGACCCCTTACTTAGCATAAAGTTTTCAGGGTTCATCCATGATAGATATAGCATGTAATAGTACTTCATGCCTTTCCATTGCCGAATAATATTCCATTATAGAGATATAGCACACTCACCAGCTGATGGACTTTTGGGTTGTTTTCACTTTTTGGTTATTTGAAATAATGCTGCTATGAACATCTATGTACAACCTTAGGGTGGAAATATGTTTTTAGTTCTCTTGTGCACCTATCTAGGAGTGGACTGCTGGGTTATATGGAAATTCTGTTTCCTCTTTTAAGGAACTGTCAAACCGTCTTTCCAATGTGACTGTTTCATTTCACCTTCCCACCAGCAATACACCTCTTTGGTTGTTTTAATAGAAAATATGGCAGGGGGGCAAATGGGGGAATAAGGACACATATGTAACACCTTAATCAATAAAGAAAATAAATAAATTTAAAAAAAGAAAAAAATATTTGTAACCACCCCAGAAGTTGGGCTGATAATTTTCTCCCCAATTTACTGATGAATACTAAGACAACAAACTGAAAATGCTTTTCCAGGGCCAAGACTGTAGGATTATTTATTTACTCAACATTCTTTGAGCCCTTATTCTGTTCCTGGCATTGTTAACACTTCTGTGGATATAGAGATGAATAAAATACGTTGCTGGTGAGGTGTTGAATCTTGAGTCCCTGAAACTTCTTTTGGAATCTTTAAAAATGGGAAAAACTCCATCCTATAACCTGGTTTAGGCAGAATCTGCCCAGAATCAAAGGATCAACTGAAACCAATGTCCTTTGTATTAGATAAGTTTTGGATGGTGTTCCTTAAATGTAGCTCTAGCCTCCTAGTCTCCATGGTAAACTATCCATTCATGCTTCATTTTCCTAATGGAGAAAATGTGTGAGCACCTGGCTTTTGCTGTTTCTCTGAAATGAACCATTTTATAGTACAATCATTTAATCCCCAGGAGATTGGAAATAAGTACATAACTGCAGTTGAGAAAGAATAACAATCCTGAACATTTGTCTAATGCTTCACCTTTTCCAGAGCCATTTTGTGTATGTTGCCATGTATCGTTTGACCGAGGTCCTGTGAGGTAGGGCAGGCGAACACATATTATTTCCATTTCACAGATGATAAGGGAACCTCTGGGAAGTGGAGTAATTTGCCCCAGGTCACGTGAGTGAGCCAGAAGGCGTCTCTTTATTAAAGCGGTCCTTCCTCCGGGGACTAGAGCCAGTACAGGACAGAGTTTTCACTGATGCAGGAGGAAATGAGAAAAGGTAGTGTGAGTTTCACATCACTAAATTCATTCAATTTTAAGAACTGTTTTTATTCTGAAACGAGGCATCTCTTATTTTTATGTTGGTAAAAGATCTCTTTCTTTATTGAAATGTGGAGATAGTAGATAGCAACTATTCTTTTTTTAAAAAAATATATTTTTATTGGTTTCAGAGAGGAAGGGAGAGGGAAAGGGAGATAGAAACATCAAAGATGAGAGAATCATTGACCGGCTGCCTCCTGCATACCCCATACTGGGGATCAAGCCTGACTGGGCATGTGGCCTGACTGGGAATTGAACAGTGACCTCCTGGTTCATAGGTCAACACTCAACCACTGAGCCATGCTGGCTGAGCTATAGCAACTTTTCTTTTAAATTTTATTTGGGGGTGGGGGGAGATAGCGACTTCAGTTAATTTTTTTTTTTTTTTTTTTACCTGTTTCGTGAAATCTGCTTCAACATTGGTCAGCCCTGGGCCAACCTTTCCTGATTATTTTCTATTAATTTGCTATTTTCTCCTGAGCAGCTGTAAAGTAGGAAACATGTCCCTCTTACAGATATGGCCCTTTTTTCTATGTGCGTTTGTCACATGCAGCTTTAGTATCCAATCTCCCAGTTTTCAGCTGCACCCTTGTTAGGCTACCATGTTCACAAATCCACAGACGGGTGGGAAAACACAAGATCATGCAACAGAATGACTTAATCAGTCTTTTGGTTTCTAATTCCGAGTAAATATGTCTTACTGTTCAGTTTGTTAATTATTCTTGTGATTTTTTTTTGGGGGGGGGGGTGTTGGACGTGACATTTCTAGTGAAGTGTAATTGGCTATATTTGAAAGGATGTAGCAATTATTCATTTTATGCATGGGTCTCCATCTGGTAGAAAGCAAGACTCAGCCCAGACAGGTTAATTAACTTGCCCACAGTACATACCAATGAGAGGAACTACAATAGAAGTGGAACTCATTCCACTTCTAAATATTACTCATCAACTTTAAAATGTAATCGTGGGAACGACATACAGATTACCCAAGGAAAAATTCACTTGACTTTAGGAACATGGAGCAAAAAGATGCAGTGGGATCAAAGCATTCTCAAGTAGCTCTTGGTGGTTCCACAGGGATTATGTGAGAGGAGGAGGCCCTGAGTGCCCGATGCCCCCTCCTGTGAAGCAGACTTCCTCAAAGTAGGAACACTTGCTCCAGTCTTAAATGGGACAGGGGCACTGCACTCAAGTAAGTCTGGAGAAAGAGTAGGTACATTTTGGTTCTGTGGAGTAGGATTTGGGATTTAATTTATTACAAGGTATAGTAAATGAGCTGCAGCACTCCTCAACCTCTGGTTAAAATCTACCTCCTTTCTCTTGTATCTCTCAGAACTACCTCCTCCTCTGGTATCTCTCAGAACTAGCCTTTTGTAGAAGGTAGTGTCATATGTGCTCTGTACTTATTGTCTATTTTGATCCTCATACCAACTCTATGGGCAGCAATATTCTCATCCCTGTTTTGCAGATGGAGAGCCCAAGGCAGAGAGTGGGGAACTTGTCCAAGATCACGCAGTGGCAGGGTGCCTTGTGAACCCGAGTTGCCCTGCCTCTTATTGCTAAGTGGTTTTCTTTCTTGCCACCTTCCTTTCACTTAAGTACAGTGCGTTTCCTCATGTAAATAAAGTTAGTGATCTAAACTCCAATGTCCTTGGCTTGCTGGTGAGTCCATTCCAAGTGTAATGAAAAGACTTTGGAGTGAAACATCTGAGCTCACCTGTTCTTGGTGCCATTTCAATTTTAAGAGCCATAACTTACTCATTTGTACATGATGCTTTCTATGAAGGAGTCAAGCTGGGAATGTAAGAAAGGGCTCAGAAAGAGGATGGTGTATGGTGTACCCCTTGTGCTCAACAGGTGCATGCCCATTTTCCTCTTCCCTTTTTTCCCATCTCTCTCTCTCCTACTCAAATGCTCCTGTATGCTTGGTGTTTCCTCCAGTGCAGTGGATTTTGCTCTAGTTGTCACTCATTTACAGTTTTGTATGGACAGGGAGAAGGATAAATCCCATGAGAAGCTGTATGGCATACAGCAATGAGTTCAACAAGGAGGCTAGTGTCAAAGGTAATGATTTCTTAGGAGATCAGAAACACCATTGAACTAGGAGAGTGGGTTTAAACAACCCAGAAATTGTTCTCAATGAGCATTTATACTAAAGGGAAGTGAAATTTTGAGATTAAAGGACAGACACTGAAAACTGGATCCATTTCCCACATGCTATTGACTGAAGACATAGGATAACTATGAGGCCACTCCAGTACAATCTCACCACCCAGGTAGTATAAACCTCCAGAACCCACCAGGGAGTCCTCTTCAGATGGTCTTAGGAATTTACCAAATACAAGGGGATACCCTTGTTTCTCCATTTTTTAAAAAGTATGTGAATAAGAAATATAATTCTTCCTGTTACTAAAACATTTATCATTATGGGAAGAAACAGCCTAATATACTTAACAGTTATATGTTCTTATGTCTCCTGGTCAAAAATGAATATGTTGATTTTTCATATGGCGATGATTCAGAGAACCCAGCATCTAAAAAATTCTTTAATGCTTTAATTCAAAGGACGAATTAAAGGCAATTTTGAAAAAGGATTAAGAAATCAACCATGCTTCTAACAGCTTAAATTCCTATTATTATTTTTGTGTTTTAGATTTTCGTCTTTTCTTCTACTTGCAGATATTTTGCATTATGCCAGTCATAGTATATATGTCATTAGGTATATCATGGTCCTAGGAATTTGTAATTGTTACTTTTTCCATTATTTTTTAAAATATGTTTTTATTGATTTTTAGAGAGAGTGGGAGAGGGATAGAGAGATAGAAACATTGATGAGAGAGAAATAGCATTGATTGGCTGCCTCCTGCATGTTCCCTACCAGGGATTGAGCCCACAACCCAGGCATGTAACCCAAATGGGAATCAAACCAGCCACCTCTTGCTTCTTGGGCCAGAGTTCAATCAGCCAGTTGGTAACACAGGCCAGGGTTTAATTGTTATTTAAATGCCTTACATGGGAGAAGATAGTCCAGGTCCCTTTTAAGAATGAAGAGAGACTCCCAGACATCATTTGCTGAACCATGTCCCTATTGGTGATTGTTACTAGTTTTGTATTAATTATAGATAAAGCTGTTTAGCAGCTAAGAATAGCTTATAGCTACTCAAAATTGAGACCCAGCTCTAGTATCCTAAACACATCAAAAAGAAAAAAAGCCAAAGGTAAGCTGTTCAGAGCTGGTCTGGTGTTGCAAGAAGGCATCAGTGGCCTAGCCTGCTTCTGTTTCTCTGGTTTGGCATCCTTCTTGCATGGCTTCCAAGTTCAAAATTACAAAATGATTCCTTGAACTATAGCCCTAATGTCTGAATTTCAGGCAAGAAGTGCGAAGAAGAAAGAAAGGCAAAAGATGGCCCTTCCCCACCTCTACTGTATTCCCTTTTAAAGAGCCTTCCTAGAGTTTCCATGTTGAAGCTGCTCATTAGCTGTGTGATCTTGGGTAAATAACACAAACTCTCTGAGGCTCCATTTTTTGATCTATGAACTGGCAGCAATAATTCTTCCATCACAGGCTGTATTTGAAAGAACACTGTAAATCCAAAAATGCTATGTGAATGCAAGTGTTAAATTAAAATAGCACTTGCAATCGAGTGCAGGTTGCAATAGCTGAGGTATATCATGTCTGCATTCTTCCCACAAAGGAACACATTATAATGATTTACAATCATGCTCTTGCCCCATCCTGAAGAACATTTGGGAAGGAGAGAAAGCAGAACTAGACCATGTTTGGTTCATGCCAAAGGGAAGTTTGAGAAAATGAGATTCCAGACAGTGGTTGAAGTGATCAAATCCCAAAGCTGCCTCCATATTCCTCCATGCCATTGCTGTCTCGGGGGGAAGGGGGAATATTATGTTGTAGAAATGGGCCACCCCGAAACTCAGAGGCTGAAAAACCCTGACATAGTCAGCTCCTCAAGAACTCACAGGCCTCCAGGCCAATGAACAAACTCTGTCATGAGTGGAGTAGCCCTGACCACAGTAATTAAAATTGTAAGCTCCTGCCGAGACCACTTTGGCTCAATGGATAGAGCGTCTGGGGACTAAAGGGTCCCAGGTACGATTCCGGTCAAGGGCATGTACCTTGGTTGTGGGCATATCCCCAGTAGGGGGTGTGCAAGAGGCAGCTGATCGATGACTCTCTCTCATCGATGTTTCTAACTCTCCATCTCTCTCCCTTCCTCTCTGTACAAAATCAATAAAATATATTAAAAAAAATAAAAATAAAATTGTAAGCTCCCTGAGAACAGAGTCCCAATCTCTATTGACTGTGGCATTCCAATGCTTGGCACCAGAAGTTCCTTAGCAAAAATGTATTTATGAATTCTAGACTCATCCTGAGAGTCTTTCTTAAATGGGACTGAGTTAAGCGATTGTGCCTCTCAACCTGTTATTGCTGACTGAAGCTGTGAAAGACTACCTTGGGTTGAGGCATATTTTTGAATAAAAATAATTATGATGCTAGTTATAGGTAACCTTTTAGAAATTTACTCTGTGTAGGCATTTAGTACTTCACATGATTTAATCCTTTCTATTATAGTAGGTATTATGCTTATTCTATGAAAAAAGAAACAGAAACTCAGAGAGGGGGAGTAATTTGCCCAAGGTCATAAGGTCATAAAGTTAAGAAAAGGAGAAACTGGCTGAAAATTACAAAATCTGCACATAGATGTTCCTTGAAAATAACTGTTAAATTTCTCAATAGGTTATAAGTGTCCTTCAGGAACCTTTATTTCATCTAATCTATTTATTCATAAATGGACCACTTTAGGTAAATGTATTAGTTTCTTTAACACTATTTCCTCATCCAAAGAATGGAAAACTAATGCTGCCTACCTCATAGGGTTTCTGTGAGGATGGGATGAGATAATGTATACACAGGGCCTGACACATAGAGAATGTCCACTATATTTTAACCATCATTACTCCTACTAGTTTTGTTCATTTGATGAGCATTTATTAATTTGTGATGTAGGTCACAATTGTCAGTGGATGATTACTTTTCAAAATCTGGGTACCAACTGGGATATTTTGAAAGAGTTCTGATTTATTTGTCCTTGAGAATCACTGCTGAATATGACTAATATCCATAAAGGGACTATATTGTTCAAGACACTGTACTATTTGCTAAGAGAGATTTAAGATGCATAATAATAGTAAATGTCATATAAAAGAACTACATTAGATTTTGGGGTGATTTCCCCTCCAGTGGATGCAATCAGGAAGGCCTCATAGTGGTGATCACTATAGGGCTGGGCTTGAAGGCTCAGCAAAGTTAGCTTGCTAAGAACGGTGGCAGGTTAGTGAGTGAAGGCCAGGGGTAGAGAGCGTGGTGACACTTTTGGCTGGAAGTAGATCTTCTTTGAGGGGAGTTGGGAAATGAGGCCAGATTGTTGGTTGGAGTCAGAGAGTGGAGGATCAAGTGAATTCTTAAACAATTGGCTTTGGGCTAAATTTGGAGGACCATGACAAGCCACTAAGTGTTTTTTTTGTTTTGTTTTGTTTTCAAACCTAAGAGTGAAATGCTCAGAACTGTGCTCTCAGCAAATGAATCTGGTGCCCTAATGGACTAGAAAGTGAAGAAAGGCAAGAGATAAGCAAGGACGGAGGCATCTATTGCATCAGCCAGGCCTCAGTACCAGGCAGGGTACTGATAGGCAGTCAGGTGAAGAAACAGTTATACAAACCTAGAGACTGTTGGGGGAGGGGTGGAAGGGGAAGAAGAAGTGAAGATGACTATGAGATTTGAGCCTGGGTGATGGGAAGAATGGTGTGACCAGAAAAAGGGAAATTAGGGTATGACCTGGATTGGGGGAAGTAAGAATATGCTGAATCTGAGATGCCCAGGGATGAGGTGTACTCACTAGGAGTTAGGAGGAAATGTGTAATTAACAGGAGAGGGTGGGGCTACACACAAACAAATAAACAAAAATGAGTCCTCCGCATTGTGGGGTGTTGCCTGGAGCCTCAGCAAGAGGTGAATTCTGTGGGAAAGAGAATAGAATAGGGACTCTTAGCTAGGTCTGTGGATGGGCTCTCGGGTGTAGAGATATCTTTGGACTCCTTAACATTTTAAGTAGAATACTATGTATATGAAAGAGTCCACCATTTCATTGGATTATTTATCCTAAACAAGGTTAAGAGCCAAGGTTTGTATATACAGAAAGAGGTGGACTGCGATGGTGCTGTTAGAAGTTTTACATTGCAGGCATTGTATAAAATATCCCAGCCCGTCTCTGCATTTCTGACTGTCGTATCATGGACTGTGGTGTTTATTATGGCAGACTCTTTGATCAGGATCATCTTAGAAATGTTTCTTCTTGACGAGACAATGCAAGGGGAAAAGAGTAATCTTAAACAAATGTTCCAGAGAGAATTAGACGTCCATCTGTAAAAGAGTAAAGCTGAGACACTCTACCTCACACCATATACAAAAGTTAACTCAAAATTGATCAAAGGTCTACATTTATAAAAGATAAAACTATAAAACTTCTTAAAAAGATTTACCTTCTATGGTGTGAATCTTTGTAATCTTGGATTAAGCAGTGATTTCTTGAAGTTTTCCAGGGAAAGAGGAGGACTGAGCTGAGGAGAGTCTAATTTCCAGGCCAGTGGATCTGGACTGAATGTGTATGGTGGTCCTTACACTCACCATACAAGGCTTTTTGGGGTGCCAATCTCGCCCAAACATCCTGCACTGCCAGCAAAGCAGGGGCAGGAAGAACATTTCTTCAACAGCGACTGTGAGCCCTGTTCTGAGGAGCTCCCCATTGTACTTCATCCTTCCAAATGTTTCTGGAGAAGGACACGCATGACCTGTCATGACAACATGAAGGACCAGCACAGCAGGCCTCTTTCCCTTCTCCGTGCTGAGGGCAATTAAACAGGGCCCTTCCTGGCTTTTTTCTTTCCTTTTTTGGTCAGGCTGATAGAAAAACTATCATGCAGCTTCATGTTCTAAGGTCATTTCTTCCCCTTGAATTTGCCCCTTGAGTTGTGGAAGTGTGTGTGTGTGTGTGTGTGTGTGTGTGTGTGTGTGTAACTGTGTCAGGGTGAGGTGGAGAACAAAATTGAAAACAATATTATTAAACAAATCTTCTCTTCCCCTGCCCCCTGCTCTATGTGAGGTGCTGATGGAGGACACAGAAACGAGGAAGATATGTGACTCTGGACTCAGGGAGCAGTCCATCTAGTGAGGGACACACGTCTGACACAACTATTATATGTACCAAGGACTGTGGGAGCTCAAGGAAGGGAGAGGCTAATTTTCAACACACAGAAAGGAAAAGTATTGCGGTAGGCAAGAATTCCCATGTCAACTTCAGATCTTCAGCTCCTTAAAGATCTATTTTCCCTTCCATCCTCAGAGCCCCTGAGAGGCCCCGTGGCTCCTTGATGAATTTGCTGACTCACTGACAAGTCCTGCAGACCTTTGCTTCCTAGCACTGCCTGCATGCTGGTCACTGAAGGTGCTTCTTTCACCCCAGACCACTCTGTTTCTAGGGACAGTGCATGTTAGGCTATCTGGAGCGATTCTTGCCTTTATTAAAAACAACAACACATCATTGCAAAGACATCTTGGTGAAAACAGCAAACACCCTACCTGCTTTTTCATTCAGCTCCTCTTGCTTCTCCAGCTCCACATTCTCACCCACAACACTACCGAGGGTTTAAGTGCTTGAAAGCCACTACTTCCTGAGCAAGTGGGCTCATTGGAGAGTTGGAATTTGGCCTGGGCTACTGGAATTCCTTTCTTCCTGGCATTGTCTGTTTGAAAAGGAGGGTGGGCAAGCCAGATGGGTTGGACACAGTACTTTGAACAAGTTGGAGCTTAGGAATGGAGCTCTGAGGACCCCCTTGGCTAATGAGTTGCCTCTGTTAGCCATCAGTGTGCAAAGATGTTAAGTCATGTGACTGCCCTATTGTACTGGTTGCTATTGGTGCCTTTTTTTTTTTTTTTTTTTTTTTTTTTTTTTTTTAAATAAAGTGGCTGTTTGCTAAAGAAGCTTTTGTTCAGAGTGGAAAAAGGGCTTCTACCTTGGAACAGGAAAGGCGTCAGCAATGGTAGGAGAAAGTGCTGGACAGTCTTGTTACAGAGCCACCTGGTGGCGCTTCACTGTCAGCGCTGCTCCTTGGAGCCGCCTCCATGTGGGCTGGGCTCACTCAGTGCTTCTCATCTAGGAGAAATGACTCCTCTCCACAGCAGTGCACCGGATGGCTGCCCTCTTTGGTTTTCCTCCCTATGGCTTTCAGGGGACCCCAGGCCCGAACCCTGAGCTTCCTGCTCACTCTTCTCCCTCCATCTCCAGACTTGATGCTCCAGCTCTGGTCCCCCTGGCCCTCCTGCCTGCCCCAGGGCCTTTGCATTTCCTTCCTTCTGTTCAGGAAGCCTTTCTCCAGCATCTTCTCAAGGCTGGCTCCTTCTCATTGCTCCCATTGCAGCTCCAATGAACTTCCTGCAGGCAGACTTTCCTTGACTTCTCTCTCTATAGCAGTCTCTATACCAAGTCATTCTCCACATTACTCATAGGCTATTTAATAACACCTAAAATCATCTCATTAACTCGTGTGCCTTTTCCTTGGTAGGTCAACAAGAGCAGGGCCTTGTCTGTTTCATCCTTGTATCCCTAGCATCAAAAAAAGTGCCTCATATGTATTTGGTGTTCAGTAAATATCAGGAAAATGAAAACCAGAGGCATGAAATAGAAAAGGTAAGAAGCTAGAGAGACTGTGCTGAACTCTTCATTCCCTGTTTCTCTCTTAATACCAGTTAATCAAAGGACCTATTTCCATGGCTAGCTTCCATTTTTCAGTGGGATTCTATTTTGGTTGCCAAGAATTTGGTTTTTCACCATCCAACCCTCCTTTCTCCATTTCTTGGTTTAGTTTTTCCTAATGTACATTCACACACTCTTTAATAGCTTCAACAGGGGCTGTATTTATAAGGAAAAGCCATGTTCTAGCTGACACAGTTTTCAGACATTTCCAAGTATTCGATGTAAAAGCATTGAACCATCAAGAGAAATTCATAACTCATCCGGTCAGTTTCCCTCACTGTAGAGAGAACCTGGAGTACATATCCACACCCCTTTGCAGCTGCCTCTTCCTCTGATGGTGACTTTTCATTTCCTGGCCAGCAGCCAAGACTATACCTGCTCAGTTTCTTCAAGAAAAAGTTCTCAGGTCCCAGAGGCACCAGCTAATTGTTAGCCAGGCGTCCCCTGCATCTGGGCCCAGAGTTGGCCAAATGATCTCTCTCAACCTCTTCTTCAGCACCCCCACACACACTCCCAGTTGTGTGTGTGTGTGTGTGTGTGTGTGTGTGTGTGTGTGGTGTCTGTTGTGTGTGTGTACACACGTGCACATGCACACATACACACATATGGTGTCTTCCTTCCCATTAACATGGAGAAAAGATGGGCTTAAAACCACCCATTAAATACACTGTGAATGTCTAGAGATTTCTCCAAATTTGGGGGCTATTTTCTTGAAATCACCCCTGGCTTCTAACTGCTGTTTTCTTTTTGGTGTGGCTCTGCTTTTTCTGTTATTCTAGTCTACATTTGACTCATACCTGAAATTGAGCCACCATCACAAACAAACAAACAGGCAAACGGACAGTCTCACGCATGCATGGTGTTTTGTAGAGAAGATTTTATAGCAGATATGAAAGGAAGAGGGAGTAGCTTTTATTGTAATAGGGCACAACTACATATTGAAAAATGACATCTAAGTCCTGGATTCCCACCTGCTATTTTTTAATGGTCAATCTACCCCACAGAGAGCTTCAGGCTCACCCGTTTTGCTGTTCACATTTGGTCACCCACATCTCTTTTTTTTCTCATCCCCTTATTCCTGAGTCCTCCCCACCAATTCCAATTCTTATTAATTATGCAGAGCAACTCAACTCCTCCCCAACCACTCTTCTCCTACTTGCCTGGGTCCATTTTGCATGTCCAAACCCATCAAGATACTCAGCCGATCCAAAGGGTTTCCAATTTATTGAGAGCCACTCTTCTTAGGAGGCAATTGTGGTTTAAACAGCATTTCCCCCTCCTTTGCAAATGAGTTCTCCAAGGAAAGGCCAATGGGAATCTAACACCATGTGTGTCATCCAAAGAAAGGCTCCACAAGATACCAAAGTTGGCAGTTGGCTTTTCTGAGGCCCACTCATGATCTACTGATTGCTTTATTCTGAGGTGGTAAATGGCCTGAGGACCCAGATGAGCTGCTGAAATCAAACCACCAAAGTTTCTGGAGTAGCTTTATCTCCAAAGGCTAGTTGAGAGCCTATGCCTCTTGAGGGCTGTTTGCCTTTCACTGGGGTTGTCTTCCCCCCAGCTCCTCTTGGGTGAACTAGCAGTTTTCATGAGCTCTTCTCAGCCTGGAATTTAATAAAAGGAAGGAAGAAAGCATCTTTCCACCTTTTACACCGGCAACTGAAGAGCTGGGCTGGTGGCAGAGGATTTATTGGGGCTGGAGGTGTGTTTTGAGCAGGTTGTGCTGTGGAGCGAGCCCAGGAATGACAAGGAAACCAGAGTCACAGAATTTGTGAGCTGAGGGTCTGTAGGGAACCTGAGGAGAAGCAGCCCTCCCTTTGTAGCTGTGGGCTCCTCAGCCCAGAGCAATAAGTGACTTCTGTGCTCAAAGTCACAACATCAAGACAGTGCCATTTATGGTGCATTCTTCAATTTGGTTAGGGAAGGAAGAATCCCCTTGGTCTGCCCTGGCTTCAGGATCAGGCCCAGAGAAGGGGTATCAGGTCTGCTCTAGAGAACCCTCAACTCTTTGAATCCAGGAAAAATGAGTCAACTGTTCATTCTTTTCAGCTCTTGAACTTTAACAATCTGAGTTGTGGTTTAGTATTTGAGGTGGTATGCGCATTTGGTGAGGGGGTGGAAGATGACAGGGAGGATTCAGAAGATGGTGATTAGGTGCTTTGAGATGTCTGGCGGAGGAGGAAGAGCATAGAGCAGAAGTAGGCTCTCTTGATTCTTGATCTGCTGGAATAAAGAAATGTAAGTGGGTCAAGTTGATGTTAGCTCTCTCCATCCGGGACTGCAGTGCAAATTGTACCCAGTCGAGTTTCTCTCTGGCAGAATGACTGCTATGTAAACTGGAATAGGAGGGGGAAAAATGCTGCATAGGATTGTTTGTGACAGAGAATCTGTTATGACCATTTTAATTCAGCTCAACAAGTACTTCTCAAAGCCAGATGTGTTGTGAGAACGGGAAGAAAAACTTTACTACAGCCAAAACCAGACAATCTTATTGAAAAAGCAAGACCTGCCGAAACCGGTTTGGCTCAGTGGATAGTGTCCGTCTGTGGACTGAAAGGTTCCAGGTTCAGTTTTGGTCAATGCATATACATTGGCTGCAGGCACATCCCAGGTGGGGGGTGTGCAGGAGGCAGCTGGTCAATGTTTCTCTCTCATCGATATTTCTAGCTCTCTATCCCTCTTTTCCTCTCTTAAAAAAAAAATAAAAAAATAAAAAATCAATAAAATATATTAAAAAAGAAAACAAGAACCATCTAGG